>NC_139609.1:36212004-38612004 GCF_964270895.1 Podarcis filfolensis
GGGTGGAACCATCACAAAACACAGGTTTATGCAGATGGCCCCCAAATGCTGAGGGAAGCTCTATGGCCCACTAGCCTTACACACTTGGCTCTTTGGACAGAGACTTCCCTCCGGACCGCTCTAACGTGGTGCCCTGTTAAGGCCGCTGCAGGGAATGGGGTGGGTGAGTCACCACTTCACCACACCCCAATTGGATAAAAGACTATAGGATTCCACCCATGACCTAAACCGCCGAAGTTGTGACCACAGCAAAGCCTGGCTAGCTGAAAAGAAACGTTTAGATCGGCAATCAACTATTAATGAAGGGAGTGGAAGGATGGGTGACGCTCCCAGCCAATGGGATGCTGCGCTGAGTGGTCAGTCAGGCTAGGTAGATGGTCAGACCCCTCCCCAGGGCCGCCACAGATTGGCTCATTTGAAGGACAGGTTAGGCAGGAACCCATGAGCCTCTGTGGTGGCTGGAGGGGACGCCAACCTAAAATGGTGCTACGCATTCGGGAGGGAGAGGAGGCACCACGTTGAGCCTCAACCGCTGCTCACCAGCAAGATGGTAAGCAGCCATTTCCAGCACCCTTAAGAAAGTCTGATGCCCAGAATTTTTTGAGGGAGGGGAAGTGCTTTGAATGAGCATGACATCATGGAAACCAAAGATCGCATCTGAATCTCTACTACAATAGTGGAGAGCCTTGGGAAACTAAAGAGATGTCAGTACCTTATCACTGAATGGAAGTAGGGGGTAGCAGAGAAGGAGAGGGGGGAAATCAGAATTTACTTACATTTGAGAAGTCACACATATGATAACATACTAATGTGGTTGAGTCTGGTGTTATTTTCTATTTACCCCTCAACAAGCTATAATTCCCAGCACCCTTAACAAACTACAAATTTCATTGTTATTATTAGTATTGGGGGGGTGCTTTAACTGTATGGCATGCATGCAGCAACAGAAAGGGTAATGGAAGCCTGAAGAAGGCAGAGGCTGCCTACTGAGGCAGGACAAAGAGCTAGGGTGGAGAGACAGTCTGGTTTATCTACCTACTCCCTATGATCATAGAATCATAGAGTTGGAAGGGACCATGAGGATTGTCTAGTCCAATCCCCGGCATTGCAGAAAACCTTTTGCCCAACATGGGGCTTGAACCCATGACCCTGAAACTAAGACTTTCATGCTCAACCAACTGAGCTGATTAGGGCATCTCTGGTCTAATGGGGAGATGGAGTGCATACTATGTTCTTGAAGGATACAGAGAGCAGCTGACCGAAGCTCTGTGCTTTGGTTTGAAACCCCAGAATTATGACCACCGCTACCCCAGCACCTCAGTTAAATTTTGCTTGAATATATATTCTTAGTCAAATACATTACTCCAGTATTCACACAATAGCCTTTCAGCATTTTTATATTGTCTGGATTGATATTAGCACCTAAAATATTCACATTTTATCCAAATAATTCCCAAATCAAGTAGCTGAATCTTAGCTTGCCTGCACTAGGTCTAGTTCAGCTGTAATTTTCCACTATACTTTGCATATATTTAGTTGGGAGGTGAGGTGGGGAAACATTAGCATTTCTCTGCACTTGTGCATATCTTATCTAAACTATTTTGATGTGGGGAGGGAATGGAAATCTACAAAATAAATCTATTGTGTACTGGACTGGAGGAAAGACCTATGAGCCCATCAAGTTAACCAGACCATTAGCCTTTCTAGCCCACTGCCGTTGCTCACGCTGAGTGGGTATTAGGAAGACTCGCTCTCATCCCTGACTGAAATTCATTTAGCCAGTGATGTGGGGCAGCCTTTGCATGTCAATCATGCACACGATGACTCAGCTACAATCACTGGAGCCTAGTTTGTTAGGGCAAATAGGACACTGCCCCACCAAACTCAGTCTGCCCTAAGCCACCACCCATATACCTTTTTGTTTTAAAACCAGTCCAGGGGGTGGTACTGTCAATCAGCTTTTCCTCCTTAGTGTTGCCCTAGTAAAAATCAACAAGGAGGAGGACAGGGACAAACCTAGAATTGGTTGGCTATGCCTGTCATTGGCTCTACTTCTACAGACGGCTTGGGCTCCCTGCTTTCTGCCCTACCAGTCGCAATGGGAAGAAGCCACCAGTGGGTACAATCCCACCTAATACATTTGCCAAAGCACTACTGTTGTACACCTGTAAATTGCAAAAATAAAAAAGAAAGAATGAAAGAATGAGTGAGTGAGCAACTTCCAGCAATGGCATTCTACTCTGATTTAGGATCTAGTGTTCTGGCTACACTGCCAATTAATGTTGCCCAGTTCACCACACAATTCCCAGCACCATCCTCGAGCAATTGCTGTGATTTAGAAGTATGTTAATCCCTTTTCTCAGTGCGCCTATGGCTCTATGCTCTTATCATATTTATTTACTTATTGCATTTACACCCCCATCTCAATGGAGCTCAAGGTAGTGTGTGTGGCTTTTCCCTCCCCATTTAATCCCCACAGCAACCCTCTGAGGAAGGTTAGGCTGAGAGACAGTACAGTGGTACTTCTGGATGCGAACAGGATCCGTTCCGGAGCCCCGTTCGCATCATGAGCAGAACGCACCCCACGTTTGTGCGTCTGCGTGTGCGTGGGTCGCGATTCGCCATGTCTACGCATGTGCATGACATCATTCTGAGCGTCTGCGCATGTGCAAGCAGTGAAACACGGAAGTAACCCATTCTGTTACTTCCAGGTCGCCGCGGGACACAGCCTGAAAAGATTTAACCCAAAGCGTCTTTAACCCGAGGTATGACTGTAACTGGTCCAAGGTCACACAGTGAGATTCCTGGCTAAGTGAGGATTTGAACTCTCGTATCCTAGGCCCTAGTCAGACCCTCTAAGCCAAGTATCTTCAACCTGCAGCCCTCCAGATGTTTTGGCCTACAACTCCCATGATCCCTAGCTAACAGGACCAGTGGTCAGGGTTGATGGGAATTGTAGTCCAAAACATCTGGAGGGTCGAAGGTTGGGGGTGCCTGCTCAAAGCACTTCATCAGATGGGCTTTCTGTGTATACATACAAAGTGTCCCTTATTTCAACCACAGTGATGTTCAAAAATGGATTCAAATCCTAAATTTAGAGGTAAGAATCAGGGCATGATAATGAATCGTGCTCAAAGGCCCTGTTTTAGACATGTCACAAAAGCATTCTGCACCTTCAGCTCCATAGTATGCTTGGATTTTTAAGTTCTGCAATCAAATAAATATAGCTAGCAGACCTTTGTCTTGGGATGATGGAGAGGCACCATTGTTTGACATAACAGAGTTCCATATAAATTAATACCAGCTGATGCCCTAATTTTGATATTGATCTGTACTATATCGTACATAGCCTTAACTTAATCCAACTTCCACCATCTACCCTGAACTAAAGCAAAGTCAGCAAGTGTTTGTTTCTTGAAGAAGCAAGAAAAAAAAGGAGCTAGTTTTTCTAGCTATATTTTCTACTCCTATATGGTTTATTAACATATGGACATTCTGCTTTCCATGTCAACTCAGAAAAGGTTTGGCATCAACCTAGGAATAGTGATGTTCTGATATAGATGTCTAGACCATGCATATTTGAGGCATGAAGTAGTGGGTCAAAGTTTGTGACTTCTTTTTTTGACAGGAAGCAAACTTAGATTAGTTCTGAGAGTGGGTGTTTTGTGTGCGTGTTGTAACAATATCTAGTTTAGATCAAGAACTATTAGAAACTGAAATGTGGAAGGAAAAGTTAGATGACACAAAAATATTGGAATGGTTAGGTTTAAAAATGATCAAACTAGCTCATTGGACAAATGTGCTGTCACAATTTGACATGGTGTTGTACAAATTAATTCCCAACATTATTTGCCCTGTCAATCCTGATCCAAACAAATATATTGTACACCACTATATTTTGGCAATTTGAACAAGATCATCAAGCTTGCTCCGGGCATGATTTATTAGCGGAATGTAGGGGAGGTACAAATCTTGGAGTTGAGAGTGGAGAATACTTTATTACTTCCTATTCCTAAAAGATGTCACTTCTTAAAGCTGTCTATATTTGGTCTTTCTTATTACTGCAGGCAGCATGAGATCGGCACATGTCAAATTGCCTCCAGCTAGGAGATATATTTGTGGGTTACATAATGTTTTAAACAGAGAACATAAGAACATGTCTACAAGCCAATCTGTCTACAACTAATAAAGTATTCATAGCACAGTCCTGGCGAAGGATTTGAAAAAGAAGTGCCTGTCACTTATGTACAAGCATCCCGTTAGATTGTACGTACGTCGTCAAAATTACCTGTAATGTTTTGTTCCTCGCATATAGTCACTGTGGCTGCTAACAACATAATTATCTTAGGACCTATTCATATGACCACTGGGCATAGTATAACCACAGGGACAGTGCTTGGAAAGCTTGCCCATGCCAGCTTCCAGCCCATGGCGAGCCATTTTGTGCTTCTGCCACCATGCACAGGATTCAGCTGTTGGCATGCTGCCACTTCTTGATAATTTGTGTTGGCATTTGAAAAACTGAGTCATTTGCATAGCCTAGTATGCAAAGGATTTTCCCAAACCTACACCACATTCACATGGGGGAAAAGACACTTGGGGAAATTATTTTGAGTGGAGAGATAGCAGGTGTGAGGGAGCTTAAGCATCCCTCCTCTTGACATTTGTTCACTCCAAATTCTCACTTCCCCAAGCAGTATTCATCCCCTATAAAGTGGCTGTAGGCAGGGTCATGTCCAATACTACATGCATGTTGATACTGACACATATAGCCACTTCAAATGTGGTAATTTATTATATGCGTACACGCATATGGATGCATATGCGTGTGGAAATCACTGCAGCTGTCTCCACTGACCACCCAAACTGCATAAAATTCATTACATGTTTTTTTAAAAAAATGTTTTGGCAGAACTGTTGGTGAAATAAAAAAGAAAATAACCCAGTGAACAGGGCACTTATATGTATACACACTTCACTTAGCAAAACTCCATTGATCTGAATGCCTGTCAAACAGGGCCAGATTTAGGTTTGATGGGGCTGTAAGCTACTAAAGGTAATGGGGCCCTTTGTATGTCCAGCTGTTTTTTGTGTTGAATATATGCTGTATGGTAATTTATGAACCTAATAGGTATCTAGAGCCATTTGCACATAACAAAATATGTATTTTATCAAGGTAATTTTTTTTATCTTATATTTTGGAAATGTACATCCAGTTGTTGTTTTCCTTTAAATTTTTGGAGGGCCGCCAAGATAGTGTGGCCCTAAGCTCTAGCTTGTTTAGCTTATACGTAAATCCGGCACTGCTCTCAAACTTTCCCCATATTCTTTCTTAAGTAATTGGAGAGAGTGACTTAAGTCTTCCAAATCCTTCAGAGAAATGAGAATTCTCTGCATGTAATGCACAGGACCATTCTTCTAATCTAGACTGTTGCTAATGAAGTCATCAGAGCAATTTAAGAATATACCATCTATCAACTGCTATTCAGATTTTGGGGGGCTTTTTTGCACTATTTAATGCAAAATGAAACATTGGTCAAAGTGTTTTGATCTGATGTCACTGACATCTCTCCCACATCTTCCTTTCATCATTCCTTTTATCTCTCACCAGTTTTGCCACTCTAATATTCCTCTTTCACCCGTCATCTGTCTGGAATATGTTTATCCATTCTTTTTCAACCCACAGGGGGATTCTGATAGAATATTCAACACTTATGAAAATCGGCCTACCTTTGTAAGCTTCTCTTTCTTTGAAGAAGGCAACTGCGGAACGTTCCATATCAACTCATGAACAACAAATGTGTGTGGACACCTTGCCAGGTTTCTATTATGAAGATGTATCTGCTTCCTGCACACTTGAGGTTCTGATAGCTGTGTTTCTTCTTTTCTTTATAACAGTGCAAAAATCCACATATATATAAAATCTATAATAAAGCTATTCAAGTGACATATTGTGACTAATTTGACTATATCGAAACAGATTACAAAAGCATTTAGCAGAAGATTCAGAACTGCAATAGTAAATGTGATGAACAGTTAAAGAGGTATTGTCACAAGCGTAAGTATTATTAATAAATATATTGATGAGACCAATTCTTACAGAACAATGTGGGAGAAGGAAACAGGGCTGTTTATAAACTTTTTTTAAAAAAATGAGGAAAACATTTGGATACAATATTCAATGAAAATATTATCCAGAGTCCATTTCAAAAGTTGCATGACGTTGGCACTTGATTCCAATTAAAATGAAGTTAATATGACATTGCAACGTAAATTCTAGAGAAGTTCTATATGTGATGGAAGTAGCAGAAAAATAATAGAATAAAAATGGGATGAATGAGTACTGGGATTTCCACAGAAATGAAGAAGATCCCTGCACACACCAAGACAAGAAGATCCCTATGTACACTGTCCAGACTCTCTGACATGGTTATGGTGAAAAACGGGGTCACTGTTGGCAGTGTCAGCAATTCAGCACCATTAATGCAAATGAAAAATGCTTTATGTGCCAATTCACTTTAATAAATATGTATTAAAATGCTGAGCAGAGATATAGCACCTAAGATTGAGCTGTTCAGTATTGCTCTGGATCCACTTTTCCCCTAGTTCCCCCCCCCCCCACTGGCTTGGCTTCAGTTTTAGGATGGGTGGACTTTGAGGGCATCTTTAATTATTCTTATTTTTTGCAAATGTAAAGGCCACATCACTTTTGCCCTCATTGCCACCTTATGCACAGGCAATCTGTTTCTTTAATGCTCTGCCTACTTCAGCTGTTAGAGCTTGGTTAAATGCTGACACCGTGAAAGCTAGTAATGAACTCAGCTTGTGAGAGATAATATTGTTTATCTTATTGACAAAATGTATAGGCTTATTAATAGGTTTTGTATGAGTGAACAACAACAAAGACATCTTGCAGAAGGTCTTCCTTGAAATTTTACGTCTGGCAGCCAAAGAAGATAGCAGTTATACTCATTGGGATGACAGACTCATGAATCTTTGCTAAGATATATAAGGAGCATAAAGTAGGAAAGTGGAAACATGTTCAATCAATTTCAAATTAATCCGTATATTGAAAGATATCACTGGCACACACCTTCCATGGGAAAATAAACTGACAATAGCTGAAGCTGGTAAAATATTGATCTTTCTTCATATGTCTGTGGAAATGTGCTAGTTCCTTCTGGGGGCTGTTTTGAAAACTCTGTTGAAATGGTGAGAGAAAAACAGTAGTGGCCTATGGTGCAAAATATGGAGATGCGCTTTTGTGTGCATAGATACTTTTTTCTGTATGCTCTTCCTCCGCATATGCTTGAGAAGCAGAAGCGAATGTAATCTGAGAGACTCGTGGTTTCTTCTTCCTGAGAGTTGTGCTTCCCCATCCCACCTCTGTGAGAAATATAACAAAACCTGTGTTCACACTTATGGGCTGAGCACTGGGACCTTCAAGAGGAGGTGTGGGGTTGAGGTCCAGAGCACAGCACCAGATTGTCCTGGGACTTGGAACCAAGGGCACTAGTGCAGCCAGACTTCAGAGCATTAATCCATGTCAACAAAGCCTATCTTCTACCCCCAGAGACAACAACAAATTATGGGGACCAGCATAACAGCAAGAAATAGGCACAGGGCTGTCACCTAGCATGGGCATACAGGGGCTGATGCTAGTTCCCATTCACAATATCCCTTATTCTTCTTCAGGTGACTGGGAGCAAGGTCCTCAGACACTCTGGAGAAATGAAGATGGTGGAGTTATCTGTAGCCTGGACCAGGGCCTTGCCATTGTTCAGTGTAAATAGTTTTTTGTGAGGGCAACTGCTGGAGACATTGGAACAACCAGAGTGTGGTTTGGAGAAAGCAAGGGGGGGAATAGAGACCCTGGAAGGAACCTTGCACTTCAGGAAACACTGGGTCATAGATGAAGGACCAAAGCCTTGCAGATAGCCTAGAAGCTGACTGAGAAGGACCAGTTGCGTCCACAACAGCTAGTTCTGGGCTGAGGAACCATGCCTCTGCTTGTCTTTGTTGTCTTGAAGCAATTTTACCTTCTACAACTTAACGCTGAATGTTAAGGTTCATCTTGATCCTTAAGAACACCTGATAAGGATAAGAGACTACAAGTATGTCTCTTTTCCTGAGGACACGGGTGCTCTTGTAATAATGCACAGTTACTATAATAGTTAAAGAAAACAAATGCAAAATCCTTTTTAGGTGGGGAGGGGGATTCAATCACGTTATACTGGATCTTCATCATCCCTGCCAAACGTTTCTTTCACAAGCAAAGATCAACGATGTCTCTGAAAAAAAATCACCTCTGTGTGAGGTGAAATCTGTTTAACCTACTGAAGACTTCTATATTAGTCAAATGTATCATCCATCAGTGCAGACACAGGTCGGATTGCCCCCAAACCTCCTAACTTCCTGACTTTTTATTGATATATGCCAATCTTTATGTGTCTCAGTTGGGCTGCCTGTAAATCTACGTTAGTCACTGAAAGAAAATTTTCCCTCTTAATGACTTCAGAGCGAAGAGAAGAAATTGCATGACTTCAATGGATTTGCTGTTGTATCTCTTTTGATGTACATTCCTACCAGTTTACCCCACTGGGTTTTATGTAGCCTAATGCAGGGGACTATAGCGTACACAAGGATCAGCAATAGAATGAAGGGTTGTTGTTTTTTTAATATGAGGAATCAAAGCAGGAGGAAGTAGAAGATCAAGGAAGAAGAGATAGGAATACCAAAAAAGCAAAAATGTTTTTTTAAAAAAAAAAAATTAACAGTTTATATTACTGCAGAACAGAATGACCGACAATGAGAGCAAAGGAAGGGATTCTGAATACTTTTCATTCATAATTATAACAAGTCAAAACAAATGTGTTCTGCCACTGCACTCTCAGCATTTCCAGCAATTTTCTTTCACTGCTGTTGATCTCCTTTGGAAGAGGGAAGAAGGAACTAGCTGTAAGCTGTCTAGCCAGGTGAGAGGCCCCATCCCCTCTGAACTGTCTCTAAAACAAATTGCTGGGGCTCCTAGGATTGCAATTAGACCTGCACTAGCACTTTTGGCTTTATACTTTGTTAATTCTTATTTCACTCGATACATATGTGTTTGAGTCTAGACTGTTCATTTTGTAATACGGTACTGATTCCCCTCCCCCCATGTTTTCTAAGTTGCTGGTTTTTGCCCTATTTGAATGTATTGATATGTTTTGTAAACTGACTTCTCTTCCCCAACCTAGTGCTTTGTACTTTGATAAGCAAATGTTTGTTGTAAGCTTCTTTGGACATGGCTCACTGTAGAATGGAGGCATATCAATAAACCCAAACAAATCAGACATACCTATCTGTATTTTTTTATTTTTTATTTTTTTGCAACAATAACAAGAAATATACATTTTGGAAAATGGCAATGCTAGCAGCATTTATGTTATATAGCTTGCTATATTTTTCATTGCTGCTACATCCCCCAAACCTAATCGACCAGCTCTTCACATTTGTTATGTTAACATCCTCTGGGTGAATAAGTAAACTCCAAATGAATAAATAGAATTTGTAAAGACTCAATTTCTCAAGCATTCCTATTTAAAGGCCAAATTGGACAGACCTGGGTCACCTCCAGAATGTCGGGATTTTGCAGGAGAGATTCAGTAATATATTGGAAATTTAGGTTTGCACTATTTGGCATATAAGAAGGGTATAAATTATTATTATTATTATTATTATTATTATTATTATTATTATTATTATTGCAACAAAACACTCTGTTGTAACAAATCTACTTTTTAAGAAACATACGTTTCATAGTGACCTATTTAGGAAATGCTCTAAAAAGTGTGGAATGAATGGTGGATCAGTGGGAAGATGTATAACCACTAGGCAAACAAATCAAGATAAATGTCCATTGTTATCCAATTGTTGCCACAAATCCTCAGCCAAGACGGGACATCGCCTAACCTCTGCATAAGCTTTATGTGAACAAATCAGAATGTGTGGTCAGTGCTAATGATTGGACATGGCCTAACGTCCCTGTAAGCTTTGTGAAAGCAACTGGATCTAGGATTCCAGTTTGCCAAAGTTGGAGGGGACAAGGCTGATATTCAGCACTGCAGCAGGGCAGACAAGTTACTGTTTTGCCCTGGTCACCTCCTTCCACAGCTTTTACACACACACATGATAAACATAGACATCTAGGACCCAAGTAGAACAAAAGCTGTTAGAATGAAGGGATGGGTGGGTCACAGAGCAGAAGCAACATGCAAAGGAATGATTAAATGCCCCCTCCTATTCGCTGCTTCTTGCTGCTCTTCCTCCTCTCAATCTGCAGCTCGTTTCTATTACAAAATGCCTATCCCGGTCCTTCTGAAAAATGGGACCTTTAAGAAATGCTAATATCTCATTGATTGTTTTCACCATACTTACGCCATGTAAAAACATTCAACATATCATTCATCACAAGTTCTTTGCTGAAGACGCTGCCGAAACACATTCTTCTGTCACACCAAGTTCCACCTGTGGAACATCTGCAAGTAAAATGCTACTAATTATATGAAGATAATTAATAACAGAAGCAAGCCAGGACTTTATAGGAGGAGGACAAAGCTTTGCCAATATTAGTATATAAATGACAGATTTTAGCTGGGCCTTGAATTACCAAAGTTGATTATCTTGGTGATTTCTCAATGGATAATGCTTGGGGGAGGGTATTTAATTATTAATTATTAAATAAATAACTATGCAATGCTTTAGAAGCTGGAAACACAAGAAAATTTGCATGGTAGAACTTGGAAGTGAGTAAGGTTACAAGTGATAGTTACAAAAGGTTACAAGTAACATTGCACTTGATGGTTGTGAAAGTGCCCCGCCAAAATGAATGGCAGGTGTTGAATTCCCTTGGAGAACATTGCGGCCACTATAATTTTAGGCACATTGAGCACACCTTTAAAGCAATTGGCAAAGGACTCCTAAGAGAACCATCATATTGAACAATCATTATCCATAAGCACATGTTGCTCATTGTGGCATTATAAACAGTTTTCCCAGCAGCAATCCACAATTAATGGGAATGGGTGGATAATTACTATGGCGGATAATTACCATTTACACATGCTTAGTCTGTTTAGACAGGTAAAAGGGAGACTATTCGAGAGGTGTTAAAACAGGTTTATTGGACAGTGAAATCCCTGTTTGTAAAGTGTATAAAAAATGGAAGATTTTTGTGTTTAAAAAGCAGATGGAGCAACTACATCAGAACTTGTAGATTTGTCTCTTCTGAAATGCATGATCTGAACCCCATTATAAGACTTACATGAAGATCTGGATTCAGTTTCTCTGCCCAACAGTGGCAGGGAAGCTCAACCTTTCGTAAATATTTTTTAATTCATATAAAATATCCATAATTTAAATGTGGATTTGGATTTGTAACATTTGGGACTAGGAGCAAGGTTCAAGATCCAGCTGTTCCTGCGTACTTATTTGCTGGTTTGTTTTATGTTACCAGAGTACCCTGATTCATCCTGATTCAACCAGGGGTGGCTAACTAGTGGCTTTCCAGGCATTGCTGGAACTCTCAGCATCCCTCACTATTTGCCATGCCAACTGGGGCTCAAAGGAATTGATGTTCAGCAACCTAGATAGCTCAGTTGGTTAGAGCATGGTGCTGATAATGCCAAGGTTGCAGGTTTGATCCCCGTATGGGCCAACTGCTTATTCCTGCATCGCAGGGGGTTGGACTAGATGATCCTCAAGGTCCCTTCCAACTCTACAATTCCCTTTCAACTCTACAACTCTATAATTCTATGAACATATGGAGGCCATAGACTCCTGAGCCCAACCATGAATTTCACTCGCTGTCATCAATGACTGTTAGTGAGAAATAATCTTGTGGCTTTATCTCTGCTACCCTGTGGAGATCTGAAGCAATGCAGCACAGAGCACATCTTATATTTTAATTTCATTTTAAGGGGAAGGATGATAAAAACTGGAGGGGGTATTCGCAGCTTGTCATCAACGACACTGAGGGGACCAGCAGCCAATGACTAACCTTAACAGATCGGCAATCGCAATCTACACTGCTGTCATGCTCAGACAAAATTGTTGACCAAAAGAAGCAAACACTGAGCAACTTGACATGGCAGTGTTTTCTTTGAAAAATATGAAAGGAAATGATTTTTTCATTTTTTAAAAAAAAACTAGATCTTCCCCCTTGAAAACTTAGCAACAACTATATTTTCCAAGTACTAAAATAGCCTGGTACTGTTTCTTTATTTTCTGCTTGTAAACAAAGCAGTATGCATTGACAAGAATACCTAAGGCACAGATTAAACTGTTCTAATGACCACTTGCCTAGGGCCTCATGTTTACTGGGGGAAGAGTAATTAGAATAATTTCACAGATACGTTTAAATATCCGCTATCAGATTTGCCTGCGATTACTTAAACTGTTAAGCAATTAAATTTCCACTAGCTGGGAAATGGAGAAACAAGTCTTTTAAAGCCTCTTTCTATCTGGCTTAAGGAATAAAGATAATAGGCTGCAGTTTTCTGTGACCCACTAAATGGACCATAAATATACTTTTGTCTTGAGCAAGTCACATTATTCTGATATGTATATTTGCTTTTATACATGGTTGCAACCATTCTTCCCAAATGAGAAACTGACAGCTTAATTATATATGATTGATATGGCTATTTATGGTGAGCTACTACCAGAATGAACACTAGAACCATTTTTCTTATTAGTATTTACCCAATTCCACAAAAAAGGACAATATAAAAGTAGAAGGCTGGTCTGGAATGTGTGCTTACTCCCATAGCTTGCAGCAGAGCAACTGTGAAGTTTCTAGAGCGATGACTCATAATTTACATTTTAGGCTGAATTTCTAGATCCGTGTACCTGGGAGCAAGGTCCATTGAACTCAATAGTTCTGAGTAGACACATGTAGGATTACATGATTAGTGCTGTGGTGTGTTTATGCAAATAATTTTAGGGAAATCTCTTCAACTGTATTGAAGATCTGCAAGTGGGTGTGGAATTTCACAGGGGGCTTTTCCATTTATTTCCCATTTTTCTCATGTTTTATGAGATCCCTTTTGCTTCAGCCTACTTAGCCTATACATAAATCTGGTGCCAGCCATGCAGTTAATTAAGGCAACCCTGGAATATGGTGTGGAAGCTGTATCTAATTCAGAATGCCACAGCCAGGTTGCTGCTGCCTGGGACTGTGAGGTGTGATCATATAACACTGGTCCTCAAAGAGCTTCACTGCCTTTCTGTATGCTGCTGGGAGCAATTCAAGGTGATGACATGGATATACAAAGCCCTAAATGGCTTGGATAAAAGATCACATCTTCCTGTATTTGCCAGCCTGTGCTTTAAAACCACAAAGGTTTTCCAGATATGTTCTAACATAGAAGTCCTGCTTGTGGGCCTATCAGTAGAGATGGGGCAGTGATATAAAGCAGAGCCTTCTCTGTGGTGGCACCTCTGTATGTGGAACTCTCTCCCTGGGGAGGTTTAGAACTGCATAATAGACTGAATGAAATCCAATAAACGGTTAGTGGGTGGATCCCTCAACCAAATTGATAAAATGTGTCCTGTCCTAGATGGGGTTACACTGCCCTCTTTAAAAAAGCAGGTGAGTAGCTTGAGGTATGTCTTGATCCATTAAAATCAAACAAGCCCTGCCCTCTGTCCCCAAATCCAAATTCTGCTCGCCCATCCTCCAGCACGGTAGCTTTTAAATAAAGAATAATATATCATATGTAGGTTGGCCCTAAGCCCTTGCTGGATAGGAGAAACTTCTTAATGGTAACCAACTGTATTGGGAGGTAGAGAAGTTTTCTTTTCCTGGAGATATTTAAACAGAGGCTGAATGGCTAACTGCCAGCGATTCTGTAGATTCCTTCCCTGAGTAAAGGTTCAGATTAGATGACCCCCAAGTTTCCTTTGAATACTAAAGTACTATTTGTTGGTACTATTTTTATATTGTCTTCTCTATACATAGTCTCAAAGGACAGGATGCACCGTGTATGATTTTTATCAGCTTACACATTTTTATGTTTGTTTGGGGAGTTTCTGCATAATGTGGGAAAACAGTTAAGGAAATGAATTTTAACAACACTTTAAACAGGGAAGGCTACCTGTCTGTCTAAGCAAAAAAAATTTAATAAAAATTATTAACTATACTAACTGCTTGAATTTTAAGTTGTTTGCAAGCAGCTGCTCTAGTCAAAACAATTGCACCGGAACAAAAATTGGATTCTTAAATTGTGTTCATCTTTTAACTTTATCACTATCTCATCCTCCCCCCCCAAAAAGAAACACTGATAGCAGGATGACTTTAAGGCATTCAAAATATCAACAAACTGTGAATTTCAGTAAACACATTTTCTATTATTATTCATGCAACAGCTCAGCAAGAAGGAAGAAGAAAACAGAGAGGTACAAGACAAGAAAGAGCCTGAAATAGAAAGCGCTTATTCATTTTCATAGATAGGAGAGAGAACAATTTATTAAAATCTTGATATTGTACTGAAGAACTAATTGTATGGAATATTTTGCATCTTAAAGAAAGCCGACTCCTCTCACATATTAAAGCATGTACAAAATTGTACTTTTTTGTTATTTTAATGTAGCAATATCAAATAGCTAACACAAAGTGCCACAAAATACAACATATTCTGTTATTTTGGGCCTTTCCAGTCATTTCCTCTTGTTCAGAAACTACCCCAGTGGGTCTGGTTTTTGTCACATTGCCTTCAGCTACCACACATTACCAAGTAATGCAGCGTCTTTTTCCTATTATAGGATGTATCAGGATTCCCAAACTGAATTCTGGACTAAATGCAAAGTAGTAATGCCACAAAGGGGGCTGCACATTTTCATGCAAACTCACTGTCATATTGTTTGAGGATTTTTATTTCTAGAGCAGAGATGTTGATCATTCTGTTGTTATGCCCTGCAGTGTATGTGTTTGGGGATGCCCATAGCCTCAATGCCTTCACAAGAACTTTCCAGCGAATCATCCCACTGGCCACAAGTCAGTTCAGACTCTCTTGCTCTTGTCCTGCTTGGACATAAGGAACAGCTGCAGCTGTGGTCAAGTGACTTGCTTGAGTCAATCAGGATGTCACTGGAGGCATCAGGTACAGGTAGGACTTCTGGGATCTCCTGCTTGCCATCTCAGTGAGAGAAAAGGAGGGGAAAAGGATAGGCAGAGGGAGGCAGTGGCGTAAGAAGGCCGGTGTGGTGGGTGCGGGCCATCCCGGATGTCATCACTGAGGGGGGTGACAAAATGGCAAAAATATGTGTTTTTGAACAAATAACTCCTGCACCCACTGCATACCCCTTCCTACGCCGCTGCAGGAAGACTCCCCTTGAGTGATTTCCAGAAACCAGAAGCATTGCTGCCTCCCAACTTTGCAGGCAGAGCACAGCCTTTATGGCTAGTGGCCCTCGACAGCCCTCAACAGCCCTCGACAGCCCTCGACAGCCCTTTCCTCCATGAATCTGCATAATCTAGAGGCGTAGCTAGGTGAGGCAGGGAGCACTGGGAGTCACACTGCAGGGCCTGCAGTGTGCCTGAGCCACGCGTCTCTCCTGAGGGGGAGGTGGTGGGCTGACTGCCTGCAAGCTCTGCACTGCTTTTTCGAGCAGCGTGGGGCTTGCGTCTGCCCACTGCCTCAGCCGCCCTACATCTGAGGGGGAGGTTGTGGAAAGACTCCACGCAGTGCGCCCTGCCTTGGCCCACCCCGCCCCCATGGACGGCTCACCCCGCTCCCGGTTGCAGGGCGCATGCGCCCAAATGGCTAGCTACACCACTGGAGGGAGGGAAGTATCCTCTCTTCCAGAAGTGGCTTACTAGGTGGGGCAGAGCCACAAGACTAGCTTCCCATGTTTGTCACTGCTGCTTAGAGGAGGGAGAGGTGTGAGGTGGCAGGGAGGTCAGTGCGGCGCACATGCACTGCCGGAACCAATTCAGTGCTATTGTTAGTGCACCTGCACTGAGCCAAACTTCCTGCCACTTTGCTCCTTTCCCTCCCAGTAAGCAGTACCTTAAAATCCTGCACTTTCATGGACCTAGAATTCTTCATGGCAAAGCACTCACCTTCTCAGCAAGCTTCCTCACACAAACCTTGCTATCCAAACGTAAAATAATCTGCTGAAATACACATTTGTAAACTTCATAGTTACCCTAGCCTCCTTCCTGTCTGATTCATCTGCTAAGAAGACGTTGTCCTTCTCTGAAATCTTACTGCTCCTTGCAGTGGTGGGTGATAAGATTTGCTGTCTCACTGAGCAGTCTGATAAGGCTTAGGGAGGTGCAGACAAAATAGCTGGCGCATGGAGGCTGCTATATTTGCTTCAAGTTATTTTTCTCCATATGGCAAGCCAGTCATGTGCTGCAGCATCCCCACCCGCAAGACAAATCAAAAGACTGGCCAAAATAAAAATAAAGAATGCATTGGCTTCTCCCAATAAACCATGGAGATAGTTAGGTTGCATTTAGAAAGCACTTTATTCCAAATGTTCCCTTACTTGATAATTGACATGTTTCATGTGATCTTTTGAATGGTGGGAAAACCATTTCTGGCAAACAAGTAGAAGTTTAGTGCTCTTTCCATGGTACTTGCTTCCAGGAATGAAATGCATTTGCAACCCTGTTAACCCAGAAAATCACGAGTGTTTTGCACTGTAGTTTCTCTGCAGTTTTAATGGATCCCACCACAGCCACTCGCATGATGAAAATCCAGCATAGATTTCTTTCCCACCGTCTTTATGGGGGAACAGGAGTATGCTTGCACATAAAGGGTTGCAACACATCTGACGACATCCACTGCAGTGTCACACCACAGCCACTGGTGTGAATGAAATCTGGCATGCCATGACAGTATATTGATCAAGAAGCCACAGTTCCATAATCCAACAGGTAGTGCGCTGGAAAAAGAATGTTAGAAACCAGGACAGAAGTGCTAGGGAAGTGAACACAATAACTCTCATGTCTGAATGGACACAGGAGCAGAGGAAGAGGCTTTTATACTAAGTCAGACCATTGCTGACAATGGCTAGCAGTGATTCTCCATGATCTGAGGCAGGAGATGCCAGGAACTGAACCTGGGACCTTTTGTATGCAAAGCCTATGTTCTACCACTGAGCTAGTGCCCTTCGCCAGTTGAAAGCAGCCTCCATTTGGCAACAGTGTTGTGTACATCAGTTCTAAATCTTGGACCTATTCTAACAAGAAATTAACTACTGTTGCTTATGTACGCCACATTGTTCCTGTAACAAGCTGGAGCAGGAAGGATAGTAAATTGCTTGTTTTGAGCTGTAAACTAGAAATTGACCATTGTGTTTGAAATTTTGTTTCTGCGTCGGCTGAGTACAATGATTTGTGCTAATTGAAACGATGCCTGGAAATTAGCTTCTGTTCCACCCAGAAAACTAAATTTAGGACCTTATCTCTTGTCAGATTCAAAAGTGGGTGAAAATATATGCTTGTGTGGCTATTTCGATGCACCAGGAAAGGTCTGCAAACTTGGGATTGTGGAGACAAGGACACTGGTGCTGAGCGTTTACTGCTCTCTGGAGAGAAGGACAAGAAAATCAATAAGATGAATTTAACCTGCCTTTTAGCCTTGGCTTACTAATTCCTTTGAACAAATTCCAGGGTAGTATTCAATGCTGGTCCTACTCAGAGTAGACACATTGGAATTAATGGGCATGACTTAGAATAATAGAATCACAGAATTGTAGAGTTGGAAGGGACCCAAAGGGCCATTTATATAGGTTCATCATTCCAAGAGATGAACTGTGAATAGGACTTATTTGAACCCCCAGTATCATATTTTGCTTTGTGGGATGTTCTCAATTGTTGTGGCTTCCCTAAATGAATCAGGGTTTTGGTTCTTAGCAGTGGAGGCTGACCCTTAGGACAAATGGGACACTGCAACACCACCCTCTGCCTGCCCTCAGGCAGACCCCACCTGCTCCCCTGTTTATGACCAGGTTCTACCTGTCATTGGCTCTGGCTCCAACTGCTGTTGGTTTTCCTGCCTTCTACCTTATGAGTCCCAATGGTCACCAGTTACCACTGTCATGTCTTTGAGACAGAGACCAAGTAAGAGCTGTGGCAATATGTTGGACATTGTGTGCCATTAAGGGAGAATACAATCTTCTCCAGAAGCAGCAAGACAGGAAGTGTGACTCCCGTGTTCCTAGATCATAGAATCATAGTATCGATGAATTGTAGAGCTGGAAGAGATCCCAGTGGTCATCATACTATAGAACAATGGGACAATATGCCACTATATACAGCTCCCATCTTCAGATGTGACTTAGAAGTAGAGGAGCAGGAACATAAGAACACAATAAAGTGCCTTTGACCAAGTCAGATCTATTGGCCACCTAGCTCACTACTGTTGATACAGACTGGCCTCAGCTGTCCAAGGTTTCAGACACGATTCTTTCACAGCCATACCAGGAGAAGTTGGGGAATGAACCCAGGACTGTCTACATACGAAGTGTGGCCCTTCCTTGGTCACTGAGCCACTCACACGTCTCTTGTTGTCACTTCTTCAGACCACCTGAAGGATCCCTGTGTGGGGTTAAACTTCCTATTATCACTTGACCCATGAAAGAGGATTAATTCCCTAAGCTAGGACCAATTTCAGGTCTCCTTTTGGGCTTATTTTTAATCCATGTTGAAATTGTTGGTTACAATGGCCTTAAGATATAATACATACTTGAGCATCCTACTCCACATGCCAAGGTCCCAGTTTATAGCTCAAAATCTACTCGAGAGCCAGGCTTCATGAACAGCAGAATCACACAAAGGAAATGTGGCTAGATGGTTTTATTTCAGCGACAGTGCTTAGCTTTCTCTGAATTGCAGAGAGAGAGAGAGAGAGAGCAGTAAGATTTACAGTGCCAGTTTGAGACACTGTCCCCTGCAGATCCCTACCACCCCTACAATCTTAGAATACAGAAATTTTGCTACAAACCCTGATCAAAACTATCTCTAGATAAGAAAAAAATGACCACAATTTTCTAAGAAACTGACATGATTATCCTCTTCAATTTAAAGTAATTCTAGCAGTTTTTCACTTAATTTAATCCCTTTGCTTGGAGATCTCTTGATGATACTAGAACTTCTACCTGACTGCATTATGCAATATGATATGAGCCACAGAATTGCCTTATTTAAGAGTCCAGTTGCTATAGGGAGTATATGTTATATCTGTGCATGAACTAAGCATAATATTGCTTTTGGTGCAGAATTGTTATTTCTATCTGCTGTAAGTAAAATGATGTGATGAGCAAGTTTCCCCCAAATCTTTCCATGGGCAAAGTAGCATTCACGCATCTAGCTTTTTTTCTTACCCCTGTACCTATAGTAGGCATATCCTATATACTATGAATGAGAGCCATGGAGTGGTTAGAGAGTCATGCAGTGGTTAGTAGGACTTGGGAGATCAGGGTTCAAATCCTCACTCAGCCATGAAGCTCACTGGGTTCCTTGGGTCAGTCACTGCGTTTCAGCCTAACCTACCTTATGGGGGGGGTGATGGTGGTGATTATTTATATTCCACCCTTCAGCTGAAGATCACAGGGTGGTTTACAAATATAAGAGTTGCTGTAGGGATTACAGTAAACAACGAGAGGCAGAATCATGAATACCACCCTGAGCTCCTCAGAGAAAAAGGTGGGATTTATAGTCATTAAAAATAAATATATACAGGCATCAACATTTACCTTGTGCATTTTTAAAAATTCTGTTCTGCTTCTGTGCTCAGTTCACTTTGATCTGTGTTTTGGGTTCCAAGCTGCTCTGTATAAAACAAAGCTCTGGGTATAAAACAAAGCTCCATTCACAATAATGTTAAATCTTAAAATTGGTATAACTCCTTCCCTATGGGCCAAAATGGATAGAATTTGCAGGCACAGGATTCCCTCTGCAGTTTCTTAGGCATGAAAAACCACAGACAAATAGGTCTGGGGGTTTCATGGGAAAAGTGAAAAACATTCACTTTCCTTAATAATCCATTTTAATTTCATATTTTTGATGCAGTCTTTTTATTTTTACTTTTTTAAAAAAATGGTTTGATGTTGTACTTTAATAACAAGAACTAGAAATCCAGAGCTCTTCACTATTCTACAGGTAACATTTTCGACTGCTTCACTTTTGCCAAGCCCATGGACCTAGAGAAACATGGAGATATATACTGGAAAACATAGAGCTATGAGGTACAGAAAAAATAGAGTTGCACATAGTTTTGTAAGTGCTTTGATCCAATTTGGGAGGTATTGCCATTGCACTTTGACCTAGAAGGGAGTCAAAGATCCCCAAATCACCCCAATTTGCCTTGTTATTTCATCCCTTCCATAGAGTCAATACACACCCACAATCAGGAGCGCCAACTTGAATAAAATATTGGGGGCCCAGGTAAGCCCCGTCCCAGATAATTAATCATATAACACAGTGCATGCACATCATTTGAATGGCAACCCCCATCACCTTTTGGGGGCAGCCCTCTCAAATATTTTATTGGAGGGGGTGAAGGGATCTCTGCCCTAGGAGTTAGCTCCTATGCGCCCAATATGTGTTGCACTTTAGAGTATAACAATAGTTTCCTTTTACTATTGTTATACTAAAACTCTAATAAATATCTTATTTTAAAAAAAAATAACAATAGTTTCCTTTTTGCATTGTCATTTTTCCATGTTCTATTTAATTTCCTTATTTCTGGAATTAAGGTAACATTATTTGGTTTGCCTCAAATCCTTATGTGTTATTACTATGAAAAAGTGGAATAAGTTTGTAGCTTCTAAGGCAGTTGCTTCACATTATTTTGAAGACAAGATTTTTGACAGTTCCAGTGTTGTCTTTTCTAGATTTTGGCAACATTAAAAATGGGTTTAAACCAGAAACAAAATGTCATCGTCTTTGCAAGACTCTGATGGAATGGCAGCTGCTAGGTGACAACTGAGGGAGAGTGTCAAAAGCAGCTGGTCTCTCAGCAGAGTCAATGGAATAGCCCTGCTTCTCTTCACTGCTTCTGCTCTGCAGCCTGCATAGGAATACAAAATTGGACTTATGGTATGCATGAGAACCTTTCCAGATCCTGACTTTGCTTTAGTGCCAAACCAAACACTGCCCATCCCAGAAGCTAAGATGTGGCCCAAGAGAACTCCAGGCCAGCACTAGTTCCCCTGAACCACTCACTCTGACAACCGTTGTCATCCCACCAGCAATCCCTGGACTCCAAGCCTTCTTCCCTTGGGGTTCCTCAGCTGGTGCCTCCCACAAGCTGATCCAAATAGGCTCCGCTTGTGAACCTGACTTTAATGAACTCCTAATCCTCTTTGGGGGAACAATACATGTTCAATGTTTCTGTGGTGCTAGGCAACTGGTGACAGAATCAACGTATCTGAACCAGGCACAGGTGGCCGGGTGGTGGAGTTCCATATGTAGACGTGCCATAAGCCACAGAATTAACTGGCAACACTTTTATTATTTTAATAGTTTATGTTTGATTGCATTTTGCCTTGGAATCCTGTCCTCCACCCCACAACCCATCATCCATTATATATGAAGCTAACAAATGTTGTGTTTGCTAGAAACCTCTATTGAAAGATAATCACTGGCTTTCCTGATGGTGATCTGAATAGTTCTGCTTCTGTTGTTTATCCTTCCTTGAATATGGTTGCGTTTTCCCTCTGCCAACAGTTGACAAACATTATTGGAGTTCTGCTCCATTGCAAACAATAGAGGTTGTCTTTCCCTTGTATTCAAACAGAATTGCTTTCACTGGGTACATTTTTGAACCTGTTACTAATTTAGATATTAAATTCATCTAATGAAAATCAGAGGTGAATGACTTGCCAATAAATAATTTATTTGACTAATTTAGCTTGACTAATAAACAGAAGCAGATTGCATTTTTCTCCAGTGTATTAGTTATTCAAATATATTTGACAAATTTAGCATCTTGTATGAAAAATTAAACTGCATGCAGTTTATGAATATTTAAAATATGAGCTGTTTTGCTTATAATTGGGTCAGTTCCAAAGAACATGTGACAATTGGGTCGTAGATAGTCTTGACTAACGGTGACTTTGCGAGGTTATTTGATGCAGGATGAAGAGAAGGCAGTTCACATGTTTTGAGAGATTTACTAGATATCATTTCTTCTACTGAGTTAGGTTTTGAAAGGAACACATAAAACAGATGGAGCCCACTTCATTTTCAGGTCTGGCACAAATAGTTTACTATGTTAACACATGAGAAAACAGGGTATAAAACTGTTGACATATTAGGTGGCCATTTCCCCATGAATCACAGAGAGGTTCCAGGGAGAGTGAGTTCTGAACTGAATTGTGCATTCCCAGCACACACTTTTCAGATTGCTGCTCAATATATCTGGTGTAGAAATTTTTTAATGATTTGCTTGTGCAGTTTTCTGGTTTTGTGCAAATCTGAGGGATGCGTGAGCATTCTTCTGTTCAGAAGCTCACCAAAAAATAGTTATGAGCATAGATGGAAAAGGAATGAAAGCACTGAGGAAGTAATCGGCATGGTAAAGGGAGTAACAGAAAATGACAATTGACCCAGCCATCCAAAAACACCAAAAGTGTTTATATATGACCGCAAGGAAAGTAGTTTGGAGCCTGATTCTCCCCAACTTATCAGACTATTCCCATATTGGGAAAACCCAAACTTACAGGGGAAAAGCTTCGTGACTGGTGTTGCTTGAGGGTAATGTCATGTCAACTAGGTACATTAAATGGGAATGCAAGAAGCTGCAAACACGCAGTAAGCTGCTGTTGAAAAACCCTTAGTGCTTTAATTGTTAGTGATCTCTATGTCTATCTCTCCTATACAAATAAAAATGTAAGGCTGTTGTCACTCTGTGGTTGGCAGTCATGCCAACTCATGTGTGAGAAAGGGCAGACAGCCAAGCAAGCAGCCCTGGTGAGAGGTGGCCCAGGTTTATCAAGCTACTCCGTGAAGTGCTCTAGTGACATTTAATGAAGGGGGGGGGACTTCATAGATAGGTTTAGCAAGCTGCAGCAAAGTTTAATGGATGGGAAAGATGCTTCACACAATGGTTTAGCAAGCTGTACTGTGAAGCTCCTCCCTCTCATTTAAAAGTGGGTGGGGCTGAGGGTGAACTGTGAGAGGAGGAGGAGAAGCTAGGGCCAAGCTGTGCAGGAAGGGGTGGGGCAAGCTGTGAAAGGGTAGGTGAGAGAGTGGGTGAGGGGTAGAGGAAGGGGAATGATCAGGCAGGGGGAAGGCAAAGGGACTGTCAGGTAGGCAGGGTTTGTGGGCAGAGCGAGAGGGGTTAGCAGGCACACACACACACATATAATAATGTACAAATATCTTTAATAATTCAACGAACATTGTCCAAGTTTCCTGCCTATCAGTTCTTTGAATCACAGCTTATGCTGAAAATACTAGAGGGTACCAGGAAATTCTAAGGTCAGTAAGAATTCTGACCAATGGTCACAGCTACCAAAACAAAGGACTCCTTTGGGAGGTTGTGGACTCTCCTTCCTTGGAGGTTTTTAAGCAGAGGTTGAATGGCCATCTGTCGTGGGTGCTTTAGTTGAGATTCCTGTATTGCAGGAGATTGGACTAGATGATCCTCGGGTCTCCTTACAACTCTACAATTCTATGATGCTATGATATCTGCCCATCCCTTGTTCTTTCCCAGGCAGCTATTTGGCAGCACAGATTTAGGAAGCATGAGATTTAGTAGACTCGGTTCTCCGAGCCGAATCTTCTGTTCCTGACATATTTATGTTTCCAGTTCTCTTTTTCGGTATATATGCAGGCACTTTTTCATGGAAATTCTGAATGCCTTTACTAAAAGGTACACTTTTGAACCATAAAATGTGACAGTGGAATTGTTTTCTATTTGCAGATACAAAATAATGGGCATTCCATGGTGTCTTATTTCTGTAGGTCCCTGACAGTTCATAATACATGCATTTATACTGAGCCCAAGCAAAATCTCATTTCCATAAAAACATGTTTTCCAGATCTTTTGTTTACATGCCCAGCAACTGAATTTTCTGTAACACTTTTGTTCAGTTTAACAATCAGCTTTGACCATGCTTACCCTGTACAATACGATTATAGCACTTCTTATAGAAAATGTAATTGACAGTCTTTTCCTATGATGATAATGATTAAGAAATCAGGATATTGTCAAATATTGTAATCAGTGAATTCCCTTAAAATTCATTAAAGAATCCTGTTTCTTCACCTAACTTTTTAATTTTTGAGTTTTTATGGCTTGGGTCTCCAATCAAAAAGTTGATTGATTTTTGCCATCATTTATGTAAAGGGTTTCCATCAATGTCAATAGCAAATGCATGGTCAGACATCATGGATTAAGTCTGACCTTTCATAAATTCTACTTCCTCCATGTTCAAAAGGGATATTCTTTTCTGGAACATGAGAAAATGTTTAAATGCTTTCATCCATCAAAAATATTTTGTTACTGTATGGTTTGTTTGAATCCATATAGACCTGTATTCAGTAATTTTTTCTTTCTAGATTTCTGTTCTTTCAGAATATAGTAATCTGACAGCAACTTAATCTAGGTTGCAACCTAATCTTACTCCACCCACAAATGCTTTTACTACATATATCTCAGTTTTTCATCCAGCAACTCAGTTTTCTGCATTTCCAGTATATTTAACTGCAAAGAGAGGGTTTAACAGCATCAGGGGTTTTTAATGTATTTCTGTGGGATATATATCTAGAGAGAGAGAGAGAGAGAGAGAGAGAGAGAGAGAGAGAGAGAGATGTGCAACTAGAAAGGAGAAAGAGACATAAAGGTTTTCAATTTACATGAAAATGTTGTCCATATATGCATGAATCTTTTTGCTAAAACAGCTTTTTTTTTTTTTTTTGTGAAGTTCTGACACGTCTTTGGAAATATATTCTGTGGTGTCACAATGATTACTCCAACTTGAAAACATCCCATAGACTCCATTAGTTTCATTTCCAGTCCTGAACTGGCAGGCCCTTTTTAAAAAGAATATGTAGACATGAGAAATCTTTTACATTGGCTTTACCTATCATTTTATTTGCCCTTCATAAATATATGTTACATACAAAATGGTTAAAATCCCTGCTGCTGATCTATAGCTGGTCTGACCATCTGTATCAACTCCTAAAAAAGCGGTACCAAAATAAAATGCCAGGTTGCCCCAGCCTCCTGTTTCTAACTTGGTCAACCAAAGATCCCTGGTGTCTCTAGGTAGGACTGGAAACATCTCCTGTCTGAAGCCCTGGAGAGCCACTGCCAATCAAAGCAGACAGTATTGAACTAGATGGCCCAATAATTTGACTTGGCTTCCTGGTTTGCACATAACACTAAACCATGCTTTATTAAACTGTGGTTTATTATACCATGCTTTTGTGCTATTTGTGAAGCCAGTCTTACTTTGGTTATTAACTATGGTTCAGCCCTAGTTAACATTAACAAATGTTTAGTGAAATGTGTAATCCTGAACCCACACCTTCTCCTTAAAAGGAGCCATTACCAGCAGCTACATAGCTCCAATTTAAGAACAGCAAAATGCTCAAATGGCTTTCAAGACTCCGGGATGTAGAAAGCCAGGGTTTAACTATGATTTATTAACTATAGTTAATGTTAACTGCTATTTAGGTGTAGATGAACCAGGCCAGCATAAGACAGCTTGCTATGTTCCTGGAGATCTTTGTGAAGCATGTCAAAAAGGCAACAGATCCTCCCACTCCACATCTCTAGCACCTACTGTCTTGACTGCAAGTTCATAGAATCATAGAATTGTAGAGTTGGAAGGGACCCCAAGGGTCATCTAGTCCAACCCTCTTCAATGCAATAATCTCAACTAAAGCATTCATAACAAATAGCCATCCAATCTTTGCTTTAAAACCTTCCAAGGGAGTCGAGTCCACTGTTGAAAAGCTCTTGCCGTTGGAAAATTCTTCCTGATGCTTAGCTGGAAACTCCTTTCTTGTAACTTGAATCCATTGGTTCATGTCCTACCCTTTGGAGCAGGAGAAAACAAGCTTGCTCCCTCTTCCATGTGACAGCCCTTGAGATATTTGAAGATGGCTATCATAACTCCTCTCAGTCTCCTATTATCTGTGCTAAACATACCCAACTCCTTCAACTGTTCCTAAGCTTGGTTTCCAGACCCTTGTGTTAAAAAATAATCAGGAAATGTTTATGAGACTGAGTATAAATGGATGCTATGTATTGATCATGAAATAAGTAGTTCAAAGTCTGATCTCTTCAGCAACAGAGTGTTCACCTGCTATCAGGTGACAAATGGGAGCTACTGTAAAGTACATGCTTACATTCCTCTGCTTCTCAAAGCTGTAAGTGTAAAATAACCTGGTTAATGGGATGCTAAAACACCATAATCATTTTGGGCTTCTTCTTTTTTTAAAAAAAAAACTTTAGCTAGCTTTGTCGAGATAAATTGATTTACAGCTTCATTCCTCAAGCACATAAAAGTATGGAGACACATACACTTACAATCAGAACAGCAGCAGGGCCTTTGAATACATTTTATTACTATTAAGAGTAATAGTTTTGCTTTTAGGCATCAAGCCTGAAGTATCATAGCGGAAATAAAAAATTGCTGCACCACTTGGGTGGCCAGATAGAGAAGAGGGTGGAGCTCCTGCAGCTTTAATAGTTAAGTGGAAGGGGAAAATCCAGCAGGCATAGCTAGTCATGCAGGCTATGCCTGATGAAATTCTCTTGCGTACACTTAGCTCTTCAAGGTACTTGAACCCCATTCTGTGCTTTTTAGTATCTTGCTACACAGGCAAAGTAAACCATTTATGCCTTAGGCTTTGTATGCATCATAGGTTTAAAGCACATTTCCCTCCCCACCCCGCAAGAATCCCAGCAACTGAAGTTTGCTAAGGGTGCTGAGAAATTTAGAAGTTCTCAGGATTCTTGTTTGGGTGGAGGGGTGCTTTAAATGGTGTGCGCGCACTCTTGGACACTGTCAATTGTCTAGGAAATAACTATCAAAGGAAGTGTTTCAGACTGGTAGCATAAAGTCCTCCAGCATTATCACCATCTCCTACTTAAGAGGAGGAGTGGAGATTTATTCACTAGCAACTTTATGTTCTTAGTCCTCTGTGTGTTTTTATTGTGACCCTTGTCCATTTGGGGAGCACAGTATATTATATGTCTACTCTGAATATTTATTCTTCTGCTACAGCACAACTGAGCTGATTCTGGATGTTTCCAAACTCTCTTCATTTGTGTCTCATAAAAATAGGAAGATGTAGGCTGTTAACAAGTTGACAGTATTATTGACGTATTTGGCATCGGTATTAGTACACTTCTGTCATTTGACAATTATTTCCCTTAGCAAACCATATGGTAAAGAAAATGTTTTCATTCACCCACACATGATGAACATTTTCTTGAAAGACACATGCTGTGTTTGCCATCCACCACAGTTTGTGGAAGTCAGGAGCCCAGAGCTCCCCAAACTCCCAAATACTAGCAAGCACCAAATGCCTATTTCAAACTTTATGGAGCTCCTGGTTTCCCACTTCCTCCTGACTCAAGAGATGTGTCTGCAAAGACAGCTGGACAGGCGTGCTCTGTTGGCAGAGTTCCTAGACTCCAGCCTCTGCTATTTCAGCATCTCATCATCTTTTACAGTGCAATCCTATGCATGTCTGCTCAGAGGTAACTGGCTATAGTATTGCTTCCTTAATGTTGTTGGGTTTTTTAATATAACATTATAGGTAATAAATCTGAAAGTCTCTCATCATTAGTCTGTAATTTTTGTAGACATGTTTGCATTCATCTGGCTCCCTCGTTGTGCAAGCTAGCAACTAAACAACAATGCAGTGGATGGTTTTCTTAATGGTGCTTGGAAATTATGGAGTAAAGCACTGGTCCACAGAAGTGGTTTCTGCCCCCATCCTCTGAGTGCTGATTGGGTTGGTAAGATGCTTGAGAAGGTCCCAGGCCCAACCATACTCCAAGTCAATTCCAAAAATAGTGTTCAATATAAAAGTCAGCAGTCTGATATCTCAAGGGCAAATATATTGGGCTTGGTATGTTATTGACCTCTTTCTGGGTTTTGGAGCTTTCAAGGCCATGGGGCATTCCTAGGTCATCTGAAGCTTCTTCACATATACCTAGAGCAGAGGCAGATTTGGGGCTGCATAACCAGTTCCCCACACATGGGGGAGAGTTGAGAGGGTGCCTTCCTGCCTCCTTTCCAAAGCCTAGTAATCACTTGCTTCAGGAAGGAGGTGTGAGGGTATTGAGAGGGTTCTAGAGTCCTCTCTCCACCTTCCCAAAGCCAAAGCCTCCTTCCTAAAGCCCAGCACCTTGCTTACCCTGCTTTGAGAAGATATGGGCGGTGGGGACATCAAATTTTGGCCTTGCACAGGGCACCATATTACCAAGGTCCACCCTTGCCCAGAGACTGGAATGGCAAGCAGTCAGTGGTTTGATTTATCTTCATATTAGAGGCCTTAGGGCAGCTCCACAGCCACCACAAATATTGCAGTGAAGTAGGTAGGAGCCAAAGGGAGGAAAATAAATGCAGAAGACCCAGACCAAATACAGGTGGCCCAATCAGTTTCAAACTATATAATACAACATACCCTCCAGCATTTATCCAGTGAAAATAGGGACATCCCATTCCATAATGATAATATTACTATTTATACCTCACACATCTTACTGGGTTGCCCCAGCCACTCTGGGAGGGTTCCAGCATATATAAAAACATAAGAAGATGTTAAACATAAAAAGGGCTTCTCTATACAGTACAAGATTGCCTTCAGATGGCTTGGGGGGTCAGATAACTCAAAATCCTGCAACATTTCTCAGATGAAAATAGGGATATCCTAACATACCCTCGAACCAGCGTTCGAAACTCCCATTGTTCTAGGTGCATTTAGCAACAGGGAATTTCATTAGTGTAAGCAGTTTCGGAGCTCTTGGCGTAGTAGTGCGCCTACGATTTCAGATTAAAACTGCAGAGTGGAAGGAAATGAGGTCCTTTTTCTGCCTCCTCACTTCCAGCTACTCTCTGAAGACTGGAGAAGAGACCCTCTTAAGAATATTAGGGGGGTGGGCAGAGGAAGGACTAGACCATGTAAAAAATGAACATAATATTTTAGCTGCAGTTCATTCCTTTTCAGCTTTGTATTCTTGTTATAAAAAAGCACTCCTAGACATTCCATTGTTGCGCCCATAACCTAGGTTTAAGGCGCCATTTAGCTCCTATCTTTCATATCTCAGTTCCTATCACTGCTTCCACCATTTCTCCAATGAAAATAGGGACATCCTAAGCCTGGCCCTCCAGCTGTTTTGGGACTACAATTCCCATCATCCCTGACCACTGGTCCTGTTAGCTAGGGATGATGGGAGTTGTAGTCCCAAAACAGCTGGAGGGCCAAGTTTGGCCACGCCTGTAGGGAAAGCGGGACATTATGGGATCAAATCAGAAACTGGGACGGCTTCTCAAAATCAGTGACATCCCTGGAAAATAGGGACATTTGGAGGGTTTGATACAATACTGAGCTATGTATCTGAGCTGTAACATATCTTCCTGCAACTAAGGAGCAGCTATAGCTGTTTGCTATACAAATGAATTTATGGCATTTTTACACATTTGGTGGTCCAATGCTCTCCTCTAAGAATGGGAGGCCTGGAAAAATGACTGCTATAGGAAACAGTTACCAGTACAAACAAATGTCGAATGGTCTGATTACAGTACAGGTGGAGCACACAAATCTCCCTTTCATCAAAGGGGATAATTTTAGCTTCAGCCCCCTCCCCAATCAAATGTCTTGCTTCCTTCTAGTTAGTAACTTACCCAGTTTGTGAGAAGAAGCCTCTTATTGATCTCTGCAGTAATTATTTTTGAAGGATTCTTGAGATGCCAACTTGTTTAATGCCAAGTAGGGAGGAGGGAGAGGGGGGAGGAGAAGTGAAACAGCTGCTTTGTGAGGTTTCTCTTCTTCCCTGTGTATGTATTCATACATGCAAAGCAAACTTCTTTGTTGCCTTCAGACTCCTAGAAAACAGATCTGGATAAAAGATCTCCGTCTCCAGAACACTATTGATCGGCATAACTGCTATTGACTCTTGACCTGCACTTTTCATTGATCTGAAAATGGCCCCCGATGGCAGGCGGATGTGAATCTTAAAAATGAATGAAATAAAACATTTCCTCTTCCTCTTATTGTTATTGTTGATCCAGTGGGGAACCGAACATGTATTATCGTGGGAAATAGCAAGATAGATAGATAGATAGATAGATAGATAGATAGATAGATAGATAGATATTCTTACCTGGGGCAATCGTACGCATGTTTCCTGACAGCTAAGTTCCATGATGCTCAATGAGCCAGTTGTGTGGGCATAGAATTGCAGCCTCAATGAAAGGGAAATGGAGGCTGGGGTGAAGCTACTCATTCATTTCCCTGTTTGTTTTCTCTGAAAGTGAAAAATGCCATGCTTCCTTTTGTTTACTGTTTATAAATTACTATCACATCTACTCCACTTCCCACACATACAAAAAAAAGGCCAATAATCATTTTAGTCTGTTTGTTTGAATTTGTAATGATCCAGCAGAAAAGCCTGTTGGATCAGGCCAATGGCTCATCTAGTCCCACATTTTATTCTCAGAGTGGCTAACCGCATGCCTATGGGAAGCACTCAAGCAGGACTGAACACAGGATCACTCTCCCCTCCTGTGGTTTCCAGCAACTGCCATTCAGAAGGATGCTGCCTCTGAGTACGGAGACAGAGCATAGCCATTGAGAACCTTATCCTCCATGAACTTGTCTTATAACCTTTTAAAACCATCTTGAGTTGGTGACTATCACTGCCTCCTGTGGCAGGGAGTTCCATAGTTTAATTATGTGCCATTTAGAGAAGGGCTTTCTTTTATCTGTGCTGAATCATCCAACGTTTAGCTTCCCTGGATGTCAATGAGTTCCAGCATTACGAGAGAGAAATGGTTAGGAGAAACTAGTACAAAAAAAGAAGAAGAAGGAAAACACAATTGCCAATCATTTAGACCAAGAGCAATCTTCCTCAGAAGGAGGGAAAGTGACTATTCTGTGGAAAATTCAGCTTCCTTGAAAAAGGTTTTCATACTGAAAAGTGAAAACCTGAAAAGTGAAAAATGATTCTGTTTAATTCCTGAAAACACTGTAAAAATAATACAGGAATACAGGGAAATGTAATTGTATACATAATAACCTATACTGCAGTTAGATTCTGCTGTCAGAGTTCCTGGGGAAACCCAGCCAGATGGGTGTGGTATAAACAATAAATTGTTGTTGTTGTTGTTGTTGTTCTCTTGGCATACTCATTTCATGATATCTGAAGTTCCTAATGTTAATTGTTTTATACTTAAGGATTCAAAGCATTTAAGCCTTCTCTTGCCTTATACAACTTCCTGAGTTGTTAAGATTAAAATGCTTGATTCCCATCTGTTCCCCAGCCGTCCTCCATTTAATCACACCAACATGTACCTGCAGGAAAAGCATGCAAAATATTTCATTTCTCTTTAACAAGTTTATCAATGAGCCCCTGGGAGGCGGGGAGTGGAAAGAGGCAGACAATTATTTCTTGTAGTTGTCTGTGATCTATTGACAAATGCCTGTATTAATATATAGTCAGCTTGCATCTTTATACCACAGGCCTTAGAATTTTGACTAGGAACTGGGAATCAACATAAACATGTACAACTGCTGCTCTTGCATCATCTAAGTCCCAGCTTTGCTTACCCCATAAGCTCTCCAGGTGTCTTAGTAGGCCTCCATAGAAGATGGAGCATAATCCCTGAGGGAGGGATCAGACTGAATGACCATCTAATCTAGCATCCTCTCACAGTGGTAAACCCAGTGTCTATGGGAAGCCCACTAGCAGGACCTGGGCAAGCACTAAGGACTCCTGAGGCTCAAGAACAGGAATGGGGAAACTCTGGCCTATGGATCTAATTGGGTTCACTGGGCTTCCCCATTTCACCAAGCAGGTACTGCTGTACATGTGACATCATCAGGCATGGGACATGTAGTTCCAACAATACTATTGTGTACTTCCCCCAGGATTTTGAATACAAACTGCTTCCTCTGGAAAGGGGAAAGTGCTCTGTTTTAGGGAGCATTTTCCCCTTTGCAAAGACTTTAAAGGTGGTTTCAGGGAGTTTCTTTGAAGTGTGTTCCTAGGGTCAACCAGCTGACTGAAGATACTCTTTCATTGCCAAAGGAGCTTGTTGTAACCACCAATCAGTTGTTCTGTGCTTACGGCAGCCTCCTTTGGACTTTGGCAGGTGTCAATCACCTGGTGTCATTATGATGACAGGTGATTGGCAGGTAGTCATTTTGAATCACTTGTCAAAGTTAGCCTGTGTGGGATGAGGGAGATACCAACCAGATTCCTCACCCTTATGCAAGATATATGTTACTCTGCAGTTGCTGTTTTTTATTTCTTCTTCTTCTTCTTCTTCTTCTTCTTCTTCTGCTGCTGCTGCTGCTGCTGTTGTTGTTTAAACAAAAAACAAAGCTATTGAAGCAGTTGTGAATGAGCAAAGGACGTATGGAAAGAGGCTGCTTAATAATCCTTTCTCTTTTGATCCTTTTCCTGTTAAAATCACTCTTGTATTAGCTAATTCCATTGGGGAGAGAACATAAGGCTTATCCATATCTTCCCTGGATCTTTCTTGCTATAGGTGAAAAAGCAGCTAGAGAGAAAGGTAATTCTGAGATGGAAGCAACTGTCGGAAGGAACAGAGCACAGTCTTTTCCTGTTTAGATAAAGCCGGCTCCAGGCTGCTATGGGTTTAAATGAAACTTCTATGGAGAAAACAGACAGAAATCTAGTATGTGGTTGAAGCGTCAGAAGAGAAGATGGATGGGACAAAATACTGACCATGATTTCCCAAATATTGACCATGGTTTTCTAAACACTGACCATGGTTTCCCAAGCTTCAGAGTTCTTGGTGAGCTTACAAAGTTGTCATCAACACTAGCCCAAATTCCTAGGAATATAAATGAATATAAAGTCAAGAAATATAAATATATTACCAATGTTTATTAATCATCAATCACTGTCACTAGGAATCATAAAATGAAAAAAAAATCATTTTAAATTCCCAAGGAAGGTACACTCTGTACATGCCCATGCGCTTTATTTCTGAGGCCCATAGTTCCTAATGAAATTTTTCACACTATACCTCATAGTGGCAGAGTGACCTGGAATTAAATCTATTTTAATTGTACAAACCTAAAGTTTTCGTAGGATCTTGAAACCATCCTGAAAAAATACCAGTAGTCTGGAGATGCCATTACTTCAGATCAAATTGTTGCCCAGCTGTTCATCTGGTCACAGTGCAAAGCAGGGCCTAACTGGTAGTAGCACCTATTCTGTGGAACAACTTTCCAGCAGAGAATATGCAGGCACTGGTGCTGGATGGCTTCCCCTGAAAGTGAAAAATGCACTATTTTAACAGGCTCCCCCACACCCCCTGTTCTGCTATTGACTCCCACCTACTGTTTTGATTTGGGTTTTTGGATTTTATAGTATTATATTGTATTGCATTGGGTTTTAGATGTAAACCGCTTTGGTAATGCATAATGGAAGGGGGGGAGCAGTATAGAAATCTTTAAAAATACAAATGAAAAATACAAACCAAGTGTATTCCCTGACTCATCGAGTCCCCAAGTACAGTGGTACCTCGGGTTACATACACTTCAGGTTACATACGCTTCAGGTTACAGACTCCGCTAACCCAGAAATAGTGCTTCAGGTTAAGAACTTTGCTTCAGGATGATAACAGAAATCATGCTCCGGCTGCACAGCGGCAGCAGGAGGCCCCATTAGCTAAAGTGGTGCTTCAGGTTAAGAACAGTTTCAGGTTAAGAACAGACCTCTGGAATGAATTAAGTACTTAACCCAAGGTACCACTGTACTGATGGGTTGCACACGCTCAATTGTCTCCACTTCCAGAGTTTGACACACTGACGTTATATGTGACTTATGAGAGTGAGACACTTAGAGATGTGGTACTAAGGGATAATAAGCAGCGTGAGTGTGCTAATATTAAGTAAGAGATCAGCAAGGGTGGGATGTGGTCAGTTTTAGAAGCTGACAGCAACAGTTCTGCACATCTTGATTCTGCAGGAAGATCTCCCCACAATCTCTCATTGACTTTTCAGGGGCCTTCAGTTCCACTGGGGTGAATGATCCCCTGTTGAATTGAGCAACATCAAAGGGCCCTGCGGTTCAAAACCCACATCTTTAAGGGTTTCCCTTCTGCCTTCTGAACTTGCTTCTCAGCCAGAGAGTCCTTCCCTTTCCTGGTGTGTGCATGAGGGAATTGAGGGGCGGAGGTCTGCCAAAGGAGAAGGGCGACCCCACATTCAAGCAACCTCCCCCCTTTTTTTAAAAGAGATGTCACTTGTGTGAAGGCGATCTGGTGAAACCAGAGCAAGGCAAGAGTGGCCACACTCACCCTGTCCCCCAAATTCAGAGCGGGCTAAGTTTTAAAGGGAGGGGATGTTCAGAGAAGGAAGCTTTGAGCTTGAATGAATGGAAAGGAGGAGATGGAAGGGGGGGATACAAGCAACTGGAGCTCTTGAAAAGAAAATCGGTGTGGTGTGTGTGTGTGTGTGTGTGTGTGTGTGCGTCTTCCACATACGCGAGCTCGCTATCTGGCTGCAATCAATGCCTCTAATTGATGCTTTCTTGCCTTCGCGGTGCCCCTTCACTCTCTTCTGTTGCTTGCGTGTGCGTGTGTGTTTTCTTTTCCCCTCTGCCATATATATTTTGTGTGGTGTGTGTGTGTGTGTGATTTTCCCACCAACGCCACCATCCCCTCCCCTCTTTCCCTCTCTGCTCCAGCAGCACCAGCACCAGCCACCAGGACAAGTTGCTACGGAAACGGCTGCATGGCAACCGGCTCAGAGCCTGGGGTCCGTCTGCTGCTGCTGCTGCTGCTGCTGCCGCTGCTGCTTCTGCCGCCGCCGCCGCCGCCGCCGCCGCTTGTGTGGCTGCCTCATTCTCCCGCGCGCTTCCCTCCTCGCTAGATGGTGTGCGAGACACCCGAGACTAGACACGCTCCGGACGCGGGCAGCGAGAAGCGGCGAGGAGCGAGAGGAGGAGAGGCGGCGCGAGGAGCGGAGGGAGGCGGCAGAAGGCGAAGGCGAAGCCGGCACAGGCAGCAGCGGCGGCCGGACGAGAAGAGGCGAGAGGCGACGAGCGAGTCCGGGACGCTCTGCCGCTCGCCCGGGACCTGAGGAGAAGAAGAAGGAGAGGAGGCGGAGGAGGAGGCGACGATTTCCCGCCCGCCCGCGCGCGCGCGCCTTTTTTTTCTTGTCTTTTTCCTTCTGAGGGGAGACCAGCCCAGAGCCCGACGCCGAGCCGGAGCGCAGCGCAGCTTCTCCCTCCGAAGCAGGCATGGACATGATGCCTCTGGTCCAGGGCGCTTGTTGCTCCAACCAGTGGCTGGCCGCGCTGCTGCTGAGCCTCTGCTGCCTGCTGCCCTCCTGCCTGCCCGCCGGGCAAAGTGTGGACTTCCCCGGGACGGCCGTGGACAACCTGGTGGTCAGGAAAGGCGAGACGGCGGTGCTGAGGTAGGGCTCGCCTCAGCTGCCGCTGCTGCTCTCCGGCTCAGGGCGGCGCGCGGCGGGGGGCAGAGGGCGGGAAAACAACATGTGAGGGGCTGTGTGTCGTGTGTGTGTGTTGTTGTGTTTCTCAACCCCCTCATGCTCAGCTGGAGAAGTCCTGGCTCCGCGGGGGCTGCACCAAAAAATGGGTCCGAGCCGTGGAGTTGTTGGGCAGAGAGAGAGGAGGCTCCATCCCACTTGGAAACTAATGGAGCCCCTCTGAGTTTTGTCCCCTCCTGCCTCTCCCCCCCCTCAGCCATGTCTCCCCCCCCCCTCGCACTTGTGGCGTTGAAAGGTGTCCTCCCTCCTCTCCCCACCGAAATGCCCCTCTTGGTGGGACTTTCAGCGGAACTTTAGCATCGCCTTTTTGTTACTCGGTGGGCTCTTTGGAGTGAGTCTTCCTCCCTTGCTCCCTCTGTGGTGTTTTTTATTTATTATTATTATTCCCTTTCTCGTGGATTTGCAATTAGCTCTCTCCCCGGAATTACTTCGCAGCTTCTTCCTCAGGCGTGCTTCTTCTCTCAGCTCCTTGTTAAGCCTCTGAAAGCTGTAATGGCTCATCAGAGAACAGCGAACACCCCCCCCTCGCACGTTCTCCCCCCCCCGCCGCGTCCCCAGCTTCGCAGGCGAAGTGGCTGCAGTGCAGACTCTTGTGTGTGCGTGGTGCGCGGTGCGAAATATCTCCTTTGAGCAGAAATGTTGGAAGTTGGTGCCCAGCAGAGCGATCCGAGTGATGCTTAAAACGCCCCCCCCCCGTTCTTCAGAGCCTCCCTCCCTCTGGCGCTTGAAACTCCCGTCCAGATGCTTGCTGCATTATCACTGACAGTGCAGTTCCACGCATCTGACTGCTACGGTATGGGATATGTAGATTTCTCGAGAGATCTGATCCAGGGATCCATCTGTACCAAGTACCAAGCAATGCATACCGCAGTGTATTAACTAACACACACACACTTCTTCCTTTTTTTTTGCCTGGGAGAGGTGCCTGTATTCTGATGTTTAATTGGACCATTTCCCCCAAGCCCTGATCTATGCTGCAAAATAAAGGAGCTCCTGTTCTTCCTTTAAAAAAAACAAAACAGAGAGAGAGCTTTGCGTGTGGAGATGATTTAAGAGCACACATTGCCACTTGTCTTGTAAATGCAGAGCCCCGTGCCCAATTAGTTGACGTTGTGAAACTGTAGAGAATAAGCAGACAGTTTGGTAACGGAAAGATCCAGAGGGATGCGGGGGGGGGGGTGGACTCTGTACCTCAGCAGAAGATGAATGCAAAAGGTCCTTACTTGCCTTTGGAATGCTAAGTTTGTTCAAAGAAGTTGGAATGGGAATCACTGATGCTCGACTTAATTTCTTTGGGATAGGGCTTGATGTTTGTAACAGGATCTGCAGTGCAACCTTCCTATGCCTGCTATATAGCACTGCTCAGCAGTAACAGTTCACTGAGGATACAGATACACTCCACTTCGGGTTCTTGGCATTTTCATGGCGATTTTCATAGGAGGATGTTAACGATGTGTATTAATTACTTTTTCAAATATACATATTTCTGCCACCAGAAGATTGCACGGTTTACAGCAGTTTTGCAATTCCTTCCTTTTTAACAACGTTTCCATTTCATAACAACCCACTTGGCTAGTGGAGAATTTGTTTACCAGTAGCAGTCTATCGTCTATGCATCCCTCCCAGCCCCCCCTCAACTGGCTTAATTAGTCACCTGTTTTAATTTGTGCCTCCCCAGCCCCCAGCTTAATTTTTAGTGGTTGCATTTTGCACATTGCTAGGACAATTCTCTAGGGTGTGTGTGAAGGGAGGGGAGCGATTGTATGGTTTTTCTTACTACTTAGAATAAGTACAAAGATTCCTACTTCTTGTTTCTTACATGTTCATAGATTAGTCTCTGCAGCAGTTTTAACCATGAACGATGTGGTTATAAATGGTGTTGCTTGCTGATAGTGAATTAGATTCGTAAACTAACTTCATCAGAATCCTTGCTTTTCACTTATACTGCAAAGCTCTTGCCATATATTTATTGCAGAAGATACTCTTTCATTGTTTCAAACTGTGGCAGGGGCAGCCCAGCCCTATTTATTTCCCTGACTGTTCTCATGTGGTGGATGCTGAGAACACATTCAGTGTTTATGCACCACTGGTTGACATATTTTTCATCTGTAGTAATATGCTGTAGTTACAGTCCATGGTTTTAGAATACATTGGAATTTACTCTTGTTGGTTTCCTATGCTGCAGACAGAAAGTAAATGCAACCCTAGTCTCTTTCTTTATTTGCATTGCCTCCAATGTAAAGACAGCCAAGGATCAGAGTTGATGAGCTGAGTTTTCCCATTCATGCTAGGATGCAAACCAGTGCTAGTGGGCAGTGTGAATCCTTCATACATATTTTTAAAGAAACCCAATGAATTCAGAACTAAGCAACCGATGGTGCCTTTTCGCACCTAGAATTAAATGTGTATGTTATCACTGTAACATATGTATTTCTCCAAGGCCTGGCTATGACGCGGAATACATTACATAAATGCAATAGGACTTTTATGGCAAAGCAATTCTTCCCATCTTGTAAGTGGGGGAGAATGAATAGCAGCTTTTAAAATAAAATTCCACCGAGAATAGAATGCACTATACATTATTTTACCAGAGAAAGCAAAATGCATTACTGATCTACTGGGCACAGAAGAGCAAAGGCAATATTAATGTTGTTAAAATTCCTTGAACGTTTCTTAAGGAATGGCACATTTTGTGGAATGAAATACATTCCCCTTGGTATCTGTCGTGCAAGCAAAGTTTACTTCAGTGGAGCCCAATTTCCAAGGAAAGTTGATAGGAAGCAAAGGAGCAACTTAGCCATTTGATGCAGACTTCCTAGTCATTCTCTGGAATCTTGTCCCTACGGGTTATGCACAGCTTTTATTTAATGCATAAAACCCAGAACACTTAAATTAATGAAAATCTACAAGAAAATGCTTTTTAGGTGTCGTATTCGGGAAGCAGCCTTCTGCAAACACAGACAAGGAATGCAGAGTACATATTGCAGCTGATTCAAAGGCTCTGTTGATTTGTTCACAGGTAGTAGCTAGTGTATTTTCTTCCACTTACCCAAGACTAAAGTGTGATGGTTGGGATTAATGCATATTGCTCTGCACAAAGAAATGTATATAAATATAAGGTGATATTGTATCACATATTTTTAACACTGTGATTCTGTTTACAAACAACTATGTTTTATAAGGTTCATGCAAATATTTTGATTCTCAGAGTCAAACTGTATTTTCATGTTTAAAAAGAAATATTTTGTTTTGCCAGGAGTCCCCAAAGGAACTACACGCTTAAAATATTGCAATCAAGAAACTTCTAATTTGAAGACTTAAATCATCCAGTATAACTGCTGGTGGCTAATATTAAAGGTCAAGTGTTGGGATCTCTGAGTCATCCTTTCAGTGTTTGAGTCAGCAGTTTTGTTGTTTAATGAAAGGACGATTATGTTAATAAGGATGATATACAGGTGTTTTAATTATCTGACTGCTGAACTGTTGAAAAAACGTTACCAGTTAGGCATTTTAGCTGAGATGCTATAGGGATGTAACTGTGGAATGGTGGTGGAGTCTTTCTCTGATAAATCCACAAGCCAAGTGAAGCCAGTAATGTCTGCAGTTGTGTCAGTGGTAGCAAGACTCTTTCTAGGAAGCAATTCTCGTAATCACCATTAGTGGAGTCCAGTGCCAGACTTCCATGTGACTTTGCAGTGTCCCATGTGGGGCAAAATGTGATGGAATAAGGATAGCTTTCTTCCAGAAGCTTGGGCTGCAATCCTATACACAGTTACTAGGGAGTAATCACCATTGAACAAAGGTGGGGTATATTTCTGAGTACACACCTGTCTAGAAATTCACTGACAAAAGGTTTAAAGGAGGGATGTGCTATATATTGTAAGTATTATCTGAAAAAAATGAAGTATTATACTTTGTACGTGCAAGCTTCAAACATCTTATGTCTGCCACCAATCTATATTTTAAACAACTTGCCTTGTTTTATAGGGTTGGGCAGCAAGCTGAAACATAATAGCTACACAGATTGAAATAAAATCGCAGGTCTACCAAATAAAACCACAGCTTTACAGCACCTTTTATCATTTTGTATATTTGGGTATCACAGTTCCAGTGTTGGAATACTAATATTATTGGTGATGTACACAAGGGATGGAGAACTTGCAGCCCTCCAGATGTTGTTGGACACTAGCTCCTATCACCTGTCGCTAGTGTGGACAATGGTTGGGGGTTATTGAAAATGTAGGCCAACAGTATCTGTGAGCCACAAATCTCCACCTCTGATACATCCTTGCTGGATGATGATTATCACTGGGAGTCATGATCTGTTCCAGCCAGCCATTTTTCTATAGCAGCCTTTTCCAACCAACCAAGTGCCATTCAGAGGCTTGGGCCTGCAGGCCCCACCATCCCTGAAAGATAGCAATGTGCAGAATCTTGCTCCACCCCACAAGGCACATATGACTGGACTCACATGAGAGTGCCCAACTAGAACTATGGTACAAGACAGGGTATTCTGACTACAGGCTTGCATGATCAACTTTTGATTTTTATTACAACCCTGAGATCTACTGACTGGTGCAAAATGAGAACAAAATTTGGGAAAGGCTGGTGAAGATTGCTGCCTCCAAGAAAACTCGATCACAGAAAAGGATTTAGCTCCCACACCAGCAATGTTCCTGAATATTTTTAACTTTCTCCCATTTAAATGAATGGCTATGGCCCACCCCATGGAGAAAAGAAAAAAGAAACTTGTAATCCCACCAAGGCATATGTCCCATTGAACTTATTATGGCTTATTTCTGAATAGACATAAATAATATTGTACTACCGTACTCTGTCATTCTGAACTGACTAAAATGAATCATGACTTAGCAATAAGCATCCTGGATATTGGTTTTATGTTAGGATGTATCTCTGTGCTTCTACAATATATCATCCAGACCTGATAACAGCCCAATTGCTTCTGTGGTATAGACGCTGTTGTGATTCGGGGCATGGCCTTTGTTGACGTACTTCAACAAAAATGAAAACCACAGACACAAACACAGTGAATTAGTTGAATAAAATGACACAACTTCTTAATATATGTCTTAAAGCACTTACACAGTTTGTGCTAGTCTGTTCAGTTCAACAGATCTGATCTACTGCAAGAACGTAGTTATAACTAAGCAATGAGTAAGTCAAAGTTTATAGGTACCATTTTAAAAATTGGACAGACGTGCTTAGGCTTTCCTTGGGGCAAGGTGTGAGGACACATGATACAGTCATCTCCCTGAAGCTATGATGCTCTGGTCAGTGCCTAGATGGGAGTCAAATGGAAATCCCATGTACTCCAACTTGAGTTCCATGAGGGGAAAAGTTATTCTTTCTCCCTTCCTTCCTTTCTGGTGAGGTACAACTGCCATTTTTTTCATTTTTTTATATCGTAAGTAAATAAACTTCATTCCTTCACAGTGTACATAGTGGAACATGGTAAACTTCTTTATACTGAGCCAGCCATTCGTCCATCTAAGTTATTATTGCCTACACTGATGATCAGCAAAATTCTGGGATTCCAGGCAGAAATCTTTCCCAGTCTTACCTGGAAATGCCAAGGACTGAATATGGGAACATCAAAATGCAAAACATGTGCTCTACTACCACACTATGGCCCTTAAAAGATTGTTGGGGAAAGGCTTGACTGAATTCTTGAGGCGCAGATTAAAATTAACAATCTGGTTTTGAAGTGGGACTGAAATGAAGGTTTGAAGAAAGTAGCAAATTCACCAAAATGCATATCCGCTTGGAATATGGAAGACACACATGCTGGAAAATGGAGAACTGAGTTTCACAAAGATAACTCCTTGGCTGTGATGTTGAGGCCAAGAGGAATAAGAAAATTGAGAATCAAGGCATTGCAAACAAGAAAGCCCCTGTGTGATTATCGTTAAACCACATCTAATGTGTTGGTGGATTTGATTTTGGAATCGACACCTGGTTGTAAGTTGAGCAATGTGAATTCGGACAAAAATGGAAAGTTGGATGCTAGGTATAATAACAGGGCCATAGTGATTTACTGAAGGCTGTCTTATATCTGTGGGAACATCTAAGAGAAAATAAGATGAGTTTATGGCTCATTAAAATGGGACTGAGATGTTTAATTGCAGGTTCAAGCCCTGCAGATTCACTGGAAAATAACATTTTCTGAAGTGTGTCCTAAAGGTATATAAGAAAATGCTAAAAAAAAATTCAGAGTTGGCCATAATAATTTGTGGTGGCAGGTGAGAATCTTCACTGAAAACGCCTCTTGGCATCTAGGGATGGAAAAATTAACCAATTTCAGTTCTATCAGTTTCACACTCCCCCCTCCCAATCTTAAATTCACTTCTTCACATTTCTTCATTGATCTTCAATGATGATGTTGATGATGATTTACTGATTATACCCCGCCCATCGGGCTGGGTCTCCCCAGCCACAGGGTTTCATCAGTAAAAAATCCTTATGAAAATTCTTCAGCATGTTAATGTGAATTTCTTCTAAAACCACATTTTCTGTATGCAGTTTTGACTAATGTACGCATTTTGCACGCAGTAATGTAATGCTGGATGGCGCAGTTGGATAGAGCGTGGTGCTGATAATGCCAAGTTTGCAGGTTCAATCCCCGTATGGGACAGCATTGCAGGGGGTTGGAGTAGATGATCCTCAGGGTTCCTTCCAGCTCTACAATTCTATGATACTAGATAAATCTATGATATTTTTGCATCTATTTTCATTAATGCATTTTTGTTAACACCAATTAGAGAACTGTATTAAGGTTTAGTAATAAAAATGAGGAAATCAGATGGCCCCAGGATACATTTTAGATGGATGTAAAGTTGTGTATGTTTTGTTTATATACTGCCTGCAGTATATAATGTTGGGGGTCTGTTATCTCACTTGTAGTTTATAATGATTCTATGGCAGTATAAGTGGGATGTGGGTGGCGCTGTGGTCTAAACCACTGAGTCTTGGGCTTGCCAATTGGAAGGTCGGCAGTTCGAATCCCCGTGACAGGGTGAGCTCCTGTTGCTCAATACCTGCTCCTGCCAACCTAGCAGTTCAAAAGCACGTCAAAGCACAAGTAGATAAATAGGTACTCCTCCGGCAGGAAGGTAAACGGCGTTTCTGTGCGCTGCTCTGGTTTCGCCAGAAGTGGCTTAGTCATGCCGGCCACATGACCCGGAAAAACTGCCTGCGGACAAATGTCAGCTCCCTCAATCAGTAAAGCGAGATGAGCACCGCAACCTCAGAGTCGTTCATGACTAGACTTAACTGTCAGGGATCTTTAACCTTTACCTTTTATGGCAGTATAAATAGATCTAATTTCTCTTTCTAAATATCTGGATATATTTGTGCATGAACATAAATCAGCATTTGGGTCAACTTCATAGGGAACTATTGGTCCTGGTAGTTCAGTATAGTACAATTATTGGCAGTAGACTGGTCTCCAGGGTTTGAGACAGCCATCTTTCCAGCTATTATATTGAGATCCTGGGGACTGAACTCTTCAGCCCTTCCCACAAAGGTAGCATTTACCAAGTCTACCTGCTGTAGACTATTCCAGCTTCTTTTTATTAAACCCTCAATAAACTTAATTCTATATCAGTCCTAAGCAACTTGTTCCATTACTCAAGTGTTTTTGTGTTTTTTTTTTATGGCTTAGAAACCTTTCCTACTGTCAAATTAAAAAACCTGCCTTTTTGTAATTCAATAAATTGAAGTGCATATTAGAGACGATTTAACCACAGGCTCAAGTGCCAGGTGTTTATCTGTTAATTGGCATAGATTTGAAATGAAGAAATCTTCCATAAACAGCTTCTTAACTTTAGACACCTACATGTGGCAAAAAAAATGTATTAATATTTCAGAAAGATCCGCATGAATACTCACTTTGCAAATCATTCTACAAGTATAAAATAGAGGAAAGAAATTGAAGCCATTAATAAGGAAAGGATTTACAATGGAGGAAAAGACAAGATTAAATGTAGGTAGAGGAGCTAATATATCCAGGAGCATAAGAGCATGCATCAGACTAAAGCAACCTCATGGACTGCTGAATAAATGTGCATAGTTATAGGAAGATATTGCTTGCAGCACACAGCAGAAATTTCACTTCTCTAGATATTTGATCTGGAATAAGGACCTAAATAGATGAGTCAATAACCTTCTAATCTGCATAACATTGCCATTCCACTTTTACAATCCAGTTGTTTATTGAAAGAAAAGTTATAGTGCTGCTTATATCACAAAAAAATGAAAGAGCTATACTAGCATTAAATTAATGCCCTCCATATATTTTGGATTACCGCTACCATCCTCTCTTACCATTTGGCCATGCTCGCTGGGTCTAACATAAACTGGGAGTCCAATTTATTTAGGGGGTAGGATCAAGGTGTAAAGTCTTTAGTAGCAAGTCAAATAGTAGAATTTCTTTGAGGCTTGGTGGTGGGATGTGTGCTGAAGACATATTGGAAGCTTGGGGCTTTTCTGATACCGTATTTTTCGCACGATTGGACGCACCGGACCATAGGGCGCACCTAGTTTTTTTGGGGGGAAATAAAGGAAAAAAATTTTCCCTTTATTTCCCCCCCAAAAGCAGGTCAGGGAAACCGAACCAGGTCGAGGAACAGCGGGATAGTGGCGCTGCGCTTCCCTGCTGTCCCCCGAGCTTGTGGGGCTGGCTGATGTCTGCCTGGCGCGCGGGGCGCTCTGATTCAGGGCGCCCCGCCCGCCGGGCGGCAGGCTGCTATCCGCAGCTTGGGGAGCCTTGCGGGGAACTCCTGCAGGGCTCCCCACCCTGCGGATGTCTGCCCGGCGCGAGGGGCGCTCTGATTCAGGGCGCCTTGCCCGCCGGGCGGCAGGCTGCTATCCGCAGCTTGGGGAGCCTTGCGGGGAACTCCTGCAGGGCTCCCCACCCTGCGGATGTGTTCCGGAAGCGCCGGGCGCTCTGCTTTCAGGCCGCCCGACGCTCCGGGAAGCAGGCTGCTATCCGCAGCTTGGGGAGCCTTGCGGGGAACTCCTGCAGGGCTCCCCACCCTGCGGATGTCTGCCTGGTGCGAGGGGCGCTCTGCTTCAGGGCGCCCCGCCCACCGGGCGGCAGGCTGCCATTCGCAGCTTGGGGAGCCTTGCGGGGAACTCCTGCAGGGCTCCCCACCCTGCGGATGTCTGCCCGGCGCGAGGGGCGCTCTGATTCAGGGCGCCCCGCCCGCCGGGCGGCAGGCTGCTATCCGCAGCGTGGGGAGCCTTGCGGGGAACTCCTGCAGGGCTCCCCACCCTGCGGATGTGTTCCCGAAGCGCCGGGCGCTCTGCTTTCAGGGCGCCCGACGCTCCAGGAAGCAGGCTGCTATCCGCAGCCTAGACATCCCTGCGGGACCTCCCACAGGGCTGCCTAGGCTGCGGATGTGTTCCCGAAGCGCCGGGCGCTCTGCTTTCAGGGCGCCCGACGCTCCGGGAAGCAGGCTGCTATCCGCAGCCTAGACACGGCTAGCGGAGCGCTAATCCCGAAGCTTGGGGCTGCGGAGCTCAGCGCGCCCCAAGCTTCTGGGTGCCGGCAAGGTCTAGACGGCTAGCGGAGACCTTGCCGGCACCCAGAAGCTTGGGGCGCGCTGAGCTCCGCACGCCCCAAGCTTCGGGATTAATGCAGCGCCCCGCTAGCCGTGGGAGAGCTGGATCTCCCACGGCTAGCGGATAGCTTTCTGAAGCCTTGAGAGCGAGAAGGGTCGGTGCGCACCGACCCCTCTCACTTTCCAGGCTTCAGTGAAAGCCTGCATTCGCTCCATAGGACGCACACACATTTTCACTTGCTTTTTAGGAGGGAAAAAGTGCGTCCTATGGTGCGAAAAATACGGTAATTGTGTTCCCTAAATTTTGACCCACACCTTTTAGCGGTTTCCGGAATTATGATTGTCAACAGACACAATCCTATAAAATAAACACACAAAAATTGGCCGCCTGAACTGCCAGATCATACCTGTTCTTTTCTTGCCTTCCTATAGTATTTTACCAAGAAAATGTCCTGTACTCTGCCAGGGTGATTTTGGTAGACCAAGTGGCCATTGAATTATCTATTGACAAATAGCATTTTGTATTACAATAAGCAAATAGCAGACCCTCCAAGTTTTCCACTTTTCCAGATTTACAGAAGCTGTCCCAGTTTCTCATTTGATCCCGGAATGTCCCACTTTTCCTTAGGACATCCCTATTTTCACTGGAAAAATATTGGAGTGTATGGAGTTATACAACCCCCGAGCCAAGGAGGTCCACATTTAGAAGACATCTGAAGCCAGCCTTGTATAGAGAAGTTTTTTAAATACTATGTTTCTATATACTTTTGTACCTTGGTTTTCGAACAGCTTGGTTCTCAAATATTTTGGCTCCCAAACGCTGCAAACCCGGAAATGACTCTTCCGGTTTGCAAACTGTTTTTGGAAGGCAAACGTCCGATGGGGCTTCTGCGGCTTCCAATTGGCTGCAGGTTCTTACTGCAGCCAATCAGAAGCCACACTTTGGTTTCCAAATGTTTTGGAAGTTGAACAGACTTCCAGAACGGATTCCGTTCAACTTCTAAGGTACGACTATATGTTGGAAGCCGCCCAATGTGCTTGGGCAACCCAGTCAGATGGGTGGGGTATAAATAATAAAATTGTTGTAGTTGTTGTTGAATAAGAGGTCCCTACTTTCATTGGAGAAATGTTGAAAGGTATGAAATAGTAAAGTGCCCGAGAGCTACTAGAAAATATACATATTGTAAGGAATGAAAGTTGCTTCTGTGTAGGATGTGCTGTTGGGACAAAAAGATTACCTTATATTTTTTTCAATTACTTTCTTCTCACTGAATGGCATTAAGTGTCAGTGTCCTAAATGTTAGCAAAATAGAAGATTCAGCCTCCAGATTAAGTCTGCCTGATCAGCTGACATGCTTAAACTGCAGTATTCCCAAGGACTACAGAGAATGAATTACACTGGTTTTAATCCCATAAGGATAAGATAATCAAACTCTGTATCAAACCTGCTTTTTAAAACAGATGTGGTTTTGGCATTTTAATGCATGTGCACTTGCTGCACCAAGCACATATTTTGGTTTTCAAGTTACTCTGCAGGCCAAGAGATATCACAAGGGGGGAGGCTCTTTTAGGCCAACAGCCACCTTTCCTCTTGGGTAATTTTCCAGGGACCATGTGCAAAAGGTAGGCAGAGCCAGAGGCAAAAGTGGGCAAAGCAATACATGCAGTTTTTACAACAACAACAATTTATTATTTATACCCCACCCATCTGGCTGGGTTTCCCCAGCCACTCTGGGTGGCTTCCAGCAAAATATTAAAATACAATAATTCATCAAATCTTAAAAGCTTCACTAAACAGGGCTGGCTTCAGATGTATTCTAAAAGTCAGATAGTGTTTATTTCTTTGACATCTGCTACCTTTGGTAGCTTGGTTTCTAGACACATTGTCATATGCTCTCAATCCCTCGTTTGCCTGGATATGGGACTATCAGAATTTAGGGACACATTTCTACCTAGCCAAAAACACTTATGAGGAATGTGAAACAGGGCCTGTGAGCTGTGTGCCTGGAAAGGGTACGGCCGAGGAATATGGGATAGCCAGCCTCATTTAGCCAACATGTTACAGTCTAAATAATGCCTGGAGGGGTTAAGACTATAGAGTGAGTTGTCCTGCCAGGCCTACTTCACCTTGGAAGGAACTAGCTACAGTCAAACCTTGGTTCCTGAACAGCTCCATTTTGGAATGTTTCGGCTCCCAAATGCCAAAAACCTGGAAGTAAGCGCTCCAGTTTTCGAATGTTTTTCGGAAACTGAATGTCCGACACAGTTTCTGCTTGACTGCAGAAAACTCTTACAGCCAGTTGGAAGCCACACCTCAGTTGTCAAATGTTTCAGAAGCCGAACGGGCTTCCGGAATGGATTACATTCAAGAACTGAGGTTTGACTGTAATCAAGGCAATTGTTCACCCCCAATCTACCTGAGAAGCTCAATGTGTAAGGAAGTCTGAGCAGGTTGCCATGTTTTACTGCCTGTGTAACATTTTATGAATGCTGAATGGAAAAGGACATGAACAAGACCTTTGAAGTGTTTGTAAGTAAACCAATTTTTAACTTACCAAACGTGGTCTTTTCCTATACTAGGGGAAGAGGGAACTCACAAGGGTGTATTTTAAAGGCCCAACAGCTTATATTTCCTTGCTTTACTTTGCTGCAGATTTTGTGATTTTAAATCTCTTCTGAGTTTCTCTCATGAAAGATTACTTGCTTTAAACTTGGATCTTTTGACATCCAGTAATTCTCCTTTCTACATACCATTTCCCACTGCCACCAACAAAGAATGGTCCTGACAGCAAGATAGAGGGACTTGGAGGGCCACATTCAGACCCTGGACCTGTGGTTCTTCACCCTGGATGTATGAAGGAATGCTAAGCAATCACTTTTGGCATAGGATTCCAGAGATGGGGTCTTGCTGTCCCATTTAACGTAAACAGTAGAGGGAGGAAATGAGAGAGTCATTTGCCTTTTTCATTTGAGTTGTGAGAAACTCTGGGCTTATTCCTGGCCCTTAAATGGTAATGACTTGGTCTGCAGTGTACAACCCATGTCCTGATAAATGCAGTAATAATGAATAAATCTCTGAATGATGGTGTGCCTTAGAATTAAGCTCTGCTTCTGTTTTGGTGGAAGTCTTCCCTTACATTGTAGGCTTTTTTTCAGAGCATGATACAGCATGAGCTGTTATCCCAGCAAATCCGTTTAGCCATCTGGACCTCTGCACTGTGTCTTTTTCACTCTCTCTCTTTCTGGTAACAGCAAGTCCCCAAGTTCTAAATATATGTGTGTACCCTGGCAACAGAGCACAGAATAAAGCAACTTCTCTTCAGTAAACAAGAACTGGAGATACTTTTTTTATTTGTTACCACAGCACAGCAGCCACACCAGCTGCTGCCAAAACCATTGCACAAGCTGTTGAGTGAATAGTTTAGCTAGTTGCCACAAGCCTGTGTTCACTTCCTTTGCTGTGTGAGCTTAATGAAAGCCCAGGTTTGCAGAACTTCCAATGTAGTTGTTGATTAGATTTTACAGATGAAATTTCATTAATGGTGTTCCAGTTATTTGCTTGTTACTTTTAATTGTTGACCTCTATATATATATATATATATATAGGGGGACGCGGGTGGCGCTGTGGGTAAAACCTCAGCGCCTAGGACTTGCCGATCGCATGGTTGGCAGTTCGAATCCCCGCGACGGGGTGAGCTCCCATCGTTCGGTCCCAGCTCCTGACCACCTAGCAGTTCGAAAGCACCCTTAAGTGCAAGTAGATAAATAGGTACCGCTTTATAGCGGGAAGGTAAACAGCGTTTCCGTGTGCTGCTCTGGTGCCGGTTCACCAGAGCAGCTTTGTCACGCTGGCCACGTGACCCGGAAGTGTCTCCGGACAGGGCTGGCCCCCGGCCTCTTAAGTGAGATGGGCGCACAACCCTAGAGTCTGTCAAAACTGGCCCGTACGGGCAGGGGTACCTTTACCTTTACCTTTTAAAATAAAATACTTGTCAAAGGATGCTGCTGAAACTTCCTGGAATCTTAGATTAAAAAGGGACACGGATTTGCCATTATGGCCCTAGTCAAGTATTGGGGAGGGGAACCTGGCATCTTCAAGATGTTGTTGGACTTCATTTTCCCACCACCACAATGTAGTGCAGTGGACTAGGGCCTGAGAGACCAGGGTTCAAACTGCTATTCAGCCACGAACCTACAGCCACTTTATTACAGCCTAACTTTCCTCAAGGGTTGCTGTGAGAATAAGATTGAGTGGGGAAGTGTTTGTGCCACCTTGAGCCCTTTGGAGAAAAGGTGGAATATAAATACAATAACAGATAAAATAAATGCCCAGCCAACATGCATTACAAGTGGAAGGACCACAGCCCTATACATTGGGGATGCAATACTGTATATTAGGGACATGGGCGGCGCTGTGGTCTAAACCACTGAGCCTCTTGGGCTTGCCAATCAGAATTTGAATCCCCATGACAGGGTGAGCTCCTATTGCTCTGTCCCATCTCCTGCCAACCTAGCAGTTCGAAGCACACCAGTGCGACTAGATAAATAGGTAAAGCTGCAGTGGGAAGGTAAACAGCGTTTCCATGCACTCTGGTTTCCATCACGGTGTCCCATTGCGCCAGAAGCGGTTTAGTCATGCTGGCCACATGACCCAGAAAGCTGTCTGCGGACAAATGCCGGCTCCCTCAGCCTGAAAGCGAGATGAGCGTCGCAACCTTTTTTGACTGTACAGTATATTAGCAGTAGGGAACCTACATGACCTACCATTTGTTGTTGGACTGCAAGTCCCATCATCCCCAGCCAAAATGCATAATGGTCCAAGATGATGTGCAGTTATAACTGGAGTCCACAAGTTCCCCTATTTCTCTAGCAGTGCATAATCATTGGAAAAAGAAAAAAAGCTCACCTATGTTCTCCCAACAGTATAATCTTCAAACCATCCCAGGAGGCCTATCAGTCCTCAAAACATGCTAAGTCATACTTTTATAACCTCTTTTTTTCTCAACAACAGACCAGATTTTGTGGTATGCAGAAACAGAAGATTTTTCTGTTTGGAAACTGAATTGTTCTTCACCTGTTCACTGCCTGCTTAGCAATATCTGCTTTGAACCTGGCTGTAAGACTGCAACTGCCAATAGGTCCTTCGAATAATTTTAGGAGAACTAGCTTGCTAACAAACCAACCCATTTCCCTATCTTTCTGCCAAGTGTGTAATTTTCTCCAGAGATTGCAACCATGCCCTCCCTACACCATGTACTCCAACACTCAATTGGGGTCACCAATGGCCAAGAATGATGGGAGTTGCAGTCTACAATATCTGGAGGGTGTCCCGTTCCTGCCCATTCCTTATAACATCAGTGCAGCCAATGAAGGTGTATTATCTGTATTTGGCTGGAGATGTCTATTTATCTGGTAGCCCTTTTCTTGTAGTTTTTCGTTATTTTGAACTTCTCTATTGTAAGCTGATTTTGGCATTGGAAAAGTGATCTCTAAACACATACATTTACTTCTTTCAATAAACTTTGAGAATATGATAGTGTAGGTTGTACGCTCTCATTAATTTATGTATGCCTGTCTTGTTATTTAGGACTTCAAGCTTTAATCTGTTGAACTGGTAGATCAATCAACCAGAGCTTTTATATTGCAGTTTAATGTGTGTGTCCCAATTAAGTGGAGGCAGCAGAAACTGAAAGGCACACAAGCTGCATAGACATGCCAGCTTTATTCTCTCTCTCTTTTTGTCATCTTACTTGGCATGTAAAAGGTGGCTCTTCTCCAGTTTGGTATTCAAAGCTAGTAGATATATTCATTTCAGGGAGAAACCACTACAGTTCCTTCTAGCAATAAGAATCATAGGCAACCCAAAGAGGACAGTGTTCATTTGAAATCAATGTCAATACATCTTTTAAATCTGGGTCTTCTCCAAAACTAATGGGAAATTGAATTTGTTCATTTCTATGCCTTTTTTGTGTGCTGGCAGTATTCCTGTGATAGGGAATACACAAAAATCTAGGTTTCCACATCACATTGAGGAAAAAGTAAGTATTAAAGTTCATAGAATCATAGAATCATAGAATCATAGAATCATAGAGTTGGAAGAGACCACAAGGGCCATCGAGTCCAACCCCCTGCCAAGCAGGAAACGCCATCAGAGCATTGATGGCCATCAGATGGCCTTTGCTTCTATGAGCTTTTGTTTCATTTATCTTTGGAGAAACTGTGCTATTCAACAAGATGGAACATATGAAAGGATAACCTGAATCTGCAGGCTTTAAGACTGGGAATAGCTTTCCCAGTCATCACTGTAAAGATAATGAATATTCCATATTCATATACTGTAGGCGACTCCTGATGTCCTCTCTCTAATTATATACAATCTAATTTTTAATACTTAAATTTTTGATGTGCTGGCGTTCTTCTTCCTGTCAATGATCTACTAAGGGTTTTTGGTTCCTTGTGCCATTAATTTTCCAAGGTAATCCCTCCCTGTTGGGGATTATTGCTTTAATACAATATTTGCAGTCTCAATAGCAATAATTACAGGGAAAGAAAGTCCTTTACCCACAATGAATTTAACCTTTTAAAGGAATATCAATTGAGCTACACATTGAGCTGTTCTACAGTTTCTGCCAACACTAGTGATTGAGTTACTTAAACATTGCACAATATTTGGTTTCCTACTGTTTAATATGTAATTATGATTTTACTACTTTGAATAATGAAGAATGAAACTATGTTAGGGGAATGAAAATCTAATAATGAAATGTAAGCTATTTGCTTTTGGGGTTGAACAGTCTCGTTCATCTAAACAGTTGATTGAACCTTATTTCTTAATTTAAGTAATGAGTGAAAAATAGTATGAAAATACGCTAAGGGTATCTGTGCTAGTCTTTCAGATAGATGCTCATGGTGTGAAGTTAGAAGTGTGCCACACCAATTTAAGTTAGATTTACTAGGAGACAGGTATGTTTAGGATTGAAGCCTTGGGCTGCAGTGCCAATACTGTTTTCTCTAGATCATGGGATTGCTCTAGAATAAGTTTTCTGTGGCTGGCAGCATTAAGGAATCATTGGGACATTTTTGGCTTTCAGACAGGCAGCTTTTGTGTGGAACTAAGGCATGGTACATGAAGGTTGTTATCACCTGTGGAAGTTTGATTGAAATTATACATAAGATGCTAACATAAATAAAGAACTTCGACAGGCAGAGATTTGACGCACACTGTAATCAATACGCTGATGACACTCAACTCTTTTTCTCTATTATATCTGAACCATTTGGGGCTGTGACTGGTTTCTGGAGGCAGCAGTGGGCTCAGTAAACTGAGACTAGATCCCTACAAGACAGAGATTCTGCAGGTTGGTGATTCTCATGTCTGGGAACTGGATAGACGGCCGGTTCTGGATGGGGTTGCACCCCCATTGTAGGAGCAGGTTCCAATCATGGGGTTCCTCTGAATTAGCATTGTCCCTGTGGTTGTATTAGTTGTATGGATTGGTTGTTTCCAGTCTTAAGGATCTCCAGTTGAGGGGTAGGCTTTTGAAGATTTCTTCAGGTACTGTTCATTAAAACACCTCCACCACCCCCCACTCCAATGTAATGCAGTGGATATCCTTCTACATGGTTTTGCCCAGGCAGCTGCTTTGAGGAGCTGTCCATCAGGAAACTGGAGTGGAACCCAACAATCATGAGAATTCTGAGGCAACAGAGTTTTCCATGCAAGATAGACATTTGCTCCTATGTGCAGTTTTCCTCACAGTTCTTCAAAATAGTCCCTAGACAGAGCAATAGAGATGCTTCTCTTGGTGGAAATGTGGGCACCTTTTTTGAGTCTTGGATTTTTATGCTCGAATTGATTATTTGGGTAGACCTTGAATCATTTCTGACAATTTGAAGCAGGTGAGAAAGAGCTCATTCATTTCCTCTGAAGTGTAAATTGTACTGGGCCAGACATATATTGGTGAAAGAGGCTGCAAACACTTTACAGCAACTCTAGTCTATCATTGTATTTTATTCCTTCAAAATAAGACATAAAATCTTGGTGTGGCTACATGGAAATATAATAATACAAGTCAATATTTTTCAAATTTTAGCTGAAGAGAGGTTGTTGAGATTCATGCTACTTTTGTAATTCCCCCCCCCCCCCAGGGTGATATTGAACCTCCAATTGGAAGTGGTCCAATCCAGGAACAGTTTTGCCACTTCATTTATTGTATGTGTGAATTAGGCCCACTGATATAAGCCCATGTTGATGGATTTGCTGACCACAGAACAAGGATTATTTGTGCACTACCTCTACCACTCTGCATCACAGTATCATTGGGTTTTAATTTAGGAGAAACGCTCATTGAAGGCATTTGGCTTCAATACTTTGTCAACACTTTGTGATATATTTCTCAGATGGTGCCATGGGTACTTGAAGAGCACTTAGCAGTTATTAATTAACAAATTATGGGATAATCCTTTATAGGAAAAGTGGGCTCCCATTTGAAAAGTGAAGCAAATGCCATGGCAATTACTTTTAAAACAAGTTGAAACTATGTAGGTATATACTTAAATGATGCTCTGAGTCATTTCCTTCAAATAATTATAACTCATCATCAATTCTATTAACACTGAGAGATATCAAGTTGGGTCCACAAAGACTTTATCAATCCATTAATTTCACTGAGTCTACTCTGAGTATGGTGTAGCTATCACCTGCTTGACAAAAAACACAACATTTAACATAAAAATAACACCTGTTGTTTTTGTGGTCTATTGTAAGGGTCATTGATGAATTTCATCATTTTGTATTCTGATCCAGCACCTTCCAGACTTAGTTCTGCAATAGCTTTTTCACTTCCCATAAAGACACCTCTGCTTCAGAGGGTTGACCTTAGAGGATTGGATCTAGAGAAACTTGACCAATGCTCTGTTCACACAGTGGGACCTTTCTACATCCACACTCGCCCCTTCTGGGCCTGCACCCTCGGCAGGGGTGGTTTTGCCAACCCCTAAGTACAGTTCTGGATATGACTCTGGAACAACACATTGAAAAGGAAAGGGAGTGGCCCTTTGGGAGATGTTGTTCCTACACTGCTTCTCAGTAAGCTGGAAATGGTACAAAGGAACTCTTCTTTCTGTAATTTCAGTAACAGCCAGTCATAGTTTTGTCATGCAAATCCTTTTAAATAAATGTTAAGTTGTTGTGCAACAGAGCTGCATAGTTTTTGTGCATTAGCACTTAACAAATAGGAAACATTTTAGTGTGTTGTGCAGATGTTGCTACTCTAGCAGTACAAATGCAATGAAAATAATGCCATGTAAATTCAGTAATGATGTAAAAGTAATATAGGTATCAAATTTCACCACAATGTCTGCTTTGATTACAGTAACTCTACACACACACACACACACACACACACACACACACACTTCCTCTGAGCAACAAAGCAATAATCTAAGGATTAAAACACAAATTAACTAAAGGCCCAAAACAGCAGAAAGTAAAAAGACAAGGAGCAACACAAGTGCATGAATTAGCAGCAGAATCAACATTCATGAAAAATGTGTAAGAAAGGTTGTTGTAAGAAATATCATTGAGATTACATATACACCATACATTTAAAGCACACTCAACACACATTTAATAACACAACTTTCCCCAAAGAATCCTAAGAACTGTATTTTGTTAACAATCTTGTAGCTCTGTGAGAGAGAACTACACTTCCCAGAGTTCTTCAGGGTTCTTTAAGCTATGTACTTTAAATGCATGGTGTGGATGCAGAGCTTTTATTTCAGCTGGAACTCACCAGAACTCAATTTTGATACCTCTCAGGTGGGCAGCACTGCCATTCTAAGAGAACAAGGGAGGCATCCATAGTGAGTTCTGGAACCCATTTTTCTAGAAAAATAGCACTACTGTACGTGGATGTAACTAAAATATTCCATCCAAAGCTGCAATCCATTACATGCCTACCATAGGCGTTCTAACTCCCACGGAAATCAGTGAGACTTACTTCTGAACAGACAGGATTGTACTCCACATCCTGCAGGTAGATCATGCAGCCAAGAAAAGGGCTGACGATCAGGTGTTCTGAAATGTGCAGGCACACTAGTAGTTAAGGTTGCATATTTGTTTATCTCTAGTAGAACTAGTAGGAAATGCTCAAGCTTGAATATAAAAACTTATTTGACTTTTCACGCTGCCCATACAAAATTGTTGCCAGATAAATTGATTGAATAAAAGAAAACCCTGAAATACAGACTCTGGGATTATGGTAATATTTTTTAAAAATATGTTCCATCATATCTGAAGGAAATTGAGGGAGGAATTCTGAAGACAGTTAAACATAGGTTAAAAAAAAAAAAACCCATGGGTTTCATTTGGTGTTGTGATAGGTTACAATCAGGCAACATAGAGGTAGAGTAAGGAAAAGGTAAAAACTTCGGTAATTAAAAAACAAAGCAAAGCCCTGCACCATAAACATGTTTCCTGTGCTTCCAAAATTTCTTGAGATTCTACAACTAGCCTACTCTTACTGAAAGAATGCTTTCATTGAGTGCCAAGAACAGCCTTTCAAGCTACTGGAGACTGAGTTATTGAAAGGCCGCCAAAGTCCCCCACAAATGTATCCCTTCAGCTACTGTATCTTTGGGATCTAACAAAGTTATAGATTTCTCTAAATGAAGAAGAAGAAGAAGAAGAAGAGAAGAAGAAGAAGGATGTTGATAATTCCTATATGATTGCCATCATGATGCTCAATTCAGAAGGACAAAAATGCTTAAGAGTATTTTCCTTTGCAATCTTCTGCTGAATATAATTGCTTAGTAAAACACCTTTCATCCTTGTACTTTCTCCCTCAGCCAGTGTAAAATGGTCGGATCTGCTAAACAACAAAATCTTGTATTGTGTCAGCATTTAAATGCCTCACCTAAGCCTTTAGTTTATTAATATGTATACATGTGTAAAACCTGTTACTCCCTGCCACAAATAATTTCTTAAAATAAAATAAAATAAGGCAGCAACACCTTCACTGTGAATACAGGAAAAAGACTGGGGGAAAGTCTGCTTGCAGTTGCAGATAGAATATTAAGACTTAGAAGGTTGAAGGTCTCCAACTGTGCATCAATTATATAGCTACATCCTACTGCCTTTGAACTTAAAGCATTCACAATTAATCCTTATTAGCATAAGGGTATTCCATGTAGCTTGGGAAGATGAAGGCTGAACTTATTAGCTTTGTATCCTGCTGCCAAGGTGCCATGTCAGGCTTCTACATACATGTCCTGTGGAGCTGCCTCTACCCCAAAAGCTTCAAAGAGTACATTTTCAGCTGCATATCAACTTCACCTTTAGAATGACAGGACTTCTTGAATAAACTGCAGATGTGTGCTAGTTTCACAGTTGCTCTTTGGAACCTTTGCATGGGGAGTAGTTAATATGCATTTAGGGTTGATCCTCAAGAAGTTCCACCAATGCACAAGACAATGGACTTTCTTTGGTAATTCACGTCCAAGGGGTAGAACAATAGGAAACTCCACATGAATAAATTGAAGTGTCCTGTACATTCCTAATAATTGTGACCACTTACTGTTTAGCTTTGGGTTTTGTTAAAAAAAATCTATTTAAAAGAACCATCCTATTTTTCTAGCAAAAAGTCTGCAAAGGTATAATAAGGGTTTCAAACGGATTTAGAAAAAAAGGAGATGTAGGCAGACTTTCAGTCAGTACAGTTCCCAAGTTGTCTTTTGTCAGTTTCATTATTCCTATCTTGCATGTTCTGCTGCAGCCATGTTCTGCTTGGGATGAACTAAATATACTCAACAACATGTATTTGAGCTCTGTTGCCATTCTATAAAATGAAAAGAGAATGGAAATTTAGATTTGAGAAGTGATGGAAGAAAATATGCTTCCACAATTCTCAACTTCAAGCTGGCTCTCCAACAGCCCCCCCCCCCAAAAAAACCCATGAAGTTGCAGTGCACATTCACAGTTAGTATCCAGTCTTTGACAAACAACATTAGGAGCATCAAAACTAGAACTGTGTGAAAATGAATTTCTTTCAAACCATGTGAACTTTAAGGATGTGGTGTGGTAAAGTTAGCTGTAAGTTGCCCACAGAATATGTTAATAAATAAGTTTAGCATAAAAGTGAAGATATGGATTGACCAAAACCCTTTAATTCAACAGATGGAGTGCTTTTGTTTACGGAAAGGACTGTGATTCAGCATAAGCTTTAGTGATCAGAAGGGAGCAAATTTTTTTGCTCATTTTGCCTCTAAACCCTTGCATTGTGCTGTTTATGAAGTTATTTCAAGCCTGCAGAGAAGATTTCCAGTGAGTGCAAGGGGGAATTGGCAAAAATCCCTCTGCCCTCCTTCCATTTGTGGAAGCCAAGAAGGTCCTGGATCCTGCCCTACAGACACTCCATGTATAGATACCATTATATTTTACACAGATATACTAATGGTCCTAGTATGTATATGTGTGCATAGTAATTTTTTTTTTTGGTGTATTCAGAATCATTTTATAGGCTTATAACATTTGAACTTGTCTTGCAGGCAAAAGCTAGTGATCAATTTTCTTTTGAGTCTTTCTGCATGGATTGCCTTCTAAAACAAAATATATAATCCGCAGTCCTTTCTCAAAACTTTGCTTGAGAGAGAGTACCAACCTTGGTTCTTGACCTTTATTGTGCAGTGTGATCTATGTGGAAATGCACTCACGTTCTTTGATGTTCCTAGATCTCTGCATGGATGAAATCTCCAACCTACACTGCAAAAAACCCACATACATCCCACAGTGCTATTTTTCTGGGAAAAGAGGTGCTGGAACTTATCATGAACTTCTCCCTTGTTCTCTTAGGATAGCAATGGCACCCACCTGAGAGGTGACAGAGCTGAGCTCCTGCTGGGGGAAAAAAAGCATTGTAACCCCAAATGCTGCTTTTATTTTTCTGAAGAAGAAAAAAAACGCTGAAGTTTACTGAAATTCTATCATTTCTTTGTAAACAATTTGCTTCTCTTCTCTTTCTCCTTTTCCTCTCAAAGCAAATGACAGATATAAAATTAATCTTGTATGTGTGTATTTTTTAGGGGATATTTAAACAGCAATTTCCATGATAAACAGCACGTAATGGATCTTGCTGAGTGGAGTGGGTGTTTAAATATTTCAAGGGAACAAGAAATCTATGGCACATACTGATAAGATTCTAGGAACAGTGTAAATAATTAACATTACTGGATAAATGACATTTTAAATTGTAGATAATTGAAATAACCCTCTAGTTCTACTATCTCAGTAGGTCAAGAGTTCATCTCTCTGCATATCTTAGTTCAGTGTTAATTGTTACCATGGCCAAGCTATTAATGCTCGAGGAAACATTTGCCAAGCTGTGGAAACAACATACTTATAATTCTGAAAATTACCCATCTATTATGGGTTTTATTCAAATGATGGTATTAGAAACCTGATATCTGCACAGCGTTTAGCACAGACCTTTGTTCAGTTATTATATAAAGAGCTTACATGTGTACATCTAATCATAAGATTTCTTGACTGTTATTTAATATGTCATTAGCATTACAGCTCTCAGATGGAGTGAATTTATTCCTATCTTCTAAACAAGATCAATAGCAACTGCAGTTTTGCAAGTAACATCCCAAATATTCCTGGGGATTTTATCCAGAAAGTATCAGAGGTGGTAGTGGGTGACCTTAGATCACTGATTTTCAAACTGTGTTTCAGGAACCCTGGGATTTCTTGGAAACTTATCAGAGACTCCTCAGTGAGAAGATCAGTAATAGCAGACAAGCTTCCCTGGATGATAGCTTGCCCATGCTCTAGATCTTTCCCTGAAATGTATAGCAGGATACCACTGAGTGTGCTTGGGGTGATGTACTCACCTCACTCAAGGCAACAGTGAGTTCCTGTGCTCTGTACACACCAAGTGCACCTCAGAGCCCTCTGTCATGTGATTGTGCCTTTGGCACAATTGATATGGAATAAGTTATCTGAAGTTAGAAATGTTTTGAATACCACTGCCTTAATTTGTCTGCTCAACCCAAGGGGTATAAAAACAAATGTATACACATAAGATACATGCAGCAATTACGGAGCTACTTAATACCACTCTATTTTGGATAAAATGGATGGCAACAATCGCTGTGCTTGGGCAAGAGGAGATTAGTTTATTCCATATATATATATATGTGTGTGTATATATATATATATATATATATATATATATATAGGAATCCTGGCTTAGTTAAACAAGTCAGCTCCATCACTCCTGGTTTGTACTTGCCTTGTTTTGAAACATAGAAGAGTGTGTTTCCATAACTGCAATGATTCCCAGCATGTAGAAGATTAATACACCACCACCATCATTGTTGTTGTTGTTTAAATGTGTATGCTGCCTTTCCTCCCAAAGGAGTCCAGGATGACAAACAACAAAGGAAAACATTAACTAAGTCTCCCATGATATTCTCATGAGGAAGCTGGTAAAACGTGGACTGAACGAGGTAACTGTTAGGTGGATTTGTAGCTGGTTGATTGACCGAACCCAAAGAGTACTCATTAATGGTTCCTCATCATCCTGGAAAAAAGTGACAAGTGGGTTGCCACAGGGTTCTGTCATGGGTCCATTGTTGTTCAACGCATTTATAAATGACTTGGATAAAGGAATTGAGGGGATGGTCATCATATTTGCAGATGACACCAAACTGGGAGGGGTAGCTAATGCCACAGAAGACAGAATCAGAATTCAAAATGACATTAACAGATTGGAGAACTGGGCGCAAGCTAACAAAATGAATTTCAATAGGGACAAATGTAAGGTTCTGCACTTAGGCAGGAAGAACCAGATGCACAGATATAGGATGGGGGACACCTGGCTTACTAGCAGTACATGTGAAAAGGATCTAAGGGTCTTGGTGGACCACAAGCTTAACATGAGTCAACAGTGTGATGCAGCAGCAAAAAAAGTTAATGCTATTCTAGGGTGCATCAACAGAAGTATAGTGTCCAGATCAAGGGAAGTAATAGGACAACTCTATTCCGCCTTAGTCAGACCACACTTGGAATACCATGTCCAATTTTGGGCAACACTATTTAAGATGGATGTTGACAAGCTAGAAAGTGTGCAGAGGAGGGCAACCAAGATGATCAAGGGTCTGGAAACTAAGCTTTATGAGGAGCGCTTGAAGGAGCTGGGTTTGTTTAGCTTGGAAGAGAGGAGACTGAGAGGAGATTTGATAGCCATCTTCAAATATCTTAAGGGCTGTCACATGGAGGAGGGAGCATGCTTGTTTTCTCCTGCTCTGGATGGTAGGACTTGAACCAATGGCTTCAAGCTGCAAGATAGGAGATTCCAGAAAAACATTTGGAGAAACTTTCTGACAATAAGAGCTGTTCAGCAGTGGAACAGACTCCCACGAGAGGTGGTGGACTCTCCTTCCTTGGAGGTTTTTAAACAGAAGCTGCATGGCCATCTGCCATGGTTCTGATTTAAAAGAGAGGTAGAGCTGGGTATCATCTGCATATTGATGGACACCCAGCCCAAACCCCCTGATGATCTCTCCCAGCGGCTTCATGTAGATGTTGAAAAGCATGGGGGAGAGGACGGAATCCTAAGGCACCCAACAAGTGAGGGCCCAGGGGGTCTGAACACTCATCCCCCAACACCACTTTCTGGACATGGCCCAGGAGAAAGGAGTGGAACCACTATATAACAGTGCCCCCAGGTCCCAGCCCCTCTAGACGGTCCAGAAGGATGTTATGGCCGATTGTATCAAAGGCCGCTGAGAGATCCAGCAGAACTAGGAAACGGCTCTCACCTTTGTCCCTAGCCCACTGGAGATCAATGTCCAGCACGACCAGGCAGATTTCAGGGCAAATTAATATTGTGAGTTTTATAAATCACTGATATGGAGGAAATGCAGGAGTGCGCCTTTGGAGATAAAGCCTTTGAGTTGTTTTTTGTTTCTGTTTTGATTATGTTTTCTGTGTTTTTATTTTGTGATTTTATCCTGTGAACCTCCCTGAGCATAGGGCAGTATACAAATTATGTTGTTGTTGTTATGTCCAGTTTTGGGAAGGTTACAGCACCTGCTGTGGCTGTAGAGACCAATATGGGAGAGACATGTTTTCTTTACTTTCCAGATTGCTAAGGTGCATGTTTAGGTGTGTGAAAGCTTGTGAAAGGACAGAGACAGTGATGCTCCTGATAGTGGTGGCTCTGTGCTCACTGGGACAAGAAAAGGGTGAGAGAGAAGCAGTGAGGTTGGGAGACCTCTAGGTTGGCAGTGGCAGTCTCCCAGGCATGTGTGCTTTTGTGAATCCTCTACCTTGGAGCTCCCCCAGCCCATCCCTGCCTTGATGAGTGCAACACTGCTTCTTCCTACCCTTCTAGATGCATAGAGTTTCGGTATTATGGTTGAGTTCACTGAGTGATGTTTTGTGGTAGCAGTTAAAATTCCCTGAAGAAGAACCCTTATTTTTTAAAAAAAGTTTTCTTTTTTAAACTGGAAATATATTGCTTTAATTGTGTTTCTTCAAATTTCCTACATGTCCACTTATGATGCTTAAAGGTGTGGCAGAGTTGCAGACCAGTACTGGCTCACCCGGTGCAATCCAACATTAGACAGCTGCTTGTGGGGGGTTTCCTGGCCAGCATGGAGTTAAATCGTCCTCCATGCCAGTTGGGAATTCGGATTCAAGCGTAGCTGCTCAATAGGTCAATGGCAAGCAGTCTGAGGGGTGGGCTGTTCCCAGGGGGTGGGTCAACCGAGCCGGCAGGTTTCACTTTGGTCCACTCCTCGGGTACAAAAAGCAACCTGCCTATTCCCCCCATGCAGTTCCTTGTTGAATCTCCTACCCACCCCTCCCTATGTTTTTGTCAATAGTGTACTGTGCTTGACCTTGCTATGGACAATGTTAGTTGCCTTCTTTGGGACTGGGCAGAATTCTCTTCCATCCCATGTCTGGTGGTTTTGGCTACCTCAAAGTAATCATCACAACTTCTGGCAGTTTAGGCAGGTAAGCCTTAGTCTTGGTTGGACGGGAGGTTGTATGTAGCCTTTGCCTGTCCTTCCAAACATATGGGTTATCACACTAAAGGGATCCCAGAGGAGTTGTTTCTGTCCAGATGCCCAGGCTGGGGCTGGGGCCACCGTACTTCTCAAGGCAGCAATCCCACAGGGACAATCCTATTGGTGTAAGTCATAGGACCTCCTCACTTCAGGGTTGACCCCAAAATAAATGCTTCCACCAGACACACTAGATGTTAATGGTTATACCCAATGCCTATGCTAACCTTCTTACATCTGTAAGCAATAAAGATGTGGCCTGATTTGACTCAAGTATTTTGTTTTGTCTGGTTATTCTCCAATAAAGTTAGGGTGGGGATGGGGAGTGGTCGGCACCTGAGTACGCAAGCAGGTTTGGCCATATTAGTTAAATAATAAATCCATGTATGTTTTGCAATCTTCGTTGTTGTTTAGACTCTTCGTCCTCTCTCTTACACACAATAACAGGAAGTGGTACAATAATTTAAGACATCTTCTCTCATCAGTGTATATTAAATAGAACTACTTTGAATTATTCATCAAGATACTGTACTTTGCAAATGTATTATCAGACTGCTCTGTAATGGCTTTTGTAAACACCACCAGCATCAGTTTGCTTCAGTGGCTGAATATTTAAAAGAATGTGGGCTGTTTGATTCTTTCAAATGAACAATTTGCACACTAAATATATGAAAACATTCTGTCAGTCTGATGCTCAAAATCGCTGTGCAGATTGGAGCTCCGCAGAGATTTTAGACTGGGCATAGCTGGGCCACCAACAGGTAAAATGCAGTGACAGAAATCTTTCGCCTTGCTTCATAATTGACTTGAGGTTTATTGGAGAAAACATTTTGTTGGGATTTTTTTTCACACAGTGCTTCTAAAATGAATCATAGAATCATAGAATTGTAGAGCTGAAAGGTACCCAAGGGTCATCTAGTCCACCCCCTGCAATTAAGAAAGAGCGAACTGTTGGGACCTCCCCTATTAGTTTTTTGTTTGTTTGGTCTCCGTTTCCCTATGTTTTTCCACATGTTCCCAAATTACAAATTGATAAGGAGAAGGGAAACCATCCAAAAGTCCATCCATCATAACCTTGGTCTCCAACTACCTTCAAGGCTCCTGAGCATACTTAGAAGGCCTAGTGCTTGTAAGAATTCCCAAAACTGTAGTTCCTGTTTACCTGTTCACAAGAGTTTCACTCAGCAATAAAATGCCTCAAGCATACTCAGAAGCATTAATGACAGGCAGGAATCATGGGCACTCAGGTCTTCTTCTTTAAGCCTTCTTGGCTACTGATTCCCCTTTTGCTTTAGCAATTTCAGGAGGAAAGGAATGAGGGAAGCCAGCTGTGGGGATGGCTGATAGAGAGCTGGCACCAAGTCATCCTGAGTAGAACATGACTCTAATAGCTTGGGATTTTCCAAACTGCTGGACTTCAAATTCCAGTTTCCCCACCCCACAAAAAACCCACCACTTTGTTATTTTTAGGAGAAATTTTAGCATTCATTTATTGTCAGCTGAAATAGTTTCTACAATCAAAATCCATGCAAAGGAATACTGTGGAGATTTGTTATTATGAGGTTAATCACTTGCTTTTTGGGCACTAGCTTAATCCCTTTCTAAGGTATGGAGTGTCTTTCCTTGCTTAGTTCACTGCAGTGAACCAAGGCACAATACTCCATCAATTACGAATGAGCTTGATGCCGCTACAATCAAACTCTAGCACTCTTTACTGCACTGCACCAAGGCCTGATCACACATAAACTCTAAGTCGCAGTTTACTTAACAAACCACAATTTCCCCACAAGTTGCCCTACAGATGACCAAAAAACCAGTGACTTGTTTCTCTAAGGTTTGCTTTGTTTCCAGCTGCTCTTAGGAGTTTGGTAAGTGGGTGGGGTGGTCAAACAAATACTGGTTAAAGAAGTGTGCTAGGATCCCATGCAAGGCCAAACAGAGTTGAAACAAGCCAAGGTTCATTAGTCAACAACAAACCACAGCTTCAGATCATGGTATGTTGACAGTAAACAAATCAATTTACCTGTTGGGCTGGTTCTATTCTTAACACTAAGCCATGGTTTAATGAATGCATAGTTATGTGTGAACAAGGCCTAGGAAAGTGCTTTTGTTATTTAGGAAAAAAAAATTTGTTTGTGGCTTTGAACAATAGCTAGGCGCATAAAAAAATGTGTGGACATACCAAAAGGAAGAAGGTCGGCAAGAGAGCAAATTTGAACCTGCCTGCCTATAAGATAGAGCACACATAACTTTATCATTATACACTACTCCTATCAGTTAATCCTATTTAAAATTTAGCTTTATCACAAAATTTCAGACCATTTTATTTTTTAAAAAAATTAAACAACATACACTTGAGCACTAGGTCCTGTGGACTTGTTCCATTTCCATTGTTTTGCTTTTATGCTGTGCAGTGTTACCTGTGTACCACATATGGTGAAAAGTTGCTGCTACATCTATATATTTTTATGAATAAATCCACCACTTTCCCTTCATTCTGCTACTGCCTTGTTTCTGTCCATTACTGTAACCAATTTGCTTTGTGATTTGCGCTAGGCATTTTCTCAAAATGGTTCGTAGGCTGTGTGGATATGACACCTATTTTCAAAATTGTTCCTGGATATTTTCAGTTGTATGGAGCTGCTGAAAGGCTTTCGCAGTTGCCCAATGCAACAAAGGAAAAAAAAATTTGAATGGTGAAAGCAAACTGACATATCAAACTATTTCTAAACGACTATGCAATACAGAAGGGGGGGAGAGGTCTGCAGATGATTTTATCTGAAAATCCTGGTGCAAGTACATGAAACTAGGCCACAATGCTTGACAGTGTTAAACATAATACTTAAGATTTTGTGCAAGGACCGCAGAGACAAGTAAAAAGATAATAAGGAGACTGGTGAGATAGATTAAATATTAAGAAAAATGTTGGGGACTACACAAAGGGAAAAAGAATGCCAAATAAATCTTTTGGCATCGGAGAATTTTTTTATGTCACTGAATTTAGCATTTTAGCCCAGCCCTCTGCAAGTGATTTTTTTGTCAAATCAGCAGCACAATGCTACACATATCTTCCCTAATGAAGGTCATATTGAGTTCAATGTGTCTTAGTCCCAGGAAAATGTGCAGAGGACTGCAATCATGGGGAATATGTTTCCTGTTCCTGTTGGTCTGAGGGTGTGCACAATCTGAGTAGCACAACTAGTACAGAAGCACACTCACCACACTCTGTTCAAATGCACCAACCTCTGTCTCTGGGTTCTCAATGTTTGTAGCATAAAGCAACTGTGCACACTTATGCTTGGGTGTGATTGGTGACATCATGGACCCCCCCCCATGTGGAACAGGTTTTTTGACTCTCTTAAAATTATGTCCATGTCTTTTATTCATGGATAAATAATAAGTATATATACAGCACTGGATTTTACTTTGTTTTGTCTAAGTGCATACAGCTTGCCTGGAACACTGAGAAAAGGTGCAAGGCAGCTGATTGGATCTTGTCAGGGAACTGCCATCGGAACTAGCGGAGGAGGCGAGGCTCCACAGCGATGCTGGAGAGGGGCCAAGCAGGGAGAGAGGCAGGTCTCCGGCTGGGGAAGAAAATCAGCGCAACACCAGGGATAGAGGGAGGCCGATGGGGGAAGCAGAGGGGAGGCTCCAGGACTCTTCGCAGGAGACCAGCGAGGAGAGTACAGGTCCTCCGCTGCCCACACCCACCCTGCGCAGAAGACTTCCGCACAGGGAAAGTAGGCGGCGACTTGGCGTCAAAGAACTTTGCTGGAAGAGGTTCAAGAAACGCTCACTGACGGATTCTGCCAGCGACTGAACAGCCACGGAGTGGATGGCTGTCCAGCGAGAAACGGTTTAACCAGGCAACCTAGCCCAGAGCGGCGGTAACTTACGCACAAGCAACCCCTAAAGCCATTACAGATCTGTTCTCAGGTTTCCTGATTTTTAACATGCTCAGTTTAGGAGGGAACTGAGCTCAGCTCACTTCACTGCAGCAGCGGTTGGGGTGGCATGGCTGCACCACTTACCTCACCTCCCTCTGGCCAAGTCACTGCTGCATACTGGGATGGAGAGGCAGAAGTGCAAGGTGCTACGAATTATGGAGGCCAGGCTATCTCTGCTGTGATAGAACGTTAAAGATTTCTGACGTCCAGCTGTTAAATGATTGCCACAACATAGCTTCCCCTCCCCACCACATGAATTAGGCTGTTGAAATGAAGAAAGCTAGCCTTCTGTGTGAAATGACTGTGAACTCAGTTCAGTTTTGGCACCGAAAACAAATTCCTAGGCTTAGAATATACTCAGACGTAAGTTCTTCTGTGGTAGCAATGCTGCAGTGGTGCTGCAATGAGGGTCCACCGATGATCATATGAAGATTAGAACCTCATCAATACTTCTAGAAGTGTTTCACTGATGCAAATAGATGGCTTGTCATATGTGGGAACATGTCTACTTCACCATGGGTACCTACAATTAATCAAATAGTTCATGGGAATTCGCTTTAAACCTGTTTTAGAATACAATCATTTTTAAAAGCAAAAACAATTTCTGCTCCTGAATTCTGGTAATGGCATAAATTGACATGACATATACACACAAAAAAATCCACAATTGTTCATGAAAATACTTTGGATATGCCAGTAAATATTTCTCATGGCTGTGCATAAGTGGAAGGCAGAGATCAGCATCCAGAAAGGCCTAATCAATTGGATAATATCATTTAGGGATACTGAATAAATGTATGAGTGGCTGCATGCAGGCCCTTTCTCGGCAACTAGGATCTGAAGGTCATGCCATTTATCATTATGAAGCAGTTTTCCCCCTTCTGAGATGTGTCATGATGGCATTATTATAATTTGAGTGCTCCTCTACAGTGATTATAAAGGAATATTGGTATTTGAATATAATTTTCCTTATATTTAAGAAAGTTAGCATGTGCTGCTGAATGTCACAAAGAAGGGAAGGCTTGGGTAATTATTGTGACGTTCCCTTTACTGAAAGTGCTGGCTTATTTTATCAGTCCATCAAGTCAGATTTAACATTACTTGATATTTACCTATCACCTATGCTGATGCACGTTGCAGCTCAAATATTCTTTTTCTCCTTTCCTGCTGCATTATTATGATTCAAATTTTGTCCATCTAACAGAGGCATTTGAATACACGACTATCACTAATTGTGTGTGTCAGTCTCCCAGTTCATCTTACTAAAGATGTGTAAATGATTTACTGTTGGAATCTAGTGTGCCATAACTTGTACCAGTTGTTTTCTGTGGAAAAGAATACTTCACAAAATAATTTTCACATGTTTGGGGCTATAATGGACTCATGATAAATAAATAAAATCGTCTCCTTGGTTTATAATTTGTGAAAAACAGAACAATTTCCACACTATCACCATGCTTCCTTGAGAACTAAAAGTAGGCTTTCCAACTTTGCCCTGAATCTTAAGTGTAAGCAACCTATGGTGAATGAAAGTGAAAGGGTTTCCTTACTGTATATCTTCAAATATAAGTGAGGTCAGTTTGACAGTGAGTCCTGCTCCTTGTCAAAAGATGCCAATGATCCATTGATAGCTGGCCAATGAAAGCAAAAATTACCAGTGATGAAACTTAAGAGTATAGGAAACTGCTTTTGCTGAGTCATACCAATGATCCGCCTAACTCGGTATTGTCCACATAATGACCAATAGTGGCTTTGTCAGCAATCTTTTCCCAGCTGAGCCTGTATAGGGTGGATCCTGGAGCATTTTGTATATAAAGCATGTGGTTCACCACTGAATCACAGCTAGGGATGGGATATGCAGTCAATTCCATATCGCTGTCACTCAGTCAGAGGTCTATTCCATGACATTTGTCCTGCTTAATGACATTTCATCCTGTTCCATTCCATTATATGCACCATTATATGCATTTTATATGCACTTTTCTGCAGTTTTAAATAAATCATGCATTTTTTAAACATTTCAATACATTCACTAGTAAAATATGCATTTGGTACCCAACTTTTGGGGAAAATATGCATTTTTGTGTGGACTTATTGTGCACACAAAATGCAGGGAGCCTTGAAATCTGACTTTGAGTTGCATTCTAGTCCACAAGCATGCTTGAGAAAGGCAGATCAAGTTGGCCCATTGTAAAAAGCAGACCAAATAATTTTCTCCCCCAGTTTTCTTTTCCCTTCCCACTTGGTGGTCTTGGGTCTGTCAGGCAGTTGACCATCCAAGCCTTATTCAGAGAGGTGCTGTGGCGACCCTTTGAGCACTAGCTGAAATAAGTCTCTTACATGGCAAGGTTGGAAGCATCCTTTAATTTGTAACACATTTGGTGTTCTTTACATTTTGGTCTCATGGTAAGTTACTGCCAGAAGCAATAGCTGTATAGGTCCCACCACACAGCCCAGTTTAAGGTTATTATGTAGTGATAAGTCTTTGAAGCAGGGACGCGGGTGGCGCTGTGGGTTAAACCACAAAGCCTAGGGCTTGCCGATCAGAAGGTCGGCGCTTTGAATCCCCATGATGGGGTGAGCTCCTGTTGCTCAGTCCCTGCTTCTGCCAACCTAGCAGTTCGAAAGCACGTCAAAGTGCAAGTAGATAAATAGGGACTGCTCCAGCGGGAAGGTAAACAGCGTTTCCGTGCGCTGCTCTGGTTTGCCAGAAGCGGCTTAGTCATGCTGGCCACATGACCCGGAAGCTATACGCTGGCTCCCTCGGCCAATAAAGCGAGATGAGCGCTGCAACCCAGAGTCGGCCACGACTGGACCTAATGGTCAAGGGTACTTTACCTTTACCTTAAGTCTTTGAAGCACTAGATATAAAATGTAATCATTGCTGTAGCACATGAGGGATTTGGTCCCTGGGAAGTGGAGGGGGATCTTTGAACTTACCTGCATAGCTTTTGTGAGAGAGAAATATCCTTAAGTTGGTGGTAGATAATGATGCCTCTCCTGGTGGATTTGGAACAGGGTTTCCCAAACTTGGGTATTCAGCTGTTTTTGGACTACAGTTCCCATCATCCCTGACCACTGGTCCTGCTAGCTAGGGATGATGAGAGTTGTAGTCCAAAAACAGCTGGAAGCCCAAGTTTGGGAAATCCTTGACTAGAAACAGTGGGGGCAGTGGGCTAAGTTAGGATTTGTTTGTTTGTTTTAAACACACTAGCAAACACATGATAAGGTACATTATCATAGTTCAAGGACAGATCTCAGCAAGGCAAAAACACTCAAGGGAAGAGATGCAGTAGGATTGGGCTGGTGAGGGACATGTCATGGCCTGGGGAGAGTCCTAGGGGCCATATACAGAGGCTTGTTGGGAACCCTTTTGGCCTTTCTGGGCCTGTGGTTCTCCACTCCTGATCTACATTGCCTGATCTGTCACTTTCATTTAGCAGGCACTGAATCCTAGAAGGCCATTTGCCACGGATGTTTGCTCTCTCTTATCCAATTATATAAATTATTCTCATAATTACAAGATTCCAACCACTGCACCAACCATCTTTAGCTATGATATATGTGGTGAAGTCTTACAACTCCAGCTCTGTTTGATTTGGTGAATGGAAGCCAACCCTGACACTCCCATATTTAGCTTCCTTATACTATTCAAGGGGCCCTGCTCTATTTTCTATCATGCTGATTCTCATAAAATGTTACAACACTTCAGTTTGACGGGTTAGTAATGTAAGCATTTTGATCTACCTGGTAAGAATAATGAACAAAGCAATTGTTAGATGTTTAGCTGAATATAGCTCCCATATGTATTTGAACAGCATGACAGTTTTCTCTTATGCAGAGGTCACTAACCCTGCTTCCTGAGTGGTGCAATATGCTGAGTGAACACAGTTCCTCCCTTTCTAAACAACTTTTGCATCAAACTACAAATAAAATAGTATTTGTTTATATAAAATAATGTATCTAAAATATTTCAGATCGCCATTGTTGTGTACTGTAAATAATAGTAACAAAATTAACTTTTCTTGAAAAGATGTTGAACTATAGGTCTCCTCACTTGAATCTTCCACAAGCAAAAACATCTTTGTAGCAATGACTGTAAAATATTGATTCTGGATTGGATTATTAATTTACATAAAGTTAGGCATGTGCAAGCTCTTACCCCTTTATTTCCCTTGTTACTCCAACCCAATTCGGACATTATCCTCAATGCATTCATAATCACATAGAATGGGAGGGACAAATTGGCAGGAAGGTTGTTGCAGTGTGGGCACACCAGCAGAGCCAATATGCTGCTCCTACTGCCTGCAACACATTGACCTTCCTGCTGCCTCACTTCTCCCCTTCGATCTCCTGGTAAGCAGCAGCAGCACACTTGCCAGGAAGCCACCCTCATCCAGTGATCCACCTTCTCAACACACATGTGAAAACACATTTCTGCATGTGAGAAGCAGTGGCTGGATTGGAGTATTTATCTGTACCTGCCACATTCATTGTTCAGCTTTGCAAGAATTAAGATTCAGTTTTGATGTGCCTTCAGGGGAATGAATGGGAAGTCTGCCATGATGTTAGGCTTTCAGATTCTAGCTCTCTTTGTTATTTTCCTTCTACCATTTGATAGTGGAAGTAGAAAAATAGTTTTCCATCCTTCATTATTTTGGTATGATAATGTGTCCTGGCTAATCCCAGATGAGTTTTAATAACTTCATATCAATGCTTTCTCAATCACTGTCCTCCAGTTTCTCAGATGTTTTCTTCTTCTTCTTCTTCTTCTTCTTCTTCTTCTTCTTCTTCTTCTTCTTCTTCTTCTTAGGTTTCCATTTTTCTCCTTTGTTTTCAGGGCACTCTATTTGGCATTTTGGTGGGGTACAGGCTTTTGATCTTACCTTATTGTTGCAAGGTGTCAAAGGGTGGTATTCCTTTAAATATTTCTCCAGCCCCTGTAACCTCCCTGGCTTCCTCAACCTCCTGATCCAAGAAAGCCTCATGGCAGGAGTTACTTCCTGATGGGCTATGATTGAAGTGTGGCAGCAGGGAAGGCTGCTGATGATTTGTAGAATGAAAGAAGGGGCACTCGCAGACATCCCTTGGCCGCAACAAAAGCAAGGTAAGCAGGCCAAAAACCCACCCGTGAGAATTTAGCTGATTTCCACCCCCTCTCCCCTTTGATGATTTTTGAATGCAATTCCTTTCCTCATTAACTGATGGATAATGAGTTGAGGAAAAATGTGGGAGAATTTTCTGGCACACTGCTACTTCATGTATGCTGTGAGAAAATGTGGCCATTGCTGCTAACAGCCATTTTATAGAGATGCATTTTCCCCCCTGAGTTCTTTCGCAGAGAGGAAAATGCTGCTCTTGGATCCGTTTCAAGAGCACAAACAACATGGTTCACAGCAAATATATAAAGCACTCACTGCATGCTTGTTTGCAATCCTTGACCAAAGAAAGGTTTATAATTAGAGTAATTGTGCAGGAAGCCTTGACTTTGTCACTTATCTGCATAATGCATGTAAAGGCTGTAGTGTACTGCCGCTGTTAAGTCGAGCTGATTAATTGGAAGAACTGCATTGGTAATAATAGTCAAAGAAGGTGCAGTGGAGCAAATCAATATCCTTCAGAGGACATTCCTTGTCCTTTGGGAGTCTAGACCTTAACCAAGCTGTCACATTGCAAGCAAGGTGATTAAAATATCTCTGATTTGAGCTGATAATTTTATCCACTCATGCTTCTAATTCATAGCTGCAACACATCACATTTCAAAATGATACTTTACCTCCCATACTTATTCTAAGCTCTGCATCTTATAATCAAAATTCTGCCTTCGTGCATTTTTACAATCTCCTTCTGCAAATGTGTGGTATTTGCATGAACTTTACTTGCTGGTTGATGTCACAGTTACTATGAAGCTGACTTATTCTCATGCTAGTGCATCTGACCAGGGAGTAGGGCCCTTTCTCTTTTCATTAATAGAAGCTTTCCTAGTAAGAGCAAGTGTTTCTGTTTAGATGTGATCCCTCAAGATGCATTTCACCAAATATCCCTCCTGCGGTTTAAGCGTTCTGCTGATTTACATGACAGCTTTCCCCTGGCTGAACAAATGGGGGGAAATGCCTTAAAATATTCATTCTTATAAGAGATTGGTCTTGGGCTTATTAAGATTTATAGGGAAATCACTAGAAAACACTCTTGGGGTACTATGTGTATTACGTAGCAGAAGATGACAGTTCTGCAGTCAAGTGGCATTAGGTTAGGTAGAATTTGTCTTTCTAGCCCCAGGGAGCTCATAATGCTGCAGAAGGGTTCCCTACAGTTCTACATAGAATTCCTTCCTTAATGGCGACCGTACAAAGCTTAGGGCTGTCTCTTGAAATATGTATTTTAAAGCACCAACCTAGTGTGTTCAATTAAGGATAAGCAAACATGGATAAGAGGTTTAGCTGTGAGCACAAAGCAAACACAATGCTCCGCCCAATTATTTTGTCACTAGCTAGATGCAGAACTGTTGGTTTTTTTTTAAAAAAAGAGCTGCACTTTATCTTTGAAGGAAAGACTGCTTGTCTGGTGAGCATGTGGAAGGCCTGCATGAGAGAAAGGGATTGATGAGTAGCTTGTAGCTTGCCGCATAACTAGACAGTGAGACCACAGGGCTGCCATTCTTGGTGCTTTCCTGATCTTTAGTTCCATCCTTGGACAAAATGTTTAGTAATTGGTTTGTAGGGTTAGTGACAGGCACATTCTGTATATTAGGTGGAATATAAACTGAAATCCATTGCCATAATTATCTCAGTGTAACAAAGATAGCCCTATACTGTTAAGGGCCTAATTTACTAACCTGTCAATGTTAATGTCATCTCATAGAAGCAAAATTCAGAGTTTGACATGAATGTAGATGCAAAGAGAAATGTATTCTGGCTAAGCATGTCCAGTGGCCTGCTATATAGTTATCACAAGTAAACGTATTCACTAATAAAAGTGTGGATTAGTCTTAGACAGGTAGAGAACTCCCTCAGTCTCTTAATTTACTGGAATAATTCATTAGCAAGCACTTTCCACCCATGACAGTCACAGGTAAATCCCAGACTGGAACTGCTAATTAAAGTTGCAAGATGAAGGGGAGCTACTAATGAAATGCTAGACAACTGATGGAAAATGCAAGGGTAATCTTGTATTTTTTTTAAAGTGCCATTATTTATCTTCACAAATTCATAGATATATCCTGCAGACTTTGCAGTAAAATGTGCATGTAAGGATTAAGATAGCAGTAAATCTGCTACAGCTGTTGAAAATTATGTGGTTTGCTAATTACAGTGGCATTGAAAGTACAGGACTTTAAAAAAAGTATCTAAGTATCTACAGCACTTCACAGAACAGTCATGGACACCATCCAACTGTTATTAGGCATTACTGGTGTACTGATGTAATATGCAACCCAGTGTGGCTCATCCTTGTTTTGAGAAGGAGCAGCACTAGGAGAAATGAAGCCAGGCATCAGACAAAATGGTGTTGGGCACAAAAAATGATGGATGCCAGCTTCATACATTGCTGATGACTTCAGCTTCGTAGATAACAAAATCATGCATTCCTCACCACTGAATGGCAGGGCAGCTGTTGAAAGCTTCTTCCTTTAGTTGCTTCCTCTACCAAGTCAATTCAGATGTAAGAACTCCGCTGAAGAAAGTAATTCCTAATGTGATTCATATGGTAGCAACAATCATTTGTAACCCATGTAAACACTGTAGCAAATCAGTGCTAAGAACTCTCTTTTTTTGGCTCTAGTTTGCACCCTAGATGCCTTTTATTTCCTTTTTCGTTAAGTGGCAAAAAGAGAACCTGAAGTCATGATCATCTTCTTTCCTTTCCTCTAAAAGGGCAGAACTTTTCAGATGCTGAAATTCAGTGTCCCAGGGGACAAAATGGAGCATAGCATATATTTATACATTTGATGCTTTATGTAAATACAAGCCATTCTCATGTTCCTCTCTTGCTGCTGGCAGAAATAATAGTGTACAGATCTTTAGTTTAATGAAAAAAACGTAAATATTGTGAGCTGCCTTGAGTCCCTGTCAGGGGAAAAGGTGGTTATAAAACAGCAGCAGCAGCAGCAGCAGCAACAACAACAAATCTATTACATGTCATGATATTTCCAGTGAAAGGCCAGGAAATGTACGGTTAACTCATTGGAAACTAAGCAAACCAGAACTACTGTTTCGATTCTTCAGAAAGATTATGGGCCTGGATGATTAAGAAATGGATACCCATATTACAGGATAACATGGGTGATTTGCTTCTGAGTCGACATGTTTCTGAGTGGGCTGTTAGAAATACATCCAGTGTATGTTGTGGCCTTCTATCCCTCACTGCAATTTAGGTACAGTATTAACTTTCACATATCTGCTCCATGTTATTGTGAGCACCGTATGCAAGCTGCTAATTGTAAGCCAAGTGTTCATACCATAGTAAATCTTGTAAGCTTGTTTGCAACACCTAGCAAATATTTATTTCTAAAGCTTTTACCGTTTAAGGACTAATGGCAAGGACTGTGCCTACAGAATCATTAGCAGAAAATGTGATTATTGCAGCTTACACTGAAAATGATCTGAGCTCATATACTTGGCATATAAAGTAGCTGACCTTCTATTAAAAGTAATGATTGGTGGTGGTCATTAAAACAAACCTGATCAACTGCCAGGCATCTTCAAAATATCCTGGAAACAATTTGTCTTTTAATTCCGTGTGTGTGTGTGTGTGTGTGTGTGTGTGACTTAGTGATGCTTTCTCCAGTGTTCTTCCTCTCTCAGCTCTTTGTTAGAAAGTTCTTTATTTTTTTTTAGTCCAATGACCTTAATCATAGGAGCGCTTAGAGATATGTGGCTTTTTCATAAGCACAGGGATCCGGGGGTTTTTATAGCACTTCTGTCACATCAGAAATGTTTGCTGGTGTTGTCTTTGTAAGGAGACCTTATCAAAGACTGTATTTGAAAAATCAGTTGATACATGGAAGCTGTTATCAGCAGGGGAGAAAGTGGATTTTCCCCTTCCTAGGTGTAATATGTTGTACCGTCTCGCTAAAGCGTGAGAGACCTGACAAAAGTGCTTTATGTCTTGGGTATGTGTAAGGTGAACACCTCTGAAGCTGAGTAACAGCTCTTAACCTGAGCAATCCCCATTTTCAATTAGATCAACAAAATGGATAGTTGATAGCATCCAAATGAGGCAGGTATGGGGAACATGTGGTCCTCCAGATGTTGGTGGACTGTAACTCCCTTCGCCTCTGACCATTGGTCATGCTTGCAGGGACTGATGGAAGCTGGAGTCTAACAAACTCTAGAGGAGCACACATTCCTCATTTCTTATATAAAGAATGGGGGACTTGTGACTATGTTGCTGGACTACAAATCTCATTGTCCCTGACTATTGGCTATGCTGGCTGAAATTTATGGGGACTGGAACTCCAACATTGGGGGAGGGGATACAAAGGGTCCCCATCCCTGATTTGGCTCCATTGTCAGGAGGATAGCTTCAATAAATTAATTATTATTTGGTAATATTTTATTATTATAGCAGAACAAAAAACATTTGGTGTTCTGATCTCTGGTACATACAGTGTTCTGTGTGGGGTTTTTTAACGTATGAAGTGATAAATCAAATAATGTAGTGATAGTTGCAATTATCAGTTAATAAATGTGATAAGTGAATAAGTTGTTCATTAGGGTCATTTTTTGAAAGAAGCCCAAAGGTATTTGAGACATTAGCTTAATTTTGCATAAAAGAGGGGGGAAACAATTAAATATTGATGTCTAATGGATTAAGTGTGGGATGCGGGTGGCGCTGTGGGTTAAACCACAGAGCCTAGGACTTGCTGATCAGAAGGTCGGCGGTTCGAATCCCTGCGACGGGGTGAGCTCCCGTTGCTCGGTCTCTCTCCTGCCAACCTAGCAGTTCAAAAGCATGTCAAAGTGCAAGTAGATAAATATGTGCCGCTCCGGCAGGAAGGTAAACGGCGCTTCCGTGCGCTCTGGTTCGCCAGAAGCGGCTTAGTCATGCTGGCCACATGAGCCGGAAGCTGTACGCTGGCTCCCTCGGCCAATAAAGCGAGATGAGCACCGCAACCCCAGAGTCGGCCACGACTGGACCTAATGGTCAGGGGTCCCTTTACCTTTACTAATGGATTAAGTGCTTGTGAGGAGGGGCTATTTTTCTGCTTCTTCATCTTATTCATGTTCCACTCCCCTCTTGAGGGAGCTTTGGGGGCGGGGAGAGAAAAAAAAATTAAGAAGAACACAACTAAAACAATTACACTACACGTAAGCCTGATAATATCTTTGTTAACTTATGATCCAGGGCTAGAAAACGTCCTGAAAGCCTAGGTGAATTTTTTTAAAAAAGTTTTTAGTTGACCCCTGACACTTGTCAATGTGGGTGATAACCACACTTCTTCAAGGAGGAAATTCCACAGTCGGAATCCTGCCACCCAGAAGGCTTTTTCTCAAGGCTACTGCACCATCAGCTATGCCTGTTGGAAAGATCACAAGCAGTGCCCCCTTGTATAGGCCAATTGGCATTATGAGATGCCTCAATCTATTAATACCTCCCGCCACACTTTACTCATGGGGTCTATCATTCAAAAGTTTCTTCATATACATACCTAAAATAAGAAGGGTCACACCCAGTCACCTTTGGCATTTGTATTCTTAGTCTGTTTTTGGATCATTAAACCTGACAGAGCAATCACCTGCATATTAGTGGTCAAGCGCCGAGGGCCTTCTGGCGGTTCCCTCACTGTGAGAAGTGAGGTTACAGGGAACCAGGCAGAAAGCCTTCTCAGTAGTGGCACCCGCTCTGTGGAACGCTCTCCCATCAGATGTCAATGAAATAAGCAACTACTTTTCTTTTAAAAGACATCTGAAGGCAGCCCTGTTTAGGGAAGTATTTAATGTTTAATGCTGTATTATGTTTTTAATATTCAGTTGGGAGCCGCCCAGAGTGGCTGGGGAAACCCAGCCAGATGGGTGGGGTATAAATAATAAATTATTATTATTATCTTCCAGTCCTGTGTCTTTGAAGTTTGTGAAACCGCCTTTTTTGTAGTGGCTGCCAAGCTCCAGAATTCCTTGCCCCTGGATGTGTACCTGGCACCTACCTTGTCCATTTTCATTGACATGCCTTGGTGCACCTTTTCACCCAGGCTTTAGAGGATGGCTGAATGTTAGCTTTTATTTTAATATCTGATGCTCTACCTAGAATTAGTAGGTAATTTATGCTTTTCAGTTTTCTATATGATTGCATTTTTATTCTGTTGTCTTTGCTCTGGTAACTTCAAGGTTAGATTACTGCAATGTGTTATACGTAGGGCTGCCTTTGAAGATAGTTCGTAAACTTCAACTACTGCATAATTTTGTGGCCAGGTTGCCCACCGGAGCAAGACAGTTTGAGCATATTACACCGATCCTGGTCCGACTGCACTGGCTACCAATTAATTTCTGGGCCCCATTCAAAGTCCCGGTTTAGACTTATAGAGCCTTAAATGTCTCAGGACTGCAATATTTCAAGGATACCATTTCCCATATGAACCTACCTGGACCCTGAGATCATCTTCTGAGGTCCTTCTTTATGTGCCTCCTCCTCAAGAGGTCCAGAGGGTGGTAAGATGAGAACGGGCCTTCTCTGCAGTGGCTCACCGTCTATGGGATTCTCTCCCTAGGGAAGTTCTCCTGGCACCTTTATTATATACCTTTAGGCACCAGGCAAAAATGTTCCTTTTTAACCAGGCCTTTGGTTGATCTGTTTGACATTCTTTTAAAATGTGGCCCTTTTTGGGGGAGATGGTGTTATTGGGTTATTGTTCTTATTTTGATTTTATATATTGTGATCTTTTCTATGAACCACCCTGAGACCTCTGGGTATAGGGCAGTATATAATATAATATAATATAATATAATATAATATAATATAATATAATATAATATAATATAATATTATATAATATTATAATATTATAATATTATAATATTATATAATATAATATAATATAATATAATATAATATAATATAATATAATATAATATAATATAATAATATAAATACCCATTTTTTGGTGAATACTGGGTAACAAAAATTATAATAAATAAATAGTAAACAAGCAAACAAATGTTTAAACAGAGTTAGCCCTCATGTGTTCCATGGGGTCTACTTCCTAGAGAACATGTCTAGAATCACATGATTAGAAGAATTTGATCCTAAGATAAAGTACCTTAAGAAAATTCAGACTACCCTGCTGTCCCAGACAAAACCCTCTCCAGGAAGGTCATGTACCATACTAAACAATCAGTGGTGCAAGGGACAGCGGAGGAAGGGGAAGGAATCACCCCAGTTGGATGGATGGAGGTTCACTCAGGTTTATGCACTTCTCCTTTCCACTAGCAGTTCCCGTATAACAGCAAATTGAAATAGGGAAGTCTACTGAAAGTTTTTCATTCCCACCAGGTTCAGTGTGTGCTCAAGGCCTGTCAATTTAACAGTCTCCAATCAAGAATTTAATACTATGGTGAACAGTCAATTCTTAAAGACCAGGCTGCTCTACTGGAGTCGCTTCCCACTTGTGCTAGGCCTGCCAAGAAAAACTTTCCCATTGCTGTGTTGAGGCTTCTGCAATGAAACTGTGTGCGTGAGTGCGTGTGAGCACACAGCTGGAAAAGGTAGCATCTCCCAGAAGATACAGCCTCAGCCTGATGATTATGGAGTAGCCTCTGCCTGCTTCGAGTGTCTCATCGAGAGCCCGTCAAGCCTGTTAACCCAGTTTCCAAAGGCTTCAGGCTGGGTAACATTGCATGCTGCTGATAAAATAATGGAGAGGGTAGATAGAGACGGTGCCAACCAGGAAACTTTGAGAGACGAGGCGAGGAAAAATGCCAGCTCAAAAGCAGAACGCAGCCAGCAGATCACACAAATGGAAAGTGTTTTAGTATGGGGGAAGGTAACCTCCTGTCACAAGGGAGAGAATGAGGCTGAAAGAACAGTTTTTAGATGCAACGTAGTGAGGAAAGTCAGCGAGGAGTCTTAACAGGCTGAGTTACTCGTGTCCTGGTATAGCCTGCCTGTTCATTGTGAGCTGCCAAGAAATATTGGGTGAGAGAATGAGCACACAAGGGAACTGCTGTGAGAAGGTACCATAGAGAGAGGAGCTAATTAGAGACTTGGAGAAACAAAGAAGTGGTGTGATATATTGAGTACAGGGGGGAAACTCGCTTGGAGGAGCGAGTGGACTATAAAGCCTCCTGCTGTGAGGTAGAGTCCTGGATTTGTGCTGGACAATGAAGTCAAGAAGGTGTTGATGCATTTTGTGCAAGGAAAGGCATTGAGCAGATCTGTTGCTAGGATAAACCCTTCTGTGTCCTACACTGGTCATGTCAAGCATGCCTTTTATTCTCTGCTCTCATTTGCCCTTTTTCTCTTTCATCAATGGAAACCAAATGGTCTGGCCTGTGCCAGCCCCTCCTCTGTCTATGACATATGTCTCACTATACCCTTTCTGGAGTCTCTGTCACTTTCTCCTCTGTATGCATAACTCATCCCGGGTGTCCCAATGTGAGAAAACATGGGCCTCTCACTGGCAGGGCTTCATTTCACTGTACAAAGGGAATATGCACAAGCCATGCACAAGCTTCAGGCACATCTAAAACCATGCTCAGGCCATTTGCCTGTCTGTTGAACCAGAACACTTAGGTGACATTGCTCCTCTATTTTCTTTCACCTCTCTTTTCAAAAACTCAGCCTTCTTTTACTTTTATTTCCTCCTCCCCTTGGCTATAAAACTTTTTTGCTAATTGTGTACACATATCTCTTTTTTTTTGCAACAGGGGTCACCAATATGTTGCCCATGGGGGCAGTGGGACCCTTGAAGACTCAGGCACGGCCAAAGTCCATTTCGGGGGCCTAATCCAGCCCACTAGTCGATTTAATCTGGCCCCATATGTCATGGGGTAAAATCCTTAAAAAAGCTCAGCAACTTCAATCCTAGAAAAATTGAAAAAAAAACCTGAACAACTTTGGGATTAAATCCTAAAAAAAGAAATCTGGCCCTCTTTGAAAAAAGTTTGGGCACCCCTGCTTGAATTCTTCCCTAGTTCTCATGAAGCCCCTGGTGCTCTCCCCTGGCCACATCCTTCATTAGGTCCTTCTCCATCATCCTTGAGTACTTTTGCATGGCTGGAATGCGTCATTGAACTTTTGCCTGGCTGGGAGGTGAAGAGATGTGTGTGACTGTCAGACTTATGCATGCCTAGAGTATAGGCTACTGCATAAAGGTAAGGGCCACATCTGTCGCTCTTCCCATGGCTTCCTCTGGTTACACCTACCAATGGCATGTATATCTCAGCTTTTGTTTTAAGACTTCAATGCCTGTGTTATGTTAGTTACTGCAGTCAATATATCAGTGGGGTTCATCTAGCAAGTCTCATTGGCAGAAGCCCTGCACAAGTACTTCCACTTGCATAATGGGGCTTTCATAGCTCTCTCCTGTTCCCATACACCCCCAAATTGGCTTTAGGCAGGGGTTGGGAGAACCCACAGAACAACAACGTGTAGGGGAGGGGGGGACTCATTCCATCTGGGAAGCTGAAATGCTTGTATAAATAAATTGTCAACCATAGTACAACACTTAATTCCACCCAGGATCTAGAAGAAACTAATGAGTTGTCTACCTATTTTACACTAGAAATCTTATGCAGGACTGTTGTTAGGCACTTACAGTGGCTATGATGGCTTTGCTTTCTCTTCTCTCAAACCATAGACACAATGAAATGTGTGTTGATACTTGGCTTTGCAATAAAAATTAATGATGCCAATGATATTGTGGTATTAATCTGATTGTGACACTGACCTAACCATCCTTTTTCAATGAAACCAGTCAGAGGGCAGTTAGTAATCTGTTCATCAACAAAATGTGTCCTTTGAGCAATTGATTGCTTTTGAACCTTTTTAACTGAGAAGACTGAGTGCTTCTCATGCCTCCATATAGGGAACGAATCACTCCGCTTTATCTGTTGTTTAAAGATGGAGGGTTGATTTTGAGTTTTCTGGGGTAATTTTCACTTTTTTTTTTCTTTTGGAAGCTAAAATTGTTGAATTTGGATTGCCAGTTCTTGAAATCTGACGCCCTAGTGTGGCCTGATGGCATGGTCCAGAAGTGGAGGACGCCACCACTTTAAGGAACTCTGTCCAAGAATCTACTTCCTCCAAGTCTTTCTTCCACCACTTCATCTCCCCTAACTCATTTGAAATTTTAAACATGCACTCACAAATGCTTTAGAGGTTATGCTTCTAGCTTTCCAGTAAACACATGCAAAATTAAAATGAATGAATAAATGAGGAAATGCAAAAGCGGAGGAGAGGAGAGGGAAATAAAGGCTGCATCCAGACAGCATTTTATTCCTTTTTCGTGAGGTTCTTTACCTGATAATTTTTGCATTTTATATCACCTTTCACACAATTTCAAAAACTACTTCTGGAACTCTAGTGGAATTTAGTGGAAGTTAAGTACTGCTTTCCATGTTGATTGCTTCCAGGAAAAAAAAAAATATCTGTTTGCAACCCTGTTAACTCATAAAATCATGGGATGAAATTTGGAATGGGCCATTCCCCCTTCTGCTTGCTGAATGTCTATGCAGGTGGAAGTGAGTTTCAGCTCCAGGTATGATGTAAACAACACCTGAAGATTCAGCTAACCAGTAGGTCTCTATACTGTGTATACTTCTTACACAACAACAACCACACTTCAGGCAACCATGCATTTCAACATACATTATTTCAAGCCTTGGGACAAGCAGTGCCAATGTGATTGCTTCTCATGTGGTCCACCCACCTGAGGACATTCCTCAAAACATTATGGAGTGATGTGGGATCCAGTTATGGAAATCCACCTTTCTTCATACCCCACTGGGTGTGAACTGATTCTCTGCCAAGCTCACTAAAGGTATGTGGGAGATAGTATCTATTTCCGTGCCCTAATTTCTTCTCTTAGTTTTGCACTAAAGAGGCACCTTATGGAGCAATGTGGGGCCGAGATATGGGAATCCAGCATTTTTCACACACCCCTGGGTGTGAACTGGTCCTCTGCCAATCTCATTAGATCTATATGGGAGGCAGTGTTTATTTTTGTGGCCTTGTAGCAAGTGAGAATGGTGAGGATCAATGCACAGCTGCTCTGCCCACTGCAAAAAAAAGTTCAAAAATACCACTGGAGGCACTGAAGATGGACAACATTGGGATGGAGGAATAGCATTCAGTAGTACTGAATGCAGACACTATAGCTTTTCAGTAGAACACATGCTTTGTATGGAGGAGGGCTCAGGTTCAACCTCCAGCAATAGGTCAAAGGGCTGAACCTAGCAAAGACCTTGGAATGCCACCTCTAGCAGAATAACCAGCACCAGACTGGATGGTTCAGTGGTCTGACTCAGTTCAAGGCAGTATCATGTGACTTTGAACTTATGAACCCGTTTTATGGGTCCCATAAGTAGGTCCATAATGGGCTACTTATGAAGCTGTCTGCACAGCATTCCTTTTCATACTTTTAAATTTCCATATGCTTACTTTGGTTCTACAGCTGAGCACCACTCATTTATTCCCTTCCCAACTCATTGTCAGTGGCCTATCCTGCCTTGTCTATAAAATTGCTCCCAGCTCTATTATTAAATAAATCAAACAGATATACAACGAAGTATGTTCAGCTTTTCTACACTCGTTCCCCTTTTGGCTTTCAAAATGAAAGTGGTTAACTCCCACAACGTTCCATTAGTGCGAAACAATGGTGGGATAAGATTAAAATGCCTTGTACATTAGGCACAGCTTACAATACACAGGATAGCTCTCAGAGGCTTATTGCAAACAGCAGCCATAACAAACTGCCAGAAAGACCTCCCTAGAGTCCTTGTACAGATCCCTAAGCTCTGTCATTGACATTACTGCCTGTTGTTGAGTTGCAGTCAAAGAGGGCCGTGGCAGGTAGCTGTTGCACATAATGATGCTTGGAAGGTTCAAGCTGTCCTTTCATTTGTGGTCCACTGAGTTGGGAGCAAGCTGCCAGCCAGCAGATCTGCAAAACGTCATGCGGTAGCTACACAGCCTCCTTATTAAATACATAAGTCTTTTATTGTTTGGGGTGTCCCAAATCAATTATCATCCTGCTCTTTTCTTTACTTCTTCTTTTTTTAAAAAGGTGCAATTTGTGGTGAATACTAATAATAAAAACACCCTTCTGTACTATTTCTTCTTACTCCTTTTTTTTTTTTAAGAAACACTTTAAAAAGTTTAATCTCCTTTCTCACCTGAACACTTTGGGGAATTTAAAACTACTTTGATATCATATTATACCAAGGCAAGTTATCACTGAATAGTCTGTTCTTCTTAGCAATAATAGTGTTCATGCACCAGCACCTGCTTCATCACTGATGGCAGCAGCTGTTTGGGTTGGGGAAAAGGAATGAAACCTTGATAGTCTCATTGCCTTTGCTATTGTGTATTCAGTTCAAGCAGCTGCTGTAACCTGGTCTACCTGGGGAAGGAAGCAGCAGGCTCCAGACGCCGTGCTGCTGTTGATCAGGCCGACCTTACAGATTTGGTTCATCTATGCAGCAGCCCCGTGCCAGGATTTCTCCATGTTTTGGGAGTGTGTGGGAGTCATTTGTCATGCAGCAATGCTCCACTCCCACAAGGCACCAGTTGTGTGCAATGGCCCCTTCTGTATGGGTGCTATGTGCATACAGCCACTGCAATTTGTGTCTGACATGAAGGCACAAAACACAGTAGGTATATACATTTATTTTATTTAACCCTCAAAGGAGCTCAAGGTGGCATACATGGTTCTCCGTCTCCTCAATCAACCACCACCACAATACTGTGAGGAAGGTTTGGCTGAGCTTCAGTGACTATGAGCTTCATGACTGAGTGTGGATTTGTACCCTGGCCTCCCAGGTCCTTGTCTAACTCTATAACCACTATGCCACATGGGCTCTCACACAGCTCCCATGCAGACATACTGGCTTTCTCTTTGTGCGAGTATTGCCTGGGGGTGATCCCAGTGGCAGTATGTATGTGCTCACCAAAGTGCTCACATGGGGACCACTGCAGGCAAGCACTTGGCCTAAAGCTACAGCCACATCCTGTCTACCCACTATTGTTGTTGTGGTTAAAGAAGTGGCTTTCATCACTGTAATTCCTGCCATGTTCTAAATTGGCAAGTAAAGGTGGAGTTGCCTTGCTGTGCCCTCATAGATATTCCTAGCTATGCAGAAAGCAATGTTCTGGTTAGCCACTGCTAAGTCCTGTCAAACATTTTGGTTTCTAGGGTGTTCATATTTCTATTGCACCATCCTGGCTCTGTATAGTAATTTGTAGTCTGGTAAGTCCATAGAAAGGTGAAGCAAATGCAGACAGCTGCCCAGTTTCAAACAGTAAAAGATGACAAAGCAGCAGCAGTTTCAAAGCATTGGAACACACATAAAAACAAGCAAATTAACCATGTTGTTGGCTCATCATGAGTTCTTTCTATTTCTTCAGGTGCAATGACGATGGTTTCATGTGGTACCACTTGTTCTATTGCATTCAGTTCAGTTTAGTTCTTCCCCTTCATGTAATTGTGTGGCACTATGTACAAGGGCATAACTCTGTGCATACCAAACTGGGGCTTCCCATACTATTAATACTTTCATACACCTCTTATCATTTGTTCACTAAAATTACCCAAATACTTAGCTTCTACTTGTATGGAAGGGGGTTCTACTCCTTGGTCATTTTGATTGCTTGTCTCTGTATATTCCACAAATACATATATACAATCACAGTGCTACAATTCCTTTTTGGGGATGGTGCAACCAGAATTGTCTGCACATAGTATTCTAAATGTAGCTGCATCACAGATTTTTAGAAAAGTGGCAGATTTATTTTAAAATTTCTTTAATACCCAGCATTAAGTTTGCCTTATTCACTCCGAGTTCACTAGCTCACCAAGACTAAGATGTTTTTCTGGATAATGACTGCCAATACGGAACCCATAAGTCAATATCTCTTTGGCTGCAGCGTGCATCACTTAACACTTATATGTGATTTTCACTAGCAATTTTGTTTGCTATTTATACAGTTTGGGTAGTTCCTTCTGGAGCTATTTGCAGTCCTCTTGGGCTGTCATCATCCTGAACCATTTGGTTTAAACCTCAAGTTAGGCCACTTCATTGCTCACCCATGACTCAGGATCATTTATGAACAAATTAAATAGTAGCAATCTCCGTTTCAGATCTTTGGGGATACCACTGTTTACTTCTCTCTGTCATGGGAACTTTCCATTTATTCCTACTCTCTGTTTAAGGTTGTTTAACCAGTTACTGAGCCATAAGATAATCTGCTGTCTCATCTTATGATTGCTCAGTTTAGTGAGGAAGTTTGTCAAGGCTTTTGGAAGTCCAAGTGTATTATTTAATTAATTAACCCCCCCCCACCTGCCCTTCATTGCAACTGGAGCATGGTAGAATCAAATCAAATCTCCAATACACAATACAAGTAAAAAGGAGGAAATAAAAACTTTACAAGGTCAGTAGCAGCAAAAGCGATCAAAGCCCATCTTATAATAACTACAGGATTGTCCCTACCTCCATATTTGTTTATGCTCTCCAAGAAATTTAGCCATTTGGCGATACAGAGCACTCTTTGCATAAATAGTTGTGATTCATCACAGCAAGGCTGGTGATTCCCTGAGTTAAACAACCATAGTTTTAATAATGCTCTCTTATCAGTTTATTTGGTACAGAAGTTAGGCTTGTAGGTCTGTTCTTTCATGGATCCCCTTTTTCAAAATTGGTGTTGTGGCAGCTAGTCTTCAATTCTTTGGTAAGGACACATATTTTAGTTTAAAAGTTTAGCAATATTTGCATATGAGTTATTTAAGAGCATTTAGGGAAATATCTTCCAGCTCCTATTACTTGTTAATTCACTCTAAAACTTCCTCCTTATGTTTCACATAGATCTTGGGGTACCCTTCTCACAAACCATGGTTGAGAAGTGAGACTCTATGCAACATATTCCACAAATGTGTTCTTTCCACTTGAAGAGGGGCTTCTACTTATACCTTTTGGTGTTTCATTTCCTAGTGAATGGAATCTGAAAGAAAAAAAGAGGACTCTTCGCCAAGCCAAACATCCAAAGAATATTGAGTTAAGCCAACAATGTTTCTCAGGAAGGTTCCACATGTCCTCAAGCCTAATCACTTACTATCATCATACATCTAAGCCACTGGGTTGTCCCTACTGGCAAACTGGTGCACAACCACCACTAGACCTTCTGCAAATAACTAGCATTTAGAGGCATACATAGACAGCATTCAACTTCCACACTGGAATCTAGCAGAGAAGCTGTTCTACAGTTTTCTGCCCACAGATTTGTACTCCTAATGCATGAACAATTCAGTTCAGGCTCATAAATGCTTGCCCTAGTATGCCAAAGCCAATCAGTGTTTTAAAGTGCAGGAAACAATTCTGGCAGACTGAACAATTATCCATATAATACTATTTCACAACAAATGCAATCATTTAAACTTTGGTCTATGTTGATTATCTGTAGAATAAATGTCAATTGCTTTCAATGTTCTGCATATGAAATACCTTCATGATCATCTGTTATTATCTCAGCAAATAATACATTTCTCTGTCAGCTATTAATGGGGAAAACCACAGATACACGACAGAAATTAACAATGGGTAGTGTTTTTCATGCACCATATGCTTAATTAGAGTCTGGTGCCACAACTGGAAACAAGCAAAGAGCCAGAACAATTCATATAACTATCATTCTGGAATGTCAGTTGATTTTCAGGAGTTACTAGCTTTTTTGTCCCAGTGGGCGCATTTGAGGAAGTGCCATGGATGCCAGTCTCAAAAATGGCTGCTGATATGGCATGACATCACACAAGAAGGCAGCTATATCTAAAAGGTACCGCAACATGGTGTAGTTTTTAAAAAATAAAATAATAATAATAATAATATAATAAACAACTGATTTAAAAAGTACACAGGGCAGCCATCTTTTTCTTTGTACAATTCCTCCAGGAAAGGACTACACATTGTGGTGCACAGTTGCTTTCTGAGAGCATTTCAAAACAGCCATAAGGGGTATTAGTTGCTCTAAGCAGCTGGAAAATGGTAAAGAAATAGAAAGGCAGCCCTGGACTACCTCACAAGTACTTTTTCTTTTTAAATAAAGGTGGGTTTCCCCCGGAAATGACACATCCCAGAGCTGGTTTTGGATACACATGACACACATGAAACCAGCATGGGACAGAAATGGTTGGATCTGGCCATTTGTAGCTTCCGGTAGTGCGGCAGGAACAGGAGAGGAGCTTGCTTGTGCTAAGCCATAATTTGCCTTAGTGTTAAGTGTGAATCAGGCCACTGAAAATAACTACAACCATTTCTGCTGATGTAGGTGGGTCTGGCTTCTTGTCAGCTGCAATGAAATAGTTTAGGAAAGTGGTGACCTGCAGGAGCTATGTGAATTGCCTATTGAGTACAATGAGAAAGCATGTAGTAGTAAGTGCTAATCCCAGCATAAAATGAATTATACACACAAATCCCCGAGCAACAGCACAGTTCAAAAATCATTATGCCCTTGCATCTTACCCCATAAGCTCTCTTTATTGCTATCAAAGAAAAATTAAAGTCCACTTTGAACAGTTTTTAACTTCATTTTTCCTTCTAAAAGATTTCAGTTGTCTTTTTTTCGCTGCATCTAAGGCTGTTTTTTTAATACAAACACAGTGTGTTTAGATTACAGAGTACTATGGGAGACTTCTTAAAGAATGAAGACTTAAAGGTTTCCAAAATAAGAATAGTTTCTAAACAGGATGCAGAACATATAAAATTCCATTCACATCATACTTTATTTCATTGTCAATTTACATTATACGTTGTTAGCAAGATACAAATTTTTGATTGCAGCCATCTTTTGAGAGCTGCGATGACTAGAGCCTGGAATCATTTTATGACTGTTTCTTAGACACAGATAAATAGTAATATTAACTGAGAAGAGACCTTTTTCCTTATTCCTGTTATCCCCTTCCCTAAAGCTCTATGGATTTAAAACAATTCCAGGGAACAATTGTTTCATGGAATGGAAATATTGCTTATCTTTTCTGGCCAAACCTTTGCCGTGTTAGAAAATGGTTTGGGGCTTTGAAGTGAATATTTTATTTTGCAATTTCAACCTACCTTCACTTCTTCTTTTCAAAGCCTATTCAGCTTATTTACTGATAAAATGTGTCACAGCTGGGGAAGACATCTATGAGTTTTTAAAGTATCCAGGAAGGCCAATGATCAAAACAGTAGAAAGATTTAAAACTCACCTGGAGAGTGCCCATGGGAAATAAATCCACGAACAACATTGTTAAGCAAATGATCTCTGGGTCCATCTATGTTGGTTTTTTACTGGGAAACTAAAGCAGAGGCTTTGGGGAAATGGTATGTGATCAATTCATCTAAATAAAATGGATTCAGTGATATAATACTTGAAAAAGAAGTAGAGGTATCCACAATTTGATGGCTAGATTTATAGCCTCCCCTGATATTGTTTGTAAGTATAACACCTGCTGCTCAAGAACCAAGGTGATCTATTTTATTTACTTAATAGTAAAAGTGCTGTTTAAGTTTAGACATCTGCCCATAAATTTCTTTGGATACAATTCTGAGGCAAAATGGGAGATACAAACAGTTGGTAAGAGATCCTGGCAATTGTTCCCAACGTCCCATCCCCACCCTGGGATATACAGTATTTTGTGTGTGGGTCACTCTGTATTTTCAAAGCACCTCCAAGACACATTTAAAACACATGACTGTCCCTTAAGGACACATGGGAACTGTGATTTGTTAAGGCTAATGGAACTGTAGCTCTGTGAGGGGGGAAAGTTTCCAGGATTTGGGTAAATCGTGTTCTTTAAATGAGTGTTAGATGTGCTTTAAATTGGTGTGGATCTATATTTATTAGGCTATGGAATAATAATAGAATTACATCCACTTCCTGCAGTATCCCAGCCAGTGTAAAACAGGCAAAAATGTTTGTAATATTTTTTTGGGAGACACCCAGAGTGGCTGGGGCAACCCAGTCAGATGAGCAGCATATAAATAAATATGCTATTCTCTGCTTGTGCATGTGCTGCTGCAGATCAGTGGGGGTTTTCTCCCTTCTGTAGGGTTAACTGTCCCCATCCTCTGTGTTCCCATCCTAGATATCTTTAAAGCATGTTGAGCAGGCAAACTCCTGCATTCTTAATTGCATGCCTTAAAATAATAATTAAGAAAACCCAAAATGTTTTCCAATTAGTTAACCATTTTAAATGACTTTATTAGTTGACTTACATACTAGTACATTGTTGGCATCCATCTGTCTCAAGAGACAGTGGAGTGCACCTTCGGGGTTGAAGTCAAACTGCTGTGCTAGCAGCACCAAAGTGACCTCCCGAGGACTCAAGCCTGGGCTGCATGTATGAAGGTCCTGGGATTCCCAGATGACAAGCTCCACCCTAGCCTCACTTATGTGGTTCAAAGAAAAGCAGAGCAATATGTTTGGCACCAGCTTGGCTGCCAGAGCTGCTGGAAGCATAAGATGCCACCCAACCATCTTAGGGACTCCATTCCAGATTTGTGTAGCCTCTTTGTCCTTAGTCTCTTATTCTCCCAAAGATGCCCTACAAGGCAGCAGAGGTTTAGGATCAGAGTTTTCATTGCTGGGCTACCTTCCCAGGTTGACGAGCCCCATCCTTTCCTACATACTGAGGATTGCAAAATAAATAATGCTCAGAGCTAGAGTACTGGATGTGCTCTAAAAACAACAAGTACAGTGGTACCTTGGTTTACGAACTTAATCCGTTCCAGAAGTCCGTTCTTAAACCAAAGCATTCTTAAACCAAGGCGTGCTTTCCCATAACAGCAGGGGACTCAATTTACAAATGGAACACACTCAACATGTTCTGCTTCCAAGGCAAAGTTCACAAACCAAAACACCTACTTCCAGGTTTGCAGCGCTCTTAATCCAAGTTGTTCCTAAACTAAGCTGTTCTTAAACAAGGTACCACTGTACTGCTTTGAATACCTTGCAAATGCTGTCTCGCTACAACAGCAGCAACATTATCTTCATGCCAACTTCTAGTTCTTAGCAGTGTCATGACCTTACATGCACATGATTCTGTTTCCTGAAGCACCCTGTTAGCAGCATATGCATTTGAAATTACATACCACTAGCAGCATTCTAGTGTGCTTTCTGACATTAGGTTTACAAATGAAAGCTTGTTTCCTAGTGCCATTACTTTTTCATGTTGAGTAGAATAGTATAATAACTCTTGATTTTTATTTTGCTTGCAGTGCACCACAAGTTGTCCTACACACACCCCAGTAGCTCTGCCAAACAGTTCCTATTCACAGGTGATTTGTGGCTGGCATGCTTGGACACTGACTATTAAGGGACCTTCAAAGGCAGCCATTTAGTGCCCTTTGACCCTCCCTGGTCCATATCCCAGACCCCTTCTCAGAAATCCAATAGTAATCCTTAAACTTTGCAGTGATCAGGCATCCAAGTCAAATGAGACTTTGAATTTTCTTCCAGTATGTTCTCAGCAAACTTTGCCCTTCTAATCCGATCCTCTTTCTCTGCAGCTATTTTTAACTATAGTTAGTGCAAAGATATTCTGTCGCAAATACTTAAACCTCACACTCATAATAGAGGCAAAGCTCAGAGTTCTTTTCTCATACTATTAGTATTATACATTTTATTTTATTTAAAAGAGAGAGGGAGAGATGAATTGCATTTTCTTCTCCAGTCAGCATGTGTCATTTACAAATTCACGATACCTTTCCAGGTTGAGAGGCTTGTTCTCCATGACAGGTGTCAGGATTGCTAGTGATTTAAATTAATATTAAAAGACAATATAGGAATGGCAGGAGAAATCTGCAAAATCTCCTTGGCCTAAGACACTCGGCTTTGGACCTCTAATGCTTATAAAATATGAATCGCTCCGAGGCAAATTATTGAAGGATTCAGAGCACTGATATGTGAAAGCACAACAAGATACAGCTGACAGTCGCTCAGAATGCAGATCCAACTCTTTTAGATACCATCTGGACACATAAGTAGCTTCCATACAAGAAGAGCACCAGGGAATTGAGTGAAGATGTCTGTGTGTTTATTGGCTTGTTTGTTTTTGTGATGAAGGGGACATTGTGCATGGGTAGAACTTGTTTATTACTTTCAGTCGTCAATACCAGCATTTATTTATTTTTAAAGCAGCAGCATTTCTAAATACGTGTTTACAGGGGCAATTCACCCAGCGCTGCTGGTGTGCAACTGCCATTCATTTCAAGGAGTCTCATGCAGAGTACCTGTGCAAGTGCTGCTGTAATGAATAAAGTCTGTGCACCTCGGCTGGATTGCTCTTATGTTAGATAACCTGTGCATCATCAACAACAAACCCCCCCCTGAGGGTAATAATGGTATTTCCAACAAATAAGAGAACACTTGTACCTCCTGCAAGTTAACTCAGGAGAATTTATAGACACGGGAAGCAAAAACAAAGTGTACTAACAAATGTTGCAGAGTGGCATGCTGATGTTCAGGGTGCCAGCCTGGCATCCATGCCTTCTTTAGGGAAACTCTTTTCCATTAGCCCTCTTCCCTACATCCCCCAACAACAAGTCATTCTGTGGGCCCTGAATGTTCTCTGTTCTCACTTGGTCATTTGTGGGGAAGGGTTGCAAATTTGGGAGTTCCCTTGAGCCTTCAGATATTTCCTTCTTGTTTATATGTGGCACGTAAATTCACTATGTGATGATGGGCCATGAAATCATTCACTTCGTAGAGGAGCATTCTCTTATCTAGATGGGCTTCCCACAGATTTTTGTCTTTGACTCATTATGATTAATGCAAATATCTATGTGGTCTTTTGTTTGCATTTCCATGGCATGGTAAAAAAAAAAAGTTCCAACTGCTGCAGTGCAATAGCTTGTTAATGACAAGCCAGGTATGCTGGAAACATTATGTACATAGTATGGATATTTAGCATAAAGGTTCACCATGCTTCATGCAAAAAAACCAACAACAACTTGCAGAATGATAACATAGTATACATTAACCACCAACCATTCTATTTTAAATACATAGTAGTTAACTAAACACACACATGTATCAAAACAAGAACAAAAACATATCTAGTGGCAACAATGACAAAAACTGTTCATAGCCTAAATCTGATTTTCCTAAGTAGGTAGTGTGTGGAGCAAGATCACTGCATAGAACCTCATAGCATAAAGTTCTGAGCTAAATGAATGCTGGTAACCCAGGGTCTCAGTAACCACTTAAACCCACATTTTGTGCAAACTAAAGAAATTAATTCTGAAAGAATGCAGGTTACCCCAAGTATTAGGGGGGGGAGGTTACCTCAAGTATAGTGGTCCAGCAGCCACAGTGAATGATTTTTGGTTATAAAAAAAAATGAAGCCTAGTTGCGCTTACAGTTGCAAGTTACTGTTGTAGATACCACAAGAAATAAGTTACCTTTAAAGCCCATGGCAATCAAATTGCAAAATCTATTCAAGACTGTGCTTCACAAATGTTTATTGCAGGATATTTTCTCCCCCCTCAAAAAGAAAATGATCTGCACTATAGCCTGGGGGCCAATTATGAGTGTGCTGACAGCAGCAACAGATTATAGTATCATAGAATGGTAGACTTGGAAGAGACCCAGAGCATCATCTAATCTAACCTTTTAAAATGCAGGAATCACAACTATATCATACATGACAGATGGCCATCCAACCTCTCCTCGAAAACCTCCAAGGAAGAAGAATCTGCCATCTCTCATGGTAGTCTGTTCCACTGTCGAACAGCTCCTACTGTCAGAAAATTCTTCCTGATGTTTAGTTAGAATCTCTTTTCTTGTACAGTCGTACCTTGGTTGTTGAATGCCTTGATACTCGTAAGTTTCGGCTCTCGAATGATTGAAACCTGGAAGTAAGTGTTCCGATTTTTGAATGTTTTCTTGGAAGCCGAATGTCCAGTGCGGCTTCCGCTATTGTTTCTGGCATGCCTGTGCAATTGGAAGCCAATCGGAAGCTGCGCCTTGGTTTCCGAACGTTTTGGAAGTCGAACAGACTTCTGGCACGCATTCTGTTCAAAAACCAAGGTATGACTGTATCTTGAATCCATTGGTTTGGGTCCTAGCCTCAAGAAGAGGAAGAGAGGAAGAAATGGAACTTATCCCGGGTGCTGTAAAGTTAGCCATTGGTCAATTAAGTTGCCAACTAGTGAAGTGTACAATGAATCAGTTTCCATTGAGTTGTGTGGTGCTGCTGTATTCTTCAAGGCAAAAATCCCTTACTATCAGAGCTCATTCTGGGATGAGAAACCGAAGGACCATTTACTTTCATCACTGACCAAACCATTTTCACTTGTAAGCATTATTCTTACTCTTATTCTTTATTATTTTTCTAAGCCACCCTTCATCTGAGGATCACAGAGTGGTTTACAATATAAAAGCCAATAGATTGGGCCAACCCATCCCAGGCATTCATGCTATCTACTTTGAGAGAATGTTCTCACCCCACCACTATCCCCCGCAATCCCGTCCTGGTCTCATTTAACAAGAGATGATGGATGTGTTTCAGATGTGCTCATAGCATTACTGTCAGTGTTGCTATGGAAGGTCCCAGTTTCCCTAGGGACACAATGTCTAGAAGACAGGCTTCCATTTCATTGCCTCCAATAGGCTTAAGAGGTCTGTTTACTCTTTGATACACAGATGGTTTCTAATAGAATGACTATAGTGCATACTTATTTATGGAGATGGTCCCTATAATGTCTGCCTGAAGTTAGTTCTTCCCTTTTTATGAGCTACTAGACTTTTTAGTATCCTTTTGCTATAAATTCTCAATTATTCCTTTTAATGATATAAGGGAGGAAAGCAACTCTTCATTTTACAGTCAGTTCCTGGCTCCTGTTTATACAGATTTATGGTACTTTAATGCTGTTAAATAAAATACGTTATGTGCCACATGGTAAAGAAGTTGCAAATGCTGTCCAGTTGGTTGGGGGGGTGCAGGGGAGTCAGGCAATGCACCCATGACAGATGATGCAGACAAGTTGTTTGTTTAAGATTCTTTGGAGTTGGATGCTTAAGTACCTTATTCATCATGTAAGCAGTGGTTTTCATTAACCAAAACCTGCAGAGCTCTATTATCTCTTTTCTCATTACCTGTGCTCTGCTGCTATTGTTTAAGGGCGAGAATACGTTTATTGACAAACCAGCTTAACATTGATTAAAGGGCATCCCATTTTGTGTGCAAAATTTATTACTGCATTTAAAGGAAAAGTATATATCCTGATGAATGAGCCCAGTTTCTGTTTCTGCAGAGCTTGTTGTTGATATAAGATAAGGGCTTTAAGCATCTTGCCGGATCAGCTGCTTACAGCCATGCTAACTGGGCCTAGCTTTTGATTATACATGCAAATCAGGTAATTATCTTGTGGTTTGAAATCACATGCACATTTTTTACATGGATAATTCTGGGACTCAGACCTCAGATGGCTGCAAATCCTTTTTTATACATGCATGCCATTCACTTTGGATTCTTCCTTAAATCCCCGCCATACCCTGATGGAATGTTAGCCGGAAGCTAACAAAGAATTAGGTACGCAGAATTTCCAGTCTCTCCGTGGTGAGAAAACAGTAGCTCCCTATTAGCTTTCTTTTGCAACATTTTGGTTTGTTGAGTAATAGGAATAATCTCTACTGCAAAAGAGTAGCAATAAAAAAAAAGCTTGGAGATTGATTAAGTGCTTTAGCTTTGCTTCATTCATTAATCAAACTTGGCAGCTATTTATTGCCCTGGATAGTGCAAAGCAGTAGAGATCATTCTCCAAGCATAATAAAATGCAATATAAATAAGCGTATAGTAATATAAAGGTCTCTTATCTCTGGGCTCTAATATCGTAATAACAGGTGGTGTTACTAATATTCTTGGCCTGGATGCTTTCAAAATATGTATGTTGCTGACCTTCAGGGTACAAGTAGAATTCTGAGAGTAGATTCTAAATTTACATTTGCATTAGAACAAGAAGAAATGATTGTTTCAAATATAAAAAAATGGGTTCTGATGATAATTCAACTTGATGACTAATTAAAGTTACTGTTACTGTTATATGTCACTTGGGACCCCATTAAAATGAAACACTTTACAGAGCACATAAGCAACAGAGCTGTATTCTGATCCATTTATAAGTTACAAGGGAGAACCATCTAGGAAGGATAGGAAGGATTAGAGATTGAGCATGAGGAAATTTTAATTACTCGTCTGCTTAAAAAAACAAAACCATTCTCCCTCTGCTCACTATCTCAGCAACATCTATCAATTATTTCAGACTGGGGTGTTTTTCCTCCCCCACCCCAATCATTTCTGTTACTGAACCACTCAGAGCTTTGTATTTTGCCTCTGATCCATCATGTGGTGATGCACAGCCATGGGCAAAACCTTCCTTACTATTTTTGTATGTTTTCCCACTTTTCCAAAAATTACCACTGTGTCTGTTACATTTACCCACACAGCAATTCCACCATTGTTTCATGGGCAGGAAGTTGCAATGTCTTTACACAACTGTTAGTTTGAATCATTGTTTCCCAACTTTTATATAGGTGCAGACACTTTACAAGGCTAGCCCTGATTTTACAGTGGGGGTAGCCAATGTAGTGACTTCCAGATGTTTTGGACTACAACACCCATTATCCTCCATCATGGGCCATGCTATCTCAGACCAATGACATTTGTAGTCCAAAACATCTGGAGGGCACAATATTGGCTATGCCTACTTTACAGACTAATGCCCTGCACAGGCACACTTTTGTAGCCCTTTCCCCCTTCCTATTGTATATAAAGCTGAGCAGAATACATGTTGCTGAAAGCGACACTTGAGCTTGATTGTGGAACAACTAACCAAAGGGAGACATTCTCCCACCCTGTCTCACCAGAAAGGAACAATAACTTTTGGGAAAACCTATCGCTATGTTTGCTATTCACAGCTGCAATTCACTACTTCAAGTGAAAACTATGGATATTCATTACATTCTTAGGGATGTTTCATTAGCCATTAGGTTTCTAAGATTTCACAGTGAAGAGGTGGGGGGAGCGCAGCCACTTCAATTGAGTTGCTTTTAAAATCATTCTTCACAGGGCTATTTTAAGAACTAGGAAAACTTTAAGCCGTTGGGGATAAATGCTCAATTTCTCCTAGCTCAAAGCTGCTGTATGATACAATTAATACATTTTACTTTTAAAACAGACTTCACATTGGTATGTAATACAACACATGGGATGGAAAAGCTTCTGCAGTTTAGGAACAGAGCAATCATCATTCTTTATCTTGGAGATGATTGAATCCTGGGAAGCCTAGTGCTGATTTCTTCTGAATGGCTTGGACACATTGCCTTCCACCAGTAGGACATTTTTTTAGGTGGAAGTAGTGAGCTGGATGAATCCCAAGCCAAAATTAAGATTGCCGGAAGAAATATCAACAACCTCAGATATGCAGATGACACAACCTTGATGGCAGAAAGTGAGGAGGAATTAAAGAAACTTTTAATGAGGGTGAAAGAGGAGAGCGCAAAATATGGTCTGAAGCTCAACACCAAAAAAAACTAAGATCATGGCCACTGGTCCTATCACCTCCTGGCAAAGAGAAGGGGAAGAAATGGAGGCAGTGAGAGATTTTACTTTCTTGGGCTCCATGATCACTGCAGATGGTGACAGCAGTCACAAAATTAAAAGACGCCTGCTTCTTGGGAGAAAAGCAATGACAAACCTAGACAGCATCTTTAAAAGCAGAGACATCACATTGCCAACAAAGGTCCGAATAGTTAAAGCTATGGTTTTCCCAGTAGTGATGTATGGAAGTGAGAGCTGGACCATAAAGAAGGCTGATCGCCGAAGAATTGATGCTTTTGAATTATGGTGCTGAAGGAGACTCTTGAGAGTCCCATGGACTGCAAGAAGATCAAACCTATCCATTCTGAAGGAAATCAGCCCTGAGTGCTCACTGGAAGGACAGATCCTGAAGCTGAGGCTCCAATACTTTGGCCACCTCATGACAAGAGAAGACTCCCTGGAAAAGACCCTGATGTTGGGAAGACTGAGGGCGCAAGGAGAAGGGGACGACAGAGCACAAGGTGGTTGGACAGTGTTCTCGTCTACCAGCACGTGTTTGACCAAACTGTGGGAGGAAGTGGAAGACAGGAGTGCATGGCGTGCTCTGGTCCATGGGGTCATGAAGAGTCGGACACGACTAAACAACAACAACAGTAGAGAAATAACTAATGTAAGAGATGGTTCTTGAAAACCCAGTTTGTTATTCAGTTTTTCAGATGGCACCTTCACTGCACTGGCAATTTTCAATCTGTCTTTTATGGTGGAATTAAATGTGCATAGATAAAATATGGCAGCCTTTTCTAGATCATACCACCTGAGACCAGGTGGAATTTTGCTTTTTTGCTTGCTCCTTTAGACAGTGTAGGGACGCGGGTGGCGCTGTGGGTAAAACCTCAGTGCCTAGGACTTGCCGATCTCATGGTTGGCGGTTTGAATCCCCACAGCGGGGTGAGCTCCTGTCGTTCAGTCCCAGCTCCTGCCCACCTAGCAGTTCGAAAGCACAATTAAGTGCAAGTAGATAAATAGGTACCGCTTTCTAGCGGGAAGGTAAACGGCGTTCCGTGTGCTGCTCTGGTGCCAGTTCGCTGGAGCAGTTTCGTCACGCTGGCCACGTGACCCGGAAGTGTCTGCGGACAGCGCTGGCTCCCGGCCTCTAGAGTGAGATGAGCGCACAACCCTAGAGTCTGTCAAGACTGGCCCGTACGGGCAGGGGTACCTTTATCTTTACCTTTAGACAGTGTGAGGCAACTGCCTTAGATATTAGGCAGGGGAGCAGTGGTAAGGTATTAGAAGGAAGAGCTGTTTGTGTCACTCATAGAATGCCTTATGCTATCTTTTTGTCCTCTGTTATGGTGGAGGATGCTGTCCCATCAGCAGTGTCGAAGTTAGATTCACCTGCTAATCCAACTAGTTTCTCTACATAGAATTGGAGAAGGATGCAGTCTTGTCCTTTGCCTCAGGTAGCAAAATTCCTCGGGCCAGCCCTGCCTTTAGATAATTTCCACCACTTTCTCCCTTCTGACATCTGTTGTTGACTGATTTAAATAATCAGTTTTCAGTCAGCATTGAGAGTTTGGAGTTCAATATGTTTGGCAGGAACGTTCTGGGGCCTTGATTGAAGTCTCTGGGCTGGAACAGCTGCTCATTAGTTTTCCTATGGAAGTCTAAAATGACTACAGTAGACCTACATTGTTCATCTCTATTGTATGGCCGTTTTGTTTTGTTTTCCCTGATTGCTGTGCATATTTGGAGCTGAAAATATTTCCAAGGCCTTTGTGGCTGGATAATATTTCTTTACTAGCTAATAGCATGTCATTGTGATAGGAGATAGGAGGTGGTGGTGGGAAAAAGGAGGCCCCAGCTCTCCACCATTTGGCCAATCCTCAACATAAAAATGCCACATACGTTTCCTTCGGCCACAAGGAAATTTCCATTGGGCTTCCCTATTGGAACCCCTTAGTGGGGAATGCTAAAAAAAAAGAAATGATTGTCTTCCTACCAGGACCACTCCAAGCCATTTTGATTTCTTGCTCAGGGTGTACCGTTTGATCCAAGGGACATACCCAAGGATTCCTTGCATCATTACAGATGGATGCATTGCCGCAAGTGTATCGGAACACAGAGGGCTTTGTTTTTATGCCAAATGAGCTGCTTCCTTAAGTGACTGCTTTTTAAAATACTGTTGTATGCCACCCCAAACTGGAACCAGCTACCATATTTTTTTATTAGAATATTTATATATTGCTGCATCATAAAGATATATCACTGTGGTTTGCAACAATATAAAAATAAAAAATAAAACCAAACAACAAAATCATAAAAAGTAAAAAGCCAAAAAAGGCCTTTTAAAACAAATGCCAATGAACCATTGTGAGGGATGTACAGGTATTCCTAATAGCCTGCATGGCCTGGAAGAACAGAATAGTTTAAAGCAGGCATTCAAAAGTTGGCACAGAAGGCACCCGCTGTGTCTCTTCTTAGTGACCTCTTCAAATAATTGGAATCCAGGGCAACAACTTCTTCATTTTTGCCTCATCCAAAATGTTTTTAAAGGAAATTCTATTTGGGGATTCCTAATCTATCAAACAAATTAAATGAATCCAAAAAAGTTAATAGCATTGCTTGAGGTTTGATATTTTGCAAGTGGGAACATGCACATTTTTTTCCTGAACGAGCACATAGCAATTGATGTATTTTTCTTGCCTACTGTTTGGCTGGCAGGAGACCTGTGTTTAAAGCTAATCATATTAATAGCAACTCCAGAGAACTGGGAACTTAAAGAGTAACCTTGCTTATGATTCTTCATTTCTCACTGACAGTGCTAGAAATGGAATTACAGTGTTGGAGGAAAAATAATATGTAATTTGGCTTAAGCCCTGTGGCTAGGGTCACTAATTTTAGATGTACTGTGTCATTATTACTGTAATACTTAGAAAAACAAAGCCCAGAACAAAACAAAACAGCTGTTCTTCCGAATGTCATCAGTAAATATGGTACAGAGTTAACCTTCTCCCAAATCTGCTAAGTGTATCTGCCTGTCAAAGAAAGTGAGTCCACAACTACTTAATTTCATAATGACCTACAAGTATAGGAGTGAAAACAGAGTAAATGTCAGAGGCACTTAGGAACAAGGCCGCTCTGGTTCTCTTGTAGCATGCTGATGATTCAGATTAGGTATAACCATGCCCCTTGAAACATGAATATTTAAATCTGTTACCTACTACCAATTGTTGACATTATTTTTTATGGGCTTGTTGTGGTCCAGTTTGGCTATCATCTACCAGTTTCCCCATTGAATTTTCATATTTGGAGGCATGTATTGCAGAGATCCAATTTAAAGCTTTGATGCCTCAAGATGTGGAATAGGAAGACTTGCGATATGATAACTGTATCAGTGGTTGTATTCAGTGTAAGCACTAAGTTAAAGTAACTTATCCATATGCTTGTTCCACTGGTGAAATATTTTGCAACAATGAAACATTGTTATGTAAGAGAACGCATAAGCAGATTGCTTGGAATTTTGTTGCGCAATATTTTCAGGAGCACAGCTGTTGCATGGAATTCCTTTGCTGCACAACGTTAAAAGCCACGCATTTCCTAATGCAAGATTCATTATGCAAACAGACAGAATGTTGGATGGAACCCAATATCTCTTTTTTGTGGTCCTTTACTGAAGTGTGCTACTAACATGAGTATGACCAAACTGCGGGAGGCAGTGGAAGACAGGAGTGCCTGGCATGCTCTGGTCCATGGGGTCACAAAGAGTCAGACATGACTAAATGACTAAACAGCAACAACAACTGAAGTGTACCTGCATCATTATACAACCCTGTTTGTATGGACACATCAGTAAAGTGGGGAGTCGAAGACATAAGTGAACAGGAGAAACTGAAGCTGCTGTAGTGAATTATGTCATGCACAGCACTGTTAGAAAAGTTGGCAATTATTATTATTATTTAAACCCAAAACACATAGGATACTATATCTATTCCATTTCAGAAACAAGAGTAGAAAAATCCTGGAGGAAAATCAGAGGATTTAGCTGAGTTTCCCCATGCTATTTATTATGCATGGTAGAACCACCGGAGTGCAAGACTAGGGGGTGTGAAACCCTTATTTCTATGGATGTTTCCACCTTGCTGTATGTCAACAGCACTTGTTTGCAGCATTTGCCCACAAAATGAAGTGTGCTGTTTTTGCAAGTACATTCAAACACCATTGTGCATTGCCTGCCTATTATGTAGTATCCTCAGTAGACTTAATCACATATGTTTCACATGCAAAATCAGTGACATTTCCCTAAGTAGTGGTGTAATACAGATCTCAGTCGTTGCTGCACTTGCATGCAGAACTTGCTTGAAGGTATTTTGTTTTGAGCAATGGCCTACAGCAGGGGTAGGCAACCTAAGGCCCGTGGGCCGGATGCAGCCCAATTGCCTTTTCAATCCAGCCTGTGGATGGTCCGGGAATCAGCATGTTTTTCCATGAGTAGAATGTGTGCTTTTCTGGGTTATTTATGGGGCGTAGGAATTTGTTCATCCCCCCCCCCCAAAAATAGCCTGGCCCACCACATGCTCCGAGGGATGGTGGACCGGCCCACGGCTGAAAAAGGTTGCTGACCCCTGCCCTACAGCTACAAGACTTCATTGGTACCCTGGACAGCTCCATGAAAGCAAAGGCTGGAGACCTTTGCTGCAAGGAATACCTTTTACCAGCTCCATCTAGTATGGCATCTGTGACCATTTCTGGGCCTGGATGGCAAGTAGTCCAGCCACTTGTAACTTGTAAGATTAGACTGCCACAACGCATTTGCCTTTCTGTTGATCTGGAAACTGCAGTTTGTGCAGAATGCTGCAGAGCAATTGCTGACAGGAATGTGACCCAGTCATCATATTACACCTGTGCTCAGAGATCTGCAGTGGCTGCTGATTCAGTACTCGGCAGAGTTAAAGGTTTCATCAGTAGCTTTGTACTGGTTTATTTAAAGGACTAGCTGAGGTGGCGAGCTGGTCAGAGGGGCACATCCACCTAATCCAACCCAGACCTTCAGTAATGGCGATTTGGATTGCTCTGTCTCACTTTTTTAAAACAAACAAACAAACACTGCTCTTATTTCAGCAACCCTGTCCAGATACATAAGTCAGTTATGTATACCCATTGTGTGTGTGTGTGTGTGTGTGTGTGTGTGTGTGTGTGTGTTATTGACAGTTATTTTGTGGAAGCTGCTTGGATTTTTTTTAAAATTAAGCAGTTTAAACAATTCTTCCGAATGAATAAATAATGCACTGCACTTTATTACCATGGTGCTGGTACCGTTACAGCAGAACTGACATTAATGTTTGCTCCAGTTTTTTAATGAATGTTTTAAGTTGTTGTGGGGGTTTTCTGGTAAACTGCTTAAAGGATTTCTGTCGAAATGTGGTATAATTTTTGTTAAATAAATCAGTTGAAGTCTGTTGTTCTGTGCCATAATTAGATGCCTTGTGAGCGTCCACAATATGCACTTTGGAAATTATATTTCATGAAACCGTTTCTTTTTAACTCCCTGAAGCTGAGGGTTTGATATGTGAGAAAGAAAACATTTGACAATGTGTAGTCCATTGGCCATCAAATTATAAGAGCATGACATTTACAGTTGTTGTCCAAACCCATCTTAAAGCCAGGAGCTCAAGACTTTTTTTTTACTTTCAAATAGCAGTATTATTCATCTATATGATTTGTTTGGTTAGCTTCATGTTATTGGTGATGTACATTGCTTCTGATTATATTTCAGCTCCAAATTATTACTGGCAGATATGACTATTTCTTGGCATCTCAGTTTATTATGTTTTGCACTCAGGACACAGCAATTCATTTTCCCTGTTCAAGTCACTGTGTCAGTTGTGTAGGCTTCATGATTTATTGCTGCACTTGCCTACTTTCAGTTTGGAGTGTCCGACTCTTCCCCAGATAATTTATTTTTTATTTTTTGCCTCTTCGTGTTTTTTTTGACAATGTCTCAGTTTCAGAAGAATTTAAATCTTCTGGAAACCCTTTAATGTAATGCATCACCATGATCCACTGTGATTATATTATGTAATCGTGGCCGCTTATCTTCTTTTCTTTACTTGAGCTTTTAAGTATCTATATCCTATGTTGGATGAGAAATATTTCATGCCTTCCTAAGTTAGTCTGAACATCAAAGGAAGTTCAGATTCTAATCCAGATAATGTTGAGGTCAAGACAAATAATTTTCAAAGATAAGGCAAACAGTGAATCATATGCTAAGGCCTTTTGTAAAATGGTTTGCGTTTATTCACATTGCTTGTTCTGCAGGGATGCATGCTTTTCATGTTATACATAAAATCTACATAGTTATGAAATAGGTTTTCGAAATCAGTCTCTGATGCTGGTTATGCTGCCACCTGCATATAATGGCTTGCTGAAGAATGCTGTTGCCTGGTGTTCACTCCAGATGAGAAATTTGAATTAGGTGTCTGTGGATTTAACATTTTTTTTTCTTGAAAGGAGGAAGGTTTAACTAGTTGCACTGGGGTCACATAAAGTGTGTTGGTAGAACCATTTAGCAGTTGATGTTTTAGTTATATAGTAACGTATACACTTTACACTTAAGCATCTGTTTGGGATAATACTGGAAATATGGTTGGGAAAGGAACACCCAGACTGAGTAAAGGAGTAGCTTCCTGCTTTCCAAATGGTAAGCATTAGACATGTGTTTGTAATACATTGTGATAATGGGGGGGGGGGGCAGCTGGCCTAAGTTAAGTCTTTATCATCCACTACCAGATTAATGTGCTTTGTGACAGGACCTATCCAAGTAGTAATGTTCAGTGTCTGGGTACTGCATCACAAAATGCAGGGGGAGGGGTTTGTCTTAAAAATATATATATGTATCCCCCCTTTTCCATTTTCACTCCTCAATTTGCTTACTTTTCCACAGCTCTGTACCTCCACACCAGCTGGAGCTTTCATTGGGTTTATCCTCCCCTTCTAGTGGTGGTAGTAACTTCAAAATACTGTGTGTGTGTGTGTGTGTGTGTGTGTCCATCCCTCTATATCATAAATATATAAGGTTTTTTTCATGCTGTAGTTCACTTGGCCACCAATAGATGGCATAAGCCCCGCAAACTATAGCATGATGACAAGTAGGAGGGCATCAGTGACAGAGCAAGCATTAATGACTGTTAAGTAAGAAAAAAGCGGGATGAGAATGGGGGTGGAGACAATGCTGGGTAAGTCCTGCCATTTGGGGGAGTTAGGTGAAATGGTGGAGGGGAGAATATAGGGCTGAGATGATTTTGCCAGGAGCTGAGGCCACAGAAAGAAGGAGCAAGAAACTATGGGGCTGAGATGATAAGGGGATGAAGAGAAAAAAGAGAGTGAGAATATGGTACACTGAGGCAATTTGGGCCACGTGGAGAAATGGGGAGAATGAAGCAATGGAGGATAAACTGAGGCCAGAGGGAGGAATCAAGAGAGTTTAAGGTGAATGATGACTGAGGAAATGAAGAGAGAGCCCTAATATGGGAGTGGGTGGCTTGTGTGCAAGAGAAAAACCAAGACTTGATGTGCAGCAAGAGTTGATTTTTTTCAGGAGTGAACCCCAGTAATAAATAGCACACTGCAATTTTTTTGTATCAGCTAACATATTTTGTGATACTACATAGAAGATAGTCTGGGCAATCTGCTTGCCTCAGTTATTCAACACTGGTGTTCTGCTGAATTATGCCTGCTCCAGCATAGCTATAGCTTGCTACCACTTCATAACCCCAGGAGCTGTTTTGAGGGTAGGTTGAAAATATGATTGTGAAACCGAGGCAAAGTCAGCCTGTTACTAGGGTGCCTTGCCCTTCCTAGTGACATTTGTCTTTGAGCTGTGCATAATTTGCTGCATTTGTATTTTTGGAAATAAGGTCAGATGCAAATTTCTTACAGTTTCTGTGAGGCACTGAATGGAAAATATTTATGCAGCTTGGTGGCCATCTATGTAGCAGGAAGATTTCGATGCAAACACTTGCTTTTCATGGGCCAAAACCCAGACACAATATTAGAGCTCGAAAGCCAATGATATGAAGAAAAAACAGCAAATATAAAAATATTTCTGGCCTTCTAGACAAAAGCTAAAACAGCTGATGCAGTTTCGTCCAAAGAGATGTGAACATTCCTAGATTCACAACATAGCCCATACAGTTAAAGTTGGAGGTAAATTATGTATTAGTATACACATAAATAAAACAACCAGTTTGTGTGTTGTTGTTTTTAAATTGTACAAAGTCTGCACATATATCCACATATTTTGTGGCAGCCTCTCCTCCTCCTCACCTTTCTCCAACAGCCACTACATGTTGCCCAAGGGAAGAAGCCAGCAGCAGTGGCCATGGAGAGGCAACGGGTTGCTCCCTCGCAGTCACCACTGCTACTGCTGCCATTGCTTGGGACAAGTGCCAGCTCATCCTCCTCCCTGAGCTTGCTGGTACTGGCTCTGGCAGAGGAAACAGGGACCAAATCTGGAATCAAATCAGAAACCAGGGGGGCTTTTGTTATTCCAGGACTTTTCCTGGAAACTAGCTACACTTGGAGGGTATGCAGCCGGGGAAAGAATGTGATCTTGATTACTGTGAAAACATCTTCATTCTTTTGGTAGATAATGATTTGTCTTTGTTTTAATACTCTGTAGTCTTTCTGCTAATGTTATTTTGAAAAACTTTCGTGGAATTGGGTAAGGAAAGTTTATCCATATCAACTCAAATAAACATTGATGCCTTTTCTCTGAGCAAGCACAAGGTTGTTTACAAGAAGTGGGAATAAAGTCCACAATCACCTATGCCAAATGTTCAAACTGTACATTTTTGCATGCTTATGCAAAGGCTATTTCTTTCTGAATAGTGTCCTAAGGGATTTTTGAGAACAGATGAAGCATTCTGTTAATTTACCCACACTGGGGCTTCTTATTTTGCAACACTGCAAGAGTATTGTATTATGAATGAGAACAGCTTGCTCAGAACCATGCCGTAATGTCTAGAAATAAATGAAGAAAACATGTTTGAATCAATTTGTACCCAAATCCTAGAATGGTTAGCTTTATTGTGCAATTCTTCTGAATGAAAGGAATTGTTAATTGTTGCTGGGAAGAAAGAAATTGTAAGAAAGAAGGAGAAGAAAAGTATATTGCAGGTGAAGGTCTTTTCAGAAATGAATGCTGTGGTTTGAAGAGAATTTCCATGTAGTGTAACAGAGAATTTTCAAACTCTGTTTTTCATTAGAGAAGGGCTGTTTTGACTGTCTTGTTCCACCCTCTAGCCCTAGGAGCCTTAATTGGGAGCTGCTGCCTGAAGAAAGGGCTTTGTGACCTTCAGGGTCTAGGTATTAAAGTTAAAGTGGGGGTTCCTAGGCACAAATTCGATGACCTGTGCCTACTTTGGGATCTCATACTGTTGAATTTTATCAACTAACCTATTGGTCAACTGTTATGCTCACCATATTTTAAATGATGAGTTAGTTTTTTAATTGTTAGTCTTATGTTGTACTGATACTAATATTTTTATTATGTGATCTGGTTATTGTACTTAAACTTTTAAAAATGTGGTATGTAAATAAACACACAATGACTATGGCCTCTGATTATAGCTATGCTTTATTCAGCACTTAGTACCATTACATTTGGGTTTGCAGGTATAAGCAAAGTCAAATTCTATATGTTTAAGGAACTGGTGTCCTTTGAAATCTGAATGATGCTGTGTGTCAAACTAACACTCCATGAAACTATGCAGCCATGTTCTTAGTTAAAACAGTATTGTAGTTTAAAACCATGGTGTTTCCACTCTGCCCCAATTTTCATTTGCTTGTGTTTATTCAAGGCTCTGCAGAAATTCACTGAAGAAGTGTGCATGCACACAAAAGCTCATACCAAGAACTAACTTAGTTGGTCTTTAAGGTGCTACTGGAAGGAAAAAAATTTTTTTTGTTTTGACTATGGCAGACCAACACGGCTACCTATCTGTAACAGAAATTCACCTGTTATCTATAACGTGTTTGGTAGCACAGCTCCTTATTTCTAATTTGGCACATAGATTGTCCAGGTCAGAGCATTATTTTCAAATCTGCAACCATTTCCCCAAAAGTACCTTTTCTCATGCCATCTGGAGATAGAGGACATTGAAAATGGTCTTCAAATCCATTTTAAAGAGTACCATTCTCTCACATCTTCTCTAGCCCTTATCCTGTGTAGCGGCAGCAAGGCGCATACATGTACAATCAATTAAAAGTTGGTTTTATTCCAGAAAAACCATGCCACTTGTCTGGAGCTCTCTGCCCCCGTGACTTCTGGCTACCCTGATAATGGCTCAACTAAATCCTCAGTGTTGTTCCTCTTCCTCCTCTTCCTCTTCCTCCGGAAACAATGTGTGAAAACGAATCTCTTCTGTCGCTTCTGTGATGTCAATTTCCCCTTTTCTTGTACCCCTCCTCTTCTGCATTCTTGCACGCTGAGAGGTTTGCAAACTGGTTCGGACAAGCTATCGTCTGCTAAGTCCTGTGTTTCTCTGGGCTGTGAACTCCCCCCTGCCCTTTCCTTTGATCTTCCCATGAGAAACCTCCCTTCGTCCCCTGGGCTGCTGTCCAAGTCTGGCAGCTGCTGCTGTTCACTTGCTGGCTCCAGCCTTACATCCAGGTGTTCAAAGCTTGTGATGATAGTCATGCAGGAGTGGCCTCTGTCCATTCAGGCTGCTACACTACAGACATGCTTCCAAATTCCTAGACAACACTAGGAAAGGGTTGGGGTCAGTGGGTGTGGTCCTGCTCTCTGGACTCATGTGATTAATGTCTTAACCTCCAAAATAAGACTTCTGTTCTCTGTGTACTATTGATTTGGAATTGATACCTGCTTTGTAAAACACTCTTTTTCTAAAATTTACTGGCCTATGTTTTTCTAGTTCATATTATTTTGGCCTTTCTGCAACTGTGCACTTTTCCATAGGGGCTGAAACACATTGAAAATATATTGTTGGATTACTGAAACTTCTTATAAAATAATCAACTAATTTTATCTTTAACCAACATGATGCTCTCCAAAGTTGTTTGACTACAACTCACATCATCTCTCTTGAGTGGCCATGTTGGCAAGGACCGATGGGAGCTGCAGTCCAACAGCATCTAGAGAAGATCACATTGGCTACCCTTGATATCATCTAAATTCTCAAGTCGAGAAGAAGCCCCAGTCTCCACTTTAAACATTATGTTTTTGGAGCAGAAAGTGGCAAGTTCTGCAGCTTGACAATTCCTATGTGACTGTGTGTCCTTGTACGGATTCTGCTATCTGATTTAGCAACGCTCTAATTTTTAGCGGGTAGCATCGCATTTGTTTTGTAGGCTTCTTAAAATGATCTGACCGTGTCGTATTTTTATTACCAGTGATTTCATACTTGATCAAGTCATTGCCCATCACCTAATGAATCTTTTATAAGTCATCCATTTTTCATTCATCAAAGGGCCCTGACATAACTGAAGCAATCCACCTGCTCCAGGGTAACTTCAGCTGTAATGCATGATAAGATGTGAAATATACCATGGCAGTGGTTATTAACATAGGTAGAGGCTACAATTGATACTGCCTTTTTATTACTGTATTGGTTTTTGAAGCATTTGGTAACCTGCATTACTGCTTCTGATTTGTGCCAATGAGAGCCACAGTGTAAGGCATGTTTATTATGTTATTTCCCTATCTATACTACTTTCAGAAATAAATTGTTTGCATGTTTCCATCCTTCTCTCTTCTTTCCATCATAACTTTTTGAAAAACACATTCAACACCAGAAGAATGCAATTCTTTTGGAAACACACTGCAGTTCTTACCCATTCTGTTTGTGTCTGACTGTTGGGTATTGCATAAATGAATATTTTCATGATTCTTATAATGATTTTCTCACAGCATAACATTAAGGCAACTTGGGTTGTTGTTTTTAACAACAACAACAAACCCAAAGCAGAGCAGCCTTCATTATGCTCGGTAATTACTATACCTAAGAGCAAAAACAAATATTAATCCTTTTTCCTTGGGATAAGTAGCAAAAGAAACTGTAATCCTTACTTACACTGAAGTAATGAAACATACAAGGTTTTCAGAACAATATTAGGTGATAAAACTGTTTTTAAGGAAATACAAAAAACAACACCTGTATTGTGGGGTTGGGCAATTTAGTATTCTGTGATAATTAAAGAGGTTGCTGTATTTAAAAGCGGGGAGTGGATGGGTTTCAAAGCATGGGGCATCACTTTCTTTAGTACAACAAAAGTCTATTTTTAAATAATCTAGAATTCAAACTGTTGGGCTGCAGGCCTACATATTGAGTAAATATTTCAGTTCCTGAGGGTCCCCAGCAACCGAGTGCCTGGGTTTTTTCTAGGCCTGCTTGCATACCTACATCCTTATGAAGCCACAGTTAAGTTACTGTAGGAGCAGCTGACACATTAATGAGGACACCATTTGCTGAACAAGTAATTCACTTTAAAAAAAAGGTGGAAATTCAAGAAGCATCAACAAAACACACAACACACAACACAACACAACACAACACAATGTTCTGTTGGTATGATATGTAAAAAGTGATATGTGGGAAGCAAACTATAATTTTGGTTCCCCATGATGGAATGCTGAGGTCATTAAAAAATACTTAGCAGGAGGTTGCAGCCCCATCATTGATGTCATGTACAAAACAATTTCTTCTGACAGTGATAACTATTATCCACTATAAGCAAAGTGAAAAATATTCATTTCCCAAAGACAATACCTGAACCTTCGATGTTTGTTGATGTGGGTTTTTTTTAAAAAAAACTACCATTCTTGTGCTATGTCCATGCCACCTGTAGACAGAAGGGTCCTTTGCTAAATGTGAACATGTTTTAATAAAGGGAGAAGGAGAAGGGAGAGGCCTCTCCATCCTTCCTCTCATTATTAAAAAAAGCTTTGGTGCAAGATTTATCACTGTTGTTTCCCTACGTAAACATTTTAGCATGCCAGAAGTCGCAGATGCAGCTGTATGCCATTTCTCAAAGAACAGAAATAAGCACAAACAATGACAACGTACAGTATGGGCAAAGGAATTAAACCACTGGTGTGAGTTCATACACACCTCCAAGATTACTCATGCTTGTTTCTAGAGGTGACTTGAGATTTCTAAATGGCTTAATTTGACTCTTGAGTTCTCAAACTCCATATTCCTGATGTGTTGGAACTTGTCTCCTCAAATTAGCATAGGAAGCAGAGGGGTTCCAGAGAAAGTTCTAATTCCTGTGTCACCTGATGCAAACCCACCAGGACCAGTTTAGACCCATTGCAGACAGTGAAAATGTGTCAAAATGGCACTGTGGAGGCAAGGTTCACACTTTCATGTGTTTTAAATATCTGGAGAGAACCACTGTGCATTGGGAAGGGGCAAAGTCTGCCAACATGCTCCTGTACCCAGTATGAACATCTATAAAAAGATTGGAATGGGTTTCCCATTTTGCATTCAGTAAATCAGATATGTGAATAGAGGAGTCTGTGCATGTGTGTGTGTGTGTGTGTGTGTGTGTGTGTGTGTGTGCACGCGCATAGTTTACAGGCTGTAATTCCATGTGCCTATTTTTAAAAAAAATTATTACACAAGTTTCATATACTGCTTGATGGTAATAAAACCTCCAAGCAGTTTAGAAAAAAGAACAAAGCAATCAAATTATCATTAAAAACAACTACAGTGGTACCTTGGCTTAAGTACTTAATTCGTTCCGGAGCTCCGTACTTAACCTGAAACTGTTCTTAACCTGAAGCACCACCTTAGCTAATGGGGCCTCCTGCTGCCGCCATGCCGCCGGAGCATGATTTCTGTTCTCATCCTGAAGCAAAGTTCTTAACCTGAAGCACTATTTCTGGTTTAGCGGAGTGAAGCGTATGTAACCTGAAGCATATGTAACCCGAGATACCACTGTATTTGGAACGTTAAAAAAAAAAGTTTAAATCAACGATAAGTTAGAAACCAGATTAAAACACACATAAACATTCTACAGGTGTAGATAGGCCTGCCTAAACAAAAATGTATTTAGCAAGTGCTGAAAAGAGTACAGGGAAGGGGTCGGCCTGCTGTCAATAGGGAGGGAGTTCCAAAGTATGGGTGCTGCCACACTTTGAATGATTTGGTTCCCTCATGCAGAATTAGTATTATGTAGCACCTGTAACAGTGCCAATTCAGTTTCATAGACTGAAGTGGCTGAATGGGCATATATGGATTATCGTGGTTTTGCAAGTAAACTAGCCTCAAGCTATTTAGGGCTTTATATGCTCATATGCTGTGGTCTAAACCACTGAGCCTCTTGGGCTTGCCGATTAGAAGCTTGGCAGTTTGAATCCCCGCGATGGGGTGAGCTCCCATTGCTCTGTCCCAGCTCCTGCCAACCTAGCAGTTCAAAAGTACACCAAAAAGTGCAAGTAGATAAATAGGTACAGCTCTGGCAGGAAGGTAAACAACGTTTCTGTGTGCTGCTCTGGTTTCATTGTTCCATTGCACCAGAAGCGGCTTAGTCATGCTGATCACATGACCTGGAAAAACTGTCTGCAAACAAATGCCGGCTCCTTCAGCCAGTAAAGCAAGATGAGCACCGCAACCCCAGAGTCGTTCGTGACTGGACTTAACTTTCAGGGGTCCTTTACTTTTACCTTTTTTATACCTTTACCTTTTTTATACATTGAATAATGATATTACTTTTAGTCATGATTAGCATGGCATTGAATGTCTGTTCATCATTTCTCAGCCTTATCAGGGTGCCTCTGTCCTGAAATGTGACATTTCCTCTTCCAAATGAAGTTGTTCCATTATTTCATCTTCCAAGAAGTTCCTTTAATTTCTTATTCTCTTATTTAAGGTTATCTTAAACAACTTGGGAAGTCATGTAGAACTCAGATTTATATCACTCGGACTTCTAATTAACAGTTATAACGGATTACATTAAAATTTGTAATAAAGCTTTCGAAAAATACATGAACACCACCCTGAGCCTTTTTGGCAGGAAAGAAGCAATACAAATTGGACCACCACCACCACCACAGCAACAAAAATAATACATGAGTATATTCACAAAATCACCAGATATATTTATAAATGAAATAAGTATTTTTTAAAAAATTGTTACTATACTCCAACTTCAATAATAATATTTTAAAACAACTTTCCTTGGATCATGAATTTTGTTGTTGTTTAGTCGTTTAGTTGTGTCCAACTCTTCATGACCCCATGGACCAGAGCACGCCAGGCACTCCTGTCTTCGGGTCATAAATGATAAGGCTCAAATTTGTATTTGTGTACGTATTTAATTTTAATTTTAATTCAATTGTCTTGTTGTTGTTTTCTTTTTGACTTGTGCATATGTTGCATATATATTGACTTGAAGTATATGTTCTTGATTAAATCAATAAAAATATTTTAAAAATAATAATTCAGAGACTTATTTGACAAAAAAAAATCTGGGTTTTTTGTGGTGGGGCCATCAGATGGCTCTTGGAATGTCAAGATATGGTGATAGCTCACCATAGGAGCTACTTTAGATCAGTTCTGGAGCTGTTGCTTATGCGTATTCTGCACAGTGCTCTATTAAAGTTTAACTGATGGATGATTAGAAAAAATGTATTGAGCATAAAATGCAATGGCAAATATTATTAAAGCCTGTAAATGACCTAGATATTTCTCATCGGTTGTATTACTGATTGCTTTGTTTTCATATTAAATGGAATCTAGATGTCTGGCTGTGAAGAAGACAAATTTCATTTCTCATTTGCAAGCTTTACTGAAATGGTGACAGCTATTTGAACTGGGTGATAAAGCAGATTGCATTAGGAATGAAAACTAAAGGGAGCTAAGCAAAATCAAAATATATCTTGTTTTGGACAAATATTACACTGTGTCCATAAACTTGTATTGCAGTTTAAACAAATTAATAATTTCAAATTATGTGCAAGATCTAAGCAATTGAAAGGGCAGAAAAAAATTATTCTTTGCAATTATGCTTTGCTTGCCAGCAAACTGCAGATACCATGGATCTGGATGAAATCCAAAATGTTAGAATAGTCTGAGCAGAAGTCCTAGGTGGACGAGTATTGTACAATGAGTTGGGAATAATCAGGAGACTGAGATAATCAAAGGATAATTGGTGGTAATCAAGGCTAGAATAATTCCACAAACTGTATGTCAGATAATTTCTTATTCTTCATGGAAACAGTACATTCTGTTTGCCTAATTTTAATGTCCTTGTAATTATCACTGTGGTTCTTCCAACACCTGTCTGGTTGGCACACCTGATACAGACTAAATTCTGAACAAAACTGGTCATATTCAGTATGCATTTGGCGGACTATTATGTTCTAGCTTGTTTTAAAAATCTCCTGGGCACATGTAATACTATTTTATGATTATATGTGTATTATTGAGCAGCAGCTTCTGGATAGTTACAACCAGCTAGTGGTTTTCTATTTACGTCTAAAATTCTGTGTGGAACAACCAACAGCCTAAATGCTATTAGCTGATTTTGCTGAGATGTTGTTATTGGTACTGGGTGATCTCTAAGTCAAACTCTGAGTTAGTCCATTGATTTCAATGGGCTTACTCTTTGTATGACTAATGTAGACCTGTTCCACCTCGCCAACATTCCCATCCTTCCACTTCCACCTATTTCCAAGCAACTGTTGAGGGGTGTTGCTCAGGGCTTATGCGGTAACAATGAATGACTCAGTCATCCCCAGTTCTCCGAATCTTTGTAAAAATGTCTACTGAATCAACTCTAAGCATAGTCAATTAAGTTCAGAGGCTAGCTGGAAGGCTATGAGGTACAAGGAAAGCTTCATATCCTTTACAGCGTTGACTTTCAACTAGGGGATACAATCCACAAGAGAATGATAAAGATGGAACAGATATTTGATTAGTGCCTGGGTGGGAGTGTGCCTTCAAAGCACATGTATCCTACCTTGGGTTCTATGACAAAAGAAAGGTGTGAGTACAAATAAATAAGAAAATTTTTTTTAAAAATTGCACAATGTCTCAAGATGTATGCTTACACCAAGGCCATGCTGTTCATAGTCTTCTGCTGGCTCTTGTGTAGTTTGCAGATCAGCACCGATCTCTTTCTGGGTTTATCCCTGGCATTTCATTTTATCATGTTTAGCAATGGAAGCAGACACAGTTTTGTATTCTATCACACAGATGTAAAAATGGTCCATATTTTATGAGAGAGGCTCAGAAGAGAAGGCTATACATTTGAGTGAATCCATTTAATTTCATTTACATTTCATTGTTTGGATGCAAGTTTGTTAACCTATGCAATCAGAGCAGAGTTTTGTTATCTGCAGAGCAGAAAGTAGGGCATCCTTGCCCCCTCCTGCTTAGGCCATTCTTCATGGAGTCTCCTTCAGGTAAGAGGGTGTTGGAGCAAACTTGCCCCCATTAATGGTGGGAACACCTTTATCGATACCTTCTTCTGAAATCAAGGGAGGGAAAGGAAAGGGAAAAAAGCAAAACAGCTAAGCATTTTTGGTCCATTATTAAGACAAACCATCTTCCTTTTACAATGGTAGTTTAATTGTCCACACCAGCTATTTCCTGCTGTTCAGCAATAAGAGCAACTAATGGCAGTGAAGTGCATTTTGAAGTATGCCATCATTATTTATGTGGCTGCTGTGGTAAATGAAAAGTACAATTTAACCTAGAAGTATGGCATGCTTATTTAATTTCTCTCTTTCCCTTAGAATTTGACCTCAGATAAGCTTAACATCTGTTCCAAAGATTTTCTACAACTATTGGCACATATGACTACTTGATCAGTGGCTCAGGAAAAACTTTAGGACAGTTCCCCCCCCCCCCCCGCCACTGTGGGATGTTTGGGATTGATCTATATCATCTGTACAAATTTTCCAGTGCTGCTCACACAGCAACTTCTGTAGAAGTTTGTTTCTGCATATCTACTGACCTGTGAGATGTTCCTTCCAGTGTGCAAAGCAAATTAATTTAAGAGCAAGTATGTGACTTAAAGATCTTTGGATGCTAACGTTCCATTTCAAAAAGGGCAGACCAGCTGAGTTGGCTAGCTACTACTCCAGTGCAAAACACACACACACAGAGAGAGAGAGAGAGAGAGAGAGAGAGAGAGATGACAGGGGAACAGAATGATGAATTGTCAACAGCATGAAAAGATGAGCTGGACACAGAAGGGTGAAAGAAAGGGAATGTTTCTTTTTTTGTGTCCTGTGCCTGGCTTTTATGACTCATGCGTACCACAGTTTCTTTGTAAAGAAAGAGGTTGCAAGTGGTAGAAACAGTGCTGCATGCCCAATGCCATGGGTTCAGTCACTGGCATCTAATCCAGGTTAGCTACTTGAAGGCTAGCAACTTCAAGTGAGGGTAGATGGTACTGGACAGGTGATAGTTGGTCTGATTTAAGGGCTGTGCATCTTTGCACTGGTGTACAGTCAGCATGCCTGCATGTGGGAATGTGCTCACGAACTCTTCCTCACCTCCATGTGCTATTAGCATCAAAAGCCTATGGCATAGACACACTATGTGCATTTCACAGGGCTACCAGTCATGGTAGGATCCTTATGTATATAGTCCATCGCTGCATAATCCCTTTCTTAACTGAACACATGAAGAGAAAGACAAGAGCTTGCTGGAACAGTCCCTCTCCTGCCTGTATGCATATTGACAGTACAATGTAACATGTGGCACTCCTTTAGTGATAATGTATTACACACAACTAACAAACCACCGAATAAGAAGCAAACTAGATGTGAAGTAACAAAGTTTAAAACTAAAATAAATATTTGGAGTTACTCATTGTGTTGTCTGGTTTTGCTCCAGATGTAAAGCATGTGTAACTCCAAAGTGATTGGGGTGCATAATTCCATAAGCATTGAGTGCAGCGGGAAATGGCTTTTATCTACTGCTTATTTGCACGCAGACTCAATGGCTAGTGTGGTGTAGTGGTTAGAGTGTTGGCATAGGACTTGGGAGACCTGCTTTCAAATATCCACTCAGTTCATTATATTCACAGGACCAGTCACTGCCTCTCAGCCTAATCTACCTCACAGGGTTGTTGTGTGGATTAAATGAGGAGGATGAGGAGAACCATGCATGACACCTTGAGCTCCTTGGAGAAAAAGGTGGAGAAGAAATTCAAGAAATAAATAATCTCAAAATGTGCACCTGCACCCTGTCTGTACATACATTTCCCAATCCAGAAAAGGAAGCCACTCATGCATATTGTTTCCACTTGCTTAACACCATTGCTGGGCTTCTGTTACATTAGTTGCATCACATCTCTTCACTACTTTTAATAAATTCCTGCATATGCATAGACATTTTTATAGCTTTCTGAACAATAGATTTATTGCACATAGATGGCTTGGAGCTGTAAGCTAAATATAGAGGATTAAGCAAGAGAAACTTTTTTAATCAACCTCTCACACTATCCACTATAATACAGAAATCAATTTCTGAATAGATAATATGTTCCATAATTGAAATGAAGAGTGGGAATTTTCGTCAGACTGGAAGCATTTTCTTGTATCAGGCTTACAATATACACAACAGAACAGTTTCCAGTTTTGTGAAGCTGGACTAATTTTTTTCCCTTTCTCTAGGGGTGGGGTGGGGATATTCTGTACAATTAGATTCTTCCCAAAGATGTTTCAGATATGGCAACTTGCTAATAAACATAATTGCCAAAATCTATGAGTCTTTTGATGGTGATAGTTTATATTTCTCATATATTTCCAATCACATTAGAGCATCAGTCAATGCATTCCTGTGTCTTTTCCATTACCTTTTAGATAACCCAATACCCCTTAGATAACCCAATAAAATTACAATAGGCCTTAATGATAAAGATGTCCTTAATAAGAACACCACTACCTGATTACAGTTCCACTATAAGCACATGCAAATCTGATTACATATCCAGCATCTAGTTTGTTTAACATCCCAGTTCGTTTTCCTTTCTATACCAGTTTCACAGAGTATGGGAGTACCCCTTCCTCCCTGTGCTTCAAAATGTATATTATTATTTCTCAGGGGCACCTAGATTTCTGGACATGTCACTAAATGTCAGTACTTAAATTATTAAATGGAGCTATATATTAAGTATACATGCCAAACGTATAATTTTCTCCCCTTAAAAGATTAAAAAAGAACAAAGTATGAGTGCTTGTGTTGACAACACATGGCTAAGAATCATGGTCTGCTCTGCCAGAGAAATCTTTGCACTCCTAGTTCTTCCTTTGCTAACCTAGTGCCCTCCAGATGTTCTGGATTACCACTCCCAACAGCCCCTGCCAACACAAGTTGCTCTAGTACACGGATTCCAAAGTGTGGTCCATGGGCCACTAATGGCCTGCAAACTTAATTTAGGTGGTCCGTGGCACATCTGTGGGTTTGTGGTTCAGGGCAGGAGGTGGCACATGCATTGCATTAAATATTCATATTGGCTTTTTTTTGTATTTTTGCTTCTTTTAGTTTTCTTTGAATTCTATGGAATTCAAACTGCAATACAACAAAATACAATATATAAGAAATGAACGAAGCAATAAAGATACAAGTAAAAATCATACAGAACCTGTCACGGTGCATTACAAGTGCAACAACAAGCAGAAAAATCATTAAGTATTTGGCCAAGACCCTCAGCAAGCTTTAAGTGGTCCATGGGAGTGGGGGATTTTGAGAACCACGGCCCTAGTGAATTTAGAAATTATGCCCTCTTAGCTGTGCTTTTACAGTTCAGCGAGTAATCATATAGCTAATAAGGCCGAAGTTTACAAGGGAAGTTTCTATTGTTATCCTGTTGGTTTGTTTTTCTTTCTTTCAGCATAAGAAGTGCAAAACCTATTTATTTATTTATTTCATTTATGAATTGCTTCCTATGCAACGTCTAAAAGCAATTTCACAATAAAGAACATCAACAATTAAAGCAATTTCATATATAAAAACAATTCCAAATCCAATACAGATAGAACTGGGATGAAAATCTCCACTTAAAAAGCTTTTTGATAAAGAAGGTCTTCAACAGGAATGGAAAATACAATAGAGGCGCCAATTTTCTAATGGGTCATCCGCTGCTGATATTAAATTTTTAAAGCCAAATTTCTCTCAATTAATAATGCACTATTAAAAAGCAAAGACTTAAAAGTGCCACAGTCTCACTCGTTCTTTCCCATTGTTGGCAGCAGCCCACATCTTTCCTTTTAAGACTGTTTTTGTATATATAAAAAGAATAAACAAACAAATATTTTATTATTTTCAAATTGGCTACAGAATGCTGAAACAAAACTGAGTGAAATAACAGAATGCACTGCAACTTTGGTACCCTTTATGTCTAGAAAGTTGTGTTTTAATATTTATATTGTTTTAATATTTAATATTATAGTGCTTTTAAATAAGCTTGTTATTTGAGACCCTCCAGTGTCCTGCCATGCCAGGGATCTGCCTAGATGGTGTGATTATAGAATCATAGAATTGTAGAGTTGCAAAGGACCCTGAGGGTCATCTAGTCCAACTTCTGTTTAGTTTTAAAATATTGTTTTCTGAATTGGGGAGGTCAAATATCCGGAGCAGAGGTTTCTAATACTAGTGTTGTTGTTTTTCTGGAAAAGCAAACCCTTTTCTTAAAGAATGTGAGCAGCTTGTATGTGTAGCCAAATGATGACTTTCTTGCAGTCAATAGCACAAGAGTGTCTTACATGGCAGCCGCAAACTTACTTACCTGGGAATTGGTCCCATTGAACTCAGTTGCGCAGTGCCATCCTGTGAAGGTGTACTATGAAGTGGTCCCTACTGAGTTTCATGGCACTTAATGCCACAAAAGTGTTTATAGGAATGCAGGCTTAAGTGGCTGTTAGAATAAGATATTTAGCCAGAGTTGATTTAGGTGAGATCAGATCATTTATTCCTGGGAGGCACTCTGATTGACTGCCCCTTCTTGACTGGCCATAAGCTCATATTTTTGCAGATGTCATCCCTGACATTTTTCTATACCATTCTCTTATCTGTGTCACATTCAACACAGCTGTTGCCAACTGGCTTGTCATCTTTCTTTTTGAAATCCCAACTCTACCTACAGTGCCTACCATCTTTTTCATACAGTGCTGGGTTACTGAGATATCTCTTACCTGACTTTCCTAGGGAATTCTAGTCCTTTTCAAAATTGAATATGGCATAGACTAGGGGTCACGTTTTTACCTCCTCATTCTCACCACTCTTTCCTGACTAACAGCTGATTGGCACTGTTGGAGTCTGGAAGACTCACCAGGTCCCCATCCTCCAGTAAGAGGAGGAACTGCACAGTGGAACCTTTTTTCTGCAACCAGATTGCATTAGTGTTACCCCTAAACCTAGGGCACACAATCTGTTTCGGTTCTGAGTGTAAATAGTCCATATTTTTGTATGCACATTTCCTAAAGCAGAATATTTGAAATTGGGAAGGGTCTAAGGTCAGTGGTAGAGCTGAAACTGAGTTTAATTTTGCAATTTCCAATTTAATGGATCTTGAGTGTCCTACTTTGCAGAGGACTGTCCTCTGTTGTAAGGCCTGTGATACCTGTATGTTGGTCCTCTATCTGAATAGACCTTTATTTTGAAGGACTATCAGGCTCAGGTGCAGTTTCATGGAATCATAAAATTGTAGAGTTGGAAGGGACCATGGGGGTCATCTAATCCAACCTTCTGCAACGCAGGGATCTTTTGCCCAATGTGGGGCTCGCACTCACCACCCTGAACTTGAGTCTCATGCTCTACCAATAGTACTTGAAACTGCCCTTCACCATTGATAGTGATATAGTGACTCAGGGCATTTGAATACTTTAATTACTTTTCCTCTGTATAATAGGGTTCATGTCTTATAACCTCGTATTGTTTAACCATTATGTCTATGTTATGAATAGTTCTAGTTGCTACCTTCCACACAGTCACATACCTGTGGTTTATTTATTTGTGTTTTATTTTATGTCTGTATTTCTTTGACAGTGATCTATACAGTGGTACCTCGGGTTAAGAACTTAATTCGTTCTGGAGGTCTGTTCTTAACCTGAAACTGTTCTTAACCTGAGGTACCACTTTAGCTAATGGGGCCTCTTGTTGCTGCCACGCCGCCACCACACGATTTCTGTTCTCATCCTTAAGCAAAGTTCTTAACCCAAGGTACTATTTCTGGGTTAGCGGAGTCTGTAACCTGAAGCATCTGTAACCCGAGGTACCACTGTAATCGGATATGGACTACATGTCACCAAATACTATTTGGTAACATTGTATTTTGCAGAATCTTGTAGAACCCTTTTTGAAAATTAATAAAATATTTTTTTAAAAAAAAAACAGCAACATCAAAGCATGACCCTACAGGTCATAATTCAAGATTCTCAACCCTATCTACTCACCCAAATTATAAATTAAGTGCCTTTTGGCCCCAAAATTCTTCATCTTGGAGAGAAATCACAATGCCTGTGACTCCCTCTCTGGCAGCAGATGAGCATGCTCAGGAGCCCTCGGGCATGTAGTTTCCAGAGTCCCTGGTATCCATACTAAGAACTTGGGACTCCTGAAAAACTACAGTGACTATGGTCCTTGGCATCTGGATGCTGCCACTGCAATGAATGTATCTCTATTGCCATAAGTAGGAACAGAAGGACACAACATTATACAGGAACTTACAAGAGGTTTCAGACCTTGTGGCACTCCCGGTGGAGATATCAGAACTGCAACAGAACCATAAAAGACAAACATATCAAGAAAAAGGTAAGGCAAACATAATGACTCAACTTCCAACAACAAAGCTACCAACTACACAAAAAGGAATACAGTGCATAACAAACTAAAGCATATTACAGGTTCTTGTATATATTACAGAAACCTGGCTACAGCAAGAATTTACATCCAGGCATTTCCTGAAAATGACTTCTGGGATATTGGGTATTATTATTATTATTAGTATTATTACTTCTTAAAGTATTTGTACCCTGCTCTTCAGCCAAAATGGTTCCCAGAGCAGCTTACATACAATAAAAACTAGAGAGTCCCTACCTGCAGGCTTACAATCTAAAAAACACACAACACAACACACAAAGGGAAGGGGACAGGGAGGGAAGGGGGGGGAATCAAACTCGGATACTAATTCTTAAATAGATGTTCTCATAATAACCAACTGACATAGTTCAGGGGTAGGAGATGCCTGATGGATGATGGTGGAGGGTGCTTTGCTGAGCTGAACTGACTTGGCCACCACTGATATCAGAAGAAAGGAAAAGCCCTGCTGAATCAGGCCAAAGGCCCATCTAGTCCAACGTCCTGCTGTCACAGTGGCCAACTTGATGCACTGCCCCATTGCTAATTCCCAGCAACTGGCATTCAGAGGCATGGTGCTTTCAACAGTGGAGGCAGAATGTAGACATTGTGGCTGGTTAGAAGAGATAGCACCAGGCATGCTGGACAAATGTCAGTCTAAGGCAGATGCTAAACTTTATTTCCTCATATATCCCTTGGCAAATGCAGGTTCAAGCTTATTCCAGCGGTAAACGTTATACTGTGTAATATTTAGTATCCTTGTGAAATATCATGAAATACTGATTTTTAAATAATCTTCAGACCTTCATCTCCAGTGTCACATTCAGGTTTCAGTTGTTCTCCTCCTCCTTCCCTGTCTACCTCATTTCATAGCTGTCCCATAGAGGAAATATGTAAGAGCCCAAGCATATTAAGCCAATATATTCCAGCTAAATCTCTTGATTCCTCTTCATTGCAAGAAGCCATACATGCAAAGAAAGGATTTTGGATAAGTGGACAGTGACATTTTCTCATTCTTGTTGTCTGGATCACTGCCTGCTGAAATTGAATCTGAGTGCTTGAGCACATATCTGCTTTTAACTGTGATACGGAACAGTGTTTACAGGGAGTGGGGGGAAGTGTGCTATAAAATTCTCCTAGAGAAAGATGCTTTACTTTCCATCCCCCCTCTCTCTCCTCCCCAGTGGTCAGAGATAACCTAGTATAGTATGAAAAAGATTGGCTTTCCTTTGGTGCCTGACCAACTTTCACTCCTCATTGCCTTTCCAATCACTATTCCTTTTGTTTTCTTTGCATTGATATACAACTGGTTCTTTGCTAGTTGAACTCACTGTTTCATTTGGTATGTGTCCTTAAAATGCCTCAAATAGGCTATCATTAGCAAAAGTCACGATCTATTTAATTATAATTTACTGGGAATGAAATGCTGGCGCTGACCTCTATCTGACATTTTCTGGGCTTGACTCATTAGAAATGGTTTAGAGATTTGCATTTGGGTATTTTTAAAAGACATATAAAGACAAAGTGGTATCAAGGACAGGGTGTCCTATAGAAGAGTTCTAGAAAGTTGCCATTTTCAATGTTTACCAAAAACGTTGCATAGAAATTCCAAGGAAACATACCCTTTTTGCTTGCTCCTGACTGTGTGTGAGTAAACTCAAGCAACCAACATGTTCTCTCCATCTCCACAAAAAAGAAAAGATGGAAGATTTTTTTGGGATTGCTGCGAGGTGCCATAAAGAGGTAGAGACACGTCTGTGTAAAAATAACCTAAAGAAAAGTCACAGAGCCAAACCAGGTTGGTGCTTGTTACAGCTTGTCAATATCCTTGTTAAATTGTGGTGCCCAGAAATGAACACAACATTTCAGGTGTGGTCTGATCAAGGCAGAATAGAGTGGTACTATTACTTCCCCTGGACGCGGGTGGTGCTGTGGTCTAAACCACAGAGCCTAGGGCTTGCCAATTGGAAGGTCGGCGGTTCGAATCCCCACGATGGGATGAGCTCCCATTGCACAGTCACAGCTCCTGCCAACCTAGCAGTTCGAAAGCATGCCAAAAAAGTGCAAATAGATAAATAGGTACCTCTCCGGCAGGAAGATAAATGGCGTTTCCGTGCGCTGTTCTGGTTTTGCCAGAAGCGGCTTAGTCATGCTGGCCACATGACCCGAAAAACTGCAGACAAACATTGGCTCCCTTGGCCAGTAAAGCGGGATGAGCAACGCAACCCCAGAGTCGTTCGCAACTGGACTTAACTGTCAGGGGTCCTTTACCTTTTTATTACTTCCTCTAATCTGAACACTATACTTCTGTTGATGCAGGCTAGAATTGCATTAGCTCTCTTTTTCCTCCTGCTGCTGCTGTTGCTGCATCACAGTAGTGACTCATGTTAAGCTTGGGGTCTACTGAGACCCCTAGATCCTTTTCACATGTACTACTGGTAAGTCAAGTGTCCCCCAACCTTCTATTTGTGTAGCTGGCTCTTCCTTTCTAAGTGAAGGACCTTACTTTTGTCTCTATTTAAATTAATTTTGTTAGTTTTGGCCCAGCTCTCAAATCTGTTAAGGTCATCTTGAATATGTGTGTGAGAGAGAAAGCTTTTCACTTAAAACTGGTATGACATGTTTCAACCAGCAATTCAAAGCATTTTAAGTCAAGTATATGAGCTCTGGACTTACCTAGAAACATCTTCAGCCTTTACACAACCTTCAGAACACAATCTTTAGATACTCCCCATTGGTATATGCTTGTTTCATCAAGAGATGGAAAGAGTTATGCAAATTAGTGCATTTTGCTGGTTGGTATGTTAATTCTTAGATTTTCTTTCTGAAAAGCCGTTAGAACCCTTCAGAATAAATCTTTCTCTTTTACTGAAAGAACAAGTGTTAAGACAGTCTTGAAAAGTGAAAAGCTGTCTTTCCCTTGCTTTTCTTAATAATACATTTTCTGTATACAAATACTATTCTTAAGAGCTAGCATATTGGTTCCATTGTAATTTTGTGTATGAGTTCTTGCACATCATACAGCACCACTAGACACTTGGCTGTTCAGTAATTGACACATCCCTTTATGAACAATTGATTTTGATTGCCTTCTCCTTGCTTTGCAAGCACAATTTGCATAGCATGCTGGTTTCAGCTTGGAAAATTATTCTGCAGGCTGCAATTCTGTGTTCTCTATAGCTTCTCAGCCTTTGGTTCTGGATTGTATCAATAGCTGTTACTTAGACACACACACACCCAATTTATGTGTTCTTCCCACCCCAGTGGCCACGAAAGACCAAGGGCCCTGTGAGAGACAAGGTCAGACAGTGGTCACACATGTAAAATAATTTTAAAGCACATGGCTCCACCCAAAAGATTCGGGGACTCAATTTTGTTAATGAAGCTGGGAATTATAGCTCTGTGAAGGGAAAACTACAATCCTCTGGATTCTTTGGGGAAACTGCTCATTATGCTGAATGCGCAGCATGACACAACACTTTCCCCCCCTTAATTACAGGCATGGGGTGGCAATTTTTGGGACCATAGTGCTGGGGAGTGTCAGTTTATTCATTCTCTTGCCCATCACACTCAAGATGGCAAGAGGTAAGCTATGAGGCTTGGCAAAACAAACAAAAAGTTTCCGAATGGTGCTAGTTTTGTAGCGCAGGGGTGTCAGCCTGCGGTCCACAGGCCTGATTCTGCCCATGCATTTCCTAATTGTCACCCAGCCCAGAAATCCAATTTACCATTGGTGGAATTAGCAACTGCCAGGGGAGGTGTCTTATGGGGGAAAATTGCACGTGTGTTACCTGGTCACAGTCTAGGCCACTGTGGTGAGATATAATTCTAGTTAAATTATGTCTATAACTTATAAATTATAATTATATAAATTAGCACATGCAAATTTTATGCAAATCTGAATTGTCTACTCTTTTTTTGCTGATGCTTAATGCACCCCAGTGCACCTGGGATGCATTGTTCTGTACCTTGCCCACATTCACAAACCTACTAGAAATAAATTATGCAAGCGCTGCTGAAGTCTTGCAAAACTCTTTTCTTTAAATCAATCATTTATATTGTGGACTGGTTGGTTAAATGGCATGAAACATGTTAGGGAGGGAAGTTATTGACAATAGATGTTTGTAAATCAAACCTATTTATTTATTTATTTATTTATTTATTTATTTATTTAAGTGACAATTTCATTTTCAGATTTATGCTAAAAATGAGTTGTTAAAATGGGGAGGGGGGAAAGGCACTGAGAGCAGGTTTGGGACAGCAGAAAAGAAACAATTTAGAGCGCTGGAGGTGAGGGTAAAACTGGTGTCATCCCATTTCAAGGAGAGAATTGACAGAATTTGTAATTGGAGTGACTGTAATGCAGCCACCAAAGAGACTGCCCATGTCAAGGTCATTCGTGTTTTGCTGGGATTGTCAGGTTTTGATTCTTCCTCCATTGCGGTGGTATGTGACACTAGGATTGTCAACAACAATTTCATAGCAGCCTCTTGACCATTGTCATAGTATTTTATCTCTCGGTGATTCTCAGAAGTCATGTCTTGTCTAGCCGAGACAGCTTTCATACTTCAGTTCATGCTAGCAAATGATTGATATACCGCTTCTTTATTTTATCCGAGAAGCTGGTTTGCATCCAAGGTCATTTAAGGCTTCACTTTGAGGGATATTTTCCTGTTGTTTGGAGTGTGTAGATATATGTGTGTGTTTGACATCAGGCCCGCTAATTTGCTGTCTGTTAAACTCCATTCTTCATCTATTGGGGATGCTTCAAAACCATAACAAGCTTTATTTGCAACTATGTACATCAGGCAGAAGGTGACAGTAAGCCCAAGGGGAGAGGGCCATTAGCTCAGTGGTAGAGCATCTGCTTTGCATGTAAAAGGTCCCAGGTTTAGCCTCCAGCATCTCCAGGCAGGGCTGGGGGAGACATCTGTCTTTCATCCTGGAGAGCCACTACCATTCAATGTATATGATACAGAGATAGATGGATGAATCACTTGACTCAGAATAAGGCCATTTCCTATGTTCCTTGAGCCCACTCACACTATTGCATTTATTACCTGACTGCGTTTTTCATGCTGCTGTTAATTTATTGAATGCTATTATTAACAAGAATGTGATGAAAAATGAAATGAAAGCATTTTGTAGAGCACTATAGAAATGATAATGTCTTCCATGTTGGAATGTATATAAAGCCTCTTTTCAAGGATGCTCCCGAGGGCAGGACTAATGGGTGGAAATTGCAATGAGGCACATTTCAGCTGAACATTAGTTACCAGATCCTTGACCCTATAATAAAATTTGTATTGTATTATTAAACATTAAGAGAAGCTTTCTAAGGGGAAGAGTTGTTTGATGGCAGGCTACTTTGGGAGGTGGTGGGCTCTCCTTTGCTGGAGGTATGGAAGCCGAGGCTGATCAGCCATCTGTCAGGGATGCTGTCATTGCAAGATTCCTGCTCTAGGCAGGAATAGACTAGATGTCCTTCAACATCATTTTCAGCTCTACAGTTATATGTTCCACATTGTTGAAATTTCACTGCCTTAAGCTTCTTGTTAGATTGTGTGCTCATATTTATGTATTGACTCTCTCCCCACCCCTTCATGCTTCCAGGTCTGTCCTCAAACATTATTTTTTTAATTGCCAGTGCAATTTAACAATTCTGTTCATTTTGCAAGTTGATAAAGATAATATGGACGTGGAGTCTTCAGCAATCATTTATTCTAAGGCAGCATTCACAACATACATCTAAACTGCTATGATATCATTTTAAATAGTCATGGCTTCCCCCAAATAATTCCGGGGGCTGTAGTTTCTAAAGAACTGCCAGCAACCTTAGAAGACCTCTAATCCTCTCACAGAGCTACAATTCTCAGACTTCACTCCGTGAGGGGAATAAGAGTTTCCTAACAACTCTCATCACCCTGAACTAAACTCCCAGAATTTTCTGGGAGAAGCCATGGCTCAGTGAAGCTCGTGGTCTACTGGTGGTTCATAGAACACAGTTTGGAAGCCACTATTCTATTCATGATCCCTTATATCAACCTATATGTTGTTATTATGCATGTTTACCTATTAACAGATAGAAAGCATTAATGTCCCAAACTGTATTATGATCAAGTGCCATTTGTTTAGAAATTTAATTCTCTCCTGGTTTCAATCCAGCACCCCCTTAACACCAATTGGCTTACATTCTTCTGCAGGACTGAAAATGAGATGATAGCTTTCCAGCAATGCAGTCGTACTGTGTCTGGAGATGGAGAGCGATCCATGCACCACAGGATAAAGTGTGTTTGAAACCAGCAGGATTTGAATTAAATTTCAAAACCTGCAAGGAATTCAGCTCATCCAAAGCAAAAATGATAGTTTTATTATTCCAACCTCTTGCACAAGAGCGATTTGTGGCTTTTAGAGCCTGCCAATTTGCATTGACTAATCAATTGATCATAGTGATGCCACAGCCAAAGAATAGAAATTACAGACCATTAGGAAGCCTGAACAGATCTCAAAGATCTACATGTAAAAAGGCAGATCAATAGATATATTTTGAGGAAATGCAGCTCTGTAGGGGGAAAATGTATTTCTTGATAGATATTGCAAGGGGCCTACAGTTAGGGTTACATAATGTATCTTCCAATTTTTACTCTTTTTCATTTGGGCGATCAATTTAAATCCAACTGAGGCTGGAATGTCACATTATGAAGGCAAATGTTACTCTCAATGCCTGACCACTACTTCTGTGCAGTGTTGCAGTGGGTGGGTAATTCACAGGCATCAGGGCTTCCACTGTTCAGCTTTCTTCCTGTAACTATTTATCTTCCACTCCCATCTCTTTTCCCCATGTGTAACTTTAGGAATGTGTGTTTGCAACAGAAGTCTGAGAGTGACTTCTACATACATCATTTCCTAAAGGAAGTGGCCCTGCCTTGAGACCTCATATTGCATGATAGATAGTCATGCAAATTATTATTATTATTCCTATAAATAAATAAGTGGAGTGTACATCGTTCTCCCCATTTTGATCTCACAACAATCCTTTGAAGTAGGCTAGCCCTGAGAGGTGGCGCAGGATCACCCACTGAGCGTCATGACTGAGAGGCAATATAAACTTCTATCTGACACCTAAATCTGTTTCTGACACACACATATGCTTTAAACGATGGGGTAGGGTGGGGGAACATTCTAAGAGTGAGGGCAGATTCTAGCCCTTCCATCCCCAGACATGCATCAGTAATGAGAGATCCCCACTGAAAAGACTTTTTTAATCGAACCTGGTAATTGTCAGTCCTAAAAGTTATCAGTAATTTCTGTCCTTTAGCTGATACATCAGTCAAGCAATCAGTCAATCAATCAACTGATTAATGAGATATTTAAATATGGCATGTTTTAATTGGGCCTGATCCTTCTGAAAATTATTCTAATAAATGATCTGTGTACACCTTTTGATTTTAAGCAACATGTTTAACCTTTCGTTTCAGAATGCTTTGCCTGATAGGTTGATTTTAATGCGCTGTCAATTTTTTGAGCTGGTTTGGTGGGTGTTTAAATATTGTGTTTTTATGTTTGAAGTTTAGTTTATGGTTAACAGTTTTGTTTTGTTTTCTTCAAGTTGCCTTAGTGTCTTTTTAGCAATGCTTTTTAAATGGAGTCAGTTTACATACTCAGCAACTAGTCATTCAGGAGTAGTTCTGTGTAGACTAGATCTGAGACTTCAGTCTTTTACCCAGGTACTCATGCAGACATTTTACTGAAATTAATGTGAATCACCAACAGACAACATGTTACAGGAGTTCAGCAAACCCCCTGTATCCATGTTAATCTGGGAGACTTATCAAGTCAATAACCTTGAAAATGTCATCTGATCAACTGAATATTTATATTGACTTATTGATTCCTAGAGAAGAACCTACATCCTCCACCCTTTGCTTTCTATTGTTATTATGAAGACCAACTCTGAATTTGTTGATTTATTTTATTGATGGCATGCATCCAATAAATTAAGAAAAGTTGCTATTTTGTGTCTAGAGTTGCTATTGCGTGCCAGATCTTCTTTGTTTCTCCTTAGGGAAAAATCGGTTTTTGTTCAGAAAAAAATTACCCATTTTTTCTGCTTTATAAACAAATCTGTGACAGCAGGAATTGTTTTTAGAATAAAGTCATTTTTCTATATAACTAAAACCTAATGCAACTGTAGTACTGCAGAGTGATTGCTATAGAGTAGAAGACGGAATAAAAATGATTGGATGTAGAATAATAATTTAAATATTTCTCAGTATTGATGAAAAAGAATCATATTGTTACAGTGAAAGTCCTGGGAAAGGGCTTTGTTGTTGTTGTTGTTTTTGGAAAACTTTCATGAATACACTCTCCAACATCTACAAAAAAAATCAAGTTGATATGAAATCTACTTGAACAACCATAAACACAGTAAAAGAAAGCAAATGGGCTGAAAAGAGGATATCATTGCCTGGCAGAAATATCATTTCTCAATATGAGCACTGATAGGATTCCCAGGATTAATATAAAATAGTCATGTTTGTTCATGTTAATACAGGGAAAGAAATTATAAGCACTTTTTGAAAGGGAAAGGGGCAGTATTCTCAAAGAGTTATGGAACTTGACTGTGCTATGTTAAGGTCCCACATTCAATCTCAGATATCTAATAGTTGGCTTGGAGGATGTCTCCACCAATCAATTTTTGTAAGATCTGTCAATGAAAATGCAGAAGCAGCCGCTCTCACTGCCAAAGCCTCACATTCCCTGTGTATAATAATATGCATAATAATAATAATAATAATAATAATAATAATAATAATTTATTTATACCCCGCCCTCCCCAGCCAAGACCGGGCTCAGAGCGGCTTACAAGCAATAATAAAAACAAGATGAATGATTACAACTTAAAAACAAAAATAAAATACAACATTAAAATAATGGAACATTAAAATATTAAAATGTAGCCTCATCGCAGGAGGAGAAGGAAAAGAAAAAAGAAAGAGAGGGAGGGAGGGAATCAAATTGGCTCCAAGCCAAAGGCCAGGCGGAACAACTCTGTCTTACAGGCCCTGCGGAAAGAAATCAGATCCTGTAGGGCCCTGGTCTCATGAGGCAGAGCGTTCCACCAGGCCGGAGCCAGAGTTGAAAAGTCCCTGGCTCTGGTTGAAGCCAATCTAACTTCCTTAGGGCCTGGGACCACTAGGGTGTTGTTATTTATGGACCTTGAGGCTCTCCGTGGGGCATACCAGGAGAGGCGGTCCCGTAGGTACGAGGGTCCTAGGCTGTGAAGGGCTTTAAAGGTCAAAAGCAGCACCTTAAATCTGACCCTGTACTCCACCGGGAGCCAGTGCAGCTTGAAAAGCACTGGGTGAATATGCTCCCATGGCAGAGACCCCGTGAGGAGCCTTGCTGCAGCATTCTGTACCCGCTGGAGTTTCCGGGACAGCTTCAAGGGCAGCCCCACGTAGAGCGAATTACAGTAGTCAAGCCTGGAGATGACCGTCGCATGGATCACTGTGGCCAGGTCGGGGCAGGAAAGGTAAGGGACCAACTGCTTGATGCGGCGAAGGTGGAAAAATGTCGCCTTGGCTGTTGCTGTAACTTGCGCCTCCATGGAAAGGAGGCATTGAACTATAACAATGAAGAAACAGATCCTTATCCTATGCAACCTAAAATTTTATTGTAAGGGAGGAACAGAGGGACAGTAGGAACCTGAAGATGGCAGGAAGCAGACAGAGAATGTGTGTTCAGTTCAATAAAGCTGCTTAGGGATGGACTTGTCAATTTCCAGTCCATATAGCTTCTGAATGTGTCCACCCACAATTCTTTTCCACACCCACATTAATCAGCATCCAATGAAGATTTGGGTTTTAAGGATAGATTTGAAAGTAGAGGCAGGGGTGTCACAAAGTTGTTCTGAAGGGCAACCTCAGGCATTGGGAGCATCAAGGGGGGGAAGGACATGAGTGAACAAACTGGAGATTTCTGGACAGAAAAAGGCCGTGCATTACATTAAACAACTAGGAAGCGGCCAAAATGCTGTGTAACAAACCACGCAAGTTGGAGGGAGAGAAAAGTTAAGCTGTAGTTTCCCCCCTTGTGTTTTCTGCTAGGCTTGATTCTAAGCTTTATTTATATGTCTTGAGATGCATCACCTCCCTCTTACTGTATTTTATATTGACTTGTAGGAATACACAACCACCCACACAACTCTTTTCCTTCTGTTTTGACAGAGCAGCATAAATGATCTCTGTGCAGTCTTTTAGTCTCATTTCCATTATTGGTGTTCCATCTGAGAAAAACCTTTTGTTTCTGGGAATTCGGTTTTGTTGTTTAGTTTGGCGCAGCTTAAGTGTCTGTGCTTCAATCCCCCTTTCAGAGGGATGAAGGGTAATAGTGGTTCTACAAAGTGATTGTGGTTCCCAAAATGATTGTTGTGAAGGAGAAAAAAATGAAGTAGTGTCCAACATGCATTAGCCTCTTTCTAATGTAAGACTCCTTTCATTGTGAGCTAATTGCTGTTAATTAGTGAACATTTCAGCTTGCTATGAGATTGTGCCCTTGTACCTAGTTTTAGGACTATGCCAGATATAGTTATGTATGCCATCCCAGAAATATGTACTTCAGGGATGGGTAACCTGTGGCCCTCCAGATGTTGCTGGATTGCAATTCCCCATCATCCTTGACTGCTGACCATGTTGGTTTGGTCAATTATGGAAATTGGTGTCTTAGCTACATATGCACTCCAACTTCCCATCCAACATGTAATACCTAGTGCAGGCATAGGCAAATTCAGCCCTCCAGATGTTTTGGGACTGCAACTCCCATCATCCCTGACCACTGGTCCTGTTAGCTAGGGATGATGGTAGTTGTAGTCCCAAAACATCTGGAGGGCCGAGTTTGCCTATGCCTGACCTAGTGTATGTGGTTTCTTTTACACTTCCCCAACTTGTCCCAATTCTCACAAAATACTTTGTTGCGTAATTTCAGTTATACAGGCTCATGTACCATTCACTCATTATAGTGGTTTCATTTATGTATTGTCGTCTTGGATAGAGGTGAAATGCCCAAAGAGGTTAAATGTTTCCCTGGTGCATTTCTATCAGTTCTTATTTTTATGTCCTGTTGTGCTTGTTCAATCTCTCATGTAGTGAATTCACTGTTTGCTTTGGCCAAAGTACACCACAATATGAATTGCTGACAGGTTGACACATATATGACATTATCAGGAGGTGTGTGAGAGTGAGCTTTTGATAATATTTACATATTCATTATTTGTAGGTAATGAAAAATCCATAAACTTATTTTACAGAGCTCAAAGTAGCACTTGATACAAAAGCATTTAAAACACTTCATCAAATAAAGAAAAAACTATAAGCAAATTTAAATCCCCATATTATAGTAAAGAAAGGAGAAACTACAACAGTTTAATAGCTAGGCAGCAGAACTGAAAGCCTGGCAAGACAGAAATGTGTTTACTTGGCATTGAAAGATTGAGAAAGATGTTGCCAGATAAATCCCCTTGTCAGAGAATTCCATATGTGGTGCCACTAGAGTAGACTAGTTCTATTTTGAGTGAATCTAACATGCTTAAGCATAGTTGAGCACAAGTTATTTTTCTCTGAAGGCTTCAGAGGAGCCAAATCCATTTTTCATGTTTGCCAAGTTGTATCTGTAATGTTTAACATTAAAAAACAACAACAATTGGTCTTGGAAAAATGAATAAACACCATGTTCATATGCTATTCTAGGAAGCTGTTTAGTTATTGTTTCCCCCCATGTAATTTTGGTGTGTTCACTCCAGTCCTCATGACACTGAATTCATGGGGATATTCACAACTGTAAGGTGCACACAAAGAGAAAAAGGTAGATCAGCACTATTAATTTTTTTTATTAATTTGGACACTCAATCAAGTCACCAAATGCAACACCATCCATTGCATACTAGAATGCTAGTTTTCTATGAATTTGTAAAAATGCCTTTAACACACACATGGTTTGAAATTTCTTTGTTGTTTATACAAGAAACTTCAATGATTTTAAACCAAAAATAATACATATGCATGAAACAAGAGAAATGATCTTATTTCTTCCTTTTGCCAATTAATTTCAAAGTGCCAAATACTTTTATAACAACCAGCTTTGACTATAGTTACTTCTACATAAATAAAGATACTTTAAAAGCAGAGATTCTTCTAAGAAGAATAAAGACAGGATTGTACCATATTTGTGCAAATACAAGTCTGTTCTCAGAACAGGACTTGTTCACCCTCTCCCCACTGAGTACTTCTGCACTTCCAAAAGCCTCTCTTGCAGGTAAGGGGGATTTCAAGAGAAACCTGGGGTGTGATATGAAGTCCTGCAGTCCCACAGAGGTCAAGGAGCATCCAAGCCAAGGTCCAGCAACATGGGTAGTTGAGCAGGCACATCACCGCATCTCTGTATCCCTTTTGTACTTTGCATGCTGATTACAGCATCTGGGCTTGATGAGGCATGCAACCTTCACCTATTCCAAGCCTACTCCAGCTGAGGAATCACACACTTCCTCCTAGAGCTAGTGAGCCCCACCTTGCCAGCTAGGGAGCTGAGCTGTGGGCCCTTGCCTGCCTCAGGCTCCTAGAGTGTCTCTATTGCTGCTTCCTACACCTCAGAGCTTGCTGTGTTCATGGAGACAGGGTGATGGGTCCTGCTGCTCTGGTTCCTGTGCATTGATCCCCATCCCTTTGCCATCCTCCACCAACCTGTCAGTATTTCTTTCCCTATCCCCTGCTTGCCTCAGTGTGTCCCAGACCCAGCTACGCCCCTAGCTGGGATCTTCTTCCTACTCCCCATCATCCTGCCAATTCATGACAGATATGCTATGAGCTATATGCAGCTGAAACCTTCAAGGAAACAGCTCTGAGCATGCTTAAAGCAGATGCATGATTCTGAACAGACTAATGGGGTTTACAATGGCAGCACTCCTACTAGTATTGTTTACTATGGCTGGATTTCTTTCATGACAATGGGAGGAAGGGGAAGCCTGCAAAACTATGGTTAAAGAACCTTCATTTCTAGTAAAATATGAATTTATCACATGGTTTTTTTTCTGCCTGGAGACACATGAGATGAATATCTGGGTTATAGCAATATATTTGGATTGGGAGTGGCTGAGTGGTCCAGAGAGGTACCGGTAACTGACAGAAATATCTCCAGGAGTCTTTCTTAGTTCAGATGGAATGATACCAGTGGGGAAGTGGGCAGAAAAGAGTGTGGCTTTGAGATGTTTGGAATGCTGTAAAAACATATTTTTTAAAGTTTTTATTTTCACTTTGTAGAGCAATGCCCCAGTTTGCTTTAATGGACAGCTATTTATTTGTCCCTCTACATCAAACGCTTGCATAATCAGACATCAATGTGATGACAATGCAATGAATCCATTTATAAAAGCTTCTGAGTGTTTCATTGGCAGTCTGTTTGCTGTTGTAGGGTATACATTTTAAGGGAGAGTTACTACAGCAAAATAATATTTCATGCTATCAGTGTTTTCCAAAATCTTAATGGTATTATTTCTACAAAAGCTCACTTCCTATTCTTTTATTAATCCCAAGTATTCATTTTACTGGAAACTCTCCTATTGCTACCTAGAAGTCTATGTTTTGTAGGACACAACAATGTTTTGGACAGGAAGCCTCTCCTTCATTCCTATTGGTCAACTTCAGGATTGCTATTCCATATAACTTTTTGTCACCTTTGCAATTTCTGTATTACCAGTTAGCTAATAGGGACAGTCCATTTGTGCATAAAAGCCATTGTTTGAATCCTTCCATTGTTGAAATCTTTCTTTTTCCATTTGCCACATTTACCTGATACCTAATAATGCAGGAGAAATATGCCTATGCATTTTCTTAAAATGGTCCCTTTTTCTCCTTTGAGTTCCTAATTTGGCTCTTGATTTAAACTTTCCTTCAATTCTTAAAGCTCAGCTCACTCCATTTTCTGTACCTCAGTGAAATGGATGAATGAAAACAAAGATGGGACAAAAAGACTACCTTCCTGGCAGTGGTGGCAGTGCTTTTTCTTAAAGCCCATCATAGAGGTGGGGTGTGTGTGTGAGAATTGCCCCAAATCTCAGTTGAAAGGACACTATAGGTGTTCCCACATATATTCAACAAATTGCAATCTGTGCCCCACAAATAACTGGCTTCTGCACTTGTAGCCTATGTACACCGTAGTTGAGCAATACAAATGACAACTGTGCCCACTCTTCCACACAAACAAGACAGACAGTTGGCTAGTGAGGAGGCGGTGAGAGATAAGCTAACTCCCGAAACTTAAAACTGTTGTTGGGGAACATTTGGCTGATCTGTACAATTTACCCCTCAACACTTCAAACTTTACATCCTGATATTTTACCAAATGTATCAAATATTAATAACTCATTTTGAAGTGATGTCAATATATCTTGACAGCTAATCATTGAATAATCTGTGCATAAATATATTTTTTTATTTCCTTTTGAAATAAAAGCTTTTCAAGTGTTCACTTGGAACACTTGAAAAGCCTTGTCCAGTTCTAGGGTAGTGGGTGAGCAATCACACATTCCTACTTGGTTCTCACCTCTAGAATTTTTACTATGGTTGTTGTATTAAAAATGTGCACACAATCTCTGCTGATAGTTTAAATGAAGCAGCTTTAAGAATGCCAGATTTGTAGTAAAGGCTTGTTTGGCTATGGAATTGTTATTTCTACATTCAATATACTTTTTCTTCATGTATGCTATTGAGTTTGACTGTGCCTTGCCTTTCCTTCTTCCCATAGCAGCAGAGACTTGGATATTGTTTTACCCTAGCTGTTTTTAAATATATACCTGACAAACGGCAGAGCATTAGGTTCATCATTCTAAAGGAATTCTATGACAAGTGTTTGTTGTGGCAACTTATTTTTTTCTAACTTACAAAGGTTACATTTTATAGATACAGTTTGGAAAACACCAAAATGGATTCAATACCCACAAATTCCTTTAGAATACATGATTTGCTAGCTTACACTCAAGGGCTTGAATGCTCAGATACAGTTTGGGGGTTTCTAACTAGGCTGTTTTAAAATATCCCTTTTCTGAACTCAATCTAATCTCCAGAGAAGACAGGGCCTAAAGCAAAGCCTTCCTAGAAGATGCTAACCATTTGATAGGACCATACGGGTAAAGCATCCCTGGGCTGATAGGTAACAATCAGCACATTCAGTGAATCCCATAAGTGAACCTGCAGCTAGTGTAGAAAGCATGGAATCGGTATAATATCTCCTGCCCTGTAACTGACAGCAGGTGCACCACCTGAAATGTCTTAACTATCTTCAAAGAGCTGCCTTGCAACATCACAGTAATCAATCTGAATGTGTATGTACAGCATTGCGTATTAATTTCAACAAGTCTTCAGTAACAACACAGCCTCGTGATAGCAATTGTTATTGCCAGAGATAGTGGAAGTAACAATATTTGCGTCACTTGGCCTTACGTAAAAATAGTTATGTAAGCTAAGTAAATATTCTATTTACTTAAAAATAGAATATTAATATCCACTTATAATTGATACTTACCTTTTGCAGACTAAGGGTGTTATCAGACTTTTTTCCTGCAACATGAATAGATGGCTACATCTGCCAGAGGCAGTCTTGCCAGACAGTAGGGGTTTTTTTTTTAAGTCTCCCCCCACCCCCGCCGCCCATGTTCAAAAGAATTCAATATCAAAATACTATTCAGCAAACAGCAGGTGGCTGATAAAGCATTTAGTACAATCCTTTGTCTTTCTGTTCCTCACTGTTGCATTTTATGGCTTTTATCCTGAAAAAAGTATACATTGTGTTGAATGCATCTTGTTATGATTCCCCCCCCCCCTCAGTTTGCTATATATGTGAAACCAGATGGTTTGGATATTTTTAATTGAAGCATATAAATAATGTAGCAGAAATCTGTTATCCTCATACCCTTAAGGTATCAGGTGTTTCTCATCTTCTCCTGTGGAATGTGATATTCCATGGAGAGTGGTGAAAATAGAGGAAAGCGAGCATACAGCAGCACTTGAATATAGTTACAAACCCCTTTATCTATATATCCAGGGAAGAATATGAGCTACTTGGATCATCAGATGCACATAACAAATGGAGTGGCACCTGCACGGGGTGGCATTGAAGTATTGCATCCAAGCAGAAGAAATTCAGCTCTCCCCTCCCCCTTTTCTTTTTTTGCATTGTTCTCTGCTCTAACGCTCCCTGTCCTAAAAATCTTGGGTGAGTGACAATATTGTAAAAACAAATGGGGGTGGATAGTTGTTTCAGGAATGCTCTTCAGTACAATTCTATACATGTCTGCAAAACTGCAAATATTAACAGAAATGTATATGAGAATTCATACAATTCTTGGTGCAGATTTTTCATTTTTAGTACAAACTGAAGCAGAACAGGGCATAACTGGACTTGGGTTTGAAGAGTGAGAAACTGAGATAAACCAAAACTGACAGATACATCCATTGCTCCATGGGAGTCACTTCCACTTAACACAGCAGGAGTTAATTCTGATTTGTACATAGGAAAGCATCACTTAATGAGAATTTGAAGGTTGTTGAACACACTGGTGGAATAAGCATCTAACTAGTAAGTTGTTAACCTGGCACTAATGCCCCCAAATATGTGGTTGTCATGAGCAAGCCAGCAGTAAATCACACAAAGTGAAGTTAACTCTTTTTTAGGGAAAAATGAGAATCTGCACTGGAGTGCCAGGCTTAATGAGCTCAACAACTCTTCTTCTTTTTAATAACTTTTATTAGGTTTTTAATAATTTTATACATATAAAATATAACCTTTTCAAACATTCAAATACAAGGTTCATTTGAACCTTCGGACCTCCTTCCCTCCCTCCATGGGAGTTTTCCCAAGCAATCTGAGACTGTGTCTACATAACACTAATTTCTCCCCATCTCTCTTAATGCCTCTTCTGGTTCTGGGAGACCAGGGGGGAGGTGAGCTTGTCACAGTAGGAGGAAGAAACAACCATACTTCTTCACCAGCCTGACGCATCTCTGCCTCCCTCATGCCACGCTTCTGCTTCAGCTTCTGATTCTGGACTTCTGTCTGCCACAGACTCTTCCTGCTCACCAAACCTAATTTCCTATTGCTTCTGACACCTGTTCCTCCAAGTCTTCTTCCTCTGACTATCATCATCCCACCACCAATCCCCAGGGTCTGAGCCTTCTTCCCTTGGGAGTTCCCCAGCTGGTTCCTTCCACCATTCCTCTGCATTCTACCCACTGCAGACAGCAGTATTATATGGGTTTTCTGCTTGGAAAGAATGAATTGGGGTTTTTTGGCAGGGGGCAGATGAAATTCTGGCCAGTCACAGGAATGGAGTGAGTCCTGGAAACTTACATATTGGGTGTCATTGACAGCATTTTTCTCCTCCTCTCTTTTGTTGTTTCTTTTTTATTGCAGTCTTCACAGTGGAGGAAACTGTAAAGCTTTTATTTTGACAGCTCAGACTCACTTTTGTTTCACTCATAGTCCAGTAGTGTGGAATCTCTGCCCCTGGGGACTAATTAGACCCAGCAGGTCTCCCAATTTTTGGCCAAGCCATGCCTACCTGTTTTACATATATATGACATCAGATGCAGGACGGGTAAATTCATTGTCACAGGTGATTGACAGGTGGACAGCCTCACCCATCTGTCAGACTGGACCTACTGGAAATGAGGGAAATAACAATCTGGTCTGCTGCCTGGATCCAGGTCCCAACCCCACCCTTGCCCCATTGTGGAGTGGGAGCAATAATGACCACCACACTGACATGTAATGTTGCTACATCTAGTGGCAACAGCAAAAAATAGCAGGGATGGATGGAGAAATGAGGACATTGTAATAGTGAGGTCCCAAAAAAGATTTTTGGCAATAAAAATAAACCAAAGTTTCCGTGAATGGGATGGCAAATTTTGAGTGAGAGATTTTGCAGCATTTTGCCAAAATCCTGTGACTGCAGCCCAAAATCTTTTGACTTGATGATCCTCTGAATAAGAAGCATTTGAAAGGTAGGAGTTGAAAAGGCCTTTTAGAATATGCTCCTTCCGTGCAGCTTGTATTGTTATTTAAGCCTAGTCTCATTTAGCACTGTGCACAAAACTATTCTGTTTGAGTTTTGAAAAAAGGTTTAAGTGTGCTGAACTATCATTCTCATAAGCAGAATGAGCAAAATAGGATACTCCCACCATGTTCCACCCTAGTTGCTAGTGCTGGTTTCAGATGTTGCACCAAGCTCATATAAAATTGTGTATCAGCTGAAAAATGCAGCATCTTTAATTACATAAATATTTTATATTTGGGTAGATACTGTACCAGGCAGTTGGAAGAAAATGTGGAAACATCATTTGTACAGCACACTTTAGTTTCAAATCAATTCACTTTCTCTCATGTGTAAAATAGATCTTGCCGTTTTATGGAGTTCTGTTTGTCTGGCTCCATGATAAAATTCCAGACTGGTGCTGTGTTGTCTGTGTCTCTTCTTCCTTTTCTGCATTTCAGGAACATTTATTTGCTCATTATTCCTGCAGCAAATTGTTACATCTCAATGATCTTGTTAGTATCCCTTTTCATAGTTAAAGCGACAGTGGTATATAGGCCATGTACAAGAATTTCCACAAATTGAAATCAAGACTGTCTAGAAAACATCTATTTATGATTTAGTCTTCAATATTCAGTAGAAACATTTTGTCTATTAAAAACACACCACCTTTTATACTCCCACTTTTATAGAAACATGGACTGAGTTTCTTTACATGAAAGGTTTTATGGTAAGATGGCAAGACATTATCTTTGGCAACCGTCATTCTTGGTTCCATATAGGAACACAGAAAATAAAGCTTTAATAGTTACTGGTAGGAAAAATATTTGATTGATTATTCTTGAACCTCATAGGCCTAATCTGTATTAATTCATTGAGCACAGTGACGTCAATGTTACTAACAGTCACTCTAGATTATTAATTTCTGAATATGCTATAACGAAAACAGGATGCTGAAAATCAAAGCAGTTGCACTATGTTATTGAAAAAAGCAAAATTCTTCAAGGATGGGAAGCTAATATACTGAACTAGCCGAGGGTCAGACATAAGGAATGTTGAATGTTACATTGTGATTATCACAAAAAGATCAATTTGCTGTTGAAATGCCAATATGTTATTAAACAGAGGAGTTGTTTAATGTTGCTTTGCAAGAGTAACTTTATATCCAAATGATATAAAATGATTTCCTGCTATCTCACTTGTTTACACGTGGTCATGCAATGTTTAGAAACAGTATTAACAAGAAAAAAAATCTGCAGAAGTTAATTTGCTCAAAAAATGCATTTGAGGAGTGCAAAGAAGGGGATATGAAGACAAGCAGTGACTGATCCTGTGTTCATGACTTTACAAAATTATGTTTTTCCAGAGTCTTCCATTGGGATTTCTGCTAGTGTCCACAAACAAGCATTCTGAGATATGCCGTGATTTTGGACTTCCGGGTTGGCGCCATCGCCGAATGGCGGACTCCCTCCGAGCTCCGGAGGGAGTCTGCTCGGCAGGGGCTGGGTTCTACCGCACCGGCGATGCGGGGACCCTTAGAAACCACGGCCACGGAGGCCGTGGACATGGAGACTCGGCTTGCACCGTTAGCGCCCTCCCGACTCGTGAAGGAGCCTTTTTAAAGGCTACGGATCGGGTGCCGGGGAGAAGCGTGGTGCCTTGAGTTTTCTGCTTCCCCTGCTGAGCGAAGCCGCATGCCATCCGGCGGAGAGCGCTGACTTCTTCCATTGAAAATTCGGACTTTTCAACAACAACCCGTGAGTAAATTTGGAAATCGGGTTCAAAAGGAGGAAAAAAAATTTTTTTTTTTCGAATTGGATACGAGCGGGGGGGATCCAAAAAGGAAGTCAGTCCCCTCCCTATTGTAAACTTTCCAAAACAAGGACGGGGAAACCAAGACCCAAAAAGGCTTGCATTGCTGATAAAAATCCAAAATTTCACGATGGGGAACTACAAGAACTGTGCTGGAGGAGGAACTGGAGAAGGGAAACGCAACCCCCCCCCCTGGGAACCGGGGCGACTGAAGAGAGAGCCTGGTGAAAGGAGTCGGAGATTTTGACAGCTGTCAAAATAGCTGTCAAAGTCGAAAAGTGGAGTGGATTTTATTATGAGAACTTGGCTGGTTAAATTTGATACAATTTGCTACAACTTGTTAAAATTTGGATACAAAATGGCGAATATGGATAACAAATTGACTTTTGGATTAGAGGAAACAAAGTCACAACAATCCCCCTTGAGGAGCTTCGGGACATTACAAGGATTGGGAAAGTGGAAAAACACCAATGGAACTTTACAGGACTGGTTATCTTCTGGGAAAGCTGCAAAACGGAAATAACATCTCGTCTTCAGGGTGTTTTCTTTTTTGTTTTTTTAAAGGAGACAATAGATTTTTCTATTGAAGAAAGGAAGGGACTGAACGTAAGGTTTTGCCCCTGAATAACAACCATCCCTGCAGACTTACCAAACTTTCGAATTACAACGTTTTAGCAGCGGAACAAAGGGAATTTAGACTACAACCTGGAAAGAACAATGGAGGGAGTTCTATTACAGTTTTATTAAAGACTGAAGTTAAAGTTTTGAAAAATAATGATAATAATAATAATTTTGATTTTCAAAAAATTTATTTTTAATTTTAAAAAGAAAAAGCCAGCAAGGAGTTGGGGAAAAGTTGTGATTTATGGCCTTAAGAATTTCAGGCAGACACTAGGGGTTGATGGTCAGGGGGAAATTAAACCGGAGACAGGGGGGGGAGAACTAAGACTCCAAAGGCTTGCCAACTTTGTTATTTTTTGCTGAATTGGTCTATTATTCATTATATTTTTTTTTATTTTCTACCTTTTCTGTTTCTATTATCTGGGGTGCTTCTTTTATTAAAAAATGGAAATTGTGGAATGACATGGGGTGGGTCTTGGGGAAAGAACACTGGGTTTTTTTTTCTTTTTTTTTATTATTATTAAGGGTAAAATAAATTAAGTTTCAATTTGAATGGGGAACTTGTTTGGCCAACAATATGAAAGGGGAATATGGTAGGGGTGGGGGAAGGGGGGAGTCCCGTAAAGTGATATTTTTTGTATTTTTGAAAAATTTTAATAAATATTATTTAAAAAAAAAAAAAAGAGATATGCCGTGATTTTGGAATCTTGCACTAGTGTTTGAAATGTATCTAATGTTGTTCTTTTAGATGTGTTTGGACTTGCACTGATGTACTCCAAGTAAAGCAAAGCACACAACTTCAAATGATCAATAGATAATCCCTATGTTATAAATATAAGCAGTTTTAATAATGACTTCAGCTTGGATGTAGAGTTGGGTCTGGAAATTCATGAAGGTCCCCCGGTCCTCTCCTCCCTGAAAGGCCCATTGAGAGAGTCAGCAGACCCTCCTAAGCAGCATGGAATGTAGCACCCAGGGTTTTTGGGGTTGAGGAATCAATCAATATTGGGCAAAGACACCTCACAGACACACACAGCTCACACCACATGGTTCAATATTGTCCTCTTTTTCTTCTAGATAAACTTTGGGGGCTAAAGGGGGTGGGGAGGAAAGGAAGAGGGCCTTTTTCTGAAAGCATCTTATCCATTCACAGTTCTCAGGAATCAAACCAGAATTTGTAACAAGAGTTTTTCTTCTACCATGGGCCCCCATTTGTGGAATGTTTTCCCCCTGGAGGCTCACCTGGTGTCTTCATTACATATCCTTAGGCACCAGGCAAAAATGTTCCTCTTCAACCCTGCCTTTGGCTGATTAAACAATCTGTGACCTTTAAAATATGGCAGGTTTCTTTTTTTGGGGGGGGGGGGTTGCTGTTGTTTTATCATTACGTTATGTATTTTGTGTTTTTATACTGTAAACCACCCTATGATCTTCAGATGAAAGCCAGTATATAAATTTAATAAATAATTAAAATAAGCAAACATGCACTTTGTAGAAATGAACCAAAAAAAACCACAACCCTGTTCTTGCATTGATTTTTGTTGTTCTTTCTCAGCATCATTGCTTGATGTGTGGCAACCTCACAACTCAAATGAGGTTTCTAGGAGTGTCTTGGGGAAAGCGAATGGAGATAAAGAGAGCCATTAAGTGGGGAGGGGCGGTCAATTTTCCAAGGCCTAGGGGAAAAGGCATTAAGTTCCTCTTTTTGGGGGGGGGGAGTTATTAGAAGCTTCCAGAATACTCTACACCAATTTAATTAATGCACCCAAATTACTTGATCCCTTACTTCCATGGAAGAACAGCAATCAGTATAGTTTGGCATTTCAAGGGTAACTGCAGAGCTGTATTTTTAAAATCTATATTGAGTGCAAAATATAATGAAAACTGCTCATAAGTGTCACTTTCGTGTTCGTGGGAGGAAAGAATTCTGTGGAACATAATTTTTTGCCATGTGATGCACCGTTTCTCATAATCACACAAAACAGCATTAGTAAATGTAAAAAATGGAGCATTTCCCACACTTGGCCATGAGTAAAATGAAAGGAGTCTATTAAATGTATTGCCTTAATGTTATCAGAGAGCAGGGGAAACCATGGAAAGTTGAAGGAGGGAGGTGGGGAAACAAATTAGTACTTTCCAGTCATGTCATTACATGTTGACCTTGTATGTAATGTCTCTTCTTGTTTGCACTACCAAGTTGGTTAATGCATACTAAAAGTTTATTTATTTATAAATTCAAAACCCTTTTGGTTTAAAATGTTGGTTTTAATGCTTTCTGTGTTCCCTCAACTGCCAAAATGTGGAGCCATTACACCTGCTGTTAAAGGCCACATTCAAAAACCATTTCTCTTGGGAGGCATATGTTATCATCCTACCTCATGCTTCCCATTCAATACCACTTGAAGCAGTTGTACCCTCATTATTTTCACAGTATTCCTGAAGTTCAGCTCCCATCTTTTCGCTTGGTTTTCTTAATTTTATTGTTCAGAAGTGAAATACTTAGGAACATCATGAACCAGAGATTTAACATCATCCATTAACTGAATAGCCAAAGATTCTGGAGCATGATCTGAAACACCAGTTGTATCAATGTAACATGTAAAATGTATGTAACAGCAGAAGTATAAGCATGTGCCAAATTATCTGAATTGTTCCAATATGGTAGTTTGAGGCTGCCTGTGTATAACCTCTTTCTGTGTACACAGCTCTGCTCTTAATGAAATGTCAACACTGGTGCAATCTATGTATTTATGGTTTGTTTGTTTCTGTTTTTTGTCCTTAGCCTTTAGGACAAAGTGGGGTGTCTGTTTAAGTAAATAAGGAACTCCAGACCAGTTTATAAATTTCAGTCATATATCATGTTTTATTGCTTTTTTAAAAAATCAGTATGGCAGCAATATTAAAGGAGGACGAGCAGATGGCATTGCCTAGTGAAAAACCTTCACACAAGATGATGTCGTTCTACATGTGCCTGCTAAGAATTAGTAATTTTGAATGTATTGCCTCTCTCACTTTCCGTGACTTGCTCTATACTATGGTATGTTTGGATACATTCAGATGGAAAATAGTCTGTCAATTTTATCACATAAAATAACAAATTTCCAAATGTTTTATCTGAGTGGGATTCCCTCCCTGCCGCCTGCAATTGTAAGACATACCACTTTTCATGACATGGGGATATTAAAACACTTTCAAGTAACTACAACTTGGGTAATAAAGGACATTCCTGCTACCAATAAATCCCAATAAGCTGCCACCCTGTACATTTACTAGAGAGTAAGCCTGGTTGGACACAGGTGGGTTTACTCATGAATAAACACGAAGCTTGGAGTCAGCATAGGGCATACTGGGGCAAAGTGGGAAGGCTCAGCGGCAGTCAAGGAGTTGGGTATATGGGGCTGACTAGAGCTGCAGGGCATGCATGTGAACTTCCTGGCCTTATCACCTTAATAATAATAAATAATAATAATAAATTTTATTTATATCCCGCCCTCCCCAGCCGAAGCCGGGCTCAGGGCGGCTAACAACATTCAAATAATCAAACAATCAAATAAAACAACATTCTAAAAATATTTCACTATAAAAATTAATTAAAATCAAGTTGATGGCAACCATTAAGCAAAACTCTGTGCAGGTTACCAGCGGAGGGAGTCAGGCTGCGCCCTGACCAAAGGCCTGGTGGAACAACTCTGTCTTGCAGGCCCTGCGGAAAGATGTCAGGTCCCGCAGGGCCCTAGTCTCTTGTGACAGAGCGTTCCACCAGATTGGAGCCGCAGCCGAGAAGGCCCTGGCTCTAGTTGAGGCCAGCCTAACCTCTCTGAGGCCTGGGACCTTCAGGATGTTTTTATTTGCAGACCGTAGGTTTCTTTGTGGGGCATACCAGGAGAGGCGGTCCCGTAGGTACCTTGCAGTTTCTATCAGCACAGCTGCCATCATTGTGGGCAAACCAAGAGCGTCAACGTGGTACAGGGGTTAGCGTTGAACAAGGACCTGGCAGAGTTGGGTTTAAATCCCCAATCAGCCATTAAGGTCACTGGGTGACCTTGGGTCAGTCACTCTCTCACACACAGGATTCTTGGCAGGCTGAAATGAAGAGAGGGAGAACTATGTCCACCATTTTTAACTCCTTGGAGGATAGTTGAGATATAAATGATCTATAAAATAAAAAAGCAGCCCACTTGTTCACAAGCCAGAACGTCATTCTCTCCCCCCAACAGTCTGGTGTTGCATAGGAATGGGTAAGAAGAGTGACTAATACTCACCTGTAAATCTCCCCCTCCTCCCTGAAAAACCCCCCTAACTGGGCTGGTGGTTTTTGTAAGCAGCTGAGAATAATAGCACTTGAAGAGAGAGGGGAGGGAGCTTGGCTAGGCCAGACATGCACAACCCACTAGACTCAGAACACATTCTGTCAGTCATGTATCCTGCCAGTGCTTGACTAGAAGCTAAGATGTCAAGAGCATCAGACCAGTTTTTATGCTAACAGGGTCCTCTAATCCTTAGTTATCATGCTCAGGTTTACCCTCACAGTTGTTGCCTCAAAACCATTTAATCTATTCTGCAGCAGCTGGAAGTGCCAGCAATATTGTGCAAGTGTTGGGTAATGGGGCTGGTTGTGCAAAACTTAATTGCAAAATTATTAATGTGCTCTAAGTTGCAAATTACTGCTGACATGAAAGAAAGCCCAATACTGATTATTTGTTCAGCTGACTTGGCATGTGGTGCTGTATAACTATATATATATTTACTCAGGGAATAAAGTTCTAATAATCAGAAATGACTTCTGTTCTTACTATGTAGGAACAATACCAAAGCAGCTGATTAATTAGTGAGCAATGTATTTATGAGTGAATTTCTGAGAGGCTAACGAAAGACTAATAGCAATGTGTCTAAAATGATGTGTAATTGGGGAAGGTTCTCTATAAAAAATAACACTTGGCCTTGTTTTAAATTATGCCCTTGTAGTTCCCTAAATTAATATTGATTTATACATCTTGATGCCTGGGATTTTGCAAGATAGCATTTGTAAGAAAAACCACAACTTTGTTTTGTGGGCTGGGGAAAGCACTGTATTTACACAACAATATATTCTTAGGCTGTAATGTCATTTATGCAGCAAAGGGAAAGAGAAGGCAGAGCAATTTGCAAGCACACGTTGAGTATGGGTAAGTTCTTTTTTTATTTAATGTCAGTGTCATTTTACTCAGCAATGAGAAGCATGCAAGCAAGTGAAACAAACGCAGCAACAAGTCAAATGCTAAAATACGTGCTACAGTCCATTATATATGTGTTCATATCTGATGTGAAGCACTGACTGATCCTGTAATCCTAATTGTAAGGAGCTACTGTTGGCGTGTGCTCATCCATTAGAGTGTCTCCTTGTGCTTCTGCTGTGGCACATTCTGTCGGTGAATTTGCACTGGCATAGTTTGTTCAGGTGGGGAACAGTCAGTAGCTTAGCAGTACAGCATCTGCTTTGCATGCAGAAGGTTCAAGGTTCAGTCCTCAGCATATCCAGGTGGGTTTGGACAGAAACCTGCCTGAAACCCTGGAGAGCCACTGCCAGTCAGTTTTCGGACAATACACAGCTAGATGGATAAATGGTCAGAATCTGTATAAGGCAGCTTCTTATGTCCTAGGTAGCTTTCATTCTGCTCAGGAGGTTGTAGACTCTCCTACGTTGGAGGTTTTTAAGCAGAGGTTATGTGGCCATCTGTCATGGTCATGAATGTTTTAGCTGAGATTCCTGCTCTCCATAGTCACTTGAGCCCTTTAGGTATAAGGGACTTGAAAGGAGCTCCCTGTACGGAGATCATAGCTGTCAACGTTTCCCTTTTAAATTCCCTTATTCCGAATAGGATTCCTCACAAGAAAAGGGAAAAGTTGACAGCTATGACGGAGATGGTGATATTATGTTGAAAATCTATGAACATCTACGATTGTATGGCTCTATCCAAATCACATAACACATTCCTTGGTGGTGGGTAGTGGGGTGTTTTTCTGTAGCCTTTCTGAGGTACCCAGACTAAAAACTGGTTGCAGCTTTGGATTTGGACGTCATGATGAAATTGTTTGCTTATCTTTTGGTCTCCTGATAAATGACAAATTTCTTCATGTAGCCGGTTCAATGGCTTAGATTCATAGCAAATTTATTTTCACTAATGTTGATTATTAGGCTGACCATTCGATGAAGATGTAGACTAAGATGAGTGGTTTTGGTAGTGTATCATTGCTGATTTAATCCATAATTGTAATTATTTTATTTTAATTAATCTTGAAGCCACAATTATTACCTTGGGAGAATATTTGGTCCTGTTTGAATTATTATTATTATTATTATTATTATTATTATTATTATTATTTATGCCCCGCCCATCCGACTGGGTTTCCCCAGCCACTCTGGGTGGCTCCCAACTGAATATTAAAAACACAATACAACATTAAACATTAAAAGCTTCCCTAAAAAAGGGCTGCCTTCAGATGTCTTTTAAAAGTAAGAGAGTTTATTTTATACCTTTAGGTATAAGGGACTTGAAAGGAGTTCCCTGTACAGAGATGGGGATATTGTGTAGAAAATCTTAGAAAGTCTACTCCAAAGTAACTCCAGCTGAGATCAACAGGTCTTACTTCCAAGGAAGGGCATATAGGATGGCAGCCTTAGTATCCCTAGCAGATTGGCCACTTGCAAACCACAATCAAGCACCTTGCCCTGCCTCAAGTGCCTGCAGGGCAACTAATTCGTCAGTGAAAACAAATCCAGATGGCTCTAGCAAGTTAGGAGGAGGGAGCAGTAGGAAAGCATTAAGGTATTTTAACGATACATGTTCATGTTAAGGATTATTTGATAACCACAAACAGCAATATATTTTAACAAGCACAAACTTTTAGACATCTTAAACAATGTGAAACCATTGCAATATCTTTCTGAGGAGAGAAAGAGATGTCTAAACAGCAGGTTATCTAATTTATGGCTCTGGTCTGATTCCTATTTACAACACATTTGCAGTTCTTCACTTACGTTTTGCTCCCTTCCAAAATCTTGGCAATGTTCTCTTTTTCAGAGCACTGACAGTATCTCAGAGTACTATTTGCACAACTGAGCCCTCCTGCAAAGTGGTGGCTGGAGTATATTAGTCTACCATTCTTATTGTATTTTCTAATTTTTCAGAGAAGTGTACAACTGCAGACATATTCAAAAGGCCTACCCTTGCATCATCATCATCATCTTTATTATTATTATTATTATTATTATTATTATTATTATTATTATTATACCACCCCTTATCAGAAGATCCCAGGGCAGTGTACAAATATTAAAAATACAATACAGTACATCAGTGATGAACACAAAATAAAAACATAATATAAAACATAATGACAGACAACCTAATAATAAAATAGTTATAATAACAATCCACTCTCCCACACATTCACTGACCATAGGTAATTTAATAGCTATAGTCCTAGGTAAGGTGGAATGTTTTTGCCTGGCACCTAAAGACATGTAGTGATGGTACCAGGTAAGCCTCTCTTGGAAGATTAGTATTCAAAAATTGGGGCGCCACCACAGAAAAGGCCCGTTCTCTTGTTGCCACCCTGTTACACCATTACTGTATAATGCTGGGAGTTAGGGATTAGAAAGGGCCAGTCAAAAATGGATAATACATGGATATGCCAAGACTTGAGCCTGGGACCCACGGGACCCACTGAACAAAAACTCCCATGCTATCCAGGGCTAATGGGAGCTGTTGTTCAGAAATAACTGGATGTTCAAAGGTTCCCCACACCTGTTCTGTATGATCTATGGTCCTGCCCATAGTAGCGAAGCACAAAACATCTGGTTGGTTGGACAAAACTTCTGGTGTCATTCTTTAAATACGGCAGGGCATATTTCTGAAGTCTTCACATGAAAGCTATTACACTCAGTCACAGTTAAGATAAGCTTTCATTTAATGAGTGTAATAATGAATAATATAGTTCTTTTCTGTATTATTATTCTGTTGAGTAAAAATATGTAAAAGGGATACTGAGAGTTATGTTTCCACAAGGGAAGTTTCTGTCACATCCTTTATGTTGGAAATCCCCTCCTATCTCCACAAAGCCAATGTGGAATGAATGGGGTGTGTCATGAAGGGCTATTCCTAGAGGGAGAATTGACGGAAATGGGAGACCTTCTTGCATGAGTTGCATTGCCATCTGCTCAAGCAGAATGTCCTCTGGATCCTACCAATAAAACCCCTTAAACGTCAGTTTGCTTCATCTGCCTGGAGCAGTAAGTTGCTCTTTAGAAACAAAGCACTAAAAATGGAAAGATAAACTAATATCCCCAGTTCATGACAGATAAACACTGAAATTATTATAATTACATTAACAAGCCAATGCTAGCTCATTTCTTTTCTCCTTTGCCAATAAATAAATAAATGAAATTATGCTACATGAAACAAAAATTAGAACTTACAATTTATTGAAAATTGGGTACAATAATGGTACTTTAAAAGCAGGAAATGTACTTGAACTACAAAATATATACCAACCAACAATTCGACGGCCAGTGCTTTTTTTCTGGGGGGATGCAGGGATACACATACCCCTAAACATTTTGTGAATCAAAGTTTGACCTCATTGAGAGGCAGTATTTCAGTGTGAGTAGGAAAAGTGAGTAGGAGGAGAGTACCCCTAGACTTTTTTAAAAAACAAAAAAACAAAAAAAGCACTGGACAAGATTATAGAATATTTTGAATTTATGTCCATCCACATGCCTTTCTGGAGTTGTTCCAATTGTGTCCATTTAAGAACTAAGTTCAATACCAAAATAGTCTTGTGTGTTGGGCTGAGGTGGGGGTCGCCTTGGTCTATACATACTTGTTATTCATACTTCTAGTCTATTTAAGTGCCACTCTTGACTGTTTTTGTCTTGTTTTGGGAACTTGGAGCAGATTAGAGATTCTGCTTTCTCTGCTGCTCTCCAGTCTGCTTCCCTGAGGTGAAGAAGGTGGTCTCAGATATGATCAGGACTTTCATGATAATTGTCTGAGGAAACTTTGGTTTCAATGCCAGGGTGACTTGGCACCTAGGCTATTGCCATTGTGACAATCAAGGGGCTGTCCAGACATGTTATTGGACTCTGGATCTCATTTTCCCAACTGGATAGGAAAGTGGTCTGAAAGTGGAGGATTCTGTTATCATGACCAGTTCACTTCCTGTTGAGATTTAGGTCAGTGGTAGAGGACATGCTTTGCATGCAGCAGTTCCCAGATTTCACACCTTAGCATCTTCTTGTAAAACAGTTCAGAAAGCTGGGACATACTTCTACTGAAGGCAGCCTTGCTCAAACTGTTGCCCTCCATATGTTTTGTACTACAAATCCCATTAGCCTGAGCTTGCATGCCCAGTAGCGGTGTATTATTGGAATTGTAATCAAAAACATCTGGAGGGCACCAGGTAGGGGAGGGCAGACCTATGGCTTTGAAGAGCTTTGCAGTCAGGCACTTGCAGATGGTACTGGGCAAGCCATTATGGTGTGACCTCAGAGAAAAAACAACTCTTGATGGGCACCAGAAGTGTGGAAATATTTCTCTCATACACTTTACAGATAGCTGAATATGTGAGGTTGTTTGGGAGTAGGGAATGGATTTGTAATTTATTTTCATTTTTGCCTCATTTATTGTTCATGCAATGCCTAGAGCATAACTTTCTTATAATAAAAGAAATGCATTCATTCACCATTCAAAGTGACATCAATAAAGCAAGAGTTTATCATTGTTAACACTTTTAAAGAAGAAAATAATAAAAAAGATTGTTAAAATTAGATGTAAAATGCATGGATGTTTCTCTGCTTCTATTTTTTGCTAGGTTACAAATTGTATGCTTTGACTAGAACCAAGTTTGTTCGAAATCTGTGGAACTTGATTTCCAGCAAACGTGTTTAGGATCAGAGCACTACTGGGAAAAGATTGACATGGCAAGGTTTAGAGGGTAATTGTTTTGCACCACAAATGTAATAAGTTTGTACCCTTTGGCGATATGCTCAGCCAAGGTTCATCTGTTATAAAAATCTTAATTTTTGTGAACACTGGAAAGCCAATTCATGCCCTTAGAACGGCTAGTTAAGAAGATAAATATCTAATTAAACAAGCAGTGTTATCTACTTCAAGCAATAACTTCAGTCATGGGTGAATATATAAAATAAAAGTTTTCAAACCATCTTTATTATTTTTTTAAAACAATATGAAGACATCTGGGGAAATAGCCAAGGTTGCTGCTTTGAATTTCATTTTAGGAAAAAGCCAAATATTTATCAGACAGAGATCTGGGACTTGCTTTTTCTTTCCCTGAGAGATTATTTTTCTTCATTTCATTCTCTCCCTTGGACCGTGATGGGGGAAGATGCCTACACATCAGGGAAAACCCCTTCCTTCTTAACGTTAGGTTTTTTGCGTGGATATATTTTGGTATGGAAGAAAGTGTGAGGGTCCCCCCCTCCCAACTGTAGTCTAAAGTGCTACATCTAAGAAAAGGTTTAATACTAGGCCCTAAGTCTTACCAGGGATGAGAAATATGTGGCCTTCCAGATGTTCTTGGATTCCAACTCTTATGAATTCCATCCAGCATGGCCAATGATTGGGGGTGATGGGAGGGCAACAGGTTCCCCATCTCTTTTGGAAACAGTGTAACTATTATTGTGGAAGTTGCAGGTGGAAGAGGCAAATTTTCTGTCGGACCCACCTACTCCACACACACACACATACACACATAAAAGTCAAGTGAACACAGAGCATGCTTTGCTCCTTGGTTACAGTTTGTATCAGTGGTGGTTTCTCTGTAGGACTCAGTAGTTCTTATCTGCTACACAGTAACCAACAGGGCAACCTAACAGCCTTTGATGTAAATCCCAAATCATTGACACGCTGGTGCAAGGGCTGTTGGATCCTCCTGAAAATTAGCTGCCAATTCTTGCTGCCTCATCAAGCTTGTGCTGCCAAAATGGGTGCATCTGGAACACCAGGCTTCTCCAATATTCACCAGAGAGCTATATCAGGACAGGCCCAGACTCTTTCTTTACAAGGCCTGTAGTTTACTCATCCTTTCTTCTCCACCACTTCTCTCCATTTATAGCAGCTGCTGCACAAGTTCCATAGTCTATCAGTCCATAACATTTTTATTGCTATGTAATATGGTTGTTCAAACATGATAATGTGTGAAACTGAGGCCTATCCAGCATCTACATGTTGCTAGCCTTGACTTGAAGCAAGCAGTTCTTGCACCACACATTTTCGAAAGTGTTACTTGTGGTTAAAGGTTAAAGGAAGTAATTGGATATTATCAGCACTATATATAAAACAGCACAGAAATGGATTAAAGGAGGTCACTACTGTCTTCCAAGATTCCCACTGGTGCCTTTGAGGGACACAGGAATACTGTGTGAACAAAGTCAGGGTGATTTTTATACTCCATATTCCAGTGGATTGGAAATATAAAATATGTATTGCTCATCACTACTCTTCAGTTTGGTCTCTAGTGGGCTGAAGATTCCAATCATGCCTTTCACTGAGCTGACTTTGAACCGTTGTTTTTAAAAGGCACTCTCACATAGCATTCATAATTAAATGTTCCTTAATATGATCATCAAAATAGATCAACCTATGATGTGTTTAGCATTCATTTGAAATGCATCCTTATCTTTGCTATGCCCTGAGTGAGACACTTCTTTGCTAATTTATAGATTGCATTGACTTATTCAGAGCACCCTAAACAGCTTGAAATGTAGCAGTTCTTAATAAATTGATACCATAGAAAGTGGCAATTAAGTGAACAGTATTTTACTTGGAGTTCTAATGTGCACATATATATCAAAATATTTAAATTTGCCTTTTAAAAAAATAAAGCCAGATGGTTATGATTTTGGCTGTCTTTCTGACTTAGATAATGGTTTCAATTTTAGCATAATTTTCTAAGAACTAAATCCAATTGTGTAATCAATAAAAAATATGCTTTGGTAAACAAGTGAGGTCAGTGATATCCATTTAATTACACTGCTTCCCCCCTACATAAGGAAAGAAGAAATATGAATAAAGTGGTAGCTCTTAAACAAATGTTGAACACATTCAAGATTGCAAAAAATTGTTTGTTTTTAGCTGTAATTTTTTTTTAAAAAAGAACTCCCCTTGTTTGGCATGTGCAATTGCTTAGTATGAATGGTTTAATTTGTGCCTTTCTTAGGCTTGATGGTTGGGTGAGAGCTTGCTTCAGTAGCACAAAGCAGATAGCACTGAAACCACTGCTAAAATGGAGGAAAATAGTTCTGCTGGTGACTAGTGGATGTGCATTTTGTGCCAGCAAATGAACAATTAGGATCTCACTTTAAACTCTCAATTGTTTGTGGCCACATTGGTTCCTGCCTGCCACCTGACATCATGTGGGGTGGGTGGGCATGGTTTGGGGAGAATATCCTCACAGGCCAAACTGGGACCCCTTGGTGGGTCAAATTTGACCCGCAGGACAGAGTTTCCAGAGTTTTGAAAAGAGTTTTATGCATTTATTTGTACTGTCAATGTTAAAAAAAATAGCATGGTGGTTAATAGCATAAAAGCAAAATAATTTCACCCATAAAAGAAATATAAAATAAAGCACACGTCAGTTGGTTAAATTAATACATCAACATCGCTAGATCACCCCTCAGAGAAACTCGGCATGAAAATATATCAGAAGGAAACTACATCTGGAATTTGGGTCAATTCATGCCTGTCTTAAATAGTCTACTGCAAGGGCTTGGTCTGACATATGAGTGACCATACTACTATTTGTAGTACTGTACAGTTACCCTGTACAGCAGTGATACTATTAGAATATCAAAAAGAGTTCCTGCCCAAGGGTTTATAACTTATCCTTTTTTGGAAAGCCTTCATATCATATTTGAAATTAACTTATTCTGTCCAATCAATTCCATTTTGAAAAGGAACAAGGGGTGTTCTAGAACAGGCTTCTCCAATATGTTACCCTCTAGATATTTTTTGTACAATTCCCATAATCCCTGACGATTAGCCATGCTGTGTGGTAGTTGGTCCAAACCATTAACAGCTCCAGGTCAAGGAAGGCCAAACAAGAAGATTACTTTTAGATTATCCAGGTTATGGTCTGAAGGCACATGAAGCCACCACTTTGCTGAACCTAAGAAAGTCTAGCCCTGGTCTGTGCCTGGATTGGAGACCACCTGGGAACCACATGTATGCCACATGGATCCATGATGGAAGAAAATCAAGATATAAGTGTGAGAAAAAGCAATAAATGAATAGAATAATATTGAGCGAAGGGATGTTTTAACTCAACCGGTAGAGGTTCTTCAGTGTCCCATTGTAGTGTGGTGCAGTATATCTGTGGTACTATCATACTTGTCAACTGTGCTTATTTTGGACCACAGTTCAGAGAACAGCATGTTAAAACATTCCCCTCCCTTGCCAGAATGTCCCACAACACAAACTGTTTTGTAGGCGTGACACAATTTTAAAAGCTATGTGCAAAGTAGTGATGTCTGAGAGGGGATATTTTACATTGGAGCCATTTTACATGCACCCCAAATCCATATCACTTCTTGCTTGCATGCTTTGTCTGTTCCTGATAAAAACAGAAGTCTGCCACTTATTTAGTGCTGCATTCCTTAGCATAGATAATATCTTCTGTAACCATGGTTTCACCTATCTGCATTTGCAATCTATATATTTAAAATATAGACTTTGCAGTTGGCAGACTAGGATAACACCATCTTTGTTTGCAAAAGAAAATTGATAAATTTAGGTCTAAAATGGGAGGCATTTGTCAGAAGGCCAGATGCTTATCACACTTAAACAAAAGTAACTCCATTAAACTCAATAAAGTTAATCTGGATTTATGCCAATATTATGCAGAGTACAGTTTGTTCCCTAAAGCAAGAACAGTTAAAGGGTAAAGCATTTCATTCTTACTCCCTTTCCTGGATATTATCGGTTCCTTTCCAGTTTACATTTCAGAAGTTTTCTTTTTAAAGATCGCTGGTAATTGGGGAGAAGGGAGAAAATGAAAATAGAAGGAACAGAGGAATGAAAAGGGAGCAAAAACTGCAAGGCAGTGTATAGGAATGAAGAAAGCAGGTTGTACTTCCTTCCTTTCCATGAAAAAGAATGATCTTGGACCCTGGAGAGCTTCTCAGGATTCTTCACTTGCTACTATCTCTGTCTGGAGTTGCTCCTGGCTGTTTCCATCTCATAATAAAAAGTACAGTATATCTCTTCCTCCCTCTGCTTTTTCAACAACTGTGAGCCTGAATGATGCCACAGGTTCTACTCTTGCCTTTCTTCCTGCCTATGCTTTTGGGATCATCCAGTACCATGGGAACAATGAAAGTCGTCCAGTAAGTTATGTATTAGCTGTTAGGATATCGTCCTACTTTCATGTAGGACCCTGGTAGAGACACATGCCCAACTGGCATGTTCTCTCCCTCCTGGTCGGTCATTCAGGAGCTTCAAAAGCTTTCTCCAGCCTGAACATCACAACGACTGATACCAAAAGGCATTAGCATGCTTAGGGATCCTTCAGAGTATTGGTGGTTCAAGTAACAAGACTCAATAGCTCAGCAATTTGGCTAATCTACGTTTATTTACCTATAATACACTTGGAGAATTCTGACTTAGCTCCTTCCTCTTTCACATTAGACAGCAAAGAGAAAGAAACAAAGGACAATAGTCCTACATTCCGGAACACAGTAGTACAAAACATCCTGTCTCCGTCACTTCCCACACTGTGGAATGAAAACATACACCGTCATGTGATAGACAACAATCCCATGACTCCAAACACGGAGCAAGAATCCTAACATTAGCTGTAGAAACATTGCAGAATGGGAAGAGTAAGTTCTACTCCTGGTCTTGACCCTGAAGGCCAGAGATGTTTCACATTTCTTTCCACCATCAAGGATTTGGTGCAAAGTGCCATCCCATATTAAACCATTGTTTGTGGATTTGCTGCCTTTATAGATGGAGGTGATCACAGATCAAGTTGTCATGAGAGAGTAACGTAAGAACTTGTGTGAAACCCCTTATAGCTAAGCTCTGACTCTTGGAGCGGGGCGGGGGGGGGGCATAAATAATTGAACTTGTCCAAGGAAGGGAAAGTGCTCTTCACTGCGTCACTTTCTCTTCCATCAGATCAGATGCTTCAGACCCGGTAAAGGTATGTGCAAGTCCCCACTCCCAAAAGTGAAATATCTACTGCAGATGCCCATTTGCAGTCACCAGCTGTCAGTGCTTCTAGTATGGGAGCAATCCTTATGTGTATTTTAAAGGCTGTAACAAAAGCATCAAAATATGCAAGGAATGCAATGAAAATGGCATTTTCTTAAAGTCATTGGTTTATCAAGTTTCAGATGTTTCTGCTGAAGATGAGAAGGAGAACGTTGTGTGGCAACTTTCTGCCCAAATCTTCCAGGGTTTCTCACTTAAAAGCAATGATATTAGGATACTAGCTGGCTCGCCTTTCCTCCATAACGCCATTTAACGCCCATTCTGTTCTGCTTGTTGCTAAATTTTCATTACTATATCCTTCAAACATATGCCAAATATAATATGAAGGGTTTCCTTCAATCATCATAGGCTATTTGACTTCTTGCCTTTAATACAATGCTCATAGTGCTTGTGTGAAAGTGTATACAGCCCAAGAGGTTGTTTTCATACTGTGATAATAACACCAAAGAGAATTTCCAATAGATGTAGACACAAACAGCATAGAACCAGTCCTACTAAGTGCAGAGAGAGCCCATTTAGGAATGTGTGCTGCATTTCTGGGTATCCTACAAGTACTTGTTAGTTTCTCTAAATGTGTTTTCTCCCATTGAGTCTCTCCCATTGTGCTTACCAGGCTAATTACACAATCCATATGTATGTCAGCCTGAGAGACTGCAACTCAGACATTGTTGTGCAACAACAACACTTTATTACAGTCGTAGACCAGCATAAGGAGGGAGGGGTACAATCTTTTAAAATCATTTAAAATCTTTTTAATTTTTTTTTAAAAAAACTTTAAAAAAATTACTTGTATATTTATTGTACAGCTGGGTTTTGTCATCTTTTGCTGCAAGTCCTCAGAAGATCTCAAGGGCAGAGGTACCAACTTGTGCCCAAGATTGAGTGGGCCCAGGGCATATTGAGTGTGTGTGACATCATGCATGTTGTGTGACATCGGGAGGAGTCCAACATGGCACAGCTTCAATAGCCGGTGGCTCCTCCTCTCATATTCTCAGGAGGAGCCGGCCATTGAACCACACTGCTCTTGGCTCCACACTTGGCCTCCTCCACCACCTCAACATTGAGGGGGCCTGGCCCCCTCCCCACAGATCCTGAGGGGTCGAAGACACCTCAACCCTATAGAGTTGGCACCAGTGCTCAAGGTCATGATCATATGGAATGATTGCAAACAAAGAATGATGATCCTTGCCTTTTGCTATAAAAAAATTATATATTCATGAAGAGTTGTTGTCAGTGGAATGGATAGGTCAGAGAGGGAGGCAGAGCAGTCATCTCTGATGATTCCAGAACTTCAATATGTATTTTCAAACTTCAGGTCCTATTGTGCTTCTGGCAGGAAATTGTGCTTCTAAGTTTGCTAAGTAGCTTTATTTCAATTTCTAGAGTAGGCTAGGCAAGTTAGCCTGCCTGCCTGGGTAGTGAGATGGATCTATCCCACACTCACAAATATAAGATGCCCTTTTCTACCTTCCCTGCTTTCTACCCTTTGCATTGAAAGTGGATGGAACAACAGGGATATATTTATGGAGGAAAAGGCTCTCAATGGTTACTGGCTGTGATGGCTATCCTTTGCGTCCATGGCCAGAGGCAGTAATGCTTCTGAAAACCTGTTGCCTGAAACCACAGGAGGGAGGAGTGCTCTTGTACTCTGGTCCTGCTAGATGGGTCATTGACCTCATTCAGCAAGCTCTTCTAATGTTATTATGTCATTTTGTGACTAATTGCAAGGGCTGATTCAGACTCGCATGAGTTTGTAAAGTATTTTAAGATTTTTTTCCCCCAGCAACTTGAACCCTCTACCCAACTCAAATGCTAGGATCCCTTTTTAGTGCACTTCCAGGATGAACAGAAACTATACATTCCACATATATTTTAGGAGCTTGGTAGCTTATTTAGCCAGTTCTAAACAGTTCTCTGTCATAATATAACAAAATATGAAGAAATCTAAGCATCTAGGAAAGTTTTAACATCTAGTAGTAGTAGGTGTGTGTGTGTGTGTGTGTGTGTGTGTGTGTGTGTGTGTGTGTGTGATGTATACTCTTGTGGTTATATCAGAATGAAATTCCCAGCTTCTGAAATGGATGGAAAGAGAGCTGCAGACACTGCAGAGCTCAGGCAGGCAAACCAGGGAAAAATCCCTCCCAGTTCGAACCACATGGGATAAGATATGAGAATATTGTGTAAGATAGGCAAGCAATTATTTTCTAGTGCAGGTAAAAAGAATTTCATCCCATCAGATTATATGAAACAAGCAGAAATTGCCATGTGCTTGTAACAGCTTAGCTAAGCTTGTTAAAGAGAAAGATAGTGCCTTTAGCAAAATATTAAGTGAATATGGCTGAAAACTGAACAGCTGCAGAACTTACCCAAGACAATGATGGATAGCGGCTGCCTACCTTGGGTACTATCGCAACCCATGCTCAAGATAAACTAATGTATAAAATCTGTTACTTTAATGGACTGATTTAAAATGGACACCCCAAAATACAATTATGTACAACAGTATATTGGCAATGTCACTCATTCATCCTATATATTAAAAACTGAGCATTTGCAGTTGGCATACAGAAATAAAACAAACTCACTAATGTGGAGAAGCATTGAAATTGATTCATTTTTCATAAAACTAAAAGACGAAATGCTAACAACTGAAGCTGAAGAGGATAAGAGCTCTGCTGGAGCAGACCAAAGGTTTATCTGGTTCAATATCCTGGTTTTACGGTGTAGAATCAGATACCTCCAGGAAGCCCTCAAGCAGGGCATAAAGGTAATACCTCTCTTTACACACTCTGCCTGCTTCCCCCAAAACTGGCATTGAGTGGCATATAATTTCAGAATATGGGGGTTCTGTTTAGCTAACCTGGCTATTAGCTATTCATCCACCTATGCCCCATTTATTTGACCAATCCCCCCTTTAAGCAAGTGGCAGTGTGCCCCATACATTATGTATTGCCACATATACACATCAACATAGATTTGTGTAAGGCATGGCCATTTTATTTTCAGATCTTTTCCTAACTATTCCTAGTTTGGAATTTACCCGTTTATGTTGCTATATTACTAAGCTATCGACTACCCAAAGTTTCTTTTTGTGTTTTGTTGTTGTTGTTTAGTCATGTCCGACTCTTCGTGACCCCATGGACCAGAGCACGCCAGGCACGTCTTCCACTGCCTCCCACAGTTTGGTCAAACTCATGTTAGTAGTTTCGAGAACACTGTCCAGCCATCTCGTCCTCTGTCATCCCCTTCTCCCTGTGCCCTCAATCTTTCCCAGCATCAGGGTCTTTTCCAGGGAGTCTTCTCTTCTCATGAGGTGGCCAAAGTACTGGAGCCTCAGCTTCAGGATCTGTCCTTCCAGTGAGCACTCAGGGCTGATTTCCTTAAGAATGGATAGGTTTGATCTTCTTGCAGTCCATGGGACTCTCAAGAGTCTCCTCCAGCACCATAATTCAAAAGCATTCAGTTCTCACCAGTGTGTATGTAATAATAGATTTTCTTTTTACCCAATGTTGGTTGAAAATCTCAAAACATCCCCAAAAATTGATGAGGCAGGACTTGCTGCTGCAGAAACCATATTGATTCTTCTTCAGCAAGTCTTGTTCTTCTCCATGCTTTATCATTCTGGCTTTAACAACACTTCCCATCAGTTTACTCAAGGGTTGCATTTTCCTTCACTCCTCCCCCCCACCACAAGTCTTTTTTCTTTCTTTCAAAATTGGTAGCACATTAGTTATATAATATCCAAACTGCAAAGTCATGTCATGAGTTGGAATATACCCTATTCAGCATTTTTTATTTGTTTAAAACATTTATTGATTCAAAATAATACTACAGCGCATGACTACATAACCCCTGTTTCAGTTACTTATCTTAAAACAATGAAATATTTTTAAATCAAAGTCAATCAGTTGATGAATTATTGGATTAAAACTATTTCAATCAGCCACATTTTGCATATAGTATATTGAATTTCAAAAATAGTGGGAGTCAGAAACAGGAATTATTATCAAAACCTTCATGAAGGTATAATAAATTTTATTTGCAAATTCAAAAAAACCAAACACCTGGTCAAGTTTCCATATTCACACTTTAATCATATTAACCACTAACATTTGTAAAATGTCATTTCCCACAACCTTATGAAACCCTCAATTAAGTTCTTGCTCTAGATAACTGACATTCATATCTAACTTTCATTTCATTGTAGCACCTCTGCAATTTTGTATTGTTCTGGCATAGCAGTTACTATTTGTCCCCTGAAGCACTTCTGTGTTCAAGCATCCAGATGAGGCTGTTCATTCCGTGTTCATTCTGCCTCTGGAATGTGGATTTCATATGTTTCAAACAATTGCTAGTTACATGATTATGAATCCCTTTAATAAATAGATAGGGGTGCTTAAAATAGCAAGGATAAGCCATATATACAAGACTAGATTATTCAACAATGGAGAGCATGCACTAACAAAGCCAAACCCAGAAACTGGGACCTGTGTATATTGCTGTCAATGCGAATAATACAAAATTATTTTAACAGATGGTGTCTTTCTGATTCCTCACGTTTATTTTTTGGGGGGAGAAGCAAAATGCACAGTAATTTATTTCCCTGGTTTCAGTTAACTTGTAGAGTAGATTTTGGCAGGAAACCCAGAGTATAAACTATTTCCTATTGAAGCCTATGATAACTGACTTTAAAAAATAAAAGAGAATGCTGGATTGCACCCATTCACTACAAAGTGAACAGCCTGTAAATTCCGTTTACTAAAACTTAGCCGTGTTGTCTGCCCTACTTAGCATCAAAACAAAACTATCATTTTGTGAATAACTGGATTTGAAACCAATTTGGAAGTGGATGTGAATGCTAACAATCCCCGCTTCACATGTAGGAAACAAATTGTTTGCATGGACAAGGAATCAAGAGGCAGACACCACCAAGCACCAGGAGTGAATTGACCAAAAGGGTATTTAAACATGACATACACAGCTAGCCCGTATCTCCAATGCAGAAGAGAGTTCAGTGTCTTGAAATAAAGTACTCAAGTGAGTCAGTAACCAGTCAGGACAACCCTGAACCAGAGGCAGAACTAGCTGCTCTGGCACCTGGAGTGGCGCACATGCTGTGCACTCAGGGGTGGGGCCATGGGGGCCGGGCAAGCATCCCAGAGGAGCGGGGCGAGCATCCAAGGGATGTGCCGCAGCAAGTGTTCCGGGGGCAAGCCGCCCATGGGTGCGGAGCGAGCTGCCCAGGGGGGATGGAGCCAGCTGCCTATGGCAGACTGTTTCCTGGGTGGTGGTGGGGAGCTGTGCCGCTTTGCCGTCCCTCTTCCTTTTGACAGCTCGGGGGAGGCTTCCTCCCCCCCAGAAGCAGCCCGGGAGTGAGGGGCAACGGCACACCGCCTGCCCACGACTCCCAAGCCTGCCCCGAGCTGTCAAAATAAAAGGGGAGGGGGGAAGGTAGCTGGCAAGGCAGTGTGGCTCCGCCCCTTCCCCCGACTGCTCGGGTTAGGCTTGGGAGTCGCGGACGAGCAGCACACCAAATGTCACTCCCCTCAGTGATGACACCTGGAGCGGACCACCCATACCGCCCCCCTTCCTCCGCCCCTGCCCTGAACATACCTTCTCCTGTTCTTCCCTTCTACTACCACCTGGTGTGAATTTCTCCTTTATCATGCTCAAAATTCAATTGCTACCCTGGAAGCATCTCTCCATCCATCATTTTTTGTTTTTTTATTAACAACAGCTCACTGGTCTTGCTGCAATGAGGAACAGCCAGTTTCTTGGGGGAGCAAAGAAAATGCTCACTACCATCTAAATGTGAGGTCATCAGCACATGAGTCACAGTTGACAAGCTATTGTTGCCCAAGCAGTGACTGACACACCAGCCAAAGTTGGTGGTAGGCACTCTTTGCCATGGAGGCCACCTGGGTACCAAGAGCATCCTTAAACTGCATACCTCCCCTTCCTTGCGGGAGGTATGCCCTTTTCACATTCCCAGTATTTGAAACAGGCTTCCCAAGGTAAATCTGTTTGTGACACCTAACCTGTTTTTTTATTCTGGCCAAGATTTGCATAGTGGCTTTGTTGTTGCTGGAAATTATATTATGGGATTTCTGCATTGTTCATCACTTTGAACTTGAAAATGGCGAAGTTGTATCCTTTTTAAAGTATGGAGTAAATGCTAGCAGCTAATTTGATAGCAGTCATTCTCACTGGCTTGCATGCATACTGCATACATAATGATGCTCCTGCAATAAATGGGTAGCTTTCCCACCTCTTAACTCATCTGAGAGTGCATTTACATGATCAAAATTCTACTAGGCTTGCTTCCCTTAGTCCGATTTGGGACTTTAAATGGGACATGAATAATCTTACTCAGCACAATTTGGGGATTCCCCTACCCTTGGCTCTCTGAAATGACTGCTCTTTTTTGTCTTCTTGTGGATGCCTGTTTGTACTGGTGTGCCTCCATGGCACTAGAAAGGTTTAATCTGCTTTGCCATGTATCATGCTGTAAGGAGTCGTGCTTAGCCTCCCCATTCCTTCCTATTTTGTTTTAAGTGCGAGGACTTGATCTATAGATCCTATGACTTGCAGTTTCTCTCTGTTTGTCTATATGGTTAAAGCTGTGTACTGACCAGAAAAATGACAACTAACCAATGAATTTCCATCCATGGTAGTACAGTTAGAAGACAACAGAGGACTTCTGGTGAACATACATGATGAGTCACGCAAAGCTAAGCCATATACATTGATTGTGTAAATTCGCCCTAATTCATTGACTTGAGAATGGCAGCATGTTCCATCTTGTAGACTAGTAGCAGCCACTTGAAGTCCTTGAAGGAAGCTGGTGTCTCTTAGGGATGCTTCACAAATTATCAGTCCAAAGGCAGGTCTGTAGACTTCATAGACTGGTGTTTATGGCAATAGAATTGGCTCTCTCAGACATTTTAGTTGGGTGGGTGGGTGAGCTGCTTCTCTTGAACAACCATGAAAGAAAACTAGTTCCTGATCAAGGCTGCAAAGTCATAGAAAATATCTCTGTGAATCCATTTGAGATGGACTTGGATGACCTTTTGCATTCTTTGGATAGGTTTCTTTGATGAATGGAAATGTTCTTCAGTTTAGGTTGTACAAATTTTAGCCTACATCCCTTTGACAACATTGGGGGCCATTTTAAAGTGCACACCCCTCTGCCTTTCACTCCATAGCTTGGCATGTGTTGTTCTTTATATATGATGACACCCATTTTCTTGAAATCTCCAGGAAACTGTAGCAAACTTTTTTCCCCTTTTCTTTTCTTTTTGCTATGCAGGTAGAAGGTTTTGTTTTTTTAAAAAAGAACTGCCTTGGAAAAAAGCAAATAAGCGTGTCATTTCCTAAATTTGTCACTATTTTGTTTCATTTTCCCTTCCCCATTGTCTTCTCCCTCTATGACTGGTTGCCGAGAAGTTTACTTTGAAGGATAGATGGCTCACCAAGCTTTCTTTCCCTGTCATTTGCCAAATGTTTGTAGATGCTGAAAAGCCCAGCATTGCCAGATTCTAAAGTGATGAAACCATCTTTCAGTTCTATTTCAAATCACTGCTTAAATCCAAAGTTTTAAAAGTTCACGAACAATCAGGTGCAGGGGTTGCGTCATGGTTTTACCTTCAAAATACTTGTTAATGCTCAGATATATAGAGAAGGATACCTATGTTTTGATAATTTTTGAAGCATACTCATTTCTGTTTTTGAAATGTTAAGTTGCTTACATTGACCATGCTAAGCTCTGCCAGATGGTGGAGTTAAAGCACATCTGTTTCTATGGCACATGACGGATTGATGACAGCAGCACTATATTCAACTGTCTTTGACTTTTTCATCCAGGTACATTAGGTTCCTAATTTTTGCAGCTGAATTTAGCATAATCATCTGGTGTGAAATTAGCACCTTCAGGATAAACATCACCCTTCAAACCCTTATTTTTGTCCTTTGGTCTCAGTTTGTCCCCTGTCTTTTTCTTTTCTTTCTTTTTCCTTTTTTTGACAGCTAACAATACTATGGGGCAGCTTTTGAAAGCTGTAATACACAACAGGGATAGCCAATGTGGTGCCATCTCGATCATGAGTCCCTGCCAGCATGTCCAATGGCAAGGGATAATGGGAGCTGCAGTTTAGCAACATCTGGTAGGTACCATCATGGCAACCTCTGATATAAAGAATATTTAGAGGAGATTATACAGCTACACCAAAAATGGGCAAACTCTGCCTTGGTCAGATTTTAAAACACATTAGACTGACAGAGGCCAGGAGCTAGCACACTTATCCCTGCTGCTTTCCTCACATATTTATACTTCCCAAGATCTGCAATGCTTGAATACTGCCACAAGATGGCCTCAGGAGTGTGGCAGTGGTGCCACAGCACTGCCCTTCCAACAGTGGCATTGCTCCCATTCATCAGGATGGTGAGGGGGCAAGGTCAAGCTGAGTAGGCAAACCAGTGGAGCCAGTCTAGGGCTCCTGGAAGTTTGTCCATGCTGCCCAAACCCCACTGCTGCCTCGCTCTCCTACAGTGTCCAGGAAGTAGCAGTGACGACACCACTGGAAGAGCAGTGGAGCAGCCTCACACCGGCCACTCCTAAATGGCTTGAAAGTAGGCTCCACATAGTATTCTTAGACTGAAACATATAAAACTCTTAAGATATATATATATATATATATATATATATATATATATATCCTGAATAACAAAAGTTTCTTCCCTTCCATAAGCTTCCTCCCATGCGATTCTGCTCACCACTTCACAGGTAAACCAATCCCCTCAGATAACAATTCATTTTGTCAACAGAAGAGAATTATTTCTGTTCTTCCCTCCACCCTCATGATGGCCTAGTTTACTGTTCAGCAGTAATGAAGGTTGGTTCTTCCTCTCTCTTTTCTTCCTTCTCCTCTTGAGGGCCATCCATGTCTTGATTGGTTGCCAATAAATTATCTCCCCCGTGGTTCCATGTAAACTGATTATCTTAAGCAATATTGTATGTGTAATCTTCAGATACAACACAGGAGGGATGGCTATCAAGTTGTTTTTCCATTTTAATGTTTAAAAAATCCCAAAGTTTAGTTCTGTTTCAAACTTATTTGAGTGGAGAAGGTCCCTCACTAGTTTCAGACATTAGCTGTTGGGTGATAATATAGCCAAGAAATATGCTCAGCTCTTAGTGTTGCCTGCTCGGTAAGGGATTAACTGCTACAAGACAGAAATAGAGTACTCTTTTTCATGTAAAGTAAAAAGGTCATGAGAATCTACTCATGTACCAAAGAAGATTTGTAGTCTGAGTTGCACTTCCATAAATGGAAGAGACTCCAATCCAGCAAAAGCTTCCATTGGCAGTAGAATTGGGCATGGTGTGATTTTTGCCAATTCTGCCTTCCTCCTGTGCTATTTTCCACCCTTGCAGAGCATCCCCTAGCTGTCCAGAGCAGGTTTTTGTGCGGTACAGGTGGCTGAAAGCTGATGGAATAAGTGAAACCATTTTGTACCCCTTCTTTCAGTAGGAGCATCCCATGGGAACTTAAGATCCAAGCTTACATCTTTACACTGGAAAATAGCTTTTTACCCATCAAAATACTATTAAGTGGAAATAGACAAATTTCTAATCAATTACTAACTTCTGTTAAATCAGAGTGTGGTGTGGCCTCATATATTTTTCTGATACTGAGGAATGTTCCTTGCTACTGTTAGTGTCTGTGTGAAATCATTATTGTGTGCTCCCCACAATCAGGACCAACAGGATTTAGCTATCTCTTTGATTTTGTGCTAGGCCACATCCCATAGAGCCAATTTTTATGACTACCACCACCAACTCTCTCTCAAAGTTCAAACTGTGCCAACAGGTCTAGATGTCCCCTGGGCTAGAGGAAGGCTAAGTGAAAGAAATTAGGAGCAGGTTAAATCAAAATATGTTGGGTGGTATTCATTTGAATTTTATTCAGAGTAGTCCTGCTGAAGTTAAAGAAAATGCCTAAATCATGTTCATTGATTTCAACAAGTCTACTCTGGGTAAAACATAGTTGAATACCACCTGTTAAGTCTATTAAAAAAAACAACAACTTCGAAATGCATGTGTGCATACATGTGGGGTGGGTGGGGGTGTACAATAAAATGTTAAATAGCAGTCAGGTTACTTTCATGAAGAGTCAAGTCATGGAACTGGACTAGGGTACAAACTGTGGAAATGAGCATGAGACAAAAGTAAAATGAAGTTGTTTTTGCCAGGTGGTTATGGGACGCATAACACACTCAGGCATGAATAATTAAACAAATATTCAAAATGGCATATTTAGAGAGGATTTACAACTTTTCTGCATTCATCAAAACCAATTAAAAGTTACAATCGCACACATTGCTATATTTTTTTTGTGGACATGGGGAAAAAAATCTAGAATACTTCTAAAATGCAATTCAATTTCACTTCATGTATTGTGTTCATTAATTCATTTATGAAGCCTGTGCAGTTAATTCACTTTATCCTTTAAAGACTTATAACTTTAAAATTTTAATTACATTTCACTTCATATACCACATTCATTAACTTATTCATTTAAAAAGCATTTGTAATTTATTGACTTTATGATTTGTACAGTTACCAAAGGAAAAGTTAGTCTAATTTGTCTTCCTGGAATAACAGCCACAGTCGCCACAGAGAATGAAAGGTTATTTTTTAAAAAAAAATCTCCATGACCCCCTTTCTATTTATCTCAACATTTTAACTGCCTTATCACAATCCACCACTGCTGTAGCCCTCATCAACTCCACAAAGGTATCTTTCTTCACAAGATAATGCCATTGACCCCTGTAAATGTTCTTGATACCACCATCTGAAATCCATTGCTTAAAGCCATGCAGAGTTGTGCCACAGGAGAAGACTGTTGTTTCCAAGAGGAAGAATTCAATGGATTATTTTAAATGTCTCTTATTCCCTAGAGTTTTAGAATTTTGGCTATGTACCATTCTGTTAAGTGGTGAGATACTGTATCAATTCCAAAGCATTCTGCATTTGGCGTCCATCCTAGATTTATCACCCATCATTATTAATGCATTCTGTATTTTATAAAACAATTGTATCATGGAATGGAAACTGCCAATGTTTAAAACAATTACCATTCAAATTATAGCTACATGAGATTTTAGCATATGGTAAACGCTGTTAACTGCCACCCAAATAACCTTGCTAAGCTAAATTTTCACATAACCAGAACTTTGAATGTTTACAAAAGAACGAATAGTAAGTGAAAAATATATTAAAAGTTTGTATTTTGTAAATGGACTGGCTACAATCCAGCAAGTAAGGATAGCTGGGGATTTTCCATGGTTTCCTGTGGAGTAGCTTGCACGCATGAGCCTACAGCTGCAGGCACCATTCTCTAGATTGCAGTCATAGCTATAAGTGATCCAAAATGTGTGATTCTGTTTCAAAGGAATGCTTGAGCTTTAGAAGACCCTAAAGTTCCTGCAATGATCATCAAACATAGATGAGGCACATAAAACAGGCCTTTGACAAGCCCTAAGCCATTTCATACATGCTAACATCAAATACTCATGGCAGAAGTATTGCTTCACAAGCGAAACAATGGGAACTAGTTGTCATTGTATGCCTGCTGAAACAAAGACCAGAGGTTATTATTTTGTCCATTGTAAAGAATCAGGTATTGAGATCAAGGATACTGGTGGGAAGAGAGCCACGATGGCAGTCTGAGGCATTATAGGTTTGTAAGCACACAAGGAGGCAGCACTTATAGCTGCAGGTTGGGGGAGCGTTCACGTGTGTCCACAGGGATGGGTGGGTACACTTGGGTGAACATTTTGCTGCAGGGTGATAGTGTACATGCTCAGCCCTCGTACACCAAGGTCCACTTAGCAAGGGCATCCAATCCTAGGCTAGGAAGCCACTGAGTGCTGTGGCTGACATGCCTGGTAGATGATAAGTGGGATGAAAATAAATTGACCTGCCCTTACTTATGAATTGGCTCTTGATTTGCAGATCTAATTTTGTTATATTTCCATATGTATATATAACAATTCCACCAATGTGCTGGCTCTCCAGTCTTCTTCAGGGTGTAGGGGCAAAGGCTACTGTTGGGAGGAGCACCACACTGATGATCATTTACTGGCTGAGACTGGCTGTCCTGTGGGGGTGTTACCTATAATGAGAGTGCTAATTTTTCTGGTGCATCAGAGATCGCAAGGAGCCAATAGTGTAGCCCCATAGAACTGCTAGCTCTTCCTTGAGTCTTTGGGCTAAACAACTCAGCTGCAGGTTGAGTTGCTCATAGACTGCTTTTCCTTGCTTGGCTCCCTGATGAATTGCCTGTCAGCTTCAAGACCACCAGCCCTGACACCCATGAGTATTCCGATGGTGACAACTCTAGAATAATTCTGGAAAGAAATATTTTTCCTGCACATATGCTATTTCAGCAGCTTCCTAGATCGGCATATCCTCCATTAATCTTATCCTGCAAGCTGAACAAACTAGGCTGGAAAGAGAGAAAGATAGACAGATACGCTTTCCATGAACATTTTTCGCACCATCAGAATGTAGTTGGCAATTTTGCAGTGATTGCTTTGAAAGGTGGAAAGTGTTTGTCTGTTCAGCATGCACTGCCCTCACTGACAATCGGATTTGGTTTTCCTCCATCACATGTGGCATTGTGACATCACCCCATTCACTACATGGTCCCTGATTAGTTAGAATTGCCCATATGACTAATCAAGGAAGAATTTTCAGGATTAGAATCATAGTATCTTAGAACTGGAAGAGCTGGAAGGGACCCCAAGGCTCTTCTAGTATAACCCCAAGCAATGCATAAATCCCAACTAGAACATAGATGACAGCTGGCCATCCAACCTCTGCTTAAAAACCTCTAAGGAAGGAGAGTCCACCAATCAGCAGAAAAGGGAAACAATGATAGTAGAATAGTTAAAAATGTAATTTAGATTCTCCCCCCTTTTTATGTAAAAGACAAAACTCAGACCAAATATTGTGTTTGTTCCGCAGTTTTAAGAGGTGGCGGTGGAACAACTAGAGAAAGAGCCATCATAAAAGCATGTGTGTCGACTTCCGGAGGCGGCGCGACCGGTAATGGCTGCCTTCTCCGAGTAAGGAGAAGGGAGCTCCGCTGTAAACGGGTCGTCCGCTACGGCGAAGCGGAGACCCACTCAGGAAAACCACAGGTGGCAGAAGCCTGTGGTCTCGGGACCCGGCGGGCGCCAGAAGCAGCCCCCAAAACGTTGAAGGGACCCCGTAAGGGGCTCCGGATCGCGGAGGGGGTAGCGGCGCTGTGGGTCGTTGCGCAAACAGCGAAGTGAAGCCGCATTGCTGTTGCCGGTCAGCGCTGTCCTTTCTTCCTGCAACTTTTCTGAACTTTGGAAACTACAACCCGTGAGTAAATTTGGACATTGAAAACTTTCTGAAACTTTTGTCAACTTTCTGAAACTTTTTGAGAACTTTATGAAACTTTTAAAACTTTTTTAAAAAAGTTGAAATCTGGCTGAAAACGGAGTGAGGATAAGCAGGAAGCCCATCTCCCGCTATACTGAACTTTAAGCAAAGAGCAGGAGGAGTGGAGACAAAAAGTTATGCGTTAACTAAATGCTGGCACCCTGTTAAAGCAGTTTTCTGAGTGAAAGACTTTGAGCTATTGACTTTTGCTGGTTATATTCGGGGTGCACTGATATTCTTCTTCTGTGGCACCAGTGGATTATAAAATAAATAAGAATCTCTGATGCTGGAGCTGCCTGGATGAGCACCAGTTTGCAACTTTGGATACATTGAATTCAGATTTTGAAACATTCTGAGTTGGAACTGGATACTTTGAAACTGTTGCAGTCAAGGCACTGTAAGAAACACTGTTTTGCTTTAAGTTTTACTCTGCTAAAAATAATACATGTGGAGGCGATAGACATGGATTTAAATTTATAAGTTTAACTTGGATTTGATCTTTTCCCTGAAGACGTATTAAGCTCCCTCTAGAGGATTTTGGACTTACAGCAGTGACTTTGTTTTACTTTCCCTTTCCCGGCCTCTGATTGACTATTGTATCTGGGACTCTGCTTTCTCATGGGAACAACTTGGATTGACCTTGGATTACAGATAACTTTGGAATGAGTGGCGCAAGGAGAAGAGGAAGGACTAAACAAACAACTCTAACTTTATCTGCAGCCTCACAGCGTAGATCTTCTGTGCCGGCCTTGCCTTCCACTTTGCCTCCAGACATAGAGGCGGCCTCCCTAATACAGGCAGGGGAGGGTGAGACAGAGGAGCTGCACCTGGGAGATATGGCTTCAGGGACAAGTAGCTCTGTCTTGGAGAAAATTTTGGAGAAACTGGAGGCTCTGGACAAGAAGGCTGATTTGCATACAGCTAAAATTGAACAGAACACAGAAAGCTTGAATAAGCTGACTGGACAAGTTGCACAGAATGCCCAGTCTATTGGAGAATTAAAGGAGGCTGTAGGTGAAAATCGTAAACTGGCTGAAGATACTAGTCAAAGATTGGAAGAACTTGAGAAAGAAGTAAGACCACTCAGCAAACAAGTTGGAGAACATCAGATTTACTTTTTGATGACAGAACTGCGAAACAGGGAGACCAACTTGAGGATACGGTCAATACCAGAGGTGGAAGAAGATAATTTTATTGAATTTCTAACTAAGGAATTTGCCAAGTTTTGGAAGTTAGAGGAAAAAGACTTTAAAATTGTATCTGCTTTCAGGCTTGGCAGAGTCAGAAGGACAGAGAAGCCCAGAGATTGTTTGATAACACTGAGATCAAAGGAGGAAAGGGACAAGATTTTGGGCCTGCACTACGAAAAGTCACTAGACATTTTGGGCAAGAGAATTGAAATCTACAAGGACATTCCTAAGCAGTTGCTGGACCTTAGATCTAACTACACGGAATTGGCAAGACTGTTGAGAAGCAACGCAATTATCTTCAGGTGGGAGTTTCCACAAGGATTATCCTTTACCTACAGAGGGAGAAAGATCAAAATCAAAACAGTGGAAGATAGAGACAAGTTTTTGGGAGCACACGGAGAAGACCTCCACAAAGGACTTGGATTGCCAACGCCAGAACTTCCAGGGGAGCCCGCCCCCTCGGATCCTCAAGGACCGGAGAACAAGGTACCACCCCAGAAAGAATAACCAGATCTATCCAGGATGTCTCTGCAGCTTTTGAGTTGGAACATAAATGGCTGTAACAGTCCCGAAAAAAGGTCTAAAATTTTTCATATTCTAAAAAAGGAACAATTGGACATTATATGCTTACAAGAAACACATGTGATTAGGCTCCATAGAAAGGTGTTAATAAATAAAAGGCTTGGTCAAGAATTTATATCATCGGATACAGTTAAAAAGAGAGGTGTAGTGATCTATGCAAAAGAGAGCCTTTCACCAAAATTTCTCTTTAAAGATGAAAGTGGAAGAATCCTCGCAATAGAAGTACAGTATCAAGGAGAAAAAATTTTGATATTAGGAATTTATGCTCCAAATGAAGGAAAATCGGATTTTTATAAGAAGTTGCACGAGATCATGCTGGATTATCTGGATTACAACAACGTCATCATGATGGGGGACATGAACGGGGTCGTATCAACAAATATGGATAAGTCACAGAACCAGAACATTACTAAAGAGGGAAGACTACCTAAGACCTTTTTTGAAATGACTGACAATATGGACTGGGTTGACATCTGGAGAGTTAGAAACCCCCTGGGAAGAGAAGGAACATTCTTTTCTGAAGCTCAACTGACTTGGACACGAATCGACCAAATATGGATAACTAGAAGTCTGGCACCTAAGGTGAGGAAGGTGGAAATCTGCCCCAAAACATGCTCCGACCATAACGCCTTGAGAATGGATATGACATTGATCCCAATCGGCTCCTTTAGATGGAAGATGAATGATGGCCTGTTTAGAGATCAAAGAATTGTAAAGAAGGCCCAAAAAACCTTAAAGGACTATTTTGAGATTAATTTGAACACTACGGTGGAAAAAAGAACTATCTGGGATGCAAGTAAAGCTGTGATGAGAGGGTTCTTGATTCAACAGAATTCCTTAAAGAAAAGACTGCAAAATGAAAAGAAAGATAAAATTCTGGAAAGTATCAAAGAGTTGGAGAAGAAGTTAAGATCTAACCCGAAGTCCCAACCGATTCTGAGAGAAATTAAACTTTATCAGGCGCAATATTCCAAGCTGATAAATCAGGAAATAGAATGGAAGATTAAAATAATGAAACAAAAAACTTTTGAATCGGCAAATAAATGTGGGAAACTGCTAGCTTGGCAGTTGAAAAGGAGACAAAGATTAAACACAGTAACAAACTTAGAGGTTGAAGGAAGGAACATTCAGAACCCGGGAGAGATTAGAAAGTGCTTCCAGAGGTATTTTAAAAAGTTATATACTCAAGGGCCACAAGATGAAATAGAGATTACACAATTTTTGGAGAGAAATGGATTAGCAAAGCTGTCAGAAGAAAATAGAACAATTTTAAATGGCAAAATAACACGACAAGAGATTGAACAGGCCATCCTGAGTCTGAAACAGGGCAAATCACCAGGGCCAGATGGACTGACCTCTAACTACTACAAGACATTGAAGGATTATTTGATACAACCCTTGTTGGAGGTCAGTAATGAAATAATGGAGGGGAAGAAGGCGCCTGAATCGTGGAAAGAAGCATTTATCACATTGATTCCAAAGTCAGAAACTGAAAAGACACAACTCAAGAATTACCGTCCCATCTCCCTTTTAAATGTGGATTACAAAATATTTGCAGATGTTTTGGCACGAAGATTTAAGAAAGTTTTAAGTGAGATAATCCATAAAGACCAGGCAGGCTTTCTCCCGGGCAGACATATGTTTACTAACACAAGGAACATCATAGACATATTGGAACTTTTACAAACAAACATAAACACTAAAGCAGTTTTAATTTTTATAGACGCGGAGAAAGCCTTTGACAACATTTCTTGGAAATTTATGAAGGGGAATTTAAAAGAAATGGGAGTGGGACGGGGGTTTGAGAACGGGATTGAGGCAATATACTCAGAACAAAAGGCTAAACTGATAGTTAACAATGTGGTTACAGAAGAGTTTAAAATTGAAAAAGGTACACGACAAGGCTGCCCGATTTCCCCATTACTGTTTATTTCGGTTCTGGAAGTGCTCCTGAATATGATTAGGGGGGACCGGTTGGTGGAAGGGATTCAGGTCGGAGCGAAACAATATAAACTTAAAGCTTTTGCAGATGACCTAGTTCTGACATTACAGGAGCCGGAGTCTAGTTTGAAAAGAGTACTACAACTGATTCAAAACTTTGGTCGAGTGGCAGGATTTAAGTTAAATAAGCAAAAAACTAAAGTTTTGGGGAAAAACGTGACAGATATTGAGTTGGAACAGCTTCAGAAAGAGACAGAACTAAATGTGGTTAAAAAAGTTAAATACCTAGGGGTAAATATAACAGCAAAAAATCTGAGTTTATTTAAAGATAATTATGAAAAATGTTGGTCAGAGATTAAGAGAGACTTGGATAGTTGGTCAAGACTAAAACTTTCTTTGTTAGGCCGAATAGCTGCCATCAAGATGAATGTATTGCCAAAAATGTTATTTTTGTTTCAGACACTGCAGATTGTAGACAAGACAGAGTGCTTCCGGAAGTGGCAGAAAGATATTTCTAAATTTGTCTGGCAGGGCAAAAAGCCCAGAATCAAATTTAAAATATTAACAGATGCGAAAGAAAGAGGGGGCTTTGCCCTGCCAGATTTAAAGTTGTATTATGAAGCTGCAGCTTTCTGCTGGTTAAAAGATTGGTTACTTCTTGAAGATACGGATGTTTTGGATTTGGAAGGTTTTAATAATGCGTTTGGATGGCATGCATATTTATGGTATGATAAAGCTAAGATAAATAAGGCCTTCAAGAACCATATTGTCAGAAAATCAGTCTTTAATGTCTGGACAAAATATAAAGACTTACTGGAGAATAAAACTCCGAGGTGGCTGTCACCCCTGGAGGCTAAGGCTCGGAAAAGAGCCAATATGGAGGCCAACTGGCCAAAATATTGGGAGATAATAGAAAAGGATGGTGACAACTGGAAATTGCAGAGTTTAGAAAAGATGAGAGACAAAGTGCGAGACTGGTTACACTATGCTCAGATTAAAGAAGTGTTTAAAAATGACAAAAAGCTAGGATTCCAAGTGGAAAAGTCAAAGTTAGAAACTGAACTGTTAGAACCTAAGACTAAGGTACTTTCAAGAATGTATAACTTGCTGCTGAAATGGAACACACATGACGAAATGGTAAAATCAACAATGATAAAATGGGCGCAGGATATTGGGTATAATATTATGTTTGAAGATTGGGAAAGGTTGTGGACCTCTGGGCTGAACTTCACTGCATGTAATGCGTTGAAGGAAAATGTGATGAAAATGATGTATAGATGGTACATGACCCCTGTTAAACTGGCTAAAATATACCATTCGTCTGATAGCAAATGTTGGAAATGTAAGGAAAATGAAGGAACATTTTTTCACCTCTGGTGGACCTGCCCTAGAGTGAAGGCCTTTTGGGAGAAGATATATAATGAATTAAAAAAGGTGTTTAAATACACCTTCACTAAGAAATCAGAGGCCTTTCTCCTGGGTATTGTCGGCCAGAGTGTGTTAAAAGAGGACAGAACATTCTTTTTGTACGCAACAACAGCAGCAAGAATATTAATTGCCAAGAATTGGAAAACTCAGGAGCTACCCACTGTGGAAGAATGGCAGATGCAACTGATGGACTATATGCAATTAGCCGAGATGACCGGCAGAATTCGAGACCAGGGAGAAGAAAGGATGGAAGAAGACTGGAGGAAATTTAAGATTTATTTACAAAAATATTGTAATTTGGCTGAGTGCTGAATTGGATGCCAGTGCAGACAATTGTCTACCATTAAATTAGATTTAAGGTTGAATTATATGTCAAACCAAATTAAGATTACTAATTAAGATGAATTAAATGATAATTTGTTTGAAACTAATTTAATAATGATGTAAGTGTATGCGGGAGGTGTGGGGGAGTCCCATGTAACAATTGAGAGATGTTAAATGGACAATGATAAGTGCTTATCTAATATATGCTCTATTTGAAAACTTTAATAAATATATTATAAAAAAAAAAAACATAAAAGCATGTGTGTCGTTCTGATTTTTTAACAACAACAACAACAACAAAAACAACCTTTACAGTAAAATAGCAGCTTAAATGTAAAGTCATTTAAATGCAATGTCTCTCCTTTTTGAAGGAAAAAAACCCCTCTTGTTTTATTTTCTGATGGTGCTGGGTTGTTGTTTTTGGTTTGTGTCATGTAATAGACCAAAATAGAAAGGAATGAAGTGCTAGAAGCCCAAGGACAGAATATAATACAATTGCTGGCATCAGTTTGATCAGTACTAACTGGAAATTAAAATTAGAAACTTTATCCAGGAAGAAAGGGAGACAATAATCACAAATAATGATAACACATATTGCCATATTTCTGCAGTAACATGTGGTCCTTGTACTTCTGAGATGTCCTGGTCCTGCAAAAACTCTCAAATGAAGCATGTGTTTATTTTGGCCAGCATTGGTAGATCATATATTTTATAATAGCCACTCTTTTTCTTTCTAAAATAGCACTTTAAATGTGTAAATTGTTTTACAGTCTGTCTTACCTCAATTGTTCACCTCCTCCTCCTATGCAAATTTATGCCCAATTGAGCACATGTCCAGCTCTACAATTCCATGATTCTATTATTCTATGTGTTCCATAACTGTGATCTCCCTACTGCTATATAGTGCCAATTTCCTTAGGAAGAGGGAACCCAGAAAAGATAGTGGCCCACCAGAACTGTAGAAGTGGACCATTTCTGATTCCCTATATAGAGCCTTTCTAGTGCCATGTTTACTCAGAAACCATTCTTTGATACTGTATAACCTAGGTTATAACTACTACAAGGCAAAAGGTTGCTGTTTTTGGAAATGCAACAAATAGTTTGTGCCATCTTCTTTTAATTCCACTATTCCATGATCAATTAAATGAATTACAAAATGCAATCTAAGTATAACAGTAAAAATGTTCCCTATTGCAGGTTATTTGGTTTATTTGGCTTGGACAACTGTTTTATTGCAATACTTATGCTGAAGGAGCCCTTTCTCCCTCTCCCCATATTTATGCAAAGCTCACTTAGTCTTGTCTGCATTGTGTAGCTTCAGGCTTGTTTACTATGCCTATTATTATTTTCTTTTCCTTTATACCACTGAGAATATCTCTTTCACTTGGGGAATAGTTTGCTGGGACATGTATTTATGTTTTTAAAGGAATTGGGAAGCTATCCATCTCACATCCTACATTTAAAAGAAAGACATTAAAAAGGCGTACCTTTCTTTTTATGATTGGTAGATAAAAACAAACCTTATTTTATTTGCTTTTACTAATAATGCTATCACTTTGTTACATATCACATGTGGGGAAATAGTCACTAGAAGAAAATCCATGCCTCAGCCTCATTTACAGAACATGAGACATGGTTATAATAAGAAATAAATGAAGAATAATTGACTAAACATTTGACTTCATGCTGAGATATTTGTTCTAAAGTGGAAACTCACTCTTGTTAGATACATCAGGGTAAAGCATAGCCTTTTCTTGACATTAGGACACCCATTAAAAGAAAGGGTGATTGACAGAATCTGATTTTAAAAGCTTCCTGATTATCCCATCTTGCGAGAGGGAGGTTAGGGCAGATTGATTTGGCTGACGTAGCAGCATGCCATCATCACGTAACTTACATGATCCCTGATTGGCTAGGTTTATCTCAGGGAGAAGCCTAAGTTTTTTGGAGGGAGTGGTGGATCTTTTTTGGAGGGAGTGATGGATCAGAAAAGAAACAGATCAAGTGACAAAGGTGTGAGCAAAGGGTGTTATGAAAGTCTCCTCCATAACTTATCCTTTGCCTCCGCCACATGTTTTTTTGATCAAAAGTAGGTGTGGCCCTAATTTCCATAGAAATAATGATGCTGTATTAGTGTATAAAAGTATAGGCCAGGATCCCAAGAACTGTGAGATGTGTTCTGTACTCATCAAGGGAGCTTTAGACTTGTTTCCCCCTCAAATAGCACTGCCACTTGCAGGAGTTGCAAGGTGCTATTCCAACCGTCTTTGGGACTCCACTCTGGATTTCCATAGGCTTTACTCCTTAGCCTTTTCTTCTTCCAAAGATACCCTGCAAGGCAGAGTTTCCCTTCTCCTAGAGGAGCTACCTTCCCAGGTTTATGAGCCCCATCTGCTCCTCACTTCCCTCTGCACCACATGCAGAAATTGAAATAAGTTGGGCACTATTTGTATATAGCAGGCTTTTAGCTGTTGCTGTGGAGAACTAGAACCAATGGAGAAAACTGAATTTCAATTGAATTTATATTACATGCCACCTTGATAATACTGCAGGTGAACCATTACTTTCCATAGGACATAAAAGCACAATATAAAATAGTCAATACATTTAAACAATATTGTTTTAAACAAGCAAAATTCCTTATCTCTCTTGCTGTGTGAGAATGCACACATGATTTAAGTGCTTTAATACTTCCTGTGTTTTTGTGTGTCTATATACATGTATTTTAATGTATGCTTTTAATAGGGTGTTTAAATGCACAAAAACTGTAGGTATGTTTATTTTTCATATTTTTGGGGTCCACTGTTACTTCAGATGTCTCTGCAGATAAGCCACCTTGAAGACTGAGAATAGAAGGTGGGATATGAATATTTTAAATAAAATAAATAACTGTCCCCTTATAATAAAGTAGCACTAGGGAAAATGATGTAATGGTTCTTACTCAAGAACATTTCATTTTAAAATATTGAGTAGATGTACCGTAATTCCATGTACAGATGGAGCAAGGCTTTTGCTTTATGGTAAATTAGGAACGGGTCATAAACAATGTATGAAATCTGAGAGGCTAGCTAGAGGACAGAGAGGAATGATTGTGAGTATTTAATTATGGGGCTACTCTGTGATGTATAGAGCTGTCCTTAGCTGTTCAGGAAAGAACCTGCCCAGCATCACTTCCTTCCTACAGCAAGTATTGGTTTAACCAAGAATAAAATTCTAAAGCTTCAGAGTAGAGGATATTGGGAAGGGAAATAGCCCAGCGGTATAGCATCTGCTTGCATGCTGAAGATCCAATCTTCAGCCTCTAGTATCTCCAAGTACGGCTCAGAGAGAACCCAGATTGAAACCCTGGAGATCTGTTGCCAATGAGTGTAGACCAGGGGTAGTCAACCTTTTTATACCTACCACCCACTAATGCATCTTTCTTGATGGTAAAATTTCCTTACCGCCCACCAGTGCTCAATGGAAGGAGGATTCAGCTTGTGCCGTGGAACCTCCTACCACCCATCTAGAATACTGAAATGCCCACAAGTGGGTGGTAGGGACCAGATTGACAACCCCTGGTGTAGACAATACTGACCTAGATGGGCCACTTGTCTGATTCAGTATAAGAGAGCTTCCTAAGTTCCTAGTACAGGAGCACATTAGTCAGGGTCCACCCAAGACATTTTGCTACCTAAGGTAAATGGCCAGCTGGGCCCCTGATTCCATGGATAGACTGTCTTACTTCAGCACTAGCATTTGGACAGCACCCTCCACTGCGACAGAGAGCTGCAAGCTAGCATACAGAAGAAGCAGAGAAGGTGTGGCACATACTCTTTCCTCTGAGAGAGGGCAATGTCTGGGGCAGGGAGACACTGAGGACGAACAGCCAGGGGACTTTCTGTTGCACCCTAGCATCTGCTTCCTGAGTCAGCTTCTTCACTTAGCCTAATGCTAGGGTCAGGCCTGCCTGGTATAAGTGCACATCTGAAGGGTGTTAGGGTTTAGTGTCTAGACCTCTTTTCAGGACTCGGGTGCTGCCCTCAGGGTTTTCCATAGCATGAAGTATGACTTTAATTAAACCCGAGTCCAGCTTCTCTTCTTTTGGAAATTAAGCACCAAAATATCCTGCATGTGTGCTCTGTAGGACAGCCACCATAACCTTCTAAATTGGAATAAAGAAATCTCTGTAAAGTCAGTTCACTGGATTGTGACCAGACTCCAGATGAATCGTTATCCTCACTGCACTCTGTGTTTTCCGCCCTGAGGAACAAATATCTCTGTTTCGTTTCTGAATGTAGCGGAACATACTACTGTTTAACTGCCTATTCAGTGACTCATTTTTGTGTAGCTCTGCCAACCATTAAAATGTTATGGTGTTGCTTCACTTCAGGGATGCTCATCAGAGATTCATAATTTCATTAAAGAAATGTAAAAAGTAGCTAAGCTCTTGCGGTGGGGTGCGGAGTAAAGGCAGCGTCATCATAACAATATGCACATTTCAAAACAGTGGCTCAGAAGTGTTTTCGCTTTGCATTGTTACACATGGCAAAAGTCTCTCTTCTGAAATAAACATCCTTTTCTGATGTTCCACTATAGAAAAGAACACGACGACAGTTCTCAGACTGACATGCCATGTGATTAAAGACATATTGTGTGGCAGGGGCGGGGATGGAATGAATCAATTTTGGGGGTTACTCGTTTTATGTTTCTTGACAAATACTGTGTAGGTCCAGAGAAGTACAAGAGCAACTTTGCTAATGCAACAGAGCCCTCTTTCCCCCAGTACCTTGGAAAATGTACTCCTGAAGGTCAGTAGACTTGCTGGAATGACACATAGTTCTGTGGTGGGAGAGAGAATCAACAAAAGGTAGAAGTGGCTGCTATTCATAATTAGGCTTTACTTTGGATCCATTTGTGCTAGCACAGTCATAAGACTCTTAATCTCAGAGACATAGGTTCAAGCCCCCTGCTGGGCAAAAGATTCCTATATTGCAGGGGCTGGACTAGATGACCCCCGTGATCCCTTCCAACCCTACAGTTCTATGATTCTATGAAGTGTGATTTTTAGATACAGCCCAAAATATATTTTAGAGAAGTATCAGCTGCAATAGTAATATATGCGAAGTAGTGGAGACAAGGAAGGTTTTTCTGATGGCTGACTTCATATGTTACTTATTAGTAAAGTTATCAAGTTCTTCTGCAGTAATAATAAAAAAGGAGAAACCAGACCCTTTTCTTGAAAACTGGGTATATATGAAAATGCAATAGCAAGCAACAATCAAAATCAACAGTAAATAAAAGAACAATATATCCAATTGTCTAATTACATTTAAATTAAGTTTGGAGAAACCCATGTATATATTTAATAATTCCCTCAATTCAACAGAAACTTATTATGATAGACCTTATGCTATTTAAATGGATGGATACACATCTTTTCTAGAGGTATATGGTTCTCACCTCAAAATAGGAGGATAATTTTATACAAATGGTTAGTGGAAAATCCTATTTCCAGCTGTAGAATGCCCAGTTAAATGTGCAAATATATGCTTACGGTTGAGCAAACAAGGTGAAATCTGTCTAGAAATCCTTTAATCAACTAAATGTCTACAGCTTCCATTTATTATCTTTTCCAGTCACTTGAAACCTAATTGATTTACTGAAATTATTGCATATATATATATATATATTGCAGGGAGGCTTCTTGTCTTAGCAGGAAAATAGTGAGGCCGTCATACACTATGATTGTACCTGAGTTGAAGATGTTGGGTGCTATGGCAACTAAGTTGGTTCTAGCGAATCACTTCTCTTCTTGAGAAAAACATGCTGGATTTTTCAGTCTTCATAAAGTGTGGCTGGCTGATCATTTGTTGATGTGAAATGGTTCCTTCTTCTCTTTTCTCCCTAACAGCAATTCTGTTTTATGTGCAGAGCAAAATAAGGGGAAGGGGAGTTAATTCTGAAGTTGCATTAAGGAAACTTGCTGTATTGAACCATTTCCTGCAAATCCATCATTTTCTGTTCATTGAGATCTAAGAGGTAGCTGTGCTTACCATGGATTTTAAACAATGCAATGCACAGTGTTTGGATTAGAGGCGGACAGATTGATTTTTTTTTTCCTAGTTCAAAGGCAAATTATTCCAGATCACTATGAACTCTTGGGTTAGTTTACATGTTAGCTAGAAATGGATGGATCAGTCTATTTCCAGTTCAGCGACTTTCACATGTGTTCATTCATAAATCCCTTTCATCCTGCCTGTTTCTGCATATTTTTAAAAAAAGCTCTGCACAAAAATAAAATATTTAAATATGTATCTTATGTTAATATATGCACTTTAAAATGTATTTTATTCTAAAACACACAGTATTTTATTTTATTCTAAAATACTCAATTTTAGTGTGTTTTGGTACATTTTTGGAAGGGGAAAAAGGTGGTGGTGGTGGTATTGCAAAATCCAGAGATTCTGAAGTGTAATTAAGTCCTGGAAAGGCAGATCAGGTCAAGCAACGCTGGAATTCCCAGAAATCAAATTCCTCAAGCTTTCCTAGCTTAGAGTTTTAAAGTTGTAGTTCTTTTCCAGACACTGAGGGCCAAACTAAACATGACAATAATTAAACAACTGGCAGTTGCATAGAGGATCAAGTTCAGTGGTGGAGCACATTTTTCGGCATGCAAAATGCAACACATTAAATCCCTGACCTGAACACCAGGATACTGGCCATTGCTAGTCCTTGTCAACAGTGCAATACTGAAGTAGATGGACCAATAGTCTATGTTCCTATGACTATTTTTTGCTTACTAAATATCAACTGTGAGTGGAGTGGGGAATCTGGATCAGGACTTCGGTGGAGGAGTAGCGAGGGACTTAACCCTTTGTTTGCACTGTGTCCTAATTCAGTGACCTCCCACCCCACCCCATGGCTGCTATTTATATCTGGCAGAAAGCTCCCACTGGCACCTTTGGGGAAGCTTTGCCATGGGGCAAACAGCAGCTGTATGGGGCAGGTGATCTGGATTGGGACTGTGATGGGGCAAAGGATTAAACCCCACACCACCCTCACAGCTATTTTGTTTCAAATACCCACACATATGCACACAAACACACACGCTGCATACAAAGCTGTCGCTCACTAAACAAGACAACTCACAGAGTTTTGTTTTTTTCTCTTCATGCTTCTCTGGTTGGTTACTTTTATAATGTAATCACTTAGTGTGTGTGTGTGTGTGTGTGTGTGTGTGTGTGTGTGTGTGTTGAATTGAATATTTGTGGGAGATCTGTCGTCTACTTGTTTTGCTCTTTGGTTTTCTGTAACCCTATGTATAGGTATGCATGCTCAGAAGGTTTTCGTTGTTGTTGTTACTTTGTTTTTCTTCGATACATAAAGTTTTAACAAACTATTCCTAAAAAAAATTACAGAAATCTGAAATAAGGCTCCATACATGGAACAATTGTGATCTTCCCAATCACCACAACTCAGAAATAGTACATAGTGAGAACACCCACCCAAATCCCAGCCAATTTCTTTTATATAAGTTTTTGTCCTTGTGAAATGTGTTGTTGCAGTCTTAGCAGTTTCAGCCATCCCATCCTGAGTGATTATTGGTACACCTACTGATTTTGGTCCAGCATTTTTCACGAGAGAGAAAAAAGAGAGAGCCTCTGCATCTTGTTCATGGCTCACTGGCAATAAACATCCCAGACATGCTGAGACCACTAATATTTCCTGAGCTCTTATATTATTTTGTGCTCCTTCCTTCCGTGATGAGCTGGAGTATTCATCAGAACCTGCTGTGCAAAGATTGATATTCACTGAGATGCCCAAGATCACCTGGAGGGGAGTTTATGAAATAATAATAAAAATTACTGGAGGGAAATACAGCCTCTTTATATCATGTATTTTTCTTGTTCACCTTGGTTTTCAGCTTCCGTACTAACTATACAAATAGGCACCCTTCACAGCAGCCCACTGCTATAAAACATGCTATGGCTTGGGTGAGTCAAAGTGATATCCCATGGATTTCCACATAGCCTGCGTGGGAATGATGGGAAGGAGATTCGAGCCTAAAGACTGTGTGCTCTAGAGTTCAGTAGCTTAGCATTATGTAACCAACCACCAAGGAAGGGTTATCTTTTTGCACGTGACCTTTTTAAAGAATTGCACAAAGTTAACTCTGCATCCCTCTTCACCCTACTGTGCTAGTAAATATAAAGTGTTGCATTTTAAGTGCCACCAACGTCTCCCCTTTTGCAGTGTGGCACTTTGTGAGTTTGTATTCATTACCTCCTGCACCACTGAAAAATATAAATAAATTTTAATAGCATTAGCAAGAGATCTTGGTATGTGGGAAAAGATTGTGGCATTATATTGAGTGGTGGTGGTACAGATTGGAACACCCCAGTAGCTTTACTATGCGCAAGATATTATGATCCAAATGTACTTTTCTGAGTGCTGGTGTGAAATAGGCCTAAGTGGAGGATCCATAAACTAATGGGCAATTGCAGGTGTCTTAACCCAAATTATTTGAATTTCAAGCATAGTCCTAAACACACCTGTTTTAGCTACCCTGGCTGTAACTGGTACATCAGAGCAGAAAATTTGGCCATAGCAATTTCTTTAAGGAAGGACTTACCTCTTTGTATTCTTTTTGAAAAATGAGTGGCTCCCATAGAATGAGGCAAAAAATTTATTATTATTATTATTATTATTATTATTATTATTATTATTATTATTTTATTATTATTTAAAAAGTGTGACCTGCATATGATTAGGGATGGGAGGATCTGTCAATTTTAGATTCTCTTTCTCATTTTCCCAGTCTTGAATTAAGTTCTCTACATTTCTGCATCAGTTTGCAACTTCTATTTTATTTTTTAGCCCTCATGAAAGTTCATCAGGCAATTTATCCTAATGTACACGTGACTATATGCAATTTTGCCAGCTATGCAAAACTTTTGCAAAGCAGTTTCCCCATGTTTAATGCATTTTAAACCATTTCCACAAATGTTTGCATTTTGCCAAGATTATACCAAGTAGATGGTGCAACATTTCACAGTTCCTAGGAACTCTTCCAGGAAATGCTGCTGGGCCAGGAGGTATGCACAAACCCCCATTCCCCACTCATCCCAAACATTTATCTGAAGTTCTTTCTCCCACAAAAGCAGTCTCTCCATTCTGTATTTCTAGCTAACATTGTTCCTTTCCTCTTCTTTTCCTCTTCTTGCTCCCCCTGCAACCCCCCCCCCATATCCTACACAGAGACTTGGTGGTATATCATTTCCTTTTTATGTCCAGGTTCAAGATTCAATCCCAGGCATCTCTAGATAGGGTTAGGACCGTCCCCTGTCCAAGACCTGCTAAGCTGAGGCCACTCAGTGTTGACCAATGATCTAATATGGCCTAAGGCAGCTTCACATTTCCTTTCTTTCTGCATGCAGGTCAAAGTCACAGATCATTATCAAGAGTGTCAGGTGGTGATGTCTGAATAGTACTCGACTTTATAAAAGCAGACAACTAAGATTTGGTTTCCTTCTCCAACTCTTTGGAAAAATCAAAGTTTGCACAGTTTCAGAGGAGGAAATATGAGGCTATTCCATTTGTCAGGTGCAGTTCCTAGGCAGTAGAATTACAAGTTTTAGTGAAAATAGGAGTGAATGGAGGGATAAGTACTGTTCACATATCTGATCCTATAGCTGTCTTGTTAGAAATGCATGTCATTGAATTCAGTGGTTCTTCAGTGTCCCCCCATCAGAGGTACTACCACTCCCCTAACACCCCATATGAGAGTGCTGTAAATAAACATGTGGTGTGGATGTGATCTAGGTTTGCTGTTGGAGAAAGTGACATTATATATAGAACAGTTCATTGCTGTTAGTGTTTAATCTCTAAGTATAATTTATCCATTGGCAAATATGCAGAATTGCAGGCTGAGCTCTGTCTGTCTCCCAGCCCGCCTCACACTCCTCATATGAAGGAGCCTTTCCTTTGCTAAAGTCGAATGAACTTGAACTTTACATTGACTGCTAATCCACTGCATTAATTGTTTCAATGTTTTAGGTGTTGTCAGAACCTCATTTCTGCAACACTCTTCAGATTTATTTTTTGCTATTTTCTCCTTCAGTGCATTATGGTGCAATTATGTACTTTGGATAATTGCTGTTTGCTTACTGTCAAAATGCAGAATGTGTATGAATTTTCTTGAACTATTTCTTTGTTAATATCATAAATGAGTGCGGGTATTACCAACCCCTGCAATTTATTGAGAACCTAACACAATTAAACTAAAAGGAAGACGCTTATGGAAGCGGCAGCTTCTGAGCCCGCCTTGGTCCATAATGAATATAGTTATCCAGCATTGTCAGACATAGGGAGGAGACCCAACCTCACATAAATAGCTTATTCTCCTACAGTAGCAAATAAGCACTGGAAGCACTGGTGACATCCATAAAGCCTGATCAATGTTATTATTCATAAACAAAGCCTTTGGTTTTACATTTTGTAAAATATTTTTTTATTTTTTTATTACCATTGAGGTGATGGGAAAGGTTTGAGCCTTCCGCAGATCTGTTTCTTTTTAACTTTCTCAAACATGATCTGCTGAGCAACAAAATAGATGTTGTTCAGTCAGGTGCATGTGAGGAAGTGCTCCAAAACTGGCCACAAATCCGGCAGCTACAGCATGAAGAAATGTATACCTGTTGAAGAGCTACAATAGTACTGACAACCAACATTTGTGGATAGTCACGATGGAGAGGGGGAAAGCAGGCTCGCTCCCATTTCTCCATCTAATACATGGTGATCAGGTCTTCTCAACAGAAATGTGCATAGATTGTTTGTGAGCAAGAGCAGGGGCTATAACTTAGAGGTAGAGCACATGCTTTAATCACAGGAAGTCCCCAGTCAAGTCCCTGAGATCTCTCGCTTAAAAAGGATCAGGTATCAAATGATGGGAAAGACTTCTGCCTGGGATGCTGGACAGATTCTGCCAGCTGGAATAGACCAGGGCTTGGGAAATTTAGGCCCAGGGCCTGAATGAAGCCTTCTATGCCCCCTGGGTTTTTGCCTATCTGGAATGTGTCCTTGAACTCCAATAGTACCTTCTGCCTGTCTGAATAGATTGAGGGCATGGAGAAACTAGCCCACAGTAGAAAGGTACAATCTGCATTCTTTGCTGTACCCACTTTTGCCCTGGCATGTGGACTTCAGAAAGTTGCTTGGAAGAGAATGTTACACTCATCTCTTGGAATAGACAATACTGGGATAGTTGAAGGAATAGCCTGACCTTGTATATCTGAATAGATTGATGCAGAAAAGAGGTCAATAGACACTTTCCTTTTCCCCTTTCCATGCATTGACTCTCCCATTTTGGTTGTTTACCAAGGACTCTTATTTGCTCTAGGTGGAACTGTTCTGAGCTACCTAAATGCTTTGGGGGACTGCTGGGATTCTGATGAAGTTTTCTATTTTTAACCCCCCGGTCCTTGCAAATGCTTTACTCAAGACAGTCTGACTCTGGCACTATGGATTGCTTGTTTAAGGCAGCATTAATGGGAAGCCCAAGTAAAAGCTCACATAAAAGAGCAACATGAAGAGACACTTCACTGCATTACAGTTTTTTGCAGCCATAGCACTATTGCTTCCAGGGGCTAATTGCTTTTCATTATCCTTAGTCCTACCATTTCAGCTATGCATGTTGCGGGGCTGGGGGGAATGCACACAGACAGCCTGTACAACAGAGTTTTCTTAAAATAAATTAGGCCCGTTGTAAAAGACAAATTACCAACTCAAAACCTAACTCTAGAAAATTGGTATGGTCTAGAAAGTTATCAAAGCATATTTAAATGTATCTGCGTCCTGCACCAGAAATGTGCAAATTCCAGTTGCTTCCACAACAGCCATGCTAGCTTGGTGGAAGTACTTTATATGATCCCCTACTCCAAGCAGAATCTTGCAAAAAAGAATTCTTTCAACACATACACACAGACATCTATACACTAATATCAGTTTGAATCTTCCTATGCTTATGATTATGTGGACCAAACAGCATCACCCATGCATGACAGAGATCTGGCAGACCATTCTAACCCTGAAGTACACACAAACACAAATACATACATAGGGGGATGCCAATTAAAGAAACACTCCACCAAGCCCCCTTAATAAATCAATGGCACAGAATATTAAGAGATTGAGAAGATATTCTAGCTTTCTTTTTTTAGGCCTAATTGCCAAAGGTGGGTGATCTACATGGAAATTGCAGCTGAGAGAATTTGGAAAAGGCAGCTGCAATCTCCACTAAGATTGCCTCTCTGGTGCAGTTGTTGGGCTTTGGAGCAGCCTCCCCTCTGGCGCTGCACCCTCCTTGAGAGCATTTGCTTGGCTGGAATGTTGTCCTTCAACTCTCAGAATGCTTCATGTTTGCCTAGATGGAGGATGGAGAGGGATGTGTGAATATAGAAAGTAGCCTTGCATACAAAGGTAAAATTCACATTTGTTGTCCTGACCACTTTGGCCCCATCTGCTGCTGACATGAGGCCCCCCAAAATGTGGTCCTCAGGCTGAAACAGGTTCCACATCCCTACAAAAGAACTTATTCAAGATTCACAGGCATAACAAAGCATTCTTAATTTGGTAATGCTTTTTCTTCCTTCCTCCTGGATTATACTGGACAACTTCATATAGTTAGAATTGTATTCACTTTCTTTTCTATATTGTAGCTCCCCCACCTCCAGTAAACATGCATAGGATTGTGTGGTTAAATCATTTAGCCCATATCTTTTGGAAATCGGGCTTGATCTTTTCCTGTTCTCCAGTTCTTCATCCCTCTAGGATGATGATTGTTCTTACTTTCTCATTTGCCTCGGGTCTGATTGCCCCGGATCTGATTACTTGATAGGCTTGTTGATAGGCAAGAAGTAGCTTGCAATTTGCTCCAAGTACAAAGATATTGATATTTACAAGAATATACAGGATTTTATTTTATTTTTATCATTATTTTTAAAATCAATACTGCATTAGGAAGAGCAGCAGTGTAGGGAAAGTAATCTTATGGTTTAAAGCTAGAGAAAAGGCTCTAGAAAAAAGACAGAGAAAGCCTTTCGGTTAAACTTGTATATATATTAAGTCTGAACTTGTTTTCTAAAATAAACCTAGTCTAAATAGTGCTTTGCTGACAACATGCTAAAAGTCTGAGGGCGGGGGAGAGAATCTGTTTAGCTTTTCCAAATTAGAGCACAGCAACTCTTGCATGGCTGATGTTTAACTCTGACAAAATTCCTTGACTTTTTTTGTATTTTGTTTAATTTTTGCTGGAAATATTGAATATTAGACTTGGGAAAACATAAAGTTGTGTACTTTGGGAGAATCATCATGTCAAGCAGCTGCAGCCTGACAGTTGCAGACACGTCGGGTTTTCCGTTCTCTAATTAATAGCAGTCAAACTCTTGATGACTCCAGAGGGAAAAAAAACGTTCTGGCTAAATGGATTTTATTTCCTGTCTTAAAAGCTATCGCAAATAGAAAAACTGACACAATAATAAAAGAGTTACCAATAGGCATCAAATGCTTTTCCTAATTACTAAATTGTTTCTTCCCGCAGCAGTTAGATAATCAATGTGGAATAATTGATTAGCAATAGAAAGCTAATAGTGTCTTGGTTTTAGTCATTGATAAGCTCCACTTTAAAATGCACTTGGCATTTAACTGCTTCTCTACAGCTTCACCAAATGTTCACCAGTTTTCAAAATTCAAAGTGAAACTAATACATTAAAGGGCTAGAAAATGTTTTCCCAACTAAATATGCACCCACCCATTTCTCCTACCCACATACTGCCACCTAGGCATCAATATTGCCCTGGTTGTGGCATGTTTTTTTCTTCCCATTTTGATACCATTAACCAGTGAATGTGATAACGTATAACTACATAGTCAGTTGGATCTTGCTAAGTGCTGACATCACCGAGAATGAATGAAGCTGTTAGAATAGGGAAATGACACTGGTGTTTGGGACACCTTTCTTACCTTTCACAACTACACACCCAAACAAATCTCAAAAAGGAGAGACACCCTCTTCACTGATCAAAGTGTGACCTCCATTGTCTTTTGGAGAAGCTCCAGTTTTATTGTAATATATTTTATTTTGTTTGCTGGAGAGTAGTTTTAAAGCTGTTTCAGTAGAAAGCATGGTTATTTAATTACAGGTTTTGTATGATCAGTGCCTGTGGATTAAAGTTTAAGGTGTAATTTGCAACACTGACACTGAAAACATCAGGGTTTTAGTGGAAACCACAGTAATCCCTGTTTGCCTGGTGAAGTGAAGGACATGAGGCACGAGTTGATAATGCAGGTGAGCTGTGCACAGGTGAGCTGCTAGCAAGCTGCCGGCCAGCTCTGTGGAGCCTCCTTTTATTGACACAATATGCAAACCCAGGCAGATACATTTTGAGCTGTGACCTTTACACAGTCCCGAGATCATGGGGTGGTACAAAGCTATTTTGGCACCTGTTTCCACCGCGTCATTTTCCCCTTGCACATTGTATGACGAAGGAGACAAAGGTCTCAGAGACAAAGGTCACAGACAGGACACCGCAGACTACTGAGATCGCAGAAGGTTAGGCAGAGGGCAAGATGTTCAGACCACTGTGGCTTTATCTGTGAGGAGGAGTGTGCCCCGCACCCCAAGGTCACGCGTGCAGACAGCTGATGCTGCCTGCAGGTGGGGAGTGTGCTCCGCACCCAGCGATCATCCCTACAGCCTGGGGCTCCAAGGAAGCAGTGTTCACCATGCTGCATTGCTGAAACCCGGTCCCAGGGACCATGTTCTTCCTGCACAGCCATGGGGGTGGGGGTGGGGGGATCCTTGGTGCCTCCCCGCCCCCAAGCCATGCTGGCTTGGCAGGAAGGCCTGTTTAAACAGACCAAGCAGGCTGCAGGAGGAGGGGGCTTAATCAGGTCCACCCCTTTAAGAGGCCTCTCACCCTCTTGGGAGACTGCTGTGGGATTCACCACCCACCCAGGTTGTAAAACCTACTGGTACTTACATCCTTTGTTTTTTCTATGGTTCACTGCTGTGATGGCGGTAACCTGAAAAGGATATCTTTCATATTGGGTCCTTGAACTTAGGCCCAACCTGACTTTTTTTAAAAAAAACAACAACCCATTGTTTATGTCCAGGCAGCTTATTATTTTGCTCTTCCTCTTTCCCATAGGTGCCTGACTGCCACCTCTGTGCTATTGACCACATTCAACATTGCAATAGCCCCTGTTTGTTCCCTTCTTAGACAAACTCCCCCCCCCCCCATCCTTGCACAAGAAGTAGAGTACTTAGTGCATTTTCAAGAATAGGACAAAGTTTCTGCCTAAGGCAGAGAAAGTTCAACATGCTCAGCCGTGGGCATTTATAAAAAGCAGTGGTAGCCTACATTAGAGTAAGGACGGCTGGGATCGAGATAATGCCATGCATCGAAAGTGACTTTGAATATGTGTTCCACTGACAACAGCCCCAATGCTGCATAGTAAGCCACATTTGAAATGAGGGGAAGTTTTGTGGATCTGCTGTTGAAGGGTGGGGTTGGGAGGTGAATTAAAGGCAAGTCACAAAGGATATATAGGTTCTTTGATAAAGTAGATCTTTGGATTCCAAGCCACATGCCTGTTCTATACATGTAGGATTATAAGGGCAGGCGGGGATTTCAGATGTTGGTTCAAATATCTAAGGCATAAGATATCCAAGGGACCATCTCACCCAGTATATCCCCATCCATTAACTGTGTTCTTGACAGGGCACTGCTGAGGGTATCATAGGCCCTAGATATGTGCTTAGACCAGGCTTCCTCAACCCCAGCCCTCCAGATGTTTTGAGACTACAATTCCCATCATCCCTGACCACTGGTCCTGCTAGCTAGGGATCATGGGAGTTGTAGGCCAAAAATATCTGGAGGGCCGAGGTTGAGGAAGCCTGCTTAGACTGTTATAGAAAGTGGGTCTTTAGTGTTGTAGTCCCTGCAGTCTAGAATCAGTTACCAGCTGAAATCATATAGGTGCCTCGTGTCACAATGCTTGGGCAACTACTGAAGACATTAAAACATCAATTTTATATCTGAAGAAGATGTGTGTGTGTGTGTGTGTGTGTGTGTGTGTGTGTGTTTGGAAATTGTAGGAATGGTTTTATTGTATTTAGAGTGTGTGGAGTTGATTTTATTCTTTTTAGAGCTTATTTGTTTTCATGTTTTATTCTGTTTTTATCTTGTACACTGCTTCAGCGGCTTTATGCTATGATGTGATCTAGAAAGTTGTATAATAGTGATTAATAATCATCATAATAATATACTGAGGCACCATAATAATGACTAAGATTGAGACCCACCATGCCATTGTGTTGCAGCTAGCATATCCAACTATGTTTCAGCAATGGAAAAATATCGGCCATATAATTTATAGTGTTACATTACAAGTTAACAGTTGCAAGAGCAAGTGTGTGCTTTGGATTGAGGAGAACAATATTATGTTTATATTTTGCTACAAGTACATAATAGCAGCCCAGCACTAATGGTTTTCCAAGTGGGGTAACTGTTTCAAATTCCAGCTAGGAAACCTTGATACCTTGTTGTTTTGGGATAGGCCCAAACGTAACCATTTCTAGTAATAAGAGCTGTGGCCAGAAATAGGGTGATTTATTATCTCTATGTGTTAGAGAAAGAGGTAGTCTTTTAAAATAAGAGCTGTGCTTCAAAATGATTGACATTATCAAGGGGTAAGCCAGGCAACCGAGATGAATTAGAGGACAGAAGAAGTACAGTGGTACCTCGGGTTTCAGATGCTTCAGGTTACAGCCTCCGCTAACCTAGAAATAGTACCTCAGGTTAAGAACTTTGCTTCAGGATGAGAACAGAAATCGTGCGCCGGAGGTGTGGCGGCAGCAGGAGGCCCCATTAACTAAAGTGGTGCTTCAGGTTAAGAACAGTTTCAGGTTAAGAACGGTCCTCCAGACCGAATTAAGTTCTTAACCCGAGGTACCACTGTAACTTGAAGCAGGATCTTGAGAACCAAGTGTAAACCAGCAGGGTAGCGTGCAAGCAAGCCAGGTAGGATGCGGGGATTAGGGCAGAGCAACTGGAAGGAAGTAGAAAGAGGACACACTAGGCTCAAGTAGAGACATTGCTAAAGAGTTCTAAAGAAGAGCCACTGGACAAAAAAAAGCTACTGGCCTAACCTGAGGGTCCTGGCACTGGGATATAAAGGTTTATACAGTTTGGGATCAGGATACCTAAAAGATCATTTCACTCATCATATATGCCCAAGTGATCACTACATTCTGAAGGAGAGGACCTACAGGTACTGCATATACCTTCTCATCAGGAGTAGAGGTCCCTGCCATATGGTGGTGGCATCTGTTCTTTAGAACTTCATCCCATTCTGTATTGGGCAGGAACTGCCTCTATTGTCTTTCTGGCACTGAATGAAGACCTTCCTTTTTTGCCAAGCCTTTTAAGTAGAGTTTTTTTAAGCCCAGCAGAGGTGCCACCTTGGGCTGAAGATTAGAGGGACAGCGGCATGTGGTGTGCATGTGCCTGTGACATCACACAGGTGATGCATGGTGCACACATGTCATCAGGAGAAGAGGCATCGTTGCGAGGAAGCGTAGCCCAGTGCCATGCAGCTTCAATGGCTACAGCTCCTCTTCTCTCACACTCAGGAGGAGTCTGCCTTTGATGCTGTGCAACACTAAGCTTGGAGGTTCAGCCTTCTCCACCCCCTCAATAATGTGGGGGGGGGCATCTCATGAGAAGAGAAGACTCCCTGGAAAAGACCCTGATGTTGGGAAAGATTGATGGCACAAGGAGAAGGGGACGACAGAGGACAAGATGGTTGGACAGTGTTCTCGAAGCTACTAACATGAGTTTGGCCAAATTGCAGGAGGCAGTGGAAGACAGGAGTGCCTGGAATGCTGTGGTCCAATGGGTCACAAAGAGTTGGACACAACTAAACGACTAAACAACCACAACCTGTATTAGTTACAGGTAGGTAGCTGTGTTGGTCTGCCATAGTCGAAACAAAAACAAAACATCCTTCCAGTAGCACCTTAGTTGGTCTCTAAGGTGCTACTGGAAGGAACTTGTATTAGATCTGACATTTTTAGAATTGTTTTCATATACAAAATAGTTTAATATACTTTTTTTGCTTATTGATATCTTTATTGCTAAATGGCTTTGAGAGGCTTCACATGAAGAAATTCATAAGTGGAATCAAGCAAACAAAAAACTGTAGCTAGTTTTTTCCTTTTAAAGGGGTTTCTGGGGAAGTGAAGCCAAAGAGAAGGTCAAGTGGTCTCAGGTGGGCTTGCATTCAAAGGCAGAAAATGGCTAAGAAATGACAGATACCTGGCCATTCTACTTTAGGACTGTATCTCCCCCTTGTGACATTTGTGGGGGGGGGGTTGTTTGTGTGAGAAATATTAATATTGATGTCACATAAGCAGGGAGGCAAATTGAGTGAATCCTGACAATTTTCTAATATTTTTTTATTCTGAATTAGGGCTAAAATATTTCTAAATGCAAGACACATCTCCGAAGCTGTCCTCTGGGGGCAAGGCTGTGACAATTTTCTGCATCGCTGTCCGGATCAAATTCACTTTGTCTGATTTGTAACAGGAGTGTGCATCGCTTCAGCTTGAAGCTGCCAAAGGAACACTTAAACTGAGACATCACACACTTCTCTTAATTTTCTCAGAAATTCATATTCAAGAATGGGTGTCTCTTTTCTCATTTGCAACAGTTTATATGAAAATGAAGCAGGAGAGGTCTATCCCAATTTATGTTGGAGTCCCATTATTTGAAAAGCTAGGGTGATATGGAAGACTTTCCACAGAAACTTTATTATCTTGGCAATTTACTCTGCTCAATATGCTGCTATTTCCCTCATGTGGCCTCTGTTTCCTTCTACTTTTTAAACATAAAATATGCTCAATTAATTCTAGCCATGCATCTTCTGAAATGTCAAAAAATTGCTGTAAGTTCTGGCCATTTCACCAGTCTCAGCTGTATGTGCCACTTTATTTTTAGCAAAGCCACGGTAGGGGAAGTGTGGGACCTTGCAGCAATTTGAATGTGTTAAGTCTGATTAGCTTACCTCTCCTAAGGGATGCAATAGATGCCTTGAGCATTAATGACTAAGTTCAGTGTTCTGTACTTAAAAGTAAGATTCATCACCTCCCTAGCTTGTACTCTAAAACTAAATGGTAATGATTAATCCTTTTCTCTCTCTCTCTTTGTTCCCAGGAATGGTAAAGGTTACCTGGTCTATCCACAAACAGTGATGTGTGATGTAACAATAAGCAATATGTATGATCACACAGTTTATAGATTTTCTTTTTACTTGAATAAGCTACATAAATGACTGTGCCATTCATTTAAAAAAAAATCAACAGCAGCACAATCAAAACAGAAGAGTTTGTTTATACCATGGTAACCACTGAATGCAAAATAGACCTAATGATTATGCTCCATTTAGCAATATACTAGAGTGAAAAGCAACATCTGTGGGGTGTGAAGATAGACTCTCATCAGGGTTTGGGAGGGGATTTTAAGAAAGAAGAATTTTGCTATTGTGGTAGGAATAATCCCTTCCTCTTGTGTCTCAGAAAGGCTATCATAGTTTGAAGGGGGGAAATCAGGCGATTCTCCATCTTCTTTATGCCACCGTGTGCTACAAGTTGCATCAAAGCATAGCCTGGGAGCAGAGAAGGATAAGTTCTATGATTCTAAGTTTTGGTCTGTGCCATTTAGCTTGTTCTTAATTCATTCCTTTCCGCTCTGTACCTGCAATTTAAAACACACATGCATGCTTTATCTCAATAGGTGTATGTACATTTTGACTTAAACTTCAAAGCACTTTCTTGTGGTATTTAGAGTAGAGCCAATTCCAATGGATACCTAAGTTCTGACCCACACATCAGACTTACAGGTTTGTGTTAGATTCCCTTTCTGGACGACAGGGTATTCTGGATGACAGGGTATTCCCATGCTGTGCTTGGTGAAAGAGCAGGAGAATCAGGTGATCCTCTCTCCAAGCAAATGCTTGCAGAACTGTACAGAAAAGCTTCCTATGCAGAGCCAAAACAAGACTTTTGCTAGATACAGAGCATGCAGTATCTAGTTTCTTTCTTACTTAATTACAGGTGGGAGTGGGATTCTAACTGGAAATGAAGCATGTGTCGGCGGGGGGTGGGGGGAGACTTATCTTTTTACTTCCCACTGTGACTGAAACAGATTTTTTTAATATAGCTTTTATACTTCCCTTCATCAAATGTTTTGGGGACATGAGATACATTGGAATTTAGCTTGAGATAGACCCTCCCAGTGCCCCCTCCCCAACCCTATTTGTGTTATGTTTTTCAGGAATCTGGATTAGTGTTTGTTCTCATTACTTTCAGTAAAGTTTAGTTATGACTGCTATGAGCTACACATAGATCTATATTCACCAAGAAGTTGTTCTCACAGGACAATTCACATGGATAATGTAGTATCACAGGGGTAGTAACAGTGGTGTTTGTATCAAACTTGAGGCAACTATGGCTTTTGTGTACTGTTCCCCATAGCTTTCCTGTACTCCTACATCTTCCTTCGCTCAGCAAACCCATAACATTTCAAAATTGTCTCCTACTAACTTACCAATAGAATCCCCAAAGCTTTTGCTTTATTGCACTTTCCTTCTCACATTGATAAAGCTGATAAAACTTTAATTCAGAAAATCTAATTCAGAAATATCTGTATCCTTTCTTAATAGGCCTAAAAATTCAAACCCACTTTTCCCTTGTGACTTATAAATCAGCCTGAGTTATTGATCTGCCAAGATGTCCTAATGGAGTATCTATATCTTAGCTTCTGCCTGTTTCAAGCTCTGGGGGGGCTGACTGTGTACTAGGTGTACTATTTATGAATTAGTAATTTTTTTAAAAAAAATCTGCAACTGTTAATATTGTCTATGAGTGTCAAGCCAATTAATCTCAATTGTACAAGGCTTTCAAAGATTAATAACTTATTTGTGATTTATGCTGTTTACTGTGCAGCTAAAATATTTTAAAAAACATTATTTATATAGGAATCAGGAGCTCAAGGAAGCCCTTTCCAATCAAGCAGTATGCAACCCTGTTTCATGTTATTATATCCAGTTTCCACAAACATACTGTTTCAGGCTTTCTACCAGAGTCTTCTGAAAAGGACTGTCCTTGGGTTGTTCTGAGGCAATACCTGAACAGAGCCTTGAACTTGACAAAATATTGGTGATAGCCTGGTGATGTGTTTCCATGAGAACAAAAGCCCAATTTGGGCATTCACTCCCCTCATATGTAAGCAAACTAGTGAGGAGATATGGGGACATGCTGCCATGCCCACTCCTTTCAAGAGCATTATCTGTATCCACATAAGAGCCCACCACAACTTTGGGGGTGAGGGTCTGAAGCAGGGAGCCTCCTCTATTCATGGAATCTCCTCATGAGATTTAGAATCCTGTATTGTCAGGGTTTAGCCCCACTGTGGGTCAACCCATAGGTAACATTCCAGCAGCAGTTGGGCCAATCTATCATCCTTCCTTAACATGCTGAAGGACCAAAGCACTGCAATAGAAAGGATGCAATGGAGCAAATGTTTAGCATGCATCAGTCCCAGATTCAATCCCTGACAATCTCGCAGTGCGGCTGTCTGAAACCTGAACAACTGCTAGTCCATATAGACAATATTGAGCTAGATGCTCTGACTTAGCAGCTTCTGATATCCCATTGAATGTCCCTGCTATTTCTTAGACATACTGAGTTTGAGACCCTGGCTTGGAGTCCAACAACATCTGGAGGACCACAGATGCCCTTGTTTATACTTAGCATCTGGCTCATAGCTGTCAACGTTTTCCTTTTTCTTAAGGGAAATTCCCTTATTCCGAATAGGATTCCTCGCAAGAAAAGGGAAAAGTTGACAGCTATTATCTGGCTAGGTTAGTTAATTCCTGCCAATGCCTTGTGTGCATTGAAGGAGATCATAAGGTATGCTGAGCTTTGGCCTACATATTGCACTTGCATGCTTTGGGTAAAGTTGGTATGGTAGGCAAGCTGGTGATTGAGAGAAACCATTAGTGGTCTTCTTCCTGGAGATCTCCTGATAAGCATTCTGGGAAATTCCCTCTTCTTCCACCCCATTGCAGTCAGTGTGAAAGCAATCCTTGAAACATATCATTTTCATATACTCCCTCTTTTAAACCATCTGCTTTAAAAGACATCATCTGTCTTAAGCCTTTCTAAAACCTTGATCAAAGTAATAATGCACTTGTCCTTATCTCTTCACATGTGATTGATGGCAAGGACATCAAAAACTCTGTGGTCCAGCAAACGCCACATGAATTTAAGGGTTTGTGGGGAAATGCCATTGTAGAATTCTTTTCCTGCTTTCACCTGTGAAATATTTAGGTTTCAAGACAAATAGCTTAGTAAATCCATTTCAATCCTTCTGCAGTCATCCAATACTTTGGTAAATTATTTGCATTTCATATATAATCCCTAGCAATAAAACTCAGCGTATCATAAAAAGTGGCTCATTTTGCTTCAGCGCTGGACAGTGTAGCTCATTGTTACCATGGGAAATGGGCAAAGTAGGCAGCCTAAGCTGCTAGTTCTCAAAATGAAGGTCTGTTATGCAACTGGAGAGCAGAAATATTTTCCCAAGTGGGGTGAAAATACTTTAAAAGCATAATAAATAAATAAGGTTAGAAATTATCAGTAGTAGTGCCACTAGCCTTGTTTTAAACATGCACATTACGAAGTTTTGAAGAAGTGACTCATACAGTCAATGGAGGAGGGAAAGGGGAGCATATTATTCAAGTTGATCAATTCACTCCATTGCTTAGGCCCCATCTACACCGTACATTTAAATCAGCATTGTACCACTCGGAACAATCACAGCTTCCCCAAAGAAATCCTGGGAACTGTAGTTTGTTAAGGGTGCTAGTAGTTGTTAGAACACTCCTGTTATGCTTCCAGAGATATTATTTCCAGTGTTCCCTGGGAAGGTTGACTAATTGATTGATAAACCACAATGGTAGCTCTGTGAGGAGCACAGTCTCCTAATAACTCTCAGCTCCCTTAACAAACTGCAACCCCCAGAAATGTTTAAAGTGGTATAATACTGCATTAAATGTATAGTGCAGATGGGGGCCTTAGTCTTCGCAATGAAAATGTTTTATTTTGGACAATGACGTACCATGGCTCCTCATTTCATTTGCTTCTGGAATTTTTGTTTTACGTTGTGTTTGTGGACATACACGAGAAATAGATATTTAAAAACAAAGAACGAATGGACTGATGGTTACAGTACTTTGCATTTCACTGCAGAAGGAATAAAAGGGAATGCCACACCTTTGAGTGGTGCACTTGCTGTTCATTATAGTGGGCCTTAGCAACACAAATTCAAATAAGGGCAATGTTCTATCCACTGGGACACAGAAACTAGTTAGGATTCTGGGCTTTTGCTCTTTTAATTTTCTCATAGTAATAGATCAATCTATTTATCACATAAGCACATTCAAGCTTGAAGTGAGCCCAAAGATCTGTTACCCCTTAAGTGATTAAACTAATCATTTAAATAAGCTTTCCAGATGTGATATCATATCACCTTCCCCACATTTCATAGGTAGGTTGATCAGATACAGAGAGGTTACCTGAGTTGCTCAAAGTCTCATAATGAGATAAACAATGGACTAAGTCCTAGCCTGCCTTGATTTTGATTCATTATCCTATCTACTAGCCAAGGCTGCCGTATGGTATTTAGCGATAATGACTATCCGGTTGAAAATCTATATTAATCCTTTCATAGTTTTCCCCTCAGGCCCTCCTCATCAGAACCATTAACTGTATTAAGATATTATGCAAATGCTGATCCTACTGTGGCAGTATTGTTACATCATAAATTGTGAAATCTGGAGAATAATCAATTTTCCTTCCAGAGGGATTTTTGCATTGAGATATCAACATATATAAATATTTAAATATCTCAGGGTACTGCAACATATTTTCTTCCACAACTAAACTGGAGATCTGGTTACAGCCTTCTTCTAAATCTATTATCGGAATGTCTCCCTCAGATTGAATTGTTTTAGTCATTTCCTTATGCTTGTCAAAGGCTTCCTTACACAACGATGTCACTTTGTGTCTGTGCTTTGCCACCAAGTGTGGTCATACTATGCAGACATCGCCCAGATGTTTGCTGATGTAATAAACAGTTCAACAGTTTAAATTTTAAGACAGTTTGATTTATGCTTTCCTCAGTTTTTCACATTCTGCTTTACTCAGGGTAGACTACTTCAACCCACCATTTGTGCGGCTACCATTGAGGACTGTTCTGAAACTACAGTTAGTATGGCTGCTAGATTACTAACTGGGACTGGGCATTATGATCATATTACTCGTGCATGGTGTCAATTGTACTGGTTCACAGGACATGTCCATGTCTACTCAAAGTGCTGGTTTTGATCTTTAGAGTTCTTCATGGCTTAGACACAGAGTATTTTGAAGTCCACCTGATTTCATATTGTAATGAGTTTGGGTGGGGAAAAGTTGAGATCCTTCTAGCCCCTGGATCCAGCAAGTGTTAAACGGTAAACCAGACTAGCTTCCTGATGAGGTGAACAAAGGAAAGGGGACTCTGCGTGAAATGATGGGCGGGGCCGCTCCCCCCAGCTTGCAGATAGTTAGAAGGACAAAGCCTGAATTTAGAGTTGAGTTGCAGTGGTGTGGACTTAGAAGCAAAGCAGCAAACAGAGAGAGAGCTAGAGAGAGCCATGCCAGATCTATGCTTGAATCCAAGACTGTGGCTATGGGAGAAACATTTCCAAAAGGAAACACAAACCCTGGGTAAGTGCCTGGAACTCCATCTAACACCACTCAGAGATTGGGGTGGCAGGCAAAAATATGTACACAACACAACAATAAAATCTTCAACAGGGGGCTAAATGATAAAAGCAGGGTTGTTGCCAGGGGAAAGGACCTTCTGAGTAGTCATGCTATGATCCTCAAATCACAACAGTTTTTAGATAAGGGTCTGCCCAGGCAATCTCAGATAAAGGAATAATAGAAAATTAGACCAGGAACAAAACAGGATGGGAACTGTAGGATGTTAGGAATTTTAAGAGAATGGCAATATGGAAATGAATTGAATGACACAATCATGTGTGTTTTTATGGTAGATCAGATTTGGGGGAGATTATGCTAAGGGGACGCGGGTGGCGCTGTGGGTTAAACCACAGAGCCTAGGACTTGCCGATCAGAAGCGATGGAGTGAGCTCCTATTGCTCGGTCCCTGCTCCTGCCAACCTAGCAGTTCGAAAGCACATCAAAGTGCAAGTAGATAAATAGGTACCACTCTGACGGGAAGGTAAACGGTGTTTCCGTGCACTGCTCTGGTTCACCAGATGCAGCTTAGACATGCTGGCCACATGACCCAGAAGCTGTATGCCGGCTCCCTCGGCCAGTAAAGCGAGATGAGCACCACAACCCCAGAGTCGGTCACGACTGGACCTAATGGTCAGGGGTCCCTTTACCTTTACCTTTATGTTAAGTTTTATCAGCATTTTGCTATGCCCAGATTATAGACCAACAATGAAAATGACATTTCAGTATGTACAATTTAAGCATTTACAGCCTAATGATTTGCCACCACCCCCTTAACCAAGCATCGTATTACAATTGTATTTTGAGAGGTTAAGCGCTTTAGCATACTAACTTTGTTGCTATCCTGCAGTTGCCTGGGTGACTATATAAATTGGATCCTTGAACATCAGAAGGCCTCTCCCAGGTTTTTCAGTGGATTGTTTAATGTGAAGGAAATAGCTGGATGCTTCATTCACCTCTGAGTTGCTCATGCAAGTCTTTTGCCTTCAGAGTTAAGGGTGACTCATATCTCTATTAAATTTTTAAAGCGCAACAGCTCACTGGAGGGCCATAGAAAATTAATTTGAAATACACTTTGCCACCTCCTCCTTCATCCACAAACTTGGTTATTAAGTAAAATGCTCTCTCCTCATTCAAATCATTCATGCTGGGAGTTAAAATAATATTTGTTAATTAAGATTTATTGTCCTCAGCCAAAGTTGTTTGCAGCCTGAGATTTGCCCACGTGTCTCCATGGGCTTTGGATCAGGTCCTCCTGAATAAGAGGCAAAATATTTATGCAAATGTAATACATTATATGCATGTGTACTATTATTACAATAAATCACTCTTCACCCTGAGGTCCCAAGGCAGGCACCTTCAGCGTTCACTGAAACCTCAAGCTTCACTTTGCCTCAGGCTTCTAGTTCTCCTGTCCTGACTGCAACTACGCTTAAGCACGCTCAGCTACCACACATTGTATTTACCCCTTTTTTTACTTATGCACCATTTCAATATTCTTTCTGTGTGTCAAATTTAATATAGTAAGCTCCTTGGCGCACGGACCAATCCTCTTTTGCACCATATAAAGCACCATGCAATACAAACAAAGAAATATTAATAACGGCCCACAGTAAGATTTGTTTGAGTGCGCCTAGAAGTGTGTGTGTGTGTGTGTGTGTGTGTGTGTGTGTGTGTGTGTGTGAAAGAGAGAGAGAGAGAGAGAGACCCTAGTAGCTTCATATCTAGTGTTGTTCAGGAATTCTTAGTCATCAACAATTAGTGCTGTTTTCAGTTTCGAAAGCAGGGGTTAAAATCTGTTCAGTTTTGGAAGGTTCATTCTGCCATCATCATTCAAAATGCTGTCCAACTGCATCAAAACTGACGTAAACCTGCTCCTTGATCTCACAAAGCATCATGTAAAATCTGGTTGTTGTTATAATTTAAGAGGTGTACTAATGTGTAAAGAACAGACAAACAACTTTCTCATACAGTGGTACCTTGGGTTAAGTACTTAATTCTTTCCGGAGGTCCATTCTTAACCTGAAACTGTTCTTAACCTGAAGCACCACTTTAGCTAATGGGGCCTCCCGCTGCCGTTGTGCCGCCGGAGCATGAATTCTGTTCTCATCCTAAAGCAAAGTTCTTAACCCGAGGTACTATTTCTGGGTTAGTGGAGTCTGTAACCTGAAGCATATGTAACCTGAAGCATATGTAACCCGAGGTACCACTGTATATGTCTCTGCCCCCCAAAAAATCACAGTATTGTTCTTAGAGTGATTTACAGATGGGCTTTCCTTTTTACAGTATGTTCTGAACACCTAGAAAAGTTTTGAGGTCCAATCAGGAAAGAAAGGTATGTACAGGTGTCTGGCGGGTGGGTGTATCCTAATGTATAAGAAGCTCCATCCTAATGTATAAGAGAGTGTGTGTAACACACACACACACCCAAATAGGCTAGAACTTCCAGGGAGATCCAATAGTAAAGAAAATATTCTAAAGAATCTCGGTAAATCTCATAAATAATACAACTATAAACTTTCAGTGAATTGTCAAAGGAGCTACTCCGTTCCTCCCAGTCTTTTCTCTTGTATATAATGTATAAGTGCTGCATTGCACCATTAATTTAAATAATATTTCCTTGGGTTGGTACAGTGTTCTCAGCAAAGCTCTTAAAACTGCATTCAGGGGTTGCTTGTGGCACATTCCAAGGTCCTGTTCTCAGATAGATGAAACAGTGTATAATCAATGCAGAACGAAAAAAGAAGAATAAAATACTGTCTGTGGTTTTTTGTGGCACTGAATACATGAAAGCTGGTTGAACTCAGACCCATTGTTTTTATCAATCCAAGGATATGATAAATCAAATATGCAGCAAACCTTGAATATGAATAGAAAGATGGGGATTTTTTCTGAGGGAAGGAGGAGGTTCCACATTTCAGGATATATGAATGCAGAAACTTGTTTGTAACTAAGTTGCTGTAGAAAAACTCCAAAATGGATCTGAATGAGGACAATTTGGCCTTGCCAGCTGACCATCCCAATAATATTTTTTAAAAGTGTAATGCATATGTACTGTATCAGTTTTTTCAGGCTGATTTTCTGGCTCACTTAACCTGAGTAATCTATGTGTATCAATTCCAGAGTCCTGGTATACATCTTTGTTTGACATGTTGCCAAAGGAATTTGCCCTCTTTTTGAAAGGTTTGTCTATTTACATGATTGCGCAGTCCAAATCCAGTTTAGGGAGAGGGTGGGAGAGAAAGAAAATCATAAGAAAGGAGAGCAGGGGGCCTTGAAGTTTCCCATCCACCATTAGCACTGGGGAACAGACTGAACAGGCACACAGGAGGTCCCCTAGTCACACTCTTCCCCGCAGTGGCAAGATGGATTGTACGTCTATATAAATTACAGTCACTATTTCCAAAATTGCATCTATATATATAAATTGGCATATGCAAATGTTATGCAAATCTGCGTCCTCTTTCGTCCTCTCTTTTGGTGATGTATTTCTTCTTTCTCTCTTTTCATGTGTGGTAATGCATAAATGGCCACCCTAAGCAATGTTGTATTTCTCTTTGCATTTCGTGGTGTTTTAACTAGCAGCTAGATCTATCCAACTTTGATCTGTGGTATCTTTGGCTAAGCGTAATTTGAAATAATAAAGCTGTTTGGCTTAATTACAAGTATAACTGAAATAATTTCTGAAGCCATATTAGAGCCAGATCCCTTGAGAACCATTTCAGCTATGAGTTTTCATACTAGCAGCCAGCAGAAAGCCTGTTTATTTGGCAGAGTTCTGCCTATAGATTGTAATATTGTATTTATCTTTTTTTTGTGTATGGGATCTGATCTGCATCCACTTATGATGATAAGCCTCTTGTTTTACAATAAGGACTACCAGGCTTAAATATTCCTGGTGGATCATGTACTGATGGTTCTGTCAGTGCTCTCGGTACAAGGGTCACCACAACACAGAACTGAGGTCAGTTGTGTGTGTGTGTGTAAGTGTAACTTTTAAAACTAAGCCTTAGGTACTTTTGCTGAATGTCTCTCTTAGCAAGTTGAAATAAAAGTCCTAACCATTTGTGCTGTTCTTCTAAAAAAAATTATAGAAGCCCATGTTCTGCCTCATACAAAAACAGAAGTTCAGGCATCATTTATTCCAGTTGTTAATGTACACTTGCCAGTCAAACAACCAGAAATCCTTATTTGTATGGTCTCAGCCCAAGTATGTGTATTGCACTCATATTTTCTTTTTTAAAAGGTATCATACAGATGTGTGTCTCCAGCTCTTGTTCTCTTCCTCTTGAGAGACTGTGGTTTCAGCCTTTAGTCAAAGCACATTTATTTCTGTACAAACAAAGGAAAATAATATCTGTAGTATGGGTTCTTTTCTGTCAGGCTACCAGATTCTTCCTGCCTTCTTTGGCTGGTGTCTTGGAATGAAAAGGGGTGGGATGCAAAGCAAACTTAAATGGCCACTGGAAATCTGTAGTTCTTGCCTTCTGCACAAAGAGGGGCAGATGTTGCTAAACTGGAAGTAGGATTTGGAGGTAGCAATTGGACTATTTGAAATTTTAAGGCAAAAATTGGGTTTGGTCCCCATTTTAACACGAACCTACCTAATTCACAGTTCCTGAAACAATGCATATACTGAAATGCAACTGTCCTTTGAAATTTGCTTCTCTGGATTTTGTGATACAGTCCTCCAATAAGAAATTTGTACAGAACTGCACTTATTACTGACAATAACATACCAAAATGCATTATATTAGGGGAAATTGCTTGGACAAACGTACATATTAGGGAAAACTGCTCACAGAACTGTGCACATCAGGAGAAATATACACTAAAATGATGGATTTTAAAAATAAAAAATCACAAGTCAATGAAACTTGAAATTGCAAAAATGCAGAAGTCACTGGTGTCCATTGGGTCTGATAGGGCAGGTGTCTAGCAGTAGGCGAGTTCCCTCTTTTGACAACTGTTGTAATTTTCATCTTTCTCACAGTAGTTTTATAGATGGATCTGTCACTTAAGCTATACTCTCTCACACCACATCTCATGCTTTTGTAACACACCTGGCACTGACATTATTTCAGGGAACTACAAGGATGTGTGGCCAGTTTTGATGAGGGTTGTTTTACCTATCTTTCCTGGTTTGCAGTCAGTTAAGAATCCAATAGATATTTAAATTTGCACACTGGATAACCTTATTTTTAGATATCTATATGTGTACTGTTTTATTTTAGTGTTTGGTTACATAAAAATGAGAGGGCATTTTCCCCCTTTGGGTATTTATAGTAGAAATGTGTTTTTTTTAGGATTAATTTGCAAATTCTAATGCTTTCTTCCATCCCCCATATGCTCCCTTTTGTCTGTTTTCCTAAAATAGCTCCCTGAAGAGTGAAAAGACTGTTTCATTTCTATTGTGAAAATAAGCCTTATTTGTAGTTTTAAGACCTGGCAAACAACATTGGTAAATACACATTTGGGATGCATTCCAAAGCACCTTAATGTAATAGAAGATAGTAGAGAGATTTTTTTTTCCTTGTGAAAAATCAGCATGTCAGAATCAATAGCTGTGATTATCCTGCAGTAACTATGTTTAATGTTCATGGGCCATGTTCTTTAGACTGGATTACCGAGGCAACCAAGTGAGTATCTGCTGAGAGAAGATAAAGAGCACCAGTTGAGTGGAGATGACGGTTTTGCTAAGTAATCTACTTCCTTGACTGGATTCTGTAAAAAGCTAAATTCCTCTGGTAAAATTTCTTTTTACAATGAATGAATCAAATGGAAATACAGCATGAAAAATGAGAATAGGCTCCTGAGGTGCTCAGGAAAAATAATGTTCATCCTATTAACAGTGCAGGGACAGGAAATCATAAGGCTAGCTGCTAACATGCGAAGCTGTTATTAAAACCTTTGATGCAACCTTTTGGCTTATAATGCACCATTTATATCTTAAGCCTCCTACCCCACTCCCTGCTAAGCCTGGTGGGGATAATAGGTCCTATTGTTTTATTAGAATTATGATAACAGTTAAGAAAATTGCATGTGACTTGAGGCTTCCTGTGCTGGCTATGATAATTTAGAACCTGAGTGCAACTGGTAGTTTTTCTGCATATTTTGCAGCAGCAGCTAAAAGTTGTAGTAAATATTGTTTTACAAAAGCCAGATGAGTGGAAACAACTACTAACCATTTCCCTCAAATGCCTAACTCCGGCTGAGATGTGTGTCTTGTGCATAATTTTTTGCTCTCGACGTCATTTATGCTTCCAAAGTACATAAATCTCTGTTTACTGAAATCTAGCCACATTGCTACGAGAAACTTCCTAATTTGGGGAAGCTGCTGGTCCTCCCCATTCTAGCTTTTGCATAATATATTTAAACCCTTAGCAGTCCTGGAAGTTGGTGTAGTGGGTAGAGTGTTGACTTTTGACCAGGAACAGCTGGGTTCAAAAACCTGCTCAGCCAGGAAGCTGGGTGAACCTGGACCAGCCTCACCTTTGCATGCCAAGGCCATAAGTCCCACAGTTCTCCATTGATTAATGACACACAGCCACAAGTATTTAGGATTATGGGCTAAAACAGGCCACAACTTTATTGGTTACAGATGTGAGTGGTTTGGCTTAGGCAACCAGACTATTTCTTGACTCCCACCCATCTGCAGGGAATCAAACTAAGGGTAAACCACCAGAAGGGGGAGCCCTATGACTTACATCAAATAGGGGACCCCATTGGGGTTGTGGCATGTCCTAGCCCACGCCCCGGCTTCAGACAGGAACCACACACCCAGATCCCTTTAACAGGATACCCTTATCGAGGAGCGGCAGGTGGAGGCTACACGCTCCCCTCCATTAAACAAAGGCTTATCCAATGCCTAACCTTACAAAGTTGTGACGATTGCAACAAGGTAGGTGAAAACCAAATGGCAGGTGCCAATTCGCCAAGTGGAAAAATTCCTACCCAGCTGCAACAACAAGGTGACTGACATTTCTCTCTCAGCCTCACCTATCTTGCATGGTTGTGAGCAGGGGTGGCCTGTGCATGAGGCAAAGCGAATCCATTTTGCCTCAGGCATCAGATCCACCCCACACCAATGTTACGCTGCTGCTTGACCTGCAGGGGCTTCCTGCAGCACTGACACAGCACTGTTGCCCTCACCACTGCCTGGTGGCAGCAGGACGGGCACAGCTCCAGTTGAGTGTACAGTTGCAGTGAGAGGGCTGGCAGCATTATGGGCACAATGGCAGGGACAGGGAGGGAGTAGGATAGGGGCCAAATCTGTGAGGTGGCGGGCATTGGGTTGTAGGGGCAGAAGCACCTGCCCTGTTGGTCAGAGTATAAAGGGGATATATATCCTGCTCTGAGAGGAAAGGTAGGATAAGAAAACTGCCATAAAACATAATAAATTAAGCTTTGTTAGAGCTTACCTCAAAAGATTTTGTGTATGTACTGAGACATACCAAGATCCAGGCAGAGATGTTTTGTAGTGCAATCTAGCAGAGTGGCTGAATTGAGATGCATACCAATGAGATATTTGTCCCTTGTCTTGTGGGCATTGTTTCACAAAAATTTGAAAGTGAATATGCACACTACACAACAACAACAACAACAACAACAACAACAACAACAACAACAACAAGAAGACCCTTTTAACAGACAGATTCTGTATATGCGTGTTTCAATGAAATAATGTGCTTCTGGGTAACAATTCATATTCAAATTACACAGTCATAATTGTTTTGAAGAAAGCCTTGCCCTGTAGGTTTCATTCTCTATAATTTTTGAGAAGATTTGAAAAGATCAAATGACTAGATGACATTTCAGGGGCTGTATATGAAAGTGTGTACACGAGAGAGAAAGAGAATAAAACTTAACCTGTCAGTCCTGTTCGTTGTATAGTGCCATGTGACTAGGTGGTGCTGTAAAAAGGTAAAGGTAAAGGGACCCGTGACCATTAGGTCCAGTCGTGACTGACTCTGGGGTTGCAGCGTTCATCTCGCTTTATTGGCCAAGGGAGCCAGCGTACAGCTTCCGGGTCATGTGGTCAGCATGACTAAGCCGCTTCTGGCAAATCAGAACAGCGCACGGAAACGCCGTTTACCTTCCCGCCGGAGTGGTACCTATTTATCTACTTGCAGTTTGACATGCTTTCGAACTGCTAGGTGTGCTGTAGTAACAAATAAATGGCAATTACCAGTAACAAAATAAATAACTGCAGCGTATAAGTGAATATTGCTGGGTTGAAAGTCCTTTATTGTTCCTTTGTCAACCCTTGGCTGAGAATTTTATAAGGGCCTGTCTAACTCACAAGCTGCAACTCACACTCTTTAACTGCTATATTAAACCAGCTCTCAGATTTAAGTTGGGTTGGTTTTACCAGAGGACTAAAGCACATACTTGACTCCACCTGAAATCAACAGGATTTAAGAGTGCTTCACTTTGGCCTTCTCTGCCTTGATGCCAAGTGGGGCAAAGTGCCCTCTCTTCCTCTTTATCAAAGGTTTGTGTGATAATTATTGACCCATTGCTTGAAGACAGGCAATGCATAAGCAAAAGCACAATTCCTCTGGAGTGCTATGAAAGAGGAGTGAAGCATGGACAGAGATGCAACGAAACTGTAAGGGATGAATGAGGGGTCTTAACATGAGAACATAAGGAAAGCCCTTCTCAGTCAAGCCAGCGATACCATCCAATCGAGAATCCTGCTTTTACAATGGCCAACCAGATACCTATGGGAAACCTGGAAGGAGGACTTGAAGGAGGACATCAGACTCCCCTCCTGCAGTCTCCAGCATACTGCTTGTGACAGTGAAGCTCTTTCTTTTGTATTTCTCTAACATTTATTCTCAACCCTAACAGAATAGAATTAAGTCCTTCAGATCTAGTGATTGGATCATTAATATTTGATTTGTTTATATACTGCATAGGAAGCCATTAGAAAATACCCAGACCTCTTCCCTGGTGATTTTATCCCTGCTGTATTTTCCCTGGGTAGTTATATTCTTGATAATAATGACAAGTGGAGATGCTACATAGATTGAAAAAAAGTAACACTACAAACTGAAAGAGGCCAAAGAAGACCACATTCAGCTTAGCTTGAGGTTGGATTGAGGTAGCTTTGTAAAAATAAGAAATAGTCATATTTAAGAGTAGGGTATAAATCCTCTGATAAATTGGTAAATGCACTGTTGACTCTTGATCATCTAGAGAGAAGGGAACATTTGTCCTTTCTGGACCACAAGACTTATTTGAGGGTTTGTTTTACAATCAAGTGGTGTATATATTTTATGAACTAAATGAAAGACTGGATTTAAGCAGTTTTAAATTTCCTCCTAGAAGTTAAATACATTGTAAACATCTCAGCTGAGCACAAAATACCACTTTGGATTAATTCAAATCTCACCCCGTAACAATTTTATAAAACATGGCAATAGTATAGCTAGCAGTTCAGTATTTATATTCCACAATAACATATGCTGTTCAAAATTAGCCATGTGCCTGGGACAGGTAAATATGAAGAGGAACAACTTAGTGCACAATTAATTCAGAATGTCATGCCTAAAAAAGAATGTTACATAGTGGAAGGGAAATTCTGAATGAATGAGCAAAGTAGCTCCATTCCCCTTACCTGAAGAAGTATCTGATAGGAATTTTCTAAGGGAAGGAGGCAAGAAGGTCACTTGGAGCAAGGTAACCAATTGTGCGGGAGGTGGACCTGGCCAGTTTAGGGTCACTCCAAATAAACTCATCTCATCTCTCACTTATTACAGTAATTGGCTCTTGATTTGTATATCTTCTTATGTTGTGTTACAGTAAATTCAATAAATTCACCAATTAACTGACTCTCGAGTCTTCTTCAGGGGTGGGGCAATGTAACCTTAATGGATAAAATAAAGCTACCTTATAGATCCTTGAATTTGCTTTGATTGATCCTAAAAGTCAACCAAAACACTGTTTAATGGCCACTTAGTCACTTTATTACAATCAAGGAGCATAAACGTTTTGTTAAATAAACAAATGTTTTATATTAACACCTTTCAAACATTTTAAAAGTCATATTTTGTATTAACTGTTGCTTATTTCAGATGTGCATCACCTAGCCTTATCTAAGTCATTCCATATTTTAAGATCATTGGAATTCTTTTTGTAATCTTGTCTCAGGTTATATTGTATTCTGCATCCAGTTACTGTTTTCTTTAGAAAAACCCCTGGCAAGATTTTCTCAATATACTGTTCGTTACCATGTTACATATCTTTGTGTTATTATATTGTAAACCTTCCTGTGACGCTCGGATGTAGGGCATTATTAATTAATTAATAAGATATAACTGAACAAATTGGCCTAACAAAGAAAGGATTTTTGGAGCTCTGGGGCGGTGAGATTGTTTCATGTTATTATGTGCCTTTTCAGTTGCAGATTGCACCAGTTTGAGCTGAGGGCAGCTTCCTAAGTTTGAATGCCTCCTTATGTGATGGCAGCTTCTGTGTCAGCTGATTCACAACCTGCACATTAAATAAAAGATAAACATTCCGTGCATCAACTGGTTGTGAATGTTGAGCTAGCCCATATGTGCAGTCGCATTAAGGCAGCCATTCTAAAGCCATTCTTCAAGAGGGTTGCTATGTAACAGGCAGGTTATGTGTCTGATTAGTATTTTTGTTACTAAGCTGTATCTACAGGTACTGCAGCGGGTTGGTTATTTATGTATATGCCTGCCATCTCTAATATAAAAAGCTTTGTAATGCCTCAATAATAAAATGCATTCATAACCACATCTTCTGTAATCACTGCAGTTCTTGAGCTGCTATTTCGCACTCATTAGCTGAAACTGCCATTCACCTATAATTTATGAGAAGCATACAATTATGTGTTATCACTACTTCAAGCGATTATTACACTGTATGTTTTTGAGATAATGGCATGCAACACTCCATGATGAATTATACCTCTATGGGTAGCTTTGCTTCTGTCATTAACTCTATTATTTTCCTAAAACCATCCTGGAGAGAATTATGTTACAAGGTTAGTCCCTCTTTGAAGTAAGAGACTTGGGTCACTGTTGATCGAATAAAAAGACAGGATGTGGCATTTTATTATGTATACCCATATATCAATTATAATATCCCTATGCTTGCCATGTGCCTATAAATTTGCATTCTGTTTAAAGCTTCTGTGCTTAACACAAAAACCAGTTAAAGGTTTTTGTGTAGTACTTGTTTATTTACCAGATTAGAGTGGGGTTAGTTATTATGCAAAGAATGCAACAATGCACCGTTCTTACTGTGTTCCAATAATCTGAGAGCACTTTTATAGGGGAATTGGGGGTATTTATGTCCTTGGTTATTCTGTCCTCCTTACAGTGTTCAGAGTATGGTGAGTGCAGAACAGGACTACTAAAATGATAAAAGGATATGACCATTTTCCTGCCATAAAATGGTTGATGGCTTTGCATTTGGGAGGGGGACTTGTCTCCAGAAGAATGGTGTGCATAGGGTGAACTGAAAGAGAAATCTCTCTCACACACATGCAGATACTGACAGAACTTAGTTGGGCTTATTCATTTAAATGATTGGCAGTGGATTTAGTAGATGACATCTCTTCTACACAGAAATATCTGTTCACACAACTTTCCTCTGCGTTTCTCAGATTCACCTTAATTGGTTTTTACATAAAAACAAGGTGTTTGGTAATGAAAGGAAGTTCCCAAGATGAATGGTTGATTAAAGTATTTGTAAGTCTATCATGTATCTCCAAGCTTTTCAGATTTAACTCATTTTCAAGTTTGCGAAACCTGAGCTGCTGGGTAGCTTAGATTGAAGGTCTTGCACAGTCACATTAGATCAGAGCTATGCAATGATACGATTTTCTAGCTAATTATCTGATAACATAAGAACATCTTAGATGTACAAATGGCTTCCATCTTTACTTGATGCTTAACGCAGATTAACAGGAAGAATGTGAATGCTTTTATTTATATTAATTTATTTAGGGATGCATTCTGAATGCGTTCTTGTTTTCTTACCATTCCATTGCAGGTGAGATCATGGAAGAGGATACTACACACTTTTTAATAGGAAAAAGTAAACCAATTCTCTCTTGGTTTTTCAGTACTTAGTGTGAGGCTCTCTCAATTGCGAGGGACTTTTTGAAGTCTGTCTTAAGGGGACATTTGGTAGAACCCTCAGCAGCACACTGTGACAAACTCGCAAGAAACAAACATGGCATAGTAACTGAAGTTGTCCAAACCACTGTTAGGTCTGGTTTTGTTGGATGAATTTTAGTTACTGGAACCCAATGGTATAGATATTTTAAATGTGAACTGTGAACTGTTTTATACTGCTCTATACAAAGATGTCCCTCTACCACCTGTGTTCTTTAAAAATAAACAAATAAATAAATAAAGAAGAGTATTTATTAACTGCAAGCTCATAATAAAAAACTATATCGACCATATACAATAAAGTCAATAAAATACAAATTGATTACATAAGAAAAATTTGGCTATTAATTAATATATTTGGCTTTTAGTTATTATTCTGTGTTGTTTCTTAATATTTTGTAGTGTGCCATTTAAGGAAGGTTCATTAATGGGCAGCATTGGATAAATAAGCATCAAGAAGTTGATGTGATTCAGGAATGGGGTACTGCCCCAGCTGCCCCAGTGTTTCTGCTGTATGCATGCTTTGTCTTCTCTCTGTGGCCCCACATCATTCTGTGGCTTCCTTGGCTGTGAAACACAAGTGTCTGTTCCAGTTACGCATTGTTAACTGAGATGCGCAAGGAGAAAAAATGGCCTCAGTTAGTATGAGTGGATGATTCCAATCCTCTTGACCTAAGTCAGGCATTTGGTGTTAAATTATACAAGGCAGAGTGAAAATAAAAGGTAATTACATTAAACAGCACTCTTCGGGATTCTTTTGAAAAATAACTAGATTCCTAATCCATATGCTACAGTGCATGTACTTGAGATAATGACATTAGCCCTGTAAATGTGAACCAGATTTCTATTGTGAAGAATAGCCTTCCTGTCGCTGCAGGAATCTTTCCATCTAAGGAGATTACAGGCCTGATCCTGAATTCTTCATCAGAATGAAAAGGCTCCTGCTGTGCCAATGGCAGGCTTGCTTTTGAACAAGGTTTAAGTCCCTGTGTAGGGTTGCCAACTTCATTTTTTTTTTTCTCGCCAGGGCTTCTGCACTGCTGAAGGCAGCATGTCATAATAGAAGTTTAGCAGGTGAAACTTTCCTGGCATAAAGTGATTGGAAAAGGTAAATTTCTACATGCCAGGCTGTTGATAAAGGAAAAGGATTGAAATTAGGGTGGTTGCTTTTATTTATTTAACCAAGATAATTTACCTGTTGAAGAGGATGATACCCTGAAGGCAAGTAAAGTTTGTTATGCTTCTAAGTCATGTAGAAAGGGAACAGAGCTTTGGAGAAAATGGAAGCTATCTGTTATTCCTTCTGGTTTACCTCTGACCACAGGAGTGACCCAGAAAATAACGAATACACAGAACACTTTTACAGTAGCAACAAAAAGTTTCTTAAGAGTGCAGATCTGGCAGGCTGCAAGTCTATAGAATTTTAGTGTCACAACAGCAGCTTCACTCTGTTTATTTCATGGATTGATGTTTGTTTGTTTGTTTGTTTGTTTGTTTGATGGGATTGATACCACACTCTATATAAACCGTATGTCTCAAAACTTGTCACACAAAAAATCTCTGGACAGAGATTAAAACAATGAAAACCATAAGCATTAGAATAGTATGCATAGGGCAAAGGCCTCCTGAAATGAAACAGTTTCAACCTGGGCTGCTGCATTCACATGACAGTTTATTCAATTTTCACAATATTTCCCTGTTATTTTCCATATTATATTTGAACTTCCACACAACATAAAAGCCACTTCCAGAACTATAGTGGAACTGTAGTGAAGTATAGTACAAGTTTAGCACTCATTTCCATTTTATTGGGAAACATGTTTCCTGGAATCAAATAACATGGAAATGAGCAGTAAACTTCCACTATATTATAGTGGCAGTAGTGGCATTTTTTTTCACATGAAAGCCCAAATATAGCAAAACTTAACTTTTAAGGGAAAAGCCATGGAGATGGAATGAACTGCCATGTGAATGCAGTGTCTGAAACTTAGCAGGTATATTGTCACCATCTTCTTTCGAGGAGAAGGTGAATATGTTATCAAAAAACTTAGATCCGAGTACCATGCTGCTGATGTCTTTCTCTGCCTGTGATAATTGCGGTCACTCCTAAATCTGAGAAACTGCCATCTTGGCTGATCAGTTGCTGTGTCTCTTTGCGTGGAAAAGCCCACAAAGCAAAAAGGTGAAAAATAGTGATTTGGAAGATGCCTTGTTCATTGACACCAGTGGGACTTACTTCTGAGTAAACACATTAAGGATCAGGCTGTCGATGTGGCAGTGTAAGGGTGTGCCTTTGCTAATGCAATCAATATTTAGATGAAGTGATGGGGAAGACAGGTGCTTCCACAAATTAGTTTTGTCTGGGTTTACCATAATTGGTATTCACTATTGTTCTAGCTACAGTTCAGCTTAGATTCTGAGTTTATTTGTCATGCATGTTTGGCTTTAATGGTTGCTGTCCTTAATGCAAAGTATTCTGTTGAGTTCAAGATTCAATTTCATGCTTAATTCAATTCAAGTGGCTTCGGTACCTGTCTCCCTGCTAGAAACAGACTGGGTTGGGAGACATGACATTATGTATTATGGTAGTGCTATCTGTTTGTGCTGTTGCGGAAGATGAGAAATGTGCTTTTTGTTCAGTAATATATATTTTTTCCCGCCCCCGCCCCACACTAGAAATCACTGAAATGTTCCTATCTGTTGATATTCCCTGAAAGTCTACACATCCTGGCTGTATAGCATAACTGTCAACAAATGAAATCTTCCAAGGGGTGGCTTGCATGGTCATGGGTGAAAGGATGAAAGATGAACATGGGCATGAGTGTCCAAACTGAGGAAGAGGAAGAAGGCTCAGCAGGTCAGTTTGGAGGGTGTGGTGTCTGAGGCTGCACTGAGACATGCATTAGTTTTCCTGATTATAATGCTAGCATTTCTGTTCCATTTCCTAATGACCCTTTTACACTGCAGTACCTGTTGTGTTATGGTAACTGTGACTTTTTGACCAATATACTGGCCTGCCATGTTACATTTCATTCATACCAGTAGTTGTGGTGTGACACAACAAACAACATTGTTGGACAAAATAAACACCCCACCATCCATTCCACAGATGTGAGCTTCCATTCCCCCACAACAACAGGAAAGAACTGTATGTAGGTATACTACCCTAAATTCCATTACTTGACTTCTGTGGTTCTTCTGGGTTAAGGGGGCTGAAATGGATTTTTTCTAGAATCAGATGACATGGAAATGGGGACTAAACATGCATTATTATCCACTAGTTTTTCAGAAGTAGCTTTTACAATTGTGGGAAAGCTCAAACATAATGCGGAAATTAGCTGTTAGGGAAACAATGGAGAAATAAAATATAGGGTTGTGTGAATGCAGCCTCACTTAAAGCAGGGTTTGTGTTTGTGTGTGTTGTAGTTTCCAGCTTCAGGCTGTGTGATCTTCTGCACTGTTTAGAGTCTCACTGAATAGGACAGGCATAGGCAAACTTGGCCCTCCAGATGTTTTGGGACTACAACTCCCATCATCCCTAGCTAACAGGACCAGTGGTCAGGGATGATGGGAGTTGTAATCCCAAAACATCTGGAAAGCCGAGTTTGCCTATGCCTGTAATAGGAAGGTGACCTGAGGTTGTTCACTCCTGTAGTTTCAGCTCTTTGGTGCAGAAAAGCTACACTGGATGAGATTCTAGTTTCTTTGCAACTCTCCAAAGTACAGGAGCCCTCTCAGAAACTGGACCTATGGATGTGTGCCAACCAAATGGCATGCAGAGGAGAAGGCCATCTGTTGTGGACAATCTTCCATGTGGAAGTATTTGAACTTGCCCCCCTTTTTTCAAACAAACCTGTGAGTCTGATTAAATTAGGTGTTTCTAGGAAAAGTGACATCTTAAACTGGTCAGGGACAGCCCTTGAGGACACTTCTCAAAACCACCTTGATGTTTGACACATGGATGATAGCATTAAGAGAAAACTATCTATTGATCTCTGAGACTGAACTGCTACACAGGGGAAGAGCAGTCCCATTCAGTCACATCGTCATATATAGTGCCCTTTTCTCTTTCTAACACTGTCAAAAAAAAAGCCACTGCACTCATTGCAGTTGCACTCAACCTCAAATCCAAGTCTCCCAGTTCCAGAATTTCCCCTCCCTACTTGAATGAAGCACCTGTAGCACTCGTAAAAGAAGTTCCACATTCTATCTCTGGCAGTCTCCTGCTAATCTGAGACATCTCCGCCACCTCTGTTGCAAGCTCCCCTTCAGGTTCTCCTCAAACAACTACCCTTCATGTAATACAGTGACACTTAGGATGATAGAGGAAAGAGGGAAAGATGTTTTCCTCATCTTCTGTTGCCAGTGCCACTGCTTCTTCTAACACACAGAAGATTTCTTGAACTTGTCATGATTGCAAGAGGGGAGAGTCTGGAAAGCTCTGGTAAAAATCCAAGGACAGCATCATCTAGCAGAATATCTGCTCACCTGGGGCTGTGGAGGGAGGGGTGTTTGCTGCATAGTGTGCCTATGGATGATCCGAGGGGGGCAGCATCTTCCTGCATGGCTGGGGGAGGGCATGGTCACCTGGTGCCACCCATCACCAGGCGTGCCAGACCCTCCATTCTGGGCGGGCCTCACCTGCAAGGCCAATTGGGTCAGGGGCATGGAGGCTGGGCTCTGTCCACCCCTGCCATGTTTAAGAGCAGGGCCAGATGTAGGCCACCCTCTTTGCTAATCTTCACAGAATTTTCCACCCACCCAGTCTGTTAGGGGCCCATTTGGTGGGAAAATGGGTGAGTTGACGTATGGAGCTTACTATAGTTGACTAGTCACTGTATTCTGGGCCAGGGAAGAAGATACTTTTGCAAGCAAATTGGCTGGCTAGCAGCTTTTTGCCTATCTCATAATAACTGTCACAACTTTAGTGGATCCCATTAGAGGGGTTCAGGAGGGGTGACTCTGGCCTGGGGCTGGGTGATATATCAATATATCATCCAAAACTGGTTTGGAGTTCACATCGTGATAATTGTTTTATAATATCTGAGCTGGCAATATATTGTGAATCACAATGTGTGAAAGGGCTCAGTGATATCTGAGCAGAGGTGTTATATGCTGACAGTGTCTCACTCCTGTCTGGAACCATGCTGCAGCATTCTGTACTAATTGCAGCTTCCAGACTGAGAGCAAAGGAAGTCCTAGAGAGTGCATTGCACTAATCCAATTGTGAAATGACTCATGCTTGAACTACTGTGGCCAAACCTTCGATTTGTGGAACTCCCACATTTAACATGCACTTGATGCCACCTCTCTCCTTTTCTGAAAATCCCTCCTTAAAACCAGCTGGAAATGAAGGCTGAACAATTAATCCAAAGGCTGGATTAACCTTTACTGAGTGGGTTTTGGATTAACTGCTTAGTCCTCCTTGCTAACTGTAACCAAGCATTAATTCAGTAGCTGCATTTGCCCACATTCACCCCTCTTCTTTTCCCTGTTTATTTTACATTAGAAGATCTTTGCAATTAGGGTTATGCGTGTGTGTGTGTGTGTGTTTGCTGTAGCATGCTCCATACACAAACTATCACAATGTATAAATCATAAAAAAGTAGTGAAGAGTATAGCCATGAAATGTCTCTTACAAGATCAAAGACTCTGTGAGTCATACTATTGAAATAATAGATTCTAGGTCAGAACTGTGGTATTCATGAATTCATTATAAATCACACATGAATATGTGCATTTTTTAAATAAATAAATCAGAGGCTGTGACCTTATTGCTATACCCAGGGGGAAAAAGAAAGCTGGGCCCCCACTGGACTTCCTTAGGCAACTTCAGCCAGGCCCTCGTATTCCTGCCCACTCAATCTCTCCCATATGCATATAGAATATAGAGTCTTTTGGGTTTCCTAGTTTTTCTTTTAGATTAAACTCCTTAACATGGCTTTTTGATTGCCCAAGGAGATCCAAGATAATATCGCAAAGCCATATGATTCTTTTGAAATTAAACTCCATATTATAAGCCAGTCCTTGATCTATGGGATACGTCTGAAATAAGTGAGATCTCATTTTTCTTTTATTTGTTGACAGTAGGTATTGAAACCCTGCAAAGGGTTTGCCAGTCCAATTGTAATGGCAATTGTAATGGCACTGAGACACTTATCTGAATGTTGTAAGCATGATAATTCTTTTTTTCCCCACCCATAGGTGCATCTTAGGCGTAATAACCCTCTGTTCCCAGCTGTTTTGTTGTTTTCCCTTTTTGACAGTATGTATTGCTTTTTTTAGCCTCATTGTAGATTTGGGGTGGGGAGAATGTTTAAAGACTAGAGTAGAGAGCATATAATTGTACCGGTAGTGTAGCCGATTGCTTCTGGAGTTATGTATTCCCCCTTTTTTTAAAAAAGGGGTGGGCAAATTGACTACAAAGCCTTAGCCAAAGCCCATGATATTGAACATTTTGGATATAATCAACATTTTCAAAAGCCTGTTATTTTGTATCCTCTAGGCATAATCTACTGCTTTGTGATGGTCTCAAAGCTTCTGTTGCTTTTTATTCCTTTAATTTTGTGTTTCATTGTCACATGGCAGGAAATCAGGAGGGAAAAATTGTACCATCTGGATTGGCTATGATCACCAGCAAAAATGTTTGACTCTGTACAATGTAGAGATTCTCACAAGTTTTTCATTCCCATTGATCCTGCAGTGCATGGTTTAAAAGCTAGGCAGTCACTTTTATTGCAAAAGGCTTCCTACTACGAATATCGGGATTGTTGTTCTCACAATGGGACCATGAGTATATTAAATGCTTCAGATCTGAAATCTTTGAAACTGATACAACAATGTGCTTTGAAACAAGAAGGCAGTATATAGTTTGGCATATTAAAACAAAACAATTCCTATATAGAAATATACCCTCCGTTTTTCATTTTGCTCCCAAATATACTTCCAGAGTTTTGTGAATATTCAAAATATCATGGTCCCAGAGAAATGCATGAGCTTCCTAGTCACAGTGGTTTTCAGTTTCTAGAAATATGTGGTGTCACAGTTTGCACCATAAATACATGTTTTAAAGTGTTTAGAGCTGCAAGTTTTAATAGCTCAAGCAACTTAAGTTTCCATTTTTAGCTTTAAGTGATTGTACTTATTTTCTTTGTTGAGGGATAATATTGAGGCTGAAAATTAAGGCCACACGCTTGATTTTTTTACACTTTAGACTATTTTAGAACTGGTTGTTTATCATAGTAGGAAATGAACAATGAAATAGTAAAGGTACAATCCTGTGGCCTTTGGGAGTATTTCACTGATCACAGTGGAGCAAGCTTTTACATAAGCGTTCTTATGGAGTAAGGGATAGTGCAGGTTCTCCAAAACTGCCGTCTTGCAGGAAGCTTTTCTGAAATAGATATCCAAATATGCATTTCCTCTGTGCTATCACAAACATGTTAGTAGTAGCTCTCAAAAGTGGCATAAATAGTTGGGTGTTAACTGTATTATTTTTTTCCTGATATTATAAATAAATATGAAACTCCATGCAGAGGGAATACAAGTTCTGAAATGTTTCTTGTGAACAGCTGATGCTAGCCATAGCAGTAATAAATTGGACATTTAAGCATTATGCAGTAGTATTATGTTCTATGCTTTTCTGGTTCATTCTTATCTGCTTATCACAGCAGATTCACCAGAGTCCAAGAAAACCAGTTAAAGGTGAAATCCAAACCCTTGCCAGAAAGCAGTTGGCTTGAATAGAGCAGTAGATCCAGCAACACACATGGAGTCCTGCTGGATGTGTGGTGATGTGAGGAGCCAAGAGATCCTTCCTCTCCATTCTGAAACACAGTCTGGAGAGTATATGCTAGCAACTTCAGCAGAGATGCTGCTGGCAGTAAGTTCCAGTCACCCATAGCTTGGACAGGTACATTTGAGAGCTCTGTGGATGCACAGTCTCTTGCTGGCAGAACCTACCAAAGGAGGGCTGGGCTGGGCAGGGTGACACCTCTTCCTCCTCTGCAACCCCTCCAGTGCAGCAGATCAGGGATTGGGGTTGCGCTGTAGTTGAAACCCATTTTTGGTTGTCTATGGTTGAAATTCAAGAAGTAACATTCACTCTAAGACAAGTGGTGGTAGTTAAGAAGCAGATCTATGTTTATTGTCAGTGCTTCTGTGTATAATTGATACAAAACTCTTGGTGGAAATTTGGTAAATGGTTTAGTGCAACAGGTCCCCACCCTTAGTCTAGCTGTTGTGCTTTGCGGTGAATGCATATGCGTTAAAAGTTCCTGTTAAACTTTTGCTTTTCAAGCAGCAAGGAGTGGTCGAACAGAAAGAAAGAAGAGAGAGAGAGAGAGGGAGGGAGGGAGATTCTTAACACCCCATCTTTCTCTAGGCTGCTTTCCAATACTACTTTGCAATGTTTCATTTTGTGTGTGTGTGTGCGCACGCGTCTGTCTGCTGTGTCTGCACACATATGCACATTGCTATTCAGGGAAAGCCAGCACTATACATAAAAACCAAATACCAGTAAAGCTGCAATACAAGTTGATTAAAATATTCATTAAAATATTAAAGTATTGGGACATAAAAAGCATGCCTGGGGGGGTAGTTCTGCCAAGGTATAAATGGAGCAGAGGATGCTACAAGTTGTCTCTTCTTCCCATCATCTTCATATGCAAAGGTCAAAGTCTGGGGTGGGGAAAGCCTCCATTACCCATCATCTTAGGTTCCTGAGAGCAAATGGTAGATTTTGAATGCCACTTGCCCTCAGAAGTTGCTATGGTCTTTGGAGACTACTCTAGGTTTGCAGGAAGATACTTGGCTGTGGAATTTTACCAGTCTACTTGACTGCTGCAAAGCTGTCTCCCTACATTTGCTGCATAACAAACCCCTTGTATCTGTTGCAACAGCAGAGTGAAAGTAACATGATACTTGTCAGTTTCCATTCACAACCTTAGAAGAGGAAGTGCATCTTGCCAGGTTGCCTTCTCCAATGGTTAGGCCAGTCTCACAATCAGAAGCAATGCAAGATTGAAAAATACACTGGAACGTCTGTGCTTGACCTTTCTCTTGCCTCCCTTCTTTTGTAATAGCATCTGGTTTGTAGGTGGCAGACTAATTTCTCAAGCCTGCCATCAAGCATAATAATAATGTGGTTTGCACAGCCCTTACATTTAATAATCCATATACAAAATCTCCAAAGTACTAGAGGTGACCTATGAAAAATTCATGAATGGTAATTATGCTAATTACACATAAAAATTCAGGTAGCAAGTAAGCATTTGATCCATTTATTTCCAGCAGTTTGCCAATTAAGAAGCACATGCTAAAAGCTATGTCTCCTGAAAAATCTATGATTCGGCAGGTACCCTGGGGAGAGCTCTTACTTCCTCCTTAAACATTTGCACTTCTCTGATTTGTAGCTGTCCATTCACAGAGGAGTGCAATTATTGCTTTATGGTCTGGTGTTTTGGTTTGTTCATGGTAGGTGGTGGGTGTTTTTTAAGAGAAGACAGTTAAATTGTGTGAGTTTGTCTAAATACTCCAAAAAGTGATGTGATTGTCTTAGTTTACTTAGCAAATTTTCAGCATTCAATTGTTGTCTAAGAGTAAAGGGGGAACTGCAGGAAGAGACATGCTCTGTTTTGTTGTAGCTGTGTACATAGAATCAGACTTACCCAAATCATGATTTTGGGCTGAAATTTTAGCAACCGAAACAAAGACATCATGCACAATGAAATCAAGTTTACTCTAGGGGTATTCACAAGAGCCCCAGATAGTATATGGGGTATATAGTAAAAGCAGGGAGCAGGGAGCCAGAACCACATCTTACCAACCTCAGTCCTAAAAGCCATGCATTGAGCAAAATAGCAAGAGGGCTGGGATTTGTGCACACATGGCTGTGTAAAGCAGAAGAAATGTTCCTGGTCCGTGACAGCAATAAACCGATTGGTTGTGTAACTGGAGATCCTACTGAGATAAGTGTACAACTAACTATAGTCACATGAGCCCTCTTTGCTTACGTTCCACTCAAGGAACAGTTTTTGCAGGGGACAGAGGACATAGATCCACTGCCTTTCCAGACATTGGCTATACACACAGACTAGACACTCATGAAATGGGCTTATATTGTCACAACATGATGCCATAAATGTCAGAAGTCTCCACGCCTCTGTGAGCTGTTATTGTCCATCACTGAGCATTGTAGCAGGTTGCTATGCAATGATGCCAGCTTCCCGAGCCTTGGCAGTAGCTTCCCTATCAGACCCAATAAGAAATGTGTGGTTGTTTCCTTTTAATAACCAGTTTTCAAGCATCTGAAAATATTTGATACAGGAAGAGCACGGCTGCATTTCTAGGAAAGGGAAAGAAAGAGGGAGAAAATATATGTGTAAACTGTGTTTTTCATATATATATACCCAGGAACGAGTGTAAAAATAGCAGCTCTGAGGAAGTCAACAGGTCACTTTGATGCACAGCAATGAACTGCAAAATCAACTTGAATTGAAATGAGGTTTCCAGGGTGTAGCATATGTTGTGATGAAGGTGCCAGGGAAGATAAAGTAGGCTACACTCTTTCAACCTGTTCAGAGTGTGTTCCAATCATTTGGAACCAGAATGAACTGCTCCCACACTGCACAGCCCAAATCAGAACAAATTAAAACAGGGCTGCTCTTACAGGTGCATCCATTAATCCCAGCACACCGTCTGGGCTGTGCTCAGTGTGTGTAGGGAGAGAAAAAACGATGCCAGGCAAAATGGTCTTTATAAACCCAAACGGAATTGCCAGAAATGGATTCATTGCACAAAGCATTGAATATTATTTTGGACCTATACCAAAAAAAGATAGATTGCATATTTAAAAAGCTCCTGTTTTATTTGACTCGAGGGAAACTGGTTGTGAAGGGACCTATCCTATTTAATAAAACAGCTCAGTCTCCCTCTGGTGGCTACTTCGCTTTTACTGACTCACACTGATAGTAAACCTGCGCTAGTCCCACCCAATATATAAATGGAAGAAAATTCACATTTTAGGCTGTGAATGCTAAGTAGCATTAGTGAGATTAATGCACTGTAAATACTGCTGTACAGATGACGTGGGTACCACCCACAGCTATTAAGCTAACAGAGGGAGTGCTTCAACTGAATACAAATAAATAACTTTCTGAATATTATGGGAACTGAGGTTATTATGTTTAACAGGTAGACAGTGCAGTTGAACTTGATACAGCTCCACAATAAATTCTGTAGATTGTCTGCTTAGTGTTTTGGTGTGAAACCCAAAATTAAGCCTAGACTTATTTAGACAGAATTTGATGGATTACTTCTGCAGATGATGCATTTTAATTTCATGATTACAATCACCCTAAAGATGTAGATTTACATACAAAGTATTGCATCAAATGCAGTACTAAGTAAACATCCCATCAGTGTGAGGATGGGGAAAAGCATGGAGGCACATGGAGAAAAGAGAGGGGGAAGGTCCCATTGCACAAGCGGGAGCCCTTTGTAGATGAGACACTGTATTGGATACCCACCAAAGTTCCCAAGTAGAGGATAATTTATTTGTAGCTAAAACTTTGCGTTTGGATGCTGCTAAAATTGTGTCCTAAATTTGAGTTTAGATCTCAGGCATATCCACTCTGGTCCATTCGGACTACTATTTCAAAACCACCTAGCCTAAATCAGAAGAAGAGGGTCTGTAGTACAGTACTTGCATTGTGTGTCTTGAAATCCTATAAAGATCCTATATTTAGGCTCAGCCATTGCTGCTTCTGCCTGATCCTGCCTGATCCTGCTATGAGCCCTGAGTGGAGATGAAAATCAAGTGAGGAGTGAAAATCAAGTGCAGCTATAATATCTAAAGGAGCAAGCTACCCAAATCGTCGTGATCTGTCACATGATCCTGCCTTATATTGTGTCAGACTATCTAGCTCAGTCTTGCCCAACTAGCTCAACACTGACTCATAGAATTATAGAATTTTCTGGAGTTGGAAAGTACCATGAGGACCATCTAGTCCAACTCCCAGCAGTGCAGGAATATTTTGTCCAACATGGGTCTTGAACTAAAGCATAGAGGGTCTCATAGAGGGTCCGCTTTGAGACTCCTGAAGGAGAGTGAAAGGCGGGATATCGAATCCAAACTCTTCTTCTTCTTCTCATGCTTTATCAACTGAACTATCCCACATTTCCATTGAAGACAATGACAGGGTTTTGTTTTGCTTTTTGTTAATTTTGACTGTGTAAATAATAAAATATGACTCGCCGTCATAATAACTCTCTCCCTCCCTCCTCTGTGTGTGAGAGAGGGAGGAAGATGGGGAGGGGAATATTCCATTTTAGAAATGTGTGAAACTGTTCCTAGTGGAGAAAACAATAAGCTTGTGTAACACAGGGCTAGATGCAAAGAACACAGAGCTCTGATGCTGCTTCAGCAACAATTAAGCTGAGCCCTGGACTACTGCAATGTAGTCTGCATGGGGCTGCCCTTGAAGATGGTCCAGAAGATGCATGTAGTGTACAATACAGCTACTAGGTTGGTAAGTGGGATAGTCCCATGAGACCATGTGCAAGTGGTAAGTGGGGTATCCCCATAAGACTGGGTTCACTAGCAGCCAGTGCAGTCCTCAGCTGGGCAAAATTCAAGGTATTAGTGATAGCATACAATTCAGGTGCCTAACAGAGCACCTTTCTCAGTATCAACAGTCTTGGGCCCTATGATCAGTAGGGGAGGTCCTGTTGGTGGTACCGGCACAGGGGACTGCCCAGTTGGTGGGGAGCCATGGCAGGGCCTTGTTGGTAGTGGTTCCCCTATTGAGTCAGTCTCCCTCACGATTACATTTTAAGAGGTGTTTTTTTTAAAAAAACAAAAACCCAAAAACAGTACAGGTGCTGTACTCTGTGTTAACATTTTCATTGAGCTATGCACAAGGGCCCCAAGTATCCCACCCCCCAGCCGCCTTTGGCTGGTCACCACCAGTTCAGAACCCATCAGTGTATACATGAAGAAAAAATCTCATATTAGGGTTAAAATGTTTCATGAAACCAAGAGAATAAATTCACTGGTAAAAGAAATAAAGAATTTTCCAATCAGATATGATAAAATTGATGTCAGTAAATGTATTTTAGAAGCATATGGCTTAAATAATCACAACAGAAGGTTTTTTTTAAAAAAAAGTCAGAAACTAGATTTTCTGCTGTTCACACGCAGTAATCTTTTCATAAATAGAAAATCAACTTTAGCTGAACTCCTGCTCACAGAAAAGTTTCTCAAGAGACATGAGAAATATAAGGATTAATGTCGCTTCTGTCTAATGACTGTAGTGCTGGGTTTAATTAATTTTGCTGTATAGTCATTCTTTATTCATAAGGAATAATTGGTGCTTCATAGAGATTTTTTTATTAATAAATTGCATTAAGTATAATCTTCTGGTGACCAGCAAGAAGCTGAAACAACTGAAAGGAGGAAAGATGAAGTCCATAGTAAATGCTCAGTGAAAATGTATAATTTGTACTTAAATATAACAAAACAATTGCACTAGGAGATATTTCTGGAAACCAAGTGATCACTTTTTAATTAATTGCGACATAACATTTGAATTGCCATATAATTTCTAGAGAGGAGGATACATTCACTTTCAGTGGTAGGTAATCTTTGTCTACTCATCCACGTGGAATATGTGTCATTACATACATACTACCTTGACTATTTGGACTATCTTGGCTATGAGACCTGTTCCCTGCCTTGCAGACCTTTTTCCAGCTGGCCTGGGAGGGCAGAGCCCTGACTGACTCCAGCTACAAAAGCTGAGGTTGCTGAACAGACTATTGGGCTGGGATATTGCTTGGGGCAGGGGTTGCTGCTGGTTTTGGTTTTATGGTTTTTTTATTGTATCTTTAGTATGATTTATGTGGAAATTGCTCAATTTGGTTGTGATTTTTTAATTTTTTAATTTATTGTTTATTACTACTTTTGTTACATTTTGAATTATGTAATCCCCCCCACACACGTTTAAGCCGCCTTGAGCATAGTTTTACCTATGGAAAGGCAGTATACAAATAAAATTACATATGTAGGTATCATGCCCTTTCCTAGATCCCATTCCAAATTCAAAGACCACATTCTGAAATTCTCAAGCTGTCAGAGAAGAAAGCTGCATGTTATGACATATTCCATTGATGATGATGATGATGATGATGATGATGACACACACTCAAGCAGAATCTACATTTATATGGCAACAACTACATACATCCCTAAAGGGTTGTTTGGGATACTCCAATCTGAACAGCCATAAAAAACAGCAAGCATAAATGATGAATGGGCTCCCAAAATCTATTCTGTGAATTAGGTTTGATGCCCTACATTTAAAGTCCTGGTTATAGAGATCAGTTTATGGGTGGCTTTTGATTAACTATATTTACATCATTGGTTTGCTTTATTAATGTGTAAACTCCTTTTGGACAAGGGCCCTTATTCATGGAGAAACTCATTTTAGATTGGCCAAGTAAGCAATACTGTATTATTGTGACTTTTGCAAATTGTTCTAATAGGTGGCAAGAGAGGCTGGGAGAGAGGAGAGAATAGGAACTCTAGCAAATAAAACAGCCTGCTGCAAGTCTGATGATTCCTCCTTCCAACTCTGTTTTATCTTATCCATTTCAGCATTAAAGCCTTGATGTCCAAAGAGCTGATTTTTATTTATTTATTTATTTCATGAAGAGCAGAGAGGAAACTCTGCAACTTTCAAAACACATGTCACAGCATCTGGCTGCTTTATAGTCTTTTGAAGACTCTGCACTCAAAGCTTCAGAACTGTCCGTTTGGCTGAGGAGACAGCTGTGAAAGTACCTGGCTAAACCTGTCTGCTTGAACATAGTTTTCATACGAGTTAAGATTAAATATGAAGGGAGAATGCCTTTAATCTTTAATTAATTCCCATCTCATGCATTGAGATCTGACTTCATTAATTTAGTTATTTGGGGGGAAGCTTCTTCAAAAGCAATGAAATGCATTGTTGAAATTGTTTTATAGTGCTGACATGACATGCTTCATTGAAAGAGAAAATGCCATATTCTTTGGCTCTAAGTATATATGTAAGATATAACTCTAGAAACATGTGCATTTAAGTCCAGGTTATCTTTGCCAGTATTCGTAGAAATGAATATGCCAAGATGATACCAGAAGGATAGGAAATCTGTGGTCCTCCTGATGTAGTTGGGCTACTGTACTCATAGCCCCAAACCATTGACTATGCTGGCTGAGACTGAGGTCAACATCTGGAGGGTCACAGTTTCCCCATTGTCATGACCATGTACCAGGAACCTTTGGAATCAGATTCTTCCTACAGAAGTATATATAAGGAAGAGGTGGATCCTGTTCTTTTCCACATGAATCCACTGGCACTGGAACCTGCATCTCACCCCCCTAAACTCTAATGAGATATATCTGCCACTGGACATCACAGACTCCTCGGAGGATCAGGGAAATCTGAGGTTCCAACAAAGAAGGCCCTGCAGCCTGAAACTCTGCTGCCTAGAAGCCCAGTGGCCACAGAAAAAGGAAGGCATTGGCCCTTTAACTGGCCAGCTGCAGCACTCAGGAGCAGACCTTTCATTTTCACTCTCCTGTCTAGATGACAAAGCTCTGCCAATTTCTTCAAGACTCTGCTGAGAGAACTTGCTTTTTCTGCCTTCAGGTAAACTATGGTCCAGGGCCAACACCTCGGTAATTGTCTGAGGTCCTAACCTTACCTTATCTGCCCATCAGTTCCAGAACCTCAGCTCTACTGACCTCCATCTTGCATCAAAAATCCAATCCCCTGGGCAGGTACCCTGATATGAGCCCCTATGAAAAAACAACAACACATAAGATATTATCGGAGAAACAGCATTGTTCCTGATTATAAATACATTCACAGTAGTAGCATATGAAGATGCTTCATGTTGTATCACAAGGTTGGGCCATCTAACTCACTGTTGTCTCACCATGAATAAGGAAGGATGGCTCCTGTCTGAAACCCAAACACTGGGCATGCTATCAATGGCTGATGGGAGTTGGTCCAACCACATCCTTGGTTTACACAGATGACAGCAACTTCCTATTGTTTCAGACATGAATCTTCTCCAGCATCTTTGGAGATGTTAAGTATTGAATTATGTGCTCTGCCACTGACTTGTGCCCTTTCCCTAAACTGCACTGGCAATTTATCACCTCTTTCTTGCCATGCCTTTTCTCTGTTTTCCTAAAATGCCTTTGTCATCTGCAAGTGTTTTGATAACGTTCCCCATTGTTCTGTACTTTTCAGTTTTTTTGCCCTCCCTTGTTGAAAATTAATATTAGATATTTATCCCACACTGGCTCTTCTTACCTGTGTTGGCCTATGTAGGGGGCTTATTAAGTTAGCTATTAGGTACATATATTCCAGATTCCATTCTAAAACCATCTTGAAGAGCATATCCTGCCTGATTCCTATTGAGCAGGTTGAGAAGGCATTGAATCTCAAGCAATTGGATGAGCATGCTTAGGATGATTCTTCATGCATTTCCATGAATCATGGTTTTTAGAAGGCCAGTTCCAATATCGAGGTCAAGCTCAGAGCAGAAGATTCTTATGAGCAAAAGCAAATTAGTCATAATTAGTCAGAAGTACCATATGTTACCCTCCATTAAGGACCTCTTGATCCATGCAGATGTATTAGGAAACTTCCTATGCATGCTCGTGCATTGATTTGATGTTCAAGGCTGGCTCAAACTGTCCTGTAACAACAATACTCAACAGCGCCAATTGGCACATAATGATCATGAAAGAGACAAAGGTGTAACAGTAGAAAAGGCTTTGTTCTCAATATGCAATTTTAAGTAATTATGTTACCAATTCATTGTGCAATTTTTTAAAAAATGTCTCATTCCGTACCACAAAGGCTGAACCAATGCCCTAAGGGTTGGACACTGTGTACGGAGCACAAATAATAAACTGATGGTGAGCTAAAAGCACTTTAGCACTCCATTCTTCTTCTGCATGAGTGCCTGCTACCCCATAACACATTCCTTATCCATATGGGGTTTGACTTGTCTCCCAGGATTTGATGGTGGTCTTTCAAGGGCCTCAGCCTGTTTCATCACTTGATATATCAACATGTGCTTAAAAGTTTGATGGAGTGTTGCGTATCCAATTCCTTAAGTTGTATCTTCAGAGAAAAAGGATGCTGTTGAAAAAATAATGGCTCTTTTGTATGTATATACTGAAGAGTGCCTGGGGAAACCCAGCCAGATGGGTGGGGTATAAATATTATTATTATTATTATTATTATTATTATTATTATTATTATTATTATTTGGAGTATATGAATTTAAGCATGACTTTGGCAATAGACAGTGTGCTGCATTTTCAGTCCATAGTTCTGCACAAAAAAACCTAATGGCTTTTTCTCTCTCTTGGGAAGCTTCTGCCCCGTTGATACTTTGCAAATACTGTATCCACATTTCACTTAAAATGCATCATTAAGTGAGAATGTTCCAATCATTCCATCAAAGGTGATGGATTGAATTATTTAATAAAAATGCAATTAGTCTTTTTTGCATCTTTGTCAAAAACCTGAGAAATCCTTTTCAGTTTTCTGTCATTAATTAATATTATCTTTAATTCCCAATTAGCGTGAATAGATTTCTCAGAAGACAGTGACATGTTGAATATCCATTTTTGAATGTTTGACCACATACCTTAACATCAAAGTCACATTTTAAGTGTTTTTTTTAAAGCTATATTTCTCTACTTGAAAAAATATATATGGAAAGAAAGTATTTCTCTTAATACAAACCTTTAAAGACTCCTCCTGTTCCCCCCCCCCCGGGGGGGCGGGGGGAGGAGGGCAGGATTGGTTTGGCAGGAGGATGAAACTGGCTGCAAATTAGATTCTACAATATACCATGTTCCTTATTTTTCAACTGATTAGTTTCATACTGTTGGCAGTAACTTACCCTGTTGAATTCAGCTTGGGATTTTGTAGCAATCTTCAGCACGGTGTTCAAACCCCTGAGGGATTGTGTAGAGATTCTGTCAAACCCTTTTCGGTGGATGTGTATTTCATTCTGTGGCTGTACTTTGTGCTCATTTAAAAGAACCACTCTTCAATTTGTAGCTGAACATTTTCAAAATGAAGTTTAGAGAGGCAGAAGTCTGTCACAATGGCCTGAGTATCGCTACTTCCCAGCATTTAATGGTCTCTATTAGTATGAATAGAACTCCAGTTTCATCTTCTCTTGTTGCAATACCCTACGGTTTCACAATTTGTTTTCTTTTTTTAATAAACCTGTAAGATCTATACATGATCTACACATACTGCTAAACTCATCAACAGTGTTTCACTGCTGAACATTTTTCTTTCTCTATAGTATGTCCATAGTTCAAAAGTTCTAGCTCATTGTCTAAGGGAGGAAGATTTTGTTTAGTATATAAAAATGTATCTAATGTGAGTGGTGTGTTGCTGGGTCCCTTGTTAGGTCCATTTATCCCAGTACTTTGTTTCTGAACCTTGTAGACAATGTAGAAAATGTAGACAAGGTGCATCCACAACATGGATTTCTTAACTTGCAGGAATCGTTCTATTTATCTATTCAACTTTTCAAACATATGCATTATGCAGTCATGGGGTTTCCTTTGTTATGGTTGTTTTGCCTTATATTGTTTTGTGTGCACTGATTGAGTTATTGCATTTCACTGTATATTTTGTCTGTATATCTTTGCCTTTGGGGACTAACTGTAATTCTGATACCGCTACTGTTAATAATAACTTATCCCCCTTTGGCGGAGGGGGTGGATTCAGAAAATAGAAAGCTACTCAGCAATAAATCATCAGGTGTCATTTGCACTGGCTTGCCATTTTTGTACAAAATTAGACTCTTCCATTACAAGTTGTAGTTCGGAATGCATCCAATTCAAAATATGTAAACATTAAACAAGTATATTATATGCCAAAAAGTTAATTGCTTCTCTCCTTTGAAACCTACAGGTGTTACTTGGAAGATGGAGCTTCAAAAGGTGCCTGGCTGAACCGATCAAGTATTATTTTTGCAGGAGGAGACAAGTGGTCAGTAGATCCTCGAGTTTCAATTGCAACAGCAAACAAAAAGGAGTACAGCCTCCAGATACAGAACGTGGATGTCTCAGATGATGGTCCCTATACTTGTTCGGTGCAGACTCAACACACGCCGAGGACAATGCAGGTGTACTTAACAGTAAAAGGTATTAGTCACCCATTATATAGATATATACATCATAAGCAATCTGCTTTTCAAAAGGAAATCTATTTGGCATTCTTATGTGCTGCAACGTCAAAACGTTTAATTTACTCTTGTTTTTCTATTTGTGCCCTTCAGTTCACTCATTGACTGTCTTTCTGATGCAATTAATGTGATAATTGGCTTCTCTTTGAAAGATGATCCCATACGAATGCTGGCAATCCCAGAGTAATACTGGGGAAATGGATAACTCTTCCCCAAGTTCTACCCAATTCCTCAGGCACACTTCAGTGAATGCTGAAAATTACATTTAGATAACTGGAGCGCATACATCAGTGTCCCACCGAGCTTGGGGGCAATCACAAAATGTGTCTGGGTTTGCAAGCAATGGCTTGTGAATCCTGACATAAGCATTTGTAAGCTACTCAGTAAGAATAGGACATGTTCTGGAAAGGTGGTAAACATAATCTCTATTCAGGCACTGAAGCACATGACAGGGAGGTCAGAGTTCAGTTTGCTGGGCCCACCTTCACTGGCATGCTCCCAATATCATTGTTGTCCATGCTTTGGGACTGAAGATCTGAAGTAGGGAGACAGTGCATAGATGCCTCACACAGTTTAGAACCCTTATTATAATTATATGGGCCATAATGCCTCTGCTTGTGGAAGAATGCAAAACAATGTTTCTGTCAAAGATCTGCACAAGAGGGAAGAATGATGTGGGAAAACATGGTCTTTCAATTAATATTGTGAGTGTACAAAGCACTAAATGGCTTGTTGTCCTAGTACTGAAAAGAGCACCTCTCTCATTATTTTGAGCTTTATGGTTAGCAGGGGAAGCTCTGTTGCTGGCACAGCCTAGTTCTCAGCGATCTGGGACAAGTGATGGTTCCCCATTTGTGGAATGACCTCCCTAGTGCTGTCTCTCTCATTATTAAATTTGAAAATTCCTGTTTACCCAGACATGTGTTGGCTGAAATATGCTGTTCCTGGCAACCTTGAAAAAACTAAGAGGCTCCTTTAGGAGGAAGGGCAGAATATAAACTTAAGATAAATGAGAGGAAAGTGGTGGTTTTAAACAACAACAGTAGTCTGAGTAAAGTAGGGGCAGAAGCACTCTAAGAGTTTAATTTTTTAAGTTTCAACAAGTTAATTGTTGTGCAACACAGAAGCTAACACAAAAAGCTAACAAAATAGAACCTTTCCCAAATCCCCACTTGCTGTATTCAAACTGTAGTAAAAACTACCACTTCCCTTTCCTCAGTGTCACCCCCTGCTCACTCTACTCAAACCTCTGCCATGGTTTTAAATCATCATGGTTTTTCCTTCTCAGTGTCTCTTAATCCTCTGCTGTTGTTTGAAATGACCACTTTCCCCCTCCCAGTTTCTCTCCACCCCCGCTTTACTCTAAGCTCTGTTGTTGTTTAAAACCACCATTTCCCTCTCAGTGTCTCTCCCTTCTTTTTCACTACTGACAAACTTGCAACAGTGGGTGGCAAATCACTACTCTAGTGTGACAGGGATTAGGCTAGGCAGCAGAAAATCGTACCTCTTTTGATGAACTAAGTTAGTTCTTCTAATGTCCATGTGTAAATGTAATTATTCCTTTTGAAACTGATTGGCATTTAAACCATTACTTGGAAACATTAATAAAGTGCAAGTGGGACAGATATCATTACCACCAAACAGGGTCAAACTGAAAAGAGAGTAAATGTCACTGAAAACAATGTTCTTTTCAGAGAGATTATCATCATTATGCAAAAACAAGCTGTCAAGCATACTGTTCTTCTTCAGAAAAATCTCTTTCATCCTTGTCTTGTCAATGCAAGCTCAGATGCATATTTGAAGATTGCGATTTGCATGATAGGTTTGTAGATACAATGAAAATCAATTATTGGAAGGTCCTGGATCATTTCCATACTGAGCACTACTGATGCAGATATGGTGATGCGTTTTATTTAAAAGAGACTGCAGCTCTGTGTTAATAACCATCTCAATGATCATCCATTTCCCAATGCTTGTGTGCCCTCATTAACTATTCCGAGGGACAGGTGGTTTAGGAATTAGCAATGAGATGAGGGAAGCCTTTCATCTCCCGATCTGCAGTACAAATCCGGCCCTGCTTGGCAGTGACAAGAAGCTGAGACCATCTGATTGCTGTCCATAGCTTTCATGAAATGCCTCTTCATGCTGTCAACTCACTCTCTGTAGTTAAGTCCCAATAAAACACAAGCAAGCACAACAAAACAAAAATCCAAAACCCGCCACAAAATACCTCAGGATTAGCAGGAGCCTCAGGATAAGAAATGATACATGAGGTGTATAAATAGTCTGTTTAGAAAAGGTGTCTATATATATATATAAGCTGCTTTCTCATTTTGTGACATTCCACTTATTGGATGTGCAGAATATCAGTAAGTTACATATGAAGCTGCCTTAACATAAATCAGACCTCTGAGCCACTTTGTCCCGTACAGCCTGCTCCACCCTTCCCCAGTATGGTTCCTTCCAGATGTTTGGGGCTACAACTCATCGTCCCTAACCATTAGCCATGCTGATGAGAACTATAGTCCAAAACATCTGGAAAGTACAATGTTGGGAAAACCTGATCTATTCTACCTGAGTGCGGCTCTGCAGGACCTCAGTCGGGGCCTTTTTATACAGAGAATATTTTATTCTAAATGTGAAACTGTTTTGTACTGGAGATGGCAGGGATTAATCCGAGGCCTCTGGCTTGCTGAAGGATGTGCTCTGCCATTTAACCCTGAATGTCACTTAGCCACAACTGAACAAAGAGTTAAGAGTAGGTTAAGCATGCTGAACGGGACACAGGTGGCGCTGTGGGTTAAACCACAGAGCCTAGGACTTGCCGATTGGAAGGTCGGTGGTTCGAATCCCCGCAACGGGGTGAGCTCCTGTTGCTCGGTCCCTGCTCCTGCCAACCTAGCAGTTTGAAAGCACGTCAAAGTGCAAGTAGATAAATAGGTACCGCTCTGGCGGGAAGGTAAACAGTGTTTCTGTGCTCTGCTCTGGTTCGCCAGAAGTGGCTTAGTCATGCTGGCCACATGACCCAGAAGCTGTACGCCAGCTCCCTCGGCCAATAAAGCGAGATGAGTGCCACAACCCCAGAATCGGCCACAACTGGACCTAATGGTCAGGGGTCCCTTTACCTTTTAAGCATGCTGAAATTGCTATGCTTGTGGGTCTATGCATCTGTATTGGTTTGCAGTCATTAGGTTGTATTCGATTAAATTTTTGCACTAGCACAACAGGATTTCAACTCCTTCCTCCCCCTGTGTGCTCTCCACACTATTTCCAAATCTGTTCCAGAGGTTGAAGGAATCCTCAGATTAGATTTAGTGAGCACGTGGAGGAAGGAGATGGGGATTACATTCCATTGTGGGAGAAATCTTTATGCTGAAACAACATTCACTTTAGTGCTACATTGAATATAACCTATTGGGTCGGGGGTGTGTGTGTGCAAGAATGGAGAAAGGAATACCAGGCATTATATGTTGCTTTCCACATTGCTTTAACAATATGGAGCTGAGCAGGTTAGTTGTAAGGGACTAACAACATGGTTACAAAGGCTACAAGGAGAAGAAACCAGGTTACGGGCCCTCCCTCGTGACTTCCACTTTCAAATATAACCACATTCTACACCATGCCACAGGGCAACAGAATGTCCATACCAAATGATTTCTGTAGCCTAACAGCTGGCCCTGAAATCCATCAAGGGACTGGTGCAGTTTGGTACTTTAGAGTATGTGCCATGATCTGAAAATCTCTGGTTCAAATGTTAGCTCTCTGATAAGCTTGCTGCCGTAGTCCTTTAGCCCGCATCTGCGTTACAAGGATAATTAAACTGGCATATCTTATAGAGCAGCTGTAAGGTTACTAGGATAATATATGTACCTTGAATATGCCAGAAAAGGGCTAGATGAATCTGAATTACTTTTAGTTATCATCTGCATCATCAATATAGGAGTCATAGTAGTATAATTTTGGCCAGTTTTTAAGGAAACAGAAATACTGTGTATTTAATGTGCTTTCTTTCACATGCAACATCTTCCCCGCATATTATTTCAATAAAGTATATTGTGTGGGATTTAGGTTAATGTATGCAATTTTTAATGCCGGATCCACTGCAATTTTAAATGCCAGACCCACTGACGGGGTGGGGGTTAGGATTGATATGAAACTGCTTAGAGTCAGATAATTTTATACAGTTATACAGTATATACAGAATTCTACTTTCAATTTTACTGTTTCCTAAGAATGATACCTTTTAAAACATTATGATTAGGATTGGTCAGAAGTGCCCCTTTCTTCATAGAGAAAAGTTTCATCGCATCCTGTTCTGGTCCTTTGAAGAAGTGCATAGGGTAAAGCAGGTCAGTTGTTGCAGCACCACGGATAGCTCCTACTTAGATGCCTGCTCTGACAAGCGGTGGAAGTATACAGAGATCTTTTAAGCCTCTGCTTCCGGCCCACTTCTCCTAGGCTCCATCCCCCTTTGGTGAACTAGAGCCTCTTAAAAGAGGCTTCCACCTACTGCAAAGAGTAGGCCTTCCACCTACTGCACTACTCCCTGCACCGTTGGACTGGTGAGGAAATGTGGGAGGTACTTGCTTCCTCAGGATCAAGAGAAGGTGCCTTTGAAGGTCCTGGCTCTAGTTATATGGGCCATGCCAATGTGGGAGCTGGTTCAAGGAGATCCTGTCTGCCAGGTTCAATGACCCCCTGATCAGCAGCATCAGTCTGAAAGCCAGGAACCCCCTTGGACTCCATAGCTGGTGACACTATAGCCTCCAAGTCATTTTTCTGGTTGCCATTGTTTTCCATATAGGAAACTGCAAAGTCAGACCATTAGTCCATACTACTCAGGATTGTCTACATTGACTGTCAGTGACTCCCTCGGACTCTCGTTTTCAGCTCTGCCTGGGGATACCAGGGCTTTATCCTGAGAATATAAGAATTCCTTTATTAAAATACTTAATGTCTTCAAACTAGGTGTGTATAAAGCATAAATGCAAGCTCGAGGATAATTAACCTTGCCTTCAGAAATAGGGAAGAAATGTATCATTAGGCGTAATTATTAAGTGATAGTATTTATGTCTTCTGACATTCCAAGTACAACCTAAGGCTCCAAATTCTTAGTATTTGGTGCAATTATCATTAGCACTTTTCAGTTGCACTTTACTGAGCAATAATGCCCATCATATCAAAGAACCGAACTGAAATATCTTTAGTAATGTACAGATATAGATACATAACTAAAGTGGTATGTTTGACAGGTTAATTGCTTTGCGTCAGATTTATGACCATCATATTTTGCGTTAGGATCATACTGAAACTTTGGAAGGAAACTTATTTTTGAACAAAAGTATGGAAGGGGATTTTTATTGTAGGGAGGTGTATATTTCAATAGTATGTAGTACATAGGAAGCTGCCTTATTCCAAGTCAGACCATTGATTCACCTCACTCTGAATTGTCTCAACTGACTGAGAGTAGCTCACATTCTCATGGTTTCAACAGCCTTACATGGAGATATTGGGCACTGAACCTTGGACCTTCTGCAGTCAAAGCAGATGTCCTACCACTGAGCTCTATAGCCCTTCCCCAATACATGCAGAAAATTGCAGGTTTACTTGCTGACATATCCGTTTTCATTTACTTCTGGTAGCAGTGTTTGGGGAAAATATGCCTGAAATTCTGGAAAGCCACAGATAATATGCTTACATATAGGCTAGGTGGGCCAGTGCTCTTGCTTCATATGGCAGCACATATGTAATAATATTTTAACTTCTTAGGCTCAGGCCGTGTTCATACATGTGTATGTCTGGCATTTCCTTGGCTTTCTGAGCTTGGTGGGGATCCTCATGTTATACCATCGGTTGGCAACACAGCATGTGAAGAAAACAGTCCATCAGTCATCTTTGTCTGCAGTCCTATACCAATTCACCTGGAAGTGGGGATGCCGAAATCTGTTCTCATTTTTCCAGCCTTAACTTCAGTTCTGCACATTTCCACATTAGCTTGCAAATTTTTATTTTAAAAGTCCTGTTGAAAATCCACTAGCATTTTAGTGTGACTGTCTCCTAATATGCATATTTTTGTGAGCAATTTTGCCTAACATATGCATTCTTGCAAAGTGATTTCCCCTAACCTAATGCATTTTAGTATGTTATTTTCACTGATATGTGCATTTTTATGCACACTTTACCTGGTATATGCATGGTTGTACACATTACTTGGTGGGAGAGATGCATTGCAAAAATCAGAGAAGTGCTTCCTTGTGCATCTTGTTTCAGATCACCTTTTAAATGACAACTGATTCCAATTTCTTTCCCATCCCCACCATGAAGTAAACCCCACTGGATTCAGTGGGATGCACTTCTGGGTAGACAGAACAAATAAGATTGCACAGTTAAGTCTACTTTCTTTAAGCTCCATGTACAGTGAAGTTTTATCAGCTGATAGTATTTTCTGCTGCATTTATTTATTTCTTAACTTCTCTTCTTTGGAGACTTATGCTGTCCCAGGTGAAAATAAATCTTGTTAAGGCATATCATGTGATCCTCAAAACATCTTGTCAGCTCTGCCTGCATTAACATGCAGATCAGTCACTCTGTTCATTAGGAAAAAAATAGATTTGCAGATATTTTTTCCCCTTTTAAACAAATGCACTCCAAGCAGATACAAATCATCACCAGCAGATATTTTCTCCTTACAGTTGCATTGCCTTGAGCTTTATCTCAAGTAATGACAGCATAATTACAGCTATGTTGGGAAAACCTTTCATGCTATTTGTCCAGAAACAGCTTAAATCATTTAGTGACCCATACAACGAATATTATGTCATGTGGTTCGTTCCCTCTGTTGATGCAAATGAATTCTTATAGTGATTGTGATTATTTTCTTTTTAAAAAACTTTTATTTAGGAACAGAAATAATCACGATGTCCTAGTTACATTTACTATGCACAGCAGATTAGGCTGATCGGTGCAAACCCCCCACCTTTTTGTAATCTAAAATCATCACCTCCTTCCTAATTGATAAAACTATGGTGCAACACTCATTAAAGTGCTGGCTTTCAGTGTAAACAGACAGGGCAAAACGATATCAGATGTGCACCAGTTTTATGACTGCAAAACTAGCCAATGAGAAGCCCATAAAACACCCATTCTGCAGTCAAGCTGGCCATTTTCTGAAGTGGAAACTGAAGTAGGAAGGGGATAGGAGGGTGAAAAGACGAAACAGAATAAGAAGTGACATTTAGCCCTTTCTTGTCCATTTGTCTAATGGGATGTATTTTGATGAGGACACTTCGTTCTGGTATCATCACATCATAGAAAACAGTTGAATCCAGGCTTGACAGAGACTACTGATTTTACAATATTGACAAAGGGGAAGATCTGAGTTTATTCATTGTATTGACAACTAGTGTTGCATAGCAGTCCACACCAAATCTGGCTAATCAATGTTCTTCACAATCTGAAGCCAAAGCTGCCATTCAGAATTAGATATCCTTATGACATTTTCTCTGTCTGACTTAGCTGATCCTGTTTGTGGCATGTCACTGATGCATTAGCAATCTGCTATTGTTCTATTTTTGGATTCCAGACTTTACCCAACTGTTGGGTGTAAGCGGTTTGCCGCTGCTTTCAAGTACCTTCTGTTCAGTGGCATTTTGTTTTGTTTTTTCTGGCCAGATTACCAGTGCACACAAGGACCTGCACACATTGAAGAAAAACAAATGGAATCTTGCTTCGATTCTTCACATAATCACATCAGTGTTCACCACCACCACCCCTCGGTTTTGCTCCATCAATGCTCACAGGAGCTTCTTTACATTGATAATCTGTATAGGCCCAGGGCAGGGAGGAATGCAACATAAATTATCTGAAAGCTGCTGCAAATTGCAGGTGTAGTAAATGCCAGAATTCGCTTTAGGTATTATCCATGTTGAATTGAAATGAAGAGAAAGTGGACTGTGCAGCAAAGCAAACCCACAAAATATGAAGAATTCACTCTTATTTCTAGTAGCTTAAGACAGCAAATTGTTGTTTTGTGATGATCTATTTTTAAATGGTTTTAAAAAACCAATGTCTACCCACAGCTATCAAAATGCTGCAGGGGCAGTCTAGAATAGTGGACTAGATACCAACAGGTGTGCCTCTGCTGAGGCATGATTGGCCTTAGCCTATGCCCATGAGGAATGGGAATCCTAGTGGGGTCACTGGGATGAACAAGAAGTTCGTCCTATGTGCAAAGTGAGACCCCACTCAGAGTTTGCTGAGTTCTCTGGCTTGCTGTGGATACATTCATAAGGCATCCTGAACAATGATGAGGATTGTTTCCGATAACACCACAGTGAAAACTGCTAAGCAGAATGATCCTAGATTGATTAAAGAGCCACCCTGAACCAAGGATGTAGATCCCATTGTTCTGAAAGAAAAAGGATCAAAGCCTTTGCTGAAATAAACTTATATGCAAGAATGCATGACTTGTAGCAACTGCAGGAGTGGTGGCTAACTCATAGCCCTTTTCAACTCTGCCCCCAAAGGTTTTCAGTGCCCCCTTGAAGGCATTCCAAATTTTGTTGGCATCAGCAGTCTAAGTTTGTCTGTATTTCTGACTGCTCTGTTCACTGTTGCATGTGTGCACTGCATGTTCCAGAGATTCTCTGGGAGTTTGTAGGGGCCAAGGAAGATACCCTAGGAGTTTGTCAGGGCCAATAAAGAAGAAGTCCCCTTAAATCTTCTCAAGCATACACAGCTTTGCCACTTCCTAATTAAGAGCACTTAAGCATTACTCGATGCCAATGGCTGCAAAAAAAAAAAAAAAGAGAGATATGATCTGTCATGGCTGTTGTGGAGAACAGATAAAGCCCAAAGTTACAGAAATAGCACAAAACACAATACAGTGGTACCTCAGTTTACAGACGCTTCAGGTTACAGACTCCGCTAACCCAGAAATAGTACCTCGGGTTAAGAACTTTGCTTCAGGAAGAGAACAGAAATAGCATGGCGGTGGTGTGGTGGCAACGGGAGGCCCCATTAGATAAAGTGGTACCTCAGGTTAAGAACAGTTTCAGGTTAAGAACGGACCTCCAGAACAAATTAAGTTCTTAACCTGAGGTACCACTATACCTGTTATTGAGAGCTATCTTGAGAGGAGAAATTTCTTGTTGACTTTTGTGATAGAAAAACACAGTGAATAAGGAAGTGGCAGCTAACGGTTTCTACTTGCAATGCCTTTTGGTAGACTTGTGAGCATCTCCAGTGTGTGAGAGGCAACATAAGCTACTGGAGGCATCAAAAGTTACTGGAGGGAGTGTGCTACTGGATGCAGCATTAAGTACCCTGAATTTTTAATAAATAGTTGATATTTATGAATGCAATGGAGTTCCTTCATCATCAACAGCCATTCCTGGTGTGTGTTTGTGCACGGTTTGTGTTATGTATGTGCAGTGAGTGACATGTGCATGAACTAGTATGTGGCCCTCAGAGGGGTGGTCAACCGTAATTGTATTCCTTGGACCACAAGAGTTACCCACCCCTCTTCTACACCATTATGCAAAATAAATAAATAAATAAACAAGACTTGGTCAGAACTTGTATCACCACCAAAACTGTTTATTAGGCAGTTTGTATAGTGAAATCTATTAGGCTCATAAATGTGGTTTTCTACCTGACAAATTTCAATGTTTCCTTAATTTAATATTTTCATTATTCAGACAGATTGTGAGTTAATTTCTGCATTCTCTGAGTCCACATACATGTTGCATGATGAATCATCCAATGTTTAACCTCTTTGCCCATGCTCCAATGTTGATTGCAGTAACCCCTTACTTTCTGAACTGCAGCTGTAGCATTTGCAACACAGATAGAATGATTTAATTTTGTACTTCAGTTACTCTTTGGCAAACTAATTGATTTAAAGATTGGATTTGAAATCATATTTAAAAATGCAAGACATCAACATATCTCATCTATAGCCTGAAATTGTAGAGCTAAAGAAAATCTCTGTCATTTGATTCATACTGGCCCATATTCCAAGTGCCCTAAGGGACAATGATTCATTGAAGCTGAAGCCTGCCATATTTTCAGTGGAACGCCCTCACATCAGATGTTGAGGAAATAAATTGACTTTTAGAAGGCATCTGAAGACAGTCCTATATAGGGAAGTTTTTAATGTTGATGTCTTGTTGTGTTTTAATTTGTTGGAAGCTGCCCAGAGTGGCTAGGACAGCCCAGTCAGTTGGGCAGCATATAAGTTGTTGTTGTTGTTGTTGTTGTTGTTGTTGTTGTTGTTGAGCATTGCAAGTTGTTTGGTTGGAAGTCATGACTCCAGGATTCAGTCACATGCATTTAATCACTGGCACTATCCAACAAAACATATGGGGGTTGGCCAAAAGTAGCCCTTAATGAATAATGCAGTAAAAGTCCATTCAACAATTATTCTGCCCCTCAGATATCTTGACTTCCTCTCAAAACTTCAGGCCAGATTGTAAACCTTCATGTTTACAACTTTGTAAAGAGTATCTAAGGCTGTGTTATGTTTGTTATTTAAAAAAATACTCCAATTGCCTTTCATAGAAGATAGCAGAAAGTTTTGAAATGTTTTACATTTCTAAGAAACTACTTTAAGATACAGTAGCTAGAAATAACTGTGGCTTTTATGGCATCAAGAAGTTATTGTTTCTAACAAATGTCCACTATTGAGTTACTTTGGCTCCCAGTGAGGGTATAATGCAAACAGAGGCAAGGAGATTTTGAAATTCCCTTTGGAATGGTTCATTCAAGCCTTTTAGTCTGAAATGTTTGCCATGGGTTGCACTCCTTAAGGAAACAAAAATGGAATCAAGAATGGGAAAAGTAGGTAGAGAGGCAGATCAAAAACCAATGCATGTACACATTCTATTTTGTTTCGCATTGTGTGTGGGTGATTTAGTTGAGGGCTGTGGCAGCACATGAAATAGTAAGAAAAGAACTGGATAGATTATTACATGTATAACATTTTAAATGTTATGCCTCCTTCCAGAATGGAAAAGGTCCCAAAATATATTACCGGTACCTCTCTCATCAAATTGAGCCTCAAGTGCAACAAGAGATTATCAGTGTCAAATCAGTTAGACTGAAGCCCCTTCTGTTATGTGATATTTTCAAATGGTGGCTTCTATTTTCTTTTTAGCTTTTTTCCAGTGCTATCATTACCTCTCCCCCTCCCATTTCATTTATTATCGGTGTTCTGCCATAACAGCATGCTAGGAATCTCAGCAGCTGTTTGGATTCCTGTAGCGCTGGACACATTAAACACGCTGTATGTGCCAATGACCATTCACTGGCACATATATTTGCAGCTCCTATCCTTGGTATTTTTCAGGCAGGCTCTAAAAAGTTTATCTTTAGGACTGCATTCTTTATTTGAGACATTTATATTCTGCCCTCTGTAGTTGCTGATCCCAGAGTGGTTTGCCACAACAAAACTAACATAAAAAATTGAGCAAAGAAAGAGCACATAAAAATACCTCATTAAAACATCACATATAAATACATGCTAAAACAAACTTTAAGCATGTAGGTTGTAGTATTAGTGAAGAGGCTAAATTGTGGCCTCTGTTTGTTGTTCCTACTCCAGAATACCAAGCTGTGATTATATAGAAGGAAATTTCATTTTATTTTGCTGAATTGTACAAAAAAGAGCAAAGAAACACCAAGATTTGTGGGCCCAGGAGCAGGGAACCTATATAGTGGGAAGATACGGTAAACACACAATACAAACATCTTGGGTTCAAATAGGTGACAGTTTGGGCATGTCTCCTCCATCAACCAACCTGATTGCTGGTTGATTATTTTGCAGGGTCAATCTTGGGTTAAGGAACCCCCTATGACATAATTCAAATAGGGCTGATCCCTTCTGGACCGCTATTTTGCTGCGGCCTATCAGCTCCCAACTGGGCATGCAGACAGAAGCACCTCCCCTGGACTCCTTTAACAGGGTACTCCTAATTCCCTGAAGCATGGATGTCAGTGGGCTCCTATCAACTCCCCCTGACTAAGGAACTAGTCTAGTGCCTTATCCGCCAACAGGTTGCAATAATTGCTGTGAGGAAGACAAAACTCCAGACAGGCCCAATTTGCCTGTAGGCAATTTCCTCATTGGTCAAATATGGCAACTAAGTATTTCCATAGCAAGGTCATATGCAGAACCTGCCTGCTCACCTTCTGGCAAGTCAGTAGGCTAGATAGGGTGGGAGGGTGGGGAATCTTGCTTCAGCTTTGGTGTTGAGTCCGGGCAAAGCCTCTCTATCTACCCAGTGGGTGAACCTGAGTGAAGATCAGGGGCTGAAGTTGTCACTCAGGTTCATTATGAAGCCCCACCCATCCTCTGTTTTCCTGTGATAGGCCCATTCAAATGCATCTTGTCTGTGATAGGTCTGTTTAGGTACAAGTATCCCAGCAAATGTAGTTTGCCTGTGATAACCCATTACAATACAAGCCTCCCAGCAACCTGTATGACTGGAGGGGTACGGAGCGTCATCTCCCAATAGTCATGTGGGGCTGGAAATTTGCCCCAAGCTCAGACCGCACTCATGCTGGCCCATAATTGCTGCTCGCCATCATACAAAGGTAAGTGGTCCCTACAGTTGGTCATTTCCCCTTTTTGTGACAAACCTAAATGTTATTATTTATTGCTGTTATTAATAATAAGTGGGCCTGTTAGCCATTTGTTGCACAGAGGTCTCCAAACAACTTTGCCATCACAGTTTTGTGACTTTGCAAACATCCTTAAGAACATTTGACTTTGAACAGTAACCTGTAAATATTTTAAAAAGTTAAATAGTTTATTCCCACTTAGCCAGCAACCAGTTCACAATATGGGTTTCATGCCATTCCTCTTGTAGTGTGCATTTATGTTTGTCTCTTACGTGATCCCTGTGTATTCATAAATACAAATGATTTAGGTGTGAAGTTTGAAACAATGTGTAATGTAGGCTCCTTGGTACTACAGCAGGTTTCAAAACAATTCTCCCAATGAAACGGTTCCCTCTCAGTCCTACATATAGGATTGCAGAGGATCTGAGAAGGGACATGTGTAAAGCTGTCTTTGGCTGCCCATGGTGCGTAGAGAGTTGTGGTCTGGGTTCTCAGATGTCATCTTGGTGTTTCAATCATCACTGATGACTTGGAGACATTGCCAACAAGTGTCATTCAGACTGGTGGGTAGCAGTAGAATTGCCAGCGATATTGTGGCAATGGTTAAGAGTGTTGGTATGATTATGCCATTGGCTGCTAGTTTGTTTCTGGCCCAGTTCAAGATGTACATGCTAGTGTTTAAAGCCCTAGGATAACTTTGACTTCAAATATCTAAGAGACTAAACAAGCTGAATACCCTTACAAAAACTACCCCTCTTCTGACTAGGAGCATTTTGAGGAGCAATTTTGTTATACTTCTTTAAGATCACTATCTTCTAATCATTTTTGCTGCAGAAAATGATGCTGACTTTGGCATCTTAACTAGATGTATATCAGATACTTAAATCAGGATCGTTCAGACTGGATTTTCCTTTGCATTATTTAAACACATTTAAGCATATTTAGCATATTTATGTGAACTTTCTATCCTCCCTTTCTGTCCTCCTTGAGGATGGATTTCAAGATCAAGCTAAATATGCTATCTGCTCTCTGTATCTGAATAAGAGCCAATTCTAAATAAATGGCAGTCCTCATCTTATCTCGTGAGTATGGCAAACAAATAATTGAGAATTCCCATTGCCCACTCTAGCTGAAATGGAAGAGAATTGGACATCTACACAGAAGAAGGAGAGATCATAGTTCATGCTTTTCTGGTCACATTTCATCTCTGTGCCTAGCCAGTGTTCTGATTTTGTCCAAACATTCAGCCCTTTTACCATATCATGCATCAAAATTCATTTATCTGTATATGTAAATACAATTTATAGATTCAGTGCGTCACTGCAATTGATGCTTTTGAATTAAATATGTCCAATATTTCCAGTGCAACGTGTGCTGCCCTTTCCCACTAATAAACCTCTCTAATGCCTCCTAAATATTAATGTATTGATTCAGTCTCCTCAATGTTTGTGAAGACTAATTTATTTCCTAAATCTAGCCAAGAGGGACTTGTATTTGGAACTAACAAGATAAATCTTACACAAATTTATTTAAAGTGGGGCAAAATAAATATGCAGAAGACATCTATAATCATACCAGCAACCACTTCCCACTTAAAACTGACAAAGCATTGCTCTTTTAAATTGCTGCTACTTGAGATGTCAGTTTGTTATAAAATTAACTTCTTGGTGCCAGCCACTGTTATCATCTTGTCTTCTCTCTCAGAACAAAAAGAGCAAGATTTAGCAAATTTGTTCTGGATTCCAAAGTAGCTCAGCAAGATTTACAAAACAATAGGAAGGCAATCCTTCTGTAAAATACATATTTACCCTCTTTTAAGATGCATCTCATGGATACATGATTGCTGGCAGTACTGTGACTGTGACTCATTTCTCTGGTACTTTCCAGGATACAAAATGGTTTACAGTCATATGTCACTTAAGCTTACAAAAAATGTATGAGTATCTTTGTGCATCTATTATTGTCTGGAAAACTAGCCAGAACCCAAAAGAATAAAAGAAGCTAGTTCCATGAGACCGACTGAAAGAGGCCTTTGGCAGCCCACGGTGGCATGGAATGGAAAATGAGATTCAGGGCCTATGTCCACCTATCCAATTTACACCATATCAAAAGAGTCAAGAGGCTGTTTTTGCGGTGAGGCTAGAAATAGCTGAAATCTAGCATCTACCTGTTCTTTGTGAGTTCTGGACTAAATGCAGAGATCTACAAACCCCCTTGTGGGGATGGAAATGAAGTCATCATAGAAGCTAATTCCTATGTACAGTCACAAATGGAAGCATTTCTGTGTCCATGGATTTATTTATTTTTTTGACAATTTATCTACCACTTTATTGTAATATTATCTAAGTGATCTCTCTCTGGGGATCATTTGCATTTCCAGAATTATCCAGAGACTGAATAGGGCCCAATGGCAGACCAATACTTTATTCACAATACCACACTTGCCCCCATTATTTTCAGTGATATTTTTTTTCACATTAGTGGAATTCTTGCCATGGTTTTCAGAATTTCTATACATAATTTTGCAGTGTTCCTAACATATGAGTTCCTGTGGGACCTGACACCATTGGTTATAACAGTGTAATTTAGCAAGGATTCCACTAAAGCAAATGTGATAATTATGTAAAATTAAAGCTGGGGAGATGGAGGCGTATTAGGTCAGTGATATAGATCAGGAAGGAAGTTCTTATGCATGACTGCAGATACTAAATTATGTTTAGAAGACAGAATATATAGAAAAGGGAAATAAGTTGATTTAAACAACAACAACTTCTAGTTTTTGGAGAATGGATTGGTAGAAATGGTAACCATTTAAAAATATTTTTGAAATACCTGAATAAAGAAGGTAAAATAATTTGCTCTTTGTTGAGAGTGTGTTAGTAAGTTGTACGAAGACATTTTTTGAACTCCTTGTTCACTTACTCTCCATACTCCACCAAGGCTCAGAGGATGTTACAATACCAAAATGTCCAATAAAACATCCAAATGAAATGACTATAAAATGACAATCATTTATTTGCTGGTAGTACATCACATGTTTTCTGATGGTCTAAAAAACCAGTTAAATTGGAAACTATCATGGGGAAAACAAGTCAGTAAATTAAACTGAGATTAAACTTTGGAAAAGAAGAAAGCCTGGTATGAATAGAAATGCAGACAGTGTCACAGACACCATCATTAATCCAGGCAATGTTGAACTGATTCAGAACAGTGCCAAGGGTGTGTCACCTTTGTCACATGGCAGAAATCATTTTGTGAGCTGTATGCCTTTTGGTGAGGTTTTTCTGGCTGGAAGGCAAAGGTCAGGATTCTGCTCTTTGATGTAAAGTTAATAGTGTCTGACACATTAAGTATCTGCACTGAAATGTTATCATCAGACAAAACCTTTTGTCAACTTTGGTTAATGTGGTATAAGGTGAAATGGCTCTGGAAATAAAATCCCATAGTTTCACCGAAAAGATGTGAAGATTGCTGAGAAATTGAGTGTATCAAGCCACAGTGGTGAAGAAGAGGTATGCAGGCAGGAATGCCAAAGGAAATCATTTGTACATACTCAAAAGTCCAGACCTAACATTGGATTGATTATTGAGAGAATCCAAACTCTGTCATTTCCAGCGTATGCTATTTCAGTATGGTTTTGTGCCTCAAACCTTCTTACATGAGGATTTTGATTGGCAAGTGTCTCTTCCTAAAAGTAATGCAGTATCTATCATCTATCTATATCTATCTATCTATCATCATCATCATCATCATCATCATCATCATCATATATCTAATTCCATCTTGGTTTTTACGGTTCTTACTTACTTACTTAAATTCATTTACCCTGTTACATATTGCATTGTGGTCTTTACAGAGGTCTAAAATATTTGATTGGCCTTTCTAGTTAAGCCCAAAAGTGGTGACCCAAGTTTTCTCCCTCCAATGAATCTGTCCTGAACCAGATTGTGGGAAAGACAGGTGGGTTGCCTTGGGCACTGCTGGGCAGTATGGTTGCAACCACCCAAGGTCCACAGGTGTCTTCCATGAAAGGACGATAGCCATGAAGCTGGTGGTTGGGTCCCTCAAGGTTGAGACATGCCCTCCATGTCAAGGAAATCCCATCAGTGCCTTTAGATGGAAGGAGCAACTGGAAACACCATCTCTAGACATGGTGGATTAGCATACAGAAGAAAAACTACTATGATTACAGTTTCTCATTTAATAAAAACAAAAGAAAACAGAAACCCACTGAAGCTGCCTGAGCAAATAACAACTGTTCAAGACCCTTGAAAGCCAATGTGTTTAATTTGTCTCCTCAAATAGACAAGCAGTTTAACAATAGCTTTCCCTCTGTATGCTCTACTCTCCACACCATTCTTATAACAATAGAGGCAGCCCACCTCAGGTAGCACATCTTTGGGTACCACTGAAGAGCAGCAAATGTTGGCTATTTGGATTATTACTGTATTGTTGTTTGCTTGATTGAACTGAGTGGCACTATGTGGATTTTGTACCTCATGAACCAAAATATGTTCATGCTTTGCTCAGTACCCACTATGCACTATCCAGTGTTCCATTTCATTATGAGGATATTGTTATATGTTTGTGGTGTGCCTGGACTCCCTTTCTAATTCTGGATCTGAAAACCCCAGGATAAGGGGCCATGTGGACAGTTGCATGGAAATGCAGGGGGCCAGGCGCTTGTGCTTTGGAAAACTGTGCTTAATGTTTTTGAGGTTTGTAGCTGCTTTATGAGACTGTTTACTTTTGCTGCAGGGATTCTTCCTGCAAGTTTTAGCAAATGCTGTTGATCTGTGATTTTGTTTGTTGACATGTTTCTGGTGGTGGGAACTGGTTAATGATTTTAGGAAATGTTCTGATAACCTTGTGGGTGGGTGTACAACTGTGTATGACAGCAAGGGGATAAATGTGTGTTTTTGAAAGCTGTCTTGTGCTGCAGGAAAACCATGGAAAGAAGGAAAGCCTGGAGGGATCTTGAGGAGCCAGGAATTGCTTGAATGGAACGATATGTGTTCTAAATGTCTTTGATAAGATTCCTGTTACCTTATTTATAAATTTGTGGGGTGGCTAGACTCCCCTTTTTAACTCTGGACACACACCCTTCTAATTCCGGGGTGCCAGACATTGAATTCAGCATGTTAAAAAATAAGCTAGGCTGGCTTCCCAATGAAGTAACTGCCTGGAGAGATGGAGATTAAAAGAGCACAAAGAAATGGGTAATGACCCATTGAGCTTTAATGACCCATTAACAGAGGCTCTCTGGGCTGGACATCAGATGGCAAAAGCCCCTCCCTGAGGTGAGAGATAGTTAAAAAGGTAAAGGGACCCCTGACCATTAGGTCCAGTCGTGGCCGACTCTGGGGTTGCAGCGCTCATCTCACTTTATTGGCCAAGGGAGCCGGCGTACAGCTTCCGGGTCATGTGGCCAGCATGACTAAGCCACTTCTGGCGAACCAGAGCAGCACATGGAAACGCCATTTACCTTCCCGCCGGAGCGGTACCTATTTATCTACTTGCACTTTGATGTGCTTTCGAACTGCTAGGTTGGCAGGAGCAGGGACCGAGCAATGGGAGCTCACCCCGTCGCGGGGATTCGAACCGCTGACCTTATGATCGACAAGTCATAGGCTCTGTGGTTTAACCCACAGCGCCACCCGCGTCCCTCCGAGAGCTAGTTAGCAGAGACAAAAGCCCAGTGCTTCAGGAGGGAGGGGCAGAATTGCAGTGGGAAATGAGGTAGGCAGAATAAAAAAATAGTTATGATTTGCAAGCTGTTTTGCAAGCAGGAAAGGGGGAGGCAAAGCAGAATGTCTGCTGGCAGTTTGGGATCCAGCATGGCAGCCATGAGAGCAACAGAAGAGCTGCTGCTTCACCTATGGCAGAAGCAGGGGACCCTTTTGGAGTGCAGTGCTGCGAAACTCCTCTCAGCAGGCTCAGGTTGTATATGTGCGGCAATGAACCATATATCATGAAGACACCACAGTCCCCACCATGCCTCATTGTCTGAAAGAAAACACAGCCCCTGGGTAAGTGCACCTGGTACCCCTGGAATCTCATCCTGCTCAGAGATTGGGGTGGCATATAACAATATCATAAAAGTAGCTTCGGAATTGGGCATATAAACTTGTTTTGTTCACTCCAAACCTAACTAAGAACTTGTCACATTCCTCCTTTTGTCCTTGGGAGCACCGTTAGGTCCAGTGCCTCCTGCAACCTTGTGTCATGAGCCTTCAAGCCCCCTCTCCCAACTTCCTGCCCACCTAACATCCTCATCCCTCAACTCCCTTTCCATCCCACCTGACCTAAGTCAACATGGAAAAGGAGGGAGGCGGACTAGAGCTGTGTGCCAGGAACTGGGGATGCTTGCAAAGCAGCTGCTTAGGATGCTGTTGCAGCAGTGTGCCAGATGTCCATGAAGAGAAGAGTGAGAGAGATGTCTCTCCCTTTCTTATTCCACTGTTGCTGAAGCAGTTACAAAGACAAGGGAGAGGCTTGAAGGAAGGAAGGCATAGGGAGTTTGAGAAGGATGATTTAAGTTTAACAGCTAAGCTGGAGAAGAATATCTGAAGTCGCCTTGTATTGAGGTGAACAATATAGACACCAAGAGATTGTATTGAAGTGAGAATTAGGACCCCACCAATATTGGCGGGGGGCACCATTGTTTTCAGATTTCAGGTAGGAGGGAGAACATCTCCTGTCTATTTTCAGTCTCAGATCCATTACACAGCACCACATGAAAAAGGCCTATGGACGTTGGAGAGATAGGATGCACTTGATCTTTATTTAATGATAACACCTACCCTTCACTGATGAGTTGATAGTGAAGGCTCAGTCCCTCAGAAAATGAATGGAAGGAAAATGTTTTTTCCTTTAAATGCTAAACCAGACTGGACAAAGAGTTATAAAATATGTCTACTTAAGTCTGACATTCTGCCCCCATCCTTCATTCCTTAAATGCAAGCAATATATTTACTCTTATTTGTTAAACATCCGTTTTTGGTGGTAATTACATAAATCCCCGCATCTTTCCGTTTGCAACCTTGCAAGTTAAACAAACATAATTATAAACATGCAGAACATTACATGTATCAATAAAGGCAATTAAAATGCTGGGAATGTAATTAAGAAGAAAATTATAATTTTGAGAAGCAAAATGAATTTGCTCTGGGGCATTTACATTTTGAAACAACGGCAAAAATAATTGGAACAGTCCAGGAATGCTATAAACAGTATTTATTTACAAAGAAGGGATATCAGGTGGAAGAATGGATTTATAGCTACGAGGTTAAAGAAGGTCTCAAGAGGTTGAGGCTGTTTCCACACTGCAGGCTTGTTTTCCCATGTGCCAGGCATAGCAATTCAGTGTGCCTGATGCCTGCAAGCTACATTAGGACTGTGATGGTCTTGACTAGCTCTGGGTTAATGTATTCAGCCTATTTCAGTGATTTCAGGGAGGATGGAACAAAAAAGAGCAGCCAACTAATGGTGTTATCTGGGGGAGGGGGGCAAAATCCCCCAAGCATGGGAAGACATCTTTTTCACACATCAGTGTCCCAGCGTATGATGGTAAAAAACAACAACCAAGAAGGTATATTTCCTGACCAAAATAAAAAAATTAAATAAAAGCCTATACATGCAACAGTTCAAGACTTTTAATACAAATCATTTGCATTCCCTGAGCATGCAGCTTTAAAACACATTTCATAAAATATTGTCCAACAATGGCCAATGTCTACATTCAACATCACACAAACCATTTCAACGTATTATACACCATATGTACAGAACTTATTAAATTTTTTCAGACCAATGGTCCATACTCCCTAAGGTATATTGACACATCCAGTTTGCACTAGACTATTATCTCACATGGCTATTCTTCCATAATCAGATGCATTCTAACCCAACAGCCTTCCTCAGTGGCAGTGCTGCTGCATCTAATATCATTTCCCAAATTTGTAGAAGGGTTCTTTAGATTAAAAAAAAAAAAAAACAGCACTAGCCAAACTCAATGGGAAGACAATGTTTTGCTGCTGGGCTGCTGACTGCAGCACCACAGACATCTGAAGTGACGCTAATGCTTCTTCTTAAAGCAACCAGAATCCTCTGCCACCCTTATCTCATAATGATAATAAGTGTTTTCCCCTCCCAAAAATGAATAGAAGTGTCAGTCTCTTGTGAAGAGTAGTCCAAATGGCAAGCATGCAAAAAGAAGAATTTGACCCTTTGCGAGTCTCAAGTGCTCACCCAAATTGCACACTATCAAGTCTAGCAAGATGGTGGCACACTTCCCTGTATTTCCTGGTAGTATCTTCCCTCAGTGCTTTTCTCTCCCCACTTCTGGTTTATCACTGCAGATGAGAGGCTGAAGATGAAAGGCTCCACTTTTAATCTTCTAAAATGAAGGAGAAATGATAATCCCAAGATGCTTCTCTTAGTGATTCTTAAGCAGCTAAATAGAGCAATTTGGGGAAGAGATAGCTACTACTTTGCTCATAAATGCTCAGAAGTTGTCATGACCTGCATAGGCAACAACTTGCAGGGATTGTTAAGGGACGCCTTACTTATGTGTTGCTCACAAACATTTTAAACGGAGTGCAGCATTGTTATTTGGGTGGTAGGATTCATCTAGTGTGAGATTATGTGTGTCTGTCTTAAGCATTTTCCTTGGCTCTGCTTTCAGAATTATGCACAATCAGTCTGTGGTGTCCAACTTTTCACAACTAGTACTACTACCCCCACACAAGGGGCTACAATCTAAAGGAGAATCTATACTTTTTTTCTACTTCAAATTCTCCCTAAAGGCAGATTTACAAATTCAACATTGCACATGTTGCTTATTCTCATGGACCTTTCAGTATATGTGTGTCTCAGTATGTGGAATTCACAGCAGAAAGTAAGCACAAGTTAACTGAAAAACATGGCTGCTATCCCTGCATGGACTATGACATCAGCCCTTAATTCTGTGTCTATGTAGTGTTCTCAGTCTTGCATCCAAGACCTAGACCAGGAATTGGGACTCTGTGGCCCTCCAGGTGATGTAGGGACTACAAATCCCACCACTCTAGACTTTGGCCAAGCGATTTGCTTACATGCCCTGGTTGGCATCTGTACTTCAGGAGACAATGGAAGAGTTTGTCTTTGGGGGAGAAGTTAAGCTTTGGAGAGTTACAGTGGCTGCTGTGGCTGTAGAGACCAATACAGGAGAGACATGTTTTGTTGCAGCTGGGGCAAATGAAGGTGTCTGGTTTTGTTGATGCAGGTGAACCATGGTTTTCTTCTTTCTGCACTCCTCCCAGTGGTTATTTCTCCTTGGGTCACTGCTGTGGATACATGACCTGACCTATTGTGTCCAGGCACTGTGATCATTTGCAAGGGATTCCCATATGGGGGGTTAATGTCGCCAGCCTTCATGTCACATTTGCAGACATCTTTGTAATGCAGAGTTGGTCTGCCAATGGGCCTGGTGCCTGAAGTTAGCTCCTCCTGCAGCATATCACTGGAGATCCTGCCATCTTCCATTCTGGGGACGTGACCAAGCCAGCATAGATGTTTCTTGAGACAGGAATGTGAACATTCTGGCAGTGTAGGCTTGGGGGAGCCCAAAATCTTCCTGACGCAGCACATGTGGAAGGCATTGAGGCATTGCTCCTAGTGGATGTAAGTTCACCATGTCTCACTACCATAAAACATTGCGCTCAATACTCAAGCCTAGTAGACCTTCATCTAGGTACTGGTCATTAGTATCACATTCTCCCATACCCTTTTGGAGACGTGAGCTCCAGCAGTTCTGCTGGGATTCCATCCTGTCCTGGGGCTTTCCCACTTGCTTGGGAGTTGATGGTATTCTTCAGCTCTTCAAGGGAGGGAGGGACATTCAGCTTTCCCAAGACAGAGTTTGGATGCTGATAACTGTTGTGTCAGTGATCATGTTTTCCCATGAGTACAGTTCTTGGTAGTATTCTGCCCATCACCTCATCTTCTTTCTGTGGTCTGTGATGACCTCTCCAGACAAGGCCCAAAGGCTTTTTTCATGCCTTTGGACATGTTGCAAGCGTTGCTGCTGTCAGCAGCAAGTTGAATGCTCAGGAACCCCAGGCTTTGGCCAAACAATTTGCTTACATGGAGATGTAAAAAAAGCTGGGATGATAGTCAATGTCATCTTTATTTGGGTGTGATTTGGGGCAAACTTTGTTATTCCAATAAGGCCATTATTCCATCTTGTCGGGACCTGAAATTTTCTAATGGGCAGTTTTCCTACCTGAGTGTCAGAGCTGGCGTCCCCCAAACAGAGAGGCCCCAATCTCCTAACTACCCTTTTGAAAATAATGGAAGGAAAGAAAAGAGTTAACATTTACTACGGGTTCATGTAACCTAAAGGCCAGGGTGCCAAAAGAGCGTAATGTTTGAACAAAGCCACATTTCTCAATCTCGGGGAAGGACAAGGAGCCTAGTACTACTGAGAACAGGTTGACTATGCTGCACTCTCTCATTAAAGAGCTCTAAGGATGGCTGCTCACAGCTGGTTTCTTAAAGGTTAAAATATTTCCCTTCAGTTGTCATCCTTCATCACAGCATGCCGCTTTTTAAAATATTTCTTTCCCCCACCCCTCCTTCCTGTGCTTTGTACCACAGGAGCCTGTGAAAATGACTGTGTGTTGCTGAAACATGTCAGTAGTTGCTTCAGAAAATTGTTGCCACTGCCTATATGAAGAAACTGTTGCTTTTGACACTGGAGGGTTACAATGCCTGCTGTTTTCATGCCATTTGTGTGTGAAGGAGAAAGAGACACCTATCTTGGGATTAGGGATCCAATATACACTATTCAGGTAGATCTTACTACAGAATGTGGTTATACTTGTTGTTTACAATTTCAGCAATGTCTGTAAAGTCATAAAATATCGCTAAATAATATCTGCCTCCATGACTTCCTTTTGGTAACTTCTTACATGTAACACACACTTTATCTGAAACTAAGGAAAAGTATAGAACCTGTAAAAGCAATGCATGATAAAATACCATGAACAAAATACATTTTAAAAATCTCTTGCTTTTCTCGGACTTCCGGGTTGGCGCCATCGCCGAATGGCGGACTCCCTCCGAGCTCCGGAGGGAGCCGGCTCGGCAGGGGCTGGGTTTTACCGCACCGGCGATGCGGGGACCCTTAGAAACCACGGCCACGGGGGCCGTGGACTTGGAGACTCGGCTAGCACCGCTAGCGCCCTCCCGACTCGTGAAGGAGCCTTTTTAAAGGCTACGGATCGGGTGCCGGGGAGAAGCGTGGTGCTTTGAGTCCTCTGCCATCCCTGCCGAGCGAAGCCGCATGCCATCCGGCGGAGAGCGCTGACTTCTTCCATTGAGAATTTGGACTTTTAACAACAACCCGTGAGTAAATTGGAAATCGGGTTTAAAAGAAGAAAAATTTTTGGGATTTGAGACGAGCGGGGGGGGATCTAAAAAGGAAGTCAGTCCCCCTCCCTATTGTAGACATTTTAAAACAAGGATTGGGAAGCCAAGGCCCAAAAAGAACGGTATCTTTGCTAAATTAAGAATTCCATGATGGGAAAGTACAAGAATTGTGCTGGAGGAAGAATTGAAGGAGAAGGAAAATGCACCCCCCTCCCTGGGAACCGGGGCGATTGAGGAGTGAGCCTGGTGAAAAGAGCCGGTGATTTTGACAGCTGTCAAAGTAGCTGTCAAAGTCGGAATATTAAAGAGGATTTTATTACAAGGACCTTGCTGGTCAAATTTGTTACAACTTGATATAATTTGTTAAGACTTGAATACAAAATGGCGAAAATACGGAGAACAATCGGATTTTTGGAAACAAAGTTACAACAACCCCCCTAGAGGAGTTTCGGGACATTACAAAGATGGGCGTAAGCCGGGAAAAATACAACACTCCGGAATTTCACAGAACTGGTTATCTCCTGGGAAAGCTGCAAAACGGAAACTGAATCTTGTCTACAGGGTGTTTAGACTAAAAGGAGACAACAGAATACCTTACTGAAGAAGGAAGGGACTGAACGCAAGTTTTTGTTCCTGAATAACAACAACCCATGTAGAGTTACTAAACTTCTGAATAAGAAAGTTTTAGCAGCGGAACAAGAGGAAGCTGGACTATAACCTTGAAAGAACAATGGGGGGAATTTTATAATTTGACATTTTTAAAGATTTAGGAATTAATTTTTAAAGAAAGTAATCCTAGAAATGGGAAATAATTCTGCAAGGAGTTGGGGGAAAAATGGGATTGATGGACTTAAGATTTCCAGGCTGGAAACATAGATTGGAGGATAAGGGAAATTAAACCGGGGAAGGGGAGGGAGAATTAGAATCCAAAGGCTTGCAACTATTTTCTGAATTGGTTTTCTTTTTTCTAATATATTTTTTATTTTTTTATACTTTTATTCTGTGTGCTTTTACTTTAATGGGAAAAAAGGGGGACATTGTGGAAAGAAAAGGGGGTGGGCTATGGGGAGAGATCTTTTGCTTTTTTTTTATCAAGGGTGTTGCATAAGGTTTGTATAAATTTAAATTTGAACAATGGGGTATATAAATTGTGCTTTAAATCAGAAATAGAACTTGTGGAAACAACAATATGAAAGGGGAATACAGTAGGGGTGGGGGAAGGGGGGAGTCCCAGAAAGTGGATGTTTGAAAATAAGGTTCTGAATGTATCTTCATAATTTCTTTTCTTCTCTTTCTGTATTTTGGAAACTTCAATAAATATTATTTAAAAAAAAAATAAAAATAAAAATAAAAATCTCTTGCTTTTCTCTGGCCTGCCTGAATATACAGTATTTTTTTATTGTTTTGAGAAGGTGACTCAGGCTTTGCCAGATCTTGGTGGGAAAGGAATCATGACAAGCTATCCCTAAACCTTTGAGGTGTGTTCAGTTCATGTTGTCCGGGGTATTTCAATACTAGAAGTATTCAGTTTCCAGATTCTGAATTTGCTAACAAAACTACATTAGATCATACTTTGCTTAGTGCAATCTGTCACCAATGTAGGGTACAGATGTATTGTTCAAGACACAAGTCAACCAGAGGTTGAAAGCCTTGAATTTTGTCTGGAAGATTTATGGATGCTACTATATATACTGGTGAACAACAAGTGCTATGTGCTCCTAGTTACACACCATTCCAGAATGCAAGACTGTCATTCACGACCAGGTTCACCTTTTAAACTTCTATGGTAGCACTAATTATATCTCAAGTTTGGGAAGGCATGAATAATGTTTAATAAAGAGCACGGTGTGAAGTTTTACATTTTACATGTGCGACTGGAAATGGTTGCCTACTTACAAGGAGTAAGTGGACTCCACCCTTGTGAGATTTTCTTCTCTCTTTGTTACCTAGAATCTCAAGGTCCACCAACTGGAGCCTATGCTATTCAGAAGCACACTGCATACTCTGACCATAGAGGCAGAGCATAGCCATCATCGCCAGTAGCCACTGATACTCCATGAATTTGTCTTATCCTCTTTTAAAGCCATCTAAGTTGGTGACCATCACTGCCTTCTGGGAGCGAGTTCCATAGTTTAACTATAACCTGGTGTGAAGTTCGGTTGGGACCCAGATACTAATAGTATGAATGATCATATATAACGGTGCTACACATACATTTCAGCAGTGCACACACACTGCCCTTGCTGGACTGGCACAATTTGCAGAGAGCTTTCCTTTATTTAATTTAAGGGGAACAAATAGATGCAAGTAAATATTTCCCTTTATTATTTTCACCATAATTGACTGTTCTGAATAGACAGTACATACAGTGATCTCTCTTCCCACCCCGCCCACCCCACTCTCCCAAGTTTCTTTTTTTCCTTTCTCTTACAGCTAAAACGAATGCAGTAGTTGGTTCATTAATCTGCATCATTTAGAAACAACTTCACTCAGTAAAACTGGAGACTGAAATAATAATAAAAAATAGCAAACTTCATGGGGATTTTTACTCATCCAAATCCTCTTACAAGTGCTTATGTTGCTAATCTGTTTTTTTTTTGTGATGCAAGGGGCTGGGGAGAGAGTAATGGGCCAGTTTTACATATTGTAAGCAAAAGGGGGAGAAGTACCTAGATTAGAAATTAAAAATGATTTGAAAATTTTGCAAATGTTGCTGTGTAAGTAAGATCATTTAGGGAGCTTCTTAAACTGGAGTTCTGCATGATTGAACAGAATTGTATTTGATTCAGTCTACTGTAAAACACACACAAAACCTGCTTCTCACAGCAATAAATAAACCAGTAATTTATACACAGCAAATGGCAGTGTAGTTTAAGGTTAAAAACAAAACAAAAACCTGCTTTTGCAAGTGTATCTTTATGCTACTCTTTCCGGCTACAGTTTTCCCTTATAAGAGTCACCAATTAAATTCAGCTCAGTTGGTGAGAGTTGCAACTCATGTGATGTGATACAATACCTTTTTGCAATATGGCAGGCAGGCCTTTACATTGCACATCCTCTGTAACTTAGCCTTGCCTCTCTTCTTTCATTGTGGACATAGCACCGAGACTGCGCTTGTGCCATAGTCAGTGATCCATAGTGTAGGTAATGCCCACTGATCATGTTAAATCTTTCAGTAGCCTTTGACACCCCTGGTTATCAATTGCGGGTGCAGTTGTTGCAATTGTCAGAGGCAGTGACCATCTGAACAATCTTCCTCAAGTCATTCTAGTCGTTTGTGACAGGGGAATCTCGGGGATTGATTGCTCTTCGTGACCTTTTCCTGCAGGGTCTTCTGTTGTCTGCTGTGCTTACTGTGTATATGAATCACTGGCTGAAATTGTGCAGAAATATGAAGTCCCTTCTTTTCTTTTTGTCTCCCCTGTGTCCTCCCATTTACTGTGATTACCTCACCTTTACTGCGATTATTCAGTGACTATGTTGGCAGGTTGGACATTAAAACTCAATGGAAACAATGTTGCTGATGCAATTATGACTGTGTAATCTAGTAAGGATGGGGGAGTGTTGTCATGAAAGCATGGTGACCATAAGCTTAAGTAGCTCCATCACTTTGCTTGAAAGCCTGGGCTGCAGAGGTCTTCTCAATGCTTCCATTCCACAAAAAAGCTCCTAACATTTGTGTCAGATTCAGAAATAGATTAGATGGAAAGGGTTCAAAGAGACATGTTTGACAGTTCTTGTGTGGTCATCCCTTTTTCCTTGCAGTTTCATCAATACCTGAACAATTACTGGAAGTGTTGTAGTATTCTGTTGCTTGCTTAATTTGGCCAACCTGGTTGAGAAGTAGAATTTTAGAGATTTTCTTCTGTTTAGTATAGGGATGGGAAGAATGTAGATCTGAATCTATGTTTTGATCTCAGGGTGATTTGCAGTAGACTCACAAGCATTTCCACCTCCCACCTTTCTAACAATAACAAAATGGCACCTGAATTGAAGAAAACCACAAGTGGATTTTTGTGTGAAAGGACTGTGAGATCAATTCTACCACTGAAAACAATTCTTATGTGCAACATGAATTCAGTTGTGATGAAATCTAAGTGTCTCTGCCCTACACACACACACACAGAGCGAGAGAGAGAGAGAGAGAGAGTCACTATTTTGCACCTGCTCATGTTGATGACTGATGTGGGTTCTGTTAAAAGAACAAAGTATATCCCACAAGTTTGAAGTCTGCTCACCCCAGATTTAGTTGATCTTGCCCAGATGTGTTATGTGCATGCTTTCACCCAGCCTTAAAGATCACTCGCAACATGTTATTTGTATGTATTCAGCCAATTTTTTTGTTGTTATTCCGAACCTCTGGAATGTGGTGGGATAGAACTGACCAGGCAAGCAGCCACTCTGCTCCATTGTGCCTTTTCATTAGGCATCCTCTTTGAGATCAAATTTTACATTTGCACAATATAACTGTTAATTACATTCAGGAAGTAGCACACACAACCAAAGTATTCTATTTTTAAAAAAGACTATTCGATTTGGATTCACTGTGAGTCCTCCTGACCTTCCTAGGGGTCTTATCAAAAGATTGATTTATCACACAATCTTAGCTGATAAGACAGTTCCACCCACTTCCAGGTCTCCTCTGGGTTATCCTGAAAAGCATGCATTGACTTGCTGTAAATGTTCAGTAAATTATGTACTTACTCTTCAGAGTACTTAATCTATTTTTCTTTGATGTAAAAAGCCAAAAATTATGTCTGTTTTTCAGTTGAATAACTTAGTATGGCTTTAATATTTAAGTAGAAGAGTCCTTTTTATCCATTGTATTTTCAAGAGAATAAATTTTGAATCTTTTATTATTCTTATGGGAAGTTGCTTTTACTTAGACCAAAAAAAATTTTAAAAATGCATTTACTGTATTCTTCCTCGTAAGATCTTTTAATTGAGGAAGTCTTTCTGCTCCTGATGTACATGGATAATTCCCATTAATAATGAAGCCCCTTAGGATATGAGGCATTCCCCTAAGATGTTATAAAAAATTCAGAATGCATAGAGGGAGTCTGATGGTAACAATTCTGCTATTTTTGGATTTTACTATAAGTTATTTGATGTACCATAAATGGATCTAAAGCGAAATTTATCAGCAGTTGCACAGGTGATTGAATTAACTGGAAACATGGAAATGTGTAAATCATTTCATTTAAATTCAATCTCTGAAGCACAAAAGACCAACTCTACCCTTTTAATGATGTAGATGATGAAACATTTTTGTGTGTTGTGGTAGTACAACCCTTGGATGGAACAGAATTCTGTACCTTTGAAATTTAGCAGTAGGTAAACATTTAAAAGAATACAGCATTACAAAGTGGCAGAAGCATATAGAGTGCCTTTTTTGGTGAACTGGTTTCTTCTCCAGGCATGATTTCCCCTGGGATCATTTTGAAGTGTACAAAGGCATTTGTGCATGACTAAACGCTAGCAGGTGGTTTTGCAGTGATCTACAGCCAAGCCTATCTGCACCAAACCAGTTGTACATGGGTTTTGAAGGCTCCAATGGCAGTCCAGAACAGTCCCCCGCCCCATTTTACAATGCTTTTTTCTGTATCTGTGACATGTCAATCATGACACAGATAAGGAATAGTCCAGGAACACTTGATGTAGCACCATTGTTCATGCTAAGCAGGTGCAGATTTGATCAATACTTTCAGCCACTGTAAGAGTGGAATAGGGCTGATTGCACCGACTCATGGCATAGTAAATTCATTGTGAGTAGCTAGGTTTGATTGACCATTGATAGCTGTTAATTTGAATTGTGAAATGCACATTGTGGCTGAATGAGTCAGGCCCTTCAGCCTTCCTCAGTCCCAGTCCATGTTCTTCAGAACAACCAGATGCACAGAACATATTTTATTCATCTGTCCTTCAAAGGGGTGCTTTTCTAATGGAAGTTCTGGTCCTTCATACCAGCAGAAAACATTCCTCCCTTTAATGGCATCTCTTACATAAGAGTGATGAAACATAGGATTGTCAGATGACTATATGTCTTCAGTTTATGAATGCATGGGCATGTTGACAGGGAGTGACTTGTGCATCAAGAAAGAGGGCAGAAGAGGGCAGGTTTGCATAAAATTTGCACATGTAGCTATGCAAATTTAGAAATAATTGTTGCAATTTAAATAGTAATAAATACATTTCACCACAGTGGGGAAGATTGTGACCAGTGACCTGCATGCCTGCTCATATTCCAGGTGTTAGCTGTTGATGAGCAATTTCAAGGTCCCTGTTCTTCCTTCTTATGATGCTTGAACCAGAAAGCCCTTCAAATAGAAGACAGCTTCAACAGCTCTCTAACAGCCCTTCAAATACAAGTCTGTCCTTTGTAAAGTAGAACACATGGTCAACCTTAGATGCTAATGTGTAGGAAACACTCCCTCAGTTTACTCCAAAATGATCCTATAAATTCTGAAACTCTTCCTGCGAGGAGAGAGACTGGGCCTGTAACGTTTCTCATGAAATAGCATCTTCTGTCCTTATACCAAAAGAAGGCTGCAGCAGATGGCCAAAAATTCTGCAAGATGTAGCCTCCAAAGAAAAGTTCCATGCCTTTTATTTCTACATTTTTCTGTGAAATAACACCCCCATAAGAAGAAGTGATTGAATTCAGAGATTATTCATTACTTATGGGAAAGTGAAAATGTAATGTTTATTAGGTTAATTAACTTCTTTTATTTTTGGCTGCATGCCATCCAGTGTAGCAAAACTCTCTAAAAAGACCTCTAATGCCTCTACTAAACTGCAATTGATGAAGTGTTTCCATTTATGTAATAACAGAGAAGGCTGAAAATAGGTTTGCTAGATGTCAATAAAATACACTTCTACTATTAATGTAAAATTCCTGCATCTAAGCCTTTAATAGGTAGTAGCTATGTACTGATGAACACTGAAACTATTTCAGGCACTTGCACATGGTACTGTAGAATTGAAATGGACCCACAGTACGCATTCATTTTTCCTGACCTGGCTTGCTCTGCGTTGCTCTTGTTTTGCATAATTTAACTTTTTTTCTGAGCAATGTATGGGGACAAGCTAAAAATAGCCTTTCAGCTTCCTGAAAGAAACATTTTGATTCCATATAATCAGTGCTATTTTTCTAGAAAAAAGGTGCCAGAATTCACCATGAACACCACCCTCGTTCTCTTAGAATGGCAATGGTGCCCACCTGAGAGATGCCAAAACTGAGTTCAGGTGAGTTCGGGCTGGAAAAAGCCCTGCATATAATCAAGGGGAAAGAAACACAAAAATAGAAGGAAGTCTTCTAAGAGAACATTTTTCATTGTTAAAAATGTAAACACCATTAGGACAAAATGAAAACCAGCATACCTTAACAATTCTGTAAAATATGCTTTCAAATCTTTATTGTTTGGATATAAACTTTGCAACAGATCTAGTTGCGTGGGTTTGTTTATGTATGACCAGGAAGACCTTCCAGGGGTGGAAGCAATCAAGGACAAATAAGTCTGATTATTGAAGCTCTGTAAAAAAATACACAATATTAACACATGTAGTACAGTTCCTAACTCTTAACCACCACTTGGACAAACATGACTTAATATTTGTACCACTGGTTTCTCAGCCTCAATCTCTGATCTACAGCATGGGGGATAATAATATTGATTCAGCTTATAGGGTTGTTGTAAGCTTTACAAACTAGATAATGAATATGAAGTGCTTTAAAGCACTAGACCAGTCTGGACCAGTGGCTTCCCATAGGCCATCTAGCAAGTTCATCACAGAAGTGAGATTCAAACCAGAGTCTTCCACACCTCAGCCTCTTAAATCACAGTCCTCTACATGTCTTATTGAGTTCAATGGGGCTTTCTCATGTGTGAGAAGTATGTATGGATGTGACATAGCTTGTCATTCTTTTTCCTCTCAATTCATATAATTAAATACCTGAAAACTAATCCTGTTCTCAGACAAGATTCTTTCAAATCAAGCAGATTTAGTTTTTTCTATACAAGATCTTAATCTCATATAAAATGAGAAAGGGTTAAAAAAAGAAAGAAGATGAAATGAATAAGAATTTATTGTAGAAGAACTAAACTAAGTAAAAGGGAAAGATTCACATATTACCTGCTTGGTGAGGGAACAGAAAACCAAGACTTGGATCATTTTTCCCCTTTGATTTTATTACTCACAAGAAAAAGGTTAGGCTATGACAAATGTGATGCAAACATATACCGTATATGCAATGCAAATGTTACCACATCCATGCTAATGTCACCCGTACCCCGTTTCAAAAGGTTCCCTACCTAATACAATCCAATTCACAATTATCTTAATTTCCACTGTGGTGAAGCATTAAAAATTGTGTCTCAGTAGCATTGTTTCCAAACATAAGTCCCTATCATCATCATCATTATTATTGTTATCCCTCTCAAATATTTCCTTGTAAGGAAAACATTTAAAGGTTTTAGATACAGAGTAACTTTATAATCTTCAAAAGATTTCCTGACAGTGAATAATGAGCTTAACTAACCTGAACTGTCTAGGGAAAGCACATCGCCCACTGCCAGAATCAAAGCCTTGGTTATTTCTGATGCAGACATTTGAAATCCAACATACTGAGATTTAATTTAGGTTTAGCGTTTCTAAATTTGGTCTTCAAAAAAATCTCTTCTTTGCACTCTTGACTACAGTTATGGAAAATTGCCCCTGGGTGTTTCTACAATAAGGTTCAGTTCTACAACATTGGAGTGGGGCAGTAGTTGCTTCATATAACTCCTAGCCCAGTGACAAAGAAATGGGATGCTCACATGAGTATTTGTGTGCGTAGACTCTCATATGAATAACTATTTCAGCACCATTGACCCAGACCAACCCTAACCACAGGTGAAATCTGAAAGAAAGAGGCAAGGCAGCCTTCACTAACCTGGTGCCCTCTATATGTTTTGGACTACAACTCCCATCATTTCCAGCCAGCATATCCAAGACATCTGCAGGGAACAAGGTCAGTGAAGGCTGGGGTAAAGAGACCCTTTTATACTATAGATTTCCATCTTGCATTATGACACATCCTAAATGGGTACACGTTCAAATATTACAGGATTCTATAAATTCTAATCCACCGTCTATGCTATGTGAGATTTCTTATTTGGATTTGTTACTCTTCATATGACATTGAACAACATGTTTGTCATCTATAGCTTTTACAGTTCATACCTCTAGTTTCTGAAACATTCACGTATACCTATATAGGAAAGAATACGCAGCAACCTTTGAGGCATAGTTATACTGAAGATGAATGGTAGAGTATCTATTAAGGCAAAATCGTTGTTGACATCCATGTGTCTCGGGAGACAATGAAAGAGTGCGCCTTCAGGGCTAAAGTCAAACTGTTGGAGAGCTGCGGTGCTTGCTGTGGCTGTAGAAGCCAATACGGGAGGGACAGGTGGGGCAGATGAATGCAAAATACTATGCTGCAATATTCTGTGGTGTTACTTTTGTTAGTTCTAAAGCAAATTGACGTTGAACTTCTTCACAGCTCCTGTCCTTATGTTGGTAGGTGGGGGGAGCCATGGATTTAAATGGGAAACACCATCCTTTAGGATAAAGGAAACAGAGATACAATCGGGTGAAATAATGCTAGCTCTAGATTCAAATCACGATTATCGGCTATTGAGGTCCCCACAATTCATTATAACCAGTAAGATCCTGTACAAGGGTCAGAGCCCAAGCCTGCGGATGTCAACGAGCTTTGTATAAAGCTTTAAATGTGGAGGTTGTTACTGATCTCTATGTGCCAGATTAATTTAATTCTAGCGCCGTGTATAAAACTTCACTGCAGGTTTTTCAAACTAGTTTAGAAAGTTCACATAAAGGCCTTTCAAGCACTAAGCTTAAGATAGTATGGGAGCTCGGTGACCCTTTTGCTCTACAAAGTGGTTTTCATTTTTGGTTGTAGGTTCAGTTCCATAGCAGTAGACTGTGGCCTGTCATTGTCTGTGGTCTGTAGACAGAAAAGATACTGCAAAATACCCACCTCTCCCCATTTTATGAAGCATTGTCTGCTTTTGGATAAACTGCAGTAGAGATTCAAGCATTAAAAAGTCTATTCTGTAACACGTTCACTGCAGAAGTGACCTAGCATGTGAACCACTAGAGGTGGGAATTGTCTCAAGAAATCATTCAGTAACTGGGAAGAAAAGGGAAATACCTTCTCTTACATCCACTGAAGAAGAAAGCCCTTCCATACATAAGGAGAGTTACGGTAATAAAACTAGGAACATCTTTTAAGGGTTGTCTTGAAAATCCCAGTGACTGAGTATATGTAGTAAATCGGGAATGTTCTAAGAACTGGTGGACTTGTTGAAGACAAAAACAGAAGAATGAAATGATGACCCTGCCAACAATTAGATATCAGAAACTGAAAAGGAGTAAACAAGAGACATACATGGAAACTGAAGAGGCCTGCAGGAGAATGAAGAGCTGTCAGAGACCCAGCCAGAGACTGAAATACAAATGAGATAGTATTTTTAAATGCACATGGACTCATAGTTTGAACCTTTTTGTACTTTTTTTTTTGCATTGGGGTGGGGGAAGGGAGCAGGGATGAAATGAAAATACCCTGAAGACTGAAGGACTGGTGAACTTCTCAGAAATTTGCAGGGGGGAGAATTGGGTAACCTTATATTGAACAAAATAGCCAAGGCTTATTAATCGTTTTTGTTAATACTTTCGAACTGCTAGGTGGGCAGGAGCTGGGACCGAAAGACGGGAGCTCACCCCTCCACGGGGATTCAAACCGCCGACCATACGATCGGCAAGTCCTAGGCACTGAGGTTTTACCCACAGCGCCACCCGCGTCCCATGAAGGCAGCTTACAATATAACAAAATTATATAATTATAAATATAACAGAAATGGTCATAAATAATAAATAAAACACATCAAAAAGTATACAACCAAACTGAACAATTTCCACATTAAATAATAAGATCTAAAAACAAACAAACAAAGATACCTCAAAAAATAATATCAATAACAGCAGCAACAAAACTCCTAAAGAATTCTGCACTACCAGGCCAATTGGAAAAGGACTGCAAGACAGGGAGAAGGTATTCTGGGATTCACTGCCAATATTAATGGCTCTCCACTAATGATGAGGTTCCATGAGTCAACATATCTATGGAAATGGCAGTACGTGATGCCATAGCATAATTCCTAGAGGTATTCTGGAATTGTTGTTTTTTAAGATGCAAATAATTTTTCCTTCCTCTTTCATAAACGGATCAGTGAAAATGTGGGAGCAGGGAGTTTGAATATGTACACAGTTGCACCAATTCCCATGATCACAGCAGTTTGAAGAACTGCAACTGTGATCACAGAAATGACTGCTGGCTATCTATGTTTACTTACTGTCTCTTTCACAGGAATGTTTCTTTGTGGTCATGTTAGGGAATTGATAAATGAACTGGTCTTATAATATGAGCATGCTTTCCTGGGTTAATAGTACATGTACCCATTTTGCCCAGACCATGGCTTAGCAGGAAAGGCCTTCTCTGCTTCTCAGAAACAGACAATTCTCATATTCAGCCTTTGACCCTGTGTTCAATGCTCATTTTCAGTAATTGGTTTAAATATACAAGTAATGGTGTAGTAGGTTTCCCTACTATTTGACATGGCTGAAATTCCATATGACTTTAAAAAAACAACAACAATGGTGCTTCAAGAAACCCATACAAAGATGATCAAAGGTTTGTTCTTTACTTCAAAAATACCAATGGCTAGCAGGAAATTGATTGAGCATTCATTTGAGGAATAGCTAGCAAAAGTATGTCAGGTAGTTAAAATGACAAAACAAGTCCTTTCTGTATGTGTCAAAGACAGTATGCATCAAATACTTTTTTTAAAAAAAGAAGAATTGGTTTACTTATTATTTTGGTGGAAGAGAAAATAAAGTGAAGATGAATTATCAGCACATTTTCTCTACAGTGCAATGTCTCAAAATAACGGTTTCCAAGATTTGATATCTTGATAGCTATATTGAAAATAAATAAAATGCTTATAACCTCAGATAATCCTATGACAGGGTAATGTGTTTTAATGTAAACCCAATACATATATATTTATTATATACACTTCTCATAGATCTTTTATCTCCAGGTAGACATAAAAAACCTTGATAAGCACAGAGAGCTGAATACCCCAGTTCCTTGCTCCTGGGTTTGTTTGTTTTTTGCCATATTTAGAGAGAGATGTTCATTCGAAATATATTCCTTTGACTGGTGCATTGTACCTCTTCATGTTAGTGTGCTGAGTAGAGAATGAACAATTTTTTTATGAGAGAAAAGTAAGCTTGAACTTGAGTGAAGAGGCACTTAATGGAGTAATCCTATACATGTTTGCTCATAAGTAAGTCATTTCCTAGTGAAAAGTGTGTATAGGATTGCAGCCATAAGGAGTAAGTTTATTCACTCCCTTCATAGGTCTGTACTTTTTCAACCAACCTCTAGGCCACTGGTTCTTAACTCATTTTGGATTGCAGATCCTTTTGAGAATCTGATTAAAGTTATGGACCCTCTCCTGGAATCTCACCAGTCTTGGCGTGCAACAATATTTTAAGGAGCAGGACTGTTTTTTCACCCTAGCTAAATTTTAAACAGGCTATTAGTAATAACATCATTTTGTATTTCAGGTTATTGTCTTAATCTGCACTTTGCATCTTAATTGTTGCCACTTCTTGCTATAATGTGTTAAAGAAGACTCAGCAACCTATTTCTTTCCAACTTTGCTGACTACAAGCTATTCTTTTCTGCCGCTTTGTGGTTTGTTATGTGATTCATAGGTCAGTCAGCGATCAATAGCTAGAGTATAATTATGGTGTTAAAATAGCAAATCTTTTTTTGCGGGGTGTGGTGTACACTTGCCCTTGAAAGGCCTGAAAACATTTTAGCACAGCTGAGTTCATGAAAGGTTGAAAACGGAGCATTACAGCATTGTCATATTATTTACTGACAAACTCCTTGAAGAAAGCCACCAATAGTCACCTTAAAAAAAAAAACTGTCTTGTCATATGCATGACAATCTACTGTAGGCACATTAGGGCCACTCCTCTTTGTTATAGAACAATTACTCTCTGCATTTATCCTGGTCCTTCCAGAGACTAATTGGCTATCTATTCACCTCTTGTTTGGTGAACTCCTCTCCCTTTCCAACACACACACACACACACACACACACCCATCCATGTCATTTCTTTAACGACAACTTCACTTTCAGAAATCACACATTATGTGCAAATAGCGAGCCTTCTACATTTCTGTCAGTGTAATCTGGTAAATAATTAATCATCACATTAAATAACATTACTCTAATTGCATTTCCCCGAAGGGCTTCTCTACTGCCTTTCAGAATTCTGATAAGATGGTCCCTGTGAGAATCTGGATGTTCCAATAAGATAACACCTACTTTAGATAGCAGAAGTGGAGGGGAAGAGGAGAACTTCCTCTCATTCCTGCTTGCCCAATATTTTTCTCGCTCGTCTTTCAGCCGTCTGTATAGCAACACCAACAACCACTTCTCTCTCTTTCTCATTAACGCCTTGCAATTGTATCTATTTCTAAGCTTTTACAGCTTGTCCATAAAAAATTGCTGCAGGCTGTGCTTCCAACGTACGGAAGATATAGTCGTATTTCGGCATGGAGACATAACTTCCAGTAGAACTAATGGGAGTTGCATTCAGCTTAAGCTGTTAAAGAGACCTAATTCGCCTGCAGCTACCAGCAGATATATCTATGAAGTATCACACTCATTGCCTCGACATAAAAAAGGAAAGGAAATGTTTGGGGAATTTCAGATATCATATAATGGCTAATGAAACTGGCTAGTGTATAGCAACAAAGTTTTTTTAAAAAAAAAATACCTGAGACTGTTCATATATCAAAACTTTTATCAAAATATTTCTAAGGTCCCCGAGAACCTCTGACAGCTGTTCCTCCCAAGCAAAACTCTCCATATATGCCTCAAATGTCTCTCCACATGAGAAATCATGGAGCGTTAGAAATACATAAATACTTTGCTCTGCCAAGAAATTTTACCTATCATATTCAAAGGAATCTGAGGAATCATCTGCCTCAGATTCCTACAAATGTTTTGTCCATGCATGGTGTTCAGAACTGGCTTCCATTGCACCTGAAGGAAAAATTGGTGGCAATGGGCCTAATATTAAAGATTTCAAAGTGACTTCTAAATAGTATGTTTGGTTATAATGTTTCACATTCACAGTTTTCAAAAGTTAAAGATTTAGGCTCAGATTCTCAAATTAGGCTAGTTGTGAAGTGACCCCTGCTCTATTTACTACCCCATTTTCAGGTGGTAAAACTGGGAGGCCATTTTGCCAATGGGAGGATTGGAGGACAGTCCCTGGGGTGGGACTTGCTGCTGATTATGGTGACAGCAACTCCTCTTGACAACTCTCAATTCCCTTCCAGATGCCACCATGTATCGTGTGGTGCTATGCACATTGAGCATTAAGATCTGGTGAAGACCTTATTTTCAGCCTGCCATTCTCTGAGTTACTCTTGGGATGCACAAAAGAGCCTTTTCTGTGGTGGAACGCCCTGTGCAAGGAGATTAATTTAGACCCCTCTCTGCCAGGGTTCTGCCACTGACTGAAAACTGTACTTTTCCAGTAGGGTTTTAAGACTGCTTAATACTGGTTTTAGTTGTTGACTTTACTAAAAAATTGGTGACTTTACTATTCCGATTAGAGGTGCCATGAAAGGGTTGCAAATTTTTAGTTATTATTCCCTTCCTGGCATCCTTTTTATTTTGTGTTCATTATGATTTGTGCTAATGAAGGTATTGGGACCATCACACATTACGTCACTTTGCATACTGTTTGCCCCTGCAAAAGTTTTGGGGTGCTCACACTGCTTCAGCTTTGTCTCCTTAGCTTTCTCCTGAAATCCCGTAACTTTTCACTCCACAAATGTTCTGGTTTAATTTTTGTTCAGTTTTCATTGCACTGTAGCCCCTCTAGACAGCAATAATGTGGTAGCACCAGGGCAGCATCACAGAACAACTAATGAAGCAGGATAAATTCACTGCTAATGCACTATTATTGTGTCATGACCATGTTGCTGAATACACCCACAATAAAAAACCAGTCTGGAGGGGCCCATAGTTTCCACAGCTGGTGCTTGTTGGACTTTTTACCTTAGGTATAAAACTTATTAGACAAGCTTTGGGTATGCAGGTTGACTTGGGTGGGAGCACCATTTCCTACTATGTCTTGGGCAATATGCTGATGCCACACAGCTCTGCTTTTCCTTTACATCTGCAAGTGAGGCAGTGGGTGTGCTGGACACTTGTCTGGCTTGGTAGTGGACTGGATGAGAGCCAGCAAACTGAGGCTCAATCCATGAGGCACTGTTAGTGGGTAGATCCCTAGAACAGTTGGATAGGAGGTTGCCTGCTCTAGATGAGGTTACACTCTCTCTGAAGGAACAGGTACGCAGCTTGGGGGTAATGCTGTCACTTGAGGCTCAGGTGGTCTCAGTGGTTTGAAGTGCTTTCCATTTCTTCAAAATTATGTGATAGCCTTGTGCTCCCATCTAGAACTTTGGCCATGTAGATATGACTTTTGCTGGCAGCCATCCTGAACCCTGAACTCTCTCTTCGCATGTACAGCCCCCTATAGATTTCAGCTTATTCTTCTTCCTTCTTCCTCTGCCTGCATTTCCTTCCTGTTTTATAACCCTGGTCATTTGTATACCCCTTTCACTGCTGGCTGGCCAGCCACCCCCCATACCTCCAAGTCCGTTTCCCCAAACTTCTGCTGATGGTGCCTATGAGAAGATAGCTAGCAATAGCATCAAAGAGCCCTTCACAGAAGGATTTCATTTCAAAACAAATAAAAGAAGAGGAAATTAAATCACCATGATGCAGGGCTGTGGATGATTGTTCAGGAGGCATCCTTAGTTACGCCAGCAATGTTTGTATAGGCATTCAATTTTTAAGCACACAAAGGAACATTGGAAAATATACAGCAGGAATTTGAATTTGGCATTTGTCCTTTTGGGTGGTGCTAGTAATAATATTGCACACCATGGAAATCTGACTGACACCTTTCTTCTCTCTCTCAGAAGACAGATGGAGGCATTATGTTTTTATTGTTACTATTTTATAAACAGGCTTTGCAGACAGTGAAAACACAGCCACTTTAATTTTTATTTACCAAAAGCAACTTTTTTAGCTTCAGTGGTGAATATGTTGCAACATCAATCTGTCTTTTTTTAATCTAGCCATTTCCCCCCAGCTTTGAAATGTGTTGTGTTTACAGTCTTCTCAGTTCTAAAATGTTGGCCATAGGTAGAGTTTCTCAGGAATTGTGCACTGTTATCTCTTTAAGTTCTCTAAAATGCACTTGCTTGGTATCTCCCACTGGGTTTCTTTTATAATTTCCATGCCGTAAGAGCAAAAACACACTTTAGAAAGTGGGTGTCTGAAATACAAAGGCACTTCACCACTGCTTCAAAGTGCTTGCAGCAAGTTCTTGGAAGTGCATTGCCTGTTGTGTTTTATTGCTTAATTTCCAAAGTCTTTTTTTAAGTATCCATTTCCAGTCATGGCAACTGACCTACACAAAATTATTTCTCCCATAAATCTATACAGAGCAGATACACAGATTGTTCTGTACTAAAGCTATTCTTTTGTCTGAAATCTCCATTTGTCTTTGTAAACAAGCAGCTTGCAGACTTTTAAACTCAACTGTCTTTCTTTTGTGGCAATAAAACTTTGCGTGTTTCCTCCCCCAGTTTAACATTTAGCTAGGCTCTCTCAGGATGAACCATTGCCACAGGAGAGATTATAGATCCCCATAGGGCAGGGATGAGAACCTGTGGCTTTCCAGATGTTGTTGAACTGCAGCTTCAGCCAGCTTCAGCCAGCATGAACAGTCAGAGTTGATGTGTGGTGTACCCCAGGGACATCTAGAGAACCACAGCTTAGCCACCCTTGCCTTAGTGCAAGGTCCTATATCACGGAAAAGGGCATTTTTCATTTTTTCATCCAAATTCACTCCAGCAGACATGGATGATGTGAAGGGGAAAGGTATGTAAAGCCACGCACAGAAACTATAACTGTCCCAAACTACTTGTGACATGATTTCACTAAATGTTTTTAGCCACGTGTTTCTCTTACAAGTGTGGCAGCATTGCCTGTGAAAGATATGCATTGCCATGATATGTTGAGAATTACTATTATTATGTAATTATCATTGTCTGCTCCTTTTTACATTTATTTTCCTTCTGACTCCACTATATGCAACACCTCCTTCCAACCATGGGTAATATAGACCTAAAGTACAGGATGACACTTCATGATTCTGTTGAAGACAGCAGTTGTGTTCATCTTTAAGACCCCACAAGACTCTGTTATTTTTGCTGCCAGAGACTAACAGGGCTTCCTCTTTCGGAATTGTCACAAATATCATAACACCGGAAACAAACCACCGTTTTATACATAATAGATTCATCTCAGTTAATACAAGCACTTTTAAATGACCGATTACCCTTCTGGCAGCTCCACTGGCTCCCTGTTTCTTTCCACACCAATATCTCATAAAATCCTATTATAATATTAGGTTGGAGAAATCATAGTTTTCCAAACCAGCAGCAGACAGATCTAGCAGTCTCCCATTTAAAAGGAAACAGGAAAGCAGTGCTGGAGGCTCAGTGTCCAAACAGAAGAATGATAGCAGATGGGCTGTGTAAACCCTTTCCCTCCTGTCATGTTTCTGCTTACCATCACCACCCCACAGATATTTTCATCTTTTTCCCCTGTAGGTGCAAAAACAACTTAAAGTGGGACACATCTGAGGGGGCGGGGGGCAGGAATACCCAGATGGAAGGCTGAGCAGACCCAGCCTTCCATTCCTGTGTTCAAACTGGCAGCCTCATGCACCTGCTTTTAATTGGAGAGTCGGAGAGAGAATCAGGATAATATTACACATGTCTCCAGTACTGTATGAAATCTAATTTGGTGTCTGGCATCCTCTCTTTTCTGTCAAGACTCAAGAGATCTGTACATTTGGATTCATTTCTTTCTGTCAAGAGTCATGTGCAGATAGTTCAAATGTGTAGAAATGTTTGGATGGAGAGGTGAATCAGGGTCCCATATATGTACATGAATTTAAAGCATACAAATCATTCATTACACTGGAATGCATACATGTAGGCAGGGATTATTATTATCATCAATATAAGAAAAAGGTCTCAATGCAAAGGCCTTTGCTTCTCCAAATGTATATTTCTAACCACTTCAACTGGCACAGCACCAAGATCTCTGTGACTTCAGTCTGTAAAAAAGTAAGCTTTGTAAGTATTTAAAATATGCATTTATTATCAGGCCCATGCAGGGGGCAGGCAGTCGGGTACACTTGCCCTAGGGCTTGGTGGGCTAGGCTGGTTGGGGACAGGGGGCGCCAGGGACCAGCTGCTGTTTTGTTTAAGTTTATAACTTTATTCTAATAAGACTCCCACCCTGGACCTTGGACAAGCTCTGCATGGTCTGCTTATGATTTACTGCATTTATGAAAAATAAGGAAATAGTTCAAGACCCTTGGCCAGCTAAAGTAATTGTCATTTTCCCTTTTGACCAAAGGTCTTGATCTGTTTTCTTATTTTTTCATAAAAAACAGATCATATTAACTTATATGGTTTACTTCTTTGCAGTAAACCAGTAGCAGCTTGTAGTTTGTAGTCTGCATTATACCAGATTTATCTGGTCTGATAAATGGTGATGGCGCTGATCCTACTTTTCTGTCATAAAAGTCGGGAACATGCAAGGCTATTGTCCTCTTTATCCTCACAATAACAGTGTGACTTAAATTAGGCTAAGAGATTGAGAGTGAGTGAGTGAGTGAGTGAGTGAGTGACAGAGAGACACCCTCTCTCTCTCTCTCTCTCTCTCTCTCTCTCTCTCACACACACACACACACACACACACACACACACACTTCAGGTGGTCTGTCAATATTTTTCTGTGCTGAAAGATCTGTACCATTGTAAACAGATAAATTGTGGGTGCTCTAGAGCTTGCAGGGGGCGTGGAGAGTCAATAAAAGCTAATCCATGCAGATCAATGCTAGTGTTGGACCCACAGGCCCCTTTAGAAAGTAATATGGAATGTGGAAATGGTACTATTACCAACTGGGAATTGAAGGTTTCCATGATGTGATCACATGGTTATACTTGCCTAGTAGCATCAATGTTTTGTGTGTTATGATATAAGGAAAAGGAACCATCTTTGATTTTAATTTCTTCTTCTTTATGTAGCATGTCCCTGGGCCTTTGAGCTGTTTGCTTTCAATATTAGTGTAAATTTAAGTTATTAGCATTGTAACATCCAGATAGATTTTTTTTTCTTTGTAGAAATACAGAATTATTTATTAATTCTATCGCAAATTACCATTAACTAAATCAACACAGAGAGTATGAATCTATTAAACATTCATAGCTGGGTAAGGGAAGTTTATTTTAGTATCCTTAATATCTGACTCTGAATGTATGCATGATATGATTTGCAAAAATTTAAGTACAACCTTAGGGGAGAAACCTATTATTGCCATTCTTTTTTAAAAAATTATTTCTGCATGAATTTACATGGTGCAGGACAGCAAGTATTCATAGGTTGATGGTTGTATGCATCATAAATAACCAAAAATAGGTTGTGAACTTGCATTTTGAGCAATTAATTGCTATAAATTGTAGCTTTTCTTTCTTTTCTTCAGCAATCAATATACTGTTGGTCACATTATGCTGAATGCTGAATTACTTCTTTTGAGATATGGACAACTTATATCTATAAATATATCTTCATCTGGAAAATGAATATATCTGCTGGAATGCCAAACCACTATCTGCAACTAAGAAACTGTTTCTTTGCTTCTTAACCAAAAGGATGACTCCTCCCGGCTCCAATATCTGAGCAAAATCATTAGCTTGCAGTTGAAATTCTAATTAGAAGGGATTTTGAATATTCATTGCTGGAAGTCAATATTAATTGGAGTAAGCTGGCTACTTTGAATGTTTATAATCCTTGTAATACCTTACCAGAGCACTTCAGATTTGATTTATTCCTTATTACCAAAGACTTTAATAATAATCACTGTGTTTTATGAAGTTATTTAATAGACTCTTTAAAAAAATTAAACTCAAATTAACTTTTTATTGGATTTCACAAAAGATTTTTTTTTTTACATAATTATCCATATATGTTACCTTAACCATGGCTTTTTTTCATCCAAAACCAGTGCTTTTTTCTGGGGGGACACATATGCATACCCCTAAACATTTTGTGAATCTAAGTTTGGTCTCATTGAGGGGCAGTATTTCAATATGAGTAGGAAAATGAGAGTACCCCTAAACGTTTTTTTAAGAAAAGAAGCACTGGCCAGAACTCACCGGAACTCAGTTTTGGTGCTTCTCAGGTGGGTGCTATTGCCATTATAAGAGAATGAGGGAGGTGTTCATGGTGAGTTCTGGCACCTCTTTTTCTAGAAAAACAGCACTGACCTTAACATTTAAAGGTAATATGCATTGTCTCCTCAACTTAATTTCTTGAGTCTTTTCAATTATAGAAAGTAATATAGCTTAAGTACAGAACTCTTAGTCCAAACTGAATGTGATATAGTAGGCTGATTTGCACAGCACAGTACGCCAAACTATGGCTTACCACAAATATGTGACCTCCTAGAGAGGCTCTCCAGTCTTTCTTACTTCTGTGCCACACAGAGCAAAGCCAAGAACAAACTGGCTATTACTTCATGGTTGGATAGGCAAGAGCTTAACCAAGATCCTGGGTTCAGGTGTCATGCTAAGGCAAACCTTGGTTTAGCTCAGCATGGTGAGGGAGCCAAAAAAGACCAGGAAGGAACAAAGTGAATTCCAAATCTCTTTTCTCTTGTGGTATCTCTCTCTCTCATGTGTACACACTAGGCACACACACACACACACACACACACACACACACACACACACTTTTGCTAGCTAAAGCATAAGTAGCAAAAAAAAAAAAACCCCAAATAGCTGAAAAGCACTCCTGCCCTTTGTCTACCAAAACATACCGTATTTTTCCCTCTATAACACGCAGATTTTTTCTCCTAAAAAGGAAGGGGAAATGTCTGTGCGTGTTATTGAGCGAATGTGTGGTCCCTGGAGCCAAATGGCAAAAAAAATCAGGCAAAAATCAAATCGCGCGTCTCGGAGAAGGGAAACCTGAAAAGAGGAAGTGGCTGCTTTCCTGCATTCTGCCTCAGGGTCTTACTGCCCACCCTCCTCTGTTTCCTTGCTGTGTTTGCTCAAACGGAACAAAGAGCAGGGAAAGCCCCTCACCTCCAGGCAAGCAGAGGGGAAAGCAGAGTGTCGTCTCTGTGCTCCGGTGCTGCTGAAAACATGCAGGAGGGAGAGAGAGAGAGAGAGAGAGAGAGAGAGAGAGAGAGAGAGAGAGAGAGAGAGAGAGCTGGCTGGCTTGGGTGGGTAGGTGAGGGAAAACTTTTGCCTTCCTTTCCTCCCTCCCGTTATACCCCTCTCCTGCATTCTTAGCCAGCTGCTTCTCTGCACACCCCTCTCGTGCTCCTTGTCCATTCTGTATTTTTCCTTCCTTCCCCACTTAAAATGTGGTTAAAAAGCATGGATCCACATGGATCCTCAGGATCTTTGCATTGGGTCACCCCAAATTCACCATCAGATCACATAGCATGTCCATGGCTACAGCCTGCCCCCCCCCCCCAAATCACGCACCCACTGTTGCCTGGGGCTGCAATGGTGCAAAAATGTGGTTACAAAACATGGATCCTCAGGATCTTTGCATTGGGTCACCCCAAATTCACCATCAGAGCACATAGCATGTCCATGGCTACAGCCTGCCCCCCCCCCAAAATCACACACCCACTGTTGCCTGGGGCTGCAATGGTGCAAAAACGTGGTTACAAAGCATGGATCCACAGGGATTCTCAGGATTTTTGCATTGGGTCACCCCAAATTCACCATCAGATCACATGTCTGTGGCCACAGCATGAAGCACAAAAATGATACATCCACTGTTTCATTCAGAATGTTTTTTCCCTTGTTTTCCTCCTCTAAAAACGATGTGCGTGTTATGGTCAGGTGCGTGTTATCGAGCGAAAAATACGGTATATGGAAGACTTTACCTCTCTCAAGAAAAATGGAAGCCTGGGGGGATTTCTAGCACACAAGTGGTAGGAGGAACTTTTACTGGGCAAACAGCAGGAGGGGGGGAAGGTTAAACAGCTCTTCCCCAGGTTCTTTTCTACTGCCAATGTTTCTGTTCCTTGAAAGATTAAAGAGGTAGCTTCACCTTGATTTGCAACTATCTGGAAGATGACAGCCCCCCTCTCCATGCTTGATTCAAATAAAGTAAAAAAATGTTAACTATCTAGTGCTGGCTTGTCTGATCGGTTTTGCTGGTAAAGGAGATATAGCTTCTAATGGAGCTTCATCGTAGAATGTGAATGAATTCTTGTGGATTTATGGGACAATAACAACAACTCCAGACTCCTGGCTCTTCTAAAATTTGATTAAAAGCAATCAATATAAGAAGAAATGCAGTAGTTGTCCCATAAATAAAATAAAGCAGACTATGAAATCAAATAACCAAAGACTAAAATGAAACAAAGGTGGGGCTCATGCTATTGTACCCACAGTTCCAAAACCTGTCTTTCATTGTTTAACTGAGGCATCTTCTCCCCCCACATCCTTCTGTTTACCACCTGTGGTGAAATGTCTGTTGTCTGCTACTGTTCATTCTAAGTTGCCGAAGGATCATTTATTTACACAGTACTTTGCATTTGTTACTCATTTATTGCCTAGCAATCAGCTATCTTTCCTTGAGGGGGTGCTTCTTGTTGTTGGTCCCCAGCATGTCAAACCACAGTGCTTTATATTAGGGGAAATGCAATGCGCCTCCCCATTAACACATCATTTGATAACTGATAACTGAACTGCAAGGCAGTGTTGTATAGGGGTCAGAGTGTTGGACTAAGACCTGGGAAACCATTGTTCAAATCTGCACTCAGATATGAAGTTCACTGGGTGATCTTGAGCCAACCAAGGTTGTTGTGAGAATAAAATGGGAAAAGGAAGAACAATGCCACCTTGAGCTCTTTAGGGGTGAAATATAAATGCAATAATAAACAAATTCAAGCAGACTGGTCTCCATTCTGCTTACATCCTACTGCCCTTTCCTGTTTGTGACTTCTTACTTTTTCCTCAAATTTCATATTTATACCAATAGCAGATGGAAAAAGAGTTACATATCACACTCACAGGGCATAGTCTCAGTCCTGCTCTGTCTCTCTCGTGGCTGCTATTTTTGGCTCTGAGCTAAATAAAATAACTTGACTTTTCCAGGCACGCTCCTAATCATAGACTATAACACCTTTAAATGTTAGTGATGGATCCAGATATATAAATCATGACTAACTTAAATCTTGCTCATTTCTATGGGCCTCCTCTGAGTATGACTAAGTCTGGATCCAACCCCATGAGTATCTGAAGCTGCCAAATGAGTGTGCCCTACTTTCAGCTGTCACTTGGTTTAATTGTTTAAGCTTCATTCATTTCATTTCCTGGTGATCTCTCGGGTACATCTTGCTTGAATGCTGAGAACTGGACCATATTACTTTTGGGTTAACTTTATTCCCACAGTTCTACTACTCTATGAATAGCAATGCTCTGGGGGGTGGGATCTGGCTCTTTCTAGTTCCCTATTTATTGCCCCAATGCTTCATTGCTTTGGCCTCTGTGAGCAATAGCTTTGTGTCGAATGTGTCCCTTCCAACAAAGGGAAATATGCTCTTAAGTGCATGACTCGTTAAGAGCATTAAAGTGAGGGGAAAGGAGATTAATTCCATTCTGGCAGAAAAATTAACAAACAGCAATACTGAGTCTTGCCTAATTTAGGATGTTTCTTTTCCTCCTGTTCCAGTTGGCAGCTTGAATGTAGGCCTAGCCAACCTTCACAATTGCAACTTCTCTGGAAGATACTGGCCAGCAGATCATATGAAAAGCGTTCAGAAAGAGGGATTTAATTTTTCTCTCTTCACTGCTTTCACAGCAAGTCTGATTTTTGATGTCTGCTTATGCTTCATTGAAATATCTAGTTTCTTTTTTTCCCCTCAGCCCAGATAGAAGATCCAATATTATTACAGTTTTAGCCCTGGGAAGACTACCACATGCAGAGGAAGCTGGCGCTGAAATCTGTCTCCACTGGGCAGGGATTCCTCCCTTAATCAAATTGAATCATCTAATATAGCATTTGGAAACATTTGTTTGAACTCAAGTATTCTGTGACCCAGGGGATAACACTTGAAGCAGTATTGTGAGGACCTTGCATGTTTGTTTCTTTAAAAAGAATAAGACAGATATTCCTCTATGGGTAGAACTAAAAGTGTGGAAATGTCAACAGATAGCATCACATTCAAATTAAGCCAAATACTGATCATAACATAGTATAGCCATGGTTCCCAAACTTCCACCATGGACCACTTGAAAATTGCTTGGCAGACCATACAAAAAATTTCTACCTTTTGTAGTGGCTGTAATGTGTTGCAGTAGATGCTGCATGGTTTTTAATTGTATCTTTATGGCTTCTTCTATTTCTTTTTATTGCATTTTATTGTATTGCAACATGAATGCCACAGAAATCAAGCAGTGATGTGTTCTTACCAGACTTGTGATATGTCGCCTGAATGAAGCTCACGGACCACTGGTGTATAGCATAGTGTCCTATAGCATAGAGGCTAGACTGAGCTGTCAGACAAAATGTTCCTGTTTCAGGTGTCACTTCAATGAACCTGCTAGGTGATCTCAGGTAATCCTTGGGTCATCCTGCCCTCCCCTTAAAGGATTGCTGTAAGAACTACTAAGTTAACATAGTTCTTTCAGAGTGCTGTAGAAAGGATGACGGTGATTGTTTTAACACTTATAAAGCACTGAAATGTCAAAGGGCTGTACAGATAAAACAATCCCAACCCAAAGGTTCACAATTTCATAGACAATGTAAAGGCAAAGAGAAATGAGGAAAGAAAGGTGAGTGTAAGCATTGCTACAGTTTCTCCTTCCCTGATTGATAGATGGGAACAAGCTAGTTTTACCATGGCATTATGTTCTCCCTGAGAGGCAAGGGATGCAGCCTCTCAGTGGACCTAGGTGCCCTGACCAGTGGCAGATCAAAGCGTGCATTACTTCCATTCCCTAGTTCCAGGACAACAAATGCGAAATATGATTATGAGAGAGCAGTAAACACATTTTTTTAAAAAAACATAAAAGCTGTTATGGGCCTTGTGACACCAGCCAGGATGGGTTGGGAACAGCAGGAGCTGTCAGAGGAGAAAGACTCAAGGGTTGAGGGTAGGGAAAGCTCAAGCAATGATGGAGAAGGGGGTCCCATGCTGCTGTTGCAAGGGAGGGAGACTTAGCTGGGCTGATTCCTACTCAGTCTCATGAGAACAAAATTACCAGGATCACCACAGAGACAGCTGGCCAATTGGCTAAGCCAGCTGAATTGGAAGTTGAGGGAGAGTCAAAGGGCTGGACTTGGACCCTGTTGCCAAGGATGAGCTGTCATCTGTGCCGGCACAAACAGACCTAGCAGCCCCACTCCTAAGGACTGCTTGCTTACAAGCACAGTCTTCTCATTTGGGACAGCTGCATGACTGACTTGTCCCATCTACCCTTTAAAAGAGGAGCCGAAGCAGCTTGTCAGGTGTTGGGACACTGAGTTTACTTACGCCTAGCTTTGTATCCTAGAACTATGCTTATGAACCACAGGGCTTTTAGCTGATGTTGAAATGGTGCGCTGATTTTATCAATAAAGCTTTTGGGGCTTTCCTGAGCTGAGAGTCTTTAAATTAAGAATGGAAGCCTGTCAAAAGCTGGCTTTAACAAAGAAGTTCAACACCCCACTGTGGGATGCTTGGATTAACACATTTTCATAATATATGGTGCAAGCGTCATTCTTACAGGTGGCAAATAGAATGCTTAACCAAATTTATTGAGACTTTTAAACTGTTTGTTGCATCACTGCAAAGTACCTTCTGTTTCTCAGAAAAAGAGATTACAGATAGCAGCAAACCGAAGGTGCAGTAGTTTTATTGCAGTTTTATGAGGGTGCCTTGAAATTTCTATTAGCGATTCCTAGCTTTCCAAATAGAACTGTGGCTCCTTGGGAATAACCCTGGGTAGTTAAACTTCTTTTTGTCTGTAGTGCAATTATGGTCTCAGACACTCCCTTCGTGCTGTGTACTTTTTAATATATAGTCAGAGGCTAATGGAAAAGCAAACAATGGTAACCAAACTGTAATAATTTCACAGCAATAAAGAGTTAGTTGAAAATGTTATTAGAATCAAGATGGAGTTTCTCTTGATTCCTGCCTGGGAACTGCTAACAACTGGAAAGAAAAGTGAAACTTATTAAACTGACTGCTTTGCTTCTAAGTGGCCATGTCAAAATAACTATACAGATCTGTAAAGGAAAGTACCCAAATTCCCACAGTAGATATTCCCCAAGATAGAAGCAAAGCCTCAGAAAGTGGAAGAGCCACAGTTCAGTGGAAAAGCACATGCTCTGCATGTTTTAGGTAGATCCCAAGTTCAGTCCCTGGCATTTCTTGATAGAGGTGGAAAAGACCCGTCTCTTGAGCACTAGAGAACTGCAGCCTGTCGGTGCATACAATGCTGATAGATCAGCGTTTCCCAAACTTGGGTCTCCAGCTGTTTTTGGACTGCAACTCTCATCATCCCTAGCTAGCAGGACCAGTGGTCAGGGATGATGGGAATTGTAGTCTGGTATAAGGAAGCTTCCTATGTTCTTCCTAGGAATGTGGTGGACTGAGGACCAAACTTCATGTTAAGCCCAATGCATACTTGAATTACTTGCAAGTGTGCATGTGGAGAAAGAGGATCTTTACTGGGAATGCAGCACATGGAAGAGGGAGTTTACCTCTTCCTGCTTCATTGTGGTCAGATCTAAAACCTACCCATATTCACACAACCATACATATTTGCTAAATATGACTAGAATCTTTGGGAGTAGAGGTAGGGAACGCAGCGGCACCATCCCCATGCTATACCTGTAAGTGCTTAAGGTAAAGAAATGAACATGTAGCTCCACAGCTTCACATTGGGCCAGGGATTTGATAATACATTAATGTGTAGCTTAGGCTACATATGCACTATACCTTAAAGCACATTTGAAACACACTTTTCCCCACAAAGAATTCTGGGCACTGTAATTTACACCTCACAGAGTTACAATTCCCAGCATCCTTTAACAAACTACAGTGCCCAGAATTCGTTGAGGTGGAAAATCTGCTCTAAAGGTATATAGAGTATACGCAGCCTTAATCTGAAGGTAAGCAAAAAAGGGGACAGGGCTCCTGAGTCCTCGACTGTTGTGTAGAAGAAGGAATTTCAACAGTTGAATTTGGGCAAGCTACAGTTAATAACCTTCCTTCTTCTATACAAACTATTAAGCCCTGTCCTCTTTTGCATGTGGTCACCCTACTAAGACTTCAGGTGCTGGTGTCTGAACTATTGTGGCACTTCCTGATTATTATTATTATTTGGGCGGGGGGACTTCTGTGGCTTTCATGTACCAGAGTGTGGCAATGTTTCATTGAAAATGCAGAAAGTAGAGTGAGAGTACAGTTTGCACCTCCATTTCACAACAGACCAATTACTTAAAAATGTGTGGCTTTGGAAATTATCCTTGAAAACGAAGTGCAAATGGATATTTGCACTCACAACCACAGTTTCCCTTGTAATGCCTGTAAATATTCCTAGTTGAGAATGAAAAGGTTTAAGGTCTTATTTAGGCACAAAAATGACATCTGTGGATAGAGTAATTAGTGAATGCTCCTTTTGAATGAATGTGATTTCCATATTCACACATACGGGTGTAAAAAAATATAATATATTAAAATCTGTTTGAACAGTTTACAATCAGTCAAAATAACGGGGTGCATCCTAAAGCATTTTGTCATCCTGGGTTCCTCTGCCCATTCCACAAAACCTTTCCAGAAAGTTAGAGCATCTCAAGACTACATTAGCACAACTATATAGACTTGGAGGGATGAAAAGGGGAAAATGTCCTCTTTATCCTTTCCCACTCCTGCAACTCCTTCTCTTCAAGCCTAGCTTCCTTCCTAGAGAAAATCTAGAAGGGAAGGCAGAATTGGTGGCTTTTCAAAGCTATAGGAAAAAAGGGGGGTAGTTTTGAAAGAAAGGGGGGTAAAGCAAGAAGGCATCATGGTAACCCCTTCCTGTCTCTAAAAAAATGTTTCACGGGTTCAGTGGTTGAATTGTGACCCCTAAAATAGCACCAAAGCAGCCACCCTAATTTGCTATGTGAGAATGCGGTTGCAAGTTGTGGGTGGTTAGGTGATGATTGTAGTAATTTAGAGACATTTTGTTACTGGAAACATCAGGGAGGGAGTTTGGTGATGATTCCTGGATAATACTGTGAGGGGGCAAAGCCTGAGTGGCTGAAGAAGCCCCAGCAGAAAGCTAGCTGTTGTAATTGCTAATTAACGAAATCACTATGTTAACGCTTGTCTCAAGATATTGAACCCAACCTTATTACATGGTGTCAGAAGCAGAGCCACAAGGCTTCTGAAGGAGTGTGTAGCTTTCTTCTGCCTTGGGACTGCAGGGCACTGTGGCCAAGATAGGCCCCACCCAAAAATCTGTGGCCTGGTTTCCATCCAGCAGTAGAACTGCCAGCATTCTATGGATTTTTTTACAACCCTCCACCCCCTGTAGATGTCTAGAAACGTCACAGAAAACTGAAGAAAGTTCAAGCAAAGATTTGAAATCTTATCAGACAGCCAGAGGGGCTGAAGGAAAATCTGATAGAGTAAAATCATCAGTACTGTTTGCATGTGATGGGGGAGGAAGCATTTACAATAATTTCCAGTCTGCAGAAGGACAAAACAATTGCAGTTACAGATAGGTAGCCGTGCTGGTCTGCCATAGTCAATTGCAGTAATGTAAGCATTTGAGGAATACCATATACCCAAAAAGAGACATTTGAAAGCCATAGATTATTTACTGTACATGCATGGGGAAAACGGATGAAAATATAGAGCACCATGCTACAAAAATCCTTCGCAAGATTGTGGCTTTGAGGCCCTAACAGGCTCTCTCATCAGAAATAGACTTATTTGTGACATTTGGGGGGATCTCAAGATAGGAAAAAACTCTCAAGATATGTAGAGCAACAGTAGCGTGGGCCCAAGCAAAATAACTGAGGCTAGCTGAAGGGGTTGTCCATGCACTAAAAGCAGCAACAGCAGTGAAAAAGGGAGTGTAGTAGGTACCTAACAAAGCTTCTGGCAAAGTAAACAGGGCTTGAGCCATCTTACAGAAACTGACATGCAGCATAGTCAAAAACAGTGTGCTGTAGTTAGTGAAGCCTGTTGTAACTTTGCAAAATATTGTAGATCACAAGTACTGAACCCTCAGGTGCATGTTGCTGAGCTGATACAGAAGATGCAGTTTTATGCAGGTGGAGTAGAATTACACAGCGAGAAGGGAAGGGAGAAGGGAAGGAAGTACCATTGAGAAGGGAAGTTCCCTTCCCGCTGTGTAATTCTACTCCACCCACATAAAACTGCATCTTCTGTATCAGCCAACGGAAGTATAAGTAGCAAAGGTGTCCTTTAAGGTTGACATGGGTGTTCAGGTTAACATGTCGCTCAAATAAGATTAGGAAATACACTCAAGTTAGGCCAAAAATACACCCAGCAAATATTCTGCAGTAAAGGTACCAGTAAGAAGATGCTATTTGCCAGGATCAGATATGAAGACATTGTGTATAACTTGGAATTTATTATAGTTCTTAAACAAGTGACTCCAATCTTAGGTTTGGCAGCATGTGAGAAGTTTAACCTTATTAAATGAGTACTGGCCATGAAAACAGCGAGGAACAGGAATATAAGGCATTGATTTTGAGTTATCAAGATATATTTGAAGAACTTGGCTGCTTACCAGACAAACATACCATCCAAATGAATAAATAAATTTTCCCACTGATCCATCCATGCGGAAAAGTGCCTTTTTCACTTGATGACAGAGAGGAGCTTTCAAGGATGGAGGCTTTACAAGTCATAGGAAAGATTGAGGAACCCAAAGAACTGGTGAGCTCTCTAGTCATTGTAGAGAAACCTAATGGTAAATTACCAGTTTGCCTTGATCCCAGAAGCACTTAACAAGCCTATCAAGAGGGAAGCATTTCAAACTCCACTAGAGAGGAAATCATTTCACAATTTGCAAATGCCTTTTCCCTCAGTTAACATGATGCCTCCTCTGGCTTTTAGCAGTCAAAACTCACGGAGGATAGCTCCAAACGCTGCAGATTCAATATCCCCTTGGGGAGGTATCAAATTCTGCAGCTCCCATTTGGTGTCAGTTCAACATCTGAAATGTACCATAGAATCATACACATGATATATTAGCACATAGAGTGGACTCTTCAGTTGATTATATCATTGTGTGAGGTTCTGCGAAACCTGAAAATGATCTGAGGCTTTGGAAGGTCCTAAGTGCCACAAGAGCAGCAAATCAGAAATTAAATTAAAAGTGCATTTGGAATCACTGAATTTTTATATTGTAATTTTATATTGAGAACTGCTCTGAGATCTGTGGATGAAAAGGCAATATACAATGATTCCTGGGCAGGTTTGCCCTTGGAAATTGATATTGAAATTGTCATCTAAAGCAGCACCACTCTGGGCACTTTGAAAACAAACAGATGATACAGGGTGCACCAGAGGAACAAACATGGCTCATATTTAAAATGGAACTTAGCAAAACCCCTGTATGTATTAAAATTCTGTGACCCTGGTAAGCCACTCAAGATTTCTTGTGCTTTCTTGCAGCTGGGCTAAGTGCAGTGATTATGCAGAACCATGATGGTAACTGGCAACCACATATGCACAGATTGAAAAAAAACTATTGAGTTCGCTGGCCAGATATTTCACCAGTTTTCCTAAGGACAGAAAGAGCAAGTAGAAACGAATAAACCTCTGATAGTGTTGTGTGAGAAGCAGTTAAATGACTGTACTTTGAGACAGAAAATGTGGCTCCACTGTGTCTTACACACCTGTTAAATTGATGTTTACAGCTGATGCAATTTCCAGGGCCACACAACCTTCATTGTACCCAGAGCATAATTCTAATGTGGAAGTGCAGGCATCTGATAGTATAGTTACTTCCCATAGCCGACAGAAAATTATAGCAAATCAAAACAGAAACAGAGAACTAGGATGCCACAGGAGTCCTGAAAGAACTTATACATGAATGTTGGCCAGAGGACTGATGCGGCTGTGATCCAAGCCTGTGGGACTATTGGAACTGCAGGCATGACCTCTCAGTAATAGTTGGGCTGATTTTCAAAGGCAGCAAGTGGGAATGTAGGAGAAATTCTATTCACTGTGCATTTAAAGATGAAGCTATCAAGTTTGAACTTTATGAAACAATAAGCAAACTGAAACACAGGTATTCTTCTAAATTCACAGCTATCCAAAGTTTGTAGTGCAGTTCTCCAACCAAACAATATTTCAAAATAAATGCATCTTTTAGGGGAAAATGTACATAAGCATGACAATATTGGTGAAAATAACAATAATACATTATATTAGAGTAATTGGTTTTTTTTTCAAAAATGCATTATATAGTCTCAAAACTACAGATTAAAATGGTTTATCAGGATAAATTTGCACTAATAAATTTTCATGAGAGTTTAAAAAAAAAAATACCCACAAGTTCACAAACTGAATTTAAAATTGTAAAAATGAGAAACGGAGAGAACCGAAACTGACAGCTCCCTCCATCCCTATTAGTAAGGCAGTGTTTCTGAAGACTCTCTGGCATGAAATGCTCAGAAAAGTTCATGAAAGTCATTTAGGAATTGCAAAATGTAAGAAGAGGGCATGAGGGGCCATGTAGCCTGTATATCCACACCATGTATGACAGAGAGCATATGAGAAGGTAACTACCAAGCTCCTTTCTTGGAATCCACAGACATACGAGATAGTTATTGTTGTTAGCTACATGCAGATATCTGCAATCTGAGTGGTATAAGCAGTGCATCAGTGACAGCCTGCCTGAAGGGAGTGTTTGCAAGGCATGGAAACTGAACTTTTTAATGGCAACGTGCCTTAGTTTTCCAGTTCTGAATTTAAGCAGGACTGGCACTCTAATCAAAGAACATCTAGTCCCCATTACCCACAAACCAGTGGCCCCATGGAAATGTCTGTCCAGACAGTTAAAACCCAATGAAAAAAGCAACTGACCTTAGAGATTTATATTAAAGCATTATTGGCTTACTGCAGTACAGCATTGAACAATGACTGGTCTCCAGCACAATTATTTATAGGTCGAAGGATAAGCTTTATACTACCCATAGCTGAAGAATTACTTTCAGGGCATGGCCACATCGATGTATGACAGGCATAGGCAAACTCGCCCTCCAGATGTTTTGGGACTACAGTTCCCATCAACCCTGACCACTGGTCCTGATAGCTAGGGATCATGGGAGTTGTAGTCCCAAAACATCTGGAGGGCCCAGTTTGCTTACACCTGATGTATGAAGTAAGAAGCTCTGAAGAAACAGCAAAAACACATTTTTTACAAAAGAGCAAAGGAGCGCCCTGGTCTGCAACCAGGTAACAAAGTGTGCGTGAAAAATTACAGCTCCGCTATCTGGGAATAGAGCAGCACAGTCCAGCAGCTAATTGCACCTATGATTTAGTTCAGAAAGATCAAGGAGTGACTTTCTAGAGTAATTGTAGGTATATCACTGCCAAAAAGTGATCCAGTCATTCCAGTAGATGGGAACAGGGCAGGTTGTACATCAACACCTTTTGCGTGTTTTCAAGAGCAAGATGAAAAACAAGTTGCTCTCCAGGACAACATGAAAGAAGGCAGCGTAGAGGAAAGTGACACGTCCCAGTGGTCAGGAAGGAAGGTGAATGTTCCACAGAGACTTACAGAACCATGCTGAGAAGCCTGGTGTGGAGCAGGGAAGTAAGCAGTAAGATGTACTCCTGAGTGATGTGCAAGTAGCCTCTCCTGTCCAGAATAGTTGGCTGTTGGTGCTTGTTACTTTTTGTTTCGGTAAAAGGAGATGTAGAGATTATAGTAATTTAGAAACATTTCTTTACAAGAAACATTGTGAGATCCCTGGAGAAAGTTGTGAGGTGGGGGAAGCTTGACTGGCTGAAAAAGCACCAGCAGAAAGCTTGTTGTTGTTGTTGCTGCTGTTGCTGCTAATTAATGAAACCACCATGTTAACTCTTGTCTCAATATATTGAACCCAAACTCAGTAGAAGGCATTTGTTTTATTCTATCCTCAATGTGAAAAGCTTGCATGCATGAGGAGCACTGATCCCACAACCCATCTGAAATCTCCCCAATAGGCTTGCTACATTTTTAGAGCACCCAAGGGGCTCACTCGTCTTTTGGAAGGCACCCCAGTGTTGCCGTTATTTCCACATAAAGTTTCTTCGCAAACTAGGAGAATGTAATACTGGATGCTAGTACAATGTAAAAGAGAGGGGGGCACCTCCCCCCCAAAAAAATACTGTCATTTGGTCTGTCTTGAGCTCAGCTTCGGAATGGATTAAATGGGTTTTTGTAGTTCAAAGAAAATGAATAAGCTGCAGAGCAGAGTTACCGAATGCTCAAGAGACAATCAGTTTGCCAAGAATTATGCTTTTATTAATCACTAAAAAAATTGATCACAAACATGTCAGTATATAATTAAATAACAGCTTGGTTATTTTAGAAAATGGTCTGAGTGGCATTATTGTGCCACAATACAGGTAATGATTTTTTCAGTAGAGGCTGTGCAAGGCAAACAAATCCTGCACAAAGAAGCTCACAATATAAAACTCAAAGTATTTCTAATTAATCAGTGGAAATCTTATCTTGGCCTTTGCAGCTGATTTTGTAAGAGGTGGGTAGGTGACAAAAAGTGTACAAAGTTGCACATTTGTTCCATGACAGGCAGGGAACTGAGGTGGGTGTATATTTTCCTTCTATCCCTTTCTGGCAGAGGTTAGGCTTGATGGACTACTAATTTAATCAGATATGCCAAATCCTATGCTCCTATCACGTTAAAAGGCTTTTAGCCATTCTAACTGAGTCAGGAAACTGGAAAGGTTTGACTGATAAATTATCTCCTTTTACAGTGGTACCTCGGGTTACAGACGCTTCAGGTTACAGACTCCACTAACCCAGAAATAGTACCCCGGATTAAGAACTTTGCTTCAGGATGAGAACAGAAATCGCATGGCGGCAGCGGGAGGCCCCATTAGCTAAAGTGGTACCTCAGGTTAAGAACAGTTTCAGGTTAAGAATGGACCTCTAGAATGAATTAAGTTCTTAACCCAAGGTACCACTGTACTTCACTTTTCCCCACCTCACCCAGCCCTGAATCCAGTCTTTGGAAAACAAATCAACAGAAATGGCAGCCTTATTTTCCTCCCTTTCTTGCTTTTTTTTTTACTACCATCAAGCTACAGGCAACAAATATATCTCCAAGGCTCAGTATCTACAGCTCCCCCCTCCCCATCTCTGTTTTCTGAGTGATAAATTGGGTACAGTAATGAAAAAATGTTGGAGAGTGATGAAAGGTCTGCTGAAAGAACAAGTGCTGGCCCTTTCTCCCTCTCTCCGAATTCACCAGGAGAACGGTATGAGTCACAGAAAATGGGGAAAATCTATGGCATCAAAAATTGAAGAATGATTATCTCCAGAGAGCCTTTCTCCTTCTTCATTGACGGGAAAATTGTTGCATGACAAAATAACTCTTGGTAAGAAATGAAGACCCTTTGATTTACTGACACACAAAAATGCTTCTAAGGTATCTTTCACAGAACCTCACCATGTCATGCAAGAAACTACCTGTGAGAATGTCATCATTAAATCTTATGTATATTACCTGCCACAAGAAACCACCAGATTTGTGGAGAGACATTTAGGAGCAACAGCATTCTTCTGACTTGATACCACAGCCTGAGACTCAGCAAAGAGGATTTAAGAAGCCTACATACACTTAATAACTTAACCTGATCTTGTGGAATTGTTTGACTTCAGTAGCACAGGAATGGATACAATGTTCATCAGCTGAAGCTTCAAGGCTGATCTATGCCTTCTGACTCCCACTTGGAAGATGACAAATGTTTCCACACAACCAAGGACGCCAACTTAAATAAAATATTGGGGGGGCAGATAAGCCCCACCCCACATAATTGATCACATGATGCAGTGTACACACACCATTCAAATGGCAATACCTACCAACTTTGGGGGGGGCAGCACCCTCAGATAATTTATTGGGGAGGCTGAAGCCCCCTCAGCTCCTAGGAGTTGGCTCCTATGTACACAACAGACTCCATTTAGCGACTATAATTAGTAGCTTTGCATATGGATAATCCATTTTCCTTAAACAATATTTTCCCCATGCCGACTACCGCTTGTGTACTGACCCTCTATATACAGTAGAATCATAGAGTTGTAGAGTTGGACAGGACCCTGCACTTCATCGAGTCCATCCGCCTGCCATATAGTCCCGCATCCAATTTGAAAGCATACCGGAACCTGCTTAGCTTTGCAAATTTGCTAGCAGTTTTATTCCTGTAAACGTATAAGGTAAACGACCCCAGATGGTTAAGTCCAGACAAAGGCAACTATGGGCTGTACCACCAGGAAGACAATATGATTTTAAAGATCCTAATAATATTAACAAATAAGTTGAATGGGCATCAACATGCAGAAGCAAAGTCAGTATAAGTAAATGCCAAGTGATGTCCATCAGGCAAAATAATAGTTTTTTTTTTAATCTATATATAAATCTAACTTCACATATATTCTGATAAGAGTCTGAACTGGCTTTTACCTCCCCAGGAAAGATCTTGGATTCATGGAGTGTAATTGTTTTAAAACAAATCAAGCAAATACATTTTGTATCTGCTGGTTTGAATGCTTAGTATTTTGAACTCAGAAGTTAATTCTATTTAGCCTGTGTGAATTGGAACATTTTGGACTGTGTTGCATATTCATATGTGCATGCTTGTGTGTCCTGAACCCAAAGCCAAGATCCACCAACATGGGCAGTTGAGCACTGCAGCTTCACTTCCCTTTTGTACTTTTGCATGCTGATTGCAGCATCTGGGCTTGATGAGGAATATGGCCCTCACCTGTTCCAAGCCTACTCTGGCTGAGGAATCACACAACTCCTCCCAGAGCTAGCGAGCTCACCTGGCCAGCTGTGGGCCCTTGCCTCCCCAGCCTTCTAGAACGCCCCTCCCACTGCTCCATATGCTTCAGAGCTGACCGTGTTCATAGAGACAGGAGTCCCTCTGGCTCTGGGTCCTGCTGCCCTGGTTCCTGTGCACCCTCTCACCTATCCTCCAGCACCCTGTGAGTACTTCTTTCTCCATCCCCTGCTTTCCCCAGTGTGTCTCAGTCCCAGCTACATCCTTTTCTGGCATCCTCTTCCTCCTCCCCGTGATCCTGCCAGTTCATGACAGTGTGAGAGAAAGGATGCAATATTAAGCAACATCCCAGCATTGTATGTTACGTGCGCTTGTTTTGCCTTCCCATTCTTCAGTTGTAGCAGCTGTCAGTGGTTTGTTTATGTGTATCTCCTTATGTCTGTGTGCATCCAATTGTGAACATGAAAGTGTCGCTGATGTCAGCGACATCATAGCATAGTTGGTTGCTAGATTACAGCCTTATGGCAATTCATGCAGCCATTTTCTCACACAAGGTAACTTTGAGTCAGCTCTCCCATGCAGGGAAATCTACACGAAACCAGGTTTTGTGAACGGCTCTGGAAGGTGCGCAGCTCTCCTACAACCATTATGTGTCCAGCATGCCAGATTTTCTTTTCAACCATTCACAACGAAGGGCTTTTGAATAAATTTTTGATAAAAGATGACACCCCAATCTTTGTGTTGAGAAAATGGCTCTGCTCACTTACGCTTACTGGGAAATGGTTTTTTGTTTGTTTGTTTGTTTTGTTTATCTCATTAAGCATCATACGTCACAAGGTATGCTGTTATGATTTTCATTTTATAGATGGGGTAACTGAAGAGAAGGAGTTTGTTTCATACCGTAGCCCCAGCAGAGCTGGGTTGAAAGAACTGGGATGCCTGGCTGATCCTGGATGTGGGAGCTACACCAGCATAGCCCATCCACATATTCAGCATTTCAATATGGTTGACAAAATGTGCCTGGTGATTTCTATACACCTCTAGTCTGAGATTAGAGATATGACATACACCCTTTTCAAAGACCTTGGCTACTCTGAAGTTTCTGACCTTTTTTAAAAAGAAATTCACCAAAAAAATCTATTCCCAACATGGGTTGCCATACATCTGGGTTTTCCTGGACATTTTAGTAATTTCCAGAAATTCCCCCCAGACATATGACAGCCCTATTCTTGGCAGTAATAAGTTTCATTTTGGGTGAAATTCCTACTGTTCACTACTACAGTGGTACCTCAGGTTAAGTACTCAATTCGTTCCAGAGGTCCATTCTTAACCTGAAGCACCACTTTAGCTAATGGGGCCTCCTGCTGCTGCCAGAGCACAATTTCTGTTCTCATCCTGAAGCAAAGTTCTTAACCCGAGGTACTGTTTCTGGGTTAGCAGAGTCTGTAACCTGAAGCATATGTAACCTGAGGTACCACTGTATTATTATTATTATTATTATTATTATTAATTAAATTTCTGTCTTGCCATATGTCCATAGATCTCAGGGCAGTTCACAACATATAATTACAATATAAAAACCACAAAGTACATAATAAAAATAGGAACAAAAACCAATAATCCCCTCTTCCAAAATATATTTAAATATGCCAATCAGCCAAAGACCTACTTAAAGAGGAACATCTTCGCCTGGCACCTAAAGGTGTATATTGAAGGCACCAGCCAAACCTCCCTGGGGAAGGCATTCCGCAAGCAGGGAGCCACTGCAGAAAAAGGCCTGTTCTCATGTTGCCACCCTCTGGATCTCTCGAGGAGGAGGCACATGAAAAAGGACCTCAGAAGATGGTCTCAGGGTCCAGATAGGTTCATATGGAGAGAGGCGGTCCTTGAGGTATGGCGGTCCTGAGCCATTTAAGGCTTTATAGGTCAAAACCAGCACTTTTAACTTTGCCTGAAAACTAATTGGCAGCCAGGCCATGATTGGTACTTCATATGTTCAAATCATCTTGCCCTGGTGAGCAACCTGGCCATTGAATTCTGCAGTAGCTGAAGTTTCCGAGCTGTCTACACACTGCAGTAATCTAGGTCCATGAGTCAACATCACTGATGTAATGCAAAGTTGCATTTGAGTCAGACAGAGGGACAGGAGCGAATGTGTGAGAGAGAAAGCACAGCAAACCCCTTTGAATACCTGTTTGAACTAATTATTCTGGATAGATATATAGGCCATTATGAGTTATGCCCCATGTTTAGCACTAACTAGGATGTGAAAGCTGCTGCCAGCAATTAACAATGATTAATCTTTGTTTTGAAGCGATAAAAGTGTATGGTGACAGCTAGAAGCAGGCCCACCTTGTCATAATTAACTCAGAATGTATTTTCTATTTGATGCACTTTATAATAATCTTTTAATTGCTAATAGGCCGTTAAAGGTCAAGGCTCTTAGTGGAGGCATCATCTGGTAAGTGGCACTACTGTTCTGACCTAGCATTATTCTGGTACCCTCAGCAAGTGCACAGTTCTATACATTGCTTTTGATATGCCAGCACATACAAATTTTATTCACTTCACTGTAGTTGTTCCCTACCTGTCCCCCCGCACCATAAAGCTGACGTTGAAATCAGTCTGCAAGGAATCCATCAGCAGTAGATAACAACATTTACATGACAGTAAATTTCTAGCTGAAATCCACGGGTTTGTTAAACTACATTATCTAAACACTTTGTATAATACCTATGGCAAGGAGGAAGTTTGATGATACAGGTTAATCAAAAGCTGGGAACAAGACTACTACCACTACCTCAAAGAGGCTTCATTTTTTGCCTCGGCAATAAATTGGAAGCAAATGATAAATCAAGACACAGCCATTTTTCTTTCCAGCACAGCCATCGCTTACTCTGTCAGGCAGCCCTAGGCTAAGGCTGAAGCTACCTTTGCACATAAGGCAAATAGTGTTTAAGATGCGATAGGTGAGAACTTTTCCAAGCCCTGGTTATCAGTAAAAAAATTCTGCTAAAGATCTAATAATTTAAATGCAAGGCTAAAATGTATACTGTAGCTTTATTTGGTCAATGGCTGGTTTGTGCAGGCAAAAAAAGCAAGGAAGAAATGGAGCTGGAAAAATGCAGGAGATGATGCTTTCTCTTCCCTCCATGTACCAATATGAGTAAGTAGATATAGGGTGTGCTCTGTGTTTAAAATGCTGTAGCTCTTACTTGATTTATTATTTGGCTTGGGCTACTGGCTAGCCCAGGCTAACCCATGAAGCCATTCATCTGGAAATGAGGAAGAATTTGACTCTTTGAGCATAGCCAAACTAGCATATCCACATTGGGCAGCATTGCTTCACATGCACACTGAGCAAGTACACACAATACAAGCATTTATCACAATACAAAGGACACCCAAGGTAATCAGAAATTAGCAATAGGTATCCTTTGTATGGTGTAAGCAGGCTGCACTCACTGGGGAAGATTGCAATGGCACAATCAATATACGAACTTGCATTCATGCGTGTTTTCTTCCTTACACATCTTCATATGTACCATTCTTCTAATTCATTTTACGTATGTTTTATGTATTGTGACCATGTTTTGTACCCTCATTTTTGTTTATAACATCCACTCTGTCTTGCTTATGGGTCCTATTGACTTTGAGATTTTTGTGCTTTGATCATATTACACTGGTGGACTTCAAGTCCATTTCTGGGTCCAGCTCAAACTGCTAGTTTTAACTTTGAAATGTCTGACTCACTTATGGACAGTTCATCACATGCGCTTAGTTTTTTTGACACTTAGAGGTGACTTATAAATTGAATGAATGAATGAATATCCAGTACTTGAGATCATCTTCTGAGAACCTTCTCCAGGTTCCTCTGTCAAGTAAGGTGTGGTGGGTGGCTACTTGGAAGGGGGCCTTGGTGGTAGCACCTGCCAAATATCCTTTGTACTCTTTTCAACCCTAGGTAAAGACATTCTTTGATATTCTCTCAGACTTTTAGAGATTAGTGGCTTTTTAAATATTTTGAAGGCTTTGGTATGTTGAGAGTGTTAAGATCTGCTTATGAGACTTATTGTGTTGATTTTCAATTTTTTGCTGTCTTAAAAAAATGCTGGCTTTCTCTTTTTTATGGTTTGGGGGCGTTTTAGTGCAAGGCACCCACAAAACCTTGGATAATGAGTGGCATGCAAATATTTTTAGTAAATAAATTTAAACCATACCTCAATTTGCTATTAGCCACAGGAAAAGAACATGTTGGCATATGAGCATCTGCAAATATTTTTAGTAAATAAATTTAAACCATACCTCAATTTGCTATTAGCCACAGGAAAAGAAGGTGTTGCCATATGAGCATCTGCAAATATTTTTAGTAAATAAATTTAAACCATACCTCAATTTGCTATTAGCCACAGGAAAAGAACGTGTTGCCATATGAGCATCTGCAAGCTTTCATCTGAAGGGCAGTTTCATGTGGGAAAACAGCATGGGGTAAAGAATTAAAGCACCCGTTTCCCATTACCACAACCCTAGCTGTATCCTGGATAAATTAGGCTGGATCTACACTGACTTGTTTAATGTTATTTCCTCCTATTAGAATGTTATTAGATATGTTATTCAAAAATGTCACAGGGCATACTTGTTAATTAAAACATTGTTTTACCTTGGTTTGTTTTGTAAAATGTAAGTAATACCCAGCCACACCATTTTCCAAAACACTGTTTCTTTCCTGGTTGCTGGTTGCTCTGCTCCACCCCCAGGTGTCACATTTTAATTCTTCCTTCCTTCCATGTCCTTTGTTATCTGTGCCTCAAATACTATTGGAAGTAAAAAACAAAAGGGTGAAACGGTACATAGGGACATATGAGCAGTGTTTCACCGATATAGCAGCATAAAACGATGGAAAAAAGTGATAAAAAAGACAAGGTAATAACGCATTATGAACGTAAAACGTAGGACGTTAACGTTAAAAACCATGAGTGTAGATCTGCCCTTACTCAGAGAATAAATCAATCACTCAGAGATGGTTCCATTTTCATGGATCTTCAGATTTTGGTGTAATCTCTATGAATGTACCTCTGCCCTTTGAAAGTGATGGAAGAAATAGGTTCTATTATACAGTGCTGCATTATCTCATAGAAATAGGCTTTGAAGGGGTGTTGCTTCATGTGAGTCTTGCAAAGGAATTAGTGCTCTTCAGCTGAAGAGTGGAGTGATTAGACGAACAGGATCATGTGCTATCAATTGTCTGTAGCTAGTGCTCACTCCTTTGGTGTTTCTGCCTAATGTAATGTGGTTCAACTAATCACTAAAGGCTTCTTGAGCTAGAGAGGCTCATGCATTGAATACCTTAGAGTGCTGTGTAGGCAAACAATCCCCCCCCCCCCCATATCAACCACTTTGTGTTTTAAGGATAACACTGTTTTGCCCAGGACTGCAGTCTTTGAATGGGTTGGAAATTATAAAACAATTTCAAAGAAGTCCTCTTCATTGTTTGACACCAGATGATTTAAGTGGCCTACTTGAGTCACAGACTATATCTGTCCTAATCACAATTCCTTGTCAGGGTATTAATTTTCTTGAAAAGCAGGCATTTTGGGCTTGAAATAAAGCACATTACAATACACTATTTTCAGGGCTTTGCACCCTTCATTTGTTGATTTAATTTTTTAAAAAACCCCTGCAAATAATGTTTTTTTCTAAAGCAGTGAAATTATTTGTGTGTATCTAAATGCATAATTACAAAAACCTTTGCAAAAAGCCCTATTTTTAATAATTAAAAATTATTACATACTTCTTAGAAGCTTAAAGAAATGATCTATCATTAGATGGGGAAAATTATACACTTCTATATAATAATGTGCTGGTAGACTATATTCATTAACTGCTAACCTGATGGTTGACAAGGGGAAGCATGTCTTGAGTGGAAGATGCTCTAAAATACTGGCAGCTTCATATACTAGAGAATAAAGTAGACATTATCAGGCTACTTGCCTTATTATTCTACCTGGCTGGATTGTATACAGCTTCTTCCATGCCTGAATGGTGAATAAAGGTGTCAGTGTGTTTGTGTGCATTTAAACCTTTGGCTTTGGTGTGGCTAGAATGTAGCCTAGGGTTTACACGTCCTCTTGCCCTGCTATTTCCCCCCCTGGGAAACTACTCTTTAGCACTCAATCGGAGCAAACAGCAATTTGAGTTTTATCCAATTTAGCACTAAAGAGCGGGTTTTTCCTAGGAAAGGAGCAGGGCAAGAGGAAAACCAACTGGACCCTTGCTTTCTAGGTATGGGACCAACAAAAGTGTGGACGAACCCCTGCTGTCCATCTGCTGCTCCACCCACACTTCCTTCTGGTCCACAACTTTTGGCCGCTGGTCCCATCCAACACTGTCAAGCCCCCCAAATATTGTCCACGAGGGAATGTGGCCCTCTGGTTGGAAAAGGTTCCCCATCCTTAGTTCAGATAAATACTACACCAAGTGGACCAGCGGTCTTATTCGGTATAAGGGAGCTTCCTATAGTCCTAGGCCAACTTAACCTGTGAAGCCATTGTAGATGGCACATCCCTGTTTTGTATGCTTTCCATCCCTGTTTTAAACTGAAAGGATGATGACAAATAAGCACTTGTGTTCACATCACACATTAAGGTTGCACCTAAAGATCGGGGCCACAATGCCCACACCATAGAGCACCACCATAGAGACTAAGGTTACAACCCTATACCAGGGAATCAGAGTTAACTCAGAGTGACTTATTACATGTGCTAGTATGTGACAATGGATAAGAGACTGAAGCGCAAATGGGGAAGTTCCATTATCAAATCTCACCTCCGCCATAAACTCACACGGTAGACAAGCCATTTAGTCTTGGCATCCATCTGCAGAATGAGGATTATAAGAAGACTGGTTTTCTTGTTGTTTAAGCATTACAACAAGGTCTTGCATGTGAAGTGCTTTGAATTCTCAATAAGGATAATGATTACTAAGAGCAATTCAATTAGTAGCAAACACCACATGTGGCTTTGGGGTTCTGCAAAACAACTGAATCTTCAGGATAAACTGTTGTGAAGGGTCCATTAATAAGTACCTTCTGCACTGGTTAAAAGTTTTCAAATCTCTCTCCCTTCCCCACCCCACCCCACCCCCCTCTCTCTCTTTCTCTCTCTCTCTCTCTCACACACACACACTAAGTCGGTTGTAAATCTTTGTGCTTTTTATAATGAGTCTTCAATGGATAGCCTTCAGTCTGGCTGGCAGTGGACTACCTTTTGGGCAACATACGACATTTTAGATACTGTAATGCTGATATAATATTTAATTGTCAAGTGCAATAAAACTGGAAATAAATCAGAACACAAACACACACACACAAGTTAAGTTTCATAGTATATTATTGACATTCCCATGAGACGTTTAAAACAAATTTAAAAGAAAGGAAAAAATGGAAAACCCTTGGCTGCCAAATAAGGTTAAGTAAGGTAAATGGCAACCTCCAAAAACCTTTAGGAAGGATTTTCATTGTTTCTCCCCTGAATCATTTTTTTGAATAAGCCCTCCCAATCAATGCATTATGAAATAGATCTATATCTATAGGAACAGTTTTGACACCTCAACTTTAGGATAAAATGAGTCCTCAGACAAGATGATTCAGATACTTCTCAAGTACACAAAAATATTTTAGTGTCAATCTCACATTGTTTTCCATTGAGGCTACGTCAGCAAAGTGCCATGAGTGGAGGAGCCAAAGCTAAACTATTTGAATTGTACACATTTTCAAGACATTGCATAATTTCCATATCATTAGAGCATAACTAAATATTCACCTCTTAAACCTTCTTACCCTGAAATATAAAGAGCCATTTAAAAAATCTAGATTATGGCCTGCACAGTTTTGAATAGATTTTTATATGTGCTGTAAGCCGCCCAGAGTGGCTGGGGAAACCCAGCCAGATGAGTGAGATATAAATAAACTATTACAGTCATACCTTGGAGTCGAACGGAATGTGTTCCAGAAGTCCACTTGACTTCCAAAACGTTTGGAAACCAAAGCTTTGCCGGAAGTTCGGCTTCCGAAAATCGTTTGAAAACCGGAACACTCACTTCCGGATTTCAATCGTTTGAGAGCCTATTTGTTCGGGAGCCAAGGCGTTCAAGATCCAAGGTACGACTGTATTATTTTTGTTATTATTTATTATTATGAAACTGTGTACCAACTTGTGTACTCAAAGAAATGCACACACATCACTGCACTACTAAAATGAATGAGGAGCTACATGTGTGCAATGGAGGTCCATGTCTAAAAGGAATCACTGAATCACAGAAAGGAATTTAGGCCTCTGCTCACTTTGCAGTTTTTGAAACATTTTCAAACCTGAAACTCCATAATCACAGGGAATAAAAATGTACTTTCCCGAGGAGAGCTGTAATTCTTGAGCTTCTACCGTGAGTTCCTTAACAGGGAAAGATGGCACAAGGACTGTGCTTTGCCCACTCTTGCCTATGTGATTAATGGGTTCTGATGGGCACTTATTTTTAAGAGTCAGGGTTGTAGCAGGGATAAAATAAGACAGATAGAAAATATAAGCCATGGCTTCAATATTGTTCTTGGACTTTAGCTGCTAATATAATTCGCAAGGCACAATTTCCTGCCTTCTAATGATAACAAATTGCATTTAGCTGGCATCTTTCATCACAATGGGGCCCCAAGTGCTTTATAAACTGATTTGTAAACCATAAATAATCACCCACTCATGAAATGTGGCAATAGATTGTTGGCTCAATTCATACTGCAGCATGAACTTCAGGGCAGGGCAATGACACAAGGCAAGAGCTTATTTAGTGCCTATGGTATTGGGCATGGAAATAATTTCAGCATGGAAGACGACTATTGGAAATAGAATTTTACTACAAAAATAGGCTGAGTGCAGTTACACCACTTAACATGAAAATAGCGACCTGGTATCTTAATGCAGGAAATATAAGTTCCTGCTGTAGTGTCACGGCTGCAAACTGGGAAGCCTGTAATTTTTGCCTGTGCCATCTCATCCATATGACTGGTATACAAAGGAGCTCAAAATGTGTGGCGTGCATATGCACCTCCACTTCTACAGTCCACATATCTGACGCCACATCTGCCCAGGGGCCTATTGCATACAATCTGTGATATGTGACATGCCCTCCAACATATCCAGACCCCAATCTGGGACACTCAGCCCTGAAAAATGCACTTAAAATGGATGCCGCCAAAAAATGTGAGAAAACAGGATGCCTCCGTTTTTCCAGAACAGTTGCGAGTTATGCTCTGACGTCCTGCAGAAATGAAAGGTGCAGCTCATACCAACAGAGCATTTGTCCTCTATGATATACAGTGGTACCTTGGTTCTCAAACTTAATCCGTTCCGGAAGTCCTTTCCAAAACCAAAGGCGCGCTTTCCCATAGAAAGTAATGCAAAATGGATTAATCTGTTCCAGACTTTTAAAGACAACCCCTCAAACAGCAATTGAACATGAATTTGACTTTCTAACGAGACCCTTGATCCCTAAAATGAAAGCAATAAACAATGTACTGCAGTCACACAATGAATCAATCAGTAGCTGAACTGGATTCCACACAGTCACAAAAACAAAACAAAAAGAGCAGCAAAAACAAAAATGAAAAATAAATAGCAAAAACAGACAGACACTCAAAATGGAAGTGTGGCACTCAAAACGGAGTATGTTCGGCTTCCGAAAAACGTTTGCAAACCGGAACACTTACTTCCGGGTTTGCAGTGTTTGGGTTCCAAGATGTTTGAGTAGCAAGGCGTTTGAGAACCAAGGTACCACTGTATATCCCTGTGTAGATGGAATCTCAGCTGTGTGGAGATCATGGGTGGGGGCAGGAGGAGCAGTTCTGACCCTGCCTCTGCATTTTCGACCATCCACCAATGAACATTTGCACAGGACCTCAGCCACTTCTTGCTTTCTAGCCCACTGTACCTGCAATGCAGAGATAATAATACCAAGTTTATCTTACAGGGATATTGCAAGGATGACTACTATAACGTATATGAAATACTGTTAAGTGTCAGGTATTGCTGTTGTTAATAAACGGTAATCACTTCTGGTTTGTATTGGTAGCCATGATCTGTAGCTTTTATTATTCTTTATATGAACTCTGCTGTGACCGAAGAATGACTTGCAAGCACTAAATCCTTGGTTGCCCAAGTATGAGATCAAAATCAAGTTGCTACTGCTGTTATTTCTATTGCTCCTGCTCACATTTGAGATCATTTGCAAAAGGGCAGGGTTTTGCTTGCACTCCGTAGGCCTTCATTATTGAATCATTCTTTATCAGTTTTGGAAGCAAAGGGAAATTACACTCCCACTTACTGGAGAGCCTAGGGGAGAAATGACAATATTTTAATGTCCCCCTTGCCACTGCACATTGATTTGAAGCTCTCTAGAAAATGCATTAATTTATTTAATGATTTCTGTAGCCCCTGCAAGCCCCGGCAAATATTAAAACTGTGCTAACTGCAAATGAGCTAAAAAGGAAAGCAAGATGAACTTTCTTCATCAAGCGTGCCCTTGGTTCTGCTTTAAAAAGCAAAGCAGCCCACAAACTGTTGGGAAATTATCTATTAATGTGAAGAATTAATTCCTTGTAATTTGTAATACATTTTTCATCTGCCAGCCTAGTCGACTACAAGAAAGGGGCACTGAAATAGTATGCTCAAGGTTGCGCAAGTACCTGGGAGAAGGGAGGCAGCGGACCAGCATTTATTTAATTGAATTGTGACAGTTATATTCTGTCTTTCCTCCAAGGAACTAAACACAGTTCCCCCCCTTCTATCCTCACAACAACCCTTTGATGTAGGTTAGGCCAAGAAGTAATGGTCCACCCAAGGTCACCCAGAAAGCTCCATGGCTGAACAGGAATTGGAAGTGGGTCTCTTCAGTCCTCATTTGACTTTATAAATTGTGCACCACTCTGGCTTAGAGAGGCAGCACAGCAGATTCCATCAATGAAAAGTCACTCAAGTTAAGGAAGTATGGCAGTTATCAGGGCTGGCGCAGCCATTAGGCAGTGTGAGGCTGCTGCTCACCAGCACCAATTTGGGACAAGATCATGCCAGTTTCCTGAAAAATTGCGGTGAAATTGCATGATATCTTGCAGAACATGTGAGATGCTGGTGTCGGAGGCAGCGGTGTGGGCAGCAAGGCAGGGTGGCACTTGCCTCAAGTGGCAAAATGGGATGCACTACCCCTGGCAGTTATGACTAGCTCTGTATCAGTCTGCATTTCCTCCGCCAATCAATGGTGGTACAGAGAATCAGTGATAAGCGATCCATAGAGCCTGGTAGTGTATATGTTTTTTTCCATGAGAAGAAACTTCACGACATCAATACTTATTGAGCCCCAGTTTGATACTGGAAATCAGGCTTATAACAGGTATGATCTAGACTAAGCTGAACTTAGTTCTCACTGGAATCAATCAGACTTAAGTCATGACGGACTTGTTTCATGGGCCTCAACCAACCATTTGAATCCAACCCATTACCTTTGGTTACCTTTTCACTTATGTAGGTCGTTATGCATCGAGTGGCAGACCTACATTTTGGGGGCCCTAAAGCTGGAACTTCATTTTTTTTAATAATATATTTATTAAAGTTTAGGAATTTATATAAAACAGAATAAACAGAACAATAAAAACAAAAACAATAACAATACATACAATCCAAAAAAAGAAAAAACACACATACAAAACAGGTATAGTTTCCATCCCTTATATTCATAAAACTTGCTTTCCTGACCTCCTCATACCTCCCCTTTCTGTATTCCATTCTCTAATTAAGTCAATTCAACAAATCCTTTCCCTAATTTCTATGTAATTTTTAACCTTTCTTTTCTTAATCACATAATCGTTACAGCTTTTAACTCCTTAATTTCTGAATCAACATCGTTCTAGCCTTCAATAATTTTGCAATGTTTCTTAAGATAGTCCTTAAATTTCTTCCAATCTTCTTCCACCGTCTCTTTTCCCTGGTCTCGGATTCTGCCGGTCATTTCTGCCAGTCCCATATAGTCTATCACTTTCATCTGCCATTCTTCCAAGGTGGGTAGATCTTGTGTCTTCCAATACTTTGCGATGAGAATTCTTGCTGCTGCTGTAGCATACATAAAAAAAGTTCTGTCCTTCTTTGACACCAATTGGCCGACCATACGCAGGAGAAAGGCCTCTGGTTTCTTCAAGAAGGTATATTTAAATACCTTTTTCATTTCATTATAAATCATTTCCCAGAAAGCCTTAATCCTTGGGCAAGTCCACCAAAGGTGAAAGAATGTACCTTCAGTCTCTTTACATTTCCAACACTTATTATCAGACAAGTGGTAAATTTTTGCGAGTTTGACTGGAGTCATGTACCACCTATAAATCATTTTCATAATATTTTCTTTCAAGGCATTACATGCCGTAAATTTCATACCGGTGGTCCACAACCGTTCCCAGTCCTCAAACAAAATGTTATGACCAATATCTTGTGCCCACTTGATCATAGCTGATTTAACTATTTCATCCTGTGTATTCCATTCCAACAGCAAGTTATACATTTTTGACAAATTCTTAGTTTTGGATTCTAATAGTTCTGTCTCCAGTTTTGATTTTTCCACCTGGAAGCCAGTTTTCCTGTCTGACTTAAAAACCTCCATTATTTGGTAGTAATGGAGCCAATCTCTCACTTTATCTTTCAATTTCTCATAACTCTGCAATTTCATTACATTCCCTTCTTGTTCCAAAATTTCCCAATATTTCGGCCATTTAGACTCCATATTGAGTTTTTTCACAGCCTTTGCCTCCATTGGGGACACCTAAAGCTGGAACTTCAAAAGGCCCTCTTCGCAACCAGCAATGAGGTCTGGGTAACCACTGTTATCTTTGTCAACTGAGTTGTTCCATGATGGATCACCACACCTTTACAAAATCTGTGTTACTGACTCCCAAACTTTGGGATTGTTAAAATATATACAATAATAATCAAACTGAGCTGTGTGACACAAATTGGGTCTACTAGACCCACAACTTTTAAGCAATGTGCACTAAAGTTGCTTCTGGGGCCCCTCTGGGATTAGGGGCCCTGAAGCTGAAGCGTCATTAGTTTCAAAATAGAACCACCCCATTTGCATCCAGATAACTTATAAGATGTGACACACACCTGACATGAAATTTATATTGAATTTAATCAATTCAAAATCGATGGAATTCTTGGATGGAAGAAGGACTTGTTTTGAATTTTAGCAGCAACTCTAATTGCTGCTGTGCTAGGACTGATCTCAGGAGGATCAGCATGTGGGAATCTCTGTCAAAACTACTATAAAAGTTACAAAAATAGGGAAAAAATAGGTTTATTCTAGCACCATGTACATCATGTAAAAAAATTTCACAACATACTCATAAATCAAATAGTTTATAGGCACAACACACACACACACCTAATCAAGAGTAATTGCTCAGTGGGACTTGCAACCCAACCCTCTGTATGATTCTATGATTCTATAACATGCCTACTCAAGAATTCCATTGAGTTCAATAAGGATTACTTCCAGAATTGCAGCCTTAAGCACTTAAGTGCACATTGGTTTTTAGGGGCTGATCTTGTTCATGTTTATTCAGAAGGAAGTGCTACTGAGTTCGGTAGGACATTCTCCCAACCATTTATGTGTAAAATAGGCAAAAACTCTGTGTATTTACTCAAAAGTGACCCACTGCACACAGTGGGGCTTATCCCCTAGTAAGTGTGCCTAGGACTTCAGCGTTTAATATGTTCAATGTTCTCTGCTTTGCACCTCCTGAGAATAGAAGCCAGGAATACAGCACAGTAATTGTAATTGACAGATTTAGTGATCTGGATAGAACAATCCTATAACTGGATGAATAGCTCCAAATCCATGAACATTGAAAAATGTCCAGATTTTTTTTCTCCTTTTGGGTGATTCATATTCAAATTAGATTCCCTGCAGATATTTAGAACATGACAGTTACTGTCAGTAGACAGAAATTCTTGCCAGAAGTAATTAAAACAAAAGGGGAGAGAAAGAATGTCATTGAGCACTGCCTTCTTCCAGGACACTAACGTGCTATTTCATAATAATTGCAGCACTAGCTTATTCCCTGATTGCTGTTTTCAATTACAGCAGCTACTATGTATCCTGCTGTAATTAACAGGTTGTATTTGTTTTTACATTAGAAAAGTATTTTAAGAAGCTCAGACCATGTAACCACTTTAAATTTGGATGAGTGTGTGAGGAATGCCCCCCCCCCCATTATTATGTAGTTCTCACAAATTATGGGACGTGTGTGGCGCTGTGGTCTAAACCACTGAGCCTCTTGGTCTTGCCAATCAGAAGGTTGGCGGTTTGAATCCCCATGACAGAGTGAGCTCTCGTTGCTCTGTCCCAGCTCCTGCCGACCTAGCAGTTCGAAAGCACCCCAAAAATGTGCAAGTAGATAAATAGGTACCACTGGGGCAGGAAGGTAAATACCATTTCCGTGCCCTCTGGTTTCCGTCACGGTGTTCCGTTGTGCTAGAAGCGGTTTAGTCATGATGGCCACATGACCCGGAAAGCTGTGGACAAACGCCAGCTCCCTCGGTCTGAAAGCAAGATGAGCACCACAACCCCATAGTCACCTTTGACTGGACTTAACTGTCCAGGGGTCCTTTACCTTTTTATCTCTCACAAATAGCAGATGAAGTGGTAAACCTGTTTCTGGAGTGTACCATTTCAGACTGCAGGTGGAAGTTCATGTGGTAGAATGTTCTTCCATGTATGAATGTGTGTGTATCGATATATATGAAATCCCTGAACACAATAGACTAGTCACCAGGACTCCAATCACCACTTGCTGTTTTTCTTTACATATTCCTTTATTGATTTTGCATGCTATCCTTTTATTATGTTCAGGGGGGAAAACACCTGGAAAGTTGATTCATAAGAAAATGCAAATAACTGCCTTATTTTCCCTATATTTCTATGAAGTAATAATATAAATATGTCATCGTTGAAGGTGCCATTTTAGCTAGAATTTGTAGCCAAGTTAGTAGAAAGCACACTGCCTAGTGATTCAGAAACATGCTCCATTTGGGTGACATCTTCTTGCCTTTCACACTAAATTCCAAATTCTTATTGTGGTTTAAAAGTCAGCTCACACCAATGGCTCTTTGATAATTTTCTCATGATATTATCCACTATTTCCTTCCACTATATTCAAACCGTTTAGAAGTATAGATTTTCTGCAAATCCTTTTAATTAAACCATATCCTACCCTGAGGATCTTCTCAAAATCTTCCATACCGACTTTTCCATCCTCAGCTATCTGAACATTCTGTGCTCTTTTTTTAATTTGGATTTCATACCCTTTCTGGCACAGATCCATGTCCTCCTGCTTGCACCGAATAACCCCAAGCACACTGATGATGCTCATTAAGGGAGCTGTGTTATTACTCAATTTTGATCGTAGGCTTGCTTTGGTAGAATGTCTATATTTTTCATCATGCAGCTAAAAACGAGCTATTTAAATGAAGCATCACAGTGTGCCAGTGAAAGATGAGCCCATTTGCACTTATTGCATAGGGCTATGGCAGATAAATGCAAAGCAGTTTTGAGCCCTGTGGATCCCCTTATCTATATTAGGATTTTGTCTGGTTTTTCTTTTAACCTGGGTCTTCCTGAGCTGGCCAGACCAAAATGCCGGCCAGTGCAAAAGGAAGAGTGTCATGGGGATTAGAACAAGTTGTTTGCTCCTGGGTCTGAGAGAAGGCAATGTGACCTTTTGAAAGTAGCACAACTAGGAGTAAATATTGTATGAAGACGCAGGAAGATACTTCCACGCTATGCATTGGGAATAATGAGCATGCTGTGCAGATCACAGCTGTGCTGTTAGTGGTCTGCTCTCTACAGAATTGAGTGCAGCTCTCAGACACACCATGAAATGGTTAGGCCCATTGTACGAACACCTCGGATCTTCCCTTCCTTGCTATCCGGTCTGGGTAGGAAAGAAAGAAAAAGAGTTGGTTTCCAGTTCCAGCTATATCAAGGAACTCCTGCTCCTGAAGAGTAAAGGATGCTCAGAGTATGCTCTTGCTCGAGGCTACTGAGAGTTCCCTTTCCAGGCTTGTTTGGTGTTTTGTGAAGCGCACACATTTTGCGCTTGTTAGAGCCAAATCTGAATCTTACAGAAGCCTGACCTTTCCCCCCTCTATGCCATTCCCGTGATGTTGTGCTTGCTGTTCATCTAGTGTACTTCCTAACCCCCCCCCCTCCATACACACACCCCAATGCTGCCTTAGGACATCTCCACTGTTGCTGTTGAATGATTTCAAGTATTTTTGACATTTGAACACAACAATTAAGTAGTGTTGTAGCAAGCTGACCGTCAGGCTTTGAATTCTGCATTTGGCATGCTCTTGCCTTCACTGATAGGAAGCTAATCACAATGAGAAGGACCTATAAGCACTCAGCAGGCATACAACAGGAGACTGTAGGAATTAAGCTTCTGAAAGATCAGTTACACAAGAGTGAGTCATTTTCTCCCTCTCTCTCTCATTATAAAATGGTGTCACACAAAGATTAAATACCCATTGATCTCATTTATTCTCATTAAACCCTACATTAAAGAAAGTGAAAATGAACTTTTATTTATTATTACATTTATATCCTACCTTTCCTCCAAGTAGCTCAAGATGAAATACATGGTTCTCTGCCTCCTCATTTTATCCTCACTATAGCCCTGGGAGGTAGGTTTGGCTGCGAGATGGTGGTTAGCTCAAGTTCAGCCAGTGAGCTTCATGGCTTAAGTGGGAATTGAACCCTGGTTTCTCAGGTCCCAGTCCAACCACCTAATCACTACACCACATTGGCTCTCAGCCTTGCACATGCATTTTATACTGTGAGTGTGGCCTAGAATATTGGAGGCCATCTTGGTCTCATTCTGCAAGGTGGCAAAACATGATGCTCCAAACGCTTGGCGAGCTGGAATTAACTTAGCTGTCTGAACCTGTGAACAATGAGGAAAATGAAAAGATATGCGGCCATTTGTAAGATTTTTATACTGGATCAAGAAAGCCAATTCTGCCTGTTTCATCACTTACGGTATATCTGCAATCTGCACTTGCAATGCAACCACTGTCCTCACTTGTTCCCCTGCCTCTTTGAAAGTTGTGTGTTGAGGTCCCCAAGACACCCCCCAATAAAACACAATTGACACATGATTTTTAGTTTAAGGTTTTTGGCATAATTTTGGCCACAACTTTATTAAAATTACAAGCAATGTGAGTGGTTGCTTAGGCATTGATTGCGACTATCTGACCCCGCACAGGGAAAGACTGACATTCGCACGCCCACGAAGTCAGAAAGGGAAAACATTTTGGGGAGAGAGACGGGACTGGGTACCATGCCTCACCTCTCCCCAAATGCTCCCAGGGGCTCTTGCGTGGCCCTAGCCCCTTGACAGGGGTTCGGACAAAAGCATGGCGAGCCCCTGGGTTCCCTTAATGGAAAACCCTTGCAGCAGCAGCATTTTGGAGGGGCAGGCACAGTCAATCCATACCCCTCCACCAACCAATTCCTAAACCAATGCCTAACCGCAACCTTACAAGTTGTGACGATTTGCTACACAGTAGGCAAAAACCAAATGGCACCAGCCAATCAGCCAAATGGACAAAATTCCTGCCGGGTCCCTGCCCCCAAAGCAGACAACCCCATGACAGGCATAGCAAGGTCAAGTGAACAACCTGAAAATAGGGAGGGAGGGCGGGTGATCCGATGAGCGCAGTGAAAAGAGGAAGCTCAACGCTGCGCACAGGGTATTTAAAGGCTATGGCTGTCAGAATGGCAACATTTAAATCTCCCCAGCAACAGGAAGCTCAATGATAATGGTGGCCAAACTCTTTTCCCGCCCAGCAACAGTGGGTGTCTTGTTAGCCCCCACCACAACACGTGCTCTCCATGAAGGAGAACACGCTTTGTAGGTGTGAGACTGGATCCATTGGTGCCCTTCCAGGAACTGAAAGAGGAGTCCTGTTCCTGGAAGAGTCTTTTATCCAGGCCTCTGCTAATGGAAAAGAAGGGGAAACTGTTTCCCCAAATTCCCCCTTCTCCCTCCAGGTCTTCATTCTTCCTTTCACAGAGAGGTCCACTGTATCAAAGGCTGCTCTGCATAGAGAAGGATGCTGTTAGCTTCAACCTACAGTTCTGCCAGGCAGATTTTGAAGGGGGGGGTGGCATTTATGATGCCTACAAAAACAGAACTCCTGCACTAGCCTAGGAAATAAAATACCCCAACTCTAAGCCAATTCGGTATGATAGGAGTAGGAGTTTATTTTATTCACGGGCTTGTAGGGAAAAGCTCATTCATCAGTAATTCATTGCAGATAATACAGTATCATGTCTTGGGGTCTTAAAGGATTACTTAATAAGAAGCAACTGTTGAGGATAAAGAGCTGTCCTTCAAAAATCTGCATTTTGACTATTTGTTTCCCCAGTTTTAATTATTATTAACTTACAAGTTTTTTTATTGAAAGATGAGACCGGTTTTGGTTGTTGTTGTTTTTTTTAAAAAGTCAAATCGATTTAGTTTGGTTCATTTGGGGCTATATAGGTCACAGCTGTTCAGTGTTTTTTTCTTCTTCTTTGCCACAGAATAGATTTTTACAGAGTGAATTAGAGTAATGGATTCATTTCAGGGATCTACATGGGGAATCTGATTAATAAATTATCCTTTTATGTGGAAATAATACTTCTGGATGTTTCTAATCTTGAGGATGCTTTGCAACGTATGCAAGCCCTATGAGGTCATTAAATGAACTGTGTTAAGAGTGGATTATTGCCTTTGAGGGTTAGATTGTGACATATTTTGAAATATGTTTCTATTTTGGGGAAAATGTACAAACTCATTTCAAACTGCAAGGCAGAGTAATATTATACTTGGCTGTTCTAGGAAATTGAAAAGCCGGATATTTTTCTTTCAGCTTCTTTCTGACACCCAAACTACTTACAAAGGTTCTTTCTGCTAATTTAAAAATGAAAAAGGGAGAATTGAGGGAGGCTTAATCATCCTTAGGCACAAATCTAATATAACCCTCACTTTTAAGTGATTTCCCCCCCTAAAAATAAAAAATAAAAATGGATGCAGGAAGCAAATCAAGGCCTGAGCATTGTTTTCCCCACAGTATTTGAATAGGTTGTTGGTCAGATCTTTGAAGAGGGAAGTGAATTCTGCTCCTGGAAACAGTGGGTCAGGAGTGAATCACCTTATTAACAAAGTGACTATCTTTCCTCTTTTTGTGACCTCTTCTTACAGCCCTTGGAATGGTTACAAAAGCAGCCGTACCTTTCCTCCTGGCACTTATCCATGGAATGACACTGTGGCCCCATTCACACCACACATTTAAAGCACCACGATACCACTTTAAACAGTCATGGCTTCCCCTAAAGAATTCTGGGAGATGTAGTTTCTTAATGGTGCTGAGATTTTTTAGGAGACCTACCTATTCACCTCCCATCCCTTTTAAAGCCATCTAAATTTGCCTTCAGCACAAACACACACATATACATATGCACATGTACATGTACATGTACATATACATCAGGAAGCAGGTAACGCTGTGGTCTAAGCCAGTGAGCCTCTTGGGCTTGCCAGTTGGAAGGTCGGTCAGTGGGGTAAGTTCCCCAAAGCTTTCCCTGTGGAAACCCACTCTTTAAAGCAGAATTGCAACAAAAGTCATTAAGGTTTTCTGCAGATTGCCATTTGCTATGCTGCAGCGGTAAATAATGGGGTTTTTTTGTGGGAAACCTCTGGAGCACACACAAAAAAGGTGTGTTTGGACCCAGAGCTTTAAAGTTCAGTCCATGCCTGAAAAGTAGAGAGGTAAAGTAAGTCAAATAAGCCTCTTAGTAGAACTAGTCTTGGATACCAACCCACTGTCTGAGTGGCATGCAAAATTCATGCAGGGATTTGTACAGTCCACCTGACTTCAGTCGCAGGTGTTTGTTGGCCTACAATGGGTGTGTATCTATTACCTTTTTAATAATGTTTGTGTTTTGTATCCGACTGTGTATTTGTTCAGAGACAGGGAACTAATAAAGTTATGTCTAATAGTAATAAGACTAGCCATAAAGCAAACACAGAATCCAAAGATATGGCTGTAGCGTCTGTATGATATTCCAATTATATTTTCAGCAGTTTTGATTTGCATCGCTTACAAAACATTTGCCTCGCATCATCTGCTTCATCCCGTACTCACATGCCAAACGCATGTTTTCATTTTCTCTATCTGCATTTCTGGAGTTCTGCCAGGGATGGCCAATTTCTGTATTCTTCAGGCAGCTCAAGTCTCTGGACTGCTATCTCCTTATTGTTATAAACCCAGCTGCTTGACTAAGAAACTTTTATCATTCTTTACTATAATTTATATACAGTGGTAAGGGACGGGTGGCACTGTGGGTTAAACCACAGAGCCTAGGACTTGCCGATCAGAAGGTCAGTGGTTCGAATCCCCACGATGGAGTAAGCTCCCGTTGCTCGGTCCCTGCTCCTGCCAACCTAGCAGTTCGAAAGCACACCAGTGGGAGTAGATAAATAGGTACCGCTCCGGCAGGAAGGTAAACGGTGTTTCCGTGCGCTGCTCTGGTTCGCCAGAAGCGGATTAGTCATGCTGGCCACATGACCCGGAAGCTGCACGCCGGCTCCCTCGGCCAATAAAGCGAGATGAGCGCCGCAACCCCAGAGTCGGCCACGACTGGACCTAACGATCAGGGGTCCCTTTACCTTTACCTTTATATACAGTGGTACCTCAGGGTAAGAACTTAATTCGTTCCGGAGGTCAATTCTTAACCTGAAGCTGTTCTTAACCTGAAGCACCACTTTAGCTAATGGGGCCTCCTGCTGCCGCTGCGCCGCTGGAGCACGATTTCTGTTCTCATCCTGAAGCAATGTTCTTAACCCAAGGTACCATTTCTGGGTTAGCGAAGTCTGTAACCTGAAGTGTCTGTAACCCGAGGTACCACTGTAGTGCCATGAGTATGCAGGGCACTTTCCAGTTCTCTATCTCAAGGAGTTTACAGACCTCAGCAGTCTGGGAGCTTCTGCAGACCAGTTCCTTCCCACACTGCAAAAGCAATGTCAGACGTTCTGGACTATGTGGGTGAAGCACAAACTCTGGCTCAGGGATGGGGAACCTGTGGCCATCCAGATGCTGCTGGACTCCAACTCACATCTTCGCTGCCCACTTGCCATTCTGGCTGGGGTTGACAGTAGTTGTAATCCAACTCCTTGGGGACCACGGGTTCCAGTCTTTGCTCTAGCTTCTTCTTCTGCTATCATTGCCTCCCCTGGAAAACATGCTGTAAAGCTAATATGGAAATGGACCCTTAGAGGTATAGGCCATAGATTGTTTAATTAGCCAAAGGCCTAGGAGGAGAAGAAAAAGTTTTTGCCTGGTGCCTAAAGAAAAGCAATGAAGGTGTCAGGCAAGCTTCCCTGGGGTGAGCATTCCACAAGTGGGGAGCCACCACAGAAAAGGTCCACTCTCATGTTACCACCCTCTGGACAGAGGAGGCACATGAAAAAAGGCCTCAGATGATGATCACACGATCCAGGTTGATTCATTTGACCAGGATTACCAACTTCCTTTTAATTATTTTTTCCCCTTTCCCTGTGCCTTATAAAATAAATAAAATAAAATAGCTGCTGCCTAGCAGGCAGAAATTCAGCAGGTGCACAGTCTAAACACTGTACCTGTTGGCTGTCAATCTGCTGTGCAGTTGTATAACCTCTGGTGCTCTAAACCCAATTATTTTCATTTTTTTAAAAATCTATCCATGCTGATGCTTGCTCACAAACTGTGTGTCACAAACCATACTCAAAAGTATAATAAATTCAAAATTTCCCTCACTCCAAACAGAGACACTGTCCCAATCACCTGGAGCAGAATCCACTGGCTGTCTGCAAATGGATACAGCTTGCTTTTCACCCATTTGTGGATGAGCTGCTCTGTGGCCTTCCAAGGCAGTCGCTGCCAACACTGTTTGATTAGAATCACAGCTGTACAATAAACAGATATTGTGTCTCAATCAAAGCCACAGCACAGAGCTTCCTTTATACCAATGGAGTCAGCGCTTCCAAAATTGTGTCTGCTCTTTATGGCCTTTGGAATGCCTGCTTCTTGGGGATCCTTTGCAGTTCCCTCCCCACCCCCCGCATGTTATATATGGGGCTGCTTCTGAAGTCAGTTCAGAAACTTCAGCTGGTGCAGAATTTGGCAGCGAGGTTGCTCACTGGGGGAAGATGATTTGAGCATATTACACCACCCCTGCTTGACTGCACTGGTTGCCAATTAGTTTCTTGGTCCAATTCAAAGTGCTGGTTTTGATCCATAAAGCCTTAAATGGCTCAGGACAGCCATACCTCAAGGACTGCCTCTCCCCAGCTGAACTAACCTGGACCCTACAACCACATGTCATACCCTCCAACATTTCTCCAATGAAAATAGGGATGTCCTATTCTATAATAATAATTTTACTATATATACCCCATCTATCTGTATAGGTTGCCCCAGCTGCTCTGGGTGGCTTCCAATATATATATATATATATATATATATATATATATATATATATATATAATAAAACCTTAAACATTAAGAAAACTTTGCTATAAAAGGCTGCCTTCAGATGGCTCATACCTTCAGACCTTCAGACATTTCTTTGATGAAAATAGGGACAACATAAGGAAAGTGGGACATTCTGGGATCAAATCAGAAACCGGGATAGCTTTTGTAAAACTGAGACTGTAACTGGAAAATAGGGACACTTGGTGGGTCTGTCATGTGAGGCCCTTCTCCATGTGCCTCTAACATGAGAGGTCCAGAGTGTGGCAACACGAGAATGGGTATTTGCTGTGATAGCTCCCTGCTTGTGGAATGCGCTCCCCAAGAAGGCTCGCCTGCAACCTTCATTATGTATCTTTAGCTCTGTAACCAGGTCTTGGGCTGCTTAACATTCTATGGCCTTTTGAATGTATTTGTGGGAGGGTGGTTATTGGTTTGTTTTTGTTATGTATTTTATGTTCTCATTTTGTATTTTTATGTTGTGAACTGCCCTGCGATCTTCAGGTGAAGGGCAGCTTACAAATTTTAAAAAGAAGAAAGAGGAAGAAGAAACATAGATATTGCATTGTGTGGAAAGTGTAGCGTAAGGGCAGTAAAGAAAATAAGACATAGCCCACATTTCTGCATGCTGAAAGCACTGATTGCCTGCCTGAACCTGGAAACCATCTAAACTCTGGGCTGCTAGGGGCTCCAAAGTGATGTTGCCCACAGCATGATTCCTCTTGAGTGTTTACTGTGTCATCCGCTGTTATGCTGCACTGGAAATGTTAAGTCTGCTCGGGAAAAATCAATAGCTGAAATTGTGCCCACATGAAAATAATTTGTATTGTAGAAATAAACAGGAAGTGTTTCTTTCTCTTTTTCTTTTTTTGTTTTTAAACTGCCTCGCATATCTTGGAAACAATCTGGAGCGAATCCCCTCCTAGCTAGTGAGAAGCAGAGTTGCTTTTTATATACCTAGAAAAGAAAAAGAAAAGAAAATGCTGAAGAGTTGCTTTTCAAGGATGCAATAGTAGGCATGTGATGTCCCTAGGCCAGGTTCAATAAACATTCCATGCGCTCCCTCCATCCTGGAAGTCTGCCTCGAATTGATTGGTGTTCGTCCGTGCAGTCTTGCAGCAGCTCTTGTGAAGAGAGCTAGTCGGAATTATTTTTATCGATTCTGCCACTACGTAATTTTTATAGAGCTGTTTGACCAGTGCGACCCGATACATATCATTACAGGGCTTTTGCTTTGTTTTGTTATCCCCTGAATGTACATGCAAAGCATCAGAACCACGCCAAAACATGATTACTAACAATTTGAGTTTTAATCTTGTCATCCCCTTGAGATTTCGGGGGAGGCATTTCCAACTCTAGAATTCATAAATGATAGGTGAAAAAGGACAAACGGGCAGTTCCTGATTGATGTGAGGACAGACTGCTAAACTTCAAAGCTGCGAGTTACGTAATAAGGATTAGAGGCTCCTGTTACAATTGCTAAAATACCAACCACAACCGCTATGATTAAACACCAACTAGAAATGCCAGTGAGGGTTGCTAAAGCTTCTGGTGTTCTTTGATCATCATAAACAAGGTATTACAAGGCCCCACATAATTTTCTGACTCAGATTAAAATATACAAGGTGGAGATGTAGTTCTGGTTGATAGTGTGATCCCAGAAGTCTCTGTTCTGGTGCCTAGTGCTTTGTTTCACTTAGTTTAAATGAACCTTGAAAGTTTTTGTTGCCTAAATAGTCTGCTCAATATCTTTGCCTCAGGATTGGATTGTTGCCTACAATCTTGTAGAAATAATAAGAGGGGAAAATGAGAATATGAACTGAAATCGTTTTGATTTATGCTGTATCCTCTCAGTGCAATGTGTACCTTTTACCTGTGACCTCCTAGCTTACTGATTTCCAATCAGTATCTTCCTACATGGTTAAGACATTTGTTCATCCACACACAGTACCTCTGCTTCATTCCTATCCCCCAATATAGGAAAGAAAGGTCTTTAAGGCACGTAAGGGAAAGGAATTTGGGTAAGTCAATATTGCTTGCTAACATGTCACAAAGAACACCTGGTGGAAATATTATTGAAGTTTCATATCAGTTACATGAGTGGGGACTCAAGCATATCCTGTAGTCAGGTGTCTTGTTTGTAGAAATTCATCGCGGTTCTCAACCTGTGGGTCTGACCTTGCTAGCTAGGGGTGATGGGAGTTGTAGTTCAACAACATCTGGGGACCCACAGGTTGAGAAAGGCTGGCTTAGGTGATGCTGACATGTAAGTACATACTCTCCTAGTGTCCTGGTTTTCCAGGGACAGTCCTGGAAATATGAAAGCCATATTGGCTTCTGATTTGATCCTGGAATGTTTTTATTTTTACTGCCTGCGCCACTGCTGCCAAGCTCAGGAAAGAGGATGAGCCGGTGCTTGTTCTGAGCAACAGCAGAAGCAAGGGAGCGTTCCAGGGCCTCTCCAGGGCCACTGCTGCCAGAATCCTCCCTTGAGCAGCTTGTAGTGGCTGCTGGAGAGCCAGTGAGGAGGATGAGAAGCTTCATCCACCAAGGCAGGCAGAGGGCAGAGTTGCCCTGGGCAGGAAGAAAGGGGGAGCAAAGGAGTCTTGATTAAAAAAAAAATGCTTTGTGTGTCTGTGTCTAATCTTGCCCCATTCTAAAATATATTTATTGCTCTGTGTGTGTGTGTGTGTGTCTGTCCCAGATAATGAAATAAGACTAGGATTAAGGGGTTTCCTCCAGACAGTGGAGGGCATGTGTGGTGGTGTGGTGTGGTGTGGTGGTCCTCACCTTTCTTTTGAAGTACATCAAGGAGGGTCAGTTGGGGGGGGAGTGAAAATGTTCCATCTGAGGAATGCTGGAGGGTATGCAAATAATAAAACTGATAATTCGAGAGACAAGAAAGGAATATTTCTAAAGTTCAAACAGGTAATTATTGTACTCCAGAAAGAGACATGAAAATGAAGCAGATATTTTCATCCAGCTTCCCCCCATTTTTCTCTCTCAGTGCAACGCCTCTTATAACCCAAAGCAACGCTCTGAGGCTACATTCACACCATTAATTTAAAGTACTATGGTATCACTTTAAACAGATACGTCTTTCCCCAAAGAATTATGGGAGCTGTAATTCATTAAGGGTGCAGAGAGTTGTTAGGGAAACCCAATTCCCCTCCCCAAGCTACAGTTCCTAGAGTGGTTTAACAATCAATCCCTCTTCACAGGGAACAAACTGCAGCTTTCAGAATTATTTTATTATTATTATTATTATTATTATTATTATTATTTATTTATTTATTTATTTATTTATTTATTTATTTATTTGTACCCCGCCCACCTGGCTGGGTTTCCCCAGCCACTCTGGGTGGTTTCCAACAAAGATTTAAAATACATTAATACATCAGTCATTAAAAACTTCCCTAAACAGGGCTGCCTTCACATGTCTTCTAAATGTCAGGTAGTTGTTTATCTCTTTGACATCTGGTGGGAGGGCGTTCCACAGGGTGGGCGCCACTACCGAGAAGGCCCTCTGCCAGGTTCCCTGTAGCTTTGCTTCTCACAGTGAGGGAACCGCCAGAAGGCCCTTGGCGCTGGACCTCAGCGTCCGGGCAGAATGATGGGGGTGGAGATGCTCCTTCAGGTATACTGGACCGAGGCTTTATATAGATCTTGGATCTAGGGCTTTAAAGGTCAGCACCAACACTTTGAATTGTGCTCGGAAACGTACTGGGAGCCAATGTAGGTCTTTCAGGACCGGTGTTATATGGTCTCGGCGGCCGTCACCAGTCTAGCTGTCGCATTCTGGATTAGTTTTAGTTTCCGGGTCACCTTCAAAGGTAGCCCCACGTAGAGTGCATTGCAGTAGTCTAAGCGGGAGATAATTACAGCATGTACCACTCTGACAAGAAAGTCTGCGGGCAGGTAGGGTCTCAGCCTGCATACCAGATGGAGCTGGTAGACAGCTGCCCTGGATACAGAATTGACCTGTGCCTCCATGGACAGCTGTGAGTCCAAAATGACTCCCAGGCTGCGCACCTGGTCCTTCAGGGGCACAGTTACCCCATTCAGGACCAGGGAGTCCTCCACATCAGCCCACCCCCTGTCCTCCAAGAACAGTACTTCTGTCTTGTCAGGATTCAACCTCAATCCATTAGCTGCCATCCATCCTCTAACCAACTCCAGGCACTCACACAGGACCTTCACTGCCTTCACTGGTTCCGATTTAAAAGAGAGGCAGAGCTGGGTATCATCCGCATATTGATGGACACCCAGCCCCAACCCCCTGATGATCTCTCCCAGTGGCTTCATGTAGATGAAAAGCATGGGGGAGAGGATGGAACCCTGAGGCACCCCACAAGTGAGAGCCCAGGGGTCTGAACACTCATTCCCCACCACCACTTTCTGGAGACGGCCCAGGAGGAAGGAGCGGAACCACTGTATAATAGTGCCCCCAGCTCCTCTAGATGGTCCAGAAGGATGTTATGGACAATTGTATCAAAAGCCGCTGAGAGATCCAGCAGAACTAGGAAACAGCTCTCACCTTTGTCCCTAGCCCGCCAGAGATAATCAACCAGCGCGACCAATGCAGTTTCAGTCCCATGATGAGGCCTGAATCCTGATTGGAAGGGATCCAAATGGTCCGCATCCTCCAGGAGTGCCTGGAGTTGTTCAGCAACCACCCGCTCAATCACCTTGCCCAAGAATGGAAGATTTGAGACTGGGCGATAGTTGGCCATACTGGCCAGGTCTAAATATGTTTTTTTTAAGAAGTGGTTTAATGACAGCCTCTTTCAGTGGGTCTGGGAACGCTCCCTCACAGAGGTAAGCACTCACCACCCCACAGAGCCCATCGCCCAGCCCTTCTTGGCTTGCTTTTATTAGCCAGGATGGGCAAGGCTCAAGGAGACAGGTGGTTGGTTTCACATGTCCAAGCAGCCTGTCTACATCCTCGGGGGATAACGGATTAAAATTGATTCCATGCAACTCCGACCAGACAGGGCTCTAGCACTCTCCCACCCTGGCCCTGCTCCCAAGGTGGTTGTTTGGGGGGGAAGCCATGACTGTTTAAAGTAGCACCATAGTGCTTTAAATTTATGGTGTGAATGTGGCTTAAGAGGTACACAATCCTTCCTGATGTTGAATTGCCTGATAAGGGGCAGAAACCTGTCACCGCAATGTGGCTGTTTCATGATACCTAGCTTCCATACAAACTCCATGTGAATGTGAGTGTGCAGAACCAGAGTATTTCTGAGTCATGCAAGAAAGAGTCATCCTTATGTAGCAAGAGGTAGTATCTGGAGCAGGTGCTACTGACATATAATGATCATTTCCAGGTACTTTGCCAGTTCTTGTTTTAGTTTTTTGCTTACTGGAAAACAACAAAATCACTTGACTTATATTATGAGTCATTCTGACATGAGTGTAATTGTGGGGGGCAAGTGAGTTTCTCATCATTCCCTCCAACATTGTACAAGATATCACACATACATTCCTATCTAGAGGGTTTGCAATCTGATGCAAAAACCAAAGGGCTGGGGATATTCATGAGGGATTAATAAGTGAGTAATGCAGCTACAGTGGGAATAACTCAGGCGGCAGTAGAAGAGCAATTAAGGAGAGGCTAAGTGGCTCAGGAAAGGTTTTGCTGCAGAACTGGGTTCTCCAAAGAGACTAAACAAGAGGCAGAGGGAAGCAGAGTGCTGAAGACAGGAGAGAGAGGACAAAGCTGTTCAGATTCAGGAGTTCCAGTCCTGGTTCATCAGCTGGAACTGACATTTGGGTTCCCAAAAAACACAATGTTTCATAAATTGGTCCCCATAGTAATATATCTTCGCAAGCAGTGCACTAAACCTAGAATAATTGGTGCAGGAGGGTTTATTGCAAATAAATACAGCTGCACAGCACAGCACAGCCTACAAATCACTTGAAACAGCTTAATATCTGCAAAGAACATGACTGCCACAATTTTTATTTGCAAGGAACAAGGCCTTCTTGACAGTGGCACCTGCTTTATGAAGTGCTCATGCTCATTCTCAAGAAATCAAAGGGATGAGCTCCTTTACAGTCTTCCTGTAACAAGCCAAAGCTTTCCCGGATTAGCAGGTCTGTGAGGATGATGCTGTTGCCTATGTTGTTCTTGGTGTGATTTATTGTGTTGGATTGTTTTATTTTAAATGAATAGATTTAGGACTTTTGTTTTTATTACTGTTTTTACTATTGTAAACCTACTTCGGGAGTTTGATGGTGAAAAGATACGTAGTATAACAAGCCAAATAACCACCATTAAGAACGTATAAATTTAGATATCATCATCATCATCATCATTTTGCATTTTGCACTCTGCTTTGTGCCCTGTTGCAGGGAAACCACCAGCACTACCCTAAATCCAGTGCTGGCTTAAGCTACCCAATGGCTTCTTGTCATGAAGACTATATATTACCTTCAGTGTAAGGAGAAATGTGCCTCTGAATACTAGTCAATGTCAAACATAACAGAGGGTGCTATAGCAGTCAGGTTCAGCTTCTTGGCTTCCTACAGGAATCTGATTGGCTACTGTAAGAATAGAATGCTGGACAAGATAGGCCATTGTTCTGAGCCTTTCTCCTATGTTCTTATCTCTCAGGGTTGTTGAAATGATATAATGGGCGAAGAAAGATGAAATATAAATGGAATATTAACCTACTAGGTTTTTTATAGTGATGCTCCATAATTCAGTGCCATGTACAAAGGCATTCCTTGTTAAGTTTGGTGGGACCTACGTCCAGGTAAGTGTGTTTAGAATTGCAGCCTGAATGTTGTATCAGCTAAAAGCTATCAAGGAAATGTATTCCTGTGTGTGTATGCAGAGGTGCTACTTTGTAGAGATATTTCCCTATAGAAAATGGGCATATAAACTTAACCTTGCATTGTGTATTGCGGAGCAAGGGTGACTCTTCTTTGGGATGAAGCTGGATTCTAACGATATCAGTATTGCGTCTTTAATAACATCTCTAGTGGTTTCCCAGATTAAAGAAAATCTTTAACTGTGTTTTATTGTGTCGTTTCAGTTTCTCCAAAGATAAGTCATATCTCAAATGACATTGTGGTGAATGAAGGAAGTAACGTCACGCTGGCCTGCTTGGCTACAGGGAAACCAGACCCTTCCATTTCTTGGAGACATATCTCTCCATCAGGTATGCTCAAAATCCACTCGATTTGATTCTCTGTCACAATGTGCATGGGGTTTTGGTGTGTTTGTGTGCGGTTTGGGTTGTTGCAGCTGTTTTAAGTTACATACAAGTCTAATATGAATTCCAAGTGCCAGGTTGTTCAGGAACCTGGAAATTTGCTAGAAAATTTGAAATATGTTACAGAATTTGATTAAAATCACTAATTGGATCATACTGGTGGCTAAACTCTATGATATAAATGACAGCAGTCAGAGAGTAGCTATTAGCTTTAAAATGCTATATATGTGTGTTTCTGTGTGTTTTGTTTTGTTTCATTGTTAACAGACAGTTTCTGGCTTTGAGTTCCTGCCAAAATCAGTACCCTGTGGAAAGGTGAAACTGGTTAATGAGAAAGGGGGAAACTGCACATTTTCAAGGCTTTCTCCCCATGTTTGAATGCCTCAGGCAAGAGATCTGAAGTTAGTTTCCAGCTTTTATCTGTTCATGCTCCACCCTACACAGACACCCAACACACATGGCTATTTAACTATTTAATAGACTCCACCCTGATGTTTTCCTGTGCAAGGGAGAATGCAGATTCCAGGCAATGGAAGTGGTGCAATACAGACAGCTAGGTTAACAGCCTCAAAGGAGGTGGCAGGGAAGCTGCAAGTGGGGATTCCTGCTCAGATGATGGAACCACAATTTTGCCTTCCTGCCAGAAGCAGCATGGTGTGGAATTGCAGCTCTATTGCCAGAACAATGGAGATATACTCCCTTGTCTCATAGGAACATGGGAAGCTGCCCTATGCTAATTCAGACCATTGGTCCATCTAGCTCAGTATTGTCTACACTAGGGTTTCCCAAATTTGGGAGTTGTAGTCCAAAAACAGCTGGAGACCCATCAATCCCAGCTAGCAGGACCAGTGGTCAGGGATGAAGGGGACTGTAGTATGAAAACAGTTTGAGACCCAAGTTTGGGAAACTCCTGTCTACACTGTCTGGCAGTAGCTCTCCAGAATTTCAGGCAAGATGCTCCCCATCCCTACCTAGCCATGCCAGAGATCAAGCCTTGTATCTTCTGCATGGAAACCAGATCCTCTGCCACGGAGCTGCAACCCTTTCCCATGAAACTTGCATGTTGTATGGAATTCAAGGAGGATAGGATGGATATGTGATCTTGGAGATGCACATAAGTGCAGAAGGCACCAAGGCTAATAGAGAAAGAGAGGCCTAGAGTGAGCAGGGGCAGGTGGAGGCTGCTCATCACAATGCTATCTTTGCCATCCCACCATGGGAATTAGGTGACCCTAGAAGGAGAAGGGCCCCAAAGGAAATGGGTGAGTAGTGATTGTTTCTCCTCCATTCCCACAGTGGGAGTTGGGCAGGGGATAGGCTCAGGCAGAGAGAGGGCTATAGGCTTTACTCAGCCCTGAAACCTACTGTGTGATCTTGGGCCAGTTGTTCTCTATTTCAACCCAACTTACTTACCTCACAGGGAAGGTTTGTGGCAAATTAAAAAAGGGGCTTTATTGAGCTTCTTGGAGGAAAAGGGGACTAGAGAAGTAAATTGGAGATGTTGATGGACCACAGCTTTTCATATCCCTGTCTTTGGGTGATGCTGGCTGGGGCTGATGGGAGTTGTAGTCTAGAGAGCCACAGGTTCTGTTCAGTTTCATTTGCATCCTTTGCTTCCCTTTCTTCTACATTCCTTTCTCCTCTACATTCTTTTACTCTGTTTGCCTCTTTTCCCTTCCTCCCCCTTAACAACTAATCATCTCAGGGTGGTGACTTCTTAGGCCTGCCTTCCCCTCTCCTCTTTTTGTTCTTGCTGTATAGAGTGCCATGCAGGTTGGTGACGCTAGATCAAGGGTAGTCAGTGCTGATGGACTACAACTCCCATCAGCCATGAATGGTATTGGAGAGCACCACATTGGCCATCTCTGTGTCAGATGAATAGTATTGACAAAATGGCCACCTACTGCAACTTCAAGGAGGAGAGTTTGTGTTGGGTTTAAGAGCTTATTCTGGTAGTTAGACAATATTTAGATAGCAAATCAACCTCGTGTGGATGTAGGTGCTGGAGCCACATCCTAGCATGCCTAAAAGAAAGGCTAAGCAGCACTTTGCTTTATAGTGGAGGGCTTGAAAGAATTACTAATAGTGACCTTTAAAAGAGCAACAATTAAACCTTTTTAAGTGACCACCAAGGGAGTAGAAAAATCAGTTACTTCATAAAGGTGGTCTTTAACTAAATGTCAAACAAAATTGTGTTGGGAACCTTGGGGAGTCTTCAAAGTGGGAGCCTAGGACGTGAACTCTCCTAAAAGGCGACATGGAGCCTTGAGTTGCATTGTGAAAATGACATTAGCAGAACCTTGCTGCCACCTTGCAATTTCAGTGCAAAGAGAAATTTGGAATGTCCCCCCACAGCTGAATTTCTGATTAAATCAGCAGAGGATTTATTTATATATAGAAATATTTATAAACTGCTCTTTCATAAGATATATCAAGGCAGTAACTTGAGTCTTTTCTTCAATCCCAAAACACACTTACTAAAAAGTAAGCCCCATTTAACACACTGGGACTTCCTTCTGAGTAAACAGGTGATCCTGCTGATGAATGTGGCCAACTCATTGGATCAAGAGATTAGATATGAACAGCTTACTCCCATGAGATAGCATCCTTTGATGAATAATGTCTTCATAAAAACTTCTATTTATCTACATTGCATGAGAATTGGGACTACTTAGGTAAATTGAAACTAAAAAAAATTACCTTTGATAACAAAATCAATTAGGATTGTGCAGAAAAGATCCACAAGGAGGAACTCTGGATCCTTTCCAGTTGTGGCCACCCCTTTTGCATTCTGAATGATTGGTTGATGCATGAATGTTCTAAAGAAGAAAAATGTTCTCTAGTAATCAGCCACTGGGAATAATCAGCGGAGATGAATGCAAGTTAAACACTTGTTAATGCCAGATGGTGCTGAACCAATAAAGTCTGATTCAAATATTTAGGAGTTCCTGGAATGTACAGCTTTAGAATGCATATCTGGATCCTTTTCAGTAAAGATGCCCCTGCATGTTGAGAGCTAGGATAACAGGGAAGTTTTGGGTTAGTGTTCCAATATGCTACCCTCAATCTGCAGCCTGAATAAGTATAATCCCACGAAAACTTGTGGAAACAGTTAAAGCCTAGAAAAAGGGTACAGCAGGCTACTGAGTTTGGTCCCCTGTCCTAGGGCAGGATACCTATTCGCTAAGGCATTATAGAGATGTTTTCCCAGTCTCCTAAGGAAAAAAAATCAAGACTCTGTTACTGCAAAAAGTAAAATAGGAACAATTGGAAGGGAAAAGAAATCTGATGGGTAGAAAAATGACTAAATATTCTCTCCCCACTTTCCACTCTAAACCAACCCACCCAGAACATCCTTGCCTCTGCAATGGATGTTTTAGTTGAGATTCCTGCATTTGGGTCTCTTCCAACTCTATACAGTTCTATGATTCTGCTATGGTCTTCCCTAGACAAGTAACTCAGATAGGGGTCATGGTGTCTCAGTTCTTTGGTAGAGATAATATTTAGTTTCATTTGCACAACTGCAGCCATGCAGATCCATAGAACACTTGAATTACATTTTAATGAATGAACAAAATGAATGAATTGATTACACTTAACTGAATAGTGTTCCATTTGGACATAAGTATTAACTAGAAACAGAATCATTCATTTAAAATAAGGCCTCAGAGGGTGCTCCAGTTATGTTTAACCATGTACATTCTAGCACAGAAATGCTGGTGGATCTCACTCCAGAGAGGCATAAGATGCTCATGTCGTGTCAACAAGGTTTGATCATGAGGATGATTTCAAGCTTGACAAAATAAACGGAAGAAGTACACCTGTAAACTATTCTCTGAGACTATGGCAAGGAGACTGTTGTTTAAGAAAAGATGCATCTGCAGTATATTTCATGCCTTGTTTGAGGCACTGGCTTCCAAGTACCTACATTACTGTATCAGCATTACTAGAGAGTTTTTTTGGGTGACTGCTTAGCAATCTGATATGGCTGAAATCCTGGGTCACCCTCTACCACTGAGAAAATTATGCTAGGGTAAAATAATTTATAAGGAGACAGCTTTTAGGCATCCTAAAATAGAGTCTAGAAAAACACACACAAATAAGCTGTGGAAAAAAAATAGAACCTTCTAGTCTAACTAAATTATCAGATAGGTAATAAAAGAAGCTGGGCTTATAGGGGAAAGAACACAGGGTTTTTTGTTATGTGGCACACGTTAGATTTTTGCTTTGCTTCTGCTTTTAGTTCACTTGATGAACTAAGGTTCATTGGCACTTCATGTTTCTCCTCAGTTTTCACCTGTAATTCACAGCAGCATCCATATAATTACAAAGACTGTTGCTCTGAAATAGGGTTCATGCCTTGCATTCATAAGGTCCCACAAGTCCATTTGAAGAACTTGAAGGTAGAGGACTGGCAAAATACATGTGCCTGGAGATATGGAGAGCTGGTATGGTCAGGTTAAGTTGGCATACCTGAGATAATGTACCATTGACCTGAGTCAGTATGAATTAGTGCCATTTTTCTACTGAATATGAGAGTCAATACAGTCTCTCTTTTTGTAGTGTTCCACATTCATAACACCGCTTCAGTACAATCCTATCCATGTTCATGCAGAAGTAAGTCCCACAATGTTAAGCATGCCTACAAGGGAGCAGATTAGACACAGACTATGTTTATATTAGCGTCATAACATGCAGCAAGGTTATTGCTCTTCGCTGCATTTCAAGTTACAATTTCACATTGCAGAGAGGGGGGTGGGCATGTTTACATATTACCTGATGCACATTACATGTTTGGCTTCCCCATGCATGTAACTGCCCCGCTATTCATGAGACTGCACATTGATATGGATTGCTGCTGAAATCATGTGTACTTGGCTTCAAACACCACTGGTGGGAGTGCACTGGAGCCAGAGTAAATGACAATGTGTATACGGCCATGGAATCGGCACTTCACAGTGCAAACTATAAAATGCAGTATAATTTGAAGAGGGGGAAAATAACCACTTTGTATAGTTTCCACTTGGCAGAGGTTGGTACATTGCTTTTTGTTGAGGAAAAACTGTTAGTCTAATATGAATGAAAATAAACTGTAAAGTTATTTTAACTTAGTACATAAATTAGAGCATGAGTTTTAATGGGGCATGTTTAACTTGCAGTCATTATGTAAATTCATTCATTATTATAAATATTCATTATCTGAAGCTATTATGTAAATCCGCCAAATCTACACATTTAGTGTAACACTAGAAGGAACATGGAACAGAAGCTTGTAATCTGAAAATCTTATATTGTTGAAATGTCATCTGAATAAATTGCAGGTATTAGTTATTTTGTTCTGACATTTAAGAGCAAAGTGCAACATCAATAGGTGAAGAATGAAACTGGAATCTTAAAAGAATTTGGGGTTGTCTGAGACATAATTCTGCCTCCTAACACTTGTATGCACAGCATGCTTATTATACTTTCCATTTTTTGAAAGCAAGAGCTAGAAATGTTAAGTCAGAGGAGCTGCATTGCAGCGCTTGCTCTCCAACCTTCTCAAAGCCCTCCAAGGAATGAGCTACTGCAATTTCTCTTCAAATCGGCTTACACATTACCTTTATTGTGTAGCCATGTTGAAATGGCCTCCAGGTGTGATGGTTTAGCTCTATCTCACTGCAACATGTGGAGTTGGTCACTGTTTTGCCCTTCTGATCCTATGTACCATCTCCACGTAATCCCCAGTTGCTTCTGGGAATGTATGGTGCTGGCATCAAGATGCTCCAAACAATCAGATCTAAGTATCATGGCATGGTTTTTTTTATGCATCAGAGTGGCAAGAATGGTGTTCCAGCATGCAGCATCCTTTCAAGTAGTTGGGTTGTTGTTTTTCCCCTTTGATGAAGGTAATGTAAATAAAGCCCCAGAGACCTCACTCAGTTGCTCAGCCGTTCTTGCAGATATGGCGCTTTCCCTATAACTCACTAGCGCTCTGCCTTTTGAAAGCTTAACTCCACTAATACAATGAATAAACAAAATTCAGCAGAATGCCTTGGTCAGACTGGCAGAGTAGGGTGTGGGGAGAGTCACATAATCCTCTAGCACCTTAAAGGCTGGCTCTTTATCATGGTATGAGAACTTAATTGCCAATAAGTCTAATTAACCGGTGCATGAAGACTGACTTAGACAAAGGGAAGGAAGGAAGCTAAAGGATATGAATTAATCCTCCAGTTAAAGGCCTTTTCCTGCTTTACAAAGCAGGATAAGGCCTTTAATTGTGAAATGGGTTAATGGGCCTGGAGAACGATACTTCAGACCTGTTGCACTCATATTTCACTCCAGCTTTAGCTTTCTGGATGGGTTCTTTTTATGTCTCTTGTCTTTCGTTTATTCCCATCTTATCAATTTGGTTGGACTTCCAATGTACCTAAGTGAATATACAGTGGTGCCTCGCAAGACGAAATTAATCCGTTCCACGAGTCTCTTCGTCTTGCGGTTTTTTCGTCTTGCGAAGCACGGCTATTAGCGGCTTAGCGGCTATTAACGGCTTAGCGGCTTAGCAGCTTTAAGAAAAAGGAAACAAACTCGCAAGAACTCGCAAGACGTTTCGTCTTGCGAAGCAAGCCCATAGGGAAAATCGTCTTGCGAAGCGACGCAAAAACCGACAAACCCTTTTGTCTTGCGCGTTTTTCGTTTTGCGAGGCATTCGTCTTGCGGGGCACCACTGTAAACTTGCCTCCTTTTCTGTAAAGCATTAAAGAACGAGAGCTCCATATGCATACGGCTAAAGATAGAAGGAGCCCTATGACCCACCAGTGTCCCTGATTATGAGGAAACATCCTGTGGGCATACAGCCTTTTCCTATTAACACCAAATATGTGGTCATGATAGGGGCAATAATAGACAACACATTAATGTACAATAACGTATATTAATCCTGCATGAATGACAGTAAGATCAGAAATGGCACGAGAGAAAAGCAAATATCCCTCCTCTGCAATGTAATTCATCTAATGCGTATTTCACCAAGCGTTCCCTGATGTGTTAGGGGTTTTTGAAATGTTTGTCCATTCAATTCTTAATACCTGATTTCAGTGTCCATTCGGTGTCCTTAGGGGCAGTCCTTTGTGGTCTGTGCAAATAACTGAAGGGTGTTGTTGTCGGATGAGGGAACCTATGGCCTAGAAGATGAGCAGGTTAAATTGTTGGAATAATAAACCAGATGTGTATAGCTTGACTAGAGAACTGGCCCTGCAAGCCAAAAAAAATATATGTTTGAGCACTTGTAAAATATTAATTTTAAAGTGATGGACATGTGTGTGTTTGGTAGGAGTTGATGGTGATATCCAAACATAGGCCACAGGCACCATGCTGCTTTAAACAGCCATAGCTTCCCCCCGAATAATTCTGGGAGCTGTAGTTTGTTAAATGTGCTGAGAATTGTTAGGAGATCCCTATTCCCATCACAGAGCTACAATTCTCAGAGGGTTTAACAACCAATCCCTCTTGCCAGCCAAGTCTGGGAATTGTAATTCTTAGCACCCTTAAAAAACTGCAGCTCTCAGAATTCTTTGGTAGATCTGTTTAAAGTGCTTTAAATGTATGACTGTTTAAAGTGCTTTAAATGTATGCTGTTAATGCATCCACAGTAATATGACATGGTTCATATGGAACCAAATTGTGCAGTGTAATCACCACTGTTTGTAATGAAAATGATATTCTCAGAAGCAGTTTACTCAGGTGACTGTAACACAAAATTTCCTACGCACACACACAAAAAAGGTGTTTAGCATTTGCCCCCATTCATGTGAAGGAGACTGCAAGATTTCTATTTGCTGCTAAATCAGGCTCATCGTTAATTCGATAGCAAGTTCAAGGGGGAGATCAATGCCTATTAGAGAAATTAAGACTCGTCTTTCCAAGAATGAGTAAAAGGTATATCACTGCTGGTACAATCTGAAAATGTTAACTCGTGCCCATTGCAGATCTCAAGGGTTTCTACCCTTACCATGCATTTAAGAATAGTAGATAGAGGTATAGGAAAGGGAAGATAAGATAAGAAGGAGTGATTAGGCATATGCAGTTCACACCTAAATCCCGGGTTCACTTGGTTGCCATGCCTTTAGTCTCACCCAAAGCAGAAATGAAAGCTGCCCATAGAAAACAATGGAAAAGTGCAGAATTTATCAAGAATCGTGTCAGACTAAGTCATATTGAGAGTTGACCCATTGAAATCAACATAGTTATTACTCTTTCAGCCTATTGTGTCCTATTATTTCCAATAGCTCTAGCACTTAACTATCACTGAGGATGTTAAAATTATTGATATCAAACTGCCCGAGTCTCAACATAAGAACTGAAGAGAAACCTGCTGGATCATTCCAAGGGCCCATCTAGTCCAGCATCCTGTTCTCACAGTGGTCAACCAGATGCTTGTGGGAAACCCACAAGCAGTTAAGATGAGCTGGCGAGGCCCTTGTTGCCAATTCTGTCAAGCTATGGTTTGCGGAGTGGAGGCACAATACAGGGTCTTCTCTGTGGATACCCCTAAGCTGTGGAATGACCTCCTTTATGAAGTGTGTCTGTATCAGACACTGAGAACTAGTAACTTAATGCCCAATTGCAGAAGTGGTAAGATCATTTTGACTCAAAATTCTAGGGTTCTGTGCCCTGAAGTACCTCTCCAGTTGGAGATGCTGTTATTTCATCACGGATACAGTGATGTGGTTTGCACATTACATTAACCATAGTTGAACTATAGCTCGATGTAGTGTATTGAAATCATGGTCGCTTTGCTCTTCCTCTACTTCTGCTAGGAGACAGGCAGTGGCCTCACTTGCCACATCACTTGAACCCAGTCTTATGGTTTGTTTTCCTCCAGACAAATCAGAAGAGGAGGCCAAGGTTTGTGTGGCAGCAGGAGGCACAGCGGAGAAGCAATTTGCCTGGGATTTTAGCTTCATGTACCGTCACACTGCTCATTCCCATAAAGCCAGGCCAAGAAACTGAAGTATATTAGTTTGTATGCTGTTTTGTGGTCTCCCTGCAAGGAATCTATGTCACATCCTGCTTCTTCAACATGAAACATGAGATTGAGGATCTTGGTGTGTCAGAAATACAGTAGTGGAGCCCCCCCAAAATAGGTGCGGGAACACACTTTTTAACCAAAAAAAGAGAGGTACCAGTATTGCATGCCCTTGAGTACCCCCTAAAGAGGGGGCGGGGAGCACTGGTGGAACCCTATCTGCAAAGCAGCCTTTCAGTTTCTGTGATGTGCCTGTGTGTCTCTATAAGAAGAGATTGCAGCATTTCACTTCCTCTTCCTGCCTGAATCTCTTTGTCCTCTGTGCTAATAATGCCTGCCACCAATAAAAGCCTTTCTTTTTCTGCAAGGAGAGCCTTCCTAAGCACTGAATGGCAAGTATGTTTGACCCTAAACCCACAGGTGAATGTATGAAAAAAGCAGTTTCAGGAACTATTTCACAGCATGTAAAAACTTTATGATGTTACCAAGAGGTTCAAGGTTGTGTTTTGTTTTCCTGTCACAAAGCAAGGTGCTGTAATACAACAAATGCAACACATGTAAAGGAAAAGGAAAAAGCTGGCAATGATTTCTTTGTAAATGGCTAAAATTAAAATACACCAAGCATATCTGAATCGCAGAGGTGTGGAGGATGCACGGGCTACAGCTGAAAATAACAAGGGACAGAATAATAACAGTGTGCTGGGGAGCATAATTGCAACACAGCATAAAATTCCCGTAATAACACTAAACATTTGCAGTTCAGTGATATCGCCAGCCTGTGCTTCAGGATTAGCTTTGTTGCTCTTTCATCCTGGAGGAATCCCCTCCCCATTAGCAAATTTCGGTTCTGATTCATTCTCTCTCTCTCTCTCTCTCTCTCTCTCTCTCTCTCTCTCTCTCTGTGTGTGTGTGTGTGTATGCACGTGCCGTAACTGAACTCTATCCAATACAATCCCTATTATTTCTGGACAGCACTAAAGCTCTGAAGATGTATTACACTAATGTATCATCATAGCACTGTCATTCTGACGATATATTAGTGTAATACATCTTCAGAGCACTCAAATGATGGGGCTGTCTAGGAGTTGATTCAATTCAATTACTGGACAAAAGGCATTGCTAGTCAACTGAATGGAGAAAGAGAGAGAATACTTCCTGTAGAAGCCTTGCTAGAGCGCATTAGTGCAAAAATGTCATTATGAAGGCTGCTATTGTGTGAAGGCTGCTGCCATACTCTGCACAATGATATTGAGCACACACGCCTGTATTCATAAGGAGGAAACACAACTGTACGCTGGTGAGCTGGGTTGCACTAATTCCTACAATCATGGTTTCCAAAAACTACTGCTATGTGGTTTTGGGAAATTGCTATGATCATGTAACTGTGTATGCCATACTTCTCTGCTAATTCCCTCTGCATGATCATAGGTATATGCAAGACAAGATCAAGGATAGGCATATCAGAACTCAATCCTATTGTATCAAAGAAATTCAGCAGCAGCACAGCTATAAACCCATCCTTCAGGTGGCTATTATACTGGTTTTATTTAACAGCAATCTTAAGTATCTTAGAACACTGATGCATGTTAGGGAGAAAGAATGTACACAAAATAAAGTCTGCTTGTGAGGGCACATGCCATGTTTGAAGAACTTCCATCCATGTATGCAGACTGATCTTTCTACACTGGGAATCAGACCAGGATCAGGGAGATTTAAGGTTTGAAACCTCACTGTGTGACTATAGGTCACTGCTATGTTTCAGCCTAAGTTACTTCATAGGGTTGTTCCAATAAGAAAATGGATGTGGGGGTGGGAGCTCCTTGCAGGAAATGCAGTATAAAAATATATATTAAATATTGCGACAACATGTGGATTAATGGCATTTAAACTAATAAAACATGAGGGATGGCCCTTAGCTCTGTGGTAGACCAAGTGGTTCCAAATTCAGTCCCTGACATATGGTCAGGAAGAACTGCATGCCTGTGACCCTCAGAGGTGTTACTAGTCATAGGAGACAATAATGGGCTAGATGGACAAATTGACTGACCTGGTGTTGAAAAGCACACACTTTGTATATGTTTTTTATCCATCATATGTCCAATGACCCTTAAACTGACCATTGAATTTCAGAGGTTCCTGTTGCAGAAAAACTTCTCTCTTCCTACTACTTCCAGTTTGTTTAGCATAGACTCATAGAAGAGTTGAAAGGGACCCAAGGGTCATCTAGTCCAACCCCTTGCAATGCAGGAATCTCAGCTAAAGCATCCTGTGGCCCAAGACACCATAATGTTGTAATAGCTGGAATTATGAAAGCTAGACGGAAAACATTGTCATGGCTCCCTTCTTGGAGACAAGGGAAGGATTCAACTGTCCCATGCTATAGGAAACAAATGGAACAATGTGGAAACTGGGACAACTCTGGGTTTGTTCTCTTTTAAATTGGTCAGCTCCAGATTCATATTCTCTTTGTAATGGTGAGAGATACAGATCATAGTGAATTTTCTAGATGACTGAAAGAATTCGTTGCAGACATTTTCATACGTGTGTGTGTGTTATGGGGAAACAGTGTAAAACAATTCAGTGGTTTTATTTGATGAGCACTGACATACCTCCCTTATGCCATCATTATTCTGCTGGCAGGCAACAGCTTGATTATGGGCACCAGAACTGCTCTTATCTTCCAGGTGAGAGATGAAGGAATGAGGTGAAACATCTGTTCCCTGCAGCTAAGTTGGAATGGGTCTGGAGATTAGCCAGAAATCCTTCAGTGGCAAACCACGGCAGGACGAATCAACTCTGACTTGGCCAGGAATAGCCAAAAGCTCAGAGGACTCTCATTTTTCATGTAGGAAAATAGAAAATTGGACATTAGGCCATTATGAATAATTGCCCTGGTCTGCTGAAAGCTATTTATCTCAATCTCAGTCTGTGGCATGTATTTCATATTTACTTTCATGTCTTAGTAGGGGGAGATGAGAGTACTGGATAGGGACTATTTCATCCTGTCCCAACAGCTTAGATTAAGTATTTGTAACTGGGTAAAACTCAAAGGGAGGATTCTGATGGTAGTAGGGGCCAGATCGATTCTGGGCAGCTCCCAACAAAATACTAAAACCACAAAAAAATATAAAACACAAAAAACTTCCCTATACAGGACTGCCTTGAGATGTCTTCTAAAAGTCAAATAGTTGTTTATTTCCTTGGCATCTGATAGGGTAGCATTCCACATTCTGTGCTGTTTTATGCCACAATGTCCATAACACATTTGCCATGTGGACATTTATCCTTCCTTCCAATGCCAACATTGCATGTGACCATAGGAACATCATGTGGCTTGACTATCATTCATTCATTCCCCACCCTTTCCCCCCTGACAGGGACTCAGGGACTTATCTAGTCTAAGTCTTTAGACATCTCTGTCACTTTCTTCTGTCCTGGATCATGTGCAATAATGGGTAGGAACATGATATGAGAATTCTGCAGCAGAGATGTTGGTTAGGTATGATGACATTTTGGACACACCACCTACTTTGACGTTTTCATCCCCCAAAAAGTTTTTGATTTGAGTTTCTACTGAAATGAGGCTGCATTTTAATGTTGTATTTTAATCTTGTTTTTAAGTTGTATTTTAATCAAGTGTTTTTATACCTGGTGTTAGCCGCCCTGAGCCCGGTCTTGGCTGGGGAGGGTGGGGTATAAATAAAATTTATTTATTATTATTATTATTATTATTATTATTATTATTATTATTACTGACCCTTTATTCTATTGTTCCTTGTTGTTGAGGGTGAGTTGCTCTTTCTAGGTCTGCATATATTCTGCTGCCATTCTAACGCTTCGGCCTTTTTTGAAAGGCTTTTCTTAACTATTAAAAAACCCCACTAGGCTTCAATGACAAAATAATTGTAACATTTATTTCAGCATCTGTAATGTTCAGGGACTTAAGATTTGTTGTGACCAAGTAATAAGGCTTCACAAGATCTGTTAGCTCTCCAAAGCCCTAAGAATATTCTTCATTCCTTAAAAGAGCCATGTTAAAAATGGAGGGACCACCACTGGAATAGCTAGATGTGATAAGTATATATTTAACTCAGACTGAATGCAAACCTTGGGCAAGCAGGTCATTAATAAGAATAATGGCAATCAGCCTCACAGATGCTCAGTCTTGTGCTAGTATGACGAAGCTGCAACATGTGGAATAGGTGTGCTTCTGGGTAGAGAAAATACTAGGAAGATAGGAAATTCAGTATGCAACTCTCCAGGATTTCAGACAGGAGATAGCACTACCTGGAGATGCTGGGGATTGAACCTGGGACCTGCTGCATTGCAAAGGAGATGCTCTGCCACCGACCCACAGACTTTTCCTTGATCAGTGGCAGTAAACCAGGTGTGCTGCAAGGCTAACCCAGGCCTGTGTTAAAGCAGAATGAGAACACTGCACCGGTGATGGGTTGTGACTTTAGTATTCAGAGCTCCTAACAAGTAGTGAAAAGAAGGGTCTTAACCCTTGGTAGACTGCTATACATGTCTACCGGGCTTTATCTGGCATCAAATTGTGAAGGCTTCTTATTTGGCTTCATGGCCACAAGCTGTAGGGGGATATTTATTGAAAATGCTTCATCCACGGTTGCTGCGATCTTCAGCTGTTAGCAGGAAAAGGAAGTCAGCAATTAAGCCCGCACTCCTATGCATACTTACTTCTCAGTACTCCCATCTGAAGCCAGGAGAATGTATTTCAGAGTCAACATGCCCAGGATCAGAGTAAACATCTTATCACGAAGGTGAAGATGGGAAGTATATTGCTTGGGCCATGCTTGTGACATGGGAACATTCTGAACAAAAACATGGAAGAGAATTAACTCTATCCCTGGCTGTTTTGTTGATCTCCGGTGAACACTGAACCTTTGCACCTGTAGTATAGGTAGCCTGACTTTTCTTCTTCTTCTTCGTCTCCTTCTCCTTCTCCTTCTCCTTCTCATACACAACAGAAGGACGTCTGACCATGCTGCTATCTATATAGTGTACAGATATCCATCTGGTCTATTTGTTTCAGTATCTTATGCTATTTCCAACCGAGAGCAGCTGTTTTTATCTACATCAAGAGTATTAAAATGTAGATAGACATCCTTTGTATCAAGATTCTACCTCTAAGGCAGCAAAATCAATACCCTAATGTATCCTAGCACAACAGCTGGGTAAGGATGCTGTGGTAAAATGACTGTTAAAGGAAAATTCAAAGTTACTTCAGAGTATGGTGACTTTATGGATCTCAGTTATATATAATTTAGCCTGACAGCAGTTCGGCTCAATGATAAAAAGTTAATATAACTTTGAGAGTGGTGGTAGGGAATTAAACCTGGCTTTTTCAGTTTTAAAACCAATATGTACACTAGCTTCAAAACTAGCAATTTTGAAACAGCAGTGAACTGGACACTGTGCTTCTAGGAAAAATATAAATAGTCCCTATGAGTCATTTTATCTCTGAATAGAAAATAAAAATATACTTTTTCAATAAAGTGCTGTTTGAGGATTGCCACTTAGTATTAAAGGGAAACTGCAGTGCAGTTTACTATAAAATTTTTGATTTATTACAAGATAGAGAATGTTCTCTGGAAATGGACAGCTTTATGCTGGCATTACTGTTGCTTACTATTCTCGCGTCATTGTAGCAACACCACTTTGATGATTGACAGTAATACATCAATTTAATAGCCTTAAAAGATTTGTTTCTCTAATGATGCATTTGTGTAATGATGGACCATCATTTCATGAAACTTTTCTGAATCAGCACTTAGAGGATTTGCATGGTTTGTTTTAAAATCTGTGCAGAAAGTGACACCCAGAGATGATAATTTTGTTTTTAAAAAGTTGTTATCAATCTTTATAGATATAAGGGTCACCATTAGCTCTTTAGGGTTTATGGAGATATCACAGCTTTTAGGGCAGGAAGAGCCAATGTGTTGCCTCCTGGTGTTGTGGACTACAGCTGCCACCATTGCTGGCCATTGACAGTATTGGCTGGGGCTGATGGGAGTTGAAGTCCAAAACATCTGGAATGCACCTCATTGGCTGCTATCCATGGCTTACACCAGGCTTCCTCACCTTCGGCCCTCCAGATGTTTTTGGCCTACAATTCCCATGATCCCTAGCTAGCAGGACCAGTGGTCAGGGATGATGGGAATTGTAGTCTCAAAATATCTGGAGGGCCAAGGTTGAGGAAGCCTGGCTTAGGGATAAAGTACTTTGTATATCAGATGGAATCCATGGCACATCCAGGAAAGACCTCAGGGGTTGGTTCTCTCAGACAGGTGCCAAAACTTTAGCACCTCAGAGGAACACTGCTAATCCCTGAACTGCTGCTGGTATCCTTCTGAGTACAAGCTGCTGGAAACTCCTTGCAGTCAGGTCCTGCTTACAGGCTGCCCACAGGCAACTGGTTGGCCACTGTGAGAACAAAATGCTGAACTAGATGGACCATTGGCCTGATCCAGCAAGCTCATCATATGTTACTGTAAAGACAGTCCCTGCTTTTAATTAAAAGGATGTGACCATTTATTTTAATGCACAACTGAGGAGGCTTCGAGCCTCCAACAACAGTCAAGCGTCTTACCAAAATACACTAACAAACTCCAGGGAATTCTTCCTTCCATGCTGCCTCTGGAAGCAGGTGGACCCTCCTGAGCTGTTAACCCTCTCAAGTACTGTTGTTGCATGAACTTTTATCTCAGTGGCTACCACCTGGTGCAATGCTATAGGGAAATTCTTTTTTCCTAGCCTCTGCCCACAGAGGAGGATTTAAGGGAGTGCAACCAGTTCCATCACACCGGGCGCCTCAGAGGTGCCACTGGGGATGCCATGATTATGATTTAGAATGGAGCACACAAAGTGATAAAGGTAAAGGGACCCCTGACCATTAAGTCCAGTCACAAATGACTCTGGGATTGCAGCGCTCATCTCGCTTTACTGGCCGAGGGAGCCGGCGTACAGCTTCCAGGTCATGTGGCCAGCATGTCCAAGCTGCTTCTGTGGAACCAGAGCAGCACATGGAAACACTGTTTACCGTCCCGCCACAGCGGTACCTATTTATCTTCTTGCACTTTGAAGTGCTTTCGAACTGCTAGGTTGGCAGGAGCAGGGACCGAGCAACGGGAGCTCACCCCGTCGTGGGGATTCGAACTGCCAACCTTCCAATTGGCAAGCCCTAGGCTCTGTGGTTTAGACCACAGCGCCACCCGCGTCCCGACACACAAGATGGAGGGTTGCCAATTTTTGGTGTCCCACAGGGTGCTGCTAAAATTCATAATTTGAACAAAGGCCCTTTACCCTCCAGTTCCTAAAGTGGTTCAGAGTTGGTGTCCTGGACAGTAAATGGATAGCAGGAACAGATTGCAATAAACTTTGCTGGAAAATATGAGGAAATTAAATTGCACTAAATTCTACAATGGAGCCCAAGTTTGCAATGCCCTACAGTGGTAGAAAAGTAATATAAATTCAAATAAAGCAATAATACATGATACAGAGATACATGTTATGTCATTTCAGAGCTATAGATCATCAGTATTCAAGATAGGAATGACTCATACTGCAGAGCAGAGAGTACAACCCGTGACATGGGCAAAATAAATAAATAGGGAGTTGTCTGCTTTCTTTGCTCAAAATAAGCATGTTTAAAGGCAATCTGATAATTAAAAAATGCAAAAGCCATGAAAGATCTTTAAGTAACAAATTTCACAGTTTGCATCATCTGGCAATAATATCAAATTCACAGGTATTACACATCTCTTTGGGCTATTAACCAGGGGTCAGCAAACTTTTTCAGCAGGGGGCCGCTCCACTGTCCCTCAGACCTTGTAGGGGGCCGGACTAATTTTTTTTGGGGGGGGAATAAATGAATTCCTATGCCCCACAAATAACCCAGAGATGCATTTTAAATAAAAGCACACATTCTACTCATGTAAAAACACCAGGCAGGCCCCACAAATAACCCAGAGATGCATTTTAAATTTTTTAAAAAACACGTTCTACTCATGTAAAAAAGCACTGATTCCTGGACCATCCACGGACCGGATTTAGAAGGCGAGTGTGCCAGATCCGGCCCCTGGGCCTTAGTTTGCCTACCCATGATCTTAACCCTGTGCAGGCAGACATTCTTATATACTGAAATCATTTGTGCACAAGAAGCATGCATTTTTATTTTTTATCTGTACTTGATCATTCTCATGTTCATTCATTTGTAAATGTATGAAAATTCACAGATAATACCCAACGATGCCTTCATCGTGTTTCCGAGGCCTCTGGGCAGTAATCATGGCTCCCCTCAAAGAATCCTGATAACCGATAAACAATAAAATAAATATGATTCTTGTGACGGAAAACCATGTCCATTTAGCCTATGATTTTTTGGGTTCAAGCAGGACATTTAACTAATTTGAGGTTGGGACCCTATACACACTTACCTGGAAGTAAGCCCTATTGATCTCAGTGGGTCTTGCTTCCAAGTAGCCATGCATATAATTGAGCTGCAAATGGCTTTATTAGACAATCTCTCCTTCTTCAGCAAGATTGATTTTTCATGACTCACTCAAATATGAGCATTAATCCACATTTCTTATTTAATTAACTGCTACTGAGCATTTGCTTTTACTGTTACTGTTAGTCCAGTTTTATGCACAGCATTGTAAATATCAGTAAAGTTCAACTTCAACTATATAGATAAAAGATACAGATATATTTATCACAATGGAAAACCATGCCTATTTAGGAGCTAGACTGCTTGCTTGTGAGTCCATCCTTACATTACATTGCACTTTTATTTATGATGACAAATGAACTGGCAACATGAGTGAATGCAGCATCTGGAGAGTTCCCTCTTTGCTTTCGACTTGGTGTATGTTCATTTATGTATGTTAAAAACACAGCATAAGACTGGGGTGAGGAGAGACATAAAGTGCTTGCAGACCCATGCCCACAATAAGAAGTAAATTCAGAGGAGTGAATGAGAGAGGGAACTTACAGTGCATTGGATTGAGCTGCAAAGCTGTAGCCCTGTGTCCACTTACCTGAGGTTTCCCACTGAACTCACACTAAAGGTAAATTAGATTGTACTGTAAAAGAAGGACTTAGATTAACATCCTCCTAATGCTTATCTTTCTCTTACACTCAGCATTTCCTGGCTATTCTCTTTTCTGTACACTCTGAAGCTCTCCCTCTGCCTTGTGCTTCCACCAAAGGATGGGGAAGTAATATTGTAGTTCCTATGCAAAGTTAACTTCTGAACATGTGGCTTCCTTCCTGTACCATAAAACACAAGAGTTTAAGGGTGAAGAAAGACGTGTGTGTGCCAGGGGTGGGGACACACACAACAACTTGATACTTTTATTCTCCTTTCAGACCTGTACTTGGGACAAATATTCTAGTTCCCCACATCCAGAGTTAGCCTCGACTGATTTTTCCTGCCACCCAAATTCAGGATTTTATAAATGCCTTGTGCTGCCTAAACAAATCTGCTGAGCGTGATAGTGACTCTTCTATATGATGTTCTTTGCAGCACATAATTTTAATAGATTACTATGGCATCTTCAAATAACATACACCCACGTGCGGTTTTGCTCTAAGAAACTCTGACAGACACTAATAACAGCTCTAATAAGAACTGCTGCAGGCACTCTTGGCAACTTTTTTTTTTTTTACATTGCATTGCATTTCTGAAAGTATTTGCTATTCAGTGTCCTCTCACTCTCGCTTATTCCTCCATCAGCACCCTTTGCAGTAGCAGTTTTTTGTACAAGGTACACCCATTTTCCCTGCAGTTATTGTTTCTGGTGATATTTTTCAACTGGACTGATGACTGCTTCCTCAAGCTGGCAAGTTACGCTGCTTGTGCGGTAGTGCTATGCTGGCCTCTGAAGCCTGTCACTTCTGTCAATATTGGAGTGGCAGCAGTATTGACCTTGGCTGGAGCCGAATGTTGCTGCTCTCAAGGCTGCAAAGCAAATTCTACCAGCATTACAATCCTAGAGGCAGGTCAAAATTTGAAGGCTGGGAAAAACCCTAACGTGCAGAGTTGAACTCCACCATGTTCATTATTTGCTTCCCTCATTCAACGAAGTTCAGAATTACATGTGCCACCAAGACCCCATTCTGCACTGTACATTCACAGCAGTATCATACCACTTAAAATAGTTGTGGCTTCCCCCCAAGAATCCTGGGAGCTGTTGTTTGTCAACAGCGCCGAGAGTTGTTAGGAAACACCCACCCACCCCTGAGATATAATTCCCTGTTTATGGGATTGTTGCATCACTTTGGAAACTGTAGCTCTGCGGGTCTCTGCCTATTCCCACAACCCCCACCCAGTGTAAAGGGCTTTGGATTGCTCTGTAAATCCCCCATACCAACCTTCAGAGTTTTAAGAGATGCTTTGAATTCTGAGGTATGACATCCACTTCATAGGCTTCATTGCAAACAGTGTCATGCAATCCATCCTATTTGTAGACAGAGAAACTGGGAGAGCCAGCAGTTCCTCAGGTGTTGGGCTCACCATCAGCAGTGTGCTCCTCAGAGCAAGGGCTAATTCAGAAGACATTCACCTTTTATATTTTCCTGTCTTTTGTTGTTGTTGCTGCTGCCATTGAAACTGGCAATACCAACAACTTGCATGTTGGCAGCTTGGACACATTTCACACCCTCCATAATTCCCCATACCTGCTTCCATTCCAGTGCATTATCAGGGGGATATAGTGGGGAATATTCATAAAATATTCTGCATAGGAACATAGGTAGCTGCCTTATACTGAGACAGACCATTTGTTGTTGTTTAGTCGTTTAGTCGTGTCCGACTCTTCGTGACCCCATGGACCAGAGCACGCCAGGCACTCCTGTCTTCCCCTGCCTCCTGCAGTTTGGTCAGACTCATGCTGGTAGCTTCGAGAACACTGTCCAACCATCTTGTCCTCTGTCGTCCCCTTCTCCTTGTGCCCTCAATCTTTCCCAACATCAGGGTCTTTTCCAGGGAGTCTTCTCTTCTCATGAGGTGGCCAAAGTATTGGAGCCTCAGCTTCAGGATCTGTCCTTCCAGTGAGCACTCAGGGCTGATTTCCTTAAGAATGGATAGGTTTGATCTTCTTGCAGTCCATGGGACTCTCAAGAGTCTCCTCCAGACCATAGGCCCATCTATCTCAGTACTGTCTGCACTGGCTAGCAGTGGTTTTCCGGGTTTCAGACAGGGTTCTCTCCCAGCCCTACCTGGAAATAATAGGGATTGAACCAAGGACCGTCTACAACATGGGTAGGCAAACTAAGGCCCAGGGGCCGGATCTGACCCAATTGCCTTCTAAATCCGGCTCATGGATGGTCCAGGAATCAGCGTGTTTTTACATGAGTATGTGTGCTTTTATTTAAAATGCATCTCTTAGTTATTTGTGGGGCATAGGAATGCGTTCTCTCTTTTTTTCAAAATTTAGTCCGGTCCCCCACAAGGTCTGAGGGACAGTGGACCGGCCCCCCCTGCTGAAAAAGTTTGCTGACCCCTGGTCTCCATGTAAGCCTCATGCTCTGCCACTGAAGCGTGGCCTTTTCCTAAAGTTGCCTTCTTTTTCTAGGGCCGTGGGTGGGTGGGTTCTATTAAGAGAAAAATACCACATTTCCCCCATAGAAAAATACCATCTGAGGAATTTTGGATCCAAGCGTATTTTTTGCTTTTTCCCACACACACACCCATCTGCTGCAATTTAATGCAATGCAGTGCTGCGAAACTCACTTGCTGCTTCTCAGTAGGAACCTGATACCAGTATAACATAGCAAAGTGTATTCAAATACTGCTGCAACGGCATATGAAAACAGAGCATTTTTTACTAGGCCACACTACTTTCAAGCAATGCAAAATGTAGCTTTTATTCCATTCTGGCTGGTAACATATGCTTCATTTCAAATTGATAGTAAATAATATTTTCCTAGAAATTCATTCGCCCTAGCAGAATGTAACAGCAGCCAACCACATAAACAGGAACAGCTGGCTCTTTAGCAGAAGCTTACCTTTCATAATATATTCCTTCCAAGTGAAACAGAAAAGGAGGAAACAGCATCACTCCACTGTATTTTGTTGTATCCTATTAATTGATTTCCCTGCCTCTGCCTTTCCTCATTTTTAATTATGATTTGGCAGGCATATTTTGTTTTTTTGCATTGGTGCTCCCATTTATGCTTTGAAACACTTGAAATAAGGTCCCAGTCCTGTGCTGGGAGTAGATATGGGGGAGAAATTCAAATAACATTTAAAGCCAAATCTATCAAATTCACACCTTCCGAAACAATATAAGAACTGCATGAAAGCTGCACTTACTTGAATTTTTTGATGCAGTCTTCTGAGCAATGTTTACAAAAATGCATATATTAGGGGAAAGTGTGCATAAAAATGAAAATAACATTAAAATGCATATTAGGCAAACATGCTTGCAAAAAAACGTGCACATTAGTCAAAATTGCTTACAGAAATATTCTTCTTGGAAGAAATTCACTCTAGAATGCTGGTGGATTTTCATGCAGGATTTTCATTTGGAAGTGAATGTAAGTATGCAAAAATAAGAAAGCGAGAGGACCAAAATGGACAGATTCATCCCTACTGAGGTAGGGGATTGTGCTTCTGCCTGGCTTGGGGAGGGAGGCACGAGGCTCTGACGGGGTCCAAGAGCCCTTCCACCACCTTCCCTAAGCCTGAGGCACAATGTCACACACACAACATCTGCCCCTCCTCGCCCTCGCAAGCCAGTGCCTCCGGCCCTAACTGTTCCCCTATGAAAAACTTCACCACACACCACTGCTGAGCCCCACCTCTTGTGCATCAGGGTGGTGTACATTGGCTGAAGCCACACCAGGAAATCTTGGCATGGTTGCAAAGGCCTGCTGTCACCAGAGCCCTTTGAGTCCGGCAGCTGAGCAGGAATTCTCTTGGCCTGTGTCTTGATTTTGAATGCAGGCACGTACAGTACAGGCTTGTATACACATTTAACCCTGGACTAGAACACAATGGATATCGGAGCTGTTAACAGAACATTGCAATTCAGAAGCTTTAGTCAAAACGAAATGCCTTTCCACAGCAAATATTTGAAACGTGTGTCAGCTTTTTTTCTAGGTAAGGCGGAACCTTATGTTTTGTAAAAGTCAATATGAACTGAAGCATAATGGTGAATTTTCATCTATCCTGCTAGAGGGCTGTTCAACTCAATTGCAAAATGGGCATAGATTTATTTGATGTATGCCAAGGTTAGGTAACTCTAATCAATTATAAAGAGACGGTGTATATCATTTCTTGTGTAGTCATTGTTACAGTATTGCTACCTTATGTGAGGCTGTGCAATGTGCAGTTGTTTTCATCACATGGGAGAAGGGGTGAAAGATGTAATCGTTTGTCACCTTGATTTCAGGAATAGTTCTGTCAGCAGTTTCCTGCAACAAGCTGGTTGTTTTTACCTGAATGGAGCTTCAATCAGCTCCAATGAAATTTCCTGTACACTCTTTTTAATCTCTCTCTCCCTCTCCCCTTTAATTTCAGCCAAACCATTTGAAAGTGGACAGTATTTGGACATCTATGGAATTACAAGAGACCAAGCTGGGGAATATGAATGCAGTGCTGAAAACGACGTCTCAGTCCCAGATGTGAAAAAAGTAAAAGTCACAGTAAACTGTAAGTTGCATGTGTTTTGGAGGGGGGGGGGAAATATTTGAAATGAAAGAGGTTGGTGAAAAACATTGTGATGTAGAAGACGCATTCAGGTAGTTGTCAAATAGTGGTTATCTGTGATGTTAGCTGCGAGAGATTAGCACCATGGCAGCAGGTTCTGTGCAAAAGCAACCGTACTCATGATGGAAGCCTTTCTCATCAGACCAAGAGCTTTTTTCTTTCCTGGCAATCAGAAGGACTGATGTTTCATGCTGCTGCTCCTTTCTGTGACTGAAAAGGGGGTTTGACACCTGAGCATACAATCCCTGGTAGCTTACCTGACTAGGTCTCAGTCTCAGACCTGGGCTCAACTCCTCAAATCCTGGGAAACTCTGTAAATGGTCAGTAGATTGCCCACTACTTTAGTGCATTGTGTTTTTGACATGACAAGCTTTATTTGTGCCTATTGGGTCCCGCCCTGGTTCCAAAGACAGTGAGGTAAGCAGGAAGGTTTTGCCCCTTCCCTACTGAGCTCAAGACCGGGCTTCCTCAACTTCAGCCCTCCAGATGTTTTGAGACCACAATTCCCATCATCCCTGGCCACTGGACCTGCTAGCAAGGGATCATGGGAGTTGTAGGCCAAAAACATCTGGAGGGCCGAGGTTGAGGAAGCCTGCTCAAGACAGATCCCTTTAAGTGAGTGGTGCCCTTCACAGCTGTAGGGCTATGTTAAAGATGCACATTGCACCATCTGGAGGCCCCTGCAGCATATGGACTCTTCTCCTGGTACTCCAATTCATGTCACAGTGGGCACTTCACTAGACTAAATTTATTATTCGTATGTTCCAGAATACGATTTGCAATTCCATTCAGACTAACAAAATAATCATTTGGGTGCTTGGTGCTGCCTCAGATTGCTGCATTCCAGGTAGGGCTTTTACATTATGCCCATCCTGTGAGTTTTTCAGAGATACCATACCAGGATGTAGAAGGCTGAATGGACCCTTGATCACATCTCAGAAGGGCAGCTTTTAAAAAAAAACTGTGTCCTTATAAACATCTGGGGTACCTAAGTAAGTTTCTCTCCTTGCTGAGCTCTCCAGTTCCTTATAACATACTACTTTAGTTTTTCTGCAAGGTGGACACTGGAAAGTTATTTTGGAAACAGGAACTAGGTCTGTTTTTTTTTAACTTCTCAGACACATGGTTTCAAGACTTCTGTTGCTTGGGGCTTTCTCTCAAATGCCACTGTATTATTTCTTGTCCTTCTTTCATAGACAGTGTCACCTCCCATGTTGCTATAACTTAGTTTCAGTTCCTGGGCTTCTATTCAAAGGTCTGTATTGTGTGTAATATGCTTTCAACACTATTATTAAATAAGGAAAACAATAAATAGCAATCCCAAGATGACATTGGCATTAGAAAAATGTGCTGAAGAAGTGAAGGATATTCTTAGAAGGCTTTTTCAAGAGGCAGTTGTCTGTCTCTACCTAGCAGCTCCTCACCTAGCCATTTCGTGTGAAATGCAGAAATACTGTCAACATCTGTTCCCTATTACAAGCAATGATTCATTCTGACTAGGCAGAAGAAGAACATTCAGCAGCATTTAAGGCTAAAGCTTACTTGTATTGGGAGAGCATATGCTCTCTACAGCTATAAAAACTACTGGTTGTATCTGATTTTCATTGGACTTTAAATGTAACATTAAGCACAACTAGAAGTTTAAAGCTGCAAAAGTGCTAACTTGGCTTTGGGAAGCAGGGGAAAGGACTCTAGGACTCTGTCAGAGCCATCACAGCTCCATCCCAAAGCCCAGCTTTGGGAAGGCAGCACGAGGGCTGGGGGTGAGTGTCAAATGTTGCTGAGGACCATGAAAAAAGGCCTCAATGGCCATATGCAGCCACTCAAGCTGCAAGTTGGACCACCCTGCTATAGTATGATCTATGGTGAAGTAACAAATTCTGAGCATCCAGCTGCTAGATCTTGAGAGCAATTGCCTAATATTATTAAGTGAATGTTGAACCTCTGCTCTGGATCTGATTCTCTAAAATAGATGTTACCAAACTGTGGTCTGTGGACCATCAGTGGTCCATGAGCTTCATACAGGTGGTCCATGGCATGTCTGGCTAACTCAGCAGTTAGTGGAGACGCACTCCATTGTCTCTCGAAACAGACAGATGCCAACCATGTTTCTTATATTGTATTTTACTGCATTGCAATTTGAATTCTGTGGAATGCAAACTGCAGTACAATGAAATGCAATATAAGAATTAAAGGAAGCAATAACAAATGCAATAAAAATCAGACAGCATCTAGCACGGCACACTGAAATGGCTACAGCATGCAGGAAATAATCAAGTCATCATTACCAAGGGCATTAGCAATTTTCAAAAGATCTGCAGGGGATGACTTGTGCTTTGTGCTTTAAAGCATAGCTGGTGGTCTGTAAACACCTCAGAATGCTTTGCTTTGCTGGCAAGTATATCATACTACTAGCAATGGGCTATCTCTGAGGATTCTTTTGGTCAAACTTGTTTCTTGATTATTGCCTGAAGCTGGAATAGGAGCACTGGAATCCTCCTTAGATTGCCTTGAGCTGCCTCTGTGTAATGCAACTCTACGTTGGATTGCACAGCCTGCATAAATCGAATGGTTAGTACAGTATAGTGCCTCCTTATTTTCTGTTTGAATAATCCACAGCAGTATTAATGCAGACTATTTTTCATATCCTCCTTCCTCTTCTGTGAAGTCTGTGCAAATTTGCTAGCCGTCCAACATGCTTAGGGTTCCTCTGTATTCAGAAGCTGACTACATTTGATTATCACAAAAATAATAATTAATATTTCTCACTTGTGAGCATCCAAGAGACATTGCTGGCCACTTTGGGGGGTGCAGTACTGGGCTGTAGTATTCTTGCTTAAATTCTCAGAAGATGGATATTGGCATATTTAGTCTTCATAGCAGACACATTGATCTCAAACCTCTTGAAACAGTCTCAGCTTCCATTAAAAACATGAAGTTCTATTGATTCAATTTCATCTTTTTCTTTTGAATGCATGCTATTGTAACAAATAAATTCCTCAGTATTTTTATGCACACAATCCCACCCAGAATCTCAGATCTGTTCAGCTATTTGTTGGTGCAGAGGTGGGGCCTCTTAATGAAAAGTATTTGAGTATCCCTTCCCCCTCTCCTCACTGAATTTAAAAACTCCTGGTCTCTAAGAAGCTGATCAAATATATTCCAGTGTCTTCCATCCATTTTCTCTCTTTTCTTCTTTTACTCATATTGGAAAACAAAATCTCATACAGTTTGGCAGAAGAGTCTCATAACAGCACAGCATATTGTGTGTTCAGGTCTTGCACTTAAATCACAGTATATTGCTACTTGTATACCTCTGGTTCTCTGACACTGGAGAGTAAACTTTATTGCCTTGCCTGCTAGATGAAAAGAAGATTTTGAGTAAACTGCTGTATTAACAAGGGGAGAGAGTCCAACTGGGGGGAAAGATCATAGTCACTTGGTCCTTTGATGTGGAAATTGTGTATCATTTGCCACTCACCTTCCTTTGGACACATTGAATAGGATTCTGATTTCATCTACACTGCTGTAAATCTGGAGTAACTGTCTAGAAATCAATGAAGTTACACCAGATTTATGGCAGCGTAGCAAAGTCCAATTTGTCCTAATGGCCTTGGTTCTACAATTGTAATTAAAGTAGCGGTAAATATTGATGGATGGTTGAGAGTGTACGTGTAAGCCATGATTCACTGACGAAGCTTCAACCAGCAGCAACTCCTGCAAGAGAGACATTGTGATCTCTGTATCATGCAAATGAGCATATGCCTGGCAAGAGAGTTAACTCATTAGGGTGGAGCAGCCATTACACCCACCAGATGTGCATTTAGCAGAACAGCTGCAGGCAGCAAAAAGCAGCTCAGAGTCGGAGAAATGATTTGTGGGTGTGTCTGCGTGTTCATTTTCAATGGATGTGTTTGTTTTCATGTTTGGAAACAAATTCCTATAATACCCCTAATCTACTTCATTGTTTTCGATGAGTCTAATTCTGAAAGTCATATTGCTAAAACTTGTGTGGTGGGGTATATTCCTGTATACTTAGCCCTTTGACACTCAGTTTGTTTGGTGGTGGTTGGAATAGAGTGATTCTTGTTTTTTATTATGCTCATGGAATTGAACATGGATTGTCATTTGAGTCATTGTCATTGGGAGGTAAGTTGTTGAACGTTTGTTATGGGGAGATGCTGGACTTCTTGTTTCTATGCCAATGAGATCCCTGGCTGCACCAGATGGTGCTTCTGGAATGGTACCCAAAGGGACTGTCAGGTTGCAGGCAGACCAGGAAACAGTGAAAATGCTGACTGGCCTCAGGGTAGCAGAGGAAGAGCAGCCCAAGCTAGCTCTCCAAAGGAGAATGTGAAGGGTGGAAGGGAGCATGTTGTGTGAGAGGGCATATTGGCACCCCTCCCACAATATGGTTCTCCTGGGCTTCAGGAAGAGAGGCTGCCAGGGAGGAAGAGACTAACAGTACAAGTGGAGCCCAAGAAAAGGAACTATTCTGTTTCACCTGCCTCTGGGTTCCCTGCTTCTTCAGTTCATCCATAGACTCACTTGAACCTCATAGTCAAGCCAGACACCATAATGCAGGCATAGCCAAACTTGGCCCTCCAGCTGTTTTGGGACTACAACTCCCATCATCCCTAGCTAACAGGTCCAGTGGCCAGGGATGATGGGAATTGTAGTTCCAAAACAGCCAGAGGGCCAAGTTTGGCCATAATGCTATTGTCATTTTAGCAGACTATCAGTATATCTAATTTGATTCAGTTCTGCTTTCAAATGACATTCCAGGCACCAAGTGACTTTCCTGATGGGCTTTATTCAAGGGAAACTCTTTGTCAAGTATTCTGAAACATACCTTGGGAGACTTCCCATTAGCAGCAATTGCCTCCATCCTTATTTCTTCCCATGGTTTACCATCTACTATGTCCAGCCATGGGACACTATGGCGTATATCTAGTGTTAGTCCTATGTGGAGTAGACTCATTGAAATTAATGAACATTACTAACTTGGGTCTATTTAATTTCAGTAGTACTACTCTGAGTAGGGCTTCTTTGGATACAGATCCCAGTTTATAAACAGAGGGAGGAATCAGCAGTGCCAACATTACCCATTAGACAGGAGGGAAGATTTGCAGAAACCAAAGTAGATTAATGTATAGTGGGGTGCCATTTTTGCAATTTAAAGCCTGCTTTTGCATGTAAGTATTAATGATTTCTAATCATCAGATAATACAGTGGTACCGCGGGTTAAGAATTTAATTTGTTCTGGAGGTTCGTTCTTAACCTGAAACTGTTCTTAACCTGAGGTACCACTTTAGGTAGTGGGGCCTCCTGCTGCCGCGGCACCGCCACGGCACAATTTCTGTTCTCATCCTGAAGCAAAGTTCTTAACCCAAGGTACTATTTCTGGGTTAGCGGCATCTGTAACCTGAAGCGTCTGTAACCTGAGGTACCACTGTACTTGCAGTTTAGATCTTGCTGAATCTGGAATTATTATACTCCACATTGGCTTGGTTAGCACATAACACGATGCAATGGTTTAATAAACCATAGGTTAGTTTGATTATCCAAACCTGGTCCAGTGTCTTAACCATGGTTTAGTAATACTAACAAACCAACACTCATGAGTCATGATTTGTTGTTGGTTTATAAACCTTGGCTTATGTTAACTATGGATTAGGGTTATGTGCAAACATAGCTACACAATCACTTTGTAAGGAAACTTGATATTATTGTATCCATATTACAAGTAAGGTTGCTGAGGTAAGTGATGAGGACTTAAACCAAGGGCTTTCTGGTCATATTCTGAGCTGCTATGTCTACACCACCAGGTATGTTCATGGTAACAGTAAAAATATTTCAAAGGTTGCAGGAACTACTGGACCAGCAGATGTAGAGAGAACAGCAGGAGGAAAATAGCAGGAGTGGCCCTTTTAGGCCTAAATTAGACAAACAGGAGATGAGGAAGTAAAACTTTATAGGCCATACCATTTCTGCATGTTTTTTTTTATTTCCAATTTAAAAGGGGGAAAGATGTCCGGACTAAGATGCAGTTGATAATTTCCTATCATTTCAAGTTTTTGCTCTGTACTGTACAATATTGCTAAGATGCATGAGAAGCTACACTGCTGAAACACAAGGCATATTTTTTAAAATATTGAATATTCATTTCATGTAGTAAACAGCTGCTTAGCCATCCAAATGTATGCAAGAAAAATTATCCATTTTAAATTGCTTTTCAAATTTGAAGTTTTGTGGATGGATTGCTTTAAATGAGACATAAACAAGGTCTGTGAGTGCTCTTGTAGCATAAATAGTATTATTCTTCCCTACATCTACTTTTATTGCATAAATTATGTTTTCTCGAAAAATAAATGTGTCATATGCTCTTTTAATGGTGACCTTAGAAAACATGGTAAGTGTGTGGGGTGTTTCAGAGAGAGAGAGAGAGAGAGAGAGAGAGAGAGAGAGAGAGAGAGCGTTAGTTTTAGAAGCATTGTGAAGTTGCTAGTTTCTCCATGTGAGAATACTATTTCAAACTGAGTTAAGACAGATAAGACTTAATACCGTTTTATTTTCCCAGTATTTTTTTTATCATTTTCTGTCAGGGAACTGCCATCAGCTCAGAGGAGAGAGGTGGAAGGGCAGTTGTGTTATAGGGAGCCTCCAAAAATCTTGCGAAGCAGTTTCTCCTCTGGCGAGGAGGGAAGCCCCACCTCCAGTGGAGAGGAGGTGGTGGGACCAGGGGATGCTAGGGAGAGCCTCAACACCGAGCCTGAGCAAACCGGAGAGGAGGGCAGTACCCCTTTTCCAGTGCCCATTCTGCGCAGTAGGTTTAGGCGCAGGGAAGGGAGGAGAAGGTTGGGGGTCACACAACTGTTATGCTGGGGGAGGTACAAGGACTGCCCACTCCCAGGTTCTGCTAGCGACTGAGCCAGACATGAACTTGCGACGCTCTTCACTGTAAATAGTTTGCACTAATAATAAAACTGGAAAAGACAGGTCAGAGTCTTGCCTGTTTGCTCTTGAGCAACCACACCAGCACCGGACATTTTCTATTATATTTTATAAAGCAAATGCTGATTTGTAGATGATAATCTTAACCCCTGCTGAGTCATGAATTAACTAGATTTTAATATTTTACCAGAAAACTGGCTGGTTGGTTGTACCTACAGCAGTTTCGCTAGATCTTCAGTTTTGTAGACAAAGGGCTTTTTTTAAATAGTGAAATTAGAAAAAAGATTAAGTTCTCCTATTCCTAGCAGCAGTATCATTCTGAAAATTGTAAGTAAGTGGTAGGCACCAATGTGGCTGGAAAGAAGTCCGAAGGCTGTGGAGAGGGGGAGGAGAATCTCTCTGCAAAGTTCAGGCTTCCTATCAGCTTGCTGCTTCTGTGCCAGTTCACCATGGAAATATGAGCTAGGCTTTGTTTCTTTGGTGATCTGGCACAGGAACAGCAATGTGGCCGGAAGGAAGTCAAAACAATACTACAGTGGATGGAGAACCTTCTTTTAAAGTGTGAAAAGGGGAAAACCTACCTCAGTCACCTCAACTGTAAAAGTATTTTTATGAGGTTCAGTTATATTTGATGGTGTCTTTCTGGCTTCGTTTTTTAAATAAATAAGATATTTTGTGTGTGTGTGCGATTTGTAACTTATACTTTACATTCCATAGTAAACTGAAACAAGCTGCTGTCATCCTGCCCTTGAGATTGCCTGAGGGCTTTGCTCTTTCCTTCAACTTTGTCCAAACTATGTATGTCCTAGAGATGTACCACCTCTGCGGAATGTTTTGCTTCTGTGGCTGAAAATAATTGGTTACCAAATGTAGAATAATTTTGTGGCATCTGTTGTCCACTGTGAGAACAAGATGCTGGGCTAGATGGATTATTTGGCCTGATCCAGTAGCCTTGTTCTTATGCTCTTATGTAACAGCACAGAATCTTGTTTTGTTATCATCTAAGTCAATAGGAATTCTGCAGAAAAACTGTGTTCTCACATTCAGTTGTGTTTTAAATTCTGTGCCCTATAGTTGAGTTGGACATGCAACCTCACTCAGAAATACAGTATATATTGTTGTGCACCACCCCAATGCCCAAGCAGGGTGAGATCCCAGAGGTTCTAGGCGCTTACTCAGGTTTCGAGTTCTTTTGGAATGAGGTGCATCGGAGATTGTGGTGTCTTTATGATGTCTGGTCCATTCACACATGTATACAACCTCAGCCTATGATGGAGGGGTTCCCAGCATTATCAGCCTAAGGGGACCTTGGATTCCAGCAGAAATCAGGCATGGCCTTCCCAGCCTGCTGTCTTCCTTCCAGCTTCTACCTTTTAGCTCACACAAGTCAACTGGGCTTTGTCTTTCCAACTACCAGTGAGTTGAGAGAGTGGAGCCCACCTATTTGTCATCTGACACAGATCTGCTTCCTTTTTTACCTTAACAACCCATTACCTCACCATGAAGCTAGCCAGGCTATTTCAGGAATTAGAAGGAACTCGGTATATAGCCTACCTCTCCCCCACAAACTCAAAAAAAATGTATGTTTCCTAAAATAAAGTAATAAACATTATATTTAAAAAAAACCCACCTTAGAAATGTTCATAGCCAGAGAAAAGTAATTAAAAAAAAATATCCCTAACTATTTAAAACAAGAAGAGAAAATCTTTATTATCCTATAAAACACAACTGTCTCATCAGTAAAACACAGCACGTGAAGTATCCCCATAACACCTACTGCCATTAAATGGACAAAATCCACCGCAACCTCCATCCCTATAAAAATTAAGAAAATCTCTATGTAAGCAACTGCAGCAGCAAAACCCCCAACCCAAACTATTCTAATGTGACTTTTTCCTAGTTCTTCTGTATAGTATTTTGAGTAAAGAATAAAAATGGATCCACAGCAGCTCCCTTGCGTGTTTGTGGATCTGTGTTTGTGTGTGGGTGTAACATCCCACCCCCTGCATATGCCCTGTAGACCTGAGATCTTCATGCCAGCAGAACTTTAGTTTAAGCTTCACAGGACATGGTCAGTCTCAGTATCACCACATGGAGGCGGTTGGGGGGGGCATAAAAACTTTGCCGCATGAAAATGAGGGATAAAAGTCACCTTGTGCAGACTTCACTATAACCTTATTTTCACAGACAAGAATCGGAATTCTTTCAACAGAGAATGTTTGGGTTTAATTATTTATTTTTCTTGGATCCTTTTGAGTGGTTGTTTTTTGGGGGGAGGATCTTTTATTTTTTTATTTTTTGCAGAGCAGCTTAACATATTAGCATTTCTTAGAAGTCTGTGTTGCTGTTGCTATGGCAGTTTGCATAATATTATCTATAATGCTCATTTCACTTTGAATTCAGACATACTGTACCAGTTGCTTGAACTTAATTATATATGTACTCTTAAACCTACTGTGGAAGAAATTAGGGGACTGTGGTGTGTGTTGTGCCTTTTGCTGTCGAGACGTATCATTCTTGCTTTAATCTTTTGGAAGGCATGTTCCATTGGAACGAGGGTGTTTTTTTAAAAAAAAAAAAAACATTAGAGAATGGTAAGAAGCCAGCTTGGATTTCTGGAATAAATTGCAGTACAAGATCCAAAACAGTGAACAAATGAAATCCTTCCCCCACCCCAGAAATGTTGAGTTCCCTTTCACAGTATTATCTAATGAACAAATAGCACAAACAATTTTGGTACAATTATTGGAACTATGCAGTTAATGCAGTTACTATTTAACATTAATGAAAGCCTAATATGAAATGCATGCAGATTGAAATCTGCCACTTGTTAATCATCCTACTATATGCTTGCAAGTTGCCTACTAAACATAATCTGCCTTTTCTGTCTGATTCTCTACCAGTTGTGTGAAAATATCCTTTATGTTCTCAGCCACAGCATCGGGTTGGAATTTCAGTTGAGCTGTTCATGGGCATATCTTGAATGGAGTTTGCCCAGCATTAGGGAACTAGGTAAAGGTAAAGGTACCCCTGACCGTTAGGTCCAGTCACGAATGACTCTGGGGTTGCGGCACTCATCTCACTCTATAAGCCGAGGGAGCCGGCGTTTGTCCGCAGACAGCTTCCGGGTGACTAAGCTGCTTCTGGTGAACCAGAGCAGTGCACGGAAATGTCATTTACCTTCCTGGCGGAGCGGTACCTCTATATCTACTTGCGCTCTGACGTGCTTTCAAACTGCTGGTTGGCAGGAGCTGGGACTGAGCAATGGGAGCTCACCCCGTCGCGGGGATCTGAACCGCCGACTTTCTGATCGGCAAGCCCTAGGCTCTGTGGTTTAGACTTGCTAATCCCCATGCATGCAATAGTACATACACAAAGGGACAAAATAATACTTTTCTCCCCACACTTCTCCTAGTCTACTCATGTACTCTACACATTATGCCAATAAAGGCCGAATGAATGACTATACACTGCATGGAAATTGACCAGTTCTTGTACTATACATGCAAATCTTTCAAGCTAACAATGCAATCCTATTCATTTTTGTTCAGTGCAATTTACTCTTAAATGTATGTGCATAGGATTGCAGCCTGATTCACTGTTATGGGTGAGCTGATGCAATTTTCCTTCTTGAGCAATTTAGAAGTGATGCAAACAACTTCTGCTAGGAAGATACCCTCCCTAGTGAAACTGTGGAATAAAATGCAGCTGTAACTCTATGGAGCAATTCCACTTACTGCTTTGTTGATGCAGTAATGTCCATTGTCAGCTGGACTCCCTGTGTACAATATTGCCCTGATTAATTTACGATAAGGACTGTATGCACATTGAACCCAGCATTTGAAACAAAATCCTGCAATAATGAAATGCTGTAATTCACGCAAATTGCATAAATATTGTCATTCAAATAATCAGGAAGATATGCATTTTTATTATTTTGCACGATTTATTATCTTTAATCTGAAGCCGTTCCAGAAATTTGGCATTCCCCTACTCCCCCCTCAACTGGAAATGAATTGAAGTTTAAGAAAGAGTGGATATAACTGACTAGTTGGATTGTGATGTAAAAAATCGGTTGCCTGGGGAAAGAGATAATAGTTCATGGTAAACGCTATACTATTTCACTGTCTGTTGTCATAGGAACATAGGAAGCTGCCTTATATGGAGTGATACCATTGTGCTATCTTGCTCAATGTTGTCTACACTGACTGACAGCTTCTGTCATTTTTTAATATTTTTGAGACCTTTCCAGATTACAAAAATGTTATTTTTTAAAAAATAATGTTTATTCAATTGCCACATTTTGCACCATAGCCTCCGTTTTGTGCTTGCAGAAAAGTCCTGTTGCTGCATAAAACACACAGCCCTGTGTATTTCACTGCTTGTAAGCTGTATAAATCAAGAGCCCCATTTTTTAAAAAAAAGAATGAATCTTCTGAAACTGTCCAATATTCCACATGAGTAGTGTGAAAGAAAGTTAAAAGCCACACTAAAAATCTAAAAGGCCTTCACCGTTCTATCATTCACATTTCTGTCCACAGACTATGTTGTGTTATCATGTAGAGCATGTCATTTTAAGACAGCAGTCTGTCAAGGTGGGCTGTCTTCTGCTTCCATGGAGATATTGAGCTGATCAGTTGCATAAGCTGAGTAGGACAAGGGATACGGCTTGGCTCCTGCTTGAAGCTAAGAAGATACTGATGGCATAACACTGCTGTTGTCACATAGAACATATAGCTTTCTATTCAAGTGGCAAGCTTTACAAGTCAATCAGAATGCCAGCAAACACATAATGTTTCTGCTGCTCTAAGGCATAGGAATAGATGCATTTTTCAGCACGAGTTCCAGGCAGTCACACTGAATAATTATGGGGAATTTGAAAATATGTTCAAAGGAATTATTTTAATTGCCTTCATCCACTGTTACGTTTCAAACAGAAAACATCAATGAATTTCTGACCTGTGCAATAAAAAGAATACTTCCCCAATGGTTGTGAAATACAGATTGGAGTAATCATTACCCCTAGGCTTTTCTGCTCTATGTTATTTCTTTGATGGCTAACTCTGACGACTTGCTGTGGAGTTTCTTTTTCTTTACTCGATGATCTGTCAAAGAATTGCAGGTGGTGTCTCAGGCAGGCAATCCTTTGTTTTTAGCTTGTACCAGACATCTGAAATGTCCAGAAATCTAGGCAGTGGTCACTTGTTTTCCTTCCAGAGCAATTAATTATTATTAAAAGAGAGGGGGGACAAGCAAGAGCACTAGTGTACACACACACACACACACACACACACACACACACACAGTTTCTCCCCCAACAGACACCTTGTACTCAGCTATACAGCTGAAAATAAAACATTTTAAATGTGTTGTAAAGTGCAATATACAAATGTGAAACTAGGTGGTGACAGTGAGCTATGCCAAATTCAACGTCTTTTTCAAAACTTTTTTTAAAAAGCATTTTTACAGCGTTTTTAGTGTGTGTGTGGACTCCACCCTGAGCTGTTAATTTGGATATCAGCAAATATATAATTGTTGAGGGTTAAATTGATATTCAATAGCAACACTGCTAGCAATCATGAAAACACACACAAAAAATTGCACTAAATTTGAGGTTAATGGCTTGGGTTCTTTTTGGCCATATCAAACATTGTGCAAACAGAAGGCAAAGTTGTGCAGTGGATCTTTCCCTGTCTCCCCCCTCACTTTTGTTTTAGGAGTTATATGTGGAGCTGGGCTCTTAAGGCAGATTAGTGCAATGGTTGGTACTCTCATTTTGACTCAAGAAAATCACCATTTTATAGTTCAAATTGGGAAAAATTAATACAGTAAATGGACAAAAGTACAAAGATTCACAAAATGTTTAGGGGTATGCATACCCCTGTGTCCCTCCAGAAAGAAAGCACTGGTTATACTTCCCTTGATTTCTGTATTCCTGGACCGAGTGCTTTTTCTACAGTGAGAAGTTGTGCAACGGGCATCTTGATACCTGCTCTCTGTTTGTGCTGGTCGTCTTCTCTTTTCCTGTCCCACAGGATTAATAGAAATAACGGAAAATTCTTAAACCTTGGCAGGGGAGGAGAACAACTGCAGATTTATTTAACATTGCCAATTTTCTCTGCTTGTGGCCATGTTTTTCTATGATATCTTCCTGTTAGTGAACCTAGTTAGTTAAAAAAATCTTATTACTGTAGTTGTTGCATCTGTTTGGAAAATGAATCTTTTTTGTGCTGGGATAATGGCTTTTTCCTTCCTTTTTAAAAGGAGTTTACCAGTCATCAGCCTAATATTCTTCGATTTGTTTCTGTCTGTCTGTGTAGCTTTCCATAAGAGCATTTTGTAAACTTGGTTTATTTTTAATGTGGAGGGGTAGGCCCTACACTTCTCATGGTTACTTCATGAAATGTGCATGTATATCAGGTACAAGGCAGTGTCAGTGAACAGTGGCTTTTCAAAATTAAAAAAAGAAAGAAAGAAAACCCTGTCAGTAATGCTGATTCACTAACAAGAAAGCTGTCATGCTGTGACAGCTGCTGTCTTCACAACTCCACAATCTGTTCTATGCTAACACTGGCTTAACCCTCCCATTCATTATGTGGTAATAATGAGCAATGTCCTGAGCAATATCATTTGACTGGACGTATTGGTCTGCTTTATTATGTATATATGCCCCACAAACTCAAAAGACAGCAATAGGATGCTGCTTCTCTGCAAAACCAGTTTGTTTATTCTGTCACCTGGGAATCAGGGTAAATAAATTGTCCCAATTCAGAAATTGCTCATAACAGAAACAGTTTAATTGCTATGGAGAAAGCACAGAACTTTAGTCTGCAATTTTATGTACCTTACCCAAGAGTAATCTCCAATGAAAAAGTGGATTTATTTGTTAATGTACTAGGGTAGGTTTAACTTTGTTTATTTTTTTGAGTTCTTGTTGGTTGTGTTTATGGTTTTTAATTTCCATTGTTATCATTGCTCATGATCTTTCAACCCCACTGGAAGGATCCAAGTTCTTTTCTTCATTTTTCACTCCTTGATAGATTGACGATTTTGTCATTCAGTATCAGAGACTGCAACATCAAGCAATGGTTTGCATGTGTGAAGAAGCCATTGCAGATGAAGCACTCAGTACAACCCACCCCCTTGACATTATATCAGACACAATATTTTTCCATGGAAGCAGGCAAGACTCTCAGCTGTTAAGGGGACACACCAAGTGATAGAAGTACACATACCAGCACCGCTATGCTTTATATACTGGCGGTGCACACAGTTTGTACACCTGTAGCCACTGAAACCTGTTGTGTATTCACAGGAGTTGCCAGGGTCATGATAGTACCCAGAGGTTTACAGGTACATGCCTCAGTGGATTGTAGATATCATGCATGCATTTTGTGAAGTACATTCCAGGTAATTTTCGTCTGATTTTATATTATATTAGAAGAAGGCTGCAGTTGCCTTTAGTGAATGCCTTCTATTGTCTGTTGAAAGACATGGCTTGCAGATATCTAGAAATAAATGAAGCAATTGATGGTTGGTATAGCAACCAAGGAGTAATGTAATGATTTTTTTTCTTTTAAAAGAAAAAACCCCTCCTAATTGGGGTGCGTTGCTCTGTAATCTGAGAGTATTCATTGTCCTAGCCACGTTAGATTGGAAGCGATTCCCATTATTTTCAATGGACTTTCCTTCCCAGTAATTGCAGCAAGCCTTGGTCTGCAGTCCTAATCATGCTGCAAATTACAATTAGGCCAAGCTGAGCACAGCTAGACCTACTTGTAAGGGAACATGCTTACATTTAAAATATTATTATAAATTGTCAACATTTTAGCAATACATCTCAGATACTTTAGTAATACACACAACATGGCGGAGCAGACAGAGCATTGTAAGATTTAGGGCAGTGCAGACGGTTGCCCCACATAGGGCCCCAGGTCAAAGGGGTGCAAAACTGAGAGGGTCCATAGTTGAGAAGATCCATGGGGGGCAAATTTTGACCTCATTCAGGACACCAGATTACCAAAAGTTAATCTTTCCATCCCTGGAGTCAGAGTGTCAGACTAGGAGCTGGAAGGTCCAGGTTTAAAACCGAAATCTATCACAAAGATCACAAGGTGAGCCTGGACAACTCACTGTCCCCCAGACTAATCTACATCACAGGGTCATTGTGATAAAACGGGTAAAAGAGAGAGAACTATGTATGCTGCCCTGAGCTGCTTGGAGGAAGAGCAGAATTAGAATCCCATGATGTAGTGTTAAGAAAACTTGACATTCCAAGTAGAGATTAATGGTTGCTGCCATTCTTATAGTAAAGTTGTCTTCCTGTGAAAAAGCTATGCTATAACACAAGCGTGTGCCATCTGGTCTGGTGTCATGTATTCTCCTATTAAGCTACATTATTTGGGCAGGATCTTTCTGCACCAATTCTATGATCCCCAAGCTTTATGAAATCATTCTTCCCGCGTGCCTTTGCAGACACTTGATAAGCTCCATTTCTCCCATCTAAACAGCATCATGAAGCCCTTCCAAATTTAATTAAACTTTCTATTTCTGTTGCATATGGTGCCTGGGTTCTTTAATTAAGTGCAGTATGTTTCTCCTGGCAGATCCCATTCATATGATTCAGACTCAAAGCTGAAATAATAAGGCTTGGTGAGGTTGCAAGTTTCACAAGAACACAAGGAACATAATGAATGGTTATTATTTCCTCCCCATTCAAGGCAATGACCATTTCAAAAAGGAAGTAATAGTGATAGTCATTGGTTAATCTATTTCCTGTTGTCTGGTCTGGAGCATCTCCAGAACATTTGGCTGTTACAATCCTGGTTTTATCCAGTGCCAATGGAAGATGTAACAAGAATCTTGCTTACTCAGCTAACTTTAGCATTTCTTATGATGTAAAGCATACATTTCTCTTATATCTAAGGAAAAAACGTTTTGCCCTCTTTTTAATTTTCTGTGACAAGGGTTGTCAAGGCAGCACCCAAAATCAGGACTGAAATAAGTATTCTAATGTATATAATAAGTTGTTGGTTGCAGTGTGTGTGTGTGTGTGTGTGTGTGTGTGTGTGTGTGTGTTTGGTGCCCATAACAGTTTCTCTAACTTTCAATTGAGCCTATTGGCCCAATTGTGGTTGGCAGTTCCTGCTATGTATTTGTTCCTCTAAAATAGGAAGCCTGTCCTTTCTGCAAACTAGTTGTTTTGATGTTGCAGTCTGTGGCCCTTAGTTTTTACAGATATGTGTAATTAGGATGCTTACCTTTCTGAAAAATAGATTGATGTATATTCACTTCTCTTTCAGTTCTTCACTTACTTGCCTGTAATGGATAAAATGAACACATAGTACATTACACTCAGAGTATACCCATTTCAATTAATAGGCTTCAATGATGACTGCTTTAAATCCATTTATTTCAATGGGTCTCCTCTGAGTATGACTTAGTTGGATACCACTAACCACATTCACATAACACTAGAAGCAGTGAGCACTTGCCATTTCCACCCGTCTGTCACAATATTGGTGCATCCTTTGCTAACATAAGCATCATGGATTTGCACTTGAATTGACATATATTAGGCTGACTCAGGACTGTTTTTCAAGTACTTACAGATTCTGAAGCAAAGAGGGCTAAGTTGATAGCCATACAAAAAGGGGAGAATTTATAGGCTTAGCTTTTGTGAAGTGTTGGTCCTTTCCTTTAAAACATTAAATGTTTTGGGATCAATATATTTAAAGGCTTATTAGGCGCAATTCTTAGATATACAGGATAGGGCCTTCTTAAACTGTGGTGCCTTCGCTGTAGATCTCTCTATCTGGGAATGTATGCTTGTTGCCTTATCAACTGACATTTTAACATCTTGTGAAGTCTGTTTTGTTCCAAAAGGATGTTGGTTATTATTATTTTGGTGCTGGCTTTCCCAAGGGGTTTTTGGCTTTGTTTCATTTTTTTTGCTTCATTTTGTGTGTGTGTGTGTGTGTGTGTGGTTTGTTACCTGACTTGGGAGCCTCGCCTAGGGAATAAAAAAGTGGGATATAAGTATTTTTATAAAATATATTTAATAAATAAGCTTTTCTTTTAGAACAGCCCCCCGCTGCCCATTTTTTTCTCAGCCACATAGTTATAAGTTGATGGAGGAACCCTGTCTAAAAGCAGAATGATGACCATGCTGAATCAGGTAGCTCAATAGTCCATTTGGTGTTCAGTTACCTGCCCACTACTTGCTACTATTTGGTATCTAGTTAGCAAGATACAGTCAGAATGGATACAGATACAGATGCAGACCTCTGTGCTGTTTCTGCTGCCCAACTGCAGATTGTTGATTGGCAATATCAAGGTCCCAGCTCTCCCGTCTTATTATTCTTTATCTTCACAATGGATTTGGACTGATCAGTCTTTCAAATAGAGGACTGACCTGTGACAGTCCTTCGAATAGAGTCCTGCCCTCTGTGTGGACCCATGGCTACACAATATTAATCATCAAATAGTATGAGGAAGAAATAGGGGTTGTTTTATTGTAGTGATAAGGACAATGTTCCATCAGCACAAGCATTCCTGTTTGCCTGATCTCCTCTCTCCACTCCAGATTTGGGGAGGAGGCAGGAGAGGCAGGTCTTCTTGTACTAGTAGGACTCATTGTGCTGACTTCCACTAGCACTGCGGAATATTTGAATACAGCTCATAATGTTCCTGAAGAAGAAAGTTTCATTTTTGCCATCACAACTTTCATCAATTATAGTTCAGACTTTGGCAACACTCCCATTTTGCTGAGTTGTGACATTATTGCTGGGAAATTACTGTCAAGAATCCTGCTTCTGTTATTCTTTGAAGAAAAAAATGGGCACTTGCAGAAATGGTGAAACTAACCAAACACATTTAAATATAAAATGGACAAGAAAAACACCTGCAAAATATGTACGGAGACCTGAAACAACAAATATAATTAGTGCAACTTGTTTTTGTGTTCTTTATTGCAATCATAATTTAATACTTAATATAAGTTTGTTCTCTACATTCATTTTTTTTTAAAAAAGAAAAAGCCTGTGGAAGTTCATCTCTAAATGCATGGGACTAAAAACAAACTCTTTGATGAATTCTTTGTTCAGTTAATTGGCAAAGTGGATATGGTCATTCTGTAATGCATGTTGTAAAGAAAACGGCTTATTATATAGTCTCCCATCAATGAACACATGCAGCTTCTTCGTAAGACAGATAGTCTGCACAATAAGTACAGGTGATAGGGATGATTGGCTGTCTGGTGTTTGATTTCCATACCAGACAGACCCATTAGAGAATTTGCACCGGCACACAATTAACACGGAGGGGAACGGATGGCAGGGAAATTAACCATTGGGAATGGCAGCATAGCATTTAACAAGCATTGCCTGTGTCCTTAAACAGTATACAAATATAAAAAAATATTATATCAAGATACCAGGTTGTATAAAATGGTGCTTTTCCATAAGTTTAAAGAGTCATTAAATTCACAGAATAATATTCGATTTAATACAGGAATCACTAACATGGTGCCTTCCAGAACTTGCAGTCGGGGTTGGTGAGAGCTATAGTCCAACATCTGGAGCCCATTGGCTACCACTGATCTAACAAATGCTAACACTAGATGAGGGGAAGCATATTTTGTTTACTATTTCTGAAGGCTTGATTCCACTTTTCATTGTTTTCTCAGGCTGATCCTCTTGAACAGATAAGAGGGGTTCAGGGAACTGCAAGGGAGAGGCAGAATTGGTGAATATTGCCCCTCCTCTTCCATTAGCAGGGGCCTCCGGTGGATCAGAAACTTTTCCACAAATGGAAGGACTTCAATTCCTGAAGGGACACAACTAAAAACAGCTGTTATGAGCTTTCCCTTTGATGTTGGGAATGTTCTAGATTGCCCTTTTAGTTCAATCAGGACAGCAGCAGTGAGATTCAGCCAGCGTGGCTAATGCCTCATATGGATCGCATATGTGCCCTAGCACATTATCTACAATCCTCCTCCATACACATGGTAAATGTGAAGGATTTTCAGTAGAGGACACCACGTGGCAAGGGTTCTTTATAGCCAGAAGTCTGAATATTACTGATATAGCCCATGATCAGCCCTACATTAAGGCGTGATTTTTGACAACTCGTATTACTCTCCTTTCCATTACTTGACACTATATCAAATTACAGCATTTGATAACATGGCATAACATAACACGATTGGGGTTGCATCTTGATGAAACTACAAATCTTAAAGCCTTGTCTTCATTATGATCATTTTATTTATCCCCTTCAAAATAAATTTAATAAAATAAACAGGCCTAATGATTGCATCCTTCCTTTCCACTAAAAAGAACCATATTTTCCATTAACTTGCTTCAGGCAGGTTGGGGGAGGAGTTCCAAATTTTCAATATTGCAATTACAATACATTGAGATCATGACACAATAAAACGTTTGTGCCCCATTGGGCAATTTTTGCCTTCATTTCTTCTACAGGAATCAATGGGACTGAGCAATATTTAATTATGGGTGGATGGATCATGCCCTAATAAATTGCATCTTTCAGTATAATCCTCATCTGCTGCTGGCATATTTGGAAACCGGGAGCCACTTAATGTGTATCACTGATTTTATAAGCAATTTTTATAAGCAGTTATAACAATCCATTAGGCGTACCTGTGGGAAATTCATATTTTATAAGAATCTGAAATTATCTAAATTATGCATAATTAAAAACACTGATAATCTGTTAGAAGGAATAATTGTGCCTCTGTTTCATCATCATATTATGAGGACTAATTGGAGGAAATGTGTATGAGCTGCTTGAAAGAGCTATTTCTCCCCAAATTATACAGATATCTAAAGCAAAGATCTTATCACTGTGGCTGAAATCCCATGCAATAAGAGCTATTGAAGGAAGGAAGGAAGGAAGGAAGGAAGGAAGGAAGGAAGGAAGGAAGGAAGGAAGGAAATAAATGACCAATCCAAGAAAAACCCTCCTCAAGACTCCCAGCTGCCACTGAGGGACAAAGTGATGGGCAAATGGACACAAAGTAGATATGAAAAAGACACAGACACAGAGAGAAACAAATAATACATGTGCAATGAGGCAAATAATTTTCAACTAGAGTAAGTTCCAGGCATTCCAGAATCATTGGGCAATATCCAATCATGCCAGTCCACTTGTACAACATGAATTCTATAAATGGGAATGTAACTGTCACACCTAGTAGGCATTTTACACTTGTGAAGGATGTTGGGCATCGATGATGATGATGATATGCGGTTACAGTTTAGCTTGTGCACTACAGTATGTTCAACAATGCCAACTCTCCAACGTCTTGTTCTAATGCTACATTGGATCTCACCCATTCTTGTTTCTCCATTTATTAGAAAGATAATTTAAAAGAAAATAATCTTTGTTTCAGCACATTGACAAGCAAATTGCTAAAAGAACAACCTCAACAAAATGAAAATGAAAAGCACAAATAAAAAACAGGGCCCAAATCTTGCTAAATAAAGCCGTATTGCTTTATGACTTTACAATTAATACCACAAAATGTTTGTTTAATCAGACAATGTGGTTAATCACAAAGGTGAAATTGAAAGTTAGCACTGTTGAATGCTAGCGTAAAAGTTAATAAATTCAGCTCATAATCATTATGCACATGCTAGTTATAATAATTTACTGTCCATATCAAATCTTTATAAGCATTGTAATTAAATATAAAAATGCACATTAGAATTATAATGAGTAATTAGGGCAACATAACTAATATGCATAAAAGTCCCAAAGCTCATTAAAATGTTAAAAGATGAAACCTGGTGCAGATAGAAGAAGGATTTTTTGCATATTTTTTGCATCCATCTGAATGCCAATATACCTCCTGCACAGCTTTATCTACACTTTCATTACCTGCATATTTAAAACAGAACAGAACTCAAACATTTGGGATGTGAACAAAATTTAGCACTACTCTATCTAATATACAGTTGGAATGAGAGAGACAGTTTCACTTCTAGTGAGGCTCTTTAGCCCTTTAACATAGCTGTGAGTTGTGAAGAATGGAAGAGGAGGCCATGCAAAGTAGATGCCAAAAGAGATTCCTGGACAAAGAAATTATACATATTTGCTGAAAGAAATGCTCTCATTTGTTGTGCTAATGTGCCACTAAATAAACCCTCAAAAGCATGAACATAAAAAGGTTTCAAAGCTCATTAAAATGATAAAAGATTAAACTTGCTATAGAACAGAAAGAAGTTACTGTTTTTTTGGATCTTCACATTTCTTTGTGAAGTTTTCTGGGTTGGCCCTCTTTTTGCTATTGACGTTCTTATAGACTGCTCATTAAGCAACAAGACTTCCGTGTTCCTCATTGGCTACAGGCCCGGATGCAAAGATCCACAAGTGCTCCAGTGTATGCCTGGAGTTCTCAGCAAGCATAATGGAGCTGTGCATATAGACATTTTGCCAGGTATAAGGCTATCGAAACATAGCGACGGGAACTTGGACTGGATAGAAGAAGAGAAGAGTTTGGATTTGATATCCCACTTTATCACTACTCTATGGAGTCTCAAAGCGGCCAACATTCTCCTTTCCCTTCCTCCCCCACAACAAACACTCTGTGAGGTGAGTGGGGCTGAGAGACTTCAGAGAAGTGTGACTAGCCCAAGGTCACCCAGCAGCTGCATGTGGAGGAGCGGAGACGCGAACCCAGTTCACCAGATTACGAGTCTACCGCTCTTAACCACTACACCAACACTTGCTATCCGCTATTAATCTCTCATGGACAACTCACTGTTTCTCAGCTTAGCATACATAAGAGGGAAATTGGGAAGATACAATGGGATCAGTCTGGGCGTGTGCCCTGAGCTATTTGGAGAAAGGATGAAATATAAACAAGGTCTCCTGAGCACTTGGATCCTGAGATTCATGGAGCATATGTGTAGGAGCCTTGATGATGTTGTTGTTTAGTCATTTAGTCGTGTCCGACTCTTCGTGACCCCATGGACCGGCACGCCTGTCTTCCACTGCCTCCCGCAGTTTGGTCAAGCTCATGTTTGTAGCTTTGAGAACACTGTCCAACCATCTCATCTTCTGTCGTCCCCTTCTCCTTGTGCCCTCAATCTTTCCCAACATCAGGGTCTTTCCCAGGGAGTCTTCTCTTCTCATCAGGTAGCCAAAGTACTGGAGCCTCAGCTTCAGGATCTGTCCTTCCAGTGAGCACTCAGGGCTGATTTACTTAAGAATGGATAGGTTTGATCTTCTTGCAGTCCAGACTCAAGAATCTCCTCCAGCACCATAATTCAAAAGCATCAATTCTTCGGTGATCAGCCTTCTTTATGGTCCAGCTCTCACTTCCACACATCACTACTGGGAAAACCATAGCTTTAACTATACGGACCTTTGTCAACAAGGTGATGTGTCTGCTTTTTAAGATGCTGTATAGGAGCCTTAGAAGAAGGCTAAACTCTGAAATTTAGATCAGACCCTAAGGCATAATAAATACTTAAACTATGGCATTCACCACCTTAGGATGAAGTGGTTGCCACCAATTTGGGTGTTATTAAAAGGGAGTTGGACAAATTCATGGAAGATGAATCAGAAAATGGCCATCAGTGGCCACTAGTTATAATGACTATGTAATGCCTCTCATGTCCTACACAATATGCACATGGGGAGAGTGTTCTTGTACTAAGGTCCTGCTTGCCATCTTCATATAGGCATCTTATTGGCAACTGGAGAGCAATGTGCTGCTGGATTAGATGGGTATTTGGTCTGATCCGGCAGGGCTCTTTTCCTGTTCTTAAATGTGATGAATTCAGAATGCCATTGTATACATGCATGATGTGGCCATGTAAGCAATACTTTATGTACCCCATTTTGCAAAGCAGTTTGTGGCTCCAAAGAATGTATGGAAAAGAGCAACTAAAATGGTTATTAAAGTGAGCCAATAGCACCCACTCTGGGAGGGATGCTATCTTGTCCTCTGCCTCTGGCAGCATAATGTCCTAGGCTGACCCAGTTAGGGGGAACAATTAGCTGCTGAGATAAGCATATGTAAAACTAGGAACAAAAGAAAGTGTCCAGCAGTTCTGCGCATGATTTGTTGTATGTCTCTTGGAACTTCAAGAATAATCACAGCTTGGGTTACACATGGCTAATTTCCCCACAATAAATGTAAAGTATAACTAGAAGCTGCTAACCCTCCCAGTAGCTTTCATTGTATCTCACTATCGGGAACTGATGGAAGAGGACCACAATGAAGTCTGAAGAAACTCCTTAGCATTTGCTCAGCACCTAACCTCTTTAGTGCCACCCCTGGGAACCCCTCAGTCCCTTCCTACACTGAAAAGTAGGCTTCAGGCCAACCTGCAACCGGCTTTGAAGCAAAAATGGAAGGGAAGGGAATATGTGTGTCCCTTTTGGATATTCATGTGCATCCCATTGTATAAAAGGCATTGCAGGCTGATTGCCACTAAGGGTGCCACTAGAAATGATATTGAGGATTGATTATTGAATCCCTGTAGCTATGGAAAGGGGGTGGCGAATTGGGGAAAGACCACAGCACTTCAAGTTACAAGAATGGAAATTCCGACTAAAGATACGGAAAAACTTTCTGACAGTAAGAGCTGTTCAACAGTGGAACAGTCTCCCTTGGGAGGTGATGGACTCTCCTTCCTTGGAGGTTTTTAAGTAGAGGTTGGATGGTCATCTGTAATGGATGCTTTAGACATAGCTGTCAACTTTTCCCTTTTCTTGTGAGGAATCCAATTCGGACTAGGGGAATTTCCCTTTAAAAAAGGGAAACATTGACAGCTATGGTTTTAGATCAGTGGTTCCAAATTAGCTAATTAGTGAAGACCCCCTGTTTTTCAAAAGCCGAGCCATGGACCCCCTACTTTTGAACATAACTCTATGATAGTTACCTCTGCAAAGCAATTTTTCAAACAAAATGTGGGGTAGCCCCTAATAAGCAAAAGATTTTAGGTATACTGAAAAACAGACTAGGGCTGGCTTTCGACATTGTGATAAATCAGCAGCTAAACATCATGATATTCCGATATATCACAATGTCTGAAATTGGAGATCAGGCATGCGGATGAGCTAAGGAGCAGCTGCGGAAATCACATGGGGGGGGGGAGAGGAGGCAGAGTCACCTCCACTGCATGTTTTAAGTGGGAGGGGATGGGGATGGGGTGTACATCAAGCCCCCACCAGTGGGGCAGCCAGCGAAAATGCATGTCCACTGTGGCTGCTGCTGCTTTTACTGCTGACTGAGAACAGTTGCTCTGCCTCAGTGCCAGGGGAGGGTAGTGCCACAGTGCCTTGAAGTGAGGGCGATCATCTGCCCTGGTCTCCCTCAGTGTGAGGGAAGGCAGCTCAGATCAGCAGCGTTATCAGCTGAGACCATCAAGTGATATCAGTGGTGCCTTGAAATTGGCTGCCTTGCCCTCTCTCGCTCAAGGAGCGATATATTGCTGCGTATTGCCGGGTCAAAATTGTTATTGCGGGGTGATTTCAAATCCAGTTTTGGCCAATATATTGAAAAATTGCATGGCGCTAAAACAGACCATAAAATTTGTGATATTACCAAGCAAAAATGAAAAAAAAATAGTTGGGTGGGAGGCAAGGGACCTCCTGGGTGCATTCTGCAGACTCCCAGGGGTCCCCAGACCACTAATTTGGAACCACTGCTTTAGATCCTTTAGCTGAGATTCCTGCATTGCAGGGGGTTGGACTAGATGACCCTTGGGTTCCTTCCAACTCTACAATTCTATGATTCTATGACTAGGGAAGGCTGTTTTAAAGTTGTTCCTCCTGCACAATTTGCTCAACTAAAATGTCATCCAAAGCTGCAAACATGCAGGTACCATATGGGCATGTTACCCTACACTGGGCAAACAGCAGCTTTGATAGATGGGCTGGTTTCAACCTGAAAAACTGTGAAGGTAAACGGGTTGATCCCTCTCCCAAGCCCTGCTCTGATCATATTTTCATGCCCTGTACCAGACAGTTTAGAAACAGTGGGGATTGGGGTGGAATCCTGCAAGTATCATGTTCAAGCAACTCCAGTGTCCTGTTACATTTGGTCCAAGTACAATACCTGTGTATTTCTGCACTGCAAATGACTGGGAAGGGTAACAGAATCATAAAGGAAAACTCTAGTGCTCTATCTGTATATATTTTGGTTTACCACATTTTCCTTCTCCTTTCCTATTGTATAGAACAAACTTTTAAAGTCATCTATTTTTAAAAAATCTTCCTGACTCCTTGGTTTTCTTGATCTCTTTGTAGTCATTGTTTTCTGCACTGCCAAGACATCAAATTTTAAAATGTATATTTGATTAATGACTGATTTCATCATGATTTGTTTATCTTCAAAAAGAAAATTATGACAGCGCAATATAGCTTTCTTGTGGAACTGAAGCTATATTAATAATATCCAAGTAAAAACATCTTATTTGACATAAAACGTTATTGAGTGCTGCTACAGTTTCAATAATTAACAATAATAAATAGCTAGCTCTAACAAAGTCTGATTGGCTGGTAAAAAAATTGTTTGGAATGATGTAGTATTACTTACTGTATTTGTTTCCAGAGAAGAATATTAATATCAATTAGAATATTTCTAATGGCCTCACAGGAAATTTGCCAAGAACATTAGAAGGATTATAATTGCTACTTGGATTTAGTAGAGTTTAAATCATTTTTTGCCAGCATATTTAAAGGTCTGGTTCCTCCTGGCTTAGTGCAGATATATTCTAACAATAATAATATAATGGCTTTGGTCTAGGAGTGAATCCAAGCAGTTTTCACAGGTTTTCTAGGTGTGCTATCGGTGGCTCTGAAGTCTAAACTACATGTTGCAAATAAATGTGTACAATTCAAAGTGCTGGCAAAGCCCTACATGACTTAGGTCCAAGCTATCAGAAAGACTGTATTCCCTCATATGAACCTGCCTGGGTTTTGAGATCTTTGGGGGAGTCCTTTCTCACAGCCCTGCCACCCCCACAGGCATGATGGGTAGGAAGACGGGAGAAGGACTTCTTGGTGGCTGCTCCCAGAGTCTGGAACTCCCTCCCCAGAGAAGCTACAGCAGCTCCCTCCTTGCTGTCCTTCTGCCAGCAAGTGAAAACTTTCTTTTTCCAACAGGCTTTTGGGAACTGACTGCTTTTAATGAAAGGGCTGGTGCCATGCTGTTTTTATTGTGATTAGTTATACGTTTTAAACAGATTTTATATACGTATGTAGTTTAAAGTCTGTCAGTGTTTAATTGTATTTTAATGACTGGTTTTTCTATGTTTTTAGCGGTTCTGGTTTTTATCCGTAACCTGCATTGAGTCAAGCCAAGTTAAAAGGGTGGGGCATAAAAAGGTGAGGTAACCCAGTGGCCCATTTAAATGAGGAAAAGCCACTTCTTGTGGAGCAATTGGGAGTAGAGAGGTGAGGTTCTCTTTGCCTGCTTGAACCTTGCACATCCTGGCTTGTTTGTGCAAGTTGGGTGGGCAGCTCACTAGGTGGGTTCATAGGGTAGTTAATGCATATTTGTGTGAGTGGGTTGGCCCCACCATCTTGAGGGAGGTGGTGGAAAGCTCATTCCTATTTTTAAAAGCCCTCCCTGGACCCTGAGGTACTTGGCAACTACAGTCATACCTCGGCTCCCAAATGCCTTGGGAGTCAAAAGTTCCAGCTCCCGAATGATCGAAAACTGGAAGTGAGTGTTCCGGTTTCCGAACTTTTTTTGGGAAGCCTAACATGCAGCGCGGCTTCCACTATTGTTGCCTGCGTAATCGGGAACCAATCAGAAGCCACACCTTAGTTTCCGAACTTTTCAGAAGGTGAACAAACGTCTGGAACAGACAAGGATAGTGTGACCCTGTTGCTGCTCTTGGATCTCCCAGCAACCTTTCATACCATTGACCATGTTATCCTCCTTTCTTTGTGGGTTGGGATTTGGACGCAATGTTTTATGGTGGTTCTGCTCGTACTTGCATGGTCGGTCTAAGAAAACAGCACTGTGGAATTATGTGCGTACATCCTGGCAACTTAGCTGCTGGGTCAGATGCAGATTTAGAAGAGCATGACCAATTTGGTCACACTGGGTGCAGAGCAGAGCCTTGGGCACGCCACACCTATTATTTAGAATAGAACATGAGAGGCAGGGGGCGTCAAATTTTGGCATTACACAGGACACTGCTGAAATTGGTGACCCAAAGGACCACCCATTGTGAGGTGCCACAAGACACTATTTCATCCACAGTGCTAGTTAACAGCCATCAGAAGGTCTTGGGCACAGTGCACCCAACTTCATTTTTCTATTCTTCTGATTTACACAGAACCACTACCTAGTCAATCTACATCATTTGTATGTTCTTGTTCCCCACCCCCCTCTCAGAATGACTCATTGCTTCTGCATGGGTTGCCCAGTTTTCCAGCAAATCCACTCACCCCTTTTGGTGTGCCAGCGTTGCAGGACGGCAGAGGCTCCACTGGGGCCTTGACAAGGGAACCAGGGTGCATAAGCCCCCGCCATCTATCAGGAGCCGGATTCTGGCCTGCATCCTGTTTTGGCTAATGGGATGCAGGCTGGGACTTGGCCTGTGCTGGGGGATGGAACCAACGGAGTGGGGAGGCTTCCCTCGCGTCCGCCCCCTGGCCATTTAAGCAGCCTGCACCTGGGGCACTACCTGTTTGGTCTTTGGCAGCTGCCTCAGAAGTGATGCTTTTTCCAGCATACAAAAGCAGTGGTGGGAGATCCATGATATTTTTGCTTCTCTTGTACTTTTTTTCAGAGAAACAGGAGCTCTGTTCCATGGAGGGGGGCTCGGCAATACAAATTTCAGCAAAAGAAGGGGAGTAGCGTATATCTGTGGTTCATACAAGACACACAAAATAACTATTTCTTAAAGTAAGGAGAGAGTTGTGTTGTAACTGGAACTTTTCTAGCACTATTTTTTAAGGGTCTTAATGAAACCAACAAACAAAAAATAACCACAAAGCAGCAGATATTCTCAGGTGTAATTTCCTCCAGAATTATTCTAAGTCTTACACATCAGTGGAAGCAACAGGGGTTTCAGATTGCTAGCCTAGTAACATTACCAATAATCTAGCCAGGAATTTAGCTACACTCCTAAAGTCATTTATACACTGGTATGCGAGTCTTTGATGACTCTCCATTAAAGTAAATAGTCAATATTAGCTCTTGCAAGCCTGCAAACAGTTCTGCATCATAAAATTCTAGTCATTTCAACCACATTTTGAAAATAGATCTATTTATGAACCACATGAACTTTCCTCTTCAAAATGCTACAGGAAGCCTGAAAACATTTTTCCCCTTCCAAAACTGGGCTTCACATGTTTTGTTTTGTTTGGGGGGGGATCTACAAAAAGCTAGAAAATACTGGCCTATGAAGTAGCGCCACTAAAAACTCCCAGTGAAAATGTCTGGTCCAAAATTGATGCCCCAGCCTTTCACCATTCCCCAAAACCTTCCCCAAAATAATCTGATTATGGTAAGGACATTTATACATCAGGTGATTCTTGAGAACTTAACCATGGTCCACTGGTCCAGCATCATTTCTCCAGCACTGCTCTACATGCTTTACTGGAAGTGCATTCTACTATTTTGCAAGATAATGTTGGATATTTTAGGATGGTGAGGTGAAAAGGAGTGCCTGTACTTTCAGAAGTTATGTTAAACAGGAAACTGCAGTGAGTTGCAGCACATCTTCTGAACCTGCCTGCCCACTTACTTCTGCAAATAAATAAGTATATACCCTCCAATTATTAGAAGAATAAGAGCCCTTGTGTGCTCTTTTGCACCATCATCGCCATAGTCTTAATTATTGCTCACTTTTGTAAGAATGGTAAACACATATCCTTGGATTTAAGGTGCTGTGAATGGGGAGTAGGCATGCTATAAATGCTATATATTTATTCAAATGAGGAAAATGTGTTATTGAATTTATATTAAAATAAATGCACTGATCAACATCATTCCCATTCTGTAGGCTGAGAAATGAAAAGGCGTTGTTTTCTTTATTAAATAATTTCAAGGGGACATGGAGATGTGTGGCTGCATAATGGAGGAAAATAGGCTTTGAATTGTCTGCAGCAGCTTATTGATTCTTGAATGATTTCAGGACAAGCATATTCCTTTTTGGAGAGAACTGTTTTAGGGCCTAAAACTTTGAAAGCAAACAGAAAATGGTAGTTATATGAAGATGTATCCTGCAGTTAGTTTTCATATGTGAGCTGCTGTTGTTTTTAATAGAAATGGCACCGATGGCAAAATGGTAGGTGGGGGAGAAAGTTATCCTTTACTACCTCAAAAATAAACATATGAATCAGTCATTATATGAAATTTGTCAATATCTTTCTAATTAAAATTCTTTCGTTAGGGTGTATGGTTTATTCATATTGTGTCATCAGTGCGTCTTGGAAACCCTTTTCTTTATCTAGTTATTACACTGATATCCTCCTACCTTTCCTCTAAGAAGCTTGGCTTACATAGGTGCCTTCTTTTCCATTTTATCCTCACAGCAACCCTATAAAGTAGGTTTGGTTGAGGGATGATGAGTGGCACAAGGTCAGCCAATGAACTTTATGGCTGAGCAGGGACTGGAACTTGGGTCTCTCTCGTCTAGTCCAGCACTCTAACCACTACACCCCACTGTCTGTGCTGTTCAAACTCACTAGCATAGGAGCCAACTCCTAGGGGCCAAAGTCCCTTCGCTCCCCCTTATAAAATATTTGAGGGGGTCACCCCCCAAGTTGATTGGTGTTGCCATTCAAATGGTGTGTGTGTGTGCTGTGTCATGTGATTGATTATGTGGGGCGGAGCTTACTTGCCCCCCCCCCAATATTTTATTCAAGTTGGCACCCCTGCTCACTAGATACTTTGGAAAAAAGAAGTAGTTAGATCCTGCAGTCTTGAATTGTGCACATGGCACTTGGGTTATCAAAGTGTATTTTGGGTTGTCTTCAATAAACAAAGTTGCTCTACATGTCTCCCTGAAAGGGAAATATCTCTTATCGGCATATCAATTGGTTACATGCGCACTGCAATACTTGGTCATGTTCAGCAGTTTGTTTGTTTTTTAATATTCCATTTATATCTTGCCTTTCTTCCACCATGGAACCCAAGATGGTGTACGTGTATTTTCCAGGCAGTCACCCATCCAAGCCCTGGCCAGACCCAGACCTGCTTAGCTTCAGTAAGGCGGAGCTCTCATGTGCCTTCAAACTATATCATGGGGCACAGTAGCTTGTATCTTTCAATTGATAATCAGTAATGTTGGACTATTGCGGAAAGCGCTTAATGCCAGCTTCCAATGTTTCTAAGAATTATTTGGGCACATTAAAAATCCTCCTACTTATATACTTTAAAGAATCTGAACATGATTTACTTGCTGTTGTTCCACTAGACATATAAAAACCATAGAGACACTGACCAGGCTTCTTGACGAATCCCCTCTTTAATACAGCTCTTCTTCTTTGGGAATAGTTGGTATCATAAAAGATTATAGCCTCTTTACATGACAAGCAGAAGGATGGGTGTGATTATGGAAGAAAGAGAATGATGAGGAGTCATAAGTTCACACATCTACAATAACATTATATCAATGGGAATGTAGCCTGGAAAAATGAATTTGTATTTATAAGTTGAGTCCTGCTTAGATAGTATTTTGCAGAACACATATATTTTAAACAGAAATTATAAAATAAATTATGGGAGAGAGAATGGTCATTGCTTATGCTTCCTGGTATTCATTGGGAAATGTATTTCCCTAAACATGGATTTTAAAAATCTTAGAACATTTTTTCTAACTGTTGCAAGTAAATGAACATAGTGAATTGTGGAGCTTACTGTATTCCAGTGGTGGCCAAACTTGGCCCTCCAGCTGTTTTGGGACTACAATTCCCATCATCCCTGACCACTGGTCCTGTTAGTTGGGGTGATGGGAATTGTAGTCCCAAAACAGCTGGAGGGCCAAGTTTGTCCATCACTGCTGTATTCACTCGACTGCACCTTTGGGGGGCGAATTACGTCATTAGATTTGATGGTGCCAGCAAATACTTTTTTGGTTTCAAGGTTTTGAAAATTGCGCATTAGATTCACATAACTACGGCAATTTGTTTAAGCCACTTATGTGGAAGGACCATAGCTTAGTGGTAGAATAGACAGTGATGAGCTGGATTGACCAGTGCTATGGCTTTATCTAAGCAGCGTTTTGACAGCAGGGTGGGCTTGCACTGTTCACCTGACATCATTCTGGGATGGTGAGGCGGAAGGGTGAAGTGGCAGTGAATAGAACATGACTATGTGAAGTGTTTTAGATTATTTAGTACTATTTCAATGTAAATTATTTTGGGATGATTGTGCCCGCTTGAGCAACAAGGAAATGAAATGTAACATGGATCAACATGTTTTACATGGCTTTGTGACGAGTGCAACTTTCAATAACAAATATTTATGTTTCCTTGTAGTTGCCCCAACAATTCAGGAAATAAAATCGAGTGGAGTGACGCTTGGAGGGAGTGGATTCATAAGATGCGAAAGTGCGGGTGTTCCTTCCCCAGCTTTTGAATGGTTCAGAGGTGAAAGGAAGTAAGTTTGACTGTCAAACCTGCTTTCATTCTTACATGTGCTCTAGGATCTGTATATTACGTGGGCAATGAATCCGAATTTGGCTCCTCACAGGAAGCAGTCAGTCACTTGCCTGCATTGCTGATATCATCCAATTATGCCACCACAAATATCATAAATATCTGGTATACAGTGGAGTGTTGCTGTAATGCAGGTAAAGGAACCCACAGAGGTTGGTGATCTTAGACTCTGTTAGGATTACCAAGAGAAAGATTGTAAAGCAACTTGCATACTTGGACATTCTACATAAATAGAATATTTATGATCAGCACAGCATCTGGTTAAGCACAACTATATTCTTCTTGCAAATTAGGCATCATGAACGAGACAACACAAAAGCTTGAGTCTAAAATATTATTTCCATTAAAACCCATGAAACAAGCAAAATGTACATTTCAAATAGCCTAATAAAGACTACAACTGTTATAATGGTCTAATATATTATAATATCATTAATGTATTCAAATATGAGCCTAAATATAGATATTTCTCAAGGCTGAAGCTGATTCGTGCTGTTCTCCAGCTTGGTCTTTCCCATTGTCTCTGAAGGACAAGTTAAATCTTGTAGTGCCGTAATTCATCTGTGTAAATAACACACGCACATGCACAGAACATAAATGCTGCCTGCTTATGTTTTTCCTCTCTGCAAAGTGGCTGGTGTGTGCTGGGGGCGGGGGCGGGGAGGAGATAATCTGAAATTCCAAAAATAAAGGATGAAATTTTAGAAAGGGGAGTTTGACTTTCTATGCATTTTCTTCCTCATGTGTTCCATATAGAAAACACACACTTTTAAATTAGAGGTTGATCTGAATTTAAAGCAAGTACAATTAGGTAATTTTATATTGGGATATGTTCGTCTGGGTACAGTGAGGATGCAGGAGAAGGCAGGTTTCAAAATTACCTGTGAGTACCTCGTGACCTTGAGGTGACCAAAAAAGTATGCATTAAAACAGACTCGGCAAACTTAAATTTGGATTATACCACCAGACTGCAGCTGGCTGAAGAAGGTTCATATCTGAATTCCATGTCTTTAGAAAGCTCACTGAATGTAAAAAAAAAGTAACATGTAAGGGAGAAAGCTTAAGTAAACCATAGTCTCAATACGGTGTAGATCAATTCTATGATATGGAGTAAATCAGCCTTAAATTCCCTGTGATAATTCCAATGATATTGGATATTTCTAGTACTTCTATGTTAATTAGCCCTTAGAAGCAATTAGCCCTTAATCAGTAGCATTTTCAAACAAGGCAGCCTTGTATCGGGAAGCTTTTAATGTCTGACATTTTATTATGTTTTTGTATTGCTCCCCCCCAAGTGGCTGGAGAAGCCCAGCCAGATGGACAGTGGTAATAATAATAAATTCTACTGTTTTAAAAGCTGTTTTTATTGCTATTTTAATGAATATTATACTATTTTATATAAGCAGCTTAGAGATTTTTTGAATAAGCAGTATATAAAACTTTTGCGAAATAAAAGGTAATATAATGGATCCTAATCAAGTAGCATCAGTATTCAATATTCACAATTATGTTTGTCTCATCATTACTCATTGCTTGATCTTAAGTACTTCTGAATGCTTAATTTACACTTCAGCATTCGTGAGTGAATCATCTTAATATGAATTGCTTTTAGACTTCGGTAAACTTGTTAATATATTTATTTTTTCTTGGTTTGCTGCTGTACCACAGTAGTGAAAAGAAACTGAGAGTTTCCATCCCTTTTGTCAAAATGAATTAAACAGCTTCAAACACTTGAAAATTACGCAAGTGAAGTTGAATTCTCAAAGTAAATCACTTAGAAAAAAGTAGATTAAACAAAGGTGAGGTTTCTAGAGATAATTATTCAAACCTATAATTCCTAAACGTTCATGTTTGCTCAATGCAGCAATAACTCATGCTTCAGCGTTTTGAAAAGGACTATTTGTTTCCTACTAGTGTGTTGTCTACTGCTTTGAGATGACTAAACCAAATGCTATTTTATATGCAGGGCTGTGTACTGATTAAATAAAAAATAGGAGCATTAATGTAATGTAAAATATTAAATCATCAATATGCAGCTATACTATTAATAATGATAGATATGTATTTTGAGGCTGAATGCTGGGGAGGGAATTGTACCTCTCTTCCAGATTTATGATGTGCTGCCTCAATATATCAAAATTAAATGGTAACTTGTTGATATAGGCAAGAGTTCTGCTTTCAGGATGAAATATAAGCAATTCCCCGAGTAATCAAGCATAGCTAAGTATTTTCACATTTAACTATGCCTACCCAACTTCTGAATGTGGTTACATATGTCCTGAAAATAAATGAGTCCAAGAGAAAAATATTTTTCAAATTACCCACAGTGTTTACCAATTGCTCCTTCATCTATTTCTGGAAATTCCTATGCCAAGAAGTCTCAACCTTTAGTCATATGAAGACTCTAAATGTCACTTTTCTGACTGATGGAGTCTTCCTAAATTTGGCTTTAAAAAGAGCTGAGCGAAATTGGCCACCCAAAATTCTTCACACTGCTCAACAAGTGGCAAAATTGACACAACAGCTTGTTGGGAGGAGGGGCCAAAAGACTCAGGTGTGGTTTCATTAGCTGTGGCATAGCTTCTTTCTCCCCCCACCCAAATATTTTGTGGCCACTGAAAGCAGCATACCAGAACTTGTCTATTGACCATCCAACCACCATTTTGCATCTCCCACAATGCATTGGATGTAGTGTAATTTCAGGGCATTGTGGGAGGAATTGGCAGAGAATATTCAGACCTTTTTTTGGTAAAATGGCAGTCCTTTTCAAGTCTAAAAAACAAAATTTTCATCAAAAAATAATCTCTTCAGATATTTTTCTTTCTGAGAAATAGGGATCACTGAGTTGATAGAGTTCACCCTTCTTCTAATAAGTCCAGGGTGGAACTAATAAAGGAGTCAAGGAAATCTTCTCGATCAATCCAAGATGGAGCAGCATGTCTGTTACATGAAGCTTTCTCCTTTGCTGGAAATCTCTTCCACCTCAGTATGCAGACCCAAACTTCAGACACTCGTGCTATGCATTGATCTGTTGAGTGGAAGATTGGCCTCTCTGTTCTGGTCCACAGCTTTCTGTACACAAAATTTTCTGCAGCACTGGGGGCACCTTTCTAGAGAGCTACTTGCCTGCTAAACTTATTTGTATTTCCAGTCCGATACAAGCAATCTTCCCCAAGGATAGGAAAGGGGGGGAAGAGCGGAAATAAGCACAGTCACTAAAGCAGAAAGTTACATTAAAGAAAATACTGCTTCCCATTTGCGTAGCAAGTGATAGGAAGGAGCAACTTTGATTCTTTATCGTTTTAAAGAAGTGAATCTGCAAAATTTCCCTATAGTAAAACAGAAAGGGGCGAGTGAGCTTTCTATGGATAATATATGTGCTCTTGATGAAAAGAGAGAGTACAATCTCTTTAGAATGCAATACTACATTCACTTTGCTTGAATGAAAAAAAACTCTGCTGTGAGACTTATGGTACCTTTAAATAAACACACATAAGGCTGAGGTCTAGTCGCAGTACATACCATATACTGTTGTGCAGGGATTAATATACTTCTGCTGGGATTAAAATGTACCTGGCTGCTTCCTGACCTTCTTAAATGGGTTTTTGCTTTTCATAAGCTGCTCATTTAGTGTGAAAAAGTGAGCAATTCATAGAACTAAGGAAAAGCCATTATGATGTGCAAAAATCCATTATGATGTGTAGTCAATGACAAGAAAAAGATGGTGGATCATCTGCATTTACTAGGTCTGTTTTTAAGAAGTAATGGTGTTATATTAGATGTGTATTTCAAGATCATTTGATGAGTGCACACCAATTGATTCAGATGGCTATCGGTAGGAGGGATAAAAAGAAATGGGAGGAAAGGAAAGGGCTTACAAGAGCAGTGGTGGAGAGAGAACTTAGCACCAATACTGGCAATAGTGCTGGTGTAGGGGGTCAAGCCAAATGTCTGGAATCAGTGCAGTCTAAAATAATATGCAAACACATGCTGTTCTTTGGAGAGGAGAGCAACATTTGCATATGCAGAAGTAGCATTTGGGCTCAGGCAAGTGCTATTGATGTTTGTAAAATGGAACAAAGTTTAACTAAACCAAGCAGGTAATAGGAGACTTTCCTGATGGTGCAGGGGTTTGTGTTGAGAGCATCATAAACGAATCAACAAATAAATGTTCAGTGGACATATGGGTTCAGTTCCCAAAGCCGCCATAGACTTGCATGGCTCTTATAATGGTTCTTAGGGTTACTGATCATATGCAAAGAGCCCTGTGCAGTAAAATTGCACCCATGTAGGCTGTATGCAGGCATTTAGCTGAATGCAGCTATACAATCCCAGTCTTCCTTTACAAACACATCCATTGCAACAAGGGCTTCTGAGAGTTCTTAATTTCCAAATTGTCATCTTGATGAACTGGAGCAAATTTTTAATCGTAAGACTATTGGTATCAGTCTTGCTTTGCTTTGGAATACAAGTTCACCTGAAGCCCTTTGACCTGTCCTGTCTCCTGTTGATGCCAGTATTCCCTACTCCCTTTGTAATGCCCAAGGAAAGCAAGAAGAGCCTTGGGCCTGAGTCGTTTGCCAGCTTTTCTCTTGTTTGCCCACAAAATGCTCCCTGAACTGAGCATCTCTTTCCTGACTATTTACCTATGGCATTTCCCCCATACCACCTTCACTACTCACAAGTGGGCTTGCCCCCTGTCAATTGGTAGGGAAAGGAAAGGTACCTTTAAGCTATTTTTGAGCAAAAATGGAAAGCCCTTTGCTGTGGCAAACACCATCATATACCCAATATGGCATCACTGCCATTCCTTGTCCATGTTATCTCATTCACTCCTCCATCCCAATCAGGTAAAAACTATTGTTTTCCATCCACATGAGAGGAAAATGCAAAATATATTTGCCTATGCCTTCTAATTGAACATTTCCCTTTTCCTCCCTTCTAGACTGATCAATGGACAACAAGGGATTACTATTAAAAGCTATAGTTCAAGATCATTTTTAAATTTCAACAATGTGACGGAGGATCATTTTGGAAACTACACATGTGTCGCTGCCAACAAACTAGGCACAACCAATGCCAGCCTGCTTCTTAACCGTAAGTCAAAACAAGATGGTGGAAAGTATTCTTGCTTAGCCTTTTCCTTTTACCCTCTCTGCCCTGAAGAGGTCCACCTGCTTCATGATCTCTTGGAAAGTATTGTTGACTCCCACATTTTTCTCTGAACAATTTCACATGCATTTCATTTGGCGGTAGGTCTGGGTTGAAGTGACCCAGGATACAACAAGTCTGTTTCGTGATTGTTTGGCTTCGTTTGGTTCAAGCAGAGTGCAAGAACATTGCACCTGGGCTGACCTGGGCAGGAGGTATCTCAGTCTTAGGGCTGGATCATACATGGCCTGGTAGGTTAGTTGTGCTTTTGCTGAGTATGGCTAAGACAAGTGCCACCATGTTTCATGGAAAAGTCTTACTCGGGAGTTCACCATACATGCCAACCAGTAGTGAGTTTTGTAGGCAAAGGTCGGCCAGTTTCATGAAGTGCTTTGCAAAGCACAAGTTCAGGGCACATGAAAAAGCAAATGAAAGTTTTAATACTTTGCGTAGGCCTCAGTGTCTGCCATCAGTTCCTACTTAAGATTAATTCATTTCCTGAAAGACTGTTGTTTGATGTGTGTTACTTGCAGGTCCTAATGTTCTTTCATGTGTGTTCCGTTTCTGACACCTGTTGCATGTATGGGATATATCCCAAGGTATGAGAGGAAGTTTCTGGCTTGTACATCTAATGTAGGACGTTGAATATGAACTTACTGGGGTTCCTATGCAAATAGGCTATGATAGTTTGCAGCCGTCTCATGAGCTCAGGTGAACAATTGTGACATATACAATTAAGAAGTAAGTCCAATATACTAATGAGATTGCCACAAGGTTTTGCCTACAGGAATGAACTATTTATTTGGGTATGTGTGTTCTGGGAGCTGTAGAAGTTTGCCATATCATACGCCATGCATAATTCTTTTAGAATTCAATTAGCTGACAATGAGCAATTCACTGACATATTTTATTGAGTGTTACAATAAATAGAATCTGACAAAAAATATTGCTCACTATTTTTTTAAAAAAAAATAGACTTTGATTTCTTAATTAAAATGTTCATGAATAAATAAAGAGCTAGTGATACATTAGGAAGATACAAGAAATAATTGAGTGTCTGGAATGGAGTAATTAGAAAAGCTGCCAATACTGACTGAGGATATGGAGCCCCTGTTGGCCAGCTATCTTCATTCCCCTGCAGGATTGCAATTGGTGTGTGAAGACACAGCGATTTTATCATGGCTCTGTAACAAAGCCTTACTATAGCATTGGAGCAACTGATTCTATAAATGTAGAAGACAACACACCTCCGCTTCTGCAAAATTCCCACTATTGCAGAATCCTTGCTTTATATTTGTGTCCCTTGAAAAGGATTTGGATATGTATGGAAGACTTCTAGTGATGGCATTTTTTTTCAACTTTAGGTGCTAAAGTAGTGGAGGTAAGGGCTGTTTGCAGTGTTTAACCACTTTCATGGTGAAAAATGTAAATGAACAAGATTGACTTACAAGATTGACTCATGTTTAGGAATGCCAACTTGTTTGTATGTTTGACTTGAAACTTAGACTCAGACGCAAGGAGCATGGCCAGGATTTTTGTTGGAGGGGGCAGGCCTTTTGTTGCAGGGGGGCAGAACCTCAGCTTCCTATGTATTTTTATTGATTTAGTTTGCAGCCCCCCGCCCCCTTGGCTACACCCATGCTCAGATACAAGTTGCTTTGAACTTGCAATTCATTTCATAGCAGTGAAACATGGGTGCATTGCTTAGAGTGGGCAGAGTAACAGGAAAAGTGTGCTTCGGTTGCCAATCATTTTGACCCATGGTGACATCTGCAAACCAGAGAAACTGTCATGGTCACCACACATAGAAGTAACTAAGCACACACCACAATCTTTTCTATTGGCTATAACAGAATGCTTCTTTCAAGTCTGGTATCATTGGGAGGCACTATGGTCACCAGGAAAAGCTTCTATGGGCAAATGTCCACTAACAGATTCCATGTTGGGGACCCCTGCTCTATACTGTAGTACTGGTTTGTTCAGGGGCACCATAATGTCCCTTCATGAAGGAACATATTTGTTTTAGAAATATGCTCAGAAAGACTTCTGATAAATACTCATACTTGTGTTTGCTTAAATAGCAACATGCAGTACTACACTCTGCTTACATTGTGTGGTCTTGTAACATTAAGTATTTGTCACAGATAAGAATAATGATGAATTAGAAGTCAGGAATTGGTATTATTGCTGCAATGATGCACTCTTTTGTCTTATTGGTCACACAACCCTTTTACAACTTACCTTGAATTGTTTGTTGAACACTTGTTTCTCTATGGAACTGAGAAAAAGACAACAGATTTGCTATTGTTCATATACCCACACACAAAAATGTGAGAAAGGTGAGTCAAGAGCCCGTGTTTAGCTAACCAACTTCTGATTCAAGAGTTTTAGTTGAAGTATGGTTAGTTCAGGATAAGTAACCAAGTGAATATATTAAAACAAAACCAGTCTTTACTTATCTATAGGAGTATCTAAACATTGTAGAGAATGGATGGATTTGATTGTGCTCACATTTAAAGGTGAACCTACCTAGTCTTCACTTTCTGAAGCAATACAGAAACTGAAATAAAACTACTCTTTAAAATTCACACTTCTCCGAATTTTGCAATGCAGGTCTCCAGCCAGGTAATGTGTACACATACTAGGGTAAAGTGTAAGTATAAATGCACCTGTTAGTGAAAATAACATTCAAAAGTGCATTATATTAAATCTCCAAGTGGTGCACAGGGCACCCAATATAATAATTCTGAAAATGAGTTAAAACTATAAAATAAGAATGGAATTTAAAAGCCTGCTTAAATAAAAAAAAGTATTCAGTAAGCAGCAGAAATTCAACAGTGGGCCTTTCTGATGTCAACTAGAAGGGAATTCCATAAAATTAGGCCCACAGTTCTTAACACACAGCTCCTTGTGAATATGAGCTGTCTGTCTGAGCCATAAGAAACCACAAACCATGACTCACCTGAAAGCCTCAGGGATTGGACTGGTGAATGAGGACTTTTTATTTTAAAAAAAATCAGAAACAGATATGTAAATGTGGAGAACTGAATTTAAGATTGGAAAATTAGAGAAACTGAAATTGACAGATTCACCCATCCCTATTAAATAGTTAACATGAGCCTGCCTGGGATCCGGGGTGTGTAAAAGTACACAGATCTTTGTTAAGAAATACTACTGCATATTTTTAAGGTTTTGTTCCCCTGCAAAAGAGGCCTTTTCTTCCCCATTTCATCCTCAGGCTTTGATATTCCCTTATTATTATTGCAGGGTGGTCAAGGGTGCTGTGTGTGCTTTCCTTTACAGTAAACCCTCTAGCACTCTGCAGGCTCTCTAGCTGCCTCCACTTCCTGATATGAAAAAGCCCAGTGGGAGGGGTTATCTCATGATGTCTTCCCCTGGGATTTAAGTAAAGTGAAAGCACCTGGGAAGGCTGCAGACTACAGACCACTGGTGAGATGACCTGCAGAATGAACATTCCACAAACATTCCTCAGCCACCTCATAAATAAGGTAAGCACAGCAACAACAACAACAACAAACCCTGCATCTCACCCACGAGAATTTCACCAAACTTGTCTTTCCCCTTTGATAATTTTCAAATACAGTTTCCTTTCTCATTCATTGTTGGAGAAAGGTTGACAAAAAATATGAGAGACAATTTTCAGTACAGCAGTAGTATAAGAGGTTGATAAATGAGGGAGGTGATCATAACAATAATTGTTTCAAAGAAGTTATAGTGCTGTGGTGTAGAAGTGCCATTGGGGTGGGTGGATGGAACTCAAGTCTAGCTACTCAGTAATGTAATTTTTTGAAGCTAAACAGGTGTGTCCCCAATTATTTCCTAAATGATAGATCACCACATGTATGCTATGCAAATAATACTACGAATGGAATTGCTGAAGCCAGCACAAATGAGAATTTATTTAAGGCGATGGGGACCTAGATGGCAACATAGATGTTGTGAAATCTTTCTTCAACCTTTCCAGCTAATCAGTGCCTTGTGAATTTTGTGACCACATTGCCAAGAGCACTGGGGCACAACTTGTGGCTGAATAAACAACCTATCATCAGTAGAGATGAAAAACGAACCATCTCCCGATATCAAGGATAATATAGCAAGTCACAGAATTTTAATTATTTGTGATTAATCTTCTAGTCTATTCCAACAATATTATTTCTGAAGTATATATTATTAATATTTTGCTTCCAATACATACTGGAAGCTTTATGAGATAACACTGTCACTGTGTGGGTGTGTATACTGTATAGTCCCATCCTGCCATCTAGGGGCCCACCTTAAGCATTTTGCATTATTTACTTGGTAGGTTTTTGCACAGAGCTTCCTCTGCTTAGAAAGAGGAAAAATGAAGTCTTTGCTATAAGTAAAAGCATGCATTTTATGATTCATTAAACCCATTTTCCCAAAGGAGCAAGCAGTCTTACCATATGTACCCGAGATGAAAGGCCCCGTTTGCAGAGTAGCTAAGACACAGAGACAATGAAAAAAGGAGTTAAGCGTATTTAAATATGCAAACCCTGCTTCTGAATTAGCACAGTGTTAAGTTGAAACAAACAAACAAAATTCCTATTGCTTGAAAACAAATCTGGAGACTGCCAGAAAACAGGGACTAACTCTGCCTTGCATAATTTTTACTTATTTTCAAACCACAGAAGCAAGGGAGCAGTATTGCTGCTAAATATTCCTAAACAAAGCTGCAAATTCTGTGTGGAAAAAGCAATTGAAATACCCACATATCTTAAAATGTGTGTATTCAGAAACCTCATGTACCCAAGGGAAAAAAAGTGCTAAGTAGGCTTATAATGCAGACCATATATTTGAATATTTCTGTTTACATTTCATCTGCACTTAATGGAAATTAATCACAGGTAAATATGCTTTGGTTTGCAACTGAAAATATTTTGATTTGGGTCCAACGAGGCCTCAGTGTGAGCTCAAAGCACTACTGCTCACTCAAAGCTGTGTCTCCAGATCCCATTGATTCTACCTGCAGCCTACTCCCCATTGAACAAAATTCAGGTGGCTCATCCAGTAGGTCAGAGGGAACCACTCCACTGATGTACCCATGCAGCACAACCTCACTGCTGTGCCTCACCCCTACTGGTAAATGGCAATGCTGCTGCTGCTGCTTGGAGGCTATAGCTGTGGCTCGACCTCACCAGGTGATCCACTCTTGCTTCCAGAGCAGCTTATCAGAAGGCTGTGTGGAAGGGAGGGGCAGGTAATAGCTGAGTATTCTGCCCCCAGAAAATAGGAACTGGGACTCCAAAAATCACTTTGATTCTACCTACAAGCAACAGGCATCTAAGTTGTAATCAATTCAAAACAACTAGGAATAACAGGCTGGTTTTGCAGAATTTATGGAAGTGTCACTGTGAATGCTTTAAGAAGCTACTTCTAAGCCACCATGCTAGAACTCAAGGTTGAATAGCTCACCATCTGTGTCTTATTGAAAGAAATCATAAGATGTTTGATCATAGTTTGAGTACTTCTACCATTTATCACCAACAGCTTTAATTTTACTTATTCTTAATTGGTTTAGATTTAAGATTATAGACTTGGATCCGGTGTTACATTGGTCATTCTGAAATAACTGAGGCAATTTAGTCACTGCATGACATGAGTTCCACTGATTGCAATAAGAAAAAAACGCAGCTAATCCCATGCACAATTATTGAAGACAAAACAGATTGAACTCTATTGGACTTATGCAATCTTTTTATTATTAGTTATTCAATTTATAGTTAGTTATTGAACTTATATACCGCCTCAGGGCAGTTCACAGAAGCTCCTGGAGCTCCTGCCAGTGCAATCGCAATCTGCCAGTCCTGTTGCCATCTTGCCCCTCCCTTCTCTCTCCCAGTACGCAGGAGTGAGGTGGGCAACGCAAGGTTGAGTGAGTGCCAACTTTTCCCACTTCTGATGGCACTGTAACAAAGAAAAAAAAAGATTACAAATGTTCATGATTGCAGCAAATAGCTACTTAGACTATAAGCTTTGAAATCATTATTTTGCTATTTTATATCTTTTTTTAAAAGAAAGCATTGGTGAAGCCATTCTGTGCCCTGCATGATAGTTTTTTGGCCCTTCACAGTAAGAATAAAATAAAATAAAATTGAGAACTACTGCCTTCCTGTCAAGCAAAGAGAATTATGCATCATAATATTTTAAAGGGGACTCAGCTGCATATACAAAAGCTTCTATCATCGCTTAATGTCGTTAAGCAGCTGTCACAGATTCATCTTAGCGCTGAATTAAGTGATCTGTTTGTATACCTATCATATGTTTTCAGCTCTTTGGGGATGAAAGGTGCCATAGAAATGTTGAGAGATGGTAATAAGGATGGCGAAATGTAAATACCATGTTGTCTTGAACATCTGCTTTAGTGGCAGAAGAAGGAAATAGATAACAGCATATTTACGTCATGTTAATTCGGTAATAAAAGCAGAACTTTTTTTGCTGAACGGAAGTTTAGAGTGAACTTGAAAGTTGCTTTGGCCCTTCTGACGGTAGGAAAGAAAAGGAGGGAGACGTATGCATTCCATATATGGAGACAAGACATATATATTTGGGGAGGAGCTGAGGAATTACTTGGCCTTTATAAAATTTATGGCACAAAGTTGCATGAAATTTGCATATTCTAATATATATGAACAGATGCAAGATCATAAGCAAAACATAAAAGCACAAAACTTTTTTAGAAGGCGGTAAAGGCACAAGAACCTGGGCCTAGTGCAAAATACCTGGAACTGGGGTCCTCAAAACCACTCATAAAGAAATGATCCTTTGGTGGGTAAAGATGCATCTGGGGCAAACTATGTTAGCTAAATATATGTGTCCTTCACTGCAAATGTTTTATAGTAAAGTTTCCATTTGATGGCCTTGGGGGTAACCAAAGTGATGTATGGAGCATGGCATGTTTTGTGGACCAAGTGCTACAGATCTGGATTGCTATTGTACATTCTAGTTTGCTACCACATGCTATGTGTTGGTTTATATCAGGAGTCCGCAACATGGCCCTTGAGGGCACCAGTGTACCACCTCATCCATTTAAATCCCTTACCCCCTTCCAGTTTCTAATTGATGTTTTCTGGCTTGGGGGAACATTCTTTGAGATGGAGTTCCTGCTGGTTTTGCCTGTGTTTTGTTTTGGGATGAGTGTCGGTATTTCCTGCTTTTCAAGGAAGAGTCATGTTCACATCATGACCATTCCTTCATCTGTGAAAAGACTATTTTGTCATACCCACTACAGTTTTTTTAGGTTTCCTCTGGAAAACCTATTTTTCCAGCAAGTTGCTTGAATGAAGTCTAAATGGTGGCTAGACTTTATCTGGTCTTTACTGAGCATTTGTTCTGATTTGTTTACAGAGCAGTTATATGACAATTTCCAGATTTGTTCGTGGGGCGTAATTTGTTTGTTACACACTTTTCAGTGTGTTTCCCCATCACATTCAAACTGCAAAAAGTTTGTTGTTTTGTTTAAAAGTGAATTTGTTTCATTAGGGCAACAGAGTGTTTTTAATCCACTTTAAAATACACAAACCTAAAGTTTCGGTTTAAATCCCTCCTGCAGAATATTGACAAATTAGGGGTGCCCTTAGATTTCCAGATGCATTCTTGGGCCCCAAACGTTGGAGACCCATTGTTTACCTAGACCTAGCTGGCTCAGAGGCACCTAGAATTGGTGAGTCATCCTCAGTCACGCCCCACCACAGCCCATCTGCCCTGAAGCAAAATTTGCAGGAAGTGAGAACACTGATTCTGATGACAGTGAAACAAAAAACCCACGTCAGATTAAAAATAATAATAATTCTTAAGCTGTATTGTAAAAAAAAAAAAAATGCTGCTTAAAATAAACATCTTAATTAAGCCTCTGTGATTAGAACACTGAATCTAGTAGTGTGTAATTACACATACCATTTGAATGCGAGGTTCAAATTGCCAAATGGGCACTTAGCATCATATGGAATAAATATTGTTCTATTCTACATAATGTGTGTTTCCTATATATGATTTGTGTGCCTTTGACATTTGCTTTATCCGTAAACAAACATGTGATTGAATAGAAACACATCACAGTGGTACATATTCTAGGAGCAGGGGTGTAGTATAGGGTTCAAAAACACAGAATTAGCATTGTGTTCATTTTGTGACTGTATTAAGGGCTCCCCCCCCCCCGAGCTGCTAGTCAATGGCTTAAAAATAAATTAGGCCCATTAAAACTTCAGTTAAGCAGCACTATACATAGAGCTGAACCAATCACAAAATATTCATTGCCATAGCTTATGTTTTATTTTTTTAAAAATAAACATACATCAGAGTATGTGTTAGTGCTTGTTGGTCTAAACTCCCATTATTACATTTATGAATGCAAACTCTGAAACACCGAAACTATAGGATTTTATTTTTAATGCAGTTTGCCTGTATGTATAATTTATCTGTGTGGCCATTTGTGTTGATTCCCATTGAGCCCATTCGATATGTCTCCTGTGTATATTTTGCCTATGCAATGATTTCTGGAAAACCAGACTTGGGCCTTAGACCAGTGATTCTCAAAGGGTGTAGCATGCCACATTGGTAGCAAGAAGATTCAAGAACAGTCAATATTATATTTTAAGAATGATTCATGTTGTTAGGTAGCTGCATAGTTTTTTTACTTTCTGGATGTCCCATATTATAGAGTAGTTGTACTCTTTGCTATAAATCAGGGGTTGATTCTTTTTGTTTTTAATGTATTTCTTATCAATAAAAAGTTGGTGTTGCATAGCAAATTTTTATTCTGAAAGTGTGGCCCGAGAAAAAAGTTTGAAAACCACTACCATGACTGATAGCAATTTCTTTGGTTTGAATGGGTTGGGTTTGGGGTTTTGTTCTTTTTAACTACATAAAAACAGACACAGACTGAACACTTAGAGCTTTGTTCATTATTCATCTACACACAGATGCTAGTCTGTGCAAGTCCACCTGTCAGAGGCAGAAACAGGTTATTTCCACCCTGTAATACAGTGGTACCTCAGGTTAAGTACTTAATTTGTTCCAGAGGTCCGTTCTTAACCTGAAACTGTTCTTAACCTAAAGCACCACTTTAGCTAATGGGGCCTCCCGCTGCTGCCACGCCGCCAGAGCCCAATTTCTGTTCTTATCCTGAAGCAAAGTTCTTAACCTGAAGCACTATTTCTGGGTTAGCAGAGTGTGTAACCTGAAGCGTAAGTAACCCGAGGTACCACTGTATATGAACATGCTCCCTCTTCCCATGCTACCATTGGTGTGGACCAGAAAGCTGCTGTCACCACACCTTCAGCTATAAATATAACTCCCCTGTGCAGAAGGAATAGGAAGTGTGTGTGTGTTTGGAGAGCTGATACCCAGAGGAATCATAGAATTGCAGATGGTCATCTAGTCGAACTCCTGCAATGCCCTACATGGGGCTCAAACCCACAACTCTGGAAAGATTCTGAATAGAGAAAAAATTGGTTTAGGCACATAGAAAATAATAATAGTTGTTGCAGTATTAAGTTTTGCTCTGCTACAAATGTGTGCATCTACAGGCTCTCCCGTTGGATAATAAATAATGACTTGACACTTCAGTACTTTATTGATATCCTTTACATATGGTGTCACCTGCTCTATTGAATTGTTCTTTCAGCTCTTATTTCGCTACCTGTACTAAAAATAAAATGGGGGGGGGGGGAGAGTACATGGCCATTGCTAGGAAGATTCCTTAAGTTGACTGTTTTTACAGGGATCTGGAGAATTAGTTTAAAATGTTCGTTTACTTTGCTCCACAGACTGAATGAAAATATTGTGACTATTTTATTGGCTTGCGTTGTTGTTAAATTTAAAGGTGCTTTCTTTTATTGGCTGAGATATTGTATTTAATGTGTTTGGTTTTGTGGCAGATTTTGCTAGGTTTTAGCTCAGTAACACCACTGAGCTAGCCATTTTGTCATCTCTACAAAAGAAAGGTACTCTCCAGGGAAATTTAGTTTATGTTCATGCTTTTGCTTCTGTGTCAGCCAATAACCTACAAAAGGGAAAGAAACCCACCAAGCCTTTTTTCCCCCTGCTAGCTCTGCTCAGTTCACAAAACACTAACCCTAAAAACAAATCATGATGATATCTGGCTGCTATTTGATGTAGCATCAGGTTTGGGCTGCAGAGGACTTTCCTTGCAATTTTTGCAAGGGGAAGCCATGACTCAAGCTGCAGTTCTAATAAATAGGGCCAAACTTGGGAACAGTTGCAGGCTACTGTAAAGTGGGGTAGGTTTACAGTTAACCTTAAAAATAGCCATTGTATTCTTAAAAAGGTAAAGGTAAAGGGACCCCTGGCAATTAAGTCCAGTCGTGAATGACTCTGGGGTTGCAGCACTCATCTCGCTTTACAGGCCGAGGGAGCTGCCGTTTGTCCGCAGACACCTTCTGGGTCATGTGGCCAGCATGACTGAGCTGCTTCTGGTGAAACCAGAGCAGCGCATGGAAACGCTGTTTATCTTCCCGCTGGAGCGATACCTATTTATCTACTTGGACTATGTGCTTTCAAACTGTTAGGTTAGGCAGGAGCTGGGTCCAAACAACAGTGATCCATGAAGGGAAGGGCGGAAGGATGGAAGCACAGATCGTGAAGTTGAGGCTCCAATACTTTGGCCACCTCATGACAAGAGAAGACTCCCTGGAAAAGACCCTGATGTTGGGAAAGATGGAGGGCACAAGAAGAAGGGGATGACAGAGGACGAGATGGTTGGATAGTGTTCTCGAAGCTACCAGCATGAGATTGACCAAACTGCGGGAGGCAGTGGAAGACAGGAGTGCCTGGCGTGCTCTGGTCCATGAGGTCACGAAGAGTCGGATACAACTAAACGACTAAACAACAACAACATGTGACATTTATATTACTAGGAAGAAAGAACCATTATGAAAAGAAAAAGCTTGTGCTTCTTTCCAGCATTGGGGTAAAATCCGAAATTTAAAAGACTCGAAAAGAATGGGGGAAATGTTTGTCTAGTCATATTTAGCAAATTAAACCAACAAGTATGAAATCCATAGGAAAATTGAATGCTTTTGGCAACTAAGGGCAGGTCCACAACATATATTTAAAGCATATCCAATGCACATGGCTTCCCCCAAAGAATCCTGGGAACTGTACTTGGGTGATGGCAAAGAATTGTAAATGCAAAGAGTATTGCTCTGGATTCTATCCTTTATAGCATTTTGACATCCTGAACTTTCCTTGGTGAGCAACCTCAAAGCTGAGAGCTCGATGATTTAAGTTACATTTTCTATCTTTAGTTATAATGCTCTGAAACAGGAAAAGTACAAGAATTATATCAATGACTCAGCTAAACCTAATGAATATGTTTGATGGATTCCCCACAGCAACCGAGGAGTGCACAGCACAGCAGAAATAAAATATTAAGATCAACAGCAAAAGGGTCTGCATTTACTTCCACTGTTTGCTTTGGGGTTTCTTACTATACTTCTCTATTATTTTAATATAATAATGAGTAATCCTGATCAGATCCACACATGCCCATTAAGTGTCTTATATGACAGGGATAAATTGCACGTCCAAGTCATAAAATGGATGGCAAATGCAAGATAAAAGAAATAAAATATTCTAAAGTTGAAAAAAGGAAGGGGTGCTCACACGAGGCACCGTTTGGTCTAGGCTTGGCCCTGCCCACCAGATCCTGTATATACCATGCACACTATTTGATAAATCGGTAGTGAAGTTGAACATTTCTTCTGAAATAAAAAGAAATCCCAGGCATGAGCACAGTGAGGCTGCACAGGCTTCTAGCTTTGCACGTGGAGTTGAATTAAGAGGGAAAGTGAGGCTTCCTTATGTGTCCTTGGTTGATAGTGGTGGAACAACAACATTTTTAGTGGGACATCCTGGATCACATAAGACAACCCCAGCTTCTGTTTGGATCCCGGAATATCCTGGTTTTTTGTCTGGCATGACCCTGCTGATAAGCGCCAGAGCACCTTCCAGTCCTTCTAGTCCAAGACTCTGAGACAACCCTACTGACGATCCCCAGAGCACTAGACCTGAAGATCCTGCCCCTCTTGACGTCCTGATTTTGGGGACAAAAATGTTGGAGGGTATGACCTGGTTGTGGACGAGATTGCTTTGTTACCATGTTTCCTTTGCATACACATGTATATACCAATCACAGGTACACAAAAGACATGAGTCTGGATCTTCAGTCTGAAACTGGAGTATGCTACAACATAATTGAACAGGACACGAGTGGCGATGTGGTCTAAACCACTGAGCCTCTTGGGCTTGCCAATCAGAAGGTCAGCGGTTCAAATCCCCGTGACAGGGTGAGCTCCCGTTGTTCGGTCCCAGCTCCTGCCAGCTTAGCAGTTCGAAAGCACGCAAAAAAAAAAAAATGCAAGTAGATAAACAGGTACCACTCCGGCGGGAAGGTAAATGGCATTTCCGTGCACTGCTCTGGTTTCGCCAGAAGCGGCTCAGTCATGCTGGCCACATGACCTGGAAAAACTGTCTGCAGACAAACGCCGGCTCCCTCGGCCAGTAAAGCGAGATGAGCGCCGCAACCCCAGAGTCATCTGTGACTGGACTTAACTGTCAGGGGTCCTTTACCTTTACCTTTTTACAACATAATAGGTCTCATAGATTGGAAATAAAATAAAGGGACAGTAGACCAGGGTCTATTATACTTTAATACACAGTTTATTATAGAGATATGTAAAGAAAAAACATGCAGCATTTTGAATTGTCCAGAAGCAACTGTGTTAAAACCACAGGGCCTTGGCAGACCAAACAGGATTCCTGCTCTACTGCCCAAGCTTGCTTCAGGCAGCAGAATGAGGTTGCAGCCTGGACCTGAAGCCAGTGCTGCCATTCTGTCTCCTGGGGTGCATGCACACATTAGCGTGTTAGCGGCTGGGGCAATGGAGCCTTCAAATTGGGATTGGAGGTGATAAGGTGCAGTGTCTTTTCATTAGGCTCTTCTGGGTGACCTGGCTCTTCATTGTTTTGATTAGCTGATAGATTAATCTGGCCATGTGTTTATTTCTGTTTTTCAAAATAGGTTAATTGGGTCACTTTAGGAAGAAGGTGCAGGAAGGGAAACTAGATTCCAGCTTATGCTCCTTTGGGGGTAATTTGGGGCTTCAAAGGCCTGCAGCTCAAGGCTGTAGGGTCTGGGGGCTGGATAAGGACTGCCTCTGTGGCCAGCTTACCACATCCTCCTAGAGTTTTTGGGCTCTAGGGGGTGGTGATGCAAGAAGGCCTTCATACTCATTTTTAGGATGTGGCTTGACCTAGCAGGGGATTAGTTGACTTTCTAGCTGCAGACTTTTCTGATTTATAATTGGTTCCTGTACCTATAGTTTCCCTCTGCATGTTTGGTTTAGCATTCAATCAAGTGGCCCTTATTCAACCCAGCAATATGAGTCCATGTCTTTATTTCAGCCCTGTCCAACAAAAGAACAGCAAGAGGGAAACAACTGTCCAAGTTCTCCCTTTCCCCTGCACACTGCAAGTGCAAAGAGAGAAAGCGGGGGTCAGTTTTGTGCTTCATAATAGGCAAAGCCATCTTTCATATTTATATCTGTGCATCCATGGCCAAAAAGGGTTATTGGTGGAAGCTCGTGCTATCTGCAAGCACCTTGCAAAAAGCACAGAGTTAAAAGGACAATGTTCATGCCAGTAGCAATGAGGGGTTTTTAGCACTGGATAAGTGTATCAGCGTAATCTGAGAACAGGGATGTGGGTGGCGCTGTGGGTTAAACCACAGAGCCTAGGACTTGCTGATCAGAAGGTTGGCAGTTCGAATCCCTGCGACGGGGTGAGCTCCCGTTGCTCAGTCCCAGCTCCTGCCAACCTAGCAGTTCAAAAGCACGTCAAAGTGCAAGTAGATAAATAGATACCGCTCCGGCGGGAAGCTAAACGGCGTTTCCGTGCGCTGCTCCGGTTCGCCAGAAGCAGCTTAGTCATGCTGGCCACATGACCCGGAAGTTGTACGCCGGCTCCCTTGGCCAGTAAAATGAGATGAGCGCCGCAACCCCAGAGTCGGTCACAACTGGACCTAATGGTCAGGGGTCCCTTTACCTTTACCTTTACCTTTAAGTGTATCAGTGGGCCCCATTTTGTCATTCATAGTTGGTCAAGGGAATGCTATGGAGATGTTGCCTTGCATGCATGTTTCTCCTCTTGAGAAGGGAATGCCTGCCCTCATTTCGCCTATGAAATTTCATTCTAAGGGATTATTCTTTTTGCTTTGAATGTAACTGCATTTCAGTCGCCTTTGTTGTTTTCACTGGGAGCAATTAGGATTTCCCATCATCTCAGTGGTGCTGTTTTCTTCTTTTGCTTGGCCCTCTGATGAACGGAAAGCCTAACAGGCGATTTGAGGAGTTCTGATTAAGAGTAAGTGATGAAAGCAGGCAGCTTACAAGCACTCAGAAAAACTCTGTGATGGTTTGGGAATGTTAAAGAACAACATGCTAAATAAAATTAACCCTTACCATGAAGTCCATTGATAGTTTCTGTTTTGATCATCCTCTTTTCTAGGTACGAAATGAGTGCTCAAAGTTTGTTTCTTCTTCGTTACATTATTTGAAAAAAACACATCGAAATAGTGTGCGTTGTAACTATCAATACAGCTAGATATGTGTTATGCCAGAAAGACTGTTAATAAATGTTTCATGTTTCCTAAGAAAATCAGTAGTTTTAAAAGTTAATTTCTTGTCTCCTTCTGCCCTCCCTCTCACTTTATGTAAGTTCACCTACAGCTAGATAGGAAGGAGCCTTTCCAATATATCAAACTGTGCCCACGTTGATTACTCATCATTTGAGCACTACAACAGCCATATGGGAGCTGCTTTTGGAAAGGCAACTGCAGTTTGGGTAGCATGGTACAGTTGTCTTCACTTTTTAATAGCTATGTTGTGAACTGCCCTGTGATCTTCAGATGAAGGGAGGTACATAAAATAATAAAATAAAATAAAATAATAATAAATAAATAAACAAATTAATAATGAATCAAGGTTATTTTCTGATGCTCCTGCTGTCTGAACTGTGCAATGGGTAGAGGGCCTTTTCAATGGTGGCTCCCTGCTTGTGCAATATACTTTCCAGGGGAGCCCACATGGCACCTTCTCTATCAAATCTCTCTTCCTTTTATGTGTCAGGGATGTGGCTGAATCAAACGCCTGGGAAGAGTCAGACTCTGGAGATGAAGGAATGCCAGCACAGAGGGAGCCAGAGTCTGTAGATGAGGGAAATCAGTCACAGACAGAGCAGGAGTGGGTTAGTTCGACCCACCTTCATCAAGAGTTCCCAGACTCAGAACAGCAGACTCAGATAGCTCACAGGCAGAGGGAGTGGAGGAGATAGATGGCATTGAGGGGGTTGCTATGCAACCAGGAGGGAGGCAGCATTTAGAAAGCTCTTCTTTTGAGAGCGGGGGAGGGGGAATCCACCCACCTTTTCCCCTAACCAAAAGAGCTGAAAGGGTTAAAATGCAACGGAAGTACAAGACAGGAAGGACTGGACTTTGGCGCCCTTCGTGCTGCAAAAGGGGCGGAGACTCAGAGTGACCAACTCATAGCTAAGAGCAGCAGGCTCGGAGCCGCTCTCTGGATAGTAATTGTAAATAAATGTACCATAAAACTGCCAGAGACTCATTAATTCTTATCGGAGCTTGCTTGCTTGCTTGCCTGAGATCATTACATTATACTTCAGAAGTTGTCCTGGATATTTTCGCCCAAGGATGTTCTATGAATAGTAGAAAAAAGAAAGCTCAACATTTCTTTGAGGCAGAGGTGGGACACCTTTAAAGGGGTGGCCCTTTAGACTCTCTCCCAACAGCCCCTGCCACTATGGCTTATGATCAGGGATCATCAGATATAGTCCATCAGCAACTTCTGGAGGGTGCAGGTTCCCTGTCCCAGCATTAAGGAATCTTTAGAGCTGGATAAGCTTAAGTCAGATGTAATTTGTTACTTGTTTGGCATTAGATAAGAAAAGAAACACCAGTACTTTGTTTCGTTGTTTACAACAGAAAGGCAGCAACGAAGCAAATGGAAAATTGTTGCAAATGAGTTCATATATGTTTTCATTTACTTTTCATTGGAAAGCACATGATCCTATATTTTATTAGCAAAAAGTCTGTTCTTCCTGAATATTGATGATGATGATGTTTAAGGTTCTGGGGCAGCTTACAACAACGTAAGTAATGAATGAACCTGGAACACAGAAAAAACCTGCTTGTTCCATTTTTAAGCTAAGTTCAGTCAACAACAAAATGTTTTACAGGAAGTTGGATCCAAGAAGGTACAAATGTTTTCTTTCTTCCTTTCACTGTTTATATAATTTTATAGCTATAATACCATCTTAATGAATTTGTTTTTCTCAGAATTTTATCTGGTTTATGAATTTTACCATGAAGCCCATTTCACTATGCAATTTATACAAATTTGTAACGACTCATTTGAGGGACATTGACTGTGGATTTCAATTCATCATGGATCAGTAGCACAGTAATTACACAGTAATTACCAAAGAACTTATGTGCAAATTGCCATAGTGGCAGGAACATAGGCACAGCATGAGAAAGGTAAATTACTTTTGTGTAACATCTCATTCACAAAAGACTTTTTATTTTCAGATATAATCCATAGACAATGCAGGAACATTTGTCATGGAAAATATATTATCTGAAAGACAAAATTATTTTCGATCATGTTTTAAATGGTACCAATCATAGCTCCAACTCAGGATTTAATTGTACTCCAAAATTTAGGGGAGTAGGTCAGTTTGTAAAGCTAACGATACATACATTGTAAAATTGTATGTCATATACTAAGTTGTATCCATGAAATGGGGACTGGTAGCAGTGGTTTGACTACCATGTATGGCATGGGGTTCTGTGAATGATATTGTACTTCACTGCGAAGGAAACAAGAACCTTGGGTTGCCACCTAGAATGCCTAGAATAAGGAGTGCCAACTTGAATTTGCAACCCTAACCTACCTACCAGTCTTCCCTCCCTCAAGACAAAATACCTTAGGAATGAAGGAAGATGAGGTAAAAGGTGGCGGACACTCGTATCAATGTGCGAAAAGTTGTGGTTTTTTTAGAGATACTCCAGTTATGCATCAGATTCAGCCAATGTGGGGGCCCTCCTCCTCAGCAGCAAATGATTCAATGAGTGGCTTCCCTGCTGGGAGATCATGGGATTTGTAGTCAAGTCCCATTCGCTCATTGGGAAGATGCACTCTGTGTATCAGTTGCCCTAGACGAGGAGGGTGTTGTTGTTTTGTGTTGGGGAAGAAGGAAGAACAGGAAGTGTTTGATGTGGCCTGGATATGGCAATGGGCGTTCCCACTGATGCACCACAGACCTGGGACGTTACTTCCTGTGGTTGTAAGGAAAGTGAAAGCGTATCTGATATATCTCATCTGCAATTTTATAATCCCTCCCCCATGACTTAGTTCACTTATAAATACCAAATGGCCTTGGTTTCTATTGAATATGCAGTCACTTCAGAGAAGAATAAGCTCATAATATTCTGTCCTGTCAGGAAATCCTTTAGATCTGTTTGTTTGGTTAAAAAGAAATAAGAAAACAGCCCCACTTACATATCCTAAACTGAATTCCCATGGTTTAGTTCAGTGAACTAAAGAAACCTTTTTCAGCAAATGTATTCCAGATTCCTTTGCAAATGTAAAGGGGAAGGCCAAGTGCTATATATTGAAATGTGAGGGAAATTTAGATACTTCTGTTTGCCCCAAGGCCATTCCATTAAGCTTTAAAAGCTTTGCATCAAATAGGCTACACACGGGGTTTTTTTTATCATCCACATAACTTTTTTTTAAAAAAAATATGCAGTAGTTCTGATCAAAATTTTGCTCTTAAAGCTGAAGCAGAAGTGACTCATATTCCTATTTGAAAAACAAGGAACGGAATTATTCAAGAAAGTGATTCGGTGAAGACCAGCCCTTTAACCCATGGCTAAACTGAGATTGAAGAGAGGTGAGGCAAGGCCAACCATTTTATCACTGGGTATCTATGACATACTGTGACATGACTATGTTGTGTTATTCAAGATCACCATAAATGACTAGTTATTAGAACAGGCAACCATTTCTTTATAAATAAATATAATCATGAATACAATAGATAAATACAGTGGTAAATACAATAGACAGATACAATGATAGAGACACTGTACAAGCAGTTTCCCCTGGCTTCCCTAAGATTAGAAATAAATGAGATAGATCCCCAATATCCATTAATCAGCATTTATTGGTCAACCTACTAATATCTGAAAAGTGTTACCATTTATACACCTCTTGGCTAAAGATTCACCTATTAAAATCTTTTCTATTAAAAAGTTAGGTGTTCTGTGTCAAGCCTGTACAATTAATACGCTAAGATTTTCTTAATTATGTGATAGCATGGTTGAAACAAAATAAATAGAATCAATCCAATTAGTAAAGAAGACAAATGACTGAAAAGTAGTAATGGTTTTTTCACCAACAGCAGTTTGGTGATCTTCATAGCCATTTCCAGAAGCAAATGGCTAGACAGTTTTTAACAGTCTATATGCAATTAGGATATATATGCCTTGGCAAGAAGAAAACAGTGGTGTCCCTATTCAGGTGGTCATAGATAGGAAACATGGTGCACAGAGGAGAGGGGTAGGGTCTGGAGGGCTGTGTATCATACCTCTCTCTGATCCACCATCTTCCTTACAGGTGCTTGGTGGTCAAGCTACTGAGTCGTTTTCCCTGACTCATCAGATGCTTTCAAATTGTGCAGCTATGCGTTTGCTTTTGGGAGGGGGGAGTTAGGGTTACAATTGTTGGACAGCTTACAGCATTTGTACACACACACACACACACACACACACAAAATAATATAGAGCAGGGTTTCTCAAACTTGGGTCTCCCGCTGTTTTTGGACTGCAACTCCCATCATCCCTAGCTACCAGGACCACTGGTCAGGGATGATGGGAACTGTAGTTCAAAAGCTGCTGGCGAGCCAAGCAAGTAGAGAGAAGCAGCAATTAAAACCAAGCATAAAAGCATCAGCTGTAAACAAAAACAATAGCATGACAGAACAGAGGGGTCTTTGACAGCCAGCAACAAACGGTGCAGGAGTGAAACAAGCATACTTCATAGGAGTTCCATCTATTGAGTAATATAGTTAATGTAAAAGAAGAGAAACAGAAAGATGACTGCTTTGCTCAGAAATAGTGTTCGTACTGTAGCTTGAAAGTACAAGATTCATATTGGTATTTAATGGAGTTCATATTTGTTTATTGTGTTGATATGTATGTATATGTACAAAGTTGGTATGAAATTCATAGTAAAGGGTTAATTTATGTATATTAATAATTTTAACTAGTATCAGCCATATTTTCATATGTGATGTCTTTATTATACACCTTTGAATCTATATTAGACTAAGGAAAAGTCAAGAGTTGCCCCAGAGTGGAGGAGCAGCAAGTCTCAGTGCACAGTACTCAAGGTGTACAAGTTGTTTTGGCATCTGAGGCCATTTGCTGCCACTTCACAACAACCAGATTAGTGACCTGAAGCATCTACCTCATTCTGCAGATAGGTAGGACTAGTTCTCATAAATAAAAATGATTGTTAAAAAAAACCAAGCATAACAGCAGAACTTATGCTGTTTCCATTTCAAGCTAGAAATCACTAGAAGACAAAACTATGCTGATTTATTGAACACTTCAGACGTCCATTTTTAAATAATGGGGGAGAGAAGGGTGGACAGCAACCTGGTTTTTACAGTAACTGAGAAACATGTAACTAAAAAACATCTAATTTGAAAGGAGTGCTGATTAATTTGTGTTCCAAGATGAATGGGTTTTGTGCAGAAGGCATCCCTGTAGCAAGCAATGAAAGTGTCGCAATTCTAATTTATATGTTTGCCTTCCTAAAAACTTGAGTTATTCCCATACATAACTAGTTATGCAGATTTGGAAAATGACCTCTGAGAACAAGGCTGTATAATTATTGGAGTAGTGCTAATCAGATGGATTTTTAAGAGCAAAACCGCAAACAATTTTTCCTATGTCTTACATTATTCATGGACTTTCTATTTATACATATTAATGAAAGAATAAGCTTTAACGAGCAGTGAGTACTTTGTCACTTTCTTTTTGTTCTGTGCTGAACAGCTGTAAAAATAACACCTAAGCCAGCTGTTTCCTCTGACTATTCTAAGATTAGAAATAAGGATTTTAATGCACATACTGCTTACGCTTGGGAATAAGTACTTTGGCACATCTTACACATGAATGTGGTTATAGCAGCACTACAGATTCTATTAATGCTTCCTAAATGCTTATTGTATACTTTTCTCTATTTGACATAGAAATGTACTATAGGCAGGCTGTAGTTCTGGATTAAGCGAGATGCTTAAATATATATATAACAGCACATTCATTTTCTTTACAAGGAATTATCACAGCATGACTTCACCTTTACATAACAATAAAATAATTGCCTTCCTATGTCCGACCGAAGATACATGTAGACCTGGACTTTCTTTAACATTGGCTACCATGATACCCCAAGGAAGTTTGTAAACTGGATCAAAAAGTTTGCAACGTGTTGTTTTAAAATAAGATGTTTGCTCTAGGATTCCCAGAGTCCGCTCCAGTCAGTCTATTTTATCATAGACTTGTTGAATTGAAAGGGACCCCTGCATTACAGTGTTTTCGAAGCGATTATCTTTTCTCTTTGTTCACTTTCATTGTTCATAGTCTTGTCTCTCTTCTGCTTTCATGGAATCGGTCATCCTGAATCATTCTGGGATCACATCTGTTTACTTCCTAGTAAGGCCAACTGAGAATAAGAAGAATGACACAGGAGAACTCTTTCACCAATTCATACAGCCAAGTAATAATTGAAAATATCACATAGAAATTTTGAATCTACTCACAGTTTTCTGTTTGTTTTGTGGCTTTAAACAAGCATCTTAGGAGTTTGTATTTCTTAGCTTCATTGCCATGGTCAGATAAAAGAGGTGGGTGATATTGCTAGGCATGAACTATTCACTTGGATTGTTCATTATCTATTTTTGTTGTTCAGCTGACAGTATGTAAGAATGACTGTGCATTGCATTTGATCCAGATCATCTCTTCCATTTGTGGAAAGGCTCCTTGTTTGCAGGTAGGGTCACAATAAAGTGGGCTTCTCCACCAACAGAAAAGGAGAGGTGATTTTCATGGATTTCCTGTTGTTTAGAAGCAGTTTGTCAGTCCCCCCTACAATGTTGAAGGGCCTATATAATGCCAACAACCAACAAACTCCCTGTAATGATTTTGGTTATTTAGAGCTAGTTGTACAGCTCACCATGTCCATTGTTTAAAAAACATTTAAAATATTTAAAAAATATTCAGACATCTGTGCATTTAGTAGCACAGAAACAATATTTTTCTACTTCTACAATGAAATAAAACAAGTCATTTCCTCCCATTTTTATTTGTGTGTGCATGTTGTAAAAGCATTATCCTTCAAAGAATCTCCCTTGCAGCTTTCTGCAAATGACAGATTTCTCCTGCAAGTTAGAATGGTCTGTATTTCAAAGATAATGTGTATATTCTGATGCAAAAGCTATCCTGGTAATTGATGAGTAAACTGCAGCATAAAATGTGACACAAATGGGCAGCTGAAATTAATGTAATAGTATTTCAAGGGAATCCAACTTTTATGCTAACTAATAATACACACTAAATGACCATTTTCTTTCTCTTGGATGGTACTTCTTCAGCTCTTTTCCAACTAATTTTGGCTGCCAGTCCACTACCTGAATTTGTTTGCAGACAGTCCTACGAAAACAATTGTGTGTCCATAAGCTGCCAGTTATGAATTCATGGAGCTTTTTACCATACTTTCTCCACATCTATTGCAGCACTGAGGGAGGAGCTATTTGTAGGAGACTTATTTCAGACTGAAAAGAGGAAACCATAGTTTTGCAGAAAGATCTCAATCTCAGTCCCGCTCTGCACTTATCAGGCACATTGGGAACTGACTTTCTGCAGTGGGGACTGCTGACGGCATGTTGGTGGTGGTGATGTGACAGTGGGGTGGAGCTCACACAATGAAATCGCATGATGAGGAATGCTTGGAGGTTATAAGCTTTTAAAGCAGTTTATGCTTCATTTTCCCTGATGATGAGGGGGAAGGGGTGTCACATGGCAAAATCCAGTTCAGTTCTGTGAAGAGATTGGCTGTGAGTACGATGCCTCTGAAGAAACCAGGTCATGCTGTGATATGTAATTGAGATTAGTTGAATTTTAGTCCTGTGCTTGCCTGTTTCCACTGTAAAACCAATAACAAAGCTGTAACGTTTTCTAATCTAGCCCTTGTCTTTCCTATAGTCTTCTCCTGAGGGGTTGTTTTTCTAGCAGAATCATCAGGGGGAACTTCTAAAAACAGTCCAGCCGACAGCAGTTAGTAGCTGTAGCCAGGCTGAGGAACAATCTTCATAAAAATGTCTACAGTTCTGCTTATAAGCAGCATTTTGTCTGCGGTGAGTGATGACAGGACCATTCTGCATGTTGTCACCACGCATGTAACTCTTGCTATGAATATAAACCAGTTGAGACATTCACATAAGATAAAAAAAAAAGACTGAACAAATCCTCCGGCATCCTGCAGTAGATGATCAAAACACTCAGACCTACCAGCATGTATGAAATAGTCTTTCTTGGATATGATGTGCTTACTAATTTTTTAATTGTTATCGATTCCATAATCTTTCCTGTTTGTTCTTTCATTAAGCCCTTCTTTAAGCATAGTAACACAGCTGTGCAAGTTACTCGAGCTACAATCAATTCATTTATATTGTTGAGCACCGCCCCAGTCTCTGAGTGGTGCAAGATTCCAGGAATTTCAGGTGCTTACCCAGGGTTTGTGTTTATTTGGGAATGAAATACAATGGAGTCTGTTCTATCTTTATGATATATGGTTTATTTACAAATATATACAACCTGAGCCTATGGACTCACAGCATTAACACCCCAAAAGGGCCTTGCTTCTGACATGGATTCAGACAGAAATTAATCATGGCTCTGTCTGTCTGTCTGTCTTGGTTCCCAACTTGCTTCTTTGCTTCATGCTCACATCACTCTAAACTCTGCCCTCAACTCTGCCTTTTTCCTTCTAATACCTGCGAGTAGAGAGAGGACCTCCCCACAGATTTACCATCTTGCACAGAGACACTTCTTTTGTTCCTCTGAATGGATCACCAGATCACTAGGAAGCTAGCTTGGCTATTCCAAGAATTAGGAGGAAGGAAGGCATTCAGCCTGCCCCCCAAAAAACAACCTCATGACAGTATCATTATCTGCTAGCATTGATCTAATTGCTACAGCTTTAGAATGTTGACTTAAGGACCTACAGATTATTAAAGTTTCAGAGATGGGCAATTTTCTGATACTTTCCAACTTTTACAACAGTAAATCCTATAATCGACTCGCAGGTTTAACCTGTGTATAGCGTTAGATGAGGCAGTTGCTTCAGGTGGTATATTCAGGGGTGTAGCTAGCTGTTCTGGCACCCAGAGTGGTGGGAATGGGGCGAGCCATCCACAGGGGCACTACAGCAATCTACCCAGGGGGTGCCGCGGCAAGCTGCCCACAGAGTCCGCCTGGCGGACACAAGCCCCACGCTGCCGTTTTGGGCTCCGCAGGCGCTCGAATCACCGTGTCACTCCCGAGAGAGACACGTGGCTTGGGCGCACTGCAGACCAGGCCCTGCGGTAAGTGCCCCCCCCCACGGTATGCCATTTTGTCACCCCATCAGGAATGACACCCGGGGCAGGCCACACACCCCTTCCTACGCCCCTGGGTATATTCTTAAGGAGGTGTCATAGTTTTGCCTTTTGCTTCATTTTGTGTGAAAAAGAAAAGCAGAGAAATATGTCATATATTATGTTGTTGCAATATAGGACCGGCATCACCCTACCCGACGCAGGACTTGCAGCTGAGAATTTGGATGGCATTGTAAGGCAGTGTTGCACTTCAACTCTGGTCTGCCTTTGCATTTTGGGCCAGGTTCCACAGTGCCGCTGATGCAAGTTATCAAGAGTATACAATGAGAAGTTGGGAGCATGGAGTACAAATATTGGGGCTACCAATTCTTTCTGTTCTGCTGCAGGGGTATTGGGTCACAGTGCTGACAAAAGGACATGTTTTTGGAGCCCATACTAGCCCACTGTTGCTCAGTTCCCTTGAGGTTCTTGGATAGGCTATTATGTGAAAGTTGATGGTTGCCTGATGCAAAATGTTAAAACTGTTAACAGTATTCTCTTTCCTTCATTCAAATGATGTGACTTTTTCTCTCCGGATATGATAATTGGCTGCATACTTTCCATCTTCTTGAGTGGTCTGAGAAAATGTTATTAAGTGGGATGCAGTTTAACCTTCCCACAGTGTGTGCTACAAAACCTTTTTTCTTTTTCTTTTCAAGAATAGGAAATTTGTGTTATGATTTCTGTATGATTACCTATGTTTCTCAAAATGGATAAAAGCAGAATCCTTGGGCGGGGGTTGTTGGCTTTTTTAAAAAGATTATTTTGAGAAGAGAAAACAAGGCTACTTGTACCCACAACCTGCCCCATTCACTTTGCTGAAGAGGCCAATCCATGAGAAAGGAGTGGTGAAGTTGTTTGCATATGCTGCAGTTTTTAAGAATCCACCATATCTGTGCTTTTAAATATTTCCCTCAGTGCAAAAATCCATTTTCTAAAAGGGTGGGAGATTTGTAGCTCCTGTTAAAGGAAAATCAGACCCTCTTGGGCTCGTGGAAGGAGTTTGGGGTTCTTTGATCCTGTCATTAGTGTGCATTTATTGATAAGATTTCAAATAAGTAGCTGAGTTGGTGTACAAGAATTTTGAAAATGCTTAAATCTGAAGAAGGAGGTTTTTTCCCTGGCTTGACTCCAGACTTCGACATGCTTAGACTGAACCCATTGAAATGATAGGTTTTAAGTTAAGTTAGTACTCATGACTAATTTAAATTCCATAGATTTCAATGGGTCTACTGTAAGCATGATGATAAGTCTCAGCCAACCTTGTTTCTTTTGAAAGAAGCTTGATCTCTGTTTTAATGGAATAAAATAGATTCCGAATATGGATCTAAGAATCAGGCTTGAGAAGATAAAATATTTCCTTTCAAAATCATCGTCCTCTGTCTCGTTAGGTAATAAGGGATGGCAGAATGGTATGAACAAAGTGAAACATAATCTGTGCATGGGGGATTTCAAACCCCTCCGTCTGATGGCAGCCCCTCTGTTCCTTGTAGATTATAGGGCTTCTAGAGTGGGATACTCTCACCTGAAGAAATAATCAACCATGCGCATGATTTGGGGGGAAGGACCACAGGATTTGGGGGAAGGAGTGTAGCTCACAGGTAGATGCCTCATGCTTTACATGCAAAAGGTCCCAGCTTCAACCCCTGGTGTCCATGCGGGGCAAGAAAGATTCCTGCCTGGAGAGCTACTGCTTGTCAATGTTGACAACTCTGAGCTAATTGGAGCAGTTGTCTGACTTGGTATAAGAGAGCTTCCTATGTTTCTATGCTGAAGCTTTCCAACATACACATTGCTTTCTCTGGATCCCTGGCGGCGGCGGGGGGGGGGGGGGAGGAATGGGTTTCCCATTATTTGTGGCATAGTAAAAGTTGCCATGATGTGCAAAGCTTGTTTTAATTTATTAATTTCATTTGGCTAAAAACAGCCAATGGCCTTGTAGTACTGCTGTATTGTGGAAAAAATAAAGAGCAAAATGGCTACTGCTCTGGATTTTCACTGGGATATATCATGTTACAAAGTCATAAGTGGATAAATAGCGAGGAAATATTTCTGAAGATGTCTACCACTTCTGCTTCTCCCATACAGTGTCTTTTGATATACTACCCTAAGGGCATGTGTGAGGGAAAATCATTACAAGGAGGCATGGATGGCTGTAATGGGGCAGTTAAAAATTAATTATGTTTCCCATTAAAAATCGGATAGAAGCCTTAACACATGACAGATTAGACATCATGACTGTTATGAACAACCTTTTGTTCTACTGCTGGTTTTCCTGAAGGAGAAAAATGCAGTGCCTTATGTTCACATAATAGTGATATAAAAATACCACCATTTCTTTGTCTGAGCATCATTCTTTTATTTGAAATATGTTGAATTGAAGAGCTTCTTATTACAGTTGCATGAATTCAGAAAGCTGGGAACGTTGTGTATGTTTGTGGTTTGTGGAAGCTATTTCCCATACTCAAAAACTAAACATTTGTTTCTGAAACACCCAATGGAGAAATTGGTGAGGAAGCAGAATCCAGTATCTAGGTGTTTACTCATTCTAAACATCTCTGCAGATTCTGAAGACTAGTCAGTCTATCTGTGCCCCTTTTGGCACGTTATATTAACTTTGGAATCTGTTTCCTAAAGCTTGCTTTTATTGATTTATCAGTAGTAGTTAAGAGCGGTAGACTCGTAATCTGGGGAACTGGGTTCGTGTCTCTGCTCCTCCACATGCAGCTGCTTTGTGACCTTGGGCTAGTCACACTTCTCTGAAGTCTCTCAGCCTCACTCACCTCACAGAGTGTTTGTTGTGGGGGAGGAAGGGAAAGGAGAATGTTAGCCGCTGTGAGACTCCTTCGGGTAGTGATAAAGCGGGATATCAAATCCAAACTCTTCTTCTTCCTTTTGTATTCTGTTTCATAACAATATTTTAGGTCTATTCCTCTCACAAATTATACAAAGCAACAATATTTACTGAGTGTAGTAATGATATTTATATTGAGAATGTCTATATCCAACAACATCCTTATGTTCATAAAAAAAATCAGTTTGAAAAGTTTGTTTAGCCCAGATCATTATGAAACATTTGCTTAAAAGCCAGAAACTTCATATAGCTTATCAGGGTGTGGTTTATAGGCCTGGTTTTAAGGAAATAATGAAAGGTTTCCATTTTAAAGAGCCTTCTCTGAAAGCATCACTCCTGGAAGGAACACCATGTATTCTGTGCTCTGATTGCTTGGCCCCATAAAGAACACAGCAGCTTCATGTGAACTTCCAAACTGTCTTCAACAGCAGCCTCATGTGGAACATGCTACAGTAGCTTAATCTGTATGAAGCCAGAGCACATGAATAACCATGGTCAGGTTTGCTTTCACAACATAGGGTCCCAGGTGGCAAATGAATCTGATAAAAGGAACTCCTGAAAATGGATGCCAACTATCATAGGTTGATCCAGATCCAGGAAGACCCCCCCCCAAAAAAAAAACTGCTAACTTGGGGGACTGTCATCCCATCCAGGACAGATCACACACCTCCATCTAGATAAGCTGGTTTCCTCACCCACAGTGCCTTCATTTTATCCAGATTTGGCTTCTTTGCCATCATCTGAGAGGTGAGGAGAGCAAATGTTGGGGATAACTGTATGGCAGAACCCTCAAACTGGTAATGTTTGATTGATGCAGCAGTTGAGGTCTTCTATTTGTGAACAAATTATTTGAAAGAGGCCTCTGAGAATTCAGCCTACTCACTAGTAATATGAAGGAAGGGAAATGTAATGTGAGGAAGGGAATTCTTGCTCCTGAAGAGCAGATGTCTGCAGAAAATGCAACCCTCACCCTGAATTCATTGGACTTCAGTTGCATCATGCATGTCAATTCATTCAGTATCAACTCCTTGATTCATGTAATAGCCCAGGATGCTTTTGTGCATGTAGCTTTCGCTTGCTGCAGCACCGCATCATGCTATGTGGTATTAATTGTTCTATTGCACGTATGTCCTGTTCACAAGACTTCAGATGTTTAGCTGTGAACAGGTTAAAACGCCCATAAACTGATGTGCGGAAAGCACGACAAAATTCAGGAAAGCTGCTAGAATTTCTATATCAAGAGTTGGCAAGAATGGAAACTCTGCATCAATCTTGATGATTCCTCAAAGGCTATGAGCTGTGATTTAGTCACATGGGTGTGAATACACAGAGGCCTCTTTTCAACGATCCCATTTGCGGGTAAAAGCAAGCAATTTCTTTTCCTGGACAACCTTTAGAAACTGATTTTGTGGAAATTTTACTCTGAGATATGTATAGATTATTATGGCAAGCAGAATTGCCTCTGTAAATATTGTAAGAATGATGTTTGCTATATTAAATGGACCCTATAGCTTCTATAAAGTGACCAAACGGGAGGGGGAGGAAGATTAACTTTTTCAGTGTCGGAATAACATGTTATCACAGAACAGCAAGAGAGAAAATTTATGTCATCATCACCACTGAATAATGCTTTTTAAAATAAAGATAACCACAATTCCTTGGGAACTATGGATGTATTGAAAGTGTTTTGTACATTTCTTGGAGCCCTAAATCAAAGTCACATATGTACCACACATTTAAAGTACTCTTATACCACTTTAGCAATCTTGGTTACCCCCCCCCCATGAATCCTGGGAACTGTAGTTCATTTAAGTGTGCTGAGAGCTGTTAGGGTGCTCCTCAAAGAGCTACAATTCCCAGCACTTTTAACAAACCCAGCCAAAGTTCCTTTCTACTCCATGCTGGTTATCTGGATTCCTTCTGGCAACTGAAATGTTTTTCTTCCTCTGCTAATTTCACCTCTCTCTTTTTTGGCTTTAACAGGGAATTATTATTTTTTGTAAAACGTTTTTCCTAATAAGCTTCATCTTCACTGCTTAAAATATTTCACCCTCCTAATAAATCATTGCCCCATGTTCTTTGCAACCACTAACCCTATTAGGTTTTTACTAGGACCTGGTTCAAATATATTATTTATCATTTTTAGGTTGCATTAGTTCCCATGTAGAGCTAGTCACATTAACTGCAGTGTGAAGGAAGCAGTTCTGACATGGAGAAAGTATGCTCACAGAGACAGCTTCCTGTGGGCAATTAAAGGTGTTTTTTGGGGGGGGGTAATCTCACCCACCACGCACTTGCAAAATTGCAGTTCAGTATTTAGGATGAACACATGCCATGCATGTTCATGCCAGGCCAGATTATTTAATCCACAGCCATACTCTGAGAGTTGCTTTTGAGCACATTTGAACCAGACCAGACATTCCTTGACTCACCCTGTTCTCCCATTCCACATGGGGTTTGTCCTGGGTTGCGTTAAGCCAGTGCCACATCCACAGGACAGAAGGAGGGGAACAGGGGAGGGGATCCTTTCACTGTGCCTGTTTGCAGACCCAGGCAAGTCTCAATAACATCACATGATAACAGCACAGTTAGTTCATTATCCAGCAGACCCTGTGCTATTTCTGCCTCCTGTGCCTTCTCCTGTTCTAGGGATTTCTGCTGGCTGCTTGTTGTTTGGAAAGGCGCACTGGAGCACTGATTTCTAGCAGGGCTTCCTACTCTACCTCTGCCCCCATCCAACCCCTAATCAAGCGTGGTGGATCCAGGTTTGGATTGCTCTGTAAATGTGATAGGACTGCAGCAACAGGCAATTATGAGCATCTTCAAGTTACTGTACTTTCGTTTCTCTAATGGATACTAATCTGTGTGCTGGATCTGCTGCATTCACTACCACACTTGATGTACAATTTCAGCTTCTGGCAGCCATCATCACTTCCGCGAACGCATGTTGTTGGTGTGCCACAGGGGAGAAATAAAACTCCTGGTACTTGTAACTTTTGTTTTGATTTGCAGGGATATTTCTTCTCCTGAGATGTAGAAGAATTCCTCCCTACCAGTATTTATACATAATTCCAATATGTGCAAAGGGTTAGGTTAACTCCCCAAGAAAGCTAATGTGTTCTAAGTGTGAGTGAAAATTTAATGCTCCTTACTTCTTTTACCGTATAATAGAGTGATGCTTGAATTCTGATCTGAAGTAATGCCATGGCGTTTCAAGTCAGCATAAGAGCAACTACGAGCTGTCTGAGCAAAAGGGAGGGAGAATTAATACTGTGGCTTCAATCCTTGGATATGATTGACAGTATATGATACGAAATAATAGCCTTTCAAAGGCCATGCGTTTTAGCTTCTCAAAGGAATTGTGAAGTTACTGCATAGCAGGTCAAGGTCTTCAAGTAGCATAATTATCAGAGAAGTGCCAATCCAAAATCGTTTTCCATTTTTAAAAATGTGCTAATTTATAGGTGAAGTTGATGGTGGCTTTTCTTCTTCTTTTTTGAGAGCTGAAAGAATGTATTTTACAAAAAAAATGTGCTTAGAATATAATGATACACAATTTTGACATGTTTTTCATTTCAAATACAGCACCATTTTAAAGAAATGGTCATTTGAATTTAATTCTTTGAGTTGTGTATTAGCCTGGTTTTGATTTGCGTATGCTGTGTCAGGCAGAGAGTGACAAAAATACAGATGGAAATGAAAAGTGAAAAATGGTATGTTACAATCCATTGGATACTTACTTAAAAGTAACTTGCACTAAATCATTGTGACTTAATTCTGAAGAAAAGTGTTTGTGGACAATTGGACTTTGGTGTGAAAATATTGCTTCTGGTTTGAAATACTGCTACTGGTTTGTACCTTCTCTATATTTATAAATCTGACATGATTTGTTTGTTGGCCATTAATAAAAGTCAATGGGTGGAATCCAATGTAGTGCACGGAAGTGTCCCCTTGAACACACAGGGCTTTTGTTTTGTTTTCTCCCCTGAAACTGCCATCCATGTGCCCCAAAATCTGCTCCAGAGGGTTGGGGGACCCTGTGGAGCGATTTTGTTGTGGGGCTGCAAGGGAGAAGGGAATAAGTTTACATTCTGCTATGCAAGCAGATTTCCATTGTACAGGGGAGTGGACATTATTGAATGCCACCAATTAAATGAAATTAAAGTTGGCCTGTATTGAGAAAACCTTAAATTAATGCCTTGTTTCATGACTCACTGAGCTGCTGTGAACCTTGTTTTAAACTTTCCTTTCAAATTTACTAAACCAAAATGTATGTCACCATTTTTGTCCATTTGATGCATTAAAAAAAATCCTTGATTAAAAGAAATCACTGAAAGGTATTTTGGACCTTTGTATGGACATATTCATTTTTTAAAAACCCCAATAAAATTTTAAAAATCCGTTGTGTAAGCAGATAATTACATCTGTATTCACATTAAAAGATGGATATTAAGGTGTATTTTGTATGCTGATTTCAGTCACCTACCAGACAACTTTATCAGAGAACTTCAAGGGTAGGTCAGCAAAGGCAGTTTGGCTGTAGTTTGTCTCTCAGAATGTTTTATTTTGACTCCTGTGTCTTAGTGATGCATGAATAAAGAAACTGATGTGTGTCACCCATGAACACAGTTTTTGCTTACTGCATGATTTTCACAGAAAACGCCAAAGTCTTGGTGGGTTTTGTTTGTCTTCCTTGTTTCCTAAGTTAACCTCATAAGCATTATCTGTTGCATGACCATGACCGATGACTGTCTCATTTTGTATTTGTCTTCCATATGTGATTAATATCCAAATGTTCTTTTTTTTTCTTCCTTTTCCCTTTTTGTAGAAATTATTGAGCCTACTACTACTAGTCCTGTCTCAAGCCCAGGTCAGTATCCACATACACCCCCAAAGTATGCTTGGGTACTCTCTCCCTCCCTCTGTCTTTCCAAGGAATGACAACATATATGTTGCTGTCATGCCAGTAGACACGCAGTTGATGTTGAGCAGTATTACTTCTATTACTGCTGAATTGTCTCTTTCCTGTCTTTGTGCACTCACCGTTTGTGTTGCTCTTTGGGCAAATGCTATTCTGCCTTGGTAGATTTCTTTTATGAAAGCGCTTCTCTGTTTCCCTCTGTCCCAAAGATCACACAGCAGATGCAGACAGCATTGGCTTAGTGGTGAAATGCCTTGTGCTTTTTATATTCTCTTTGTGGTATTATCTGTGCTAAATTGATTGTTGGCTGTTTTGCTGGAAGCAAGGCATTTGTGTGAGTTTTCTTTCCCCCCTGGCTCTTCCTTTGTGCATATTGTGTTGGAACATCTATGACCGAATGCAGGGCTGTGCTAATGATGGGGTACCTTTTCCTGTAAAGGTTGTTCACATAGCAAAGCTTCATGAGCAGAATTTTATTAATTTTAGCTTACAGGGTAAGATCTTCGAAGAGAAATGCAGATTTTCCATCTCCTGATTAATAAAAAAGACAGACTCATTCCTTGGTCTTTGAGGGCTATTCTGTTATTTACTTACTACCATAATTTTACTGGACTAACACCTGCAGAGGTTACTTTAGCTCTAAAATAAACCAAAAACCCTGATGGGTAGAATGCCTATATATATATATTCATAGTACTTAAGGAATGTCTTTCTTTACCTATCCTCTCAAAAAATCAGAACTGTGGAAACAGGTTCTGTTGCCAAACCAGTGCATATTTCTACAAAACCATAGCAGCGTTTTGATACAGGCATGCTACAAATCTTCAGTAAAGACTTGGCCTACCCCTGGTAGCCACAACGCCGAGGGCAGATGCTGACACCCAAATTCTAGCTTCGCAAACTTTTGAAATATGGTAGTCTTTAGTGTGGAAATTTGCCCTGCTTTGAAGATGTATAGTTTGAACTATAAAGAATGAGAGTTCCCACTGCTTCTGTAGAAATTCTCATGTGTTTTCTGTGTCATTCATGCAGTGTCTGACACAGCTGTGCAACGAACTAATCTAGCAGTGTCTTGAAAGAAAAACTTAAAAGTCGTGCTTAGGGTTTGTCTGGTAGTCTCACTTGCCACACAGCTGATAATATAGCTTACTAGAATTTGCTTTTTCTTTTCATTTTACCACAGTGTTGTTAAAAAAAAAGCTATGCTATAAAACTTAATTCAACCTAAAGTTCATTTATACCCATGTTTGAACACATTCTTTCTTTTGAAAGTGATGCTCAATTGAAACATTTTGCAGGTTGAGGAGCATTATGTTCTGGTGCATTTTTTCTATAGTTTTAACATTCCTCCCCATACCTACTCGTGAGCCTAAAACTTACAGTCAATCAGTAGATTTGTTGCTCAACCAAAGATCATAACAAATCTGAACAGTATAGTATTGACAGGTGGAGATCCACAAAATCACACGGTGCCATCAGATAGATTATTCCTTCCTGAGCACTGTAAAGTATTGGTGGTTCCCTGCAGAGGATTTTCCAAGTTGGTGGCCAATGGCCACATAAGCTACCCTCCTCTCTTCCCAGAAAGGCTACGTTTTATGTCTGCTTTGTGAAAAACAGGCACATGCAAGCGGACGCTATTGAGAATTCTGAAGCTTTCCCCAGAAGGACAGGGCCATAATGGGAACATAGACATACATGCAAAGAAGCAAAGGTTGCTATCACCTTGCATGAAGATTTAGGTGGTATGAAGCAATGCTCCTTTCAGGACTAGAAATCCTGTGGGCCTGGGATCTTCAAACTCTTAATACTGTCTCTTTATTAGTATTCTGTAATACTTTGCTTCCCCATGGCTAGTTATGTGCTGAGAATCCTTGGGAACTTCAATCTGCTGGGTAAGCCTTATCTAGAAGATTTATCTAGATAAAGGCAGGATCCAGTGGCAATACCTGCTGTAGGGAGTATCCATTCATCTTACTGCTACCCGCCCAATGACTAATTGATCTTTCACTGTAGCAAGAATGCATAAATATTGTCAAGGCTACTAACATAACCCCCTATTGCTGATGGGGTTGCCAGAAACCACAGGGACCGTAAGCATAGCTGTAGTGCTTTGCAGCTTGCTTTTAGCTGTTTAAGAAAAATATTTACCCTTTATCCCATTTGTATGTCCAAAATGAACCCCTGCCAGTTGGCAAAACAAGAAGTTTCCTTCTTCAGACCTTCAGTCAACTTGTGGATGCAGGACTGGTCCCACTCCAGATGATTGTAATTGAATGGCTTAATGCTTGAAGAAGCCCACAGATTGAACAAGAAGGAATGATGGGTTCTTAATATGGTCCCCTTTTGATTTATTTCATTCACTTCTTCTATAAGTGTTCCACAGGCAGTGGGTGTCTTTGTGGCTTCATCTCTCCACCTTTGTTGTTGTTGTACAGATTTATTGACTGCTTCACAGCATGAAGCCATCAAAGCAGTGCACAGTGTAGAAACAGAAAAAAACACAGAAGTCCTTTTCTTGGCTTCCTAGTTTTTGAGGAGATTGAATGAGTTTGGTTATTTTGGTACCCTTGATTTCTTTTTTGTGTGGCGTTTTCTTATTTTAAGCTGCTTTGGATGGGCCATTACACCTACAAAACAGCCCTGAAACATTTCATGGTGATGGTGATAGTAATCTGTTTCCTTATCAGTCCCCCCCAAAATAACGCGCACTGCAATCCAGTAAGAAGTTAATAACAGATAACGAATGGGCTTTAGTTCATGCTGGATCATGGCCAGTTTATTTTAACGTTAAACGAAATAGATATTGTATCATTTTGTTTTGTCTCACTGGCGATGTAAATTGCTTAGCTTTAATGTTCGAGTTCTTTCAACACTTTGAATGTACAACTAAAATGTAGCAATCTAGGGCTGTGTGTTTTTAATAGCTGTTTATTCCTTGTCAGCAAATGAAGTTGGAGTGAAAATAATGAAGATTTATGGAGTACTTTTGAAAACAGAAATGTTTATGGGTGGCCTATGTTACACTGTTTTAGGAGGCTTTCATGAGAAAGAAGGAATCAGTGATGACAGGGGGAAATTACAGCCTTAGAAATGAGTATAATGTGTTTAAAGAGCCTATCTTGGTCCCAGTTTTGATTCTGTTTTGCTGACATCATTGGCAGAACTTCCATTTCCCATTAGTTCATCATACCATACCCAACTACCTCTCAGTGATGAACATTTCTTCTTGTCATGCTAGCTGCTAATTAGCCATTGTTCACTTTCAGTCAACATCAAAAATAATTGGAGAGGGATTTCCTTCACAAACCCTGAAAATATCATCTGGACAAAAACCATAAACATAAATGTTTGACATTTTGAGAGGCAGGCAGTACTGATCAATGTTGTTGCAACTGATGATGATTCAGAAATGCTGGCAGCAATGAAGAGAGAGAAAGGGAGAGACGACAACAAATGAACATTTTCTAGTGAACTTCAAGAATTGGCTTGAAATTCTACATGAAGATCATTGACTGACAGGCAAAATTAACTATGACTAAATGAAAAGCATTGCAAAACATGTATAATCTCCACTGAAGATAGTGTTGGGTGGAAGTTGATGCAGTGTGGAAATTTACAGCTTAAAAATGAAGAAGTTTAACATTTGCAAGCAAAGGACTGCAGAAAGCAGATTGTTTTATAGTAGATTGGCCAAGAGGAATTTATATAATTGGGGAAAATATTAATAGGAACTAGAGAACTGAACAAGGGGCCACAGCTCAGTGGTGAGTACATGATTTGCATACACAAAATCTCACGTTCAATCCCTAGCATCTCCAATTAACAGGATGTCAAGTTTCAGAGCTGTGACTACTTGCATAACCTTGGAGGACTGTTTGCCAGTTGAAACAGGCAGTTGGTCTCACTCCACATAAAAGCAGCTTAATATTCTCATAGGTTCACTATGCCAGCTATATTCAAGAAATGAAAAAACACCATGTGATCAAGAGATTTGATCAGATGAGCCTCAAATGCAAGGACAATGAGCTTGAATAAATATTCATAATGTTGTTTCCTTGCATACAGAATGCATGTGATGTATTGATATACGGGTTTAAAAATCTATTAACCTATTTTATCAGATATTATTGTGAAAGGGTGGGCGGAACCCTCCGAAACTTCATATGTATGCTAATGGGATCTGAACTGGTAGCGACTGATCAGGACCAGAACTTGAAGTTACAGTTCCTAGCTCAATGAAGATGTCAGTGCAGTGTGTGGCAACCCCCCCCCCAAAAAAAGGGTGAATTCCATGGAAATAAAACTGCTGATATCATAATGCTGTTACGCAAATCTATGGTGTGACCACACTTGGAACACTGTGAATATTCTCAAAAAGGATACTAAGGAGCTGGAGAAGTTTCAGAAAAGGGCAAGCAAGATGGTCAAGGGGCTTGATCAACTTCCCTGTGAGAAAAGGTTAAAACACTGGGGCTTTAGGGGGGGGGGGAAGATGCCTATGGAATGATGCATGGAATGGAGAAAGTGATAGAGATAAGGTTTTCTCCCGCTCTTATAATTGTAGAACCTGGAGCCGCTGGTGAAGATGGAAGATGCAGGAGTGCCTAAAGAAAGGTGCTTCTTCAAAGACCATGTAGTTAGAACAGGCATAGGCAAACTCCGGCCCTCCAGATGTTTGGGACTACCAATTCCCATCATCCCTGACCACTGGTCCTGTTAGCTAGGGGTGATGGGAATTGTAGTCCCAAACATCTGGAGGGCCGGAGTTTGCCTATGCCCGAGTTAGAACCATGCAGTTCCCTCTCACGAGATGTAGTGACGGTCATCAGCTTGCCTGGTTTGAGAGAGGAATAGAAAAATTCATGGAGAGTAAGGCTATCCATGGCAACTAACCATGATGGCTGTGTTGTGCCACTAGGGGCTGGAGGCAGTATGTCTCTGAATACCAGCTGCTGTGAATCACAAGTAGCAAAAGGACTGCCAAATTAAGGTGCTGCTTGCAAGCTTTCCGTTTCCATTCGGCCGGCCACAGTGCGAACAGGATGTTGGACTGGATGGGTCTTTGCTCTGATGTAGCACAACACTTTTGTCCTCTTATATTCTCAAAAAACTATTGCCTACATCTAGCCATATTTTATGTGCCGTTCGTAATTATTGTGGGGAAATAAAGATTGTGTAGCTCAGACTATTGTTGAATATTACATAATGCTGTGATTTGGATTTGTGCACCCACTGGAAATCTATTGTTAGACTATAGTCATAGAGCATGACAGCCATTCAGATATAGTTTTAAAAGTGCTTAAGGCAAGCATTCTCTCCTAGTTTACAGGCTGTGGTAGATACACAAAAAACAGAAGGTAGATCTATATTAAGAATAATGTTGCTTGCATTCCTGTTTTGTAAAAAGAATCCCTAATTAACTGATTGTTTTAAAACAATAAAAGTGGCATATGTTTTTCATGAAAGCAGAAAAGGAAACTTGGCATTATATATAACAGAAACCTTACAAATGTCTGCATACTTATATGGCTGAATTTGGGGTCTCATATGGGAATTCCACAAGCAGGACCTGGGTGCAGCAGTGCTCTCCCAATTTGTGATTCTCAGCAACTGTTATTCAGATGCATACTGTCTCTGTCACTGGAGGTAGAAAACAGACTTCATGGCTAGTAGCCATTGATAGCCTTAATGAAGCACGTGAAAGTATAGATGGTACCCACTTAGAGTGAATAAGGATCAGGCAGACACAGCTTTGGAGAAAAAGAAGGTGAGGTTTTATTGCCAAGCAATAAGGACCCAGTTGGAATCTCTTCCAAAGAACTGGGACCCCAAGAGACAGAAATCCTGAGGTCTTTATACCTGAGCAAATCACAGCAAATCATAGATCATGAGACAATCATGAGACAGTCACGAATCGCCAGCGAAATTAGCCAATTAGCGTGCTTCTTGCCATGCTCACGGCTCCTGGTCAAGCACAGGGTTCTACTTCTAACTTCTGCTTTCCATCGTCTGCACAAATGATGCACAATGATGCACACTCTGACCTTTTCCCCAGTTCTGACAGAACAGGGAGTTTTGGAGTTTTTGTGGTTTGGCCCTTCCTGTTCTTGTAGATTATTTTAGCCTGCATCTGAGGGGGATTTTGTACCAGTGTCTCTGATTCATGTCTTCCCCTTTGTTCAGGGTACAAGGATGTTTTCTAGGGGAAACCAGTGTCTCTGATTCATGTCTTCCCCTATGTTCAGGGTACAAGGATGTTTTCTAGGGGAAAGGTCGGTTCTAAGTTGCTGTTCCAAGCAGTTTGCAGTTAGCTAAGGCAAAAGCTTTCCTTTGATTCAAAATGGATTATAAAAATACTGTAAGCCCTGATTATATGTGAGCATATATGAATATATTGATTACTGATAACTGATTATATGAATAGCATAAGGGTAGCCCTTCTTTCCTTGCCTCATTATGATCCAAATGGACATAGGCTAGATTCAGAGGTTCTACTAGTTCCTTGAATCTTTACTTACTGACTGACTTACAGCAATTCTGTGTCTTCCAGTTAAAAATAAATAAATTGCTCTTACACAAATGGTTTTTCACCCAGTTGAGGTTTGACAGGTGGAAAAAGGGGAGTTGGTTTTAAGCGATTACCCCTTTTCCCAGCAAATACCCCATGCCACCCTCACTTTTTTTTCTGGAGGGTCCCCCAACCCCTTCAAAGCAGCTTTTCAGAGAACACAGAGATTCTCAGGAAGATGGGGAAATCAGTGCAAATTGGCTCCCCACCTTCTGATAATGGGATCATCCACTCAAGGGGTTTCTTGACTCTAGGCTGTAATTAAGGCTTGTAAACATCACCTGACTGAAACTATAATTGTGATTCTAAATAAAAAAAATAAAAAGCAAGCAAGCAAACAGCCACCTCCCAAAAATGCCAGTCGTGTGTGTGTGTGTGTGTGTGTGTGTGTTTAAAGGAAATAAAAACAAAGAGTTCTAAATAACATATAAAGAAGACATATATATGTATTATTTAAGTAGTAGCTGAATTTAACAAATATATTGTGTACCACCTTGCATTCAATCTGTGGTTTTTACAGCTATGTCTACTACCAGCCTGCTATGAATAGAACTGGCAAATCAAGAAAACAAGGAGAACATTGGCAAGGCTTCATTACATGAATGACAAAATAATTCCCTCTTTCCCCCAATACCATACCATAATACCCCCATACCAATTATAATCAATCACTGAAATATTTTTATTGTGCATTCATAAAGATCACACCTGTTCTGAGGGAGAGGGAATTCTACTATTGTTGAGCTATAGCTTTTCAGTCAGCAGTAATGTGGTAGCATCGAGGCAGCCTCATAGAACAATTATTAAAGCAGGTTGGTGTGTGGACATAAATCTACTAGTGGTATAAATCCACTAATTTCTGCTGACTATTGCTGTCACGGGCACGATGACCACAGCCCGGTGTGGGGTAGAACATGGAAATGAACATAGGAGATGGGTATTGGGTTGAAATAGGCCACAACATTATTGATTACAGATGTCAGTAGGTTTGCTTAGGCATTGGGCATGTATCCAGCATCAGAAAGCCCACATGCCGGCTGATAAGAACCTAGTGGGGTTGGCCGTGCTGGGGAGTCAACCCCAATGTGGACTGGGTGCCACAACCCAACACAGGCTGCCAGCGGAAGAGGTGTTTTGGCTCGTTGGCCCCTGTGTGGACTCCCAGACAGAGTCATCCCTCTTGGGCCACTTTAATGGAGTACCTGCTCAGCTAAAGATCCAGCCCCATGCTTCACCATTATATTTATATCCTGTATTTCTCCTATTCCAGGACTCATGCAATTGCTTTGAAACAATGCAGTGTTCAAATTTATATGCTCAAGTAAAAAAATAGGTGACCATCAAGGCTGTGTCTAGTGCCTAGCTAAGCAGCTGCTGAGTTCTAGTTCTTGTGCTGTGCCTCTCAGGGTGGTATCTACTAGTGCTTCTACTAGTGCAACGACTTGGCTGTGCATCAGAACCCCTCCCCTCCTCTCTCCATATGCCCCCTTAATCTCTTCTGGGAGTTGCCCCAACTTTCTAGAACAGTTTGGAGGCAAGGGCACACAGGGGAAAGAGAGGGAGCAGTTCAGCTGTACAGGTAGAAAACCTTGTGCTAGCGGAAGCACTTCATCAACCACTCACTTCTTTTGGTCCAGGAGATTACTCTGCAAAAAGCTTCAAAACGTTGTTATAGATCTCTTGGAAGCTATGAACATGGCCTGGTGGAACCACCTTTTCTGCCCTCCCACAATATGTGTGGTCAATTATTACAATTGCAGTGTTTATTGACAGAGATTTGTTTAGGACCAGAGTGACTCTAGTTTGCATTTCCTTCCAGAAGGGTTTGAATACCGTAGGTCAGTTGGGTCTGCCTGTGGTTGACTACATTTCCAAAAGCTGCCCATGGGTATAATGCCCAGGTGTTTAAGGTATGTTGGTATCCAGTAAACTCAGTGAAGTATTTACTGTTGGATTGGACTCTGTCTGATGGCACAGGTGGCTGTTTTAATGTTACTTAGATCATTTTTCAATTCTGCAGGTGTTACATGGGTATTGTTGTTTGTTGTTGTTTAGCCGTTTAGTCGTGACCCTATGGACCAGAGCACGCCAGGCACTCCTGTCTTCCACTGCCTCCCGCAGTTTGGTCAGACTCATGTTTGTAGCTTCGAAGACACTATCCAACCATCTTGTCCTCTGTCGTCCCCTTCTCCTTGTGCCCTCCATCTTTCCCAGCATCAGGGTCTTTTCCAGGGAGTCTTCTCTTCTCATGAGGTGGCCAAAGTATTGGAGCCTCAGCTTCACGATCTGTCCTTCCAGTGAGCACTCAGGGCTGATTTCCTTAAGAATGGATACGTTTGATCTTCTTGCAGTCCATGGGACTCTCAAGAGTCTCCTCCAGCACCATAATTCAAAAGCATTAATTCTTCGGCGATCAGCCTTCTTTATGGTCCAGCTCTCACTTCCATACATCACTACTGGGAAAACCATAGCTTTAACTATACAGACCTTTGTCGGTAAGGTGATGTCTCTGCTTTTTAAGATGCTGTCTAGGTTTGCCATCGCCTTTCTCCCAAGGAGCAGGCGTCTTTTAATTTTGTGACTGCTGTCACCATGGGTATATACTACATGGGTATATACTACTCTATTCCACTTTTCTCTGGCTGTCTCTATGTCAGGGATTTCTGGTGTTGCATACTGCCAGGTAAAGGCATTTCTTAAGTTTTCTTGAGAAGTTTTGGGGCATGGGCTGTTTGCAGAAGATCAGGTGCAGCTGCTGTACTCAGCGTGTAAGATCCACATTTTTCCACTATGATACTTAGTAGGGAAAAAAGTACAAACACCTCTCATACCAAATCAGACCAAGATTCTTTATACCCTGTCCAATGTTCAAGCTCAGCTGACTGTACACTAACTTTGGGGAAACTAATCAATGTAGCAAGGGTACTGGTGAAAGTCACCTTCACTTTCTTTCATGAGGAAAGTGGGATGTAAAATTTTAAATATACAATAATAAATACGTGGATTAAATCTGGTTCTTTTTATGTACATTGTTGTCTGTATTTACCATTGTGTTGGGAGTTCTTTGCTTTACTAAAATTGCCCATAGAGCCTCTATAAGAACTGTGTTGGTGTGCTTTGTAAATTTTTATTTTTGTAAGTTGAAATTACTTTTCCATTTCTTACTGCGAGAGAACATTTATCATCCACAACAAAGAGATTTCAAATGACAATTTCCTTTGTTAAAAAAGGGGGGGGGAATACTACATGGATGCTAATTTGAGGCAACTGACTTTCTTTTCTTTTTATACTTTAATTCCACAAGAAGATGAACATATTAAAACAGTTAATAAAGTAGAGCCTGCATTAACTTAGGAACAAAAGGATTTTCTACAGCGTGAAGACAAGAAACTTGAAAGGTGGCAAGTATTTCCACTAAATCCAGCATGTTATATGAGAAACAAAAAACTCAATTACATCTAATTAAGGCCACATACAATGAGTCAGAGAAGCTGTGAAGCTTAGTTGCTTAGTTTCATGTTAATAACAGTAGAAATGAGAAGTTTAGCATTATATTTGTATTCAGTATTCTATACCATATTCCCTAGACATCTGTGTTAATATTTAGTTACCCTTACTGATTCTATAGATCAGTGTTCCCCAACCTTGGGCCTCCAGCTGTTTTTGGACTACAACTCCCATCATCCCTTGCTAGCAAGACCAGTGGTCAAGGATGATGGGAGTTGTAGTCCAAAAACAGCTGGAGGCCCAAGGTTGGGGAACACTGCTATAGATGAAATGTGTCTATAGATTTGAAAACTGGGCCTGGCAGTAATATTCATAATTTTCAAGTTTTTCTAACTTGAAATTGATTAGGAGGAGGTATCTCTGTGAAGTACTGAAATAGGGAAAAGAGTTGAAATAAAACGCTAGAAAATCAAGTAGCAGTATTAGTAGGAAATAATTAGTGACCTTTCCTAATTGGCTCATTTCATGAAGTGTTTTTTCATATAAGTTAGTTCAATGAGAGATGTTCCATTTGTGTCTCTTATTAAGATGAAAAGTACACTGTGTGCATTTTAGTAAATTGATTCTTACTATTTTTATTCCAATTACTACCAATTTTACTTCTTCAGTATATTTTAAAACATTAAAAGATACTAAAATAACAATTTTCAGAATGAATTAACACAGAAGAAACATGTTTACTTCTCTTTTCAATGCCAATTTGGACTGAAGTAATTGTTTTCTGGACTTGGTATCCTTGAAATATGCAGTCTTATTGTGGCCAGAAATATTCTGTTTAATAAATCATGGATTTGCTGTTATGGAGGAAGATTTGCATTTGATTTTCTCAGTAATGAAAGACCTTGAACAAACCATTATCTAAGTTTCCTGTTAAGTCATCTCCCCCCACCCTGGATTTAAAGCAAGACTTTACCCAGCTGAAATCCCATTGAATGAAATAAATGGAGCAACAAATGTCAGGATTTACCTAAGTTGTAACATTTAGCCCATACCTCTCTCCTGGGCCTCGCAGTAATATTCATAATTTTCAAGTGTTTCTAACTTAAAATTGATTAGGAGAGGTTGTTTCTTTGTTTGGCTGACTCATGGGATCAAAAACTTTCACATAGATATATGACCCCACACTTCTGCTGGGGAAAGATTATCACAATCCAGAGAGATACTGAATGCATGTTTCATAAGGGACTGTCACCCATATGATCAAGTGGCAGTGATTTTGTGTTGTCATGTGCCTCAAGAACAACTGTATCAACTGAGGTTGGACCAAAAAAAATTAAATTCTCCAACATCTCCCAAGTGAACAACCAAGTTCCTTTCATAGAAACTATTTTGTACGGTATCAACTCATTTTATTATTCTGCTCAGGGAGGCGTTTCTGTACCTGGCAAATTTGTAGTGATTTTTTTATTGGGGGGTCAGGGAAGATACAATTCTTATGTTTTAAAGCCCTTAGGAATGATTTATGTGCTTGGTGTACAACATTTATAGACTGAGGTGCTTCACTGATGTTGAATCAGTTTCATTGGCTTGAGTGCCAAATTGCATAGAACTCAAACCTACCCATGGAACTCCCCCCCCCCCCGATTCATTTCAGTGTTTGAGGTGAAGTCTGTGGGCACTTGAAAAGAGGGAATTATGTTGTTGGAAACTAATGGGCATATGATTCATGCCATAACAGCAAGATGGCGTGAATCATATGCCCATTAGTATCCAAGATCGCGTGAATCATAGAACAATGATATATTGTTAATGTTATTTATTTTCTGCTTTACAACGCTTTCTGTTTTAAGCGCTGAGGAGTCGTGTTCAAAAATAATGGAACAGTAGCTTTTAGAAGAATGACAAAAACAGTTGTACTGTGGGGACTCTGGAGCAATTTATTCAGTCAACACAGATGGAAATGTTAGTGGCAAATGCAGGTTTCAAAAAGGAACGTTCTAAAATATCCAGGGAACTACCGAAAATAAAAAAGATTGTGTGATAAATGTAAATGTTTCTATACTAAAGAGCTAAATGTTTGGCTGACTCATGGGATAATGCATAAAAAGACTGGATTATTCCAGGAGACCTGTTTGGTTACAGAGAATCATAACAATATAATTCGCTTGCTCACTGAATAAATAAAGAATCAGATCATTTTCTATCAAGTAAGGACAAGATCTGAAACAGGTCATCTGGAGTTCATTGATTAACATTTTCTAGACCTGTGTATCAAATTGTGAACAATTATAATATTAATGAGCTTTGCCACAGTGAGTCAGAAAGCTATTTTGATGCATCTCTTATGCTGTGCATAGTCCAACACATGAAAGCCACTGTTTCAAAGAGAAATTAGAATACCCAACCATTTCAAGCACCTTATGCATTATTTTGATTGATCAATTTTGCCCAGTTTTTCCTTTTGAATTGTCTAAAGATGCTTCTGGTCTCTATTAGGACACAAAAGGCTCCACAGAGTTTTGAAGTTGTGATTAATAAATATATGCTTTTTTATTTTTTATTGGTTTAGCCTCTATACCCATAAGTCCACTCACCATCTCTGGGGGGTGCCTTTGCGGGCTGCCATTCCCCCATGTGCTGTGACCCAACGTGGTGTGGTGTGGTTTGGTTACTATTGGTTTGGTTTGTTGTTTAATTTTTCTGTACTGGTTGGTATGCTATAAATATTATTATTGTTTTAAATTGTTCTTTTTGCTTCTTACTACTCTGATAAGTCTCCCTGGGAACATAAATCTATGCTGAATGTGTTGGAAATAAATTATGCAAGTAACTTTTTAAGAAATCTGATATTGTTTTTAAGAACATTTTTCTTCAGGAATAGTGCTTTTTTCTTTCAATGACTTCTTGGCAATTCAAAGAGTTATTTTCTATCCAGAAATTTAAATGGGAGAATATTCATCACAGCCCTTGCAAAATTACTTTTGGCCATAATCATGATGGTGCTGACGATTCATGCTTCAACCTACATATCTCACAGACTTTGTTGAAAATATGTGCCTAAGAATATGCAATTTTCCCGCTTTCCTCACTTCCAACTTCACATTATTCATTACCATTACATGAAGTGGCTATAATCAACCTGTTTAATTTAGACCTTTTAAAAAATAAATCCAACCAACAGTATTTTTCTATGTGCATGCTTGTTGATATTCATAAGTCTATGTGAAAAGGAAATGAGAAAATTGCTCAACAGAAACAGTTGTCACATGCTGTAAATAAGCAATCTGGGAGAAGATAGGCAAATGTTATCATTTTTTTCAATTATAGTAATCTCAGGTATTTCTGTAATTACAGATGGGCATACGGTTTTTGGATAAAAATGCAGTAGTTTGGTTGTTTTCAGTCTCTTAAAAACAAATCACCTTCCAAATTATCTAGCTTGGGCTTTCCATTTATTTTAAGAACACTGCATTACTTCAGTAACAGATAAGCATTTGTGTGCCAGGGAGACAGGCAGGCAGGCAGGCAGGAGAAAGAACCGAAAGAGGCTCTGTATGGGTGAAATCATAGCATGGGAAAACAATCCATTGTCCCCATAGGCACCAACTCCTAAGGGCCAATGCAGTTGCAACCCAAATGTATTTTTTATTTTTTTAGGGGGCTGGCCCCCTCCATATTTAGAGCCCACGTCCTCTCGAGAAGCTGGTGCTTCTGATTCTCCCCAGGTAGCCTACCTGCTGGTCCAATTTTTCACCCAACCCATCTGCATGGCAACCTAAAGAGTTGCTATGAGACCATGGTATGGAGTCTCCCACAGTGACTTGGTTGTGTGGTGTTGGCACCCCAAGCTAGGCTTCACTGAAGATTCATTTTGGCTCTTTCCTCTACAGATAAGGATCCTTCCCAAAGCCTTCCCTCACCAAGTTACGACAAATGCCAATAATATACTCTTGTTGAAAGGCAAAATCCCTACAGGCAAGGCTCCACATTGAACTGTTGGTAAAATACCTTCCTAGATCTGTCAACCAGTGGTAAACTGATGTCCAGAAGCACTGGAGCCACCTCAGTCTAACTTCCTTTTATAGCCCAGGCATAGGTTTCATCTTTGCTGGTGGCCAGGCATTGCCCACCAGAGCCAACCAAGGGTGCTGCTGGGCTTCCTGAGATGGTGGAGGCCTGAAGCATCCCAGTACCACTATCTGAGTGGTGATCTGGTTCCTTGCCTGCCATGGCAGGATGCAATCCAGTTCACCACATAAGGGTAGTAAATGCATTCGCAGGGACTTCTGGACAGTCAAGTGAAGATTTTCTGTATATAAGGAATATTTGTGGCCTTATGTAACTGTAGAGGATGCTATCATGGAAAGAGACACTGGTCTGCTTGCAGCTGGGTTTAGAGGAAGAATGCATGTTTTATCCATTCTTTTCTTTTATATATTTCTTTTGAGAATGTGGATCTGTGGCCACAATCTAGAAATTGTATAGGGAAATGAGCTATTAGTGGTGATCTAAGGACTCAGTGGATTGTATCCGTCACGTTGGCTCACAATGTGCTGCTCCACCAAAAGGCAAAGCAGAAGTAATTTCTCCAGGTACTCACAAGCCATAATAGTAAGAATGATCTTTGCAAAGTGGCCATCCTTGAATTGATGATAAAAGTCTAGAGGAAAGTTAGTCTCCTTAATTAGTTGATTAGAAGGTTTAGGATAGCTTGAGTAGAAATGGGCATTGTAAAGAAGTGTGAACCTTGCCAGATTGTTGTTGTTGTTGTTTAGTCGTGTCCGACTCTTCGTGACCCCATGGACCAGAGCATGCCAGGCACTTCTGTCTTCCACTGCCTCCCGCAGTTTGGTCAAACTCATGCTGGTAGCTTCGAGAACACTATCCAACCATCTCGTCCTCTGTCGTCCCCTTCTCATTGTACAACTTGAGATTTTGAAATTAATGGAATGACTGGCAAGCTACACTGATACCTCCCTATGGGAGAAAAACTAGAGATGAAAGAAGTGCCTTATATCAGCTTGGAATGAGCTTGTTCTTTCTTAATCCCTTTGGCCCACCAATCACAAAAATAATTGGAATGTCCCTACCCAAATTCATCACCCGTGTTTCACACTCAGACCGATTGGGCCACAAAATCATTAAAAGTTGGTGTCCTTCTCTTCCTTTAATAAAGCCATGACCCTTTTAATTCAATATATTTACAACCACCTTTTTTATTTCCTTCTTGTAATGCATCTATTGTATTGCACAACTGTGCATATTAGTTAAAACTAGCTTTAAAACTCCTCAGGTCAAAAATGATGATTCACTTGCCAGACGTCTCCATTAGTTCCCCATTATTTACCTCCATTTTGTACACTATTATGCCACATACAATGTTCAGCGCCTGCTATTCTGAGAACAGCAAATTTTGATAATGTCACAACCATTTGGGCAAATGTAAGGGAGAAGAACAGAACAAAAGAGGAAATTGTTTGAATGGTCTTTGATGATCTGATAACTAGTTTTTAGAATGTACCATATTGACATGTAGAAAGGACAGCATGCTCAGCACAGTGCTAGGGCAAAGAGCTCCATGAATTTATTACACAGTCCTTTAATTCACTGCAACATTTGCTTCCATAGGCAAGATCATAATCCAGGGATAGTCAGTGAGTTTGGACCACTGTGGTGGTGCATGGTCAGGTGAGCACCACCTGACCTCCAAACAGCTGGAGCCATTGCTGCTTACCAGGAAGGAGAGGGGCAGTTCAAACACACTGGCAGGAGCACCAAATTGGCTCTGCTGATATGTTTGCCTTGTGTCAACCTCTTTGTTGCCTCACCACCATGCCTTCCTAGTAAACAGCAGTGACTCAGCTGTTGAAAGATCAGGTGAGCACCATCACCACCACACCATACTGTCTGGACTACAGTTCCCATCATGCCTGGCCACAGGCTATGCTGACTAAGGCAGATGGGTGTTTTAGTCCAACAACATTTGGATAGCAGTAAACATGGATTGGGATTGTTTGTTTTTTTATTTTCAAAACAGGGCTTGACTTGAACAAAGAAAACCATAAGCCCTGTTTAGGCATTTGCCTCCATGTATTCTCAGAAATTGATGCAGATCTTAAGGAGATTCTTCACACATGCAACTTAGAATTTTCCATGCAGTTGATTCTTAAAAGCGGGGAAAACAAGGGAGGAAGCCCCCCCCCCAAAAAAAAACAACACTGGGTCACCTGATTAGATAAGGTAAGCAAGAACTGTCGCCTGAAAATTCCCCCCAACCTTTGAGAATGGTTTCATTTTACAACAACCCACCTAATGAATAGTTCTCTCTCTTGTGTTAAAGGTCAGTACCAGAACTTTGGATTGGGTCTGGCAGCTAATTAGCTGTTGTAAAATTGGTATAAAATTCTTGGTGTGACTGACATTCCAGTCAACAATGGAGTGGCAACATTAGACAGCTGTTCTGAACACTTCCCAATGGTAGCCCCATATAGAATGCATGGCAGTAGTCCACTTCAGATGCAACCAAGGCATGAATTGCTATAGTCAGGGGTTCTGTTTCTTGGCTACTCTAGAGCAATGTTGAGTTTCCAGCTGTTTTCAGAATACAATTCCCATCATCCCTGACCTGATATTACTACCTAGGGATGATGGGAGTTGTAGTCCAAAAACAGCTGGAGACCCAAGTTTGGGAAACACTGCTCTAGAGTGAGATGGGATGTTGGACTACATTATAGGGGGAATGGTTCGTTTAATATTTGTTGCTAAAATCCCAAACAAAAAGCACTTACTCTACAGAGGTTCCATTGTTTCGAATTATTCTACTCCAGAATAAGTGCTATGTGGACTGCATCTTTAAAATGCTGATTTAAAAGCCACTACTTCAAACAGCACCGTGCCCTTCATACTTGCAGAAACAAATCTCTATTCAGGAAGTCGTAACATTGAATGGCCCATAAGACACAATCTGAGCCGTGTCGTTTGGAAGGAGCAGGTGTCATTTTGCCTACATTGGCTTGTTTTGAATTACTGTCTATTGTACCTCCTTCAGGACATTTGACTGACTGAAAGGAAAATATGTACATTGTACAAAATGCATAACTATTACTTGAAGGCACTTACATTCTTTCTCACTACCCGCATGTGTATCAGCAGGACAATTACTCTTCATCTACATGAAAGGGAATGTACTGAATAGGCAAGGGCACTGAGAAAATGATGCAAGTGCCAAAGAGATGGCAAAATCAATGGCAAAAACTAATTGCATATTGGCAGGCGGAGAAAATCCTCTTGAAGCTGAAGTCTGCTGTTTTTTCAAGAACCAGGGAATATGAATGATTTAAAAGTTTATCTGACTGGAACACATAAATATAACATGGCACCAAAGAGAGTGAAGCTATAATTCACCTTCACTGAGGCTGGTGTTAATTTAAAGGAAAGTATGTTGTCAAATGTCACTTCCGGCTGGGGTGAGGAGCCTTTCTCCTCATTTAAAGCGGGGCCAAAACGAGATACGAAATAAAATGTATCTGCTTCTAATGTGCACTTTAAAAAGATGCAAATTGTATCAGCTGGCGAGGGGAGTTGATAATTAACAGGATCAGAGTAAGTACAGAGAGGGAATTTAAACATTTCCTCCATTGCTGTGGTCTTAAGGAAAATCTCTTTGGGAGGTAGTATTATTTTATGCCAATGGGGGATCCCCTACCCGAAATCCAATGCTACCATCAGAAGAGGGATTTTCTTCAGTAGCCTTGTAAGGTAGGAAAGGATTAATTTCTGACCTGGTTTGCATTTTAAAGAAACTTGCATTTGCAAAGCAGCCTATAATTCCACCATTTGATTTAACAGATTCTTAATATTGCATTTTAAAATTGTTGTAACCTACTCTGACACCTGATAGTGAAAGGCCAGTAAGAAATCATCATTATCTGCATCTTCATTAATTCCAGTAGTAGTAGCAGCTTTATTATTACTACTTCTGCTATGATCAACAATATACTTTCACCTATAGTTGGCATTAGAAAGAGACCCTGTTGTCAAGGGTTAGAGATGCTTAGTGATAAGAGTTTGCTCAAAACTGACTATCTATCTATCATCTATCTATCTATCTATCATCTATCTATCTATCTATCTATACACACATACTATAGCCTGCTTTTTTATCATAATATTCAAAAGTCAGCTTACAAACCAAAAGAGTAATTTAGGATGCAGTTCATCAACACACTTTGTATGGATCAAGCCCTACTGAATATAGTGGGACTAACTTATGCATGGAATTGTGCAGGTAATCCAAGTATCACAAAATTCACAACCATCAAACAGAAATCATAAGGAGAAACAACAATCCAGCATTATCCCTATCGGCACTTTTTGGAATAAGCATCACCACTATGGCAGTAGTCTAGAGGTGACCTAAGGAAGGAAGCAGAATTATCTTTTTCAGTGTCAGCTGCACATTGAGCTGTTTGCTGAAAAACAGAGAAAACGTTCACTGGGAATTTGAAACCCCAAGCCCAACTGATCATTGGTCAAAAGCTTGGGGGAGCGGAAATGGAATTTTGTTTCGATTGGAACTAAATTTTATTTGGCTCTACGACACTGTTCACATACCACTGAAATGTAAAACGACGCAGCAGAGTAATTTGTAAGGAAGCTTGTAAAACCGTTTTAAAATTTGAGAACTTGACTTCATTTGACATGGGTTTTTTAAATTGTACTTTATATTTGCATTTTAACTGCTGTAAACTGCTTAGAGATCTTCTGGTGGTAAGCAGTCTAAGAATGGAAGAAGCTACTGAGTAAAATAAAAAAACAAACACTTGAGGACTGGTAAATGGTTTTAGAACTAAGCAGATAGTTAAAGAATAAAAGTCAACATGGTACTGTCAAAATGATATTAAATAAAATATCATTTTGACAGGTTTGTCTGGAATCCAGGATTCAACGCTCTGATATGAGAGCATACCTCACATTTTCATCCTTCTGCTCATCAAGTTCAACCCACAGCTTCTCAGCTGCCGGGAGGTATTTGTGCCGTTTCCCATCAATATCAGCAGCCATTGCTGAACAGTTGGGTGAGACAGCATTAAGTTGCTGCATGGTGGAAGCCGAAACGTATAGCACAGCTGGAGGCAAAAATAGAACTCAAGATACATTGGCTACACATGGAGAGGCTGGGGAAGATGCATGCCGACCCCAAAGTGCCACCAGGGAGACAATTAGTAACATGTCACAGAAAGTAAGCCTCGTTCTTGGAGTGTTTGTTCTTAAAAGTTGGAAGGGAGGCCGAGATATGTATACGTCTAGAGACGCACCAAGGAAATCGTAACATCTCGGCTTTCTTTCCTAAAGAAACATACCACCATTTATTTGGAAGGAAAAATTCCTCAGCTTAAATGGAAAGATGGTTTTGTTGCAGAAAAACAACAACATAGCAGCTCAGCTGTGCAATATAATGCTTTCTCACAAATACCAAGGTGCGTCAGATGAACCCCATCCTGGGTGAAGCAGATCAAGGCTATTGTTACACCTGCTTTAGTCACCTTCAGATTAGACTGCTGTAAGTAATCTAGGTTCTGAGGAATGCACCATAGCTCAATGGCAGAGCATGACAAAAGGGAAGAAAAGGCAAATCTTATTTGCAAGAGTGTGGGTTTCCTTGCTCCCTCAACTGGAAGGCTAGTTTAAAAGACAACACCAGTGTTTTGTGAGGGTAGGATTTAGCATGGCACTTTGAAGTTAAGCAGCAAGGGTTGGTGAGTGATGTGCTGTTGAGATCTGTTCTTGGAAATAATTCTGTGCCTAAGAGAGGGCAGAAACCTCTTGGAATATTGATGCACTGAACTACCTCCGTTGAAGGCTTCAAGTTGTAAATATGTGTAAATAAAACCATATATCACAAACACTGTAGTCTCTGCTGTGCCTAATTGTCCAAAAGGAAAAACAAATCCTGGGTTAAAATGCACCTGATACCCCTGGAATCTCACAACGCTTGGAGATAGGGGTGGTGTATAACAATATGTAAGAATGTTCTGTTTTAAAAACTGCTCAGTTTGTGATTAAATTAATGCAGGCGAAAGACTGGCAATATGGTCCTATCTGAGGTTTGGGAGATATATAGGTTGTCTTCAGGTGGCTGATACAGTAACTAAGCAAATGACTATGTAAGTGAACAATAACACGAAGACAGGATCTTACACCTAGAAATAACAGAGTAGCAAGGCATCACACCATGTGACTTCAGAAGCAGCCTACTTGCAGATATGTTAGAATTCCTGGGTTTTGTTGGAAGTCAAAGCTGCTTTAATATTCTCTTTAGTTTTTCTTGTACTTTTGTTTGCTTGTTTATCATCTGCTGAATTTTACAACTGACTCTCAGTTTCTGTCTATGACCTGTTGAACAACATACAAAAATATATTGGGCAATGTATGCGGTGTCTTTTAAGATGCCTTTTGAGAAATCTAAGAAATAACATTGTTGGGTGTGTTCCTAGCTGTAAAAACTCATGATATAGAAGCTACTTGGGATGGTGTTATATCTCTGATTTCCTTAAGAACAGGCGAGTCTGTTGCCCTCCATCAACCCTGAACAATGGCCACACTGGCTAGAACTGATAGGCTGTGGTATACAGCAACATATGGCGAACCATAGGTATCTGAATGTTTAGTTTCCAAATAGTGTTTTTCATTACCCTTCTCTTGTATCTGAACTTGAAAGCAGCAGTTTTTCTTTTTAACTGTATCTAATCTGTATCAAAACTAATGGTCAAGCAAATATAGTCCTGTGATATTCAGGCAACACTGCTTACACGCAAACATTACTGCCCTCCTAAAGAAACAAATCAGGGAACCAGAGCGAAAGAAAGAAAGAAAGAAAGAAAGAAAGAAAGAAAGAAAGAAAGAAAGAAAGAAAGAAAGAGCTGGAGAACATTTTTGTTCTACACTGAAATAAAACATCCACTAATGAGAAATGACCCAGCTAAACTAATTATTAGGATGCAATTAAAGAACAAATTATACTCTTAAACTTTACACAGTGGTACAACTCATATACAGTGGAATAGCCCATTTTACAAATCCCCAAGTTTGCGTCTCTGCGACAACCAAATTATCTTAATGGGTGTTGAAATGACAGAGTAGATGAATGTCTTTCCCTTGAGTCATTTTCTGATAAAGACACATTGCTTAGCTGCAAGATGACAAACTATATGTTCAAAGTGACAAATCATTTAATTAAAATTTACAAGCGGTTAAATACTGTTTGACCCAAATGGAGGCAGTTATCATGAATCAATTTCAAAGGAGGGACAAGGGTGCTCGGGGAAATCGATCACTAACGGCTAAGGTACCTGGATGTATTCTGCATATCTCTACAGCCTTAAAAAAAAATAGCCCCTCTCAGCAGGCTATGGTGCACATCTTGCAGAAAAAAGAGATTTCAATCAAGTTGAAAAATTGTAATACTTTTTACTTGGGCGGTATTTGAGCTCACTCTAGGTCTCATGAATACTTAATGTCACAGAGTCTTCAATAAAAAGACTCTTGTATCTTAAGAGCAAATACTTCAAAATTTCATTAGTTATAGGGAGGCTTTTTAAGTGCATATACAGGTCAGTGGAAATTGCAATCATCTTTCATGAAAAGGCTGGGTAGTTTTATTGTTGAAGAATAAAGGTGGCCATTGGTTTTACTAACTATTATAGCGAATACAAAATTGTCCAGCTGGCATGCTTTATTCTTGAGTCCATCAAGCACATAATGTGTGGAAGTTTCTCTCATTCATATGCACACTACTGGCACACATTCCACTGAGGCTTCTGAATGTGTGATTCTCAAAACTTGTAGTAAAATGACACTTTGGAAACATCCCTACAATCTAACCTGTAAATTATATTTAGGACTGCATTATTAGGTCACATTTGGAATGGGGGCATGGTTCCCTAAATGCTTTGTATCTTGCTTTTCACTTCCTTCTTTTTATGTGTTAGGGAGAAATATATTAGTATGGAAAATAAGTTGGCAAAGTGCCATAGCCCAGTGAAAGAACACACGCCTTGCTTGCAGAAAGTGCCATTTTCAAGCCCTGACATCTTTACCTGTCTGTCAGGGTAGACATTACTGAGCAAGACAGACCAATGTCCTGACTCTGTACAAGGCAACTCTCAATGTTACTATGTTGTGCAATGATACATGAAGTGTTATGTGCAAGTTTAAACATAATGTGCCCTAGAAATACTCTCAAGAAGAAAAATAGGCCAGTGCGCTTTTTATATTCAGAATTAAGCACAATATGTGTTGGAGATATTTGACAGGATTTTGCACTTTTCATATGAAATAATCCTTACGTTGTTGAAACATTTAAGTTAGCTACTTTATAAAATAGTGTAAAGATTCTTCCTGGTGTGTCAGAGGCAGGCGATTTGTCTTGGTCATCGTATTGCTGCACTGGCTTTTAAACTTCTCTTGAATGTCTTTAGCCTTGGTTTGAAGCAATGTCAATCCAGCCCATCTGTTGCACTACTTGGATTGCTTTGTTTGGGGGAGACCAAATATAGTGAACTATGGAGAAGACCCACTTTTACTATATCAGAGATGTAAAGAAAGCACACATTTTCCTGTTTTATTGGAGGGAACATTTTAACATACAGTACATTTATACAAAGGTTTGAAGGGTATTGTGTAGTTTTTACTTTGATACAAAGAGTAATGGCTCACTGAACCTGGGAACATTCTCTACAGTCTCTCATATATCATGGGGCAAAGTGATTTGAAACAACTAAAGACCAGTCATTGGCATGTGAAAATGCACCCAATTGGAATTCCCTTGGGATTACTTGGGGGGTTGGGTTTTGCTCACGTTTTAGACATCAATGACTTCCATTTCTAAGACCAAAAGAAATATTTACTCTCCAACATGTCAGATGGACAATGATCCCGAGTCATTTGGGCTGATTTGCCCTGTAAATAGGTTTTTGAAGTGATTTCTGTCTTTTCTTCTTGAGGCACATTTTGGATCTGGATTACAGAGTCTGATGGAGCTGATGAATGACTTATCCTCTCTTTGGGCAGGCAGTTGGTTGAGGTGGCTTCTTTCAATGTTATGATTCAATTTTTCTAAGGAATTATCGATTTTATACCAATGGAACCATTTTTTGAGTTGACTTGAAATGTATGTTGGACCAAAAGAAGGGAGTGTATGAATCATACCCCACCGCTCTCATAATATAATGTTTGGCATAGGTGTTGCCACATGGATGAAGCCCGAATCATCCAAATCAAAAGAAGGAAAGTTCACAAAATTTGACCCTTTATCCATGCAGGCTTCTGTGGTACCGCCTTTACATCTCTTTTTAAGTTGTCAGCACTGTAGAAAGCATATACTTGCTTGCTTCTTTGTCATGGGAACAAGATTCTCAGAATGGTTAAGTGGTCCGGACAGAGCCATGGCTTTTGCCCACAAATGCTGGAAACAGATGCTTCCTTGTTATAGATCCTTAGACTCCATAGAAAAGTAAAGTTCTTACTATTAAATTAGTCTGTGGTGTAAATAGGCTCTAACAGTGCTGTTTTCTAGAAAAATAGGTGCTGGAGCTCACCATGAATGCCTCCCTTGTTCTCTTATAATAGCAATGGTGCCCACCTGAGAGGTGCTGGAACTGAGTTCCAGTGAGTTCTGGCTGAAAAAACACACAACCCCTGGGCTCTAAGACCATAAACTTCACCAGTTCCTCAGTAGAGTGCTCCATATCCTCCAATTTTTATTGGATGAAAATAGCTACACTCCTGTGATTATGTCGGCTGGAGTCTGATTGCCCAGGGAACACAGCCTACAGGTCACACCACAAGGAGATACCACCCCCAAGAGCCTGAACCCCAAGAGTAACGTTGCTGGCTGGCATGGTTCTGCCAAGAAAAAGCACATGATGGCCACACTGAGGGCAAATGGGGTTTGAAGCTTCTTTTGTACACTTGCATAAGCAGCACATCCTTCAGCCAACAGTGGCCCCTGGGAACGGCCAGAGCTGGACTTCATTAAGTCCCAAGCCCCACCTACTGGGCTGTGCCAGACTGGCCAGGATTTGAATAAGTTGATTGTGGAAAAGCCCACCAATCTCCAGTGGCCAGCCTGGGAATTCCCCACAGCCAGCCAACTAGCCCCAACATTGCTCTCAAGGAAGAGGAGCCTGGCGTGACAGGTCACAACAGCTACCCACCCTGTGACCGGGCAAGCTGCCATTTCCTCTTCCTCTATTGCCTTTAAGCACCAAGTTATGTACGGACATGGATGACGCTGTGGTCTAAACCACTGAGCCTTGGGCTTGCCGATCAAAAAGTCGGCGGTTCGAATCCCCGCAACGGGGTGAGCTCCCATTGCTCAGTCCCAGCTCCTGCCAACCTAGCAGTTTGAAAGCACACCAAAAAGTGCAAGAAGATTAATAGGTACTGCTCCGGCGGGAAGGTAAACAGTATTTCCATGCGCTGCTCTGGTTTCCGTGTTCCATTGTGCCAGAGGCAGCTTAGTCATGCTGGCCACATGATCCGGAAAAACTGTCTGCAGAGCAGACAAACGCCGGCTCCCTCGGCCTATAAAGCGAGATGGGCGCCGCAACCCCCGAGTCATTCGCGACTGGACTTAACTGTCAGGGGTCCCTTTACCTTTACCAAGTTAAATAGGTTGGCATGAGAGCTCTGTTCCCTACTGCCCCACTGGTAGTTTCAGTATCTGCCCCCACCAGGGAAATATGTGTGTGTGTGTGGTGTTGTTTTTAAAAAGGATTTCTGTGGGGCAATAATGTAGCCCGAATTTTGAGCAAATTGCTGTAACTCCTGGGATTTTCAGGATAGTCAGAGAGTATGGATTTAGGTTGTATGCAGAGCCAACCCATAAGGAATATTTAAAAGCATTTTTTTGAACTTAAGAGTGGAAAAATTAGAAACTGAGAGAAACTGAAATTTACAGATGTGACCATCTCTGACACAGAGCAACCCTAAGGAATAATAATAATAAAAAAGATTTTAACTTCAAATTCTCTGGTGAGTTCAGAAGAGTGATGGTTGCAAAGACCCAGAGATACAAAGCTCAGTGTAAGTTACTATCATTTATAAAGTGCAAGATGACTATACCTGAATGTGGGAAACCATTGAAATGATATTGATAGAGGAGGAGAACTAACCAGAATTCCCCTTGAATGCATAGCTTTTCACGAGCTGTTTCATTTTAAGAGGTTGTTTACAATGTCACACTTTATTTTGAGGAAAAATTATTTCAGAAGCCAATCTTTTAGAAACGTGGAAAGAAATGTTTTACAAAAGGTCAAATGCACAAATATTTTGCATGCAAGCTACTAATAAATTCACACACACACCTTAACAATTAGGAGTTTGGCTAATGCCTTTAAAGCTATTTACAATATTCTAAATGCAACTCCTGAGCCCTAATTACCTATAGTAAGTCATAAATAACTGACAGGGATGCAAATGCAACAAAATTCTATCAAATTAGAGTAATTAGTATCCCGGTTAAAATATCCTCGCACATTAAAATGCTCTTACTTTTCTCCAACACGACATTAACAAATGAAGGTATTATTGTTGAAGAAGCAGAGTGCCAGAAGTATATGCATAAACATCTGATAGTATGTGCAGTGCATATTAGAGTTGAAATATGTTTGTCCCCGCTTTAATTTATCACCTTGTAGCTATTGTTATAACCTGACACTTTTGTGCTAGGCATATTTATCAAAATATAACTGAGGCAGGTTGCTCAAACTTATTCTGCTGCTTATGAAAATGTGTGAGACTTGAGTATTGATCATGGATGCCGCTGCCCTCCCTTTCGGGCTGCTGAAATCACTGGGAGTGGCTGTACAGCTTCCATTCAACTCTGTTGGAGTCCTATGGAGATGAATTAACACTGCACAGTGGCAAAGCAGGAGCAGCCTAAATGAAGACTAAGAATTGAGTTGTAGGATAAGATGAGGCCATTGGTTTTATTTTCAAGGTGCTCGCTGTCAAAGTAAACCCATGTTCACATAAACATTTTAAGACATCTAGCATATAAACAATCATATTTCCTGCCCTTCATAGGGTGGCCACTTATGCACTGCTGAAAAAGAGGAAATGCATCACCAACAGGATAAAATGTGCATAAGCATATACATCTATTTGTATAGATGCAACTTTAGAAGTAAGTACTATAATTAAAACACAGATGCAATACATCTCACTGTAGTGGGGAGGACTATGAGTTTGCTGGTACCTGCTGTTTATTAAACATTCATTCTGATTTGTTTGTGGGGAGCTATTCCAAACTTTACATCAATTTCCATACTGCAAAAATTCCAATCTTCTTTGGACACAGGTTTGCAGGTAGGAGTGCCAAATCTATTTTAATTCTGCAACCTGAATTTGCCAGTATGCAATTGAGCAAAAGTGGCTCTTGTTATTCTTGTAGGTAAACACTTCCTATAGATACATACTTTTAGTCATGTTCTTCCTATAGATATACATAGGAATACTCAGACAATTTTTCTCTTTCTCCTTCTCCAGTATGTCTTGATTGGGATGCTAAAAGTGTAGGATGGAGTTTGTCCAGAACTGTTTAGTGCTTTAAATCAATACATTGTGGCTTCCTAGAATGAATGAGTTAGCAGGAGGTTGATGAGCAATAGTTACCTCCTTAAATCAAAGGGGAGTTAGTTGTTGTTTTTTTAAAAAAAGAATAAGTGTACCACTTTAAAGTTTAGAAAACGTTTCAGGTGACCACTCAGAACTGCATCTTTTGTTGTATGCTTTGAACTTTTTGCAGAGATTTTTGAAAATAAGAGCCACAAGGCAAAAACATATTTAAATGAAGTACAATTGTCAATGGAAGATTCCAGCAGTTTGCATTCTGCTTTAGTTTGGGTGGTAAGGATAAGGTTGGTTGGTTTACACACAAGTAATGAGATTTGTGACAGGCAGAATGTCAACAAGTGAAGCTTTCCCCATAATTGTATTTCCATGCTAGGAAAGGCTTACCCTGTTTAATTTGTGCCAGCCACACTGCTGTTAAAGGTACAAGGCATTATTCACTAAACTCTTGTACTTCTAGTTTTCAATGCAAACTGTTCCTGTTGGAAGAGAGAAAATCTCTTCAGAAGGGAATATGCAAGAAATTCCTCATGTTCCTTCCTTCTGCTTGCTTCAGAACAGTTAATAAGGGGCTAGGCCACCTTAGGAACAGCAGTGCCTCCATATCTGTCTAATAAGCCTCCACAATTTGCTTTCTAATTTTATTTATCGATGTACGATGGACTTAGTGACTCACTTTAACAATAAAAGCTAAAGGTCCAGTCCTCTTGGCGGGGGGGGGGGGTGAATGTGAATATTAACTAGAAATTTTTCTAAGTTAGCCAACAGAATGAACTTAAATCGTATTTTGTCCACCCAACAATTATCGGAACTACTTTCTGTAGGTGAAGCTACTTGTAGAGTTGGCAGTGTTTGGAGGTTTCAAAACTGTGAACTTGTTCCTTCATTATGGTTCCCTTGTCATATAATTAACCATTCATATTCAGACTTGGACCCATTCAGGAAGTTTATTATGATTACTTTGAGGAAATAGTTGATGAATTATGGAAATTGATCCACTGTGATGGGAGAAGTCTCACACCATTAACTAATATGAAGCAGCATGAGGTTGAGCTGCCATATGCCTTTCGCAACAGCTTATCTTCTGTTGGGAACACTGCAGTATTTTTGATATGTGACAGTACAACAATCTGTTGGTGGAAAACAGGCATCTTACCATCCATGAGGAAATCTATTTGTATCTCTCCCCAGCAATTTCCCTCACAGCCAGGATGAAGAAGCTTATAAAATGTTAGGAAGGAAGCTTAGCATAGGGATGCCAGATGAATCCACTGAAAACGGACTATCAAGTGAGTTTCCTTCTGTTTGCCCATTCAACCCCACTGCTGCACAGACTCCTGCTATGAAAGATTTGACATTAGCTCTCTTCAACAAATGTTACTTTTTCACATGCACACAATATACACAGATATGTAAACTCTTTTGCAATATGCATTATTTATATATTCGTTGTTATATGCTGATGCCTCTTGGCTTTTCTTGTTTTTGATGCTTTAGAGAGGGATAATTTTATGATGTACTGTGAAATCAAGGTTGTGAAAGTGGCTGCAATCCTAACCATACTGGGAGCAAACCCCATGGAATTCAATAGGAATTCTGAATAGATAGCTTTCTGATGGGCCATTAGCCATTCCATAAACTTTGTATTTAAGGTATCACAAGGCTCTCTGTTGGTTTTACTGCAAAAGACTAACAGGCTCTGGAAATTCATTAACTTTGAAAAGTGACTTGCCAGGAAGGTAAATAATTTGTAAATATTTGTTGATGGCTGAGCTATGTATGTCTATTGTGTGCTAAGTAAAAAATATGTACACACACACACACACACACACACACACACAACCCACAAATATATCTGCACCTGCATACGGTGAAATGGAACACAAACTTGTGTGAAATAGACCAATTGCAGCTGAATGGAAAACAACAAATGAAAGTGCAAATGAATATTGGAATGGAATGAAGCATGGCCATACATCCCTAGCTTAGCAAAGACTCCCCCGAAGCTCAAAATCTGACATACTAAAAAGTGCCCATTGCCATGGATATGAAATCACCAATAGTGAAATAAAGGGCTCTGCTGGGAAGGTTTATGCAGCAATATTTGATTCTCAAGCCACCAACAGGAGAAAAATATTTTGAAGTGCAATGTTAACCACCAAGGTCAAAGCTGCAATCAAGGAGCAATTAGTAGATTGTTGAGAAATCTATGGTGCAGCTCTCCCACCCACCCCCCATAGCTGTCAACTTTCAGATTTGAAAATAAGGGATCAGCAGCCTCACCTGTCCTGGGGACAGTTTATGGGATATCTAACAATCTGGGATAGCAGCAGGAAACGGCGCTGGAATAAGGGAATTTCCTGCAAAAAAAGGGAAGGTTGACAGCTATGCCCCCCCCCCCCCAGCACACATATCTCAACAACTGTTCCTATCATTCCAAACCTAGACCAAAGTTATAAAGCATAAAAATACAGTTCATTTGAATCTCATACAACAGGACTAGCAAGTGTGCTGCCCTCCAGATGCTTCTGGACTCCAATTCTGTTAATTACTGACCATGCAGAATAGGAGTTCCAGTCCAACAATCTCTGACGGGCACCACATTGGCTATTCCTGTCATGCAGTCATAAATAAAGTAGGTAGTGCTGATTTTCTGCACAATATGGTGGCCATTTTGAATGTTCCTTCCATCTCCAAACCATGGATTCCAAACCAGGTGGGAACATCTTCAAGACCAATTGCTCCTCTACCAATAGGTTCCAACACTAGCTAGGGCCTATCATCGAAGGACCCTCAGAAATAGATATATTATATCATTTAGGTAAGTTAGAACAAAAGGACAAAGAGAACCAAATCCTCTCCCCATGGCAGGCCAGCTTCGACAAGGCACACAGCACAATTGATCAGCGTTTAGTTTTATTCAAAAAATATGTTAGATGTCCAAACATTATATTGCATTTGTTGATCTCTTATTTGTCTTTGATTTCATAGAACATGGAAAAAAGGGCACTTACTTCCTTGTATAAACTAGCTGCTGTTTCTTACACACCAAATATGTCCTTTAAAATATTGGCTGGTGGGGGGGGGGACTTTCACTAATGTCAGAAAACAGCTACCCAAACTGGGGTTTTTTTAGACCTGCAGAGTAAAGAAGGCTGAGCACAATGTTGTAATGGCTTGGTTAATTCAATTTCCCCTATAATCTTGGGGCAATTTTGGCCATAAGATCCACGATATGGGGTTTGCTGAAGATGCCAAAATGAACTTTGAATATATGAAGAATTCTAAGCCCTCGTTTTTGTATATTAAAATTAAATCCAACCATAAAAGGGCTGCTTATTTGCAGGAATTAACCTTTCTTTCCTATTAGACATGTGTTTAATCAGATTAGGTTTCAAACTATGCGCAAATATCTGAGTTAATTAATTCTTAAACAGCCCAATAAATGACCTGTATATGTGGATCAGGCATTGCTTACCATATCCTGTATTGCCCTTTGTACAACTCACCTAAAAATAGGGTCCTTTATTTATTTCAGAATTTTCTAGAGAGCCAATCAGATTACTTCAAAATTAGGTGTTTACTGGATGATGTAGTTGAGTTTTCTACCTATAGGCTAGCTTTATATTCACTGAGCAGTGAGAAAATCGCCGGCCACTTTTTTGACCCATGGGGTTATTTTTTACAACTTGCATTTCCAAAAATCTGTGGGTGATATTCAATGCTAGTCCTACTAAGCGTTGACTCACTGAAATTAATAAACTGGACTGGTTGAGGTTCATTTATTTCAACAAGCCTACTCTGAGAAGGACTCTGAACAACCCTATATATTTAACTTAGTTTTGGTTTACTTGCTTTGTTTGGTTTACATTGTAATGGCCATTGGCTACAAACAACAAACATCTGACTGATACCATCCCAGGGTTGCAGGCTGGACTTCACACAGAGACACAGGGGTAGTGGAAAAATAGAGTAAAGAAACTGTATTGAGGTGTCAGTGTGTGTATACAATACATACAATGAACACCTGCAAGAAAACATTGCAGTGTATCTTCTCCTGCTCTCTCCCACCTTCAGATACCCAACATTTCATGCTCCTTATGTTCACTTTCCATGTTCAAGCCCCACTGTTGAGCTTTTCGGGGGTCTGTGTGTCTCCTTAAGGCTTTTATGTGTTTTGGTACTTCTGCAAACCTCAGGGTTTCCCTGAGCATTCAGATATCTACCTATTTGAGAGAGAGAGAGAGAGAGAGAGAGAGAGAGAGAGAGAGAGAGAGAGAGTATGATGGATGAGTCACACAATAAATTATATACCATTACTATATCATCAGAAGTATTAATTAAGCATTCCTGAATTCCTGAATTCTAAATATCTTACCTCAGTCTGCCTTGAAGGCACATAGTTCTCATCTCATCTATGTTAGAAGCAGAACATAGGATGTATGCATGGTGACTCTGGGATCCACAAATAGATCTATATCTTGTGAAGCAAAATGTCAGTTTTCTCCAGCACTCGGTTCTCTTAAGCTGATGCCCAGGGTGTCTAGAGTTCCGTTTCCAGGTCCCACATTGCAAAAAGCAAAAACTCCTGCACATAGCATTCCAGGTTCAGTGGAACAATTCAGGGGAGAAAATGGGGGAAAGGCTGGTTAACATTTCAAGTACAAAGATGCCATTCTGCCACATTTAGCGGGGACTAGATTTGCCCTTCCGACATGCCTACAGAATGAAGATTAAGTGTGGGGCAAATACTGCCCTTTCTCAGCCAGTTAGCAGTTTCTGCTAGCTGGCTAGATTTATACCATCCATACTTCTAAGCTGCTGTTTCTCTGCCTGTTTCAGATCTGTTGTTAATAAAACTAGGACAAACCCCATGGTTGTCACATATCATTCTGGGTGTGTGGATATGACAACTAAGCAACAAATAACAGTCTAAATAATATTTTTTCAGGGGTAGGTTCTCTGATCTCATTCTAGAATATTATCTATCTATCTTTAATCTTGCAAACTGAAGAAAATCAGCCTCTTTTCTCCTTGGTTGTAAATCATCATTAGTATTTAAAGCACAGCAAAGGCCGTAAAAATAATTGCTTGTTTTCCTTTAGGTAGTATGAAGTAGGGAAATGTTTATGTTGACCTAGTGTCTTCCTCAAATGTGTGTTGCATGTTCTAGATTTAGTTAGATTAACGATGGTCAACTCTCCACATTTTTATAAAAACAGGCTATAATGAGCAACGGTATTGAGAATTACCTGTCGTAAAGTGTGCAATTTCCCCATTTTTCTGTCATCATTACTGGAATTTTTATTTGAGTCTTCTAAACAATTCGCCTCTGAAATACTTCCAAGAATTTTAAAAATGCCAACACTGTCTTGAAGCAGTCAAACTTGCAGATTTTTCTGTCTCTGAAAAAGGGTCTCTAAAAAATAGAAGTCAATGCATTCCATATTTACATACAAAGGAAAATATGTGACAATGACACAAGCCATGCCAGGAGACAATGGAAAACAGAATTTCTGTCCTGTCTTTCTTTCTCCCTCATGAGCTACTTTTCCTAACATGGGTCATATACCTTAAGAATTTGCTGTCAACTTAATATGTATCATGCTGTACACGAACTCACGGGAGGTCTACTGTGGGAGTATATAGTGATCTGTTTTTTCAACCCCATTCTTCCCTTTAGGTCTTCATGCTTGGACTTTGACTCTCATTATGCAGTCCCATTCTTACCAATATACCACTCACAATAAATTGGATAAATCTCATTTATTTTTCCATTGTTGTTTTCAAGTGCTAAAGGCTTGATTTAAAGTTGAACCACTGTGTTCAAGTAGATAGAGTTGCTGGTTGTTGTTTTTTGTAGTTCTAGAAAAAGTAGTATCTTATAACAGGGATTTACAGTTAAATGTGCTTTGACAGGGTAAAGTACAGTGGTACCTCAGGTTAAGAACTTAATTCGTACTGGAGGTCCATTCTTTACCTGAAACTGTTCTTAAGCTGAGGTACCACTTTAGCTTATGGGGCCTCCCACTGCCACACCTGCACGATTTCTGTTCTCATCCTGAAGCAAAGTTCTTAAACCAAGGTACTATTTCTTGGTTAGTGGAATCTGTAAGTGAAGTGTCTGTAACCTGAGGTACCACTGTACTTTGGGTTTGAGAGTAGTGTGAGGGCAATCGGCTACAAATGATAGTGCATATATTGAAATGAGAAGTTACTGTGTGGTGTCTGGTGGGAAAATGGCATTTTAAAATGTTATTTTATAAAACGCCTGCACAATAAAAATATATTAATGTATTTTCCTTTGGTACATGATTCATTTATAACCTTTTTTCATATATTTCATACATTTTATTTTTTAAAAATGTGGAATTATCATAATGTACAGTGTATATATATGTTAGGTAAGATATAGAAAATCTAAATTATAGCAGCAGAGGAGCTTTAAATATGGACAATGTTTCCAGGTCTGTCTTCCTAGCCATTATTCAGGCAGTGTGGAGCTGAGATTAGCAATCTGGTTTGTTTGTGTATGTAAAGAAAGTAAGGAAATTGACTGACGGATTGATGGGCTGCTTGATGCTGGGCAATTAGTTCCACTGTAGTCGGAGAGAAACTGGTCTGAGATTTGCAGATGACTGCAGTTACCGTATATTTCGCCCTATAGGACGCACTTTTCCCACTCCAAAAATGAAGGGGAAATCTGGGTGCGTCCTATGGGGTGAATGCAGGCTTTCGCTGAAGCTTGGAGAGCGAGAGGGGTCGGTGCGCACCGACCCCTCTCCCTCTCCAGGCTTCAGGAAGACATCTGCAGCCTAGGCAGCCCTGCGGGAGTTCCCGCAGGGCTGTCTAGGCTGCGGATAGTAGCCTGCTTCCTGGAGCGCCGGGCGCCCTGAAAGCAGAGCGCCCGGCGCTTCGGGAACACATCCGCAGCGTGGGGAGCCCTGCAGGAGTTCCCCGCAGGGCTCCCCACGCTGTGGATAGCAGCCTGCCGCTCGGCGCGCGGGGCACCCTGAAGCAGAGCGCCCCTCGCGCCGGGCATACATCTGCAGTGTGGGGAGCTCTGCAGGAGTTCCCCGCAGGGCTCCCCATGCTGCGGATAGCAGCCTGCTGCCCGGCGGGTGGGGCGCCCTGAATCAGAACGCCCCTCGCGCTGGGCAGACATCGGCCAGCCCCACAAGCTCGGCGGACAGCAGGGAGGCGCAGCGCCGCCATCCCTCTGTACCTCGACCTGGTTCGGTTTCTCCGACCTGCTTTTTGTGGGGGGGAAATAAAGGGAAAAAAATTTCCTTTATTTCCCCCCCAAAAAACTAGGTGCGTCCTATGGGACGGAGCGTCCTATGGGACGAAAAATACGGTAACCAAAAGGGGCTCCAAGAGAATACTGTTTGTTTTGGGGGAAACTGGTTTTACATGCTAGCATTATCTGACACTTGTGCTTATGTATATACAGTGGTACCTCAGGTTACATACGCTTCAGGTTACACACTCCGCTAACCCAGAAATAGTGCTTCAGGTTAAGAACTTTGCTTCAGGATAAGAACAGAAATCGGGCTCCGGCGGCGCGGCAGCAGCAGGAGGCCCCATTAGCTAAAGTGGTGCTTCAGGTTAAGAACAGTTTCAGGTTAAGAACAGACATCCAGTATCCTGCTCTCACAATAGCCAACCAGATGCCTATGGGAAGCCGTACATGGATGCAACAGCCCACTTGTGATTCCCCAGGTATACATACCTCTGACACTGAAGGCAATACAGTGGTACCTCGGGTTAAGAACTTAATTCGTTCCAGAGGTCCGTTCTTAACCTGAAACTGTTCTTAACCTGAAGCACCACTTTAGCTAATGGGGCCTTCTGCTGCCGCTGTGCTGCCGCCACGTGATTTCTGTTCTCATCCTGAAGCAAAGTTCTTAACCCGAGGTACTCTTTCTGGGTTAGCAGAGTCTGTAACCTGAAGCGTATGTAACCTGAAGCGTCTGTAACCCAAGGTACCACTGTAGTGCAACTGCAGTTATACTTGGAGACAGGGGAGCTTGTGTTACCACGTTCTACCAGATGTGCAACAATGTCAAGTCTTCAACTTCTTACACTAACATTGCATTGGATCTCACCCCATGTTTCCAGTGACCTTTCATCCAAAAATAAGTGAAGCCCTATAGCATTGTCCCTGGAGCTTTTTATTGTTCAAAAAGAGAAGAGTGCTTATTGAGATTTTTTATTTACATAATATAATTGCCCGTGAACTGTAAATTACAATCCCTTTCTGATGTACTTTGTCTGATATGGAACATAGTTTGAATCCCTTTATTTTGTGAATGAAATGCAGTCACTAGATCACTAGAGACTGTTGAGGTGATCATGATTTTTTAATCAACTGAGTTTTCTTGAATGCATAATACCTTGAGAGAAAAATTCAAACTACATTTTGGTTTGACTTCAGATATCCAATTCAACATTTTTTATGATGGTGTCACTAAAATTTTATTGAGAGAACAACTTTTCCCACTGAAGAGTTCTGTTACTATGCAGCGTATGTTATCTCAGCTTTCAGTCGACAAGCCAAGTCAATTTAGTTTAATAATCTGGAGGCTCTTAACTTGTCAAATGCTAAACATACAGCAGTAACCAAACCTTCTGTCTAATTATAGCAGATGAAATTCGACATATGTACCCTTTTTAAAACAAAAATTAGTTTTTCTGACAAGGCACACCACCTGCTCTTGCCTCAATCAGCTTTCCTAAAACACAATTGGTACGGCATTTAATAGATAAGAATTCCATATTTAGTTACTTTTCAAAATAACTGGTGAATATATGAATGTGAATGTTTATAGAAATTACAAGTACTATGCCTTCCTAAATATATATTTACAATACGTGTGTTGAGTTGTGACCAAACAGAACCACTGCATAAATCTACAGCTGTGTGGCACTGATACAAACTGAGCCACAACAAATTGTTTGGATAAGTTGATGGGGAATACTACTGTCACAAATTTAAGGTTTAGCTTTGTTTTATCTAGGTATGTACTTATTCGTGCAGTTTTATTTTTACTAGTAGAAGTGAATAATACTGTAAATATTTTTAAAATCTGCAGTAAACCTGTCCACAAACATGCACCTAGTGTAACAAATATTCACCTTTTTTCACTCCAGAAACTCCAGGTGTCAGAAAAAGACCTACCCAAGAGGCTACCAATATATGTGACTTTCCAACAATATTGTTATGTTTAGAACCCATCTTCTCTTCAAGGGCAGAAAATTTACTTCAAGGATACTGGTTAAAGGGCATAAAATAAAACAAAAACTGAAATTTCATGCCTTTTTTGATTGCCTCAACTTTTTCAAGTTCCCCTGAATCCATACATTCATTTCTTATTTCTTCCATTCCATATTTTAAAACTGAACTTGGAAGGAACTTTTTTTTTTATTACTGACATTCTAGGACAGTAATTTTAGGCCATAGTGAGTTTGGATGTTGAATGTAAATAAAAATTGCTTTGTGGGCAAGGGAAGATAAAATCTGACAAAACGCTTATCATGTGAAATTTACTGCGTAGTCTGTACAATCTGAGCAAAGTGCAGCTGTAGAAAATTTAAAATGAGGGTTTGATGTATGTACCTTACCTGCAGAACTTTATGGGATAATACATTCTCATTATACCATGATAGAATTTGACTATTCATTGTTTTCATTTTTATGCCATGTACAGAGAAGCAAGTAGCCATAAATCTGAGAGCCGAATTTGTCTTATGGCTCAAGATCACTCTCAAAGCAATTGATCAGGCCACTGTTGCTATACCTGTGCTATATTTATATACACAGTAGAAAATTCATAATTTCAAATACAGTCAGCTTAACGTGCTTTCACTTAATCAAGATGAAAGAATGGCTGTTGCCTGTGCTCAAGCAGAATGAATTTGGGGGGCAGTTGGTGTAATATTCTTCCATCTCACAAATCTTTAGTTCAACTCAGTGATGAAAGGTTGCTGTCCAAAATGTGTGCTTCTGACAGGTCTGTGAGGAGTGACGGAGCGACGCCACTCCCCAGCATATCTGCAGCCCTGCTAGTCTCAGCAGCTATGGCAGAAAGTGGGGTGGGGGGAAGGATGATCGGGCTCTCTGATCTCTATGCTGGGCCTCTGGTGGCTGTGAGACTAGCTCAGGGTCCACTAGGTCGCAGGCTGACTCAACCCTGCTCCTTCCTTAGAACATCCCAGTTTAGAGCTTCCCACTTGACTTAACTGGAGGGGATACTTCCAGCATGCCTCCATCCCAAATGCATATTCAGCAGCCATTAGGAGTCTGGCTCAGCTAGCATAGCCAAGCAAAACAACAACAACCCAAACCAATCCCACCCACCCCCAGCCTGACATTTCAGTCTTTCATTCTGCATCAGATTATTATACCAATGTTCAAAATTACGACCTTTGGGGTATCTGTATGTGCCTGATAACACAGTACAATTTTTTAAAATTAAGTCACTGTTAATCCAACATCTTTAAAGTGTGTGATATGCCACAATGTAGCCATATTAGTGTGATTTATTTGGATTACTTTTTCAGATGGGCTGATTTGTAAATAATCTGTTACTGGGTAGAAGTGAATCACAAGGTTTTTAGAAGTTAATTGTGTTTCAAGCACAGAATGGCTTCTTACAGCAGCAGGAATCAGTGTTTATGCATTGAGTTCCCTAGAGACTCAATATGAAAAGTCTGGTTGATGTTTCAAATATTTAAATGTGTAATAGTCTGAGTTATGTTCTCTGTCAAATCTGACTAGAAAAGAGAGGTTCTTGGACTCTGTACCCCCAGGGCCCGCTTGACCAAAATAAATATTACTTTGGCCCATCAATCACAAAATGGTGGTTCAGGCGTGAAGTCCGTTTGTCTTCAGCTACAATGATGCACTCTTCCATTGTCCCCCAAAAAAGACAGATGCCAACCAACCAAATTTTTTTTGAAGATGCAAAACTTTCAGTGAAAATGATCTAGACTTTTTCTTCAGCTGCTCAGCATGGGTACCTTATCTCATCCATAGCCTAATATGAAGTATTTGGATTTAATGTAGTTTACCCTCATTGAGTTTGGTGAGTATGATGGCTGAAGTTCAATTACATTAGCTTAAATAGCCTGTAGATTAGGCTAATAAATTAGCATCATTCTTACTGGTACAGGTGTGCATGGACCTAAATACTTCCATTTCTCATCACAAAGACTCAATTCAAGACATGTAATTTGAAGAATGAAAGAAAGGATATATTTCATTTGAACTCATGCTTTAACTATTTCTGAACCAGTCCCTGAATACCATTATTTTTGTGTACAGTGCTGAAACAAAAAAAATCTAGGGGGAGTTTCTGGGTTGCAGATATATATATATATATATATATATATATATATATATATATAATCATCTGCCTATATTTTAAACTAAATTTTAAATGTTAAAATGTTCTGGGGACTTCTTTATTTTTTTTGGGGGGGGGGATATTTCTTCCCCCTTCTCCTTGCTTATGTGGTTGACTTGACACACCTTCCTTTTCTAAATTACTTTACTTGAACTGGATCAATCAAGTTGTTGGTTTGAGTCATGATAAATGAATAGAAACTTATATAAGAATATCAATTCTAGGTTTCTTCCGTTTGGGTCTTTTGTGCATTCCATCTTTTGATCTTCTCCCAAGGTCACTGTTTCAATTATCATATTTTGGCCTTGAAACCATAAATTATAGTGTGTGGGTTTTTTCCATTTTGACACACTTTCATCTGGTGTAAACACTCGTAATTCTGTTGTGACACTTTCTGAGTAGATTAGGTCTCCTATCTCGAGCCAACACTTTCTAATTCAGTGCTTTTATACAGACGGTTGTCCAGCTTCTAAAAAGTCATAAATCCTCAACTAAAGTATAATATTTAGAGATTTTATCTGTGGGGCTCGATTGGGACTTCAGAACTCCATTATCATCCAATCTTTCCTCTTAAGAAACATTTTTGACATGCAGAGTTTGTTGTCCTCTGTCTCTACTTTGAAAAAATATGTTCTGACCTTCAGTCAGCTATCCTCTGTCTGTTTCAGTCCCTGCATATGGTTAAGTTTTATCCCTTGACTAAGTCCAAATACAGAAGTCTGTGGTTCTTTTAATATTCATGATTTATAATGAAAGTAAGTGGGTTATTTTGTGTTTATACAAACACCTTTGAAAAAGCCATGTGTTGTGTAATTGGTTTGCATTAATAATTGCAATGTATGTGTATGTATGTATGTATGTATTTTAAAAGTTCATATCCTGCCCACCCTTTAAAAAGAACCCTGGGTCTCTTACAATAATAAAATGTAAGGCAACATAAAAAGAAACCCACATTAAACAGCATTCATAATAATACAATAATACATAGAAAGCCAGAAATTCCTGCAAACAGCAAATCAGCCAGTCCCAAGGCCAAAATATAATGTATGGACAAAATAGTGGGGAGGTCCCCCGCGGGACACGATTAGCATGCCCATAAAAGTGAAAAGGCCTTTTTACATAACCAGGTTTGATCAAGCTCCTGAAAGCATATAGTGTCAAGAATAGGCAGATCCTCAACAAAAAGGAGATTCCACCGGGTGAACATCACCTCAGAAAATGCCCTGCATTTTGTCAGCACCCATTCCACCTCAGATAGCCAAGGAATCTGAAGCAAGACCTCACATGCTGAACAGAGCATATGGGGGGAAACCATGTAGAAGGAGGTGCTTCTCAGTGTACTCACATACTGTGCCATTTAGGGCTATAATTATATTTCTCAATAGACAGTAATAGGGTAGTTTGCTCTCCTTTGTTCATCAGCAAAAATGAAGTTTAAAAGTTATCTTTCCAGTTTAAATATTTTTATGTAATGCAGCTTTAGAAATTTTAAGATTATACAGGTAGGAGTAGAAATAGATACTTGACAAGTACCGTATGCATATATACTTTGTGAAAAACATTTCATTTTCAAGGCTTGGCTCTAACCATGCTGCTTTTGTCATCAAATTTGATGTCAATCATAAAGGAGAGATTACAGCATGAATGAGATTTAAATGTGGATAAATCAATCTTTCTTGGGGGACCTATGACTCTTACAATAACAAACACAAGCAAACTCGGTTGAGGTTTCTTCAAGAGGACTGTCAAATTATTAGGCTCATATTGACTCTTTCCAAGGAATGGTATCTAGTTTCATTTAAAGTATATTGTCTATTATTTCCTATCCGTGGAACAGAGTGCTGAAATCAGGCGGGCAAAATGTGCTGATTTCCTTGTAAAAGTGATGTGCAACACCATGAGTCCACAGTGGTTGGGCAGAACCATTCAGAAGAAATTAGATCCCTAGACAATAATAACCTCCTGGCCAGGAAGTTATGAAAACTAAGACTGTTAGCTTCTTCCTTTAATAAAGCAAGGGTACTCTCCCCCAAGGACTAAAAATGGCATGCTTGCCTATATGTGATCTATCTTTACCAATAGCAGAATTCACTAATTGAAGATAAAACAATTTGCACTCTGAATGATAACAAGATAGTACTTTATCAAAATCCTTCTCTCCTTCATTACTTATTTTAAGGATTGGTCTTATTTCACTACATGGCAATTATACCTTTTCCAAACCTGAGGCTTATCTTGTGGGGGGGAAGATCCTTCTATATTAATATAACACACGTTAACACCAACATTTCCCTCTCTCTTTCAGCTATTGCAACAAAGATGTCATTAGCAGACTCAGCAGCCTACATCCAAGCTAAATTTTACTTCATCTTTACATATATCTGCTAAATAATGTAAGGTAGCAATGTTGAACACAGCACATAATGACTACACTTTATCACTTGCAACTGAATTGCAATTCCAAAGCTGCATAGTCTATCCAGCAAATATTAGGTAGTGCTTTTATCAGGAAAATAGGCATAAGTGCTTATTATATATTATTTGTCTTTCATTATCATCTGGAAAATACCAACTAGGGTAGAGTCCCACTGTGCCTAAGCCTATATTGTAACAGCAAGCCCTTTCCCCTAAAGATATATAATTGTTTGCATATGCCTTATGATGCAATGCAGGCAGCTATTCCTTTGCAGGAAGAATGATTAAGTGATCCATGGTGGAGAGTTTTAGTTAATGCCAAGATATTTATTGTGCCTCTTTTTCTTAAGCCAACAATTAGGATTTTAGGTTGATTAATAGATCCGTACAGTAGGCTAATTCCTAGGCAAACTCCTATCCTCCATATACAGACAAGCAAGAGACACTCTTAGAGCATTCCAGCAGGTGAAAACACTCAAGAAGGGTGCAAAGTAAAGCCAGTGATAGGGCTGGGCGATATAGCGGTATATTGTCCAACATCGGTTTGAAGTTCACATCGTGATAATTGTTTCATAATACAGTGGTACCATAGTTTACAACCATAATCCGTTCCGGAGGTCCGTTTGTAAACCAAAACAGGTTGTAACCCAAGGCGCACTTTTGCCAATGGAGCCTCCAAAATAAATTTGTTCGTAATCCAAAAAAATGGGTTGTAATCCAAACAAAGGCTGCAAACCGGGACACACACTTCCGGGTTTGAAGTGTTTGTAATCCAAAATGTATGCAAACCGAGATGTATGCAAACCAAGGTACCACTGTATTAGAACTGGCAATATATCACGAATCACAATGTGTGTAAGGGCTAGGCGATAACTGGTTTTCAACACTGCGATAACTCACCAGCTAAACACTGCAATGGTTTCAGCAGCTGAACCTCACAATATCACCCGCTAAACATTGCAATGTACCACAGTGTCTGAAATAAGGATGGAACTATACAGAGGCGAACAGGACAATGTCCTGGCAACTTTTACTACTTAAGGGTCTAAATCAGATAAATGACATGATCAATCATCACACAGTCAGCTTCATCAGCAGGCAAGCTGTTTCTGCCACTGTCTCTTGCCGCCACTGCAAGGCCTTGCAGGCCGTCACTACTGCCGCCGCCACGACAAGGCCTCGCAGGCTGCCAACGCTTCTGCCGCTGCCGTCCACTGCTGTGGCAATGCTTTGCAGATTGCTGATTATTGTGCCCCTGCCGCCAGGCTGTTGCTACCTAGTAGGCTTGCTGGAAGTCTGGCAGTCCCAGATTATTTGTATTCACTATGACTCATCCCCATACTTTGGATTGTGCTGAATACCACCATTTGGTAGACAAGCCCCAAACCAAAAGTCTCATTTGGATGCATTTTTCCTTGCCTGCTGCTGAAAGTGACCATGAGGTGATAGATAATATCATTTATCAGTTTTAGACCCCTAAGTAGTAGCAGTTGCCAAGACATTGTCCTGTTCACCGTTGTGTAGCTCCTTCTTTATTTCAGATATGGTGATATATCAATATATCACAATGTTTAGCTGGTGATATATCACAATATTGAAAACCAGTTGTCACCCAGCCCTAGTCGGTGATGGGTGTGTGGTTTGAAGAGAGCTCCAAGGATGACTCAGAGAGTCATGAAGGGAGGCATTTGGTCTCCAGGCCCAAGGTTCCCCATTCCAGTACCTGTATTAGAATGGACAAATAAGCTAACATCAAACTCGATGTTTGATGTTTTCAAATGTTTCAGGGGATTCATCTTCAGGCTGCAGTAGGAAGCCTGGGGGAGGACAGGAATTTCCAAAAGTTTTTAAATGATTTAATGTGGAGTTTAGAAAGACAGCATGGCTAGTGTCTTGTCTCTTAGTGCGGTAGTACTGCTGTTGATGCCACTAGTTTGACAGGGAGATTTGATAAAGGGGTATTAATTTATATACTGTATACAGATAGAGAAAAGCAAGGAACAGCTGGAGAGATCACACAGGTCAAGACAAGGAGTCTGTGCCTAGTGGACTTCCCAGATGGCAGCACATTCCAATAGATCACTCACCACACATCATGCCTCAGAGATTTGGCAAGCTACAAAATGAACTAGCATCTGGTCTCTTAGGTTTCTTTCTCTTTCTTTTCCTAGTAGCCAGACTTCCTTAAGGTTGATTTAGCCCCAAGGCAGTCACAATCCCACAACCGACACCAAGATGTTCTCATAATAAATTCTCATTCCAGGCATCATTTTAAGCTAAGCAGAATTAGGTTTCTGCTATATTTACTAGTTATTTAACAAACAGTCACTTGACCTTCACATCTAATTTGAATACTTTTAGGGTTCTTAAGAATAACATATCCGTATGTTTTCCAATTTGAGGATGATTATAAAGGGATGGGAAGTAGCACAGCTCTTTGAAATTGAAGAGATCTAACCCAAATGTCTCTCAACGTAGTGCTTTGCTGCCAGCAGCCTAATTAACAAATATAGATGCTGCAGAAAATGAACATTCAAGAACTAAAATATGTTTAGACGATGGCTGCTAGTAATCTGTGGAACTGGTGGTTAACCTGTGGCCAAGGAGGTCATGTAGGCCGGGCCAATAAGGCCACATGAGTCAGATCAAGGAAGTCACATGGGTGGGACTAAGTTCTGGTTTTCTTCCCATCCTCCTCCCTTGCAAAAGTGTGAATACTAAAGTACTAAGTGCATAACTCAACTGAAAAGTGTCTAGCCTTGTTCTAGAAGGGGTCCCTGGCATCACAGTAAGCATATGTTACTCAGAAGTAAGCCCCATTAAATTCCATAGGAATGGCTCTCAAATACTACTGGAGAATGAATTGGTTAGTCTTAAGTGACACACAGAGCTGTTAACCAGCTCTCCCCTAAACTATCAGCCCTATCAAAAAAAGATTATCCCTAACTTATTCATTTCTATGCCTCTTCCCAAAATGTGGAAGGATATTAAATGGACAAGAGTGTAGGAAGCCAGGGTTAAAATCGCCACTCCCTGGGTGTCCTTGGGCTATTCACTGTCAGTCTATGTCTCAGTGAGGATAATATGTGGAACAGGAGACTCATGAATACTATGAAAGGAAACCAGGCTTACTTGTTTAAATTGGTTCAACACAGAAGAGCTGGTCACGGGCCCACAGCAACAGGAACTAGCACTTCTGTTGTGTCTGGTGGCTATCTTAGGCAGCAGTCCCAACCATGTCTACTCTGAAATACTGCACTAACTAAAAGCTGGCTCAGTGCGATAGATAGATAGACAGACAGATGGGAGGGGAGTTATTGGGATGTTTTTGTTTTGATTTTGATTATCTATTTTGTGGTTTTATTTTCTGATTTTATCTTGCAAACTGCCCTGAGCATAGAGCGAGTATAGAGCGGTATACAAATTTAATAACTATATCTTTATTTATTTATTTATTTATTTATTTTTTCAGGATCCAACTTATTTTTGTGATTATAGGTTGTTTTAAACTGTTATTAAGATTGTGTTTTAATGTTGTAACCCACCTTAGGGTGAAGGGTGCATAATTAACAGCAACAGTAAGCAATCACACTGGTGAAAAAGACGTTGGCTTTGTGCTTCAGCTGGCTTACAAGTTTGGTGGCTCTAAGATTAAATCCACATGCAGACTCACTAAAAGGGGTGGACTGTTCAGTTTATTTTTAATCATATCCATATCTATGCACCTTGAAGTCCATTTTGTCCTGTTTCTGCATTAACAGGTAAACATTGGGATAAGCATTTAAATCTGCACTTTTTTGTGTTTTTTTTAAAATCCTTCTCAAAATATGTATTTTATGTATTTATAAGCAACAGCTCTGTGCAATTAGTGCTAAAACAGCATTGCTGCGTTTTTATTTTGTAGATTTGTATCCTTCAGTTCTGGGAATAAGCCAGTCTTGTGAATGCTTGGCAATACCAGAAGCCCCACTGATTTTATGATTCTATGAAGATAAAAGGTCTGGTGTCAACAGGTTGTGGGTGTCAGGCACTGAAGTTTGTCTTTTACCAGCTGCTGAATCCAATCTACCAGAAGAAATATGAATATTTCATTTACTTACTTTGAATTACCTTTCTAATATTACATTAAAAAATAAAAATAAAACAGATGCATTGTAGATCTGATGTGTTTGCATTTGTACAATCTGGATATGATTTATTAAGCTTGAAGTTCATATGAAGGAAAGCAGATTAGCATAATTTTCTGCTTGCTTAAGAAGTCACAACAGTCCAGATTATGTAGTAAATTGAGGAAACTGTTTTAATATGATAAGATGAAATACCACCTACAGTATGCTTGATCTTCCTAGCTTGATTTTTGATCTAAATGAAAGGTTGGTTTGTCATACTGATTTCCAATTTAACTTTGCTTTGTAATCAAAGGAAGGAAAGTGTAAAAGAGAACTCCATTTGTTTCAGCAACATTGAAAATTCAGGTGATTAGTGAGGCCTACAAAGTGTTTAAAGCTGAGGGAATTGCTCATGCAAATGAAAGTTCCCGAATTGGGGCCTTGATTTTATATTCTGTAAATTTATTATATTAGGTGAAGATTCCCAAGAAGGAGTTAAAGTGATGTTTTGTTCATGTCATACTCTGTGCATAATAAGAAGCAAATAACTCAACACAAATTGGAAATTGTCAAGAGCGTGACAGCTGTGCTTCTGACTTCTCTTACAAGGAAATGAGGGAAATTTTTAGGTCTGCTATTCAAAACACAATTAAATTGCCAACTCAGGGGACTGCAGCACCACAAAGCAAACAAAATGGGATGAACTTTTGCGTATTTCTTCCATTAATTTTATTGCCTCTCTTGTGTTTCATACTCTGCTAAGTTCAGAAAGGACCTTTAATTAGCAAATATTCAGGTATATTTATTTGTTATGATGATTAATGCAATCTTGCAAATTGACATGAAGCTCTATTGGGTTACCTGTTATTTCTCTGATACCTTTAAAGAGAATCCTGGGAGAGGAAGCTCTCTATGCTCACTCACAATATTTTCATAGGAAAATATTTTTAGGGCTTTATAGGTCAAAATCAGAACTTTGAACTGGATCTGGAAATTAATTGGGAACCAGTGTAATAGGGCCAGGATTTATGTAATATGCTCAGACCATCTGGCCTGAGCAGCCTGACCACCAAATTCACCAAACTCAGAACTATAAAGCACCAATTTCAATATTGCAGAAGTACCTGGGTAACACAATGCATCACAAGTATTGCCAAAGAAGCATTACTTTTTCAAACTTACTTATTTAGGTCGCTATTGAAAGATGAAAGTCCTTGATTGTCTGGAAGATGAGAGAGCATTTGTATCTGATACTGGCACCTGAAATTTAGAGAGCATGAATGTTAAGATCATAGATCCTGTGGGTGGACCAGGAACAATCTAGTTCCAAGAACAGAACATAAGAAGCATATTTAGTAGAAATGTGTGGTGGCCCCAATATTACCTTGTATCTATATGTTTCTTTTAATTCAATTTTTTCTGAGTTGCTCTGTGTTTTCTCCACTTAAATCTGTAATTCAGGTTCTGTGCCACTCTGTATAAAATGAATCTCTCTGTTCCTCATTCACTATAATGCGGAATCTAAAAATCCCCCCCTTTGGCCAAGGTAGGTGAAATTTACAAGCATAGAAGCCTATCCAGAGTGGATTATGTCTGCTAAACTGCAGGCAGTCTAGAGGATTTTTTTCCTTGGGAAAGTTCCTCCATAATCCATATTAGCACAATGCCCGTATCACACCTGCTAAAACTTCGTAAGATTCACATTTTTGAGAGGGAGTGGGGGCTTGTCTCTTCTTCCTCTTACCTAAACATAATTAAAAGTTCCCTGAGTGGTGTGTATCTTTGTGTGTGGATTTTTGCAGCTTCAGACCTTTCCAGAGCTTGTTTGTGTCTTCCATTGCAACATGAACCTAGCCAGCTGCCTCCAGAGTTCTGAAGAGCTCTAGGGTGGTTGCTGCTGCTGCTGCTGTTAAAGCATAGCAATGTAGATTTTTAAAAAAATGTTTTAAAAAACTTTTGCCTTTTAAATAAATTTTCCACTGCTGTGTTTTAACAACAAAAATAAATAAACGCAGAGTTCTTCAAAGCTTTGCAGACATTTTGGACAACCTTGCTTCTCAGAGAGCCCATGGAAGTAAAGATAGCCACCTTTGCTTCTTGAACTCCTCTTCTACATGCTATGTTAACTACAGAACATGGTTTTCACCAGAGTAGAGAGTATATATGTTTCTTTTAAATTTACTTTTCCCTCCCATGTCTAAGATAATGTTTTACAGTGCAACCCTGTGCATGTTTGTTTTCCAATGGTTGCCTTTTCTTTTTAGCTGTTTCTATTTTAGTTGTAAGCCACCTTGGGTCCCATCAGGGAGAAAGGTGGGATATAAATAATAATAATAATAATAAATTTTATTTATATCCCGCCCTCCCCAGCCGAAGCTGGGCTCAGGGCGGCTAACAACAATAAAACAGTACAAAAGTACAACACAAACAACAATAAATATAACCACAACAATGAGATTTAGGAAACACAACAGGAAGAGCAACAGAGATTTAGGAAAACACAGAGAAATAAGAGCAGAAAATACAGAAACAACAGGGAGATAAAGAAACACAAAACTTTTGACTTGGGTTTATTAATGTTACCCTCTGAGTCGGGGAGGGGAGAAAGCACCCCGAATTACTTTACCTCATCTCAATATTCAACCCCCACCAAGAGCTTCTACACCCCACTATCACCTAGTCCAGTATCCTGCTCTCACAATAGCCAACCAGATACCTATGGGAAGCTGTACATGGATGCAACAGCCCACTTGTGATTCCCCAGGGATACATACCTCTGACACTGAAGGCAATACAGTGGTACCTCGGGTTAAGAACCTAATTCGTTCTGGAGGTCTGTTCTTAACCTGAAACTTTTCTTAACCTGAAGCACCACTTTAGCTAATGGGGCCTCCTGCTGCTACTGTGCTGCCACTGCACGATTTCTGTTCTCATCCTGAAGCAAAGTTCTTAACCCGAGGTAATATTTCTGGGTTAGCGGAGCATATGTAACCTGAAGCGTATGTAACCCGAGGTACCACTGTACACAACAATCATGATCAGTAGCTCTTAATAAGGTAGAAAACCACCATAAGCCAACCAGTGTAAAGGCAAAAACACACAAACAAACCCATCCCTAGAATAACACGAATTGCCCAATTTACAGTGTGCCATACATACATAAGAGATTAAGAGGCGTATAACACCTGCTATTCATGTTAATACAAAGAATTTCTGCCATAATACCATTTGGCCATATTTTTCAGTGCTTCAGTGCATAGTTTCTTCATCCATTCAGACTTCAGAAAGTTATTTCCTGAAGATCTCAAAAAATGGCTAGTGTAGTATCAGACAGAAAACTTACATTTTGATTTTAAAAAAAAATATGTTACTCCTTTTCAAGGTCTCTTGATCGTGGACAGATGCTTTCTAGAGCCTTCTCCTAACACCCATCGTGATTTGAGGCAGAACAATGCTCCTTTGTGTAGGCCCGCAGCATTCTGTGCAAATGGCCTCCGTGGCTAGTGTAGTGCACTAAATGATGCAGAGATTTCCTTTCAATTCGTGCCATGTGATGTGTCAGTCTTTGCCAACCAGTTCAATTGCTATCTGTGCATTCTCTTTGTTAATAGTTATTCCTGCTGGCTGCCATAAGGTCTAGCTTTAAGCTCAATTTTCAAAGAGCGTATCCAGCATTCACAACATGTAGAGGTCTGTATACATTCATCATGCAGTGGTGAATCTCAGTTGGCAAGATCTCCTCAGCTGTGAGAAATTCAATTACTGTTTGCTACTCAAAATGTGCATCAGTGGCAGTTGTCATTCTGAACTACCTGCTTCTGTTCCTCTTTGGTGTGAGAGAAGCAGGGGTGGTGGAACTTTTCTTGGAAACAGGCTGGAATCCGTCCACCGTCTTGCTCGTATAATCTGCTATCATAGTATCTGACATTGTTAGAGAAATAGAGGCGTACTTCCTCCCAACGTACATTGTCATAACAGTGATGAGAAGAGTATTGGGAGAAATACTACATCACCGTTGCCAGGCTGATGGGCCATGCGACAACAGCTGCTCCATCTGCTTCCGCAGCCTGGAGTGGCCAGGCACACATCAAAAGAGGGCCTTGATTGGATAGAGGGGAAGGTATTTAATTAGTAGTCTACAAAAGTTATCAGCACAGAGCTTGAACAATGCAAAATATCTGTTTGGAGCAGTGCTTTATTTTTATTTTATTTTTTATTTTTTTATTTTATTATTATTATTATTATTATTATTATTATTATTATTATTATTATTATTATTAACATATGCACTAGCTCAAAAACCAGTTGAAGGCATTTTTACAAGGCATTTAAAGGCACAGTTCAGAATGAAGTGTGGCTTAGGTTCCTTGCGGCAAGGTCCGTGACTGATTATGGCTGGGACAAAGAGAGCTTTTTCAAATTCACAAATGAAATCTAAAGGTTCAGTTTATTAGCTGAACACATGGAATTGATATGGGCCATTTTTTAAAAAACAACTTTGGCTTTGAATAATTTGCTTCAGCAACTCCAACATTGTTTAATTCATTTTGACAACTTTGACTTTATTTAATTTGCTTCATCAGCCTCAACCCCATTTATTTCACCTGCTCTGCCTGTGTTCTGTATTCAAGCCTTTGTGCAAAATTGAGGTCAGACCTTCATTTGCATTTCTACTTCTCTCAACTTAGCCCTTGACGTGAATTGTGGGTACTTTGAATTAAATGCATTGTTGTCTATTTTGGAAGTTGATTACCAAAACATCTTGCTTTACAGATACCTTTGCTACTGCCAAAGAACTTTAAATGAAAGCTTAGAGAGTTGCACGGCTCATTTGCTTACCTTTATCTTAATGTTATAAATCAATAACAACTGCAGATGCCCCATTTCCTTAAACACATGAATAAAAGAAAAGTAGAAATGGGTTTTGCTTTTAGATTGGCATTTTTGTTTTTTAAGTTGCGTTGGAATTCAGTCGGTATATTTTTGAGGGAACAATAATTTCCAGTGCTCAGAGACATAGACCCCAGTCTAGCTGCTTTTGTGTGAGCCAAGCTGCACACACAGACAACTCTGCAGCCATGTCTGTACAGTGGTACCTCTGGTTGTGAACGGGATCCGTTCCGGAGGCCCGTTCGCAACATGAAAAGAGCACAACCCGCCGCAGCACGTCTGTGCACGTGCAGGTTGCGATTTGGTGCTTGGGCGCATGTGCGAAGCATGATTTAGCACTTCTACGCATGCGCAAGCGGCGAAACCTGGAGGTAGCCCTTTCGAGTACTTCCGGGTCGCCGCGGGATGTAACCTGAAAGAACATAACATGAAGCAAACATAACATGAGGTATGACTAATCACAAAGGCTCGCTCATTGCCCCGTAACAGAAGGAGGAGTGAGGATGGAGGAGGAATAAGCTTTAAATGGAATTACACTGGAAATTGGCAATTCCCACCTGCTTGAGACCACCTCTTGTACTGAGTGCCTGCTTATGTCCCAGCCCCCTGTGCATTTCTCAAAAGCTCAACTACTTATATGCAAAACGATACACAACAAGTAATACATCATATATACAACGTTTATAAAAGAGTCAAATGAAGAGGGAACTACTATGTACTACATTTATGCAGCATAATTTGACTAATAGTACATTTGTACAGTATTTTTTTGTGTATAAGACGATGCTTTTTGCTCAAAAAAAGGCAAAAATTGGGTGTTGTTGACTGGCGGCTGTGGCAAGGCGGGCAGGCGATTGGCAGCTGTGGCAAGTGGGCAGGTGGGCTGTTGGTGGCGGTGAGCGGGCAGACTATTGGCGGGTGCTGCGAGGTGTGCGATCGGCAGTGGCAGGCAGGCGGGTGAGCGATTGGTGGAAGTGACCTCCCCCACCCCCCACCCCAAAAGCTAAACAACTTAATTTCTTACTTTTGAGTTAAATAAATAGGGGTCATCTTATACATGGGGGTGCCTTATACAAGAAAAAATACGAGAAGTATTTTTATACAGTTGTGTGCATTGTTGTATGTCTCTGCTTATGTGCTAGTTACTTTATGGAAACCTGGAGTGTGCATGCATATGATAATACATATACTGTGTGAGAATTGTGCATATTTTTAGCATATTTTTGTCAACATTAAGGAGCAAGAACACAGGAATTAAGAGGGAGGAAATCTGTGTGAATAAACTAGACATTGAGATTTTAGGGAAAACCGTCTCTAAAGAAAAGACAGACATCTTGTTTCTGAGGGCATAGTAATGTGCTGCATCTTCAAAGGCCCAGGGCTGGTGCATCAACATACTTAAATTGCATTGTCATTGCATGGTGTAGCCACTAGTGCGCTGAAACTTTATGAACATCTAGCTGTAGCAAGTGCATAGCTGTCAACTTTTCCCTTTTCTTGCAAGGAATCCTATTCAGAATAAGGGAATTTCCCTTTAAAAAGGGGAAACGTTGACAGCTATGAGCAAGTGCCCAGAAAGGCAGGGTCTCTGATATATTCCCTACAATTGCGGTTCTCTCCACTTACTATTTTGAAATCAGTGTGGGAGCCGGGACCTATAGGTGAACTGAATGATGATGATGATGATGATGATTGATTGATTGATTGATTGATTGAATAATTATACCACCCTATACCTGCAGGTCTCAGGGCAGTTCACAGAATAAAATCAGAATATAAAACCACAAAGTACATAAGCAAAATAAAAACAGCAACCCAATAACCCCCCCCCCCACACACACACAGACACATTTTAGAAGGGCATAGAAAGATTCTCAATAGCCTAAGTTCTGGTCCACTTGTTCCTTTAAGTCCATGTCTACTAACATTAGGGAGAATTCTTTGAAGGGGTCCACTACTGGTTTTAAACCCCGGTCTGACTAGCTTGTATGGCGAGATCAGGTTCCCCTTTATGCTGGCAAAGTTATAATGTACGAGGAACATATTGGCATATGTGGTGGAGTTGTAACTATGTACTCAAGTTCTGGAAGCACGTTGTAACAGCTTGGAGGCTGTTAGTGATATAGATATATGAGCAAACATACATAGTGGGAATGAATTATTTGGCAACATTCATGAATATTTGGTATGTTTGGTAGAAATATGAACCTTGTATTCCACTATGGAATATATTTTATGCCACTCATTCTTTTAAAGCTTTCTATGATGATGATTATGATTCTTATTTTATCATATTGTAATTTTATTCTTCCTGTTTTTATGATTGCTTTTAAGTACAGATAAGGGGAACAGAATCGGCAGCTTGCTGCAATCAGCCCTTTGGAACTTTCTTCTCTATTAGGGCTGCTTACTTTTAATGAAAGGGCTGTTGCTGTAATTTTTATTTTAACAATCTGTATGTGATCTTTTAAGAGTATACATTTTAAGTGTATATTTAATTATTATTTTTAAATGATCTTATTTGTATGCAAGGCCTCAGCTGGGACTAGTGAGATCCTGCTGGATCTCTTTTCTAAAGAGTTAATAACTTTTCTGATAATGATCTAAAAGCTTGATGATATTGCTTCATTTAAATGGTCAGTAAAATGCTCTCGTATATTTAACCTCATCATATGAGAGACCGTGAAATCTCTTTTTGCTCTGTCTCTCTTCCCTGGAGCAATTTCCAACATTTATTTATTTAAGAATCCACCAGGTTGAAGAAGGGTTCCCTAGGTCAGCAGTCAGATACAAAGGGGCCAACAATGTATGGTGATTAAACAGTCCTAAGAAATCACATTATCATAAAAACATTGTTTTTGGGGTTTACCGGTTCTGCTGTCGTTCTCATTTAACAGAAACAGAAACTTTAACATTTAAAAATCTTTCAGAACAGGAAGAAACGAAATGTGTTCAGTGCGCTTGGGGGCATTGAGGATCATACATGCTCAGGGTCAAAACTGTATGCAGTGTGACAGATTAAGAAACTAAAGGAGACATTACTAAGGGAATCCGAGTTTATAAAAGGCAGTAACACATCTGCAGAGCCTCTGAAGTTGCACACACACAGACTGAGTTCATGGCTGGGTGACAGAGTGACAAATTCCTGGAAGTCTGCAAGTCCTAAAACAGCATAGCACTCAAGGCACCAGGATCAAAGCCAGGCCACAGGAGGGCAAGGAGAACACCACCTCACAGGCTCTGTTCATTCTGTGACAAGACATAGCAGCTATAGGAAGATTCAAAACTAGTCTTCAATTTTTTCATCACCACATCATCTACCACACTACTGTTAGGTCAGGATGCTTGACCACATCTCAGCTTGAATTGGCACAAACTGCCCCAAGCTAAAGATGAATGGAATTTTTAGGAATCCGGCAAAATTTGTGGGATAAATCATAGATCCACAAATCCAGAACAGCCATCCATCAAATTGGAGGTATGCAGATACCATTTTAACAGCCTTTTAAAAAAAAAAATCACTTGAGCTTTTGGAGAAAGAAGGGTTTATAGCCAGAATGACTCTGTCTACCGCATGGGTTAATAGCTTGAGTGCTTGAGCATCACTGACAGAGTGAAAAATAGCAAACTGCAGATTTGCTTGGATCCCAGAATGGAGGACAACATTATTTCATTCCAATGGCAGCAGATGTTCAGTGTCGTTTCGCTGGTATAAACATCTTTATGATTCTGGATGCAAAATATGCATTTGGCAAAATGGACTGGATAGGGAATTCCACTGACCTATGTATTTTCAACACATCATGGGGCAGATTCAAATTTCTTAGTCTACCTTTTGGAATTAAGTCAAATATTGAAGTGCTTCAGCAAAATAATTATGACACATTTGGAGATACCATAGAAGTGCACATAATAGCAAATGACATGAGTGTAACAGTATCCACACATGCGAAACATAACAAGATACTGAAAAATGTGGGAAACATGATAGAGCAGTGCTTGGCCCAAGGAGTAAAGTGCATGGAACATGTCCTCTCATCACATGTAATCAACCCTGATGACAGCAAAGTCGAGACAATCCATCCCCATCTCCCTCATGCATTGCAAAGGCTTTTGAGGATGAGCCAGATTCATGTAGAGCAGAGATGCCCAATAAGTTGATCATGATCTATTGGTAGATGCCTGTGAGGTTTTGGTAGATTGCGGGTCAATCTCTGGCTCCCTTTCCTCAGTGTCCTTGAAACTGACTCCTGCCCCGCCCTTGCCCCCCCCCCCTTGTTGTCTGATCAGTGGAAGGGAAGGCGGAGCTTTCTCTCTGTGGCTGTTTTCATTCAAAGCGATATTATTGTGAGTGACTTTTTCCCTTTGACCATCCTAATTGAAATACATCAAGAGCTGTCAGACATCTAGTATAAAATGTACAGTAATTTTTTGCTCCATGTTTTCTAGGGAAAGGTCTGGGCTTTTGAGGTCCTTGTCTGAGCAATTCTCTTTTTTGTCCCAGTGCTTTCCCTGGAAAACCTCGTAGATCATTGCCAGATTTTAAATCTTAAATCTGAAAATAGATCACAGTCTCTCAGGAGTTGGCCACCTCTGATGTGGCTCAGCCCTAAAACCAGCCTATGCCTCGGAATATGGACTAGAAGCTTGTTTAATCCACATCTAGAAGTTCATTACTTAGGAAGTATTGTATTTTCAAAGTCTGGCAAAGTATCTGCAAGATGCTTCTCTGCCTATTGTAACATGACTGCAAAGCTATAAAAAGAGATGCTTGTTATCAAGAACATTAGCAGGAATCTGTGGAATGACACAGATGATGTTTGTGAAGGAGGAGTTTATTATGAAAGTACAGAGTTCTGATGCAGAGTTCAGAACAGAGGCTGAAAGAGAAAGGCTGGACAAGCAAAAGAAAGCAAATGAATCCTGGACTGCAGCCATGCTGGGCGACAAAAGATACTCTCATCACAAAGCAGTGGTGACAAAGTAGTCATTCCAGACAAGACAAGGTGTAAAGTGCTTTGCCCCAGTAACATCTGTAAACTATCACAGCTCAAGATAACTGCAAGTATTTCTTAGACATTTGTACCTACTCCCAACTCACTGTTCCTCCAAATACCCTCTGAGATAATTCAGCAGACTTTGATGCAACCAAATTAAAAAGTCATCTTTGCAAAATCTGGTGTTCCTCAAATATTTGACAGGGGACCATGTCTCTTACAGACAAGGAACGAATAGAAGCAATACAGTGGGGAATAACATATACTGCAATCTTGAGACCCCCACATTTCAGTGGACCAGCTGAGAGAGGCATTCAGACAATGAACTCAATGTTCCACAAAACAGCTGTATCAAGCTGTGATCAAACAACTTGGTTTTACTGGAACACACTGCTGAGAGCCATGGACTGTTTTTCTGAACAGTTGCTGAAGGGTAGGATGCTATCCTTCTTCACACAGTGTACTATACCACAGCGAGCCCGTTGCATCCTAAAACAATTAGAGAAACAACAACAGCACAACTGGGATTGCACTTCTAAGCTCCTGTAGCATCATGAAGTGCTGTTTACATGGAAATGGGCCATGGTTGGCTGCCAGCCATGTTGAGTAGCCACACGTCAAGAACCATGATCATACCAGGTGGAGGCACTTACAGAGGCAAGATGCAAGATGCCGCAGAGGTACATTAAAGTTTGGTGGCACACAATCCAGAGGTTATGCACAGCCAGAGCTACCATATGTCTGGGTTTTCCTGGACACATCAAAATGGCACCTGGGAGGATTTTTACCGAATCAGCAAAATGTTGGGGGGTGGGGTTGGGGGAGGTCAACAACTTTGTCCAGATTTTCACTTTTGGGAATATGACAACCCTATGCACAGGCACACATTCACTTGCAGCACAATGTGTCTGAGTATAAACAAAAGAACAATGAACAGAAGGACAGTGCTGCCACCAAGCACTGAGGAGCAGCCACCACAGCTTCTGAATGCATCTGGAACTAAATACAAAAGAACAGAACCACCCCAAGACCCTTTGCTGCCTGAAGCAAAGAACAAAAAGGCATCTCCCTCTCTCCATTCAACATTCATAAGTCGACTGAACTGACAACTGGATCTTACTTCAACAATACTAATGGGACAACATGGTCCTCTGCAACTGAGGGCACACACAAGTCTATCCTCCAGCAAAGAGCCGCTATGGCGGCCAAATGGTAGTGAGAGCCCTGCACAAGAAGCATATTTCAACATTATAGAGAGCTGAGTGAAAGAAAGTTTTATGCAGTAGACTGAGCTGGTGGCAAAAGCTACTTTCTACTGGGTTAAATCCTAGAAGTGGCCTTTGACCTTAACGATAGAACACTCTTCTGCAATAATCACCATAGTTCATTTTGCCCTGTGATTTTATTTGCCTAAGATGGATGGATGGATAGATGACAGATAGACAGAGCAGAGTTTCTTGTATAAAAGAAAGTCCTACATGGGGGAAGAATTAGTATATACCAACACTTTAGGTCCAGGAAAGAACATACTTGCTCAGGCTGTGGGGAAAGTGGCTGAGAGAAGGGAAATTGTAGCAAGAGCCATTTTTGCTCTAATAAAGAATGAAGTTCTAAAATTCTCTGTTTCACAGCTATCCTTCAACCTGTACCTTCTATACAATATGAAATAGCCCTATCTGCCTATTGACAAAGGAAACTGCTTTGTTTTCCAGGATTCCATAATAGACAAGTGGGGAAATAAAGCATATGCATTCCCTCTTTTAAAAATGTAGTGTGTGAACCAGCCCTCATCTATATCATAAAATTCTGCTTGCTATAGAGGAATTTTATTTATTTTATTTTTTTATAATAATTTTTATTAAGATTTTCCTTTTACAAATTCGCCATCTCAAACATTATTCACAAATTTCACCTTTTTGGACTTCCACCGGCTTCTCCACCAATCATCCATATTTTCCATTTTTACGCATTCTCTATATTTAGTATTGCCATTTAATATTATCCTTTCAATTCTATTTCTTTTTTACAATACATCTTTAACCTTCACAGAGCCTCTTTAAAACCCACTAGCGTTGTCTGTTCGTCACATATGCTTTTCAGATAGTCTGTAAACTTTCCCCAGTCCTCGATGAACTTGTGATCCCGTTGATTGCTATAGAGGAATTTTAGTGGTGTAAAGGTGTGATTTCCTTTTCAGCTATGCTTTGCTGAAAGTTGCTGTTTTGAAATCTATTGGTAAAATAATTTATAGCTGATTGTAAGAAGAAAAAGTGAGGAAAGCTCAAAAAGATTCTAAATAATCTGTTTTCTTTCTTTCTTTCTTTCTTTTCCAGCTCCAAGTACAACCCAGCTTGGGATCACTGGGGGTGCTGAAGTTCTATTATCCTGCTGGTTCCTTGTGTTGACACTGTCCTCTTACACCAGCTTAATGTACCTGAAGAACATCGTTCTACAATAAATGTAAAGAACCATGAATGGCTTTTAAGGATTCTTTGAAAGTGCTGATGACTGGATCCAATCTGGTAGAGTTTGTTAAAAAGCGGCGTGGGATATAATCAGCAATGCTTATGTGGGGATGATCGCCTTCTGTAGAATTGCTCATTATGTAAATACTTTAATTCTACTCTCTTTTTTATTAGCTGCATTACCTTGTGAAGAAGTACACATTGTCCTTTTTCTTCTTTTTTTTAAAAAAAAAGACGTGAGAGCTCTGAAATTACTTTTAGAGGATATTAATTGTGAGTTCATGTTTGTAATCTATAACTTTTCAAAAAAAACATTCAGTCATGGTCTGCTGATTTGCAGACTGTAGTTTACATAAAAAGAACCCAAATATTGCAGTTTAAAAAAATATGTGATCTTTAAGGCTGCAATACAAACATCCATTTCCCTCTTTAAATAAGAGTCTATCTTCATTTACGCAGAATTTTTTTTTTACAAAAAAACTAAATAATATTGCCTTTGATTCATTTCTTCAAAATTAGATCACATACCTAGATTTTCTTCTAGCATGATACTCAGATTTCAAGAATGAGCCTTGTGATATGACTGCACTGTGCAGTTATGCTTTGATTTTGATTTTCTCGTCAGTTCAGCATGGGTGTGCCTTCATAAGATACTGCTTTTCGCTTCCTCACCAACAAATGGGAGGGGAATTTTTCAATTTTATTTTTTGTAGATGCTTAGCTCAAGGGTACCGAATCTTTTCTTAAGGACAAAAGGTGCTATTGGCTGTAAAATGAACCACCATTGGGGTAAAGGAACTACTCCAAACATTGAGCACAGCAGAAAAAGTAATAGCTGGTACATTTTTCAGTCTGTCAAGTTCAAAGCATATTCCAAACCTGTACAAAGCAGAAGATATCTCTCAGAGACTCCTTTGTGAATGTAACATTTCCTTTGTTCATTCAAAGTCAGAATTTTTATAAGGCTGCAGAGAAAATGATCATCCCTTTATTTTATTGTATTTTTATAATTAGTGATAAGTTCTACATATCAGTATTGTTCTTCCTATTGAATTTATACTGTACAGTATCTGGTTGGTTGGTTTATAGAACATAGTGCTTAGGTCTGGAAAATCTATAGAAGGATTAGAGTTTTGATCATACACACATGCTCTAAAACACACATGTTCATGCACACAAATAACAACAATAATTTGAATGCTACATAAGACAGATGATAACATATCAGTGCCATTTTTTCAAAAAAGCCATCGATTTGCAAAAATATACCAGTGTTTTCTCCCTTCACAAACATTTGGTTGAAGAATTTCCCCAAATGCCTGTTGTGGCTCTATTCCACATGTCAGCCACATCTCTACATGTTGTAAATGTTATGTTAAACACTACAATCTGCAAAGGCATATGGATATAACCTTTAAAATGTCCTATTTTGTCCTCATTCATAGTTTATCTTACATGCAACATTAGAAACCAGAATGAATATATATATATATATATATATATATATATATATATATATATATATATTTTCTCAAATGATGCCTATTACATATTTATTTGCCAAAATGTCATTAGCATCGTTCTCCTGTTAGAATAACAACTGCATTTTTCTCTTCTGCAAGGACTTCTAATGCCCTGGTTCCTATAAGTCCTGCTTCCATGAAAGCTGACATTGAAAATAACCCCCACATAGAACTTTAGTGAAAGAAACATAGTTAGTAAAGGTTCATCTTTGAAAACAGAAGAAAAATAAGCAATCTGATAGCTGATACTCTGTATCCACTGAATATCCACTTCCAATTTTTTTTAAAAAAATGACACTTGAAAAAGCAGGGAATCTGTACAAATTTTGCTCTAGTGTAAAATAAGTGCAAAGACTTTCGTTCACAAGAACAAATAGTGAGAAATTGCTCTTTGCTACTTAATAGAAGATTCATTTGTTTTCATCAGTTCAGGATGTGTGTTAACAGTTTGCCTCTTTAATTGAAGTTGCTAAGATCTGTACTACAAAGTGCAATAACTGATGATGTTACATAAACTGTTGTATCTCAGAATGAGTTTGTGTAGGCATCAAAGCTTAAAAGGGGAATTTAGCGATGACTCAGCTAACCACAGTGGTTTTAATTCAAGTAAACTGACTGTTGAATAAAGAACCGTGGTACATTAAATAATTACATCACCCATTCTAACCCTATGAAACATGGAGGAAGGAGAATGTTATTGACTACATAGTAACAGTTCACTTTTAATATCACCATCATAAAACGTTCAACAAAGCCTGTTCTCAAAGCTCTGACATTCTTGTTGCTAGCTGGAGATTCGACACAATTATTTTACACATAAACCACTTCTAAGACCTACATTATAAATTTATTTAGCTCCTTTATTAGCTCCTGTTCTTCATGAATAAAATGTTGACGCATTAGAAATAGTACGGCTCTTTAGAAATAGTAATAAAGTGCTATATTAAGAGTGTTAGGTGACAGAACCATAATGTATCATGCAGTTTGTATTGAAGGAGAAAATACTTTCGTCTCATATCATGCGCTGTGGACCTACTGGTGTTGCGCTATGGCACTTTTTAATGGAAATATTTGACTGGACTGGTGCAATATCCCGACATTTGGGGTGACTAGACATTCAAATTTGTTAGGATGGCAGGAAGCACTGGTAACTTGCAAGGGCTGTTTTTTGGCATCTTTGTAACGGAGGCTTTGCGGCGGGCGATGAGAGCTTATTCAGCTGTCTCCTGTGGGGTCCTACAAAGATGCAGAGAACAAGAAGTGCGAGTTGGGTGCACACCCTGTTCCTCCAAGTTGGACTGACTGAAGCCACCCTCTGTATTCCCTCTTGTATTGCAGCTTTAAAGTTCTAGAATCCATTCAACAGGTTGAAAGAGCAGGGTGGCAGAAGCTATTATCTCTGCCAGTGCTCTCTTGGGGAATAAGAAACAAGTCAAAGGTATGTCAGAAACCAAGCATATCCAGCATTGTTTCTCACAGGCACAATAGCTGTTTTAATATCATTTGCTCATCCAAACTCTATAGTCAAGTTAACTGCCTTCACGATCCTCCCCCAGCACATGGAGTCTGATGATTCCTGCAGCAAAACAGGGTGACATTTTATTTTTTATTGTTGAACATGATAATACCTAATGAAAGGGACTAGTAATGTTTTTCGTTTGTGTGGGAGCAGTTGGAACGCATTATTAGCCCGGTGTTCAAACCAGCCTCTGAATTTTCATTTGCAGTTGCTGGGTGTGATTACTTTATAAATGCAAAATACCGTAGTTGTAGAAGAAAACTTTGTGCAAACCTCTCCCTGCTTCTTCAGGAGGGAGGAGATCATAAGAACAAATCAGGGGCTGAATCTCTCAAAGTACATACTGTGATACTGGGACCAGCTCAGTAAGTGCTTTCAAGATTAGTCCCACAGAGGCTCCTTTTGAAACCATGGTCAGCCAAGGGCCTAATTCTGTCAAGACAGACACATGCATACAGTTTTGCACTGAACAGTCCCAATAATATTTAAAAAAAAAATAGCATGTGCCTGTGTGTTTATAGGATTACTCCCTAATGAAAGTTCCATACTTCTTTGGTAAATCTTTTCTATATGTTCATTGTACAATTTGGGATTTATTGGGACTTGATGTGGATTGTGTTGATTGTCGCAAATTACAATAACATTTTACAGAGTTTATTAGTCCTTAAACTGTGGGGTATGTTTGCTTTCTTCTATTTCTTACATGATAATCTGTGATCATCTAGTTGATATCATCGCTGTTCATATTTTTAATCAACCACAATTATATTTCTCCCAGTCATGAAAAAATATGAAAAATAAATGGATTAGCTCCAAGTGATACAAATGAGGACTTATTATGCATAAATTGTCCGAAGTGTTGAATAGTTATGATTGTGACAATCTGTTTGGCAAATCAGGACACTTAACCACGATTGTGCTGTTGCCAGGTTAATATATAAGGTGCAAAATAATTGCGAAATAAGGTGCAATTACTGTGGTGCAGGTAGTGCTGCTAACTGAAGTAAGGGTTGTCTCAATATACATAATTTGATGGGTGGTTTAAAAGAGATTAGCTGGGAAGATAACTATTCAAAATTCAGTTGAAGTAGATAGGATTTTCTGTTCTTCACTCTTGTTTAAAATTACATTCTGTTTCAGATCCAGAAGTGTTAATAACCACAACTAAACCTGGGGTGATTTTTTTTTTTTTTTTGCACATTTTCAGAATCAATGCTCAACATTATGCTGACCAAAATACCCATCTACCCCACACAACTGTGTGCACTTAAGAATGTGTATACCAAAATATGTATTTAAATGGATAAATAATATGCCTTAACGCCTCAGTATGCACTTACTTTTAGGGACTGGATCACCCTCTTCCAGTCTGAGGAAAATAGTCCATATTCCATAATTTGCCGTGAAAGAGTTTTGTTTTTGAAAAGACATTTTATCCCAAAAAGGTCATTCAATACTTTCACCAATTAGACTGTGTCAGAAATTCAAAGCCATGGTGAAACTCTAACCAGAGATTGTAGGTGGGCACAGTAATATTTTCTAAGGAAACTATTAACGTTGCAATCTAGATCCTTTTAAATCTGTTGGCATTTTGCCACCAGTGGCGGATTGTACCTAGGGGTTATGGTAACCCTAATGAAACTTTCACACTGTTGATTCTTGCTAGTAGATAATCATATGGTATAGACCCGGCCTGCACAAAATGTGACTCATCAAGATGAATGTAGCCCACCAACCATGTATGGCAGCTTACCAGCAGCTTCCAACAAGTCTACCTGTTGAGAACTATGGAAATGGGGATACCTGGTGGACCATGATACATAGGTGATGATGGGCTGTGTTTGGCTTGTTGGTGCACGCCATAGTGGGATATATCCTGTAGTTATAATTAAAGTACTGTGAGTATGGAACTAATGAAAACTTATTTCCATTTTATTTGTAAAGAGTTCATCTGTGCACATTTTAAATGCAGTTTGCTCTCTTCTTCCTCCCTAAGCGAGATTTCCATCTTTGGTCCTTCTAGCCTTTCCAAGGATCACAGTCTTCTTCTGGCCTGCCCAATAGAGAGTGCCTCTGCTTCCAAGCAAACGAGTCCCTCTTTGCAATATGGCTGAGGAAACTGTAGCTGGATCAATGAGCCAGTCAAAGGATTAGCCAAAGAAATGGAAGTTTGAGGGAGGTAGTAAAGGGTAATAGCTGTTCAAGGCAGAAGCATGCTTGTGAAATTGTGTATGCCACATTACTGAAACATCTGTAGAACATGGTAAATAGTTTTTGAAAAGTAGCATGTGCTTTCTAGATCATTATGATGGTTTAGAAAAGCAAAGCAGGAAATATATTTTATCTCAGGCATCTTACATGCAAGGTTTTGCCTGCTTAGTACACCTCTTGACTGTGAGTGTGACAGATTCATTGTCATGCTAGCTGACTTGCATTCTGTAGCCTAATCACAGAATACACTAGCTGAAAGTTACTAAGGTAACTAACAGCACAAGCCTATCTGTGTCTACTCAGAAGGAAGCCCTGTTGAGTTCAATGGGACTTACTTCCAGGTAGGGATGGAAGGGTCTGTCCATTTCAGTTCTCTCAGATTCTCATTTTTCCAATCTTAAATCCTGTTCTCCACATTTCTGCAGCAATTTGTTTGTTTTTTCAAATCCTCATGAAAAATTTTCAGCATTTTTCTGTAAATTTATCCCAATAAGCACATTTTTGTCTGCAGTTTTGATTAATGTACACATTTTAACAAGCAACCTATCTTAATACAATATATTAGATTTTTGTATGTAATTTCAGAAATGTATTATTTTGTATACACGTTTCCTCCTAATGGATGCAGGGTTGTTGTTTTTTCGTAAACTCTGTTTGGAGAACTGCATCCCAAAACTTGGAAAAGAACAAGTTTTGAAGATTGCCTGTGTTTTGGTTCTCATACTTCTTGGAAAGCGCAAATATTCTAAATTTAAACGTGAATTGAATCAAATTCCTCCTCCATCCATACTCCCAGGTAAGTATGTGTTAAGATTACAGCCTAAAATATAAAAACTACTCCATTTCACTCATTAAGGTCAACCAACTAGTTCCTTCCAGGTTCTGTGAAAGATATTTTGTTTTCTGAAGAATGTTTGCATCTGCAAACATTTCAGTCTTCTCTATTTCTTGTTTTCCTCTCCTAACGAAAGCCGCTCTTTCCACTGACTAAATGTCACCCTAACTCAGGTCTTTGTGGAGACCTCCCAGGAAGTCAGTCCTCCTAGGAAGGGTCTTTCCCTTCCATAATCCCTCATTTTTTATGTTAAGGCAAAGTGCTGTAAGTGACATTTGATGCTATTTCACTTTGGCCAGGATCAGAAAATCCACTCTGCTCATGATATACATTCAAGGGTGATGTGGACTTGTGTTTCTCAAAGAAATGCTCTCCCTTATGCAGCACGACAACAGACTTTGAAACAGGGAGGCACTAGAGAAGCCATTTGTGATACAGCATTAGGATCAATCATTCAAAGATTCCCCCCCCCCCCAGAAGGACTCCCTACAGGGTGAGCACAAGCCCATGGTCTAGTTTATCTTTGGATTCTGAAACTGTTAACAGACAGAGCAGTAAGGGAGAATACAAGGATGTGCTGCCTTGCAGCTATACGGAAGACCTCCCAGAACTGTTAGGCTAAGAAAACGCAATAGCCACGCATTTAATATTTTGATTACTGCATCTTACCAGCACAAATACCAGTTTTGGATGTAAAGGGCGTAAAATGCAGCACATTTTGGAAAGCTATAAATACTTGAACTGCCTTGCATGCCTCATTGAGATCATGAGGTATGATACAATTAAAAAACAAACAAACCTGGATTTTGTTTTACTTTTTTCCCTGCCTCACTGACCAGCAGCATCTCTCCAAGATTTCAGGCAGAGGCTGTTTCCAGCCCTACCTGGAGATGCCAAGGATTGAACCTGGAATGTTCTGCATGTAAAACGCAAGATCTATCAGTGAGCTACAGCCCTCTCCTGTGCTTATCCATATACAAGTTTGTTTACACTGAGGGGAAAATACTTCATTTTCAGTTTGATTGCTTTTAAGTCTATTCATTATTACACATGAATAAAAGCATTAAGTGCACTTTAACTGGGTTTGTTCCTGTTGACAATTTAATCCCTTTCTTCCTTCTCTCTTAAATATTTGAAGGAAAGTGGGATATTTATGCTGCCTCCTGGACAGACCTAAAAATAGTCCAGTTGAGACAATGTTAACAAGCAGAGCAGGAAAAAATATATATTGAGGAGATTCTGAACGAGAACTGTTCTTCTGAAAACTAATTTCTGTTTGGGTGTGTGGGGTTTTCCTTCCAGCCATTCATTTCTTTGGTGCTAAGCACTGATTACTAAGCATGAATCACTTAATTTCCTTTCCCTAACTCTTCTGTTCTAACTTCCCCTGTAACTATTGTATCTGGGGACTCAGCTAGACTGGTAAGGAAAAAGCGGATTTATATGTGTTGTTTATGCGATATAACATTGTGCCACCAGAGGGCGATATGGAGTCCTGTTTTTTCTCTACCCGTTTTCCCTGTTTAAATTTACAACGCTTTAAACTGAAACACTTCTTTGATGTGTCTAGATCCAGCCCAGGTTTCTTCCTTTCTGCGAAAATATCTATCAGCCCTTGGCTTTCGTAAGCTGGAGAATAACGCCAACTGAACACGGCTTGCAATAAATGAGGTTTTAAAATACATTGCAAATGTCAGATTTGTCATCCGTAGCAAGGGCATTATCGGAAACTACATTCTTTGAACCTAGTGTTTTGGGGATGACTTTCTCTGCCTTATTATTCCTGCTTCACACCTCACCGTAGCACAAGGTGGCAGATCAGAGTAAAAGATCAACCTGATGAAGACTCTCCTTGTCTGCCAATATACTAATTTGATGAACAGAAATAGCAGTACAACGCTGCAATCATACCCCCTTTGTCTGCTGTTTTGCAATGATTCTTCCCAACCAACAAAAGGTACACCTTTGGAAATCCTTCTACATTTCCTTCAGCCACAGAAAGTAGTACTGGGTCTGACAGGCTAGAAACTGGCTCTGTATATGAATGTTCGCTAATTTCTTCCCATAATAACTATAGGCACAATTCCACTAAAAGCTAAGTACTTTTAAAAGTTCATTTGTTTCAATGGTAGAATTAAGCACACGCTTAAATCTCACTTATTGAAAACAATGGGCTTGTTAAAAGGGCTTAACTTTGACTATGCAAGAGGACGATTTTGTATAATACATGCCAAAAGATATTTAACAAGAACCAGAATAATCTTTATTCTAACAATGCACAATAATAACGTATTTCGCTCTCCAAGCTACTGCATTTATAACAGAGCTCCCACTGACCTTTTGAAAAAGCCTTAGAAGAAGCCCTAGGGATCTGTAATACCACAGACTTTGATTTCCTCTATGTTTCCCATCTTGAGGGGAAAGTTGGACAATTTTTGCATGCATGTGCACACACACACACAAAATTATGTTTTTAAGCAAAGCTTAATTTAGCCTGGAATTTCCAAGTCTTCTAGATGTACTTAACATTTGTCGCTTTCTTCAGATGTTACTTACTGTAGTGAACCATCATCTGCTTAAAACCAAAGGTGTGAGGGGAAGACATTTCAGGAATCCACCATGAAAAGCTGACTTCACTGACTGGCCTGTTCTTCTTGCACTTCATGCTAATGAGACAGTTCCAATTTCAAGTTGGGAGGAACTACAGGAGGTAACATGCTTCATTAGGCTGTAAAATGTAAGTAGGACTGGGTGTTTTCCCCTTCCTAATTTCATCAGAAATTGCTAAAAGCATTGGGTTGTTCCTCCAGTGGAACTCCGAATTTGCATTTTTCTTCGTTAATTTTGACCTTCTGACATGTACTTTTTCACAACAACAAAAAGGAGTTAGCTTTAGGAGCAGGGGGAATCTATAACAGCTTTGCTTCCTCACAGCAAATTAGAATTAACAATTGATGCAGCTAATGTTATGTATGGTTCATTTTTTGTGACTCCTGATCATAGGCTAAAATAATCACAGTTGCATAAGTCCACTGTGTCTGTGCCAAAGTGGTGCAACATTCTGCAGACATAGGCCATGATTCAGAAAGGTTTTTCTGGACATACAGTGGTACCTCGGGTTACAAATGCTTCAGGTTACAAACACTTCGGGTTACAAACTCCGCTAACCTGGAAGTATTACCTCAGGTTGAGAACTTTGCCCCAGGAAATTGCATGGCGGCGGCATGGCAGCAGAGGGAGGCCCCATTAGCGAAAGCGTGCCTCAGGTTAAGAACGGTTTTGGGTTAAGAACGGACCTCCAGAACGAATTAAGTTCGTAACCCGAGGTACCACTGTATTAGACATTTTAATTGTAACATGCACACTGCTTAAAAAACAAACTGTACTTTTAACTTTCCCACATCTAAAGTGTGATGTGCAGTGTGATGTGCTGCACATGTCAACAAAACCTATTCAAACCTGAATTATGGTTAGGGCCATGCCTCAGTGGTAGATCACATGATCCACATAGCAAAGATACCTGGTTCAGTCCCTGGCATCTCCAGGTCAAACAATCATGTAAGGTGGTATAAAAGCTTTCCACTTGTGACCCTGGGGAGCTGTTGCCTGTCAAAGTAGACCTTACTGGGCTAGGTAAATGCAGAGCGGTCTGGTGTAAGGCACCCCGCTATGGATTCCTCAGTATTAAGGCTGCTTCCCTTCTTACATTTGCCCCCATGGGCATATACTGCAGAGAGCCATAGCCAATCAGAAGCTCCCTGTGATATGTGCCTGCATTTGCACCTGTGACTTTTTTAAAACAAAAAACAGCAACACCCAAATATCTTAGCTTGCATAGTAGGGGTATGTGCTAAATTGGAAGAATATAAAGTAGTCTGTCAAAATGACTACATAAGGGTGCCAAAATGGCGTTTCTGGTCCGCATACACAACAGAAAATGCAAGCAGCTTCATGCACACTTTGTGTCCCAACGCACTGCCTAACAACCACTTGAGCAATGACCTGCGGAAAATGTGGTCAATAGCACTTGGAGAGATATTCCTTTAGAAACCCAGTGCCTCTGATTTTAAGCTGCTTTAGCCAGTGTCTATCAAAAAAAGTCTCTCATTTCTCTCGGTGATCTGGAAAATAAGCTTGCAAGTCAACCATGTAGAGTTTAGAATTTAAACACACACACATACACACACAAACCGCCACCACTAAACATAGCTGACAGAGTCATCTGAAGATTTCTTCAGCGATATTTGCATAAGCAGCATCTTTTGACAGAGTTAATCAAGCAGACACATGTCTGAACCACAGGAAAGTGGGGTGCGGGGCTTTTCCAACAAACCTAACTGCACTAGAGGAATACTCATGAGAAGATGCCTTAATAGTAAGCTCACTGGTCCCTCTAACTCATTACTTGTCTATATTCACTAGCTGCAGCACTCCAGAGTTTCCAGAAGCAATCTTTTTGAACCCTACCTAGAGATACAAAAGATCAAACCTGAGACATTCTGCAGGCATGATCTATCAGTGAGTGAGAAAATATATGTGGATGCAGGTTTCTATGTGTATAACCTTAGCTGGATGCAGAATAGTATAAGATCTCCTAATTTAATAAGAGCCCTGATGGAATAGGCCAAGGCCAGTCTAGTCCAGCATTCTGTTCCCACAATGACCAACCAGATGCTCATAGGAAGCCCTAAGCAGAACATGAGCTCAGCAGCACATCTCAGCCTTACATTGGTGCATGTGGTTCCTGGGTCATGTCCATGTAGCCCCGGTTTAGGCAATTGGCAACCATGGTCCCTATCTATTTTAGGAGCACAGAGTAGGAAGGGTAGTTTCAGTCCCCACAATTCATCTCTCCTCCGGAAACAATTATTGGTGCTATTGATTACATGACTGAAACTGTGTGTGCACACACTTTGACCAAGGACAATGCTTTTATATATTATTTGAAGAGTAGGCATTTTTAATTGGGAGCATCATATTCTTATTTTTTCCCCTTAAAGCAATCACTTTAAAGCAATCACCAGGAGACTGTTCAAACAAACCATTGACCTCAATGCAACAAACTCTGAAGTTAAGTACACACTTTACTGCATTCTTAGTTTAAGCCAGAACATTGAAGTATTGTTGCTTCAATTCACCCCCATGCCACAGCCAGCATTTCCTTACTATCCCTGCAACTGTTTTTTGCTCCTAAGTTTAAAAGAAACTTTTTAAAAAACAGCTAGATGTTTAAAGCACTATAATAGCATGTGTATGTTCATCTTGCTACCTTTGCAAGTTACCTTTGCTACGACACACATTTCAAGAAAAGAAAGGAAAAAGCAAACAGACACTTCAATAAAAGGATGATAAGATTTGATTTTCACTCAGAAGAGTTTGAAGGGCCTGTGTTGTTTGTGACTCTACAAAACTGTTCCCCTCAAGCTGAATGTGTGAACATTGACTTTGCTCCAAGGAAGAGTTGTGGCACTAAAACACTATCTTTTATCTGAGTATATATTTATATTACGTGGATGTAGGGTATATGCTTGAAAAGGAAGTTGCTTTTATTAGAGGTGATCTGCTACATGCTTTTCAGCGAGACAGGCCTAGAGCTTTTATACCTTTTACAGTAGAAATCCTTTTATGTTTGCTGTGTTTATATTCCCTACCTGATTAACTGGGCTGGTGGGTGTAGAGTCCCATCATGGCATTCATATGTATAACTGCATGTTACAGATATCACCCCCTGGGTCATTTTGGAGAAAAGAAACTTGAATAACCCTATGAATCCCATTCAGAAGTAGGAATGGAAGGATCTGTCAGGTTCTCTTCTCTCAATTTCTCCTTTCCCCAAATTCAATTCTTCGCATTTCTACAGCAATTTACAATTGAGGCGCGGGAGGGGGGGTGTCATTAGAATTGATCAGTATTTTGCTTTGAATTTCTCTGAATAAACACATTTATGTACACAGTTTTGACTAATGAACTCACTTTTGCAAGCAATTATTTTAAAACAGTGCACTTGTGTATATTATTTCCATTAATATTTTCTTTGTAAACATTGTTTGGGGCACTACGTCACAAAATTTGGAGAAGTGTGAATTTTAAAGGATGGCTGTGTTTTGGTTCTCATACTGTTTCAAAAAGTGTGGATGTGATACATTTGCTGTTATATGTGAACTGAATTGAATTTCTCCCCATCCCTACTCGGAAGTAAGCCCCATTCCACATTCAGTGGGACTTCTCTTCCAGGTAAATATGTAGATAATTGACTCCCGAGCTTTTAACTTCAGTGCCTTGATCCTTGTCTAACATGCAACTGCATCTTCAGACATGTTAATCTTTAGGGTGGCATCAGTGCCTTTGTCACATCAGCAGACATTTTTCCAGTCCCCACATTCATCTCAGATCTATTTGAAAGCAACCAACCAACATACCTTATGCTAGGGAAAGGGGTAATGTGGTCTTGTTGCAGATGTTCAGAAGTGTGTGTATGTGTGTGTGTGCACAGAAGTAAACCAGGAAAGCTGCTGCATTAATTCATGCCTGTGTATGAATCATGGGGAGTTGCTTCATATATGAACTCAGGGCATGATTCCATCCCGCCCAGGATTAACATCCCCCCTCCAAAAAAAGCCCCACAACTCTCGGCATTCCCCTCAATGAAAGTTCAACAACAGTGTGCAACCCCCTCCCCCCTCCCCCCCCAAATAAAAGCTCAACAATTCAGGGCACTTTGTGTGAAATAAGTGGCTTTTGGATTGCAGTTTGGGCACTCGGTCTCTAAAAGGTTCGCCACCACTGCTCTATAGGAATTGAACCATGGACCTCCCACGTGCATTGTGTGTGCTTTCCCACTAACCAATTGTCCCAGACATCAACACACCGCTGAGAGTGCTTCCTTTTGGAAACATTCTTGAAGCTTGTAGCTAACTGGAAGCATTCATATTATGCAAATGCCCCAAGCTCTTGGATACTTTAGAATATGCACCCCCACTATTTAAAAATCTCGTCATTTGGCACATTTGCCACAAAATTCAAATTTGCACCTGCAACAATGAAGAGTAGCAAGTCTCCTTTAAAAAAAGCACAAAATAGACAGTCTCAAAATTCTAACAACAGCCTAATGGCAACTCTGATTCCCAAAGAATCCTCCATACATAGGATATAGATTGCCCGTAAGCACTAGATGATCATTTTCATTCTAGACTTGACACAGTTTTCGCGGCCCAACACTCTAGCAAATGTCTGTTTAACATCAACCCAGGCAGCGCAGGTTCCTTTTAAAATGACATTGGACTAACACCAGTCAAGAGGGCAACACTGATGAACACTTCTGCTTTCAATGTACTGCACTCTCTTGTGAACAAAATAACGCTTCTTATGCCATGAAATCAGTTTAAGCAAAGGGTGTTGATGTTATAACTGAAAACCAAGTCAAATACTCTAGAAAGGTTAGTGGGAACAGTGAGCAGAACTTTACCCAGAGGCAATGCAATGAAAGTATGTTAAAATATATACCTGGTTATTATCAGTTTCCAAAAGACATCTTTTTTGTACTTTAGCTGTTGAAGAATAAATGCTGATGTTTATTAGAGTCAGAAAATCCAGCATGATAGAGTACTCTTTTTTCAAGATACAGATTATTAATCCAACTGGATTAATTTACCAGTCACATAATTGGCAATGTGACTGTCTTAATGGTAATCATCATCATCATCATCATCATCCATTTGCAAGGACCCTAACCTGTTCAAGACTCTTGTGTGGGAGGCAGGTAGTTTTAAGCCTTTGGTCCCACTCTCCTGTAACAGTCCCAGTCTGTACAGAGGACCCCACAAGTACAATTTCCATTGAGGAGAAAACTTTCATTTGACTGCAATAGGAACTCAAAATGTACAGCTCAAAATGGCAGGCACAGCCCCCCCTCTACATCAGGACTGCAGGGGGCAAAAGGTTAACCCCTCTCTACCCCTCCCCACTGCCACCAGGGTCCCAGTCCAGATCAGGGCTCCCACACTTGCAATTGATTTCTAGTCAAGTTTGGCCCTGAGCCTGTGAATGGGTGCCACCTGCTTTTTGCAATCTTGCAGTTTTGCCTCTTGTGCATCTGTTGCCCCAAGCAGTACACATTTAGATTATTTTCCCAATATGACCTGCAATGAGCCAAGTGTATGTGTTTTCTATTCAGCAATTGATGACTCATTTCAAACATCACTACATGTATTAGTGGGAGGGAAGCTCATTCTAAAATCCACAACATGGAACCGCTTTTTTTTCCTTCCTTCCTTCCTTCCTTCCTTCCTTCCTTCCTTCCTTCCTCCTGAAACCCATAAATTCTTTCACCGAAGTAGCCGCATGCAGGATTGTCAGATAATATGAGCCAATCCTTCTCCTAGTCCTTGAACTGCTATTATTTCTCAGAGCATAAGGAGGCAACTTCTCGCTATCTGATCAAGGACTAGTATTGTTGGGAATACAAAACAACTAACACATGATTCATACCATCTCAGCCTGTGAACTCTCTTGTTGCCAGGAAAAACTGAGAACAACTGAGAACCTACCATGGGAGCTCCCTTTGGGCTTTCTGTACCAATGCTCTCTTCCATACCTTCATTCCGTATGTGCTGCACAAACTCGATTAGACAGCTCTAATTCCTTTCATTGCATGCTGTGGTCCTAGCTGTGGCCCATACTACATCCAAAAGCCATCAGGGAAGGGGCAAGGTGGCTTCCCTAGGCAAGTAGTTGCAGAACCTGGATGCTATATTGGCAAAGATATTAAGTACTTTGCAGAGGCAGGATGCACAAAGCAAAAGGCAGCTCTGAGTAAAATGCTGAAAATAATGCACAAATGGCAGTATGCACAAATGATGCATTCTGAAAAGACACCTTTTATCCCCCAAAAGACCCCAAAAGATATTAATTCCTTTTTATTGAAACGTCATCACATAGAAATGCTGTTGCTTCCAGGAAAACATGAAATTCTACACAGTCATTAAAATCCATACGCGTATTAACTGAATCAGCAGTGACATCTGGCAAATATTTTTTTAATTGTACATGAATGGTGATAGTTTCATGATGACTCCGTTTCAGTTAGCATCTGAAAAATAGCAACTTAAACTTAAAAATCACCAATGTTTGTAACACTGAGTGCTGCAAAATGCCGTTTTTTCTGCAAACATTCTCTCCATTATTCCTGTTACCTTTCCTCTTAATCTAACAACAGTATACAGGGGATATGAGATTTTCTTTTTCAAAAACGAAAACAAATGTCTATAAACCTGTATGTGTCCCCCCGCCTCCATTGGCTTGTGATTGGAAGCAACAATAGCTCTTTTGTTTCCTTATCTAGCTTGAGGAATGGGGAAGGAGCCACTGTGAAAAGTATAAATGGCCCAGACCATTTTTCACAGAATACCTGCTGAAGTGTCATAACCTCCCTGACAAACCGTGAGAAATGAAATGGAAAGGAAAAAGTCAGAGTATTTAAAAGGAGAAAAGGAGGATTAAAAAAAAAAATTAAGGGGAGGACTCATTGCTCTTTGTGACTGTTCTGTGTACTCGTGCATACAAATCTCAGAGCACCCTGGTTTGTGCAACTCCATGTTTCAGGCCTCTGGCACTGCTCCAAGCAGCAGCACTGGCTGGGATCTGCCATGTAAACTGCCCACAACGTCCCTGTGATGCCAGGAAGCATTGTAGGAAATTAAAATGGCAACTAGATGGAGCTGCTGTTAAAGCACAGGACCAGGGCGGGGGGAAAGTTGGCTCAGGGCTGAAAAGAGCATCTCACCCAATCATGTATCCGACTGATCGTTGCCCCCTGCAGGAGATCCTGCTGCCTTCTGCAGCAGATACCATATTATCAGGAAGTCCCTTTCCACGCAACATAGGAATCACACCTTTAGTGTCATGGCACCTGCCCTCTGGAATCCCCCCCCCCCATCAATATTAGGTAGGTACCATTGCCTTTTTGGTGCCTCCTGAAGAACTTCCTCTGCCAGCAAGACTTTTAAGTAGAGATATTTCCCAGTTTGCATCTGTGTTGGAATTTTATTGAATATGTATTCGGATGTTCTAATTGTTTAATTGCTTATGTGTTTTCCACTCTTGGCTCCTTTGGGAGGAAGGGGATATAATTTTAATTAATTAATAAAAGAATACATTTTTATGTGGGCCTCGCCAGGGTGTTGAGGCCCTAGTAGCTTCCTACAGATGCCAGATGATGATGCCAGCTCTCAGGCAAATCCACACCCATATCAAAGGAGTGCAAGCGCCTTGTTGAAAGGAGTGCAAGCGCCATATCAAAGGAGTGCAAGCGCCTTGTTTATCAGTGCCTTGTTGAAATGAAATGCTGGTAAAGGACTTCTTCTTCCACGTGCGACTCAATTTATGAAGTCTTCTTTCTCAAAGACACATAACCAGGCAGAGGTTATTTCTCGGTAGTTGCGCCCGCGCTATGGAACGCCCTCCCATCAGATGTAAAGGAAATAAACATCTATCTGACTTTTAGAAGACATCTGAAGGCAGCCCTGTACTAGGAGGTGTTTAATATTTGAGGTTTTTTGTGTTTAAATATTTTGTTGGAAGCCGCCCAGGGTGGCTGGGGCAACCCAGTCAGATGGGTAGCATATAAATAGTAATGGGAATGCCCTGGAATTGACAAAACAGAATACCTGAAGCACCTTCGTGTGTACACAGAACTGCTTCTGTGCACACGGTGATGCTTTGGTTTGCATCCTAGTTAAGATATTTTATTACAACAGTCCACCTTGCAAGATTCAGAGTGTTATCTCTACAGGCCCTTTTCCTTTTCCTTGATTTGGCTCTTTAGCAATGTCAAAAGTATGGGGAAAGTTGTCCATAAAACAACAAACAATGGGGTAAAGTTTTGCGTTTTAAGGAAAACCTATTTAATTTGCTTCCTGAAAGAACTAAATCGCAACTATCCTTTGAAATTCAGACTTCTCTGAATTTAGTGGTGCATCTCTACCAATCAAATGCTGTGTACAAAAATGTGTATATTAGCGGACAGTATACATAAAAATGCATATATTAGTGAAAATGTCATACCAGTATGGAAAAATTGCTTGTAAAAACGTTACATCAGAAAACAAAATGTTTACTAAAATCCTGGTGAATTTTCATGAGGACTTTTAAAAAATCCAAAAATTCACGCAGAAATATGGTACTATGAACTTAAGGCCGGAAAAAATGAGAAATGAAGAAAAGCTGACAGATTTGTTTATCCCTAGATACAGATTAGTCCTGGGTCAAGTTACACCTTAGGTCACTAAGACAGGTGTTCTTTGCCTCATCCCATGTCTGATGCAAACAGGTGGGGCTATGTCTGGTGAAAATTAGGTCACCATGTGGATTGGAGATCATTTACTGGAGTGAAGCTTTAGGCACACCTACTACAACAATGGTTAGCGCAGTCAGCCGCTGAACAGCACAGCTAAAACTGACTGTACCCTCATCTGTTCAACAAGGATTTCTTCATACAGAGCAGTAAAATCTGCAAACTCTGGTCGAAGACAAGGAAACGTGTTTGATACATGGCTGGAATAATATCATGAACAGGAGACAAATATCTACACTAGTGGCAGCATTAGTAACTTTTATGGTTAAATTTTCCTCAAAAGGGGAGGTGGGAGGTTGTGGTGAGCAAAACAAAACAAAGAAACTGAACATCTCATGACCGGATGGATATAAAACTACATCCCAGATTCACCTTTCTCAGCAATCTTGCCATGTAACTGCTTGAATCAGGAACTTGCTATTCATTCAGTTAAGGAAATGCCCCCTTAAAAAAATGCCACCCTGAGTATTTTAAAAAAGTTGCCTAGGTATTTTTAATCAAGCATTGGTTTTTATCTATGCACATATAACTCTGAGGGAGAAAACTCTGTAGATACCTAAAAAAAATTAAAAAGCAGCCTGCTTCCACATGGAGAATCCATTTATATTACTGGCGTGTGTTAAGAGTCGGCTAATCATGTTTGGTTGTCTCCCACCCCCCTCAGTGTAAATCTAGGTTGCATGATGCATTGAGGTCATGAAGCTGAGTATATAGCCCATTTCTAGAAGGAGAACAATTTATTTGTGCCACATGTGGTGGCAAGATAATGGGCACAAAATAGAAGTTGTTGTTCAATAGCAGAATCTTTGTGTCACGTTGCTTTTTTGCTAATGCTAAAAAGCTATTCTCCATTTACTATTTTATCTTGATTTTTTCCCCCACTCAGGACCTACAAATATGGTCCATTTATATTATGCCTTTATTTCCTTTTACATGTGCTTTTACATGTGGTATCTTATACAAATGGTGCCCTTAATGTGAGCTTCGTTCCCCACCTCAATTTAGCTACCAGTTTGCCTTTACCCTTTGTGAGCATTTCTTAATAAGTGCTCGAAAAAGCAGCTTCACTCTAATGTACAAAAATTGAAAGAGGAAAAAAAGCGCATTACTCATTTAGCTACGAATGCATTTTACAATGATTACCTACTCATTATCACACAAACAAAAGTGATCAGGTAGAAAAAGAGAGCGGAGGGGGGAGAAATGTCATGTATCTAAAACCACTGAAGATTAGATTCAGAGGTTAGAAGGACCTGAGTGTATGAGGGGATAACAGATCACATATGGAATGCTACCTGTCAAGTAGTTTTCTGTGGCCCTTGACTAGGTGAATGGATTCCAATTCCTAAAACATAGGGCTTTGAACCCATACTGTGAAATACAGTACTGTAGTTTGAATTGCACCACTGGGGCAAGCCCCTTTTGCTGTTTTCAGCAATATGCCCCCATCGTAATAAAATTAAATTTATTATTATCACCATCATCATCATCATCATCATTATGAATTTGTATACCGCCCTTCATCCATAGATCTCATGGCAGTTCACAAAATACAAGATTAAAAAAAAACCCTAACAAAAACAAAACAAACCAATAACAAACCAATCTTAGCTCCTAAAATAAGTTTACTTAAGGTCGTTCATGGAAAGAAACTTTCTCATCTCATCTGAAGGATGACAAAAAGCACAATAATGATGTCTTTAGGTTTGGTTTGGTTTGGTTTGGTTTGGTTTGGTTGCCTATATTCATGGTAATTTAACTTTCATCTAACAGGGGAACATGTGCCCCCCTACTAGGTGTTGTTGTATTCTAGTTCTTATCAAACACAGCCAGCATACAACTGCCATGGATGACGGGAGCTGTACTTCCACAACATCTGGAAAGCCACAGATTCACCACCCTTTCTCTAATTCATTATTTTAACTTTATGTGTTTTATATTCTGGGTAAATCTTAGGGACAAGGGGGCGTCATCCTCTCCTAGAATGTCGGACTTCACACTGTAGATGTTTTTTTTTAAAAAAAAAATATAGAACACAATACAGATACAATGTGACAGGAAGAGATGCAGAAGTTTTAAAACTACATTTGCTGGGAGATTTTATTTTATTTTTTAACAGAAAGAAGATCAAATTCAGTTCCTTGTTAATTAGGCAAAGAAAAAAAAATAGAGAATGAAAATCATTTGACATACCTTGCAATGTAATAGTGGTGTATTCCTGTAAGTACACCCTCAATACATCACAGAGCAGACAGAATGGGGCTACTTAAAAATATTGCAATGTAACCTGCACCTTTTAAAAACCTGTAGAAAGAAAACCAAAAGCTGGAATGTGTCTGCTAATAATTATGTGGTGGAGGGCAGAATGAGCTACTCCATTACAGTATATGAAATCTACATCTTTGCATATTTGTTAAGAGAACAGGTTTTGCATTTCCTTATGCATGTCAGGGCTCAGATTAAAAATTAAGCAGATATTAAAATTTCAGGCAACCTGAATTAAAAAAGAAGTGTTCCTAAATTTTTAATAGTTAAAATTTTAAGTAGCTCTTAATGAGCTGTAGGAAATTCTCAAAATGAATCTGAAGTTTAAATTTAATGGTAGACAGCCCAGTTGCAGCTTTGGGGTTTGAGGTGAGATGTCATCAGATGCTTGTGTTTCCTAAAAGAGTGTCTTTGGTTTGGGTTTTTTAATAAGAAATGGCAAATAAAGACACAAATGTTTTCATCCATTCATCCATGAATGTTATTTTATTAATGCTAACAGGACAATATTCTCCACTGCACCTGAGGGTAGCAGGCTAGCTTAGAAGATCCAGGGCAGGCCATGTGGCCCAGTTCTATCCTTCAACACCTCACTGCCACTCTCCGCCTCCAGCATCTGCCACCTAAGATGGCCACCTCACTCTGCCAAACAATGTGCCCTGGATCGTAATTTGCTTGCAAATTCATCCACCCTCAAGCCTAGGGTCCATTTAAAATGCACACGGACACATCAACAAAAAGAACCACCTGTAGCCACCTTATAAGTAGTCAGAATATTAGTCCACCATATTCATATTCAGAAATAAGAAACTATGTAAGTGCCAAGCAGATCTTGTGAACCTTCCATTTTTGATCCCAACACCAAGTTTCACGGTCATCTGTCTGCTTTTTACATATCCCCCAATTCTAGCTGAGTGTCTTAAACGATGACGGCTGAAAGGATCAGAATTTACCACTGTAATGTGCCCCATTTCTTATCATATACAAGAGGACCTAATGAGTCCTAGGGGAATATGTGCCTTTTAGGACAGATGCTGCTTCATTGCAAGAAAAACATGATGTTCTTGCTTTGCTTAGACAGGATTTCCCTGAATAGAATTTCGATGAGGTGGTGATGGGGTGGGGGAGACTATTATTTTAAATCAGCCACATAGATTTGATTCCAGATGTTTCTCCCTTGTCTCTGCTCAGCCTATATAATCCTAAATAAACATTTTATGTGCATATGGCAAAACTCAGCAGTATATATTAGAAAATAAAGAATTCATCAACCCACAGTTAATAGCTCCATAAATGTGCAATTGCCATCCTTCACAAAATGACAACGCATTAAAAGTGTGTGAGAATCTCAAGTCATTTCCAAAAGGAAATGGGCCCTATTGTGGCCCATTGGGAGTCACATGACAGCTCATGAATAGAGAACAATAAACTCTATTGTTTCTATTGTTCCCCAGTCTGTTTTCACATCCAAGGCTCAAGAAGAGCAAAATAATTGCCCCTCTCATTGTTCCTGTCCTAGCATTTTTCCCTTTCTTGAAGATCAATTCCTACTTTAAAAGCCACGAGTGGTTTCATGCACATGACACCCAAGTTTTGAAGCATGGCAGGTCGAGCAGTAATGAAGCTGGAAGCTAAGAAGTGTCTCCTCTTTTGTGGAGGCCCCATTCAGTGGTGGCTAATCTAATTTGACCGGCTTTGTTAATTTGCTGGAGTTGCTCTCACAGCTTTACCCAACGGCATTCAGGGAGAGTTAATAACATTTACCATTGGCAAAAAGTCATAAAGTGGTGAGAGGGACTAGGAGGCAGGGAGGGCAAGGAAGAGGGATTTGACAACATAAAACCATTTTGTTGGTGGGGGACAATGAAAGGTGGGGGGGAACAGAGCCAGTCTTTAAGACGGAGTCAGATTTACAGTGCATTCAGAAAGACATAAGCACATTCCAGAGTTGTATGGAATGTTATCTGGGCAGCATTTTCCTAGAGAAGCAAATGCAATTGCACTGCCAAGATCTCTGTTCTTATTTCCGAGCAAATCTTTTGAGTGCTTTCTGTTGAAGTATGTGGCAAGAGTGCACCCATCTTAGTGTCGAGTCTGTATCGGCTGCTGGCTTCCTTTCTCTGAGCTCCTGCTTTGTAATGCGATCATTTGGCACACTTGGGAAATTGTTTGAGATAAGATGCAGCCCCAGTGAAATAGACAATACATTGTATTTTTGCTTCCAGGGCATTTGGTATTTATGCTCACAATCAAAATAAAACCTGAGAGCTAACCCTTTCCCAAAATGAGCTTCTAGCAATCCAGGGCTTGTTTCTTTTAATGTTAGTCCAGCTTTTATGTTATGTTTCACTGACATCACCTCCACTGACATCTATGGAGCTGTGCAGATTCACACACACTCCAAACTGTACCCTGTTCTTTCAAGTTTCTCCTATCCTGCAGAGTGAGAGGTTTCCCCCCACCCCCACGCCTAACAGCAGCCACTGAAGAAGATGATACAGGATGCGCCTTTAAACATTATCTGCCACCTTAAGCTAAAAAGTCAAATTAATGATGGAAGTTTTAGACAGGATTCAAAGACAGCAGAATCTTATTTCCCAGAAAATAGTGCCCCCAGCCCCATGTCAATTAAGCTTCATTTGTGGAGCCCTTCCCCCAAGTCCCTATATAACAATAAATCTTAACTGGTTGGCCTGCAGCCCAGTATGTCTCTTGATAAAATCAATATGCTAAATTATTCTGCTGCCACTCTTTGCCTTCCCTGTTTTGGTCACTTTGACCACCACCACCATAAAGAATCTCCCTTATCTGCTCACATTCATCCTTCCAACAAATAGCTCCTTCTTTCTCAGAGCACTGTATTAATTTTTCCTCTCTCCGCAAACTGAGATTTACTCCACACTCAAAGAAACCGTACTGTTTCTGAATATTCTGTTGCTAGCACATTCATCCCAAACAGAACGGCCAGTCATGGACCACTGGTTGTCCATAAGTTTCATTCAGGTGGTCTGAGGCATGTCCGCACTAAATATTCATATTGATTTTTAATTCTATTCTTATTGCTTCTTTTACTTCTTACTTCTTATTTTTGCATTACAAAATCAATTTCATAGAATTCAAAGTTTAATATAATAAAATGAAATATGGGGATTTTATTTCCTATTTTGTATTTTATAATATTACAATTGCAATGAAAAGAAGCAATAAACAAGCGATTAAAAATATTGTGCAGCATCTACTACAGCGTATCACAGCAGCTACAGCGGGCAGGCAAACAAATCACTCAGTCATTTGCCAAGACCTCAGCAATTTTCAAATGGTCTATGGAGGGGGAAGTTTGGGAACCGCTAGGTCATAATGAACATCTCAGCCAAGAGTAGAGTGGGGACCCCTGGCTCTCAGGCCTTGATCACCAAATAAAGAACTGCTATTTAAGAGACCCAATCAGCTCTGTTAAAATAGAAGTATACAAACTTTACCATGAGCAGTCAGTTGAGCTCTAATGCTTATTTTAATAATAATAAAAAGATTATTCACATTCAAATTACAATAAATAAGTGTATATGCCTATATTATTGCAAGGTACAGTATTTCACAGAATAATATTTTTTAGCTAATGTAGTCTGAAGCAATATCATAATGGATGTATGATGATTAAGGCCTATTTACTCTTGCATTTTCTGCAGGGATCAAATGGGGTCTGTAGCCCTTAATACTGATTTCATAACTGCTTACGTTTTAAAAGCTTTTTAAATCTCTTTGGGCTTCAAGTTATTTTATTACTCCATTTGATACTTCTAATACCCACAACTTTCCCTGGAGAAAACTGCCAGTTACGATATGCGGAATTTAAAATAAAAGGTTAATGCTATGAATGGATAAAAACAGTGGTCCGATTCAAAGTAGCCGTGTTGAGTGGATTGGCTCTCCCACTCTCCACGGTAATTCTGCAGTAGAAATCCCTGCTTGCCACTGCCACTTGCTCACCTACTCTGTCCGTGTGGTCCAGGGAGAAGGGAGCACCAGCAAACAAGGGGAGACAGCAGAAGGAAACCGCAGCTTCTTGCATGCTCCTCTGCCCTTTTTCTCTGGGTAGCAGTGGAGACTAAGCCCAAAGGGAGAACAGTGAGTTATAGGGAGCAGCATCTCCCTACATTCCTTGAGCACTACCCAAAACTTAAACCAGCATGAATTCTCGGCTGACTGTCATGCCAGTCTGTTGTTACAGGTGTGCCCTGCTAGTGTCGCCAGACTTCACTATATCATCCCATTCATCTAAGTGGCTGTATACTTATTGCCACTGTTCGACACTAGAATGGACTGCCTTGGGAGGCTGTGGACTCTCCTCCATTGGAGGTTTTTAAGCAGGGGTCAGATGGCCACCTGTCATGGATGCTTTAGTTGAGATTCCCTTGTGATCCCTTTCCAACTCTACAGTTCTATGGTTCTATGTATACCTAGGTACCAAGATGCATAAACAGCCATCACTCCCTCAAGATCCATCAGTCTCATTTTATAAAATACCCAACACAGAACTTCAGGGGGATTTTTGTGCTCATAGCAAAGCCTGAATGTCTCGGCTGGAACCTAAATTTAATCTACAAGTAAGCAGACTTGCTTAGATTCTTTGAACACGCCCCCCCTCAACGGAATCACAATAGTTTCCATGATAGTTCTTCAGCTTTCATATGAGAGAAACTATATATTTTCTTTCTTTCTTCACAAGCGCCATTAAGAAATGTGAAAGGTGATTTAGCATAAAGTGGGCTTCTTTTTAAATGTCAGCTCTTTGAAGCTGCCCAGAGGTCTGGAATGGAAGCAGTTCCTCCAGCAGAGATGGATTAGTGAACAGAGTGTAAAGTGGTCAAACATATCTGATATATGAAATTCATCACATTCCTCTTTTCCCTCATTTTACCACTGTCTAAGGTGTATGTGTGTGGATACCATTCTATATATAACTGTTTAACAGTGGCATGTTAAAATGTTTCACTGCGCTAACCATATTAAATGTACTGAGTAAATACAGTCAGTGTTTTTACTGCATTCAAGTTAATAAATGTATATCCATTGGTGTGATTAACCATATAAACAGGAGTTGTGGTGCGCAAATTGGTTTCTGCTTCCCGTAGGATGCCATTAGAGTAGCAACAGCAAAAGGGGGGGGGCGGCACTGTTGCTTTCATTAGAATTGGAATAAATTTGTTTCTCTCTGTTCGCTTTGTTTCAGACACTGCATTGTGCATGAGTAATAACTTAATGCTTTACCTGCAATGCAATAATGGGGGATTCTGATGAATTAAACCAATATCCATTCAAATTAGAGCTTAGGAAAAATGCTCCCTTGTGATAATTACAAGGCAAGCCATTGTATACTCGTAAAATTTTGCTATTAGTTTGAGCTGATGCAATTGATGAGCCTATTGAAACAATTTTAGACCTATAAAGTTTAATTGTATTTCATTAGATGATATGATCCCAGGCATTTTTTCATCTTGATGGTGGTGGGAAGTCTGAATGTTGTGTGTGTGTGTGTGTGTGTGTGTGTTGTTCTGTTTCTTTTGTCAGATTCCAACTTTGGGAATGGCCAATTACAGATCACTGTCTTTCCTCCTTATTACATCTCAGTCAGGAAAGCCTAACCCTATCCCCTCCTGCCACTGTTGTGACATACCGTATATACTCGAGTATAAGCTGACTTTTTCCCAGTTTTTTGTGGTAAAATTAGGTGCCTTGGCTTATATTCGGGTCAGCTTATACTCGAGTATATACAGTAAATAGAGATCAATCATCTTGTTAGTGCTTCTGGCTAGCTCAAGGCCACACAACCATTAAGAGCTGTGGGTCATGTCTTCAAAAAACATGCAAGATGCAACTTCAGCACCAACCCTTCTCCATCACTTCCCTGCTTCCCAAAGTACCTTGCCAAGCACTCCTGAACCATGTTAAATTTTATTCCTTTGTAAAAGAAATTAACTGACAAACCCTCTTTCGTTAGGAGCCAAGGACTGAACCTTATGCTTGGTGCAGCACACAGAGGAGAGTTAGGATTCATTTGCAAACAAGAGCAGGTGAACTAGGAAACGGATAGGGAACCTTTGACCTTGAAGTCTAATTAGATCCTGCAGGGATCCACAGGGCCATTTTCTCCCAAACCACACCCTCCTTAATGTCGCCTGTGACATCAGGTGTGAGGCAGTTAGGCATGGCTGCCAACACTTTGTGGTCCATTTGCAGGCGGTTTAAAACTGATTGCAAAGGGAGCTGAAACTGGTGTCTCTCAGCACCATAAAAAAACACCTTTTGGAGTCCCTTTGCAAGCAGTTTCAATGCAAACTGCTTGCAAAGGGGCTATCTATGTTGCTTATCTTATGGGCACTGATAGCCATCACTTTAAAGTCTGTTTCCAAGCTTTTCATACTGAAACTGCCTCCATACCGACTTCAGATGTGAGCCCTTTCAAGAAGTCACCAGACATCTTAATGATGCCAGGTGATTGACAGATGGGTGGCACTGCCCATGAGGTGAAGGCGGGATGCAGCATCCAGTTTCTCACCCCAAGCTAGAATGTCAGCTGCTAAACCTTTCCTATACATTGCTTCAGGATGAGGGGACATTACCATAACCAATTTAATTTTCACCCAAGATGCCACAAGGATGATGTTTAATCTCAGAAATCTCAGAAACCATATTTCTGCAAAGCCACCAACCTTTAGATCTCTAACAGCCGCCCCTCTGCAGTGAAATCTTTCTCTGTAAAGCCTTCAGAGTTCAAGCTGCATAGGCTCTCAGTGTAGCAGCTGAGCAGATGTGCCTTTGAGTCCTTAGCCTAACTCTCACAGCCTATGCAATTTGCTCAGCATCTGACAACAACGCCATCATATCCAGAAAGGCATTTTGGAATGCAACTTCTCCTAGACACATGAAGGCACAAAGTGCCACATCAGTTACGTGAGATTCATTGATTGGACCAACCTTTGCCAACCATCCATATGTTTTGTATGACAACACTCATCAACACCCAGCTAGCATAGCCAATACCCGGATGATGTGAATTGCACTCTAAAGCAGCTGTAGGCCATCAGGTTGGGAAAGGTGGCTTTGGACTTAGTAGCAAGTGAACTTATGAGTCCTATTTACATTAAGAAGACTGGTCTTATCATTAAAGCTTTGCCAGTGCCATAGCAGCCATCCAGATCATGCTTTGGTGTTTAATACCACTAGTCAGGCTGTTTAAAAAACTGTCCTAGACCAAGGTTGGAGAATCTCTACTACAGCAATAGTAGAACTAGCCTAGGAAACAACAACATAGCTCTTCTTGCTATTTACCCTCCATGCTAAGCACACCTTCAGTTCAGGTTTCAATGATAACTAGACACACAAGAGTTCCCCATGGACTTCCAATAAAATAAACGGAGCAGGAAATCAATGATGGATACCTGTCTCTTTTTATCACACATTGAGCATTACAGTTGCAATATCTGCAGTGCCAATGGAACAATGCAAAACAGTTTAAACAATAATATGAAAACTTAGTTACTGTAGCAGAGATGCTACAGTTATCAACACCGTGAAAATCTGTATAAACGCTACATATTGTGCTGTAGAGTTGCTATAGTTGCTGATATCTAAGGATGCCATCCTAACCACACCAACCTGGGAGGAAGCCCCATTGAATTCAATAGGGCTTACTTCTGCGTATACATGTTTAGGATTGCACTGTAAATCGTTACACTTTGGCTGCAATCGTATACAGCATTACTGAAGAGGAAGTCCCATTGAACTCACTAGGACTTACTTCTGCATAGATTGCATGTCTGCGGCTTTGAAGGTAGAAAGCGTTCAAGGCATAAGTAGCAGTGTAATAGCAACATGGTGTTTGCAAACTGCACACACAGTAATAAATCATTTCACTGATGGAACGGGTGGTAAGAGAAAATTACGCTGTCCCCTAGCCCGCTGGTTACATCTTGCCATTGCTCAAAAGGAAGGAAGGGAGATTGACAGAAACATTTATAATACCATGCAGGATTATGTACCCTTCTTGACTTGTGAGTGTATCATTTACATAAGAAGGGAATCTGATAGCAGAAATTAAAGCGGAGAAAAATGACAAAAGTGTAAAACACAACATCCTCTTGGCAATTCTCCTAAGCCAGAGTCACTATTTAGATGCTATCGTTGGCAAGTCAAGCCATTTGTTTATGTCTTGTATTTTTCTTCATTTTTTAAAAAAAAGAAATTTGGGCTGCTGGCACTGTAACATTATTTTGCCCAGACCTGCCATGCTCATGTTCATTCATAATTGTCAACAAAAATAACTTAATATGTATAGGCGATTATAATAAGAGTAAGTGCTGTGTAGGAGGAATAATGTACGCTTCACTGTCAATGCACACATGTGGAATTAAGAAACATTACTCTGGTCAAACGTTAACACATTCTATGAGCACTTTTTAAAAACAGGTTTATAAAAAGTAGTGAAATAAGTGATGCGAACAGTATACTGAATGCAATCATATACAGGAAAGTTTAAGACCCAGAGATTTTATGAAAAAGATGCCCTATTGTTCAAAAGCATAAAAATAACTGTGCAATTCTGCATTTTTTCAGGTTTATAAAAATGGATTAGGAATGGTGAAGTTGTAATTTGAGCTATCTGCAACATGCTTTCTTTTTGCTTTTCTAACACAGCAGTCCTTTGCATGCCTACTCAGAAGTAAGGTTCATTAAGTTCAACAGGGCTTCCTCCCAGGTAAGAGTATATAGGGATGTCCTTCTGATATGTCAGGAGAAGCCACAAGGGATACCCACCAGTTGTTTTGGACTACATCTCCCATCAGCTCTAGCCAGCATGGCCAATGGTTGAGCATTATGGGAGTTGTAGCCCACAACTACACTATGTTGGCTACCCCTGCTATTCACACTTACCTGAGACTAAGCCATCTTGAGTACCAAAAGTCTCCTTTCCAAGACAACGTGCTGTGTAATAGTAGTGGAACCAACACAGAGCATTTGGGGAAATGCTTATTGTTCCAAGATTTTAGTGATATTTTTTAATTGATTTAGGTGAGCAAATTAGGTGTGTCAATATTTTAAAAATGGGAATTTAAAAGGAATACATGTAATGATCACAGATTCCTTACACATGTTGAGTGCTGTCATAGGCATGTCCGAGGCAACACTGCAGATCACCAGAATGGAAGTTCCATGTGAACATCTGAGTGACTGTAGAGGATTAGAGAGGAATGATAAATGCTTATCTGGCATATCCCCAAATCTTAATCAGGCAGGTTTAGTAGTCATTAATGGAACAAGGATCCTAACACCCAGGAAGGATCAACAATGTCAAATCAAGAAAACTTTGCATGCTTCGTTTTTTAGCATAATGGGGCAAGTTCAAGAAAATGTGCATTGCTGCAATGACTGATTCATTTCCCCTTTTTAGAATAATTGACATAGGAATAGCTCCTAAGTGCAAAAACCCTATCTAGCTTATATAGCAGGCTTCATTAGCCTGCTATTATATATACCATAAGGATACCTGTAGGCATTGTGTGGTTCTGAAAGTGCTGCGAGGCAGAAATGCCTTGCAGCAGAAAATTGCCAGTGTACTATCACACGTGGGCTGCAATGGTTTCCAGTCTCCGGGGACTGGTTTACACAAGAGAACATTTCTGCAGGCTGCTGGAGTTCTGCTGCTGTATCTGTTTGGCAGTACCACCACATCCACTTGCCTATTAATCCTTCTCAGCAATGCCCAGGAAACTGGTGTTTCCTTGGAACTTCCTTGTTACTCTTCTCTGCTGCAGAAGAGGGCAAGTGGGTAAGCAGTGCACTGCTGCTTAGAGAGCTGCCGTGGAGTTCTCCACTTGCCTGTAGTAGCTGCAGAAAGTGACAGATGCTACAGGCAATCAGAAGATATAGGCATGGGGAACTGGTCCTCCCGATGTTGCCAAACTACAATTCCCATCATCCATGGCCATTGGCTATATTCAGCAATGTCTGGCAGGCCAAAGGTTCCCTAACCATAATATATAGCCTGGCTGGTAGACTTTTCCTGGGTGAGCTGCCCTGTACTGTATGCTTAGCAGCAAACTAAGAACTTTGACTCTGGCAGGGATATATCTTCTCAGGGCTAATGTGCCCCAGTCAGCAATTATGAAGTTCATCTTTAAAAGAGTGGTAGAAGTACCATGCATGTTTTGTACCCGACAAAAGCATATATGTTTTATAACCGGCAAAGCAAAAAAAAATCAGCAGCCTAAACAATAGCAGGCCGGGGGGGGGGGGAGGAACCCACATCATTTCCTTAGTACAGTAACAGAAGCAACATTTGTGCTTTTGTTGTCATTAGTTGAATGGCTTTTTAATGGATAAAGCCATAGCCGGTATCTGATAATCAGGCTACTATCAAATGTCTCTTACCAAATGCTAATTTAAAAAGCATGTTCTTTCACTGTTAGCATAAAGTGTTTTATCTCCCCACAAAGATGGGAAAAGAGTGGAAATCTGCTTCTACGAGAAATTAACAGTATTTTCTCCTGGTTTTGCAACAGATTTTTATCAGCTTGAGAAATAGTGTCTCTATTCAAATCGGAATGAGCCAATACTGTTGATGTTTTCTAAATGTGGAAGAGCAGTCAGCCTTTCTTCTTCCTCTTGGATGACTAGTAAGGGGCATTATATGTGCCCTTACGTTTAACTGTGCAGGGTTTTAAAAGGGTGCATGGGGAGGGGGATCTTTACCAGGACTGCTACAGTTGTGGAGGGGAAACGTAACCAAATCCCTTGCCACAGTCCTGAGGGAAATGCCTCATCTGAAGCTTGTACAGTCATACCTCGGGTTGAAGTAGCTTCAGGTTAAGCATTTTCGGGTTGCGCTCTGTGGCGACCCGGAAGTAACAGAGCGCGTTATTTCCGGGTTTCGCTGCTCACGCATGCGCAGATGCTCAAAATGACATCACGCATGCGCGGAAGCGGCGAATCACGACCCGCGCATGCACAGACACGGGTTGCGTTCGCTTCAGGATGCGAACGGGGCTCCAGAATGGATCCTGTTCGCATCCAGAGGTACCATTGTAGTTGCAATGACAACACTGGGGGATTTCACACACATACACACAGTAAATACCAGCTTCAGATAAGATTTTCCTCTGGACCACAACAGGGGCAGGAAGGGTTAAATTCCCTCCCCACATCTGCTATGATCCTAATAATTATCAGCACCCTCCCCCTACTTGGTGCTATTTCCATTGGGTTGGGGAGCCCTGAACATTCATGCATTGATGCATTTAATGCCACGTCTAGCTTGGCCCTGAGTTGGCACCTGGTGGTCATACAGAGCCGCAAGGGCCAGGAAGGAACACCAGGACATAAACCATGGGTGTTCCATTGCCAGAGCATTGCCTGTTGTTTTCCTCTAGAAATTTCAGGTCAGAAATCATGGTGCAGAATTCTTGCTCTTACAACTACTGACCATTTTTTGTAAGTCTTTCCTACTGCTACACATTGGATCATTAACTTTCAAACATGAGCTGCATGGCCTGGTAATATTTTCAAGGCTGTGTGTTAGCACACTGTGTTATTGCAGAATTATCCCCCCCCCTCCGCCACAAAGCTGATTGTTTCCCTGCAGCTCCTAAGACAGAATGAGTGGTCGCAGGCTACAGGTGTGCATCTGCACTTAATTTTTCCCAGTGCTCTACTGCCAGAGAAACTGCAGTACCCTCCCGGTGATGTTGGATTCCAGATCTTATCAGCCCCAGTCAGCATGGCCCGTGGTCAAGGATGAAGGGAGTTGTACTGCAACAGCATCTGGAGGGCCAAAGGCTCCCCATTCCTAATCGAAAACTTCCTTCCAGACCGGTGTTGTATTGTGGGTGCAGTCTGCAACATGTTCTTGACACAAAAACAGTGCACTAGTGGTGGATTTGTTATGCTTCCGTCTGTTCTACGAGGCTTCCCCAATGTGACCACATTAATGCTCTCTGGAGGGGCTACAGCAGAACAAAAGTGGGACCAAAAAAAATGGTATTAAAAAGTTATGAGCTTTCAGCAGGAAGTTACAGGATATGCAGTGACTGGGAATAAAGCAATGTGATCAAGCACAAACAATATTGAGAGGAGGACGGCCCTAACAGCCTCTGCAGCACAAATCAGCATGAATGTGAATAAAAAGGACGTTTGGAAGGACTCAAAGTCTCACATTGTTATTGTGGCTTCTTTAGATAGCCAGTGTCATCATTCACTTAGAAAGTTACTACCCCGCTGATAGGATTTAAAGTCCTTGAGTTTCTCAGTGAAGTCTGTAACAAGTAGTGCACCACCCTCTGCTGTGAACATCTTTTCTCTCATAGTTTCCGAAACCTGCTGGTTTCAATCCTGTGCCCGCTTACCTGAGAGTAAGTCCCACTGAACTTGGTGGGACTTACTTCTGAGTAAATAAGCTTAGGATCAAGTTACATACAGTAGAGATCACTGCATTTTCTGGTGCTGAAAGCAGCAATATCTTTTACAAAGCCCATGGCATCTGTTGGCTCATCCCACTTCCCTGCAACAGAGAGACATTAAAGCTCCTTCCCTCATCTATGTCTGCTCTACTAACTCACAGGCAGGATTTGAGCTTCATTGTTTCACCAAGGAAAAATCTCTGTACAGATTATGTTAATTCCACACACCCCCACCCCCTCATCCTGCCAAGCACCCAAACGAATGGAGCTTCTTAGGATTGACATTCATATTACACACCCAGTGGACTGATTGACTTTCCGTGTTTGTACAGCACAGTTAGATCAACAGTTATAAGATGGATTGCTTCTCATTACAAATTCAGGATGTTCAATTAAACTGTATTAACACAGCAAACTGGGGATGTGCCTTTCTTCATACAGCTGCCTTCGGTTCAAGTTCGGACTTAGCCTTTCCTTTCGAGTCGCTGGGGAGCTTACCTAGGTTTTTACACTGCAAAATCCTTTGTGAGGGTTTTGTTGCTAATGATTTCATAGTGGCTGCTGCAGCCCAGAATCTGGATATGCTTTGTATTGCACTGAGCCCTCAGTTACTGAGCTGGATTGCAAAGGCGCTGGTGTTTTGAATTGATTGTAGTTGCTGCCAGAAATGATGTGTGTTTAAGATATATTGTGTTTTCTCTTCTTCCAAGTCTGCTGCAGATGTAGGGAGACTAAGACAGAAGCAGGAAATATTGCTTATGAAATGCCCTTAGTGTTAATACCTCAAGCTTATATTTTAATTACTGCATTAATATTCTGGGATTTTGATGAGCAGCCAAAAAAAAAAAAAAAAGCATTGCTGGGGGGGGGGGCTCGTTTTGGTGGTGCGCCATCTGTTCCTCATTTCATAGATATATTTTCATTAGTGGTCCTGTACAGAAGGTTTAGTGCATTATCGTATGATGAGACATATTAAAACAATAAATAATTCCTGCACGATGCAGCTTAGAATTAAAAGGCCATTGTGACAACACAAACTGATTGATAACAATATATTTCTGAGCTAAATATAGCTCAGGGGAAAAAATTAAGACATTTCAGAACAAGTAATTGATGGGGTCTTCTCAGATGATTTATCAGGAACTGTGAATCAATGCTGCTGTGTGCTTGTGGTGGAGCTGTTTTTATTGTGGTTCTTTGTAATGAACAATGAATCTCAGAAACAGATAAAACTGCCTCTCTATAGTAATTTCTATCTCACTGTAGTAATATTCAGTACTAAATTTTTGTCTGTAACCATGCATGCTGGAGGAGCCACGTGTTCACATATACAGATCCTCTGACCTTCTTGCATTGCAAATCTGTCTAACGTTCACCCAAAGCAAAGTACTGAATATAAAACTTGATCCTGCAAGTTATTGTGTGCATGGGAAGCCGACCTTTTGTGGCTTCTGCACTGTTATGGAGTCATCTCAAGGCTACCAATATGACAAATTTGAACCAGCTTCCATCAGGCTGACTTCTTCTCAGTGTAGCTGCACTTCTTTGAAGAGACAAGAACTCTCAAACAAAGAATTTTAAGCACCTGCACAAACCAAACTGTAGTTTCCACAGTACTTTGGGTCAGCCATGGCATTTAAATCAACTTGTGATTAAAACGAGGCTTCAGAATTTATAACTTTTGAGGAATGGATGTGCTTTGTGTTTCTGGAGGGTTCAAAAAAAATCTCCTCAGTTATTTCTCCCCCTGATTCTCTGCAACCTTTGAGGCATTTGGGGGCTTTTGGGAAGACAAGTATTTGGACCTGATGGCTTCCCGCAGACCAAATACAAACCCTCCCTCTTCACTATGACTCTCTGCCAACCTGCTTGGCCTGCACCGCAAATGCTTCCCCAACTGAAGACTGGAGAAAAATATGAAGCAATTCTTTCCAATTTAATTGAGCTTCGAGGAGATAAGGGAGGACTGGCTATTTTAGGAAGCAGATCCTATGAATTTTCCATTTTTCTGGTTTTCTTGTGGGTTTACTGTTCACTACTCAGACATCCATACTTCCTAGAGTTTGTTGTCCAAATAGCTGCCAGTCTCTTGCCTCTTGCCTTATGACTCACCTGTCACTCATCTCTAAGCTATGCCCTGAAAACTCCTCTTGCCAGTTCTCCACTCCAAAGATCCTCATTACAGTTCCGTCCACAGTCCTAATTGCTTTTAGTATAAATATCCCCACAAGTTCCTTCCCTGACTGGGCTCATAATACACCCGCATAAGGTTTCTCACTCAGGTTAAAAACAGTGGTGCGAGAGATATCATGGTCCTCCTTGCATTCACAGCTTCAGGATTGTGTCTATAATCATAAACAAGATGAAAACGACACATATTTGAACAGCATATTGAAATGTAATGGGAAAAGAGTGGCATGTTCTGAACCCTAGAGCATTTCTGTACGTAAATAAGTGTTTCATCACTCCTGTTTCACCTACACTGTTAATGTTCCAGTGTCAAGTTAGCTCAAAGAACAAATGTAACCAATCACAAAGGCTGTCCTAGGCTGGGCCAATGCAAGAAAATAACTCTGGGTGCCCTTCTCATCTTTCCTGGTAAAACTTAATAGTGGAGAAAATTTGAGGCACAGTGACATCTTCTAAAAGGCACTGACTGCAGAAGTCCTGTGAGGATGTACACTACTTTTAAGAAGAGCATCGATTTTAAGTCTACTTGCAATATTCTCCTATTTGTTGCTCAAGCCCCACTACCCCCTCAAAAGTGCAACAATAACAGTGCTAAATAAACTGCTAAAAGGGCACCTTGCGTTGCCTGTACTACTCTGTAACTACAAATGGGACATCCCATAACCCCCTGACTAATATAGTTGGCTGCACTGTGGCAGCCATCCATTTGGAAGTATAAAGTCCAGCAACATCTTAGTAGACAATGACTGTATACATACCATGCATTTCAAGCACACGACTTCCCTGAAAGACTCTTGGGAACTGTAGTTTGTTCAGGGTGCTTAGCATTATGGCTTTTTAGGGGTAAAGTACAGTTCCCAAGATTCTTTGTGGAGGGGTCCATGTGCTTTAAATGTGTGGTGTGCACAGAGTCAACGATTGGCAAACCTGCCTCTGCAGTGTTTCTACAGTTCCTAGTCTTCATTTCCAACGAATCTTTGTTTTGCAACCCTGTAAGAGAAGTGGACATTGCATCCCTGTCTGCATCATTAAAGCATAGGAAGTTTCATATTCCATGTCTCTTCTGAGCCTCAGACAATGTAACTCCACTGGCTTAATGTAAGGCAATGGAGCCCAGCTAATTTACACCTTCTAATGATCTGGCTCAATAACTTCCAGAAAGAAAAGATATGTACTAGCCAGTGATAATGCGGTGTTGATGCCTCTCTGTGAATAGCAAGTTTCACATTACTAATTTTGAGACTAATGTCCAAATAATGACACTTTCTGATTATTTCAAGGGTGCTTACCCTTAATTATGAACTTTTGCTTTACTTCTGGAGTACGTCAAGCTTAATTACTTGTCGTTCTGGTATATCTTTTGTCAGTAAAAATGAACCAAGTGTAGATGAAATTGACAGAAAAAATTAATTCTTCACTGAGGAAAAAAAGATATCAAATTGTACAGGATACTGTGATGATGTGAAGGAAGAGGTTTCTACTAAATATTTTCCTGGGGCCTCTTCTAGAGAACCTGTTCATTGAGAATGGGGGGGGGGGGAGGTTAGACATGTTGCTGGTTGGCCTATGTCACTATTTATTGTGCATTCATTCTTATTGGATTGCATGGAACTTCCCCAGACATTGCTATTAACACACACTTTCCAGTGCATTCTCCCTTCACTTTCTGTATCATGCCATCGATAAATATACTTTCTTTCTTTTTGGAAGTGGGCTTGTTGCACAAGAGCACAGATCTACTTTAATTGTGCAACCTAAATTAGATGGTATATAACTGAATCGTTCCTGCAAAATTGTGACAGCCTAGAAGTGGTACTATTGGATTACAGCTGCCCCCATTCACTCCTTCAGCTCAACAGCTGAAATGCTCTTGGATTTCCCCAACGCAGCACTCCAATGAGCTAGTACAATCATATGCGCACTATAATGGAGCTCTCCTGTTCTAGCTCATGTCTACGTTATATACCCTTTGGTGAGCATGCTGAGCACCCTTCCGCATGGTCAGTAGTGAACGAACACACACACACACACACACAGAGAGAGAGAGAGAGAGAGAGAGAGAGAACACTCACTCACAATCTTATGGTGGCAATTCTACTTAATAAACCTAAAGTCAACCTAGAACTTCAGTACCTAATAGACAACATAGACAATCAGCTCAAGACATGGTAAAATTGATTCCTGGACAGTACCACTCCAGAATAAAGATGGGATAAATCACATGATTATATTTCTCCTCCCCCCCATAAAAAGTTCCTTGTACTTGGACATTTTAGTTTAACCTTCGCAATGATAGGAATATCTCACTGAGATGTAGTATGTTTCACTGAGAGACAACTTTCTCACTAATGAAAATGATCTTGTTTTACAGATGGTGCAAAACGGCTGAGACATAGGAAATATAGTCCAGCCAGTCAGTCCAAGACTGACCTGGGCTTTGAACTTTAGATTCATAGGACCACATCTAAAAGAGTATCTACTAAACCATTCTGCCTGTCAATATTTTTTTTTAAGGGGGGGTGGGTTCCTTGGTTGGACTTCCTGTTTTGTAAATTTTACAACTATAGGAGTTAAACTAAGATAATGCTAAAGCATTTACATTGATGACAACATAAAATCGGCATTAGCCACAATGACCTTCATCACTTCAGGGAGAACAGCTTAGCTCTCATGCGGCTTTCATTTATTGTCAATGGGGACATCATTGTCCACTGCTGCAAACCAATCAACTATAACTTCCAGTTATCTTTTCTGATTCCAGCAGCTATAAGATTTACATATCTTCATATTTCACATGCTGCTTTTGTCCAGTCCATGTTGCCTTCATTGTTTCGGTCAATGGCGCTTTTAAAAAGAAACTGTACCAAATGAACAATCCTCTTAAGTTCTAATTCTTGTGATGATCAGGCCTCCTTTCAGTAACACCTATACTAAAAGTGACAGTGCTGTGTAGGGCAAAGATTTTGGGCAAGAAATGCAGAGCACTCATACAGTAGACCCAGCATTTCCAGTGAGGGAGAAACAGCATTCCATTAAAAAATGGTGGCCCCCAAATTTCCCTACATTTAAAGATGGAGCTTCTCCATGTAAAACCACTTCTACAATATCATCCATGATGTCTGTGGATGAGCAATTTGGTTCTAAATTTGATAAAATACATTTTTAAAAACTCATCCCAATCCTTCTTGTAGTCGAAAAGAGTAACAAGTTGAGGATTAGAAAATGATACCCTTCTCCCCTTAGATAGACAGGCAGAGGGCCTTCTCGGTAGTGGCGCCTGCCCTGTGGAATGCCCTCCCACCAGATGTCAAAGCGAAAAATAACTACCAAGCTTTTAGAAGACATCTAAAGGCAGCCCTGGTTAGGGAAGCTTTAAATGTTTAATAGGTTATTGTATTTTAGTGTTTTGTTGGAAGCAGCCCAGAGTGGCTGGGGGGACCCAGCCAGATGGGCGGGATATAAATAATAAATTATTATTATTATAGAAAAGAGGATTCTTGTTTTTACCTTCCTGGGTAAATTACTTCCGCTATTCTAGCACATCTAATTTTCAAAATGCATTGCATGAATGGTCATCATTATTGCTATTTAACTGATGGATGACTAAACGAGAGAACATTGTGATTTGCCTAAATCCACATAATCCCATCCTCATGGCCACCTGGCCCTTCCTGGTGAGTGACAGCAATGCTGGTGCTTGGAGACTAATGCTGCAGCTCCATCCTGAGCCACTCCTGCTGGGGCCCAGTTGCTCTTGATGCAGGTCCCTTGCTCTACCCAATGGACCTCAACAGCTCCCCAGTTGACTCTGCTTATTATCTATCCTGCAGAACATGGTATTTCTGGATCTTACACTGTAATATACTATGTGTGAGGGGAAATAATAGCTTGCTTTCATTGTGAACTGCACTTTATTATTAGGATTAATTTATAAAATGAGCTGTTATTGATGTTTCCTCCTTCGGACAGAGTAGCCTTTGTTGCCTCACCAAATCCTTCAAACCCATAATCAGAACAAAAAGACTTTCAAGTTTGTTTTTTTTACAATATGTAATGCGGACGACTGAGCAACTGCTAGGAGAAATAGCCCAACTAAAAAATTCTTACGTGATTGGGTTCTCTAGGAATGGGGGAGGACCATATTTCAGTGGTCAAGAATGTAAGCATGTGCTTTGTATGTGGAAGGTCTCAGGTTCAATCCCTGGCATCACCAGTCAAAAGGATCCAGTAGCAGACTAGCAGTGGGTGGTCCATTAGGGCAAAGGGGGAGGGCCCCCCAACAACCTCAGTCAACACATGAAAACTCTCACCTGCCTTCTGCCATTGTAGAACTCAGAAAGGAGGAAGGAGATGGGAGCTAAACTAGCATAAGTTGCCTGCCTCTCATTGGCTCGACCTGCTTTTGAGTTCTCTGCTTTCCATCCCACCAGTCACAATGGGTGGCAGCCCGCAATGGCAGATGCCATGAAATGGCCTGACTGCTGTCCCTTGGAATAGGCAATACTGACCTAGAAAAGAAGAATTAACTGACCAGCATAAGGTCGCTTCTTATGCAGAAGTATTGACGTACAGAAAAAGCCCAAATTCTGCAATAGCATGGTTTATTTTAGCCTAGATACACATTGTACGTCTGATAAATTGTGAGTACATTAATAAAGAGAAACTCCAGGTTTTTTTGTTTTTCTTAAATTCTAAGACTCTTCTTGGAGTCTTAGAATTCAAAGCTATTGCTGTCTAGAATGCATTCTAGGCACAAGCGCTATATATGCATATCCACAACCATGCATTCAGCAAAAAAGAATCTGGAATAATTGTTATCCTCTAATTACACAGTCACTGAACTAGAAGCCCTGCTTCATTCATAAGCGTGCAGAAGGACATGGAAGAAATCCACTCTTTTTAAACACTCTGATAGTAAGCACATCCTGGTGGTTAAAAGGTGTAACGGGTTACGCCTTAGGTAATCTTGAAGCATATGCTGAAGATCGATGGCACATTTTGCTGAAATTCTAAGCTTGCTTAACCCGGAAATAAACCTGATTGAAATCAATAGGACTTACTTCCAAGGAAACATTTTTAGACTTAGGCTGCAAAACATAAAGTGTTAACTTTGCCCTGATGGTAAAGCTAATGTAAATGTCAGTCTACAGTGATGGCTCTGTGTGCTTGCAAGCTTTGTACAGTGATTTCCACACTTCAGTGCATTTTAATGCTTAACTTATAAATCATTAGCTCAAGTCATCATTGTTAACAAAACAGATGTGTTCGATTTTTATGCTGACTTTGCTGTAAAGTAAGTTGAGTCATAAACATATAGAGCATTTCTATTGACACGTTTAAAGCATTTGCCCTTTACACTGCATGGGCTTTGCTATTTAATTATGGGATGGTTTTAGCTGGACTGCAAAATGGAATCAGTGAGTAGTGAAACCTGCCTGTAATGTAATGTTGCACACTGTGAGATTTGGCAAGTATTACACAGTAGGGCTTCTCTCGCATTTGGGAAATCATTCTGCACAAATAGCTTTCGATGGCAAAAGCTACTTAAGAGCAAAATAAGGTCAAAAAGCATTAAAGAGAATGAAGGGAGACTAACATTTTTCATCCTCACTTTCAAGCATAAAAAAACCATGTCAACAATTGACACTTAAAGCAAACATTTGCATTACAGTTTGCTTTTCTGCACCGAATAGACAATTATTTATGTTGTACAATATGATAATCTCTTTGGGCAAAGATATAATGGTGAACCCAATGATGGTGTAATGCCATCAGCGATTCTCTTGAGCACTTCTCCGTTGCTTCAGTAGATGTACAGTTTATGCAGGGTAAACGAACCTTGAAGCATTTCTAAAGCTCACATCTAATGGGTAGATTTCTTAGTGCTGCTCACTGCCATACTTAAAGAAAGTCTTTTTCATATTAAAAAGTTCCTTATCTTCGTACAACAAGGCCCCCAAATTTAAGAACTTGGCATTTAAAAGATCTACATATTTTTTTAAATATGTAAGAAATTGTCAATAGGGCAACTATGTAATTTTAAACACTGGGTTGTATCTAATGATGTCGTTGTGTGAGCAGAACCACTTCCACATGTGCACCAAATCTGCTCTGGGTCTCTCCAACCCTCTGAAGCATATTTGGAAGCGGGCAGGGAGCACATGCGGGAAGGAGAGGGAGAAGACGTTCCACTGCACAATAGGATCTTGTTGTGTTCATGCGATGACATAGCTGGATTCAACCATCTGGACTTAACGGTCTTATGGAGGCTCCCTCTTTCAGATGGTAATCTGTGCACTTCACTTAAACTTCAAAATATGGGGAACCAACCCTGCCACCTTAGAGGGCTCTCCTGATGATTATTCTCAGTGGGGTACGGAACCTCTGCCCAAAACTCCTGGCCTGAAGTCACTGCCAAGAAACAGCATGCTTAAAATGCTATCCTACAAGGTTTTTCCCTTTCCCTTTTTAAATAAAATAATTTCCAGTCTTTGCCTCAACCACTCTTTATCTCTCTCCCCTTTGCCTTTGCAAAAAGCCAACAATTTAAAAAAATAAAAAATCACAGAAACTTGGCTTTCTTCACTTAGGTATATCAAGAAAGATTTCTTTTTGAAACTTGTCAGAACTGATGTGTCTTGGCGAAGAAATAATGACCCATAATGGAAATAAGGTTTCATTTTATTACATCAAATCACAAAACAAAATAGAACAGAGTGAATGAAAGTTGAATATCCTTTCTCTGGAGACAGGAGGCAATAGAAGGAGCAAACCGATGGAAATTTTGCTTTATGAATTTATGGCACATATAACTGAGGCATGCTGGGCACTCTGGCCAATGTTGTATTCTGTAGATCTGTATATAGTGTATATAGAATGCTGCACTTTCGGTAGGAAAAGCAGGTTCGGTTATTTTTCTATCCGCATGGACTTGGTCATATAATGCCATGTCTTCATCTTTCCACCCAAGAGACAGTGTACATATTTGCATAGCAAATATTTCATTGGCAGAGCATCCCTGACACTCGGCTGGGAGTCAGGAATACTCACATAGTCTGGCTTATGTGCACAGAAGGTGATATTAACTTTGGGTTAGTACTCTGGACCTCATTCTGTTCTAATCTTTTGGCTCACATGGGGCTGATTTGGTAAGAATCAGAAGAGAATCGATCCGTTTCCATTCACTTCAGTGTCCCAATGGTGCATGGCAAACATTGATTCTCTTTCTTTATTCATTTTCACAATAAGGAAGAGCAGTCTAAGTACTGCATTGCACCTAATATATTTTGCGATGCGGTGGTGGTAGCGGGGAGAAAAGGACTTTTTCAAAGCAATGTGTCTTCAGCTAGTTATATTCTTCTAAATAACAAGTGCTGGGTAGATGGCTAGAAATGATGTATCTGGCAAAATTAAACTACATTGATTGAAAGACACAAATAATTGTAAATACACACAAGCGTGCACACGGTTTCTTCTGGTCAAGAACCAGCCAAATGATATGTGAAGGACATTTCCCAACCATGACAGGTGAAAGCAGCACAGGCAGGGGAAATGTATGTGATAAGGATGGGCCCAATGGCATCAGATAACAATTAAAATATCAATCGCCAACATGGAAGGACTGTTCTCTACATCCTTCTGAAATTTGACTTGATGGACTCAAATTAACACTGACACCCACAAAAAAAAATTAAAAATCCACCCGGGTCAGTGCTCTTTCATACACTACATTTATTTACTCACATTGTTTACGAGTTATATTCTTCACAGTTGAACAAAGCCACTATGTTGAATCTAGAGTAAGTTAACAGTTTCTTTCTAAAAAGAAATCCCATGGCATTGATGGCTGATGCTGGAGATCAGGAGGTAAAAGAGCATCTTGTATCTTCTATGTTGGGGCATTCCTTATTCATACATGCCTTTCTGCTCCCATCAGGCAACAGACACTTTTGTTTAGTGATGGGCAATGTTCACATTAGTCTTTAGTGTTCTAATCCATTAGGCACTGCCTTTTTCTTTGACCTTCATTCTAGTCAGCTTCTAAGCAAGAGATACATATTTCTCCTTTTTACTTCTTCTCTTGATATATCCTCTTGACGTAATGGAAACCTTTTATTTGGAGCATAGTAAAGAAAATATAAATAGATGCCTTATTTAGATGTAGTAAGATTTTCTGAACGCCAACGGTCTGGGGTTCCAAATGTAACTTCAGGTAAAAAAGAAGAAATCTTAGTAGGGGAATTTCTTCCTGGGAATGGGATTAGGATGCCTAGGATATTACTATATGAAGTCAGTTTGACAGCAAGATAAGAAAGAAACTCTGCAAAATAAGAAACTGAGGTCAGAAAGGAGTCTTGATATTTGAACGTAGGTTAACACTTGCTGAAACCGTTACCTCAATCTAACAAATATTCTGGCAAATATACAGGCAAATATTCACTACTCTGGTATTAGTCCAAGTTTAGAAGGTTCTGTGGTTCTTCAACTTCTGTTCAGTATTGTGGGAAACTGTAGAAATACAAAAATGTTCCTAAATGGTGATTTCAATGCTGCGTTTTCACTGAACACAAAGGACTTAAAAATCAACAGAGCTATATCATTGTTGTCAAGGACTTAAGTCTCTAGAAAGCTGGTTCTTTACAAGAGAAATGCAAAATGCAAAGCATCTTATGGAAACAAAGCTACTGTGCATATTGAGCTGTCCATTTAAATTGATACTTCTTAATATGTGCAATTGGGAGGGGTCAATCCCCTAAAACTAAACAGGTGCTTAGTGTAATTGCAAAAGATTTCCAAAACTCTTGGTTAATATCCACGTATCATTCCTTACTCTATCATACAATGCATAGGACGAAAATCTCCTTTCATATTTAGCAGGGGGGGAATTATTCTGGTTAACTGAAGAGGATAAACTCTGAGAGAGACGATTCTATTGATGCAGTTTGACCTGAGGTTCATTGAGTCTCTAAGATTCAAAGTATCCACCGTGCTGGCAAGTCTGTTGGTTTAATGCTGGAACTAACCTACAGAGAACTGTGGGCCCAACCAGAATGCAGAAAGAGCACATAGGAGAGAGCTGAACCCTCCTCTTCTTGCATTTTACCTCCCCACTATTCATTACCTCTCCAGGTGTTTTGTCCCAGCTAGACTCACTCACTGCATCAGAGTCTGACTAACATGGAAAAAGTATCCAGGCAACAGATCGGGACTAGGTAAGCTATGGGAGGAGGGAGGCTTAGCTCTCTTCACTTGCATACTATTTTTGCTATTCAAATCTGCTCCCAATGCACATTATGCATGGCTGGAGGAGACTCACAGTCAATCAAGTCTACTGCCATCACAAATTGTCCTGAATCTAAGGCTTCGTTCTCATAAACACTTACTTGGAATTCAAGTCCCATTGAATTTAACATGGGGTTTGCCTAGATCCTAGCATCACCATGCAGGATTCAAGGGACTTTCTCCTGTCGCCTGCTCTTTAAATAGGATGACACTTGATGGGGGGGGACCCAAATCTGTTGGTAGTTTCCTATCAAAAGCATAGAAGAAACCTTGCAGTATAAAGAGGCTTGCTACTATTGTTCTTTGGGTTGCAGCATGGCTAGAATGTTTTCTGGGAGAACATTTCCCACCCCACCCCTCCTCTCTGTTATATGGATAGGAAGGGAAACCATGAGACTACTGCAGAATCTATAACATGGCAACATAAAGGCTGTATTTTCCCTCCCGCAGCATGCAACCATTGACTCCTGGTTCAGATTTATACATTTTGCAAACGACACGTTTTAAGATTAACACTAACTTTTCTATTACCACAAGGTAGTTTTCAGTAAAATGGGTACATGTGGCCCTGAGCCAGAGACTCTTGTGCGCAATTAGGCTTTGCATGTGGCTCGTGCCAAGTACGGAAATCTGCATGTAGCTTTACAGACCCTGGATACAGGTGTTTTCATCCACATCAAGAAACAAATGAGAAGGTGCATTCTCATAATACTGTGAGGAGTGTTGGGGGTGTACATGCACTTAAGCATGTGCATAAGACCTAGCGCACCTGCTTCCCCATCCTTGGATGATGCTTCCTTTGCTCAAATGTGATGCTATCCAGCAATGAGCTATCTGTACAGAGGGCAGGTCTCTTATGTCTGCCATTCCTGCCCTCCATCACTGAGCTCCACTGTGGGTTTGTGGTGTGCATAAAGGTGTTTCCATGCGCAAGGGCCCCTCACATGTCTACATAGAGCAATCTCTGAATTGGGGTTAATGTCTGCAAACAAAAATCAGCCTTCAACTTTTACAGAACTGCATGCCTTCAAGGCACACCGAGATACCAAATAACAACTCTTGGTGTTCTGCTGCCGAAACACAGTATTTAACATGTGGGCCATTATCTGAATTGCACATATTTGGACACAAAGAATGATGCAAGTGTGCCACTGATCTAGCTAGAAGCTTGACATTCTAAAGTACAATGCAGAGTGCTGAGCAAATCTGATGTGTCCAATCTTCAATCAATGTACAGCATTTTATGATGCATGTAGTATTTTAAGTAGCAACAGAATATGACTTTGAGGGCGGCAGCCTATAGTAGGATATTACAGTGTTTCTCGCTTCAATGTAATATTTTGTATGGGTTTAGAGAAGATGGCCTCTGTTGTGCATTGTTTGTGAAATGTTTCTTATCCCAGAGAGGTGTATGATGTAAAATACGTCAGTGAAAAGTGTATATTTTATGTGAGAGGAAAATACATTTTATTAAAGGTAAAGCTTTGTTAGCTGTATAAAATGGCAACTGTTCAAGTGTACAGTAACTTCTTACTAATGTATGAAAATCTGTGATATTTTTGATTTGATTGTATTTGTATTGCCCAAATAAAACATTTTGGCTGTATTGTTCCCAATTCTTGCATTTCTGAAACAAGACTAAATAAGATTCAGCTATCAATAAGCCACTAATAGGAGTATTGTCATTAGCAGCATCTTTGTCAGAATAGTACTTCCCCTCGCCCCCCCCCCCACCAAATGATTGCAAAGTCGTGGCCCCAAATAAGGATGTGCACTGAACACTAGATTCAGGAAAAACCTTGATTTGGCCATTCAGAAAGTGGCCTCACTTCAGGAAAATGAAAGTTTCATGTCTCCTCGTTCACTGTTATTATGGCTCCTTTACTTTTTGGCAGAATTTGGTTAAATTTGCAGGCACAGAACCCCTTCTGAGTGGATAAAAGGTAAAGGTACCCCTGCCCGTACGGGCCAGTCTTGTCAGACTCTAGGGTTGTGCGCCCATCTCACTCTATAGGCTGGGAGCCAGCGCTGTCCGAAGACACTTCCGGGTCACGTGGCCAGCGTGACAAAGCTGCATCTGGCGAGCCAGCGCAGCACTTGGAAACGCCGTTTACCTTCCCGCCAGTAAGCGGTCCCTATTTATCTACTTGCACCCGGGGGTGCTTTCGAACTGTTAGGTTGGCAGGCGCTGGGACCGAGCAACGGGATCGCACCCCGCCGCGGGGATTCGAACCGCCGACCTTTCGATCGGCAAGCCCTAGGCGCTGAGGCTTTTACCCACAGCGCCACCCGCGTCCCTTCTGAGTGGATAATGCCTGCCAAATTTCAGAAGGATAGTTAGAGCTTTTCTTGAAAGACATGGATTCAGCCATAGTGCATACTGGAACTCAATGTCATGCTCTCTTGATTTTTCCACCAGCACAAGCTTTTTTTCTTGTCAGACAGAACAATCCCCATCTCCTCCCCTGCACACTGTTCTGAGGATTCTTGTGACCCTCCAGAATGGACTTGGAGGAACTGCAGGGGCACACAGAGGAAGGAGAGGGGAGAAAGCCTCATTGTGCTAGTGGGAACTGACTTCCACTCGTGCACCAGGTTAGTTGAGTCTGGGACACTGTGTTGCCCCTTGCTCCCCACCCACCTCCACTCTTATCTGTGGGCACAACTGGTGAACTAAAAGGACATCAATTAAATCTTTTTGAGATAAAATTTACACCTTGCCAAAACTGTCTATGGCAACTCTTAATATTGGAACTGGTGACTATTTTATGCAGCCCAAAAATTCATGTAAATTTTGTACTCTATGGCATATGTATTCCCCCATGGGGGGGAAACAACAACACCCACACATTATAGTTGAATTGGTTTTTGGTTTCATGAAACCTGAATAGCTTTTTATAAAGCACCACCGGGGATTGAGGGGAACATAATCGCTGTTATCCACAGCCAGTGCAAAGTGAGAAACAAGTGGAAGTTAATAAAAGTTCATGAAACAAAAAGCACTAAATCTAAGTTGCTTGTTTATTAACAAAACCATAACATCAAAACTGTTCGAAGAGCCTGTGGGGAGATTTGGAAATGAAGGGGAGCCTGCTGAGAAAGCGTCAGCCCCATAAGATCAGAAACAGCTGTATTCTAAATGAAATTGAGCTGAAGACGTCTACCCTCTGGTAACCTCACAAATAACAAATTGCAATTGTCTAACCATATAATTTCAAGAAGAAGGCAGGCATCAACCAAATCCTTCCCATAAAGAATGACAGTCTTGTGCTTTGGATAGTCCTCTAGAAGGTGAACTATAATAGGTGTGTTAAAGATGGATCATGAGTTGCAGGGATGATGTTGGAATACTGGGGTACCTTAACTGCATTTACCTTGAAAGGAATTACTTCACCTGCCCACTGAACTTCAACTCATGAGATCCCACTGAACAGCTCACAGCCACTCTGAAGCAAAACAGTGTGAAGTATGAAATGAATAAAGTCCTAATAATTGCATGCTGCTTTTGCAAGAGCTTATGGTAGGGGCCTACGAATGAGGTTGCATGCTGAGACATATCAGTCCCCAGGAGACTGTGAGCAGATGTATTCTTAATGAGTCTGAGCTGATAAATTGACACTGCAGAGGGAATTGAGACAGACAGAAAGTAAATTCCCAGGAAAACTTATGTGGGTGGCACGTCCAAAAGAAGCTTCTCTGCTAGTTTCAAATGTTCTATATATTGGGGAAATGGCCAAGCAGTGACTTCGGACCATTTCATCAACTTTAGATTTAATCTGTTCTCAGAGCCTTTGCTTCTGGCCTTGACACCCTACCTGTCGAAGTCAGTCCACTAGCCAGCATAATCATCATGTCAGCCAAAAATGCCCTTCCATGCTAAGTGGTACAGGCAATATCAGCAGGGGGAAATGGGAAGAAATGCCATGTGAGAGCTAAAGTTAGTTGTATTAAAGCTGCAATCCTATATCCATTTATATACATGGGTAACTCAACAGAAAGGTTGTTTTCTTAGTAAATACTGACTCTAGCTACAATTGCCCTGCATGTCCCATTGAAACCAATGGAACTCGTTTGTTTGTACCAACAAGTTCTGTTGCAGTCACTGGAAGTAAGCCATAACTTTAACTTCCCAATCCAGCTAAAGTTAATTACTTATGGGCAATTTTACCTTATCTTCAGGCAAGTTATTTTGTAAGGAGCCTCTTACAAGAGCCCATATTAAGCATCCGTTGATTTCAACAAAACAGTTAAATGAGCTTACATCTCTCTCACTGAAATCAATATGCCTTAAGGGCGCTTAACTTTGACCAAAGGGGGCTTCCGTCAGGATGTACACCTAAATTTAAGCACATGCCTAATACTGGATGAGGTCTCCACTGAATTTTCATTCTTTTGTATCTGCAAATTATTCTCATATTTCCTGCAGGTATGTTCACCTTTACCTGCTTCAGAATCCTTTCAAATGTGGTAAGAAAACAAGAAGATGAGCACAAATGAGAGCGTTTCTCTTCTGATCACTGGCAGTCCTTGGTTCCTTTGTAGCCACCAGAAAAATGTAAATTAGTGCATTAAAGTTATGTTTATGAATCACAACTTACAGCTTCAAGGTGCTTTTTTACCATGCAGGCAGTTTCCCCAGTTCATAGGTACTCTGTCGCTGTCTGTTTGCAATTTGTTAAGAGGTAGCACAGCTGTTTCTAGATACAGGCCTAATGCCATTCCCAGCCATACTGGTACCGAGAGAGTCCCTATAGAGGAGAAAATGCATCGCATATTTTCTAGCCCAAGGGTCGGCAAAGTTTTTGTGGCTCCTGCCAGCGTGGAGGAGGCGTGCACAGCTTCCCATTGGCTGCAGGAGCTTCCTGCAGCCAATGGGAATCCAGCCAGCATCACAGAAGGCGGTCCCTGCTCTGCTCCGTGCCAGTTTAGTGCAGCGCACAGGAGCCAACTGAGCAGGCAGCAGGGGTCCATGGGCCAGTTAAACGACCCCCATGGGCCACTTGTGGTCCATGGACCTTAGGTTGCTGATCCCTGTTCTAGCCAACTTCTTTCTGCCACCACTTGTCACCCCAACACCTCACTTTCTCTTCCTCCAACCACAGTCCTTGAAAACACTCATCCAATGGCCTCCTTGCATCTTATCTGGAGCTGTTTTTCACTCTAGCAGTCAGCTAGGCCCCTCCAAAACTGGTTCTTACTAGTTTTGTGGTCAGGCAGCATATATATGTAAAATTGCTCAAACTGATAATGAGTTTTGAAGAATTTCTACCTCATCAGACAAAAAAACAAACAACCTTAGCTTTTGTGGGGGCACAAAATATAATTCAAGGTATGCTCATTCAAATGATACCAGAGAGCTTCATGGCTAATGAGCAGTGATACTCATCTGATAAAGGTGCATGCATTGCCTGTTTGGTCATGTTGTGGGTATTTTCTTTATCTAAAAACAAATGAAGGTTTTGTTAACTGGCATATTTCCTCAACTTCACATTTGGCTTCCTTGAATATCTGAGATAAGTACAGGGTTGTGGAGTGCTGCTTTAGAATGCATCCATTATTTTTTAAAGGTTAGCCCTCTATTCCAGAATATCAGACCCACAAGGGACATTATGGACCTTATTCCAGATTGCCACAACTCTAGTGAATCCATCAGTTTCCCACAGCAGTCCTTATTTTGGAGGTTTAGAGTAGGGATGGTGGTGAAATTTGGTTCAGTTTGTATTTTAATGTACACTTTCTGAAACAATGCATGACAGCCTTCAAAATTCGCATTTCTCTGAATTTTGTAAGGCAGTTCTCCAACCCAAACTGTGTACAGAAAGGCATATACATGGGGAATGTTTGCATGAAACTGCATATAGTAGTGAAAGTGACGTATGAAAATGTATTTGCAGAAATGCTTCTGTTAGGACAAATGCACACTAAAATACTGATATATTTTCATGAGGACTTTTTTTTAACAAAATCACAAACTGATGCAGAAATATGGTGAAGTCAACACTGGGAAAAAGACAAACAGAGAGAAACCACTGTTTACAGATTCGTCCATTACTAGTTTAAATGTTCAAGTTATTTTCAAACAAGCAGTTAGTACCGATACACTGATTCTCTCCCCCAAAGTCTTATAAATTGTTATCTTAAGCTTTCACTGTCTATTCTTAACTTAGTGATGGATCACCTTAATTCCTTTCCACATTAAGTTTTGTGTGCATTCAGTCATAGTCTGTTATGTTCCAGACTTTGAGGATTTTTCAAAATACTGCACTTTAATTGTATACATTTAGTACAACCATTGTTTACCCAAAGTACATGTTTTTATGTGCTTTTCAATGCATTTCCCCTTAAATTATGCATTTTGAATCCGTATTTTCAATGAAGTGAGCATTTTTGGTTGCATTTTGAACAAAAACTGCACTGCAAAAATCAGAAAAGTGTGCAATCCGATCAAAAAGCTGCATTCAACCCACAGAATATGTCTGGGACTGGAAAATTTAGTTGGTTTGTATCGAAATCCAGACCAAACCAATTTCTCCTCCATTCCCAATCCCAGGTAGCAAGAATCCCCCACCCCGTAGTTCCAGAACTTTTACTGACATTGCCTTCTGAACTTGTGGAACAGAGGCGGGGAGAGAGAGAGACAGAAAGATGCTTTTTTTGTCTTTATTAGACAACTGGGTTTCCTGAGACAGCGTAATGGCAGAAGCTCTTTGTAATAGTGGTGTAGACTAGAAACCCTACTATCATCACAATAGGCATAAAATGATAGTTTGCAGTATCTACGGATCATTATACCTTTTTAAATGCCGCAGGGCTGAAGTCATTCATGATGCCTGCATCACCTTTTCAAGGCATGTTGCTTTTTTCATTTCTGCTTTATATATTTTCAGAGACTGACACATACTGTGAGAGAACCAGAAGGTGTACATACTTTACAGCTTCACAAAAGAATACAAAATTGCCTTCCATTCACACTGTAGACGAAGTTGAGGAGGACAGGTGCCTTCTGAAATTTTAACTAGACTTATGCAAGATCATGAGGGAAAATTTTATCCCCTAGGATATCATGGTAAGCACCTTTGTGCCCCCTTGTGATTTGTCTTTTTGCTTGGTCCAGGTTGATTAATTAAACAGCTTTGAACCCTGCATTCCTGAAGGAACATCTCCACCTCCATCATTCAGCCCAGACACTGAGGGCCAGCGCTAAGGGCCTTCTGGTGGTTCTCTCACTGCAAGAAGTGAGGCAGAGGGCCTTCTCGGTAGTCGCACCCACCCTGCAGAAATCCCTCCCACCAGATGTCAAGGAAATAAACAACCATCTGACTTTTAGAAGATATCTGAAGGCAGCATTGTATAGGGAAGTTTTTAATGTTTGATGTCTTACTGTGTTTTAATCTTTGGAAACCACCCAGGGTGACTTGGGCAACCCAGTTCAATGGGTTGCATATAATTTATTATTATCGTCATCATCATCATCATTATATTATGATGTGGTGGTCCAAGCTGGGTATTGCCTGTATAGCTCTGCCTCTGATTTTCTTCTCTAACATGTAGTAGCACTGGCACAATTTCTAGGAATGATACAAGGGAATATTCCAGCACTAGGACCCAATTCCCCCCCTTTCGTGCCTACAGTGGCTGGGATGGGAAGAGCAGCAAAGCATGGCTGCTGACTTAATCTGAGCCTCGGTGCCTTTCATTTTCAGGCACTGTTGGAACCCTCAGAATTCCTTTCCCACTATTACCGACTGACCGGCTTATTGAAAAGACATGGCTATTCCCCACCCGCTCCATCGCAGTAGTGATCCCAGGGCAGGGTATAATAAAACACAACAGAAATGACAATATCAGCCACAAATCAAAACAGAAGAACAGAACAACAACAAGAAACCAGCAGAAGCAATAACAGCAATACCACAACCAGGTCAACCATTGATATCCTCTAAAGGTCTGCTCAAATAAATGGATCTTCAGAGGACCCAGCTCACTGAGAGGTGAAAATTCAAGGAATGGGTCTGGAGTTTCCCTGGGGAAGGAAGCCCTCTCCCACATCCATCCCTAGCTATAGCCATTTGTGCCAGCAACATGTGGTGCCAAGATGTCTTTGGGGGGTGATGTATTTGGCAAGCAGGACATATCTGTGTGACTCTGCACCATTAACATCACATAAAATGCTATTTTAACTGCTGCAGCACAAGCCTGTTCTAGCACTGCTGCGGCTGACACAGCCATTATGAGATTGGCCTGTTTCAGTTAAAGCTCCCTGTGTCTTGCACAAATGACCCCTGGGCATTTAACGCTGCAAGTAAAGGTCACCCATTTGTATCCTTGGAGGGAAGTGGCTCCCCATAACATAAATGGCCTGTGATCCTCCCTCTTGTAATACACTTCCCTTGGTTGATTGTACTCACACAAGTCAATATATTTTAGGATTTCTGCTCCTTTCTCTATAAAAAAAAAACATTTCACAGACGGAGGGCCGAAGTTGAGATGCAAGGAAATCTGAGCATCTTCGTGGAAGACACAAAGCAATAGCTGCTTCCTATGAAATCTAATTTAAACCATTAATGTGGGTCCATAAAGCAAAGTCACATCGTCGGATCCGAGTTATTTATGGCATTGGGATCTTACTGATTATGGCAATAAATAATACAGCGTGTATCACTGGGAAATAATGTAAAGTCAGTTAATCCACAGCAGAAGTGGAAGGCATTGGAACAATTCGCCTATTATTCTGGTGCAGCAATTTCATAACAGCAGCCTTCACACAATTGCGCTCTTCCAGGTAGCAGGCAATTTGGCCTCCCCTCCACCCCCCGCTTCCCTGGCTGCCTGCATCTTTTTTTCTTACAGCCCTAAGCAGCTTCTACTCATTTGTTAATATTGGGGTGAGCAGGGGGAGAGATCCCATTCAGCTGCTGATTGTGCGCATGGGCCCTGCCAGTTTGGCTCATTCAAACTGGCAGGATTACAGCTCCTTTCAATATTCCCACCATGGCGCCAGCAAGATTTCAGCTTAATCCTAGGAGGCATGAGGTCAGCCTCTTCAGCCATTTCCATGTTGACAGCAGTTTGCTTTGGCTTAAACACTGGCAAGCTGCCACACCCTCTCCGCCTGAACCCCGTTAAACCACTTTCATCATGGCTCTGCTTGGAAAAGCACAACTGGTACTTTTGCTCTCTGTTCCTCTTTTATATCCCTACAAAGCGACAAAACCAGAATTGATGGCGGTGGGGAGCGTGCTTAACTGATCCAGTTGGCTCATAGAATCATTGCAGCAGGAGCTCCTATGGCCATTCTCTTGAAAAACAAAGATGAAACCTTTCTTAAGTATGCTATTTAAGGTTTCATGTTTGTTCACAGGCAATGCACCAGAGATGCATTTAAATATTGCCATTTTGTCCTAGAGGCTAACAGTTTTTCTTCCCTTTCACAGTTCAGCGCTTAGGACATTTCAGTCCATGCCAGAACTGTGATAGGATAATACATCCTCAGCCTTCCCAAATCTGGTGCCCTCCAAATCTTGTTGAGATCCAACTCCCATCTGTCCCAGCCAGCTAGACCAATGGTCAGGGATGATGGGAGCTGTAGTCTAAGACATTTGGAAGGTTCCAAGTTCGGGAAGGCTGGCCTGCACATCGCCTGGGGAGCATGAAAAAAATAAACAAAAGCACAATTTGTCAGGTTACCATTGTGATGAGATAGTAAACAACACGGGTTCAATTATCCCTGGAACAGATCACATGACCTGAACTTTGTTGAGCCAAATCAATTCCTTGTAGGGCATCTTTGAACTAGGAGATGGGCCATAGCATCGGCTTTGCATGCAGAAGGTCCTAGGCCCAACCCCAGTATCTCCAGTTAGGGCTAGGAAAGACTTTTGCCTCAAACCCTGGAGAACACTGGCCTGTCAGTGTGTATGGCACAGAGCTTTTTGCATTATAGAAAGGATTGGGGCACTGACTGCAGACCCATGAAAGTTTTGTTCACATGATCTGAAATGTGAAGTTGGACACACCATTGGATTTGGTTTTTTGTTTTGGTTTTTGCATGGGCCTGGAAATAGATTGAGAAGGTCTAATTGTCATGCTATAATCTTTAGCTCTTGCGTTGTCCTTGGCAGCACAGAATCAGTGAGGCTGCTCTAAGCTTTGTCATCAAAATGCCCCCCAAATGCCGGTGGATTCCTCTAATGGGGCCCATGCAAGGACTTGTGCTATAGGGCTATCCCTTTCCCTCTCCTTGCCCCATACAACCCCTGCACACATCCCAATTAGGTTGCAGGGGTTAGTCGCACCCCCAGAACAGAACATGGAGGGCAAGCAGTGCTTGTACTGATGGAGTGATCACAGAAGCGCTACGTTGAATTCCTGGTATCCAGGCTTTGGTTTTTTAAAAATTAATAACAACAACAACAACAACAACAATACAGGTATATCAATTCTGAATTCTGATCTAAAAATTCTGTTACTGGATTCTGAAATCCATCTCATAAATTATTCAAGTGCTGACTACAGCAGTTCTCCAGGGATCTCTCCCATCACTTCCTGGCAATGTTGGGGACTGAAACCGGGATCCTTTGCATGCAAAGCAGATGCTGTATCCCTGAGCAACAACACTTCACCAGGCAACAACAAGAAAGGGGAGATGGAGCAGCAAAACTAGGACATCCCAGGGCTCATCCATGGGCTTCCAGCAGTGCCAACCCCACATGCCGCAGCTCTTCCTCTGCTTATATTTTGGAAAACTTGTAGGAGATGAAGGAATAGAGGATTATATATCAGAGACACTTGTTTGTTTTTTCCTTCCTTCCTTCCTTAGCACTGAAACAGCGTTTTAGCTATCACAACCAGAGTAGGGCAGGAAACCATGGCTGTGCTTCAGGTGAACAGCAAAATGAATGGAGGGTTCTCACATCCAAGCCCAAAGCTCCAGTCACTCTTCTGCACTGGGCTTTAAAGAGAACACTGTAGCAGTGGCAGCTGTGACGATATCGTACTTCTTTGTGCCCAGTATTTATCAGCTGACACCCAACTGCGCTGCTGCTGAATGCTGAACATGGGCTGACTCTTATGCAAGGATGAGTCACCTTCCCCGTAGCAATATTCTACCACCTACTTTGCAGACATGGCTACCATCTGCTCTGCACTCCGTCTTGCTGGAGTCAAAGCTTGTGGAAAGCAGCCATGCTTATTGACTGAAGCCTCTTAAGATGTGTGGCAAAGGTAAGAGGGGTTTCTTCAACTTGGCTGCTGGGGTTTTACTTCCTGTTCAATGCCATGTTTCCATGGATGCTCTTCTAATGAGAGACTTCCTTCGGGGTACATTCGTTACATACAAGATACATTGCTTCTTTTCTTCTCTCTCTTATGCCCTGAGGATCTTCTACTGCAAGAGTTTTGTGTTAAGGCTTTTGCATTGAGGCAACATGAAAACAAGTCACAGAATGACAGAAATCAAACCAAAATTCTCATTTGTTTTAAGTAATCACAGGGACTACAAGGGCCGACCTTTCTCTTCTTGGTGGCCTCTTTTTTATAGAATAGGACTAATGAACTAACATAGCATTTATTTATTATTGTGCCTCCATTTCTGCTTTCATGCTCCCGCTGTGATTTCATCTCCCCCCTCCCCCAGTATAGTGTATGTGGATCCAGTTGTGGTGTTGCTTCGCACAGGTAATTTTAATTTCTTTTCATCTGCTTTATGAAACATGACAGCAAATGGTCTTAGACTGAAAGGCATGATATAAATGTAACTAAGGAAGCAAGGGAGCAAATAAATGAATAAATGAAATGATGTACAAAGTGAGCAAAAATAAAATTCACAATATAGGCACCGAGGTTTTGCTAAAGCGATCCTATACCCCCAGCTGTCCTGTCAGGAAAAGCTGGGCAAGGGATCTGTACATGCCTAGCTCTCTTTTCTTGTTCTTTAGAGCACCTGGCAGACAGTTGCTAGGATGGAAGTAATTAGTATTAAATTATCGCGACTGCCATTTTCACCTGTTCCACTTACAAATCCCTGGAACTTCAGTCTTGTTCAATTAGGCTCTCACACTGCCATCTCCCACAAACACCTTTCTTTCTCTGGAATTGATCCCTAACCCAGAAATGATTTTATTAATTTAAACACACACACACACACACACACACACACACACACACACCCCTTTACAAATACAGTTACGGTGCCAATCCTTAACTAGAGGCGGAAGACACTATGTAGCTGAGGACCAAGCTACATATTAAGTGTCCCTTTGCATCATCTAGTGTGCAGATTTTCTATTTTATAAAAATACAAATCACATCAGCTGAGGGGTGAATGTCAGTTAATGGAATCATAAGAGATACAGAGAGGAGCAGTTAACTTTTTTCTCCTCCATTGCGGTCCTAGGAAAATTCATTTTCTGAAGCTGGTGCTTTTCTTAATTTGGAAGGAAATTACCCATTGGCACCAGTGGGGGATTCCCACTCCCCCCATGAAAATACTAGCTTTAAAAAACTGAACCCACAGCCACTGGATGCAATGATGCCTTTAAGATAATCTGTAGTTGAATCCAGCTCTTCACCATCCACTTGTCATTAATCCCCTCCCAACCCTTGCTACTAAACAAAATGGGTATTTTCTATGTGCATGTGTAGAAAGAGAATAACTTCTCAGTCCTATTCATATCACCTCAGAAGTATGTCTTATTGAGTTCTATGAGATAACATTCACAGGACTGAGGGCTTAGCCACACCTTTCCTCAGCGCTTTCCAGGCATGACCCACACTTTAAAGCTCTGTATCTCAGCCCCCCTTTTTTTTGCTCCACGATACGCCACTCTTTAAAGCTGAATCGGACCAAGTGGTAATCCATTAAAAACCCAAATAGCCATTTGCTCCAATTCAGCTTTAAAGAGCGAGTTTTCGCATGGGAAAGGGGGCGGGGGATTCAGACACAGAGCTTTAAAGTGCAAACCTGTGAATGGAAAGAGCAGGGCAAAAGGGACGTGTGGTTGTTCTTCATGCACACTGAAGAAGCTCTGGACAAATGTGCCATAAGGCTGTGATGGCTAAAATGATGCTTTCAGCTCCTTGGAATGAAAGAAGGATAAAACAACAAATTGCTATACCATATTTGGTTGGTCTGGTTGATGCATCTTGTGTGTTCCAAGTATTCTCACTCACATCATCTCCTACAAGCTCTCAAAAAGTTAGGGAAATGGGTGCTGAATAAGCAGAGGGAGAGCAAGGGCATTAGAGTCTGACACTGTTGAAAGGCCATGTGCATACCCTTGAACCGCATATGAAGAAAATAGTATCTTTGGCTAGGTAAAGCAGTTCTGCCTTAGAAAGACCAAAAAGTAAAAGGAAGAAAAATCCTCTACTCTCAGTTCAGTGGAAATGCATTGTGCTTTTAAGGGAACCATCTCACAAGAGGCAAATGATGCTCCATGGCTGTACAGGTTGAACATGTGTATCTGCTGCTCTGAAGCACCACAGGAGAGCCTGCGCTTACAGAATGCAACATGTCAAAGCAATCTGCGCGGCAAATTTATGCAAACGTTCAACATGTGACCTTTTATCTATAAAGCTCTGGCTTTAACCAGCATGTTCTCTCATGTATTATTTCAATGCAGAGCAGTAAAAATTCGAGATGTTTTGTTAATTTTGCCTCAAAATTCGCTTCCTCTCTCCTTCCTTGAAAACTTCTTCTCTGGTTATTGTAATGAATCGGATCAACTCTGGGCTTGAAAAACAAAGAAGCTGGGAAATCTTTAAGGCTATTTCAGGCTCCAGGAGGTAGGGCAAACCAAAGCTATGCTCATTACTCAAAACTAAACCCCACTGAAGTCAATGGAGCTTACTCTAAAGCAAGTGCGTATAGAACTGAAAGTGTGATGCCACTTTGAACAGTCAAAGGTGAGGATGCGGAACATGAATTGCAGTGAAAAGCATCAGAATGCTTGTGAGCCCATGCATGCAACTAAGAGGAACACATGACCGGTCACATGCTGAATCAAAATGACACTGAATGCCCTTCCAAATCGTGGTGGTAGGGTTTGGTTGTCTGCAGATGCAGAACATGCTGTGGGATTTGCATAGGTGCTCAACAAAATCTACTGCAATTCCAGAGGAATCAGGCCAAGTGAGCTACACAGTCCCCGAGTCCTGTTTACAAATCCAGGCTCCAGGTATCTTGGGCATAAGGGAGCTATGAGGCCGCCAGGCTCTGAGCAAAACTAGATAAATGTTCCAGCCAATTTTGACAACGAAAGTTATGGAGTTGTCCATTTTGATTCAATAATGCACGTATATTTGGATTGCAAATCTGAAAAGCCACTTTTAGCTGCAGCCTTAGTTCCTATGGCTACCAGTGGCAATATCTGCTTTAGAACGCCTTTGATGTCCCTCCAATGGACATCAAAGTTCTTGTGTTCTGGTGGTTTCATGAGTGCTAAGAATTCACCACTGTCTACAAACCCAGCTTAAGAAATGCTCTTTGCAGGCTTTGCCTTGTTTCCTGAAGATTCACTGAGCCAGTTTTCAAACAGACCAAGGTAAGCGAGGCAAGTCAGTTCTCTTGCCATGACCTGCCCAGGTCTCTGCGTATTTATTTAGGTTTTTAGTACTGTAAGGTAGATAAGGTCAATGAACCTGACAGTTTGTTCAAGCTTTGTTTTTGTCTTTTCTACCACCCTAAATGTCATCTGCATCCCTCTGTGTGTGTGTGTGTGTGTGTGTGTGTGTGTGTGTGTTAAAGGCAAACAAACTGTATTGCAAACATTTATGTTCTAGGTCCTAGGAGTTTACAGTCAAACACAGTAAAACTCTGTTTCATCATTCATTATTATTTTTCATACACATATTAAACACTCACACATCCAAGCTTTCCCAGAACCTGGGTAAGAACTGTTTTTTGGGTCAAGCTGCTGTAGATGAAACAACAGCTTGACCCAGGTGGTACTTTTTGTTTCACAATATAGATCCATTTACTATCCATTTTCCTTTAACTTCATTCACCAAGCTTTCCCCCCCTGTATCTCCTCGCCCTACACAACTATGTATAAATTTTGATTTTTGCAGCACAGTTGACCTACAAAGATGAAAACAGCATGAGTCTGGAACATGAATTTGGCTTTATCTTTCTAGTTTCATTTCATTATGTTTTACCAATACTGTTTCTTATGTTCATTCCCTTTGTGAAGGGATTCAATGGGACACAGCCTTTGAGCTTTGTATGTAAGATCAATAGAGATCCACAGCAACAGAGTCATACACAACCAAATTGCATGAGGGAAGATGGGTTCAATCCCTCCTCCCTGGCACACCTCCCGCACTGACAAAATTCAATTGTGGGGGGGCGGACATAAAGGCAGGAGCCAATATTTAACTATTATCCCACTTCTGGTGCAGGGAGGTGAGGTAAACTCTTGGATAGGATTGCCCCATATACACATTTCTGCAAGCAATTCCCCCTACTATGATCATGCAATCTTCAATGTTGTTATCACCAATACATGCATTTTTATGCCTGTGCCTTCTAAACTTTAGAGGTGTCTTTGTGGGGACTGCCACCAAAACGGGGAGACTAAAAGCCCCCTTTATGCATAATCCTTTGAATATAACTGTTAAAACATCAACATTTCGGCTGAATTCTGGTGATGCATCAGGGAGCTTTGCGCTGCATCTTGGGTACAATGCAGCTTGCAATGGTCACAGAGCAATCACGCCTATAGAAGCAATAAGGCTAAATTTGCTACACTAACCCTTTAAGAGGTGCAAAAACAATCCAAGTTTCTCCTATTTAGCTCTTTTCCTCATATCTTATCAGGATTTTTGTTTTGCATGTGAAGAGGCTGAGGAAAGAGATGGAGTAGATAGAGCAGGAGAAGCCAAGAGGTCTCACCACCTTTTGGCAGTGTTGAACTGTGTTGCACTCTCCAGAGTATGAGCTGGCGACTGAAATAAGGCCCAGTATTAACAACTGAAAGAGGAGCATCTTCTCTAACTAATCAACACATTCCTTTGTTTAAGAATGCCGTGAATAACTGCACATTGCTGTTACAAGCCCAGGAATAGACTTTGAATGCACTTAACAAATGTCTGATATACAAATTATTCAGTTAATTGCACCATTTAATTGATATAGTTGAGCAATCCTTGCAGCCTTAGCTAAATTGAACTCATTTTCTATGGCGTATAATGAATGCATATCATATTGGAAAACAAGGAGAAGATTAATATGCCATTGGAGAGGAAGAAAAAGATGTGGAATGTTTGGTCATGTCCATTATTGCTATATTTGCCAATGAACATTTCTGAATGCGAAGCAGGTACATTATATGAGGCAAGGACAGTTCTATTAAAGAGTGTTGTTCAAGGCATTCCAATAATTTCTGTGTAGGTTTTCCTTTCTACAGGGTGTTGCATTCTTCCTGAAATGAATGGCTTGGGTTTGCATGGCACGAGTAGGAAACAGTCCAATGCCCAAATCTAAAAACAAACCACTACAACCTGACCTTTTGTAGACCAGAAGACCCAGAAGAGCTGCGTGAAGCAGAGGGTGGGTGAAGAGAGCAAAGCTTGCTGCAGGCTGAAAGAAATGAACCAGCAAATAAAACCTCAGAGACCAATTGTGGAAGAAATAAGCTCGGAATGAAATGAATATAACAATTTGAAAGGCAGTGCTGCTGAGACCAGGTCAACTGATTTATATGAAATACAAACAAATTCAGACTTTCATAGGAAAAGACTCTGGTATTGACTGGGAGTTTCAAAGAGGTCTAAACAGATGCCTTACTTTACCATTCCTTTCGGAGCAGATTTTCAATTTATTTCCTTTTTGTTGTTGTTGTTTATTTGTTTGCAACAGCTAAAGTATCTTAGAGAAGCTTAACTTGACCAGTGCCTACAGACTGGAAATATTGGGGGCATCTGAGGTTGCTGTGGTCATTTCAAATGTTTATGCAAAGAGACTGGCCCACAGCTTGCTTATATTTATTTTTAATTTGGAATTAATCCTCATAAGTTACATGGAAAACTTAATATGCTCATTGAATTTCTTAGATCTCAGAATACCACCATCTGGAAATGGATGATTTCAACTGACATTATCATCTGGCATGTTTGACAGAGAGTGTAGTTCTTGCATCTTGAAATAATTTTGGACTGCAATCGTATTCACACTTACTAGGTAGCAAGTCTCATCAAACACAGTGGGACTTCTAAGTAGATAAATATACATAGGATTGCACAGATTATTGCTGTTTGGGGCATCAAGGTCAAGGTCAACGGTGGTTCAAGACAGGGCTAATAAGCGGAAATAATGATATAAAAAGGAAATGGTCAAAGCTGTAGCAATTCATGTCTTCATAATACTTCTTTACATTAAGAGCATTTAGTATGCTGCTTATTTCTTCCCACATATAACATTCACAATGCTGGCATAAACAGTGAATTGATCTGAGAAGCTGATCCAGTCTCTTAGAATGCATACTCAAGATCACTATGGCACCTTTTCTTGAAGATTTTTTGTTTGAAGATCACCTGGGAATCTTTGCCAGTTCCTGTTACTTTCTCACTTGTCTACCTCAAATGCAGACCCATACTGGCCCACAACTACCTTCATGGCATGGTTGGTGACAGTCTGACAAAGTATTACCCCCTCCTTCTGCATGACTTCCCCACCCTCCCATCACCACTTCCTTCAACATCTAACCACTTGGTTTCCAGTGAATCTGATACACTGTCAATTCTACCACTGGCCCTTTCTAACATCTGTTGAAATTAAAGGTAGAGAAAACCATGTCAGTTTCAAAAGGCATGGTTTATGTGAACCAGCACTGATTAAAAATATATATCTGCTTTGAAGGAAAGGAAAAGAGCACACTGCTGGCAAAATTGATAAGTTCTTCCCTCCCACACACACCAGCAGATGTCAATAAGGAGAGGGAAGCATTTCATGTTTACCTTGCCTTTTTCTTAACAGAGAGCAGGGAGATGCAGGAAATGGCTATGACAAAGAGTCCATCATCGAAATGGGTATGACTCAAGGGATGTTAATCTGGGCCTAGGTCAGTGTGACCAATGAGCCACTTTCCTCCAGAAATGAGAGGTAAAATGTCTAGAGAAGCCATTCCCAATGGGTCACACCAATGTGGACTAAAAATGCACTTCAGGTAATGTCATTTGCTCACAGGTGACCCAAAACACACAGGAAGAATAAAATACCATTCTAATTATTCCTTTCTGTATCACCATCAACAATTTTAGAAAGCTGATACAGTGGTACCTCAGGTTAAGTACTTAATTCGTTCCGGAGGTCCATTCTTAACCTGAAACTGTTCTTAACCTGAAGCACCACTTTAGCTAATGTGGCCTCCTGCTGCTGCCGCACTGCCAGAGCACAATTTCTATACTCATCCTGAAGCAAAGTTCTTAACCTGAAGCACTATTTCTGGGTTAGCGGAGTCTGTAACCTGAAGCGTATGTAATAATAATAATAATAATAATAATAATAATAATAATAATAATTTTTTATTTATACCCCGCCCATCTGGCTGGGCCTCCCCAGCCACTCTGGGCGGCTTCCATAAAAACCAAAAATACAGTAAACCTGAAGCGTACGTAACCTGAGGTACCACTGTATAAGCACATTTAAACTTGCACAGCAGTATGAGAGTGAGGCTCGAAAGCACTGTAAATGGTACATGTAAAATTGATCATCACACATCTTCCATGATTGCTCTCAATAAGAGATGAATATTGCCAATTGAGGCAGAATCCTGTGGTCTACCTCCTAGCGGAGCCTAGTTACCGGAGGCTTGTTACCCACAAAAGCTTCTGCACTATTTTCCTATTGTCTTTCGAGAACAATTTGAGGTGCTGTTTTTGACCTATAAAGTATATAATGTGGCTCTTCAGCTTTTAACAATTCTTTTTCAAACAGAGCCTATTGAAGACTTCACCCCAGGGAACACTATTAATCAATCAGTAAAGCTAGATTACATAAAGAGCTTTCTTTAAAAAATGGGAGGGGGAGACAGTCCCTGACTAATACTGGTGTTTATTTCAAAATCACTGTGCTCCAATCCAGAGAGGGGCATAGGGAAAAGTGCACAATGGGACTTTTTTGTTTTCTTTTTCCCCTGAAGTCAATCTTCCTTTCTGCACCTATCCTACACTGCAAAATGCTTTTTAGAAAAGCTGAGAAATGCTTAAAGCAGGTTGTGAAACTTGCCATATAGAAAAATGGCACTTTCTGGAGCAGGTCCACCAACTCAAAGATGAATAAGTGCACATTTTTGTTTCCTTTTACATGCACTCAGGTAGTTCTCTACCCTTTCTCCCATTTGACAGACAACCATTTACCCAAAAACCACATGATGAGATGCTCGCCTATAATTTCTGCCTACATGGTAAAGGAAACCTTAGAATTTCCTGGCATCCCCCGATTTCTGGTCAGTTCTAAGTGGTATAACAGGATTCTCCACACCACCATGAGGGCAGATGTACAGATGACCAGTATTCCATAGATTAAACTGTCCAGCATTGTAATTTATCACTTAGTGAATTGTCCACTGTACTGAAGCTAAAAAAAATGTAGTCTTGTGCTTCCCTTTTCCCCAGAGCAATTAGATGCCTGTGGAGAGCTGTAAATTATTGGCTTCTCTTTTTTACACCCATTGTAATTATCCAATATATTTTGTGATTCTACAACATAGGAAGACAGCTTGTACCAAATTAAACCATAGGTTTATCTAATTCAGTATTGCCTATAATGTCTATCAACCACACTCCATGGTTTCAAACAGGAGTCTTCCCAGCCTCGCTTGGAGAAGTCAAAGATTGAACTTGGGACTTTTTATATGTAGAACATGTGATCTACCGCCGAGCTACAGAGCCACATTTTCCTTTCTAGATGAAAACAGTATTGGCAACATCATGTTGTTCTAGCCGACTGTTTCTCACTAAAGGGATACCCTGTGGATCAGGAAGTCATTGTGTTCTTAGCTTGCTCAGACCTACTGTGGAAACTTTGAGCTGTAATACTTGGATTAGCACCAGTCCACAACTTAAATGCATGCTATTATAGCTGGGCAACCAACTGCAAAGGAAGGCCTGGTTTCTACAGAACTATTTCATCTCCAGGTTAGATGATTGCAATGAATGGTATGTTAGATTGCAGCTAGACTGCTAACTGGGGCTGTGTAATGGAAACATATGGCGCTCCTCCATGGCTTCCAATACATTTCCTGGTACAACTCAAAGTTCTACTCCTGAAAAACCATGCATATGGCTTGGTTTCAGAACGCCTGAAGGATTGCCTGCTTCTACATCCAACCAAAACCATCTAAACAAACCTATTCTGAACACAGAAACCAGCAAAACAAAGAGAAGTGAAAGTTGTGAGGAAACAAAGTAATCACAAGTTCAGGTTTCTAGAATAGCTCCACATTTTTAAAAAATTTCAAGCAACACCTGTGCTAGAAGCACTCAGGGTTGCATCCATAGGTTTCCTTTTTCTGGTGGAAGGAATGGGACCTTTGGATGCAACTCTACAACGATGCTGCAAAAATTCTAAAACAAAAACAACTCTGAAGACTGTATATGACAAAAAATGAAGCATTTCCCCCATACAACGATCTCAAGACTCAGGCAGTAACTGTAATCAACAAAGGCAAGCCAGCTGTTGTCCAATATCACTGAAAACAGATTGTGAAATATTAGCATCATTGTGGTTAAAAGGTGGTTGGACTCGATGGTCCTCGGGGGTCCCTTCCAACTCTACAATTCTGATTCTGTTATTCCATAATATCTGGACATCCACATATAGATCAGGGCAAATTTCTTTCAGCTAGGAAACAAAGACTGTAATCCTGTACCCACTTATATGGAAGTAAGCCACACAGAACTAAGTAAGATGTTAACTAATAGGACTTACCTCTGAGCAGACATGAATAAGACTGCATGGTGAGTTACAATTTTAGGAGAGTAATAGATATTGGGGACGGTCAGTTTTGCATGCACGCTGAATCGCAAGGAGATTTGGGGCAAGTAAGAAGTGACATGATAGGTGTGTTGTGGGAGGGGGGGATTATTGGTTTGGTTCTTATTTTTATTATGCATTTTATGTTTTTATATTGTATTTTTATGATGTGAACCATCCTGAGTTTGAAGGATGAAGGGAAGTATAAAAATGAAAATAAATAAAATTTTAAATGTATGCGCAGCATGGGGAAAAAGAGGCTAGAGCTAAGGTTTTTCTTTGTGTTTCTCGTTTTCATACTGGTTGCCCATTCAAAAGCGCAAAGTCTTACACAAGAGCTTGCACAAACAGAGGAACTTCCTAGATTTCTCCACTAAATCCAAAGCAGCTTTTCAATGGGTCGAAAAGCACCTTGGATACAACCCAATGTTTTCTTTTATTTGTTTTGTCAGCTGCTTTATTTTGTAAGTTGTACATGTGGGTTGATACAACTGTACCTTTCCTTTTCCTTTTAGAAAAAAATGGGGGGATTTTTTTTTACCATTAGCCCTCCATGCTGCGTGAGGAAAACTGAAGGGAGTTTAAAAAGCATTTGTGATGTGGCACAGCAGACTGCCATTCAAAGGGGAAATCCCACTGGGCATGCACATGCCTGAAGGAGCTCTTTGTATCCCAGCCACTGCCTGGATGAAGAAACGTCCAGAGACATGTTCAGAACATTTCTCTCGGCGCCCAAAGCCATTTCACAGGTAACAGCCCTAGTTAACACTGGTGTAGGAATCCACATATCCAACCTTAATCAACGAGTCGAGTGACTGCAACAATTAAATAATGCATGCACAGCTTTCCCCATCCTGGTTGCCTTTGGACATTGCTGTACTGTCTATACACGATCTGTAGTTTCTGGAAACAATTGAAGTCGTTTTTGTTTTGACAAACTTTTCCAGCTAGATGAAAAGGTCTCTCTGCCTTAGGTGTTTGTTTTCTGTTGTTTTTAAACCCATATTCCATTGTTTTCTATACAGTTCTAAACATTATTTCATCTTTTTTTCAAGGGTATGTTTGTAAATCATCTTGGGCATATATGTGGAAGGAGATTAACAACAACAACAACAACAACAACAACAACAATAATAATATCATCCCTAATGGCTAGCACTGGGGGTGGGTGCTGAAATTCAGCTACATCCAGACAGCACCAGGTTAGGGAAGGCTGACCTAGGGCCTTGGTTGGAGGATAAATAAATTAGATATTCTGCTACAGTGTGTACAGTGTCTCCAAGATGCTTTTTCTTATGGAAGGGCATCATAAATTAAACAGCTTGGCACAGGGGGGAAATTCCAGACCAAGCAAACACTCCAGAGCGTGCCTAATTTTTCTCTTGAACAAAAACGTATAGCAAACAATAGATAGAAAAGAGTTGCAAGAGATAACACTGCGCTAGAAAATTGTTTCTTTGAACATTACAAGCGTGTATCTTTGACAAATTGTTCCTCCCTCGGCCCATGCGCCCAAACAGGGGCAGTGCTGATTATGTTATTTCCAAGGCTTTTGTTTAGCCAAACCTATTTTCTAAACAAGCTTCTGCAGAAGATGCTGCCTGTGTTTTGAAATGCTTCCTGGTATATTGTTTTCCTTGCAAAGATGCAGAGTCCTTGATATGACGCTTTTTTCAAATGCATGTGAATGCAGAAGTTATCAACAAAGAACTTTAATGAAAAGGAAAAGGAAAGCTCTACCTGAGCGTGAGCCAAGTCCCATTCTCCACTGTCTCTTTGTAACCTTATAGCGTAGGCATACAGTTGTTTGCCAGGTTCCCCCCATTCTACACAATACCTCTATTCATTACTCCCCAGTACGCCTCTTCATTATGAAATACTCTCAGCCCTACAGGGGCCACAGGCAGCTAGGGAAGTCTAATTCTGCAAGATTACTTGTCCATAACTTTGAATATTTAATTATACACAAAATAAGCAAGGAAAGTGTTAATATCCTGCCTGCTTTTCTACTCTAAGAATGTAGGATTCCAAGGAAAAGGAAGCCCAGATTTTATTGGGGGGGGGGTGTCTTCATGATAGCTAGTTTTTACGTACAGCGTATGGATAAACAAGATGGAATTCTTCCAATAGTGTTTTCCTTGAAGTTTTAGCCTCATGCAGAAGGCTTCATAATTTCAGATTTAAGCTTCCCATGCTGTTGCTGTAGTAGTGGATTCCAACCCATGGTTTCACAATTGCACGGGTCAACAATGCCACGCTGTTTCTTGTATCTTTTTTTCCCTACTGCTGTCCACCATTGGTGCCTGTCAGCCACCATTTTCAGAATTCTACTGTGTCTGGTGAATGCAAAGAGTAGGTTCCAAAATGGCCAGCTACCAAATTTAAGCCAATGGCAAGCAGAGGCACACCACAGCAGAAGAAATTAGTTTAGAGGACAGTGATTGCAGTAAAGAGACAGGAAGGAAGGGACAGTGTGAAAGCAGCATTCTTTTCTTTGTTTGTCCAAATGCTGAACAACAAACACAGATATCAGGCACCCAAATAAAAATACTAAAATTAAGTTGTTACCCAACTTATTTCTGCTCTTGTCCACCTTTGTTTTCACTGTCTAGCCTACCTAGGTCTCTAGCTTAGTTAAAAATAATGTGTTTTAGCTTGGTTCTCTATCTGCCCACAAATGCTGGTTGGTGTGTTGTTTTTTTCAGAAGCCACAGTTCATTAAAAAAAAGTGGAAAACACTCGCCGGCCTTGGATCAGTAGAAGCTACGAATCCCCAAAAGTCAACCCTACAAAAGAACTGACAGTTCATTACAGGGCTGTATGTCATCAATGAAACTGCAGGGAAGATCATTCATCTTGTGCCACCATAGCAACTGTGAATGTGTGTGAGAGAGAGAAAGAGAAAGTGGGGTAGAGAGGAGAGGCAAGGGTGTGCTTAATGTCTGTTAACTTGGTTTCCATGACAAAGGCACAACTTGTATAGGAAACCCATACTATGCCCACTCTTATCAATGGCCTAAAGCAGCAAATATTGTAGAACAGTCAGGTTATCTGCACTGTATCATAGCAAAAAGCAGGCACAGTCATTTTACAAACATTCAGAAAGCTTAAGGGGGGGGGTGTAGACATTTGCACATGCCCCTATACTAACTTAGTGCAAGGATGCTTCCATGAAGCCTAAAGACACGACAAAAATCACAGATGGGAGAAGAACGCATAAGAGCAAACACCACATTCTTTCCTTTTCCTGCTTCATAAATCATCCTGTTTATGTAATGTGGCCAATAAAGCAAGACACAGTTAAGAAAACATTCTTTCTTTTTTTATTCCTATGAAATGGTAAAATGATTGATGTTATGTATGGAAGAGTGTATAAGGAAGACACAGCGTTGGGGGATGATTTACTGATGCCCACTGAAACGTGGGGTTTGGGCACTGTAAAATGTCAGGCATTCAAAGATATAAATGATTGAAATAATGGGGAAATGCCCTTAAAAAGAGAGGACTTGTATGTAGTAGGCGAGGTGGGGGCTGGGAAGGGCATAGCAACAGTGTGTCTCCAGTACAATCCCACACTGCACACTGGGGAAAAATAGCAGTGATTTAAGAGTAGCAATTTAGCTCCAAATATCTAAAGACAGAACAGAGCTCTTCACCTTCAACAGGCAAACGCTTATCTCCCTGCCTTGGCATTTGTAAGACAATGTATTAGGGCAATGCTAGAATAATAATTACTGAGTGACTGTAAGCAAGTCGTTTTTATAAGTGTTGTGGTTCTGTTGTCTCTCCTGCCTCTACCTTCCCCTTCACAAGATAAAAGAGCTGGATATGTACTGTATGGTGAATATGTGCAGCATAAAAATGACTTAATTGAATTTGGATTTATGGATTCCCCGCCACGCACAAGTTTACTGAAAGGTGTCTCATGTAATATGTCAGAAATCATTGGGGCTGTGATGATGTCAACTGTGCCAGCAGTTTCTATAGGGAGTTTCTGTAGGTCGGAGCGTCAAAACATAAATGTCATTGGTTCTGCTTTGATAAAGTAGAGGCAGGTTGGAGAAAAAAGGAAAAAAATACAACCCCTTCACATGTTTTCTGGGAAGATTATACATTTGACCCATTTGAAAGCCCATATAGGTCATTTGGACAAACATAATCCTTTGCAATTAATGGCGCCACCGGGAACCTAGACCTGAGAACTGCCCTGAGATCTACGGATAAAGGACAATATAAACATTTAATAAATATGTTATGTACTGAAGTTCTCACTCTGGGCCAGCAGGGAGAAACTGTAGATAGTTCAGGTCCACATATGCAAATAAGGGATCGAAAGTGACATTCAGTGATTGGATAGTTACAGAAAATGGTTACTGTTGTGTTCTAGTGGAGCTCTATATAAGCAGGCTGGCTGAACCCTTCAGTTCAGTTCTGTTCTGGCCTGTGAATAAACAAGAGCTGTTTGAAGAATCGCTGTGTCGTCTGATATGTTCACCCACAACTTAACAAAATAAATCCATAATAAAATTAAACTTGAACTGATGGGACACCTAGGTCACGTAGGTAGTGTCTAGGAGGTCCCCGTCTTCTTCACTTGAAAAAAGAAGAGCAGACACTTAAGCAGTGGAGATGTACCTGGGGCCTAAAGCCTCTTACCTTGATTCAGAAGGGGTCTCAGCTGCCGCAGTTGGTGCTTCGCTGGTAGAAAAGTTGTGTGGTACCCTCTTCTGTTCTGGTTCTCTATCCTCCTCCTCTGCAAAGAAACAGTGGACAATGAAACATTGCGGTGTATTACCTTGTACATTACTCAGAAGTAAGCCCCATTTTACGTCCATGGGAACTGCTCCCTGTTAAGTATTTCTTCCTGCAGAGGCCTAGGGCAAGTGGCTCCAGAATCTGTGGCAAAAATGATGAGCCTAGCATCAGTTTCCAGCCAGAAATTATGGGGCGAGTAGTCCCTGGTAGAAAAAAAAGTTATTCTGTTGGGATCCTGGAAATACTCACTGTAGCCTCCTCCACTGGGTAAGTTCTTGGGTTTGGCTGAAGGGGAAGAGGGTTTTTTGCAGAACCCAGTTGAGCAAAGTGAAATAAATCATTCATAAAGACAGCATTTTGAAACCTGCAGCTCCAAACTTAAATGATAACAACACAGTACAGTAGTCTGTAATGTAAACATAAAAATGTTGTTTACTTACATAACACTGCAGACTTGATTCAAGCAGAAAATGGCAGTCAAGTAAGTCAGGCAAAATAGACTTCTATATTACGAAACACACATTTGAATATGGTGCCTGTGCTCAATAGAGCACAGACTACACCCTTTCTCCACAGCTGAAAGATGTAAAAGAGGATGAACTCTGGACAGGAAGGAAGTAGTAAGTCTCCCCCCCCTATTGTTCTCTTCCTGCCCTGTGCAAACAGAGGATGTGACCTCACAGAGTGCCCTCTAGGAATTTGCAGAGAACTCTTATGTCTCTTAACCCTTTGTTCAGCTAGCAAACATGAAATCTGTATTTTGACTGGAGCATCATTGTACCAAATTAAATTCAAAGAAAACACACACACACACACACACACACACACGCACACACTATCCCAAGCCTTTTCTACACGACATAGTTGCTTATTTGTTTTGTTTTGTAAGTGTTTTCCCTCCCTGGAGGCAAGGGTGGGATCTGCTGCTAGTGATTTTTATGATTGGCTAAGAAGAGGAGATGGACAGAAGCAACTAGGAAGCCTCTTTGTCCCTGAGAATGTACTGTATTAATGTGATTGCGGGTGGCAGTAGGAAGATTGAACCTTGGGCTTTGGAGGCTGTTTATGACACGTAACGTGGATGGTGAAAAGTTGCTGTTTTTGTTCCCTGTGACATCATTTTGAGACTCATTGCTTGAGGCGCTCTGCTGTGCTCAGTGCTGAAAGGTTACCAAGCAGGGAGAGACATGGAGGAAAACAGAGTCGTTGCCTAGAGGCACCTGTGGAGCCATCAAATGATGGAAAGCAACTGAGATCTCAGGAATGCCTGCTCAGGAAAAGTGCTTCTGGTGATGGCAGTTTCAGACTAAGAACCTGTAAATAAATCAGGACATATGGATAGCAGTGGACTACTGGGTTATTATTTTTTTTTCTGCACTTCTGATTGTTTTGTGGACTTCTGAATATGCACTGCTATTTGCTAATATATAATAAGTGGAACGCGGGTGGCACTGTGGTCTAAACCACTGAACCTAGGGCTTCCCATTCGGAAGGTCAGTGGTTCGAATCCCCGCGACGGGGTGAACTCCCGTTGCTCGTGTCGAAATGTCCAGAACCACAACAGCTCGGTCCCTGCTCCTGCCCACCTAGCAGTTCAAAAGCACATCAAAGTGCAAGTTGATAAATAGGTACTTCTCCAGTGGGAAGGTAAATGGCATTTCTGTGTGCTGCTCTGGTTCGCCAGAAGCGGCTTAGTCATGCTGGCCACATGACCCGGAAGGTGTACACCAGCTCCTTCGGCCAGTAAAGCAAGATGAGCACCGCAACCCCAGAGTCGTCCACGACTGGACTTAACAGTCAGGGGTACCTTTTCCTTTAATATATAATAAAAGCTGACCTCCTGATCCAGTCTGTTTTTAGTAGGCCATTGCCTTGCATCTCGCAACATTGGTGTTATTTATATGATATATGTCCTACGTTTTGAACACCCATCTTGGCTGTGAACAAATTGTCTTTATACAAAAATGCTTCAACTGTGATTTTTACTTGAGAACAACAAATGTACTTGTATGTGTTTAATATAGGCCACCGGCTCCTTGTAGCAGCATAAGAAAAAGCTAAGGCAGGGGAAATAGCAAGTTGAAATATATATATATTTCATTCAAGTTCTTAAAAACCACCAGATCAAGTTCTTGCTAGCCGCACCAGTGACAGCCTTGAAGGATATATATATGGCTCTGAATGTTTAATGCTCTTGAAGTACAGCAGAAAGGAGCTAGTTTCTGAGCAGGACCAGCAGGGAAATAGAAGTCTGCATTTTTTTAAATGCAGACGCAAGTATTTCCTGGAATGTAGTTATGCTTTGTTCATTGCACGGATCGAGACAACAGATCTCCATGTAATGGGGACAGCTAGGTGAAAAGTTTTAAAATTGTTGTCACATGATTAGTGCCTATCTATTTTCCTATATCCCTGAGCCTGGCCTTGGTTGGGGAGGGCGGGGTATAAATAAAAATAATTGTTGTTGTTGTTGTTATTGTTACCCATCTCTCACTCCTCGTTTGTTGACTTTTTCTTTCTTCCTCTTCACCAACTGTTTAAAGTTTTAAACTATGTTTTGCATTGTTACCATATATGCTATGTTTGCAGCTTTGAAGAAAAGTAAAGTTTTTTTTTTTAAAGACCTGTTAAATAAATAAATAAAATATATTACAAGTCTGTGGGCAGTGTTTGTCATTCCTAATTTTATGTAACATTCTGTGCAGCACCTAATTTTGGGATTCTGTTGTCACATTATCTAAAAACACAAGAAGAGTCCTGCTGGACCCATACCAAAGGCCTATCTAGTGTCTATTCTCACATTTTCTTCCCACAGTAGCCAACCAGATGCCCATTGGATTGGAAGCTGACAAAGAGGACACGAGCACAATAGCACTCTGCTTCCTGTCATCTTCATCAAGTGGTGTTCTAGGGTGGAGGTAAAGCACTGCTATCATTGTAGCTAGTAGCTTTTTATAGCATTATCCTCCATGAATGTGTCTCATCCCAAAGCCATCTATGTTGGTGGCCATCACTACATCTTTCTTCCAGCAATTCTAAGTGCAAGCTGAAAACTGTTTTTGCACCTAGCATGTTCTAATTAAATCTGTATAATGCCTAGTGAGTGTGATATTAAAATGGGCTTTTCTATCATGCCTAGCATTTATTACACACACACACACACACACACACACCAAAAATCCCCCCACATTTCAGACCTTTAAGCATCCAACAAGAAGAGGAATGCAGGAGAAATGAGAAGCTAATTCACTACATCATGATGTGTTAGTTTGTGCCTAACAAACTGTTTATCCAACCGATAATCAAGATGTTATTGTTGTCAATGTGGTTCCATTTGCAGCCGTTTTTTCATTAAGAGGGTGTGGCCTACCAGGTAAAGGAAGGTGATGGCATGAAATGCAATGAAAAGCCATGTCAAGTCTCCAGGTTTAATTTTTTTTCAGGATTCTAGGGGCAAACAGATATTGTGCAGCTTTTAGAATTTCTTTATCTGCTGATCTGTTTGGTTAGTATAGCTTTTGATTTTATTGCATTTTGTGATTCTTGTTTGTGAGCCACCTTGAACTTTGAGAAGGAGAGGCAGGGTATAAATATGTTAAAATCATCCATCCATCCATCAAAATAATGGCTAGAGCAGCTTGTGCTGCTGGTACACTGTAACGAGAGAGTGCTTGACCTGACTTTTCTTTGGTTTATTTTGAAGGAACAGGGCATACGTCTGGTTTGCATTACATTGTGGCATCCATGACCTCCATAACCCTCACTCTTCTTTGTGACATAGAATACAAGACCAGACTTCCTGACTCCAGAGACTGTAAGGAGGCAAATGCTGATAAGTCATCAATGACATTGGGGAAAACTCCCCGTCAGGGCCAGCCCGCCCATGAGACGGGGGGAGGCAACTGCCTTGGGCACTGAAACACCAAGAAGCAGCATCCCCCACAGGCCCCCACGACCAACAGAAAAGCAGTGGTGGCTTCCAGCAAGATCTTGTGAGAGTCTGTGAGAGTTCGCAAGAGCTCATTAGAACCTGCCATCATTGCTGCTTCACAGGCGCCATCACACAAGCCAGGTAAGGGGTCATGGCAGCAGGGTGACAGCAGTGGGGTGGGGCAGAACCTTCTTGTTTCGCCTCAGGTGGCAAAATAGGCCACAATTTCCTTCTCCCAGGCCTGTCAGAGAACAAATTTTCTCCAAACATACATCAGGGTCAGCCCAGGCATGATTTATGACATCTTAAAATTAGAAAGAGAAAGCTTGTTTACTCTGAATTCAGGAATTTACGCTAGGCTCATGTAAACAAAATGACAATCATTAAGCACATTTGAGAAAAAAGTTACCAGCTTTTGTTTCATAAGAAACTTCTATTTTCCTCCTCTTACGACATCACTCCGCCTCCCATTTTATATATCCACCTATGATATCCAAAATCTCAGTTAAGGCTGCCATTCTGAGTGGCCTAATCAGCATAGCATGACTTCAACGATGCTCAACATGCTGTACACTGCTCTCAAGGACCAACTGTAGTGCTCCATTGGATATCAGAAAAGGAACTGGTAAGATTTTGTTGCCTAACTATTTATCAGAGAGACCCTAATTCTCTCAAGCACAGAGGTATTCATTCCAGCTTTGGGTTCTGACCATCTTTCATTCTCTCTATTGTTGGATTGCCCTAGTTGCAAAATGGTAACTTTGCTTCTATCTCGATCTTCCGAGTCCATAAGTAACTCACCTACTTTTGTACTTACTACAGAATAAGGTCATCATTCCTTCAGCTCAGGAGTATGAATGTACCTGTGGTTTTTATATGTAAACGTATTTTGCCCACATCCATTACCGTGAAATTAATTTATGTAGGCTTTCTTTCTTGTAATAAAAAATAAGTCTTGTGTCATTACATATTTAGGGGGATAAGTATGGCTTAAGCATACATTAGAACAGTACTTGATTGTTTCTCCATGCAAAAGATCTCTCCTCTCTCAAGCGATGTTTTTTTCCGGGTTCTTACATGGAGTGAAGTTTCCCACATATACGTGTAGCAATACTTCCTGAGGCATATGGCTGTTCACTCTGCTGGAACAGATGGACTTTTAGTCTGATAAAGCAAAGCCATTCTTATGTCCTTAAAGATGGAAAACCATATAGACAATTCCATCTGCAAATGCATGAAGAAGAGTTGCTGTTGCAGCTGCCACATGCTCTTCAGTTTCTACAGAATATTTCTCAACTTAGCTTGAAACCTCTAGGTCTTTTCCATGTGCAGTATCTGGAAATCTTTCAGCTCTGTCACTATGATATCTTTGGGGATCTAAAAAAAAAAATGACAATTACTCCTCCTTCAAACCGCCTTCCCTTCATATTGTTCACTGTGCTGTGCGTTGCAAATAGAACATTTCCCATTAAGATGGCATCTCAACATTTCTATATATGCAGAGAGCATGTTGTGAAAAGCTTTTAATGATAGCTAATGAACCAGGCTGAGAGAGGCAATGCAAACAGTAAACAATGTTATTATGGCAATTTATAAATATCTTTCATTATTAAAAACAGCTGCTCAGTCATGGAGTTCTAAAATGAATTGAAGGATAAATCTGGAAGTGATTTTCAACCAACCAGGTGTCAACTCTGTGCCTACTTACTTGTTTCTCTGATAATATTCTAGAATGTGATTAATGGTCTCTTCTTTGTGCAGCATAAGAGAGACTTATATAGTACCGTCACTGGTAAGCCAGTTGAGGGTCTCGAAAAGCAGAGCAGAGTACTACTCCACTGACAGCAATATGTCAGTGGGACAATGCTGGCTTGGACAGAAATGCCCTGGACCACTTACAGAAAGTTCCATGGGTATAGCTGTTCCACTGGTGATGTTCCACCACAAGGGTAGATGCAGAGCATACTGGGTGTCAGGAGCCCAGACTGCCGTCTTGATAACAAAGCACGCAAGTCGTAATTAGCTTGAAGATTTATTGCAAAAGAAACAATCAGCCTCAGGCGCTCTGTTGGAGCTTCCATACCCTACAAATCAGTTGACCCTTCTGGGGTATTCTTCCTGCTTCTGCAGAATATCCTGAACCTATGACCCTTACCTTTCTGGTTTTGTTTCCTGGCTAATACCTTTCCCATATGTCTACTCCTTGGGCTCATTGGATTAATTGCCTCCTCTTCTGGTGAGGAAATGTTCCCCCTCCTGCTTTCTGAGTCTGCCTGTGCTTCTTGAGCGAGTTGGCTTCTCTCCTCCTGCCCTCTGCATTCCTTGCATTGTCAGGGGGCGGGGGAGTAGACAGCCGACTGCTCCCAGGTGCCTGAGAGGAATGTGAGCTTTCTTGCTGCTGGCTGCTTCTTAACTCATGCTGTGCCTCTCTACTTGGGGCAGATGTGTTCATGACACTGGATGTGTGCCAAGGGTGGGGCAAAGATCTTAGCCCTGTCATTTCCCTGGTGTGATCCTGAAACTGGAAAATTCCCTCCCATTGCAGTAAACAAAATTGTCCCCCTCCCATCCTGCCCATAGCAAAATTTGTATATCTCCCCTCATCCCACAACCAATGTAAGGTAGGATTGGTCTGGTAATGTCCAAAATGCCAGGACTGTTGACACTGAGAATGTTGACATGCCTAATGAGTGGCCAAATTTATGGAGAAAATGTGTCAGTGATTGTGGACCGTTGTCTAATGGTGATTGTCAACGATGACAGTTGTAATTCCTTATTGCAACTCACCATTACATTGTATTGGCCAGAATAAAGAGGCACAAGGGCAGAAGGTAAGGCTGTGGGGGGAAGTCAGGTCTCTGCAGGTCTCCCAGGAAGGGGGATAGTCTTTCTGCCTCTTTAGATCTTTCCCCCTTGCACATGTTCATGCCAGCCATGCTCAGTGCAATGGACAGGGTAATTACTTCAATGCACTGATAAGTCACAAACTAATACGCTTGTAGAGACAAAAACTAATATGCTTGTAGATCGAAAATCTAATGCACTGACAGCTTTCTTTGCTGGAGGTTCAGTGCACTTCTTAGCCAGGTAAACCAAAAGTTGTTCCTCAGATCATATTTTAATCTGAGCCAGAGAAGAAATTCCACAAGTCTCTTGCTTCTCTGGATGGAAGACAGTCAGGGTGTATGTGTAGAAACTGAACAAAGGTAAATTTTGCCTTAATTGCTCCACCCACCTTTGCCTTGAGTTGTGCCCATCACTGGCATTTGACCCTTGGAAAGTTGCCTAGAAGGAAATGCTACCCATGGGCCAAAATATATTCCCTCCCCCCGCTCTGGAATGTTGGCAGTGACTTCCAGTTTTGCATCATCCACAAATATGAGAAATAAGGTGCCAACTCCATCCAGTTGGAGCTTCTTGGGATCTCTTTGAAGATACCTCACAGCACTGACTGATCCCTTTGGAGCCCCACTTGTTATTCTTTTTTAGCTTGTTATTTATTGTCCTCTATTCAGAGGACAGGGATGCGGGTGGCGCTGTGGGTTAAAGCACAGAGCCTAGGACTTGCCAATCAGAAGGTTGGTGGTTCGAATTCCCGTGATGGGGTGAGCTCCTGTTGCTCGGTCCCAGCTCCTGCCAACCTAGCAGTTCGAAAGCACGACAAAGTGCAAGTAGATAAATAGTTTACCTCCAGCGGGAAGGTAAATGGCGTTTCTGTGCGCTGCTCTGGTTCGCCAGAAGCAGCTTAGTCATGCTGGCCACATGACCATGTACACCGGCTTCCTCAGCCAATAAGGTGAGATGAGCGCCGCAACCCCAGAGTCGGCCATGACTGGACCTAATGGTCAGGGGTCCCTTTACCTTTTTATTCAGAGGACAATAGATGCCCCTGTATGGCCATGATCTTGACCTGTGTCTTCATCAGGTTTAAATGCAGCCATGAGGAAGAACAGAACAGGAGCAATTATTGTGCTACATCAGTAACATCTGAATGGCAAACAGCATACTTTCTTCCTTCAATTTTCCATATAGTATCTGCATTGGAAGTCCAGAACTAACCAGCCTAAAAGATCAGCCTGCATATTTGGATTTTATGGCTGCCGAATTGGGTTATAAACTTTTATTTTAGAAAAGGATATAAGAAAGATTTCTTGTTTTCATTATAGCCGAAACATTACTACTGTTATATCTAAATGCAGACATATCTAAACAAAACAAAACAGCATCTTCCAGTGATGAGTCTTTTTTATATATGCTTTTCCGAGCTAGCATTGAAGAATATGCAGGTGCTTTCAGAAAGCAAAAGCTGCATAAAACCCCAAACAGAAGATTTCAGATATTGTTAAAGCAGATTCACATTTTATTGCCGCAGATGTGCAGGCAGCTGTATAGAAATCCATCAATAGTTGATGCTTTTGAAGCACTGACAATCAGTCTGCGGGGAAAATAAACTAAAAAGGGCTAATCCTGGATTAAAAAGTATGCAGATTACTCTCATTTTAATGATGAATAAAGCTGAATGAAAACTAAAAAACAACAACCCAAAACCCTATGTTAAGTAGTATAGAATGTAAAATTTGTTTGGAAGCAGTTTAATCAAGCAGACTATGCATGTCTAAAGATGACCTTGGGCTCAAATACTAACAGAGGCCATGTGTCATATTAGATCCCAGGACAGCTTTCATAGCCATGGTGATGAAAAATACATTTCTAGTAACTTCCTGTGTTTTGGCCATTTGTTGTGGTCCAGACCCTTTCAGCCACTAGCCTTCCCACCTGAAGAATGCTATGTATCCCTCTAATACTTTCGGCCTGAGGGCCACATTACAATGGGTGGGGCCAGAGGCAAAAGGAGGTGGAGCTGGGAATGTGACTCTCACCTCTGTGCAGTAGCCTACATTTCAGCCACATGAAAACAATAGAGTTCTACACACACACACACCCCACTCCATTCTACATTCAGATAAGCAAGAGACATTATGGCAGTTCAAGGACACCTTAGAGCCAAGTAAAAGCACTCAAGGAAGTTGCAGAGCTGGGTAGGTGAGATTGTGACCTCAGGAGAGGGGATGTGGTGTAGGGATTGGGGCATGGCCTGGGGACAGTCCCTAGATCAGGACAGAGAGGCATGTGGGGCTGCATTTGCCTCCTCAGAAGCAGCACCTCAAGAGCTTCCTATAGTTGACTGAAGGGCTTGGTCCTAATGTGAAATGGAGCACGTAGTTTTGTGAACCTCAGAGGTGATCTCACAATCTATATTTATGGTGGGATTGCCAGTCTGCAGGCAACATACAGTGGAAGAGCAACAGTGGGTAGCACGAAAAGCTTGCAGTATGGAAGCACCCTATGTCATTAGAAGGGCCATCAAATCAATTGTTTTAAAATAAAAAGGTAAAGGTACCCCTGCCCGTACGGGCCAGTCTTGACAAACTCTAGGGTTGTGCGCTCATCTCACTCTAGAGGCCGGGAGCCAGCGCTGTCCGCAGACACTTCCGGGTCACGTGGCCAGCGTGACAAGCTGCATCTGGCGAGCCAGCGCAGTACACGGAACGCTGTTTACCTTCCCGCTGGTAAGCAGTCCCTATTTATCTACTTGCACCCGGGGGTGCTTTCGAACTGCTAGGTTGGCAGGCGCTGGGACCAAACGACAGGAGCGCACCCCGCCGCAGGGATTCGAACCGCCGACCATGCGATCGGCAAGTCCTTTTTTTTTAAAGAATTTTTTTTATTAACCGACCAATCACATCAAATCAAACCAAATTACATAAATTCCAAATTACACAGCCGAATTTTAAATTTTTGTTGGGGGTACCCATATTTCAAGTTTCGAAGGGGATCCAATCAACTTCTTGCTTCTTACTGCTGTTTTAATGTCCACAAATCTAATCTTATGATGTTCACAGTACTATCCAGTCCTTTCTTACTGTTTTTCCACATCTCTTGTTATTTTCATATATTTTTCCTTTCTCTTTGTGACCTCTGATAATCTCCACAAGCTGGTTACAACAGTTTGTAATCCTGCGTGGATTATTTTTTTTTATCCAGTAGCCATATCCAGACGTTTTCCATATAACATCACTTCCATACATCAAAACAGTCTTAGCGTCATTAATCTTCACCAATCTGCCTCCTTTCTCAAAACCTCTGAGGAGATTCACTAGGAATGCAGTCTGAAAACAAGTCCTTTCTTCCTCCCGGCTATAAATCCTTTGGCAAGATGGCGACTCCAAATTAATTGCTGCGCCATTCCCAAAAGCTCTTATTGCTTCTCGATCTTCATAAAGCATACTTTTGGTTAAAGTTTATCTCCACACAGACCTTAATCATCCTGCTTGGGTCAGTTCAACCGACGATTCTAATGAGGAGGGGTTCTTGTAAATCACATAGAAGGAAAGTAAAAAAGGTTCCCCCCCCCCCATTCAATCCCGTTGTTGTCAACATACCCAGCCTTTGGTGTATCTTCATCGTAAAATATTCCTGTTTCTCCAACCCGTCGTCTTCTTTCGCAGAGGTCACGTAAATTAGCAGAGTTCACTCCCCTTCTTCACTTGAAATATGTGCATTTGCTTCTTTTGTAATTAATTATTCCAAATTGCTGCAACTAGTGCGCGATCAGAGACAGCGTCCAGGAGAGCCGAGGTCCACACGGGGGCATTCTGCCTAGGGCCCTCACCCCCTTCTTTCAAATTAGGGGGTGATTTATGGGCACAGCAGGCAAGGGCAGTGTTCCCCATTTCCTTGGGGCAACAAGGGAGGCTGCCTACTCCCATAACAGCCTCTTAATTACCCCGTGTGGGTCGGAGAGATGGTATTGTCGGCCATCTTCCAATGCGCCCCCTAGTGGCCCCCAGCGATCGATCGGCAATTCCTAGGCGCTGAGGTTTTACCCACAGCGCCACCCGCGTCCCACCTGTTTTAAAATACATCACACTATAAATATGCATGCAAAAAGCATGAATAAGCTTTTTGTGATCTTTTAGCTTAGGTTTATCCTTTCCCTGTATTGAATTTCATCATATGAACAGGAAATTAACTGGCCTAGAATTTGTTTATGCCCCTGACCTCATCCATCCATCCATCCATCCATCCATCCATCCATCCAAGGAAGAACATATTTGGTTACATTCAGTGGTTTTTTCTGGGGGGACGCAGCGGTATGCATACCCCTAAACATGCTCAAGTCATTGTTTATCCTGCTGTAGCCTAACTGTAGCCTAACTGCACCCAAGTCTTGGCAAAAGGGAGGTGAAACCCTGGTTCCAATCCCTCGTCCATTGAGGTCAATGGTAATATTTCCTTGGGTTTGCTGTTGTTTAGTCGTTTAGTCATGTCCGACTCTTCGTGACCCCATGAACCAGAGAATGCCAGGCACTCCTGTCTTCCACTGCCTCCCGCAGTTTGGTCAGACTCATGTTTGTAGCTTCGAGAACACCATCCAACCATCTCGTCCTCTGTCGTCCCCTTCTCCTTGTGCCCTCCATCTTTCCCAACATCAGGGTCTTTTCTAGGGAGTCTTCTCTTCTCATGAGGTGGCCAAAGTATTGGAGCCTCAGCTTCACGATCTGTCCTTCCAGTGAGCACTTAGGGCTGATTTCCTGAAGAACACTCAGTTCTTCAGTGAGCACTCAGGGCTGATTTCCTGAAGAATGGATCCTTGGGTTTACAAGGAGCTAAATTAGACAGCGACCATAATGGTGATCTAATGGACTGCTTTTGATCTTTTGCATTCAGTTCCTTAACAGCAGATTTCCTCTGCCTTATTGCAAGCTACCTTTAAAACCTGACAGATGTCCTCCAGATTTTCTGAACCACAGCCCATTTCAGTGTGGTCATCATTGCATACAGTGCAGTGGCATCCCAATGCTTCCTTATTATAACCTCTCTCTCCCCCTCACCTTCCTTCCTTCCTTCCTTTTGCATACACTTTGCTTATTCACTGGCAACCCAGCTGTCACTATTGGCAAAAATATGGCTGGGTTGCTGTTCTTTCCCTAGTCAATTTGAATTCCTGTTGCTTTTAAATTGTGGGTGGACTTTTTGTTGTACCTGGTATTTAAAATACTTCATATTTTAATGTGGAAACTTGGAAACTGCCCTAACTCATTAGGGACAATGGGTGATTAAAAAAAAAAAAAAGGAATCACAAACATTAATTGACGAATGCACCGCTGCAGTTAGCTCAGCCAGCAGCATTAAGTATGCTGACCAATACTACACAGAACCTTTCTCTGAATTCTTTACTGGAACAGGAGAAGATGGAAACAAGCTGAGTCCTCTTCCTGGACTGCAGAGGAAAATATATTAAATTCCATTTCACACAGCTACATGCATTCATCTTACCACAACGTTACACCTTGGATCAGAACAGTAACTGAGCCATCACATAGACAAAAGCACAGGTGAAACACTTTAAAAATATTTATGCTGTATTAATTTTAACACATACACAGTGCCGGATTTACATATAAGCTAAACAAACTATAGCTTAGGGGGGCCCCCAAAAAATTAAAAGGGGGGAAAACTGTATGCACATTTCCAAAATATAAGATAAAAAACAAATAAAACCTACAGTGTTGTGTAAGCTCCTATGATGTAAGTAATGGGCCCCACCTGCTAGCCTGCTTCCTAAAATATCACTGGTTTGCTCATTTCTATATACGTATAGGGTGCCTATATTCTGCATGTGCAAATAGCTTTAGATACCTATTAGGCCCATAAATTACCATATAGCATATATTCAACACAAAACAGCGACAATTTGTTGTTGACAAAGGACAGCTGGACATATAAAGGGCCCCCTTACCTTCAGTAGCTTAGGGCCTCATCAAACCTAAATCCGGCCCTGCACATACATAGCAATCAATGAAATTGTTTGAAACAGTTTCTCATATAATGGTTTCTTTAATCCCCATTTGATTCCTTAAAACTTCCTTCTGTGTTTGCTTTCAACATGGAGTCCTTCCCCATTAATGAGGGACTAGATTTGATGTTTGTGACACAATTAATAGCAACCACAGTGTGTACTTTTAAATAACAGGCACGGGGGGGGCATTTCTTATGAAGATCATAGCACAAGAGTAGGAGATGCAACCTCGGTCATCATAACGGTGCTGGTGGTCATGAGAGACAGTGAAAGACAAGAAGTATGCAGCTCTGCCATGAGGTTTGCTACTTGCCTGGTCATCGGTTCCAGGTACAATTCCCATGGACCTTCTCAGCAAATAACCTTTACACCAGCTCTAGGCAGCAGGACAGATGTTCTTGCCTTTGAAAATAAAAACATACTGCACTGTATAATGCAGACTAGAATAACATTTAGGATTTACATGTTACCTGTGGGCGGGCACGCAGCCGAGATAAGGCACTATCCAATTGATTTCCCGTAGATGTCACATGGAGAAGAGAAGAGCTGGCTACAGATCTCGGAATCACCGGTGAATAGACTAATGCAGACACTCACTGCTTGAGACATGTGTAAGTCCTAAGGACTTGCCAGACATTATCTTGAGACAGCTCTCTGCTGGCATCCTGTCTACACAGCTTTATGTGTTATGTGTATAATTTATTACAGATCCCATCATCTTTAATTTAAGATACATGCCATAGCTTTGCCATGGATTTCAACAGACTTGTGTCTGCTTATGCTAGCTGTGCATTTGAGCCAACAGTTAATTGGTTTCAGCTTCAATATTATATTAGAAAGTAGCATATAGGCCGCACATCCCTGCATTTAATGAAACAGTGTCCGCCCCCACGGAAATCAGCAATGACAAATATGATAGTAGGAATCTTCCGCTACAAAGATTTTCAGTTGCTGTAAGTGCTGGGACTTTGGATGAAAAGGTATGAAGCTATTAATGCCTATCTTAATATATATTTGGGCTTGATTTTGAAGTATATGCTAACGTAGGCATTAACAACCTCATGCATTTTCATCCCAATAGTCTGAATAGTTTTATACCCAAAAAAACAGATTCCACAAGCAAAGTTATGCAAGGAACTTTAGACTACTGTTGAGGCATCTGATCAAGACTTGTATTTTAAAATGAGCTTAATATATATATATATATATATATATATATATATATATATATATATATATATTTGCAGATGCTTGTGTGTTTTTATGCCAGGCAGAAGACCAGCTGGCTTTGGCAGATGTTTATCCTCCTGGACAAGGGCCCCCTGATTTATAGCAGGAGCCAAAATTCTCAAAGTTGTAAAAGAAAATTACAGGCTAGGAGCAAAAGGTCATACTGACCATACATATTACAGAATACAATCAAGCTGCAAAAACACAATTAAGAGTTGGTAAATAGTAGGATTTATTGTTTAACAAAATATAATACCATGTGTCTCCCATTAGAGACTTGAGCCACAGGTTAAAGGGCAAGAGCTAATGGGAAAAGCAGCTGGCCAGGAAAGGGGGGTGTAAACTGAAGAAGTTTTACTTTGAAAAGGCCTTTGCTTCTAAAAATCTATATATGTTATGTATGAAATATATTGGCTTAAATGTAATTATGCAAAGGATTTAGAAAGTAAGAAATGTTAGATTCTTATGTTAGATTCTTATTTCATTGATGGTGTGTGAGAATGTGAACCCAAGATCTCTGATCTCTGTTTAAGATAAAAATTTAAAACCATTAACCATCTGTTTTGGAGGGCAATAGGGCAAGAAGGGCAAGAGGTGATCTGGTAATTAAGGTGCCTTGTTGAGGCAAATGTAAGATATATGGCTACTTGTTTGCCATTTATAGATAGAAGGAAATATAGCTCTTTGTCTCCCATAAAAGGTAATAGGAAATGGGTGTATCTTTTATGATTGGTTCTAGCAAACAGCCAATAGGAATTTCAACCAGGCTGATTGGACAGAGGCAGCCAAAGGAGGAGCAAGGGGGCTGGGCTGAGGAAATATAAGTGCTGGCCATCAGGGCTGGAGTGGGCAGAGCTTTGGTAACCATATACCACTGTGTCTCTCATTTATTTGTCTGACAAATAAATTATTATTTTAATTTCTCTATTGCTGTGTTGAATATTTCATTCCAGCTAAGCGTTAACCACAAGCAGGGTGCTACACTGTAATGACTATAAAAAAAAAAGGGAGTGTATATGCTGTAAAGACAATGTTGATGAAAGACTTAAAAAGAAGTTTTGACTAGAAAAGGTGAGGAGAGAAAGAGTGGGGGTCAAAGATCAGAGAACAAGGAGGCACAACATAGAAAATCCCTAGGATTTTTGGCAGGAGAGGGTGTTAGTAGGGAAGTTTTGTTGTTGCAAAATATGCAGATGGAACCTAAAATTACTGAAATGAAATGTTTATATTTTTAGCAATGGCTTTCAAACATGTTGCCACTTAATTGTATAAAACCATCTTTGAAAACAAAGATATCAGTATTTTTTTTTAAAAAAAGGAAATCATATAGTATATCTGGTTGCATACATAAAAAGCTACAGATGGAGTTTTTATATACAGTTGTTTGCTCAGTAGATAGAATATTGAATCCTTCACCCATTAACTGTATCCTCACTACAAATTTGCTGCACCTGCTATTTTACATCTCGGTATATTTCATACTGAATATTTATGGCTCATTCAGAATGAAATGTGAAGGTCTCTCTCTGGCTAGTAGCAGGACAATGACGACACCTACTGGGCACAGTTGATCAGTCTTCATTACACTGACATAGCCAAAATGGCTTTGCTTATTTTAGGGGTAGTGTCACTTAGCTAAATAAATGTTACGTCAAATAAGCAGGGGAATGCGATTGACTAACTGCATTTGAAAATTTATTTACTGACAGCATTGTCTAAGCAGCTTAAAAATAATAAAACATTAAAAAGCAAGAACTGAAATTGTGAACATGAAAACCCACTGAAGTTTAGATCTGTTTTGGACTTTTAGTGACTGTGTGTTTCTGTGCTCCCCGCCCCCATTTTCTGCTCCTGAAATCTTCATCACCCCCAGTCAGCGTGGCCCGCAGTTATGGACTATGGTCCAACAACATCTTGAGGGCACCGTGCTGGCTACCCCCAATCTGAACCAGTAATGGGGAAACTGAAATCTTTCAAATGCTGTTGGGCACTGACTGTTGAAACCTAAACCAGGAACAGCCAATATGATGCTGTCCAGATATTGTTGCACTTCTGCTCTCATCAGCATGGCATCAGGTCGGGGATCAAGGGAACTATAGTGCAGCAACAACTGGAAGGTCACAGGTTTTAATTTAACATAATAAACAGGTTAGCTGGCAGGGGTGTCAGCTTTAATAAAATAGGGAGGGCAAGTAAGCCCTGCTCTGCATAACTGAGCACATGACACAGTGCATGGACACCGTCTGAATAGCAATGCCCATCAACTGGAGGGGGGCTAGCCTCCTCAAATATTTTTTTGGGGGGTGAAGACCCCCTCAGCCCCTACAAGTTGGCTCCTATGTTAGCTGGAAAGCCATGCATCGCATGGGTTAAGGAGTAAGACAGCAGTGCATTAAAATCACCGTTGTGGCTGATAGAAGGCCTCACAGTATACTGAAGATGTGTGCTACTTCATTCAGTTCCTGGGGACTGAAGAAGAGAAAACATAGTTGTCAACTTTATTCCTTGAGTAAATGGCCTAAACTTTGTTTAATATGTTATTTTTTGGAAACATTAGTAGCAATAGCATTTATTTATATAGCTCCATCAATGTACATGGCTCCGTACAGAATTAAAGTAAGAAATTCTACCCCAAAGGGTGCAAAATCTAAAACAAATATAAGCAAAACAATAAAAATCAATAGTTTAAAATACTCGGTTCACAAGCCATTATACTTGAGCATAACAGAGCTAGCTAACCAGACCCAAAGGCCTCAGAAAAAAGGTAAGTTTTAAAGAGAGATTTGAATGTATGGAGTGGGGGGGGCAGCCCAAAAATGTTATGGAAGATGATTCCAAGTATATGGAGCAGCAAGAATGAAGATGCAACAGAGAACAAGAAAACCCTAAAACAATAAAGTCCAGAATTAGAAGAACAAAGAAAACAACTATGTCCATAGCGGGACACCAGGGTTGAGGGATAGGAAGGAGACTGACCCTCAAGGGCTTTAAAGGTAAAGACAATAAGCTTATTGAGTATTCTAGAGTTAACAGACAGACAATGAAGTGGCTGTGAAAGAGGAGAGGCATGGTCTGATAGAAGCGCCAAGGAAATAATCTTTGCTGCAGCATTTCAAATGGAAACAAGAGGACTGTTTGTCTTTGCTGTTTATTTATAGCCTGCCCATTAAGAATAGAAATCCCTTCTCAGCAAGAGAGCTGTGCTCCAGCACCAAGATAACAGAGGCTGCAGGATATCAAGGAGTCAACTCTTTTCTCTATATTTGTAGTACAATAGTCTGTCATCGCGCTGGCTTAGTCTGAGCTACTTTGAGGTGCAAGAGAAGCATGGATGGAACGGAGCCCTTGCAGGAATCTTCTTCAGAGGTCAAATCAGTGATGATACACTGGGCGAGAGATTTTGGTTATAACATACAATTGGCAGCATGGGAGAGGTTATGGAATTGGGATTTAAAGTTCACAGCATGCTATACTCTGAAAGAAAATTATATGAAAAAAATATACTGTTGGTATTTAACCCCCAATAAATTAGCTAAAATGTATAAATCAAGATCAAATGTATACTGGAAATGTAAAGAGAAAGAATGTACCTTCTATCACATGTGGTGGCATGTAAAGTAGTAAAAGAATTCTGGGAGATGATATACAATGAGTTGGGGAAAAAAGTTTAAAATAACCTTTTCTAAGAAACCAGAAGCTTTTCTTTTAGGAATTCTAGGTGCCGAAATCCCATGTGACCAGAAGAGATTATTCAAGTATGCGACTAGAGTTGCCCAGACCTTGTTAGTTCAGAGATGGAAAGAAAACACGGTCCCTACAAAGAAAGAATGGCAAATAACAATGATGGGCTATGCTGAAATGGCAAAACTGACAGGAAGAATTAGGAATCTGGAAGACTTACGTTTCAATAAGGAATGGAGAAAGTATATAATGTATTTTAAAAAAATATATATTGTAAGCAAGTATAATCATTAGTAGGACTGATATGACACTTATAGCTAAAAGCTGAATTACGGATTAGTTAAAGATTTGATAAAATTGGAGTGACAGATGAGATGCAGGAGAAAATGTTGGCATAAGGATCCACAAAAGGGGAGGAGGGAATTAAATGGGGATTTATTGATTATACAGTGGTACCTCGGGTTACATACGCTTCAGGTTACAGACTCCGCTAACCTAGAAATATTACCTCAGGTTAAGAACTTTGCTTCAGAAATCGTGCTCCAGCGGCATGGCAGCAGCAGGAGGCCCCATTAGCTAAAGTGGTGCTTCAGGTTAAGAACAGTTTCAGGTTAAGAACGAACCTCCAGAACGAATTAAGAACTTAACCCGAGGTACCAGTGTATCTTAATTGTTTTCTTTGTTGTTTGTAAACCTGAAAAATCAAAAAACAAACTTTAAAGAAAATCTTCCTCAGAGCATGAATAGGTTGCCTTGGGAAGAGAAAGATGTGAGGGGGGTGCATTGCTGACCATGGAAGAAAGAGAAAGTGGGTTGGGAGAGAGAAGCAGAAATGTTGTCCTTTTGGTGGCCCAACTGTGGGTTCAAAGAGCTGAGGAAGAAAGAACACATTGTGGTACCTGGGAGGGAAATTGAGGCATGGAGAGGGGAGTCACTGTAGCCATTGAAAGGGAAATTCTAAGGGAGTGAAATTGAGTCAGGCAATAGGTCAAGTGAGTAAGAGGGAAGCCCTTTGAACTACAAAAGAAGTGTGTCTGAAGACAATATACATCTGTGAATTTCAGAGTGGTATGTAAACCGGAGTGTGCCTCAGTATCCCCAACTGCAAAGTTTCAGAAGATGTTGATGTGCCTGGGACAGATTATGGAGAAATGATATAAAGTTCATGGCATGTACAGCACTTAAGGAGAACTATATGAAAATGATGTATAGATGGTATTTAACACCGGTTAAACTATCAAAAATGTACAAAACAAAAGATAATAAGTGCTGGAAGTGTAAAGAGGTAGAAGGTACATTTTACCATCTGTGGTGGCAATGTAAGGTTATAAAATGTTTTTGGGAAATGATCTATAACGAATTGGGAAAAAATGTTAAAAATAACCTTTGTTTAAAAAAACTGGAAGCTTTCTTAATAGGTATAATTGGAACAGATATACCGAAAGAATATAAAAGTTTATTTATGTATGCAACAACAGCCGCAAGGACATTGATAGCCCAACTCTGGAAAGAAGAACAAGTCCCAGTTAAAGAAGATTGGCAATGTAAACTAATGGAATATGTTGAAATGGGTAAATTAACTGGAAGATGTAAGAAATCAAGAGGACAACAAATATAAAAAAGAAGGGAAAATGTTTATTGCATATTTACAAATGCATTGTAAAGAAGTTAACACAGTAGCAGGGTTTTAAAAAACACTTGTAATATTAAGGACGATGTTTGAAATTGGAAATATTTAAAGATAAGAAAATTATACAGTGGTACCTCAGGTTAAGTACTTAATTCGTTCCGGAGGTCCGTACTTAACCTGAAACTGTTCTTAACCTGAAGCACCACTTTAGCTAATGGGGCCTCCTGCTGCTGCTGCGCCGCCAGAGCACGATTTCTGTTCTTATCCTGAAGCAAAGTTCTTAACCTGAAGCAATATTTCTGGGTTAGTGGAGTCTGTAACCTGAAGCGTATGTAACCTGAGGTACCACTGTAGACATGTACAACATAAGAAAATATAAAAGAACTGGGGGAGGGAATGGAGGGAAGTCAAGGGATTGGAGGAATCCCAAAATATGAATTTAATATGGTATGAAAACATTTTATTTTCTATTTTCTATTTTAATTTTAATTGTATTTGTTTATTATGGTATGTGAAGGCAATTTCTGATTGTGAAAAATAATAAAAATAATAATAAAAGAAGAAGAAGAAGATGTTGATGTGCATTCAGTTCATGTGGACAGCAGGCAACTTCTCATTGTGCTACTCCAAGCAGCTGCCTAAACAATCTGTATGTCTGGACCAGCCCTGCTTGGCTTATATAAAAGGCTGAGTTGCTGGTCTTCTTTGTCTCTTCTGATCCTACAATGTATTTTTTTGTTAAATTTAAAGCATTTCTAAACCACTTAATATTTTAGAAATTCAAAGTGGTATTCAAAAACAGCAGAAAACATTATCATAAACATCTATAAAAGAGAGAAGAGCACAAACAGGGAAAAGCAGGAATTCAGAAATAAGTCCCTAATCTAGTGGGTCAGGGAAAACCTGGGCAAAGAAAGATATGGGCCCCTTCAGATTTGTGTTTCATTGAGGATGTATTCTGCAACATACCGTAGTTTTGACACAATAATAGTGCATTGGTGGTCGATTTATTCTGCTTCATTAGTGGTTTCCCTCGTGCTGCTATATTATTGCTGTCTGAAAGGGCTACAGCACAACAAAAGTGGAACAAAAATAAACCAGAACCTTTGTGGAATAAAAAGGTAAGAGATCTCCGCAAGAAGTTACAGAACATTAACTATAGGGAAATGAAGCAGTGTGACAAACAGACACACACACACACACCTTCTTCAGATACAAATGGTATTAATAGCGGAATCATCTATGATTCCCCCAATAGTTTCATAAGTACAAATCATCATGTGTGTACAATTAAGAGGGCATATGGAGAGGTTCCATACTTTTCATGGGACACCTGAAGCAGGTGCTAGATGGAAGAACAATGGCAGAGAATATTATAAAGTTAGATTTTTAAAATAAAAAATCCAACGCTTGCTTCTTGAATATATATTACTTCCACTTTACAATCCAAAAAAAGAATATTCCTGTTATGAAGGATCAGCAGCAGGTGGGTGACTCACTTCCACTGACAGAATGACCGCGTCTGGTTTATTGTCTTCAACAAATAAAAGGATTTCTAATGAACCCCGACAGGTTATTTGGAAAGTGCTGAAGAACTAGGATCAGGTGCAGTTTTAGGTTTGTTTTGTTATTTTTCAATATTCATCTAACCTGTCAGGATCTCATCCAGATTTTTATTATATTATTTTATTTTTGGAATAATGAATGGAATTGTTTTATCAGTATTGATGCAGAGAGCATGAGGTGGAAAAAAATATACATTCCACTGAAATGCTGTCATCCAAATCTTTTGTTTAACTGACAAGAGTTGTCATGTTCTTTCGGTACCTGATGGGCAGAGTGTAAACTGATAAACAGCTTAAAATGAAATTGTCAATCACCATTACAAAGCCTCAGCTACTTTCTTCTTCAGATGGAAAGCAGTAAGAGGCCTCAAAATTCAGATTCCCTGTGCCCCTCTGGACATAGGAAGAGACAACGAACTTTGTGAGTATGATACCGGCCTCAGGGAAAGAGGGAACAACTATTGAGGAATGACACTCGGGGGTGTATTATAATCATTCTGGAAATAGCAGTTTTTACTCCTTGTCTCAGGAGAAGAAATGTTGCTGAATAGATGCATATAAAGAGAGACATGCAGCTTCCAGGTAGGGACCTAAACACAGCCAGCCTTCAAAATTCACACTTCTACAAATTTTGCAATGCTGTTCTCCAGGCAAGTAATATGCACAAAATCATACACATTATATATTTGTGTAATATATATTAATAAATATAACATACAAACATGTGTTACATTTGGGGGGGATGTATATTATGGGAAGCTGCATACACACCCATGTAAATTAGTAGAAATTTGTACTAAAATGCTGTTGAATTTTCACGAGTGTTTTTTTTTTTTTTAGAAGAAGAAGAGTTTGGATTTGATATCCCACCTTTCACTCCCCTTCAGGAGTCTCAAAGCGGCTAACATTCTCCTTTCCCTTCCTCCCCCACAACAAACACTCTGTGAGGTGAGTGGGGCTGAGAGACTTCAAAGAAGTATGACTAGCCCAAGGTCACCCAGCAGCTGCATGTGGAGGAGCGGAGACGCGAACCCGGTTCCCCAGATTACGAGACTACCGCTCTTAACCACTACACCACACTGGCAAACTAATGTGGAGAACTGAAAATAGGATTGGAAAATGAGAAACTAAATAAACAGATTTACTGTTCATCTCTACTACCAGGTGACCTATTTATTGTGGATTCATCCTCAATGTTTTTGCACAATGTTTGCAGGGAAGTTATATATGACTTCACCTGTTTATGGAGCACCCATGCCAATTAGTTTCCAGGGAGGCCACATCAAACAATTGTCCACACTTTCCAGTGCCATGATGTTCCCTACTGCAAGAAGCCAATCTTATTTCTTTTCTCTTTTGGTCTACTAAAATACCACCCAGTCCAAGCCATTTCTCTGCAATACCACACAAAACAATAGCTTCTGTGTCTGTAGCTCCTTTTGCCTCTTAAGCCAAACAGCACCATTATTATTATTATTATTATTATTATTATTATTATTATTAGCTTACTACAAAAAAATTCTCAAAGCAGCTTACATTTTTTCCAAGACACACACACAACAGCAAATTAAAATACATCAGAATATTTAAAAACACTAATTAAAAGTGCTGATTTTGCAGTAGCATAAAAGGAGCACACCCTCCTCCACCAGACTACAACACAAACAGCACTTAAGAGTGAAGCGCTGGAATAAATTAACATGGAGTTACATGCGACTTTTATATTTAAGTACATTTAATAATCTCCCCCCTCTCAGTTTCAGTAAAGTGGCTGTATTATGCACCTTTATACTGTGCTCTGGTAAAGGCAGCCTGTTCAGTGCTGGCTCCAAGATCTGGGGAGAACAGCTCTTGGGCAAGTTTCACTCAGATGGGTCCCTTTAGTCTGGAAGACACATTCTGACATTCATTTTTTGTTCTTTTGGGATAACCCATACAAAGAGAATGTCCGTGCTATAAGAGAAGAGTGCTGGTCCTAAGGCTCCCATCAGCTGCTCAACTTTGCCACTACCTGGAAGTGGTCCATTTGGGTACCAGAAAAGCCTTTCCTATGATGCAATCAGGAGCAAATTCTAACTTGAAGCTGCACCAGATGGGATGAGGGAGGGGGAAATCTACTTTCGGGTGGGGAAAGAGTAGGCAGGGGAAATGGCTCAAACTTCTCCCTTCTCTGTCACCTCTCTGCTCCGAATCTTACCCTGCAGAATTGCTTTTCCAGTTCAAAATATGGCCTGGCTTTTGTTACATGTGTTTGTACATATTGTGCCTTTTGGGGAAACGCAGGGAAGGCTGCTATAAACATAGCATTACAGGATTTTTGCCCAGTGGGAAGCTCAGTCGAGCTCTCCTTGTTACTAATATGTAATAGCAATAATGATAGGTTGATTAAGGACCATGCCTGTATCTGCTTTTGCCAGGAGACAGCTATCAGCATAGCTTTGTTGCTCTGGAGAGCATCAATCATACAGTGCCATAATGCAAGGCATGGATAGTAGGAGGAAGCTAACTGGAGTGGGTGGACTAAGGCTGGAGACAAATGATAGTCTTTTTGGAGTAATGGAGGCATCGTTGCCTGTGATGTGCACATCCATCCCATTCTTGTTTCTGGCCAAACAGTTCTACAGGTGTTTGTGAGGAGATTTCACCCCTCCCATATCCATGAATCTGCTGATGTTCTCTGCTGATTCTCCAGAGAGGAGGGGGCGGTTTTCTGCTCTCTACTTATTCCGCTCCAGCCTCACATCAAAGTGTCAGGGAGAGAGAGAGACTGAGTGTTAGAGATATCGTGTGTGTAGATAAGGTTGCTGCTAAGAGCAGCTGCAGACACTCAGTGCAGTTCAGCATTTTTCGTTTAGACCTCATTTAGCTCTGTATATAGTTGTGTATTATAGTTGTAGATAGAATAAAGAAGATATTCTACAGAGCTGCTCTCCGAGTCATTTATGCTCTGCTGTACTCTGCTATACTCTGCTGTGCGACGACTGTCTTCTTGTGGAAGTGAATCTGGTGCTCACAACTCTAAGCTGTGAGTCCACAGCACTTTGACCTGTTCCTGTGCAGAAGGTGGTCTCTGGAAGTGTTACCCAGCTCGCCTAGCCCAGTCGGGGCTGAAGTGGATGAGTCCAGTTGGTGGCACTGGCTGAAGGGCGATGCTGACAGTTTGTAGTGGCCTGGACCACAGATGACGGTAGAGCAAAACAAACGAATGTCAATAGCACCTCCAACATGCCATCTTCAACTCTCTTAAGAGCTGATTATCCTAAGGGAATTCTTGCCTTACTATAAAAGTGATGTGGAGGGTTTTTCTAAATGTTTTTATTAAAACATTTCATGGAGGAGCTTTGTACCTGGTATCAGATGACATCAGGTGTAGGGCAGGTGGGCATATAACTGACAAAAGATGGACTCACAGACCAAATGAGAACTCCTGGTTGGCCTAATTTGACCCACAGACCCACAGAAGTGCCTGACATAGATGGATTAACTATCAGATTCAGTACAAGCCAGTCCTCTGTTCCAGAACCTGCAGCCTATTGTTGCAGCGTGAAGAGCTCCTGTTCAGGGTTCCAGTCAGTCAACCATGCCCTCTTTTAGGAAACTCTGTTCCATTCCATCTGCCAGCCATCGTTCCACCCACCCCCTGCCCCCTCTCCCATGGTCACTCGGTCGCATCCCATAGGCAGTCTACGGCACTGGATATTGGATAGAGGACAATTTGCTTTGCTATTTCAAAAAGAAATATCTGAAAATATTTCTCAAACCCTTTTCACTCATTGGCACAATGTGTTTCAGGAATTTGAAATGCCATATACTTACTTTGCCTTAGAACATAAATATATTTCTTGTGGCGCAGAGGCTGAGATGGTTTGGATGCCGAAAGATCTGTGTGTTGTGAAGGGGCTTGAAAAAAATCCATGTTTGTGTTATTGCTTGGATTTATTTTGTGCTTCCTAGAATCAAGACCCCATCTGCAGCTTTGGTCTGATTATTTACTGAGCTGTGTCTCACCTAGATAAATCATTTGGGGTGGAGGTGAATATATATTCATCTTGATCATTCTCTGCTTTCCAAAGTCTACAGCAGAAAAGCTTGGCCCATTTCTGTAACATTATTGTCCACAAGAGTTTACAAGCATGATAATTTATACATCTGTAAGGTTATCCACAGAAATTGTTAAGTGCGAAATTCTTGGTTTGCTGCTGTGAATTCACAAGATGTGCCTTTCATGAGCATGTTTTAATTTTATATGAGATCCATGTTTTCTCGGAAGTGATTTTCAGTTTATAAATTATACCCAAGTATAGATGTCCAAGCACAAAATACATGCAACTGTCATCAGTATTTGGTGCATGTTCCTTTTTTTAAAAGGCTACATTTAGCCTTGTTTGCCACTTTTTGAAAGACTGCATGCCTCGATTTGTGCACAAGCGCACCCTTCACACTTGAGGAGAGGTGTGTGTATTTTGTAATTGGATATCTGAATCTGGACACAAAATGAAAAGTCCTGCGACCTAAAATTATAACTTGATCTGAAGGAGGTGGATGTGACAGCTTGATCCATAGATGCTTCCCACATATCTCTCTGCCCGTTATATGATATGTGTTTTATGAAATCCAAGCTGGGCCTTCAGTGGCTATAAAGAAAATCCAAATCTGTATTGTAAATGTCAGCTAAATTGCTGGCAAATAAAGGCCTGGGTTTTGCTGGAAGAGCAATAAGCTCAAGTGCACTGTGAGTTATTTATTTCCAAATGGGAGCCCTGCTATAGAAAATATCTGTTTGACAAGTGCAATGTGCAGAAGAAAATCATCCGTGCTGATTGGATGAGAGGTTGTTACCAATCAAAACACCACAGAGGTTAGCCAGAGAATAAGAAGCTGTAGGTTTGGAAAATAGATATAAACCATGAAATTGGGATCATGATGACACCCAGGTACATTTTTTCACATGGCCTAAGACACTGGTTAAGGGACCACTCGTCATTTATCCCATAACCACATTGAACAGGAACCTATTAAAAGGACAGAACCTCCAAAGAGGCAGCTACTAATTAACATTGTACATGTCCCTTAGTTAAAACAGACTTATTTGTAAGTAAACTTATAAAAAGATGTTGACCAGGCACAGGCAAACTTGGCCCTCCAGATGTTTTGAGACTACAACTCCCATCTTCCCTAGCTAACAGGACTAGTGGTCAGGGATGATGGGAACTGTAGTCCCAAAACATCTGCAGGGCCGAGTTTGCCTATGTCTGATCTTGACTGTAGAGAAAGCCACTGCTGGATAATATGTCAGTATATGAAGCGCTTATGAAGAACCTTAATTTTAATGCCACATCTAGCAAAGCATCCAGTGTTTAAAAAGTGGAAGGAACCATGGAATAGGAATGAAACCTAGATAACATCGGCGCATATGGGATCCCTTAGCAACAATATTAAAAGAAATCTACAAAAGGCAAAACTGGGACAGTGTTTTACCATGGAGAATGACACGTGAGGCAGGCACTCCAACTGAGAAACCCTTCTCCTACCTTCTCCTGAGCTTTCCTGACGGATGCAGCCAAGACCACTGTGTTGAAGCAACTCCACCCTAGTGAGTCGATTGGGAAAAATCTGTAGGTATTGTTGCTACCTTGTACGGCTAGATGCCAAGGGGCCTACCGCTCAGACTAGGGATGTACTCTCTGCGGCATTGCATTCTCTCTGCCTGCAAACCTGACAACAGGATACTTTTGCAATGAATCTGAATCACAAAGATCGCTGTCAATAAACCAACCAACAAACCTGCATTTATAATAAATGAAGCAAAATAAAATAAAAATCCGAGCACCGAGATTGATGACAAAGGAAAAGAAAAACTGACATGTGGGAATAAATAAATAAAAAAGAGTGCAGATATTATACTGCATGGCTGCTAAAAAATGTATTAGCATTTTTATTAGAGCTACTGCTATCTTTTGGGTTTTGTTTTGGCACATTCTCAGGAGGTATGAACTCTTCATTTAATGTAACGAGAGATTTACATGCAAGCGCTAATCTTTTATCTTTTACAACAATTACATGTTGAAGAAAATATCTTCCAAGCGATGTCAGCTTGAGTGACATGTGAGCACCCCTCTATAAGCATCTGTTACAGAAATTCTATTACTGAAAGTCTGTCACACTTTAAAATTGGAACAAACGTTGTAGGAGACCAAGAGAGTTAAAATGTTATGATGCTTGGAGGGGGGGTGTTTTCCACTACTATCACAGAGAGCCCATATATATATATATATATATATATATATATATATGCAAATTACAAACAATAGCACATTGCTTGATGGTTTACAAAATTCACACATTTGCAAAATGCTTTGGGAACAGAGCACTAAGTACTGTTCCTGTGAAAACAGAAGTGGAATAAATTAGCATTGTCTAGATTGGTGGATTGCTTTGGGGCTCCCTTATTTTCTTGTTTTCAGCAGGAACGTGTAGAAAGATCTCTCTCATTTCAAAGAAATGTGACTTCCCAATAATATTGCATGTGTTTATGCAAGGGGGATGAAAGAGAGCATTATTACCTCTTCCAGATGAGCCACCATCACCGTATTTTTTAAAAAAAAAAACTATGAAAACTCCAGTCCTTGTAGGAGTCAAGATGTGCAGACATTGTTTGTTTCATGCAAAACTAGTCTGCTCCTGCATTTCAGTGTTTTTAGCCAATGAATGAGGGTCATAGGAATGATACACATTTAATGAAGCAGAGCTAGCCCATTAACAAAAAGGGCAGAATGACACACTCATGGTTTGGAAGAACTTCCCTGTTCATTTTTAATCATTGGGTGGATCTAAACACGGGGGGGGGGGCACTATAAATAAGTCAGAAATTAGATTATTTTAACAAACAAAAAAATTCCTATGGGAAAAGTCATTTTAAAAAATTCCTGCTCTCTGGCACCATCTGGTGTTGCATGTTTAAAACACATTCAATTCTTTGTTTCTTTACGAAGGTAGCTGAGTCCCTTGTTTCTTTGTGTTCTTTTCCCCCGCTGGAGTAGTGGTTGCTGTAGAAATAGGGTTGCTTTTTTTAGGAAACCCCCAAACACGATTTTTTTGGTTTACTTGCCAAAGATCCAGGACAAGACTTCTGGAAATTCCGCCCCCAGACATCACTTCTGCCTCTGAAATCCTGGTAATACCTGGGGAAATCCGGACATGTGGCAACCCCAAGCTTTTAGTGTAGTTATGACTGGGCAGTGGTGTCAGGAGATAATGAGTGAATGTAGGACAGCCCTCCAATGTAGTTCAGTGTTGTTATCCAATTGGCTTCATTTGAAAAAGGAAATTGAAAAAGGACCCCAGAAAAGAACTGCATACTTCAACCCACTGAGAAGCAATAGATTTGTACACCTAGCATGGAAGTTTGTCAGAGGGCAGGCCTACCTACTCTAGCCCTCAGCAGTTATGAGGTCCCTAGTCCCCTGATATACCAGCTCTGTCCTGTTCTAATCAATTCCCCCACTTCAGAAAAATTCCTGCTGGATCAAACCAAAGACTCATCTAACCCATCATTCTGTATTTACAGTGGCCAACCAGATGCCTATGGGAAGCCCACCTGTAAGACATGAACAAAAAAGCTTGTGGTAAAAATTATTTCAAAATACAAATGTTCCATTATGTTCCCTAGAAGGGCTGGTAGTAGTTGAAGTCCAACAACTTTTGGAAAGCCACAAGTTCCCCATATTTGCATTAAAAAAAACATCAAAACCATTATTGTTTCAAAACACTGGTGATTATAGTTTGCATGGTTGTGCCACTGCTATCTCATTAACTAATTTCAGAGAATGTTGATCCTTGTTTTCTTTCTTCCCAAAGAGTAAGATTTAGATGGCACTGAATGAGGCTGTTTTCACACAAGTTTTCCTCTGGGACAAATAGGCAAGTAGGAGCTATTCCCAGGAGTGATCAGATACGCACAAAGCAAAAGCCATCGCTTTTTTAAAAAATGTTTTGTTTTTTTAAAATGTGCATTTCATAGAAGGGCTCCTGGCAGCTGATCTGAGAATGCCTTAATTATTCCAGATTAGACATGTGCAAACATAAAGACAACAGATAAAAGGTAATGTTTAATAACGTGAAATCAACCCAAACCACGAAGCTGGGGGGGCGGGTAGTCAAGTTAACCGCATCATGCAAGAAAACAGGAGCGGATAGGCAGCAGTCATAGGCTGAACTTTCTGCAGGTGAGGTGCAACATGGGGGGAGCTGTGCATGGTGGTCACATACAAAAACGTAATTTTGCTGGCCATGTTCCTGATGGCTATGCACTCAGCGTTACTGAGAAAGGGGCAGTATGGGCCCTATGTCCACAGACCATCCAAGTGCCCCTATTTTCCAGGGACAGTCCCGGATTTACAGAAGCTGTCTCGGTTTCTGATTTGATCCCAGAATGTCCCACTTTTACTTAGGACATCCCTATTTTCATCGGATAAATGTTGCAGGGTGTGGAATTATCCAACCCCCGAGCCATCTGAAGGCAGCCCTGTATAGGGAAGGATTTCTAAAAATTAAAAAAAGTTTAATGTTATATTTTTAATATATGTTGTAAGACATCCGATGTGGTTGGGGGAAGCCTGTCAGATGGGTGGAGTATAAATAGTAAAATGATGATGGAATTGGACGTCCCTATTTTCATCAGAGAAATGTTGGAGGCTGTGTGTCCAGGTCTCCCATGCTTTCAGGAACCCTGCATACAGGGCATGCCGTACATGCAGATGATTCCTTTTTCATGTACACTTATAAGGTCCTTCTCACAAACACCACAAGGGGCCATGGCCAACATATGACTCAGCATCAGGTGCATGGTGCAGCCCACTTCACTCCCCACACAAATTCACTGAATGCATGAGGTTTGTAGGAACAGTTCAAGAGATGAGGGGATTATCTATGAAATAAGATTGGGTAGCCTGTTCCCAGCACAGGAACAGTTGCAGCTGTTGTAGTAGCTGAGGGTCATAAAAGGAGCTCATAGCAATGGATGCCCTAAGAATCTATTGAGAAGTTACTGTTCTTCTCAAACATTTTTGTATTACCAGCAACATCAAAGCCAGAGCTGAGCTCTTCTTAATTCCAAAAGCACCACCATGGCACACATTTAGCATTTGTCGTGGCCACAGGTCAAGACTTCCTCAGAAGCTGAGTCCTTCAGCAACTGCAGCTCCAAGGAGATGGGTTCGTACCGCAGTCCATTCCATGTGGATGCACAGACATTGCGGTCTGCTCCCTGTGTTCTGAACCCTGAGTGGCTGGTTCCCAAACACCTGAGGAGATCAACAGAGCCCTGAAGAGTGATCCCCACAGCCGAAAACTCCATTACCTCAAAGAAACGAACAGTTATAGAAGGAGGCACCGATTGTTTAACTAGTCAGGAGACAACAGTTAGATAACGGGGCCATTGGTCTATGACTACTTACCCCAGTCTATGACTACTTACCCTCATAGGAGGGCTGGATGAGGCCTTTTCAATGGTGGCATCCATGCAGTAGAATTCTCTCCCCAGAGAAGCTCACCAGACACTTACCTTATGGTCTTTTTAGCAGCAGGGAAAACCTCTTTTCTGTTTCTAGGACCTTTTAATACATTTTAGCTTTAAGCTGTTTTTATTCTCTGGGACTTGTTGTACTTCAGTATTCTTTTGAATTTTAAAATGTTGCAAGTTGTCCCAAGAACCCTGTTATAAATCCTGCAAATTGATAAATAAATAATCTTGCAGACGGGACCATTACTCATTCCGGAGAAGCCAGCAATCTGAACAGCTGGCCCATAGTGTGCTATCTGAGTAACACATTTGTTACAAGATGTTAGGCCTTACTTATACAATTAAAATTGAGTGGTCATTATTCTAAAATAATAACCAGTAGATAAATAAACTAGGAATTTCAGGGTCTTACAACACATTGCCTTACTGACTTAATTGGCTCAGTCGTAGGATACTGTATCTGCATACTAAATTGCGCCTACCAGAGATAGCATTTCTGGCCTTGTTTACCCAGTTATTTGCTCACCCAAAACAGTCAAACAACATCTGAGGGCCACAAGTTTCCCCATCCCTGGCTTACCCTGGGTGAAACAGGAGCCGCTCATCTTGTAAGGAGGACTTTTTTCATAGAATCATAGAATCATAGAGTTGGAAGAGACCACAAGGGCCATTGAGTCCAACCCCCTGCCAAGCATTTTTGATATTAATATTTTTATATCTTGTTAGGAGGACTTGACTCTCAAAGGATAAATACAGGACTGATTCATACATGCCTCTACATTACTCAATATAACACAGAATTCAGTTGCTTCTGACTGAACATGAGATAATTCGTTCAAGTGGATTTTGGGTTAAGTGATATATAACATGCATGAGATTCTTCATCTCAGGGTCGTGGGCCCCACGTCGGGCAAGAGATTCCTGCATTGCAGTGAGTTGGAATAGATAAGACTTGTGGTCCCATCCAACTCTACAATTCTATGATTCTGCAACAGAAGCTGCTGCATATCGATTCTGCATATGAGACCAGTTTCACACATGCAAGTCATCCTTTAATCGAGTTCTTATTCTAGGATGCTCGATCACATTGAAGAGCCCTTTGAGGTGTGGATCACACAGCTCATTTCATAAAAGGAAGCAGAGATAAAGACTGTGCAGATATTGGGTTCAGTGTTAGGCACTGAAAGAGATTTCATGAAATCAAAGTCATTCTGAGGAAACACTCCGCATCTCATTGGTACAGTGGTACCTCAGGTTACATACACTTCAGGTTACATACGCTTCAGGTTACACACTCCGCTAACCCAGAAATAGTGCTTCAGGTTAAGAACTTTGCTTCAGGATAAGAAAAGAAATCGGGCTCCGGCGGCGTGGCGGCAGCAGGAGGCCCCATTAGCTAAAGTGGTGCTTCAGGTTAAGAACAGTTTCAGATTAAGAACGGACCTCCGGAACGAATTAAGTACTTAACCTGAGGTACCACTGTATGTGCCTTTGCACCTCAGTCCTGACAAAAAAAGCATGTAAGAAATGTTTAAACATTTCACTTATGTAGGAAACTTAGAACGTTGCTTTAAATCTTTTCAGAGCTAGAAATACGTGATACATTTTGGTCCGATTCTGAAGAGTAAATATTTTACTTATTGTAAAAGTAAATATGAACTGACAGTACAAATGTAATTATTACTCTGTTGGGGGACTTGTTATTTCTCATTCCTTTGACCATTCTATTTTGAAGATACCTTTTAAAGCCTTTGCTTTGCAGGAGTCAAATCAATGGTATATATTATCAAGAAGAAAGTACGCAGAGAGACAGCACAGTCTTCCGATTCATTTTATCACACTTGCATTCTAAAATGCCATAATTATGGCTAATTTTGCCTTTCAAGCCCCAGCATGACTCATGCCTAGAGACAATGGATTTTACATTTTGCCAGATAGACCTGACAATTATATTTTAAAACATTTATTTTTACACCTTTAATAAAAGATAACCCTCCAAGTTAATATTCCGTCGCCACTGGGTATTAAAATTGTGTGCTGCTAAAGTGCCACCTACTGTATCAGCAGGAACAATACACGGCATGATAATGTGAGTCTTGCTCATAAGTTTTGGAAGCCAACACACACTCTTAGTTGTGTGTAGGATTAAGAACTGTGCAATTTGCTCCCAGAAGTCTCCCAGCCATAGGCTCAACAAAACAATATGTGACTTATGGGATTGTCAGCGCAGTCTGCAGGGTCAGGGTCAAGCTCTGGGAGCAATTGCACACTTTCTGAGATTTGTGCATGCATTCTGTGCCTTATTTTAAGTACTCTTCTCACTTCTAAAATAATTACAGTGTTGTTGAATATTCTAGGTATTAATTGCACTGATTCCTCATATCTGTGGGACCAGGAGTAAAGCACTGGTAATACCTTTGACTACTTTTTCTGAGAAACACAGCTCCAGTTCTGTGACCTGTTATGGGTAACTTTTGCTAGGTTTTCAGGAAACTAGATAGAGGATGTTAAGTCCTATCCTTTATTAATTAGCATTTGTGAAAAGCTGTTTCTGAAGCAAGCCTATGGTCTGCTTAAAAAAAGAAAACATACAGTAGGGCTGTGGCCCTCCAGGTGTTATTGGACTACAATTCCTACAACCCCCAACTATAGGCCATGCTGACTGAGGAGGATGGGAACTGGAGTCCAATGCCCTCTGGAGGGCCCCAGGTTCCCCATCCCTGTCATGGGGCAAGAGACCACACACAGGATAGCAGCATGCTTATGTGGAACAAACCCCATGGCACTGTTCCTTTCCTTTCCTTTCTGCCATGGTGCGTCTGCAGCCTATGCACCGTTGTGAAAAATAAAAGGTGTGGATGCACCTGCCCTAACAAACCTCTCAGATTCAAGCCCCAAAGCTCAAAAAGACTGAGTGCAGATACAGAAGGTGGAAAAAACATCCCTTAACAGCCTGTTTCCTTCTGGCATGCAAGCCTCTGACTGTCCTGGCATGCTGCCTTGGCATGGATGCCAAGGGAACATGGGTGGGTGGATGTAAAGAATCTGTAATGCCCTATAAGGAGAAAGACCACACTCCATGGTGTTCGTTCTGTGGCAGTGTCAGCAATATACTTTGAGTTATTCCAGGAGCAGTCAAAGTCTAAGTTATTGTTCTTGTCTAGAGTTCATTTAAAGTTGGTTTGCCACCAGTGATATTTTGCACCTTCCTTCCAGGACCAAGTTTCAGAAAAGATCTACCACTTTAGCAAGGCAAATTATAACCCAATGATCTCTTGGCACACTCAAAACATGTTATAACCAAATAAATGAACCAATGGTGACAACATACCAATAGGAAGCGGAAGTCAGTGTGCCAAAGACAAAAGGATATTTTTCAAGATACATGGCAATGTTGTCTTGTGCTATGTAGATGCTTGTTTATACATGACAGGCACCTGCCCTCACATGTGTGCACACTAAGCTGTTCAATTATTGCTACAGCAATGTGATTCAAGACGCAATGATAGAGTTGGTGGGTGGACTAAGTCTAGTAGTATGCAATAGTAAGGAAGCCTGAGGGAACTCCAAGATTTGAAGAAATATGTAAAATATTGGATTGCTATTGTCGAGCATAGAGTGACTGTTGTGGAATGGAAAGAATAGAAAACCAAGCTGGAAGAAGGGTTGCAATGGAGCAGGGCGGGGAACTTCGGCCCTCCAGATGCTGCAGAACTGCATGAATTCCAGCAAGCATGGTGAAATATACTCAGAGTCGCAAAGTGATTTCATGCTCTTTATTCAGCTCATAGTGGTGAGGAGGAATGAATGAATGTCCCCTCAAGGTATCTGCTTTATATACATTATTTACACAATGGGCTGCACATGATTGGCTAATTCCGGAATTCTACTGTAAGCCAATCAGGTTGTGGATTCACTTCTATCTGGAGCATGATTGGGTGGTTCCTGCCAACCAATCATATTGCTGCATTGTTCTAGGACCAATCTGACTGCTGCATTCTGAATCCTATTGTTCTAGGACCAATCAGACTGCTGCAGTTTGGATCCTATTCAACTCAGTACATAACACCCCTCCCCTCTAAGTTCCAGTCCTGCCCGGGAGGTCGTATTCATAGTCCTCGAGGTACGCCGGTGGCCTACGTGTGCGTTGCGGCCTGGGGTGTTCCCTGGTCCGGGGTTCAGGTTCTGGCTCATGTTCCAAGGATGCTGGCTGTGATGGGCCTGTCTGGTCTGGTGCAACCGGCTCGCTCAGTCGTGGTTCTGGTTCCGGTGTCCTTTTGGCTTCGCGGGTCCTCTCTGTATTTACTGATTCTGCCTCTCCTGCTGGCCCCTCCTGCTCTATGGGCCTCACTGCCCCTCTGTTCCCTTGGGACTCCTCTGACCTTTCCTCCTCCTGGTTTTCTCCCGGGAATCGTCGCCGTATCTGGTCGCAGTGGCGGCGCCAGCATTGCCCCCCATCCGTTAGCACCTCGTACGACACGGGACCAGTGACCCTGGTGACTGTGGCGGGTACCCATGCTGGGCCTGCCCCAAAATTCTTTGCGTACACTGGGTCCTGGGCCTCGAAGGTCCGGGGGTTCCTGCCTTCCCCCACCACTACCTCATCCTGAGCTCTATCGGGGTGAAGGCGGTCCAATCTGATTGCAAGGCGCCGACCCATTAGTAGTTCAGCGGGGCTCCGGCCAGTCGTTGAGCTGGGGGTGCTGTGTTGTGCTAGGAGGAATGTGGCAAGGCGGTACTCCCAATCCCCTTGCGTCATGCGGCGAAGGGTGTCCTTGGTGGTCCGCACCATGCGTTCTGCTTGGCCATTGGTGGCAGGGTGGAATGGCGCCGAACGGATGTGGCGGATGGCGTTCTGCGCTGTGAAGGTTTGGAATTCTCCTGACGTAAATGCAGTCCCGTTGTCTGAGACGAGAGTGTCAGGGAGCCCGTGGGTTGCAAACAGCCTGCGTAGTACCCGGATGGCTGCGGACGTAGAAGTGGACGGTACCAGTGCGACTTCCAGCCATTTGGTGTAGGAGTCCACCACTATGAAGAATGTTTTCCCCTGAAAGGGGCCAGCGAAGTCCACATGCAGGCGTGACCATGGTGCTCGGGCGGACTCCCAGGACTGGACTGGGGCCCTTGGGGGATCTGGGCGGGATTCTTGGCAGGCCTGGCAGTGTTTGACCCAGGCCTCTATCTCTCCGTCGATCCCCGGCCACCACACATAACTCCTGGCAAGGGCCTTCATTCTTACTACCCCTGGGTGTGTCTCGTGTAGGGCTGTGAGGACCCTTTTGCGGAGGGGCTGGGGAACAACGACCCTGCTTCCCCATAACAGGCACCCCTTGTGGGCTGACAGTTCATGTTTGCGGGTTGTGTAGCCGGCGAATTCTGGCCCGGGGCTGCTGCTGGGCCATCCCCTCCACGCCCAGTCCAGGACGCGGGAGATGACCCTATCTTTCTTGGAATGGTGTGCAACTTCTTGTGCCTGAATGGGGCGGTCGGGAAGCAGCTCCAGGCTCATAACCTCTTGTGCAGGTGCTGGGTCGGGGCCTGTTTCCGGTAGTGGTAGCCTGCTGAGGGCGTCCGCATGGCCCATCGCCTTCCCAGGGCGGTGAATCAGTGCATACTGGTAGCTGGCAAGGAAAATTGACCACCTGAGGACACGAGGAGACAGCACTTGGGGGGTCTGCTTTTCGGAGGCAAACAAGCCAAGCAAGGGCTTGTGGTCAGTCACCACGGTGAAGGGCCGCCCGTACAAGAAATCATGGAATTTTTTTACTCCCTTCACGATTGCCAGACCCTCCTTGTCGATTTGCGAGTAGTTCCGCTCGGTTGCGTTGAGTGTCTGGGAAAAGTATGCCACCGGTACCTCTCTTCCATCCGGGAGTTGGTGTCCCAGGACAGCGCCAATGCCATAGGGTGAGGCGTCGCATGCTAGCACCACCGGCAGCCTCTCGTCGAAGTGTGCCAAGACCGAGTTTGAGACAAGCAAGTCCTTGACTGCCTGGAATGCGGCCTCCTGGCGCTGGCCCCACACCCAAGGGGCCCGCTTGTCCAGGAGTCTGTGTAGGGGCTCCGCTACCGCCGCCTTGTGGGGAAGGAAGGAATGGTAAAAGTTCAATAGTCCCAAGAAGGCCTGAAGTTCAGTCTTGTTCTTGGGCGCTGGGGCATCACAAATGGCCCGTACCTTGTCCCCAGTCGGGTGGACCCCTTCTGCGTCCACCATAAATCCCAGAAAGTCCACCTGAGGCACTCCTAGTAGACATTTTTCCCGCTTCACCTTGAGACCCGCCGTCTGGAAACGGTGCAGAACGGTGCGGAGGCGGTCCTCAAACTCCTCTGGTGTGGGCCCGGCAATCAACACATCATCGAAGAAGGGGGTGACGCCAGGAATCCCTTTAAGGAGAGAGTCCATTAGATTCTGGAATATGCCTGGTGCCACGCTGACACCGAATTGCAGCCGCTTTACCCTGAACGCTCCTCTGTGCGTCACAATCGTCTGTGCCTCTGCTGTGGCCTCATCTACTGGCAGTTGTTGATATGCTTGGGCCAAGTCCAGCTTGCCAAAAATTTTCGACCCAGCCAGGGTGGCAAGGACATGGCTGACCACTGGCACTGGGTATGCATGGGCCGTGAGGGCCTTGTTTATGGTACATTTGTAGTCTGCGCAGATGCGGACCGAACCATTCGGCTTGACGGGTGTGACGATTGGGGTTTCCCAGGGGGCATTAGGCACCGGCTCCAGCACGCCTTGCTCCACGAGTCGGTCCAATTCCTCGTCTATACGGGGTTTCAGGGCGAACGGGACCCGGCGGGCCTTGAGCCTGACTGGTCGTACTGCGGGGTCAAGCTGTAGAGCAATGGGGGGGCCCGTATACTGTCCCAATTTCCCATCAAAAACCCCCGGAAATTCCTTGCATATGGCGTCCACGTCCACTTGTAAGCTCGTGTGGTTCACCCCGGTGACGGCTAGCCCCAGTGGTCCAAACCCTGCCAATCCCAGTAAGCTAATGTAGGGGCCCTTGACCACAAGCAAGTCCAGTTGCCGCGTCCGCCCTCGGTATTGCACCCTGAAGGTCCCCACCCCCATTGTGGGGACCTTACGTTTCTGGAAGTCCCGGAGGGTGAATGGGGCCGGCCTGAGTTTGGGACCCCCAGTAGGACACAGTTTCCTTAAGGTCCTTGCCGAGATTATGGATAGAGTTGAACCCGTGTCAAGCTCCATGCGGCATGGGGCCCCCTCTATCTGTACCTCTACATAAATTTTCTCTACGTTGGGGTGGGGCAACTGGTATACCTGGAAGTCCGTGAGCTCCGTCGAGTTGCCTTGGTGTGTTGGGCCCCGGGACCTGGGGCTCTTGGATTGGTCATCTGATGCCTGGCGTCGGGTGGGCCGAGCTCGACACACCCGGGCGATGTGTCCCAATTTTCTGCACTGCCTGCACTCTGCGTTGCGGAAACGGCAGGTCCTCCTCTCGTGACTGTCTCCACAGCTTGCGCAGTTCCCTGCTTCTCGTCGAGGCAGCTGTGGTATGTGGGCTGCTTGAGTGCGCTGCTGTACTCGGTGCACCTCCTCCCTGTTGGATCCTGAGTCGTCGGTGAGGTCTTCGTGGTGGACCCTCGGTTGGGACGGCTGGCTCGGCCGTGCCTCTTGCGTCGACCTCTCGGCAGCTTCCGTTGCCAGGGCCTCCTCCAGAGCGACCTGGAACGTTAGGTCCTTCTTAGCGTAGAGGCGTCGTTGCAGCTTCTCATCCTTCAGGCCACCGACGAGGCGGTCACGAAGCATGTTCTCCAGCTCTGAGAAGTTGCAGAACCGGGCAGCTTGGCGGAGAGAGGTCACAAACCCAGTTATGGTTTCCCCAGGGGCTTGCCGCTTTGCATAGAAGGCATTTCGACGAGCCACCACAGAGGGCTGTGGCGAAAAGTGCCCCTTCAGCTGTTCCATTATTGTTTTGTATGGAACAGTAGCGACGTCTTCGGGTGCAAGGAGAGCCCGGGCGATTTCAAACGTCTCCTCTCCGCAGACGCTGAAGAATATCGCCCTCTTCTTGGCGTCTTCTTCATCGGTGACCCCTTTGGCTTCTAGGAGGAAGGTGAAACAGGAGGCATACGCTTCCCAGTCTCCAGATGCTGGGTTGAACGGCGAGAAGCTGCTGTCGGTTGCCATTCTGAGTTCCTTGTGTCCCGGAGCTGAAGCCTGGATACACGGTGCGAGGCAGCGGTGCGGCAGGTGGCGGTGCTGCGGTGCTGTGTGTGGCAGTCAGCTCAGCGGGATCCCACCTTCGTCGCCAGTGAAATATACTCAGAGTCGCAAAGTGATTTCATGCTCTTTATTCAGCTCATAGTGGTGAGGAGGAATGAATGAATGTCCCCTCAAGGTATCTGCTTTATATACATTATTTACACAATGGGCTGCACATGATTGGCTAATTCCGGAATTCTACTGTAAGCCAATCAGGTTGTGGATTCACTTCTATCTGGAGCATGATTGGGTGGTTCCTGCCAACCAATCATATTGCTGCATTGTTCTAGGACCAATCTGACTGCTGCATTCTGAATCCTATTGTTCTAGGACCAATCAGACTGCTGCAGTTTGGATCCTATTCAACTCAGTACATAACACATGGCTTAATGGCCAGGGGTGGTGGCCGTTGTCATTTAGCATCTGGAAGACCAAAGTTCCAACATCTGCAGTGCAGCATCGTGTAGAAGGGCACAGATGTAAGAGGGAACAGGAGCATTCTGCACTGCAACGTTTTGTTGTAGGTCCTATTAGTCACCGTGTAACTTAAAATGTTTTCTGGCCGCGGAAGGGAGCTATTTCACCTAGACTCGTCACAGGCTTCTAAGGACAGCACCAGAAACGCCAGAGAGTTGGGGAGTGTCTTTGAGATTATGTGTCTCCCCCAGCCACTCCGTTGCCTACTTTACCAACAAGGAAAAAAAGCAAAGGAACTTTATTCCATCCGACCTATGGAACAAGATACCCCCATCTGCATATAGGACACCATAATCACCAATGCAGGGATCTGCACACTGGGAAAAGGTGGATAATCCTGAGCGGGAATCAGTGAGGAGAGACCTGAGACTCATTTCGAAAACAAAACCTAGGCGATCGAAGCTCACGTGGCAGCCTCTCCACAGCTGTCCATCTATTTAGGGGGATCCGTCAGTCATTCCAGCTCTTCCTTTCCTCCAACTCCGTATGGCAAACTTATTTCCCCCAAACCATAATTCTTTCCCCGCCCAAAAAAGCAGGTTCTTCCTTCCTCCACCGCCCACCAAATCAACCCCTTTTTTGCACGACCCCGTATCTCGCCCTCCCAGCGCTGTACGGTCCTCCCCCCGCCAGGTGCCGCTCTCCGCAAACATCTCCTCTTTCCCGCCGCGCGCCTTGCATAGCCGTCTACCCGCAACGCCTGATCCTGATTTGAATAAGCGGTGACGTGTGCGTCGGCGAGCCGCGCGAGTCCCGCAGCTCCGAGAAGCCGCGAGAGCAGGGAGCGCTTGACGCGGGGGTCAGAGCGTGAGAGTTGCGGGCCCGGCGGCGCAGGCAGCACCAAAGGCAACTCCATCACCCCGCAAGGACCCCCCTGGGGTCCTCACCCGAGGCCCATTTGCTGGCAGTGGCGCAGCAGCCCCCCTCCGCTTCGTGTCATTCCGGGGAGCTGAGGGGAAGGGGAGAGGAAGCAAGGAAGGAGCGGGACAAGACACCGGGCCGAGCCTGCCTTCCGAAATGTCGACCAAGAATTTCCGCGTCAGCGACGGCGACTGGATCTGCCCGGACAAAAAGTGAGCGGAGGAGGAGGAGGAGGCAGCGAAGGGAGAAAGGCCGGGCGGGCGAGGGAGAGGCCTGGGGCGGGACGCGGGTAGCAGTGAGGCCTCGGCCCCCGTGGTGTCGCGGGGGCCGGGGAAGCGAAGGCGCGGGCGGGCGGGCGGAGGGAGCGCGCTTTTTTCTCTCTCACACACACGCCGCTTTCCTGGGGAACGGAGAGGTAGGCCGCTGCTGCTGCTGCTGCTGCTGGGCCCGCTTTCCCTCACCCCCTTTAATGGTCCTTTTGTCAAGCGCCGAGAGGGATGGTTGGAGAAACGCGCGTCTTCGCTTTGCCCGTTGTTGTTGCCGTTGCCGCCGGTCGTCCTCCTGAGCTGCTTCGTTTCCCCCTGCAGAATATTCCTGCCTGCGGGTGAAAACCCGGGAGTTGGGAGTTTCCGGCCGTTCATTTGTTTATTGAGTTTGTATCCCACCTTTCTTCTAACGTTCGGCCTCATTGCAAGGGCCAGGGTTGTAGTGAGTGAGAGCACACGCTCCAGCATTATTATTATTATTATTATTATTATTATTAATAATAATACCCCGCCCATCTGGCTGGGTTTCCCCAGTCACTCTGGGCGGCTCCCAACAGAACATTAATAATAATTATAAGAATAAAGTGATAAAACATTTATCCCATGAAAATAGGGACAGCCCAATTCCATAATGATCATTTTTTATATTTATACCCCGCACATCTGACTGGGTTGCCCTAGCCATTCTGGGCAGCTTTGAACGTATATAAAAACATAATGAAACATTAAACATTTTTTTTAAAAAAGAACACTTCCCTATACAGGATTGCCTTCAGGCAGCTCAGGAATCAGAAAACTGCATGCTCTTCAACATTTCTCCAATGCTAATAGGACATCCCTAAGGAAATGTAGGACATTCTGGGATCAAATCAGAAACTGCGACAGCTTCTCTAAATCAGGGATGTCCCTGAAAAATAGGGACACTTGGAGGGTCTGCAGTGAAAATAGAGACATCCCCTCCAACATTTTCCCACTGAAAATAGATGTCCTATGGAAAAGTGGAACATTCCAGGATCAAGTCAGAAATCTGGGACTGTCCCTGGAGGATCTGTGAGAGGGAGATAGACTTTGAAATTTTCTCCACGCAATGTGTAATTCTGTACATCTTTTATCACATGCCCCCCTTTTCTTACTCATCTCTTTTTTCTTTTTCTTTTGCACTGCCATTCTGGCAAAGCAAGTTCAGCTGAGTTCAGTGGGGTTTAGGCTCAATGTGCGGGGTTGCTGCCTCGTAGTGGCCGCTTTTCTGTTCAAAATGTGCTGCATTGCCTTTTGAAGCAAAGCAGCTATGTTTGCTATGAGGGATGCATGGGATGTTCTGTGGATGTTTTTTGACAATTGTTTTTGGAAACCTGGCAGCCTTGAATTGCCATAGCACTAGAAAGTTAGGGGGAACGACAATCATAATGTCTGCAGAAATGAAAGATAAATGTGCCAATCTCTGTTGGAACAAGTTCAAATTATTACATTTTCGAATCTCATGCTGGAACTAGCTAAAATACCATGTAGTAGTGAGCAAGCTAAGAACATGAAAAGGCATTGGTGGGAAACTATATTGTTCAGCTGTTTACACATTTTTATCACTCATTGTATGTGTTTCAGATAGTATTTTAAAAAGCCAGTGAATTCTAAACACTTAACATATACTGGTATAAAACATATAAAATTGAGTCATTGGCTGTGTTTATGCATTGCTGAGCCATGTTTTGTTTTAAACATGGCTTGTTCAACAAACTACAGATCACCTCACCAGTGAGGAAACAAGCTCCACCTTTTTCTTTTCGCTTGCTTTCAGCTGCTTTTGCTGGGTTCAGGTATAAGGCCTAGCATTTGTTAAAACAGCCCTGGTCCATAAGCCAACAGCAAATCAGTTCTTTGGTTGTCCTTGAATATTTCCACCACACTTGCCATCTTTTCCTGCCACACCAGTGTAGTGTTTTGAGAACCACTGGACTAATGCAACTGACTACAACTCTTAGAATCCTTTAACTTTGGCAGTTTAGGCTGGGGCTGATTGCAGCTGGAGTCCAGCAACATCTGAGCATCACAGGTTCCTTATCACTGAGCTAAAACATGCCAGCTATAAAGCATTTTTAATATACACAAAGCTTCTGAAAGCCCTGTTGCCCAAGTGCCTTATTTAGAAGATGGCCATTATCTTGCCAGAGGAAGTACAAACTCAATTTCAGTAACGGTGTTACTACTGAAATGTTTAGGTATAAAGTCACACAGTTGTAATGTTTCCAGTGAGTTATTAACATACTGTGTTGCATACTTTTTGCATGGGAGAAGAATATTCAAAAAGTTAATGAGGTGCAAGAAACATGAATATCTTGAGACTGACTCTATATTTGTGTTTAGAAATTTAGTTTTAAAATGTAGATTGCAGTCCTAAGCATACTAACTGGAAAAAAATCCCATTAAACTAGGTAGAACTTTAAAGTTATTGTTTAGTATCATGTTTAGAAAAAATGGCTCTTCAGTCATGTTTCCTTTTTTTGAAGGTGTGGAAACGTTAACTTTGCTAGAAGAACCAGCTGCAACAGATGTGGTCGAGGTAATTATAAGTTATGCTTCTTTTGAGAGGGAAATTTATTGCAGAAACTCCAATTTATAATAAATTGTCTGAATCTTGTTAACCTTTCAGAAAAAACCACAGAGGCCAAGATGATGAAAGCTGGGGGAACTGAGATAGGGAAGACACTTGCTGAAAAAAGCCGTGGTCTATTCAGTGCTAATGATTGGCAGTGTAAAACGTATGTTTATCCTAAAGCTTTAGTTCATTTCTAATTTCTATTAAACATGTGATTTTTCTCTTTTAATATCTAATTGTCTATTTTTAGCTGTCTGTTTTTCTTCCTTTTCTTTATTATCCGCATGTATTTCCTACTTTTTATGCAAACCAATCCTATGCATGTTTACTCAGAAGTAAGTCCCACTGTGCGCATAGGATTCCAGTGTTATGCTTGTGCTACTGCCATATTATTTACAACCACATGCATTATAAAAATATTAAAACATTAAAAATTCAACTATAAATTCTTTAGTTGGCAGCACTAAATATTTTAATTTCCTCTTCATTCTTAAGCACTCTTTTTGCAATTCATATTGGAAAATAAAATTGACCTAAAGGTTTTCATATAGCCTGAGATAAAAGCACAGCCATGTGATGCCTATTGACTTTCTGAATTTATAAGCATTTATTTGTATTAGTAATTTAGTCTGAATTAAGTGGCATCAGTTGATTGGCATCTGTTTCTCTTCTCCTTTCCCTTGTTTTCACTGACATCATATGGGAACTGCATAATTGCACTACAATTTGTATGTGGTAGAAGAGTATTTCCCCAAACTTCATTTTGCCGACCCGCAAAAAGAAATCAGTTTGGTTGCCTGCTGACTCAAAATAGAGGGTTTTGCTTGCTTTTTCTTAATTGTACTTTGTTCATATGCCATCCAAGTAGGAGAATAGGTTTGTTGTGTATGTTGTTGGAACTGTTTTCACTACACAAAATAAGTCTTCACCAATATACCTGCTATAAAAGGAGATCATTGTTGTCAGTTCTGTATTTTGATTAAAAGTTGTTTAAGTATCAGTGATATTCACTATTGTATACTTAAAAGTATCTTGGAAGTAATAAAATGACTCCTGTAGGTCTTAAAAATGGGTTTTAAAATTTAAGGTATTGACTAGTTTAATTTCTTAATTTTTGAACCAATGTAGTTCCTGTATTTAAACTGTCAACCATATGTTTTCTTCCCAAAGATGTGGCAACGTTAATTGGGCCAGGAGATCAGAATGCAATATGTGCAACACTCCAAAATATGCCAAACTTGAGGAAAGGACAGGTATATGTTTCAAATTATCTAAAATAATGTTTTTAGAGATACAGCACATGCAACTATGTTCCCTCCTCCTTTGTGAGCAGCTTTTGTGATAAAGCAATATTGAACTTTGGGAACTGTTGGCTTGGAACCAAAAGCATTCCACACATTGCTTGATTTTGCTTTTGCTTTAGCAATTTTCTCTGGGGTTGTGGCAATTTAAAGTCAAGTTTCCGAGAGATTTGGGTGTGTCCTGGAAAGAAAATGAAAATCTGCTGAAAGGGCACCAAAACATCTCAGTAGACCATAATGGTAAAATAAGAGATCCCAGAACTTCTTCAAGAGTTACTGAGATTTCCAGACATCTTACTTCACATGTTGAGAGAACGTAGGTGAAGAGACTTGGCCTTGTTCTCAGCCCCCTTGTGTTGCTAATAACTAGACCATTGAGATCTTTATGTGTTAAGCTGGTTTTGGTTCTGTATGCTACATTATAGCACTTGTCAATAAGTTATCTTAATGTTCATACACACAACAAGAGGCCTTTGTCCCTCTGCCATACATAGCAAATACCACCGCTACATTGATCTGCGTGTTTTGTCAATCCCCTCTTCCCAGCTCCATCAATGCTTAGCACATGCCCTTCCTCTGCCACCTCTCAGCACTAAGGAGTGCTCAGTATGAGAGTTACCAGTCCTCTCTACCATTGTTTCCTTGCCTCTTGCAAACCATGTGAAGGTGCAAGCACTCTGCAGAACATAAATGCTTGAGCTTTGATTGCTGCCTCAAATTGAGAGGTGCGAGAGAGGCAGAAGCTTCTTCCTAACTTCAAAGGAAATGGGTGGCTGAAATGACTGCCACAGAGATGGACAGAGGACGAAGCAGCTGTGGAAGGGGGTCTCCAAGTTCCAAGTGCAGGAAGAAAGCAGATGTCTTCATGGTCCTGTGCTTCATGGAAAAATCCTCTCTCCACTACCTAGTCAGTTTTGCTCAAGCATTTCTCAGTTCTTGGGAGTGCTCAGCATGTGGGAAGCAACCATCACTATCTACTGAGTAGAGCACGTGCATACGCAGCTCTCTGATCCAGTTGACTTTGGCTAGAAGTGACATGTACTTACTGGTAGAGGCGGCAGCAGCAATTACACTGAGCACAACTTAACACTGAGTGGTAACAGACAAGCTTGGAAAAATTGGCAGTGAGACTAAGTGACCTCTCTACTCTCTGCTGTAGAAAGAAACAATGTATAAAGAAAAAAAATAGTCTTCTGTGTCCTTATCTGTGTCCTTATGTTTGCTTTTTGACATTTCTGAAACTTCTTTTTGCAGGATATGGTGGGGGCTTTAATGAAAGAGAGAATGTTGAATACATAGAACGTGAAGAGTCAGATGGGGAATATGATGAGGTAGGCAGTATGTACCTGGTGAATGTGTATGTAATTGTCAAGACTGAGTACAGGCAACCGAGGAGCGCATAAAGCCAAAACTGTGCATAGTCAAAACACATGGGTTCAATGGCAGGTGGGATTGCCAAAGTCTTTTCCCAGGCACTTGTCCCCTTTATAATTTTTCTCTTAAAAATTGCCAAGCGCATAAAGCCGAATGAGTGCAACTTAAATGTGCATAAGTTACGTATACAGCAGTAAGCTTCGTCCAAGTACTTAAAAGTAGTTCTGTAGATGTGGGTTGTACAGGCAACCCCTGATTCGCCTGAGGGTTGCATTCCTGGCCCCTGCGTGTATTGGGGTGTGTGTAAGCCCGCTCCACCCCCTTTTCTGACTGCTTCTGGGTTGCTGCAATGTGCTTGTGTATGATTGTGCATGCATTGAGCAACAGTACACTCTCTTATGAATACAATACAACCTCTTGCAGTTTGGTCGCAAAAAGAAAAAATACAGAGGGAAACCTGTTGGTCCTGCATCTATCCTAAAGGAAGTTGAAGATAAGGAATCTGAAGGAGAAGGAGAAGAAGAGGAGGATGAGGATGGAGATCTGTCGAAGTATAAGTTGGATGAGGTAAAACCATTCTTCTGTCTTGTTTCCTTCTTGGCTAAATTCACACAGCTAAACCTTGATTTGACTGCTGTTCAGAACTCATAGACGGCTAATGTGAGTGAACTGGCAATTTGGGAATTCATCCATTCTCTTGGTGCCTTCTCCCTGTGTTCACTGGCAAACAACAAACAAGGCATGGTTTTCCTTGCCCCTCCATAAAAAAAGAAGAAAATACTGAATCCTGTTTTGGAGTTGGCTATATTCCAAGACAGCCATAAAAATAAATATATTGGGGAGGTGTTAAGTATGACAGCATGTGCAAATTTTAAAAGTACTGCCTTTATTGAGAAGGTTCCTTTTCAGTATAGTTGCAATGAACTCATTGGGATCAACAGTACCCCACAAGTATATAAATGTATGAGAACAGTATGTGGGGTCTACCTGACCCTACAGTTTTTTAAACATTAAAAAACAAGATATTGTGCCATTAACATGTATGCAACCATAATGGTTACAGAAGTCAGCAAAGCAATAACCATTAGTTGTAAGTTAGCTGTAACAATAACACATAGATTGCACTCATATACCTGTTATTCAAGTCCCCTATGGCAACCGCCACATTTCACAACTGCAGGAGTATGAAAGAAATGGTTACATGAAATGTTGACTACCGTTGAGATGATACCTGCACTTGCTCTTGGTGTGAGCAGTGGCAAGCCCTACCAGTTCTTAGACTGCCTTTCTCAACATCTCAGGCAAGTTGGCTATAATTTAGAAGCAGGTTCCTACAGGAGGCGGCAGTTCTTCACATAACCAGGTACCAACCTGTATGCCAAATTGGCATGGGATAATGTATGCTACAGGAAAAGGAAGCAGTGCCAGATGTGACCCCCTCGTATTGAATTAGTAAAGACAGCATATTAGGGTTATGCATGTGTCACATATGCACAAATGTGTGTGGATGCATGCACAGTAGCCAGCTGAAATATCCAGTTTTGGCAGCGGGCAAATACAGATGAATATATGAGAAATGCTCGTTCTTATAAAATTAATTTTTCCCTCAAGAGAAATTTTATTGCAACTTGACCATGTATGTTTCATTTTTTTTTAACATTTTTCATCCTCAAATGAACTAGGAGCAACACACATTCAGTTATTTCACTTCATTTTCACACCTCTGTGACCTAAGTTAGGTTTCAGAGGCCACCTGGTCTTCGAGTTGCCATATTTCCAAAAGTGAAAATCCAGACGAGAGTTGTTTAGCCTTTTTTTGTTTTAGCATACGTGAATCTGTTTACACATCGCCGTCCTCTCTACCCAGGTGCCCCGTGGCTCTTCAGACCCCCCTGTTCTTCTGCTGCCGTTGTGGAGTGGCTGCACGTGGCAGGTGGAAGGCTGACGGTGACATTGTGTGCGCTCTTCCCCCAGCGCCACGGGTAGACCGTGAAGTCACTGAAGCCCAGGCTGGTGGGGATGGGCGGCAGCAGCGAGGCGGGGCCGTCGCTGCCTCCATGGGGTGGCTTGACAGGGGTGGTCTTGATGTCTCCCGGGTACAGGACAATGGGCGTAGAAGGGCCTGACTGCTTGAGTATCCTGCACTACGACTTGCACTTCTGCACAGTGCGATCTGCCACCCTGCTGCCGTCGCTCTCGTTGCCCGGAGGAGACACCTCAGGTGTGCATGGCAGGGAAGTAGGCAGAACTCTGCAGCTGCAGTTTCTTTCCACACACGGCTTGTCACCCAAAAGTGGCCACAACCCTGACCGCCAAATGTTGTTGCCATTTTCCAAGTCCGATTCTCAGATGTGTCAAGGTTTTCCCAGACATATGGCAGCCCTAGCTGGTCTGCTTCATGGCCAAGTAAGGATTCCATCCAGGTTTCCCTGGACTCAGGCTGAAGTTTATTTTATTTATTTTCTAAATAAAGGTAAGTATGTAGCAAGTTGTTTAACTGCACCATGTTACATTGTTTTGAGGCAGGACAAAGATACATATACCGTATAAATGAAATAGTTTTCTGAATGCTTTGTTTCTAACAAAAAAAAACTTATTGGGGTTTTTTTCAGGATGAAGATGAAGAAGATGCAGATCTCTCAAAATATAATCTTGATGCTAGCGAGGAAGAAGATTCCACCAAGAAGAAATCTACAGCTAGGCGCAGCCGTTCCAAGTCTCGATCTTCTCGTTCACGATCTTCATCTCGCTCATCCTCCCACTCAAGCTCAAGGTCTAGGTCCAGGTAAACGGGTACAGGTCAAGGGTAACGCCAGACAAAATGTCAGTATCTAACTTTCTTTATTTACATCTCTTTTGTGATTGATTTTTTTTACTTTTTATTTTTCACGGTTTGAGTTAAGCTAATAAATCTTACATAGCTAGCCTGCACAGGTAGTCTGTGCTTAAACTGAGAAAATTGCAGGTGCTCACTATAAATGTCAGGGTATGTGTTAGTGTAATAGACAGTGTAAGTGAACATTTTCTTACTGACCAAGTAAACTGTAGCTTATAATTTTAATTTTATATCTCTAAACAAACAGGGTTTCTCTGTCACTCTTGCTGGTTAGGTTTGTGATGGCACCAAATATTTGATACCAGTTTTTTGCTTCATCAGAAGTACTCTTATATGCTACATTTCCATGGTGTATCAGTTGCAGGAAATGCTCTATGAACCCTGGCAAATACAACCATTCTTTGGTGACTTACAGCCTGGATAATCCAGTTAACAATGGTTATTTCCCCCCAGCATTCTGTATTCTCTGTGTTGGAGATCACCTTATGTAGCCACTGTCCTGTATATAAAATAATACTATTGAGAGAAGATAATTCTACATAATTATTGCAGAACATCGAATAAATTAAAATATTTAATTTGTCAGTTTGCTGGTTGAAACTTTAGAGAAATGTAGTTTGGTACATAATTTTTGAAGTTATTGACACTCGTATGCCATTTGGGTGCTAGTTAAGCCACAAATGCAATTTTAATGTCAAATGTGTTTCCTAGTGGTTATGTTCTTTGAGAAAAAACTCCTAGCAGGCAATAAAAAATGTTTCCCAAGTGGAATTGAAATTTTTAGACAAACTTCTTCATTAATATGGAACAGTGCTACGGGAACACTTCTTAATTTGGGAATTGTGGAATCCTCTGTGCCTCCATGTTTGGCTTATACCTACATGCCAGGCTTCTTGAACTGCCCCTTCCTGAAAACAGTTGTTTGAAAAATAATTGTAGAATGTTCACTGGTCTATTAGAATAAGTCTTTAACTCTTGCCTTCAGAGCATCCTAGCGTTTATTTTTTGACACAAATATAACATTGGAAGTTGGCTTCTTTACATTATTTACAATATCTGGTTTTCAATTTTGAGCCAAATATTTGTTACTGACTTTTAATGTTTAAAAGTAAAATTTTAGAATTTTTTGTATATGCAGCTTATACACTGAGGTTAATAACTGATGATATTCTTAACATTTTAAGGTAACTTAATATCTTATCTTTTATTGATCAGGATCCAAAGAACCCTGAAAGCCCATGAGGGCCTTATGCTTGTATTTCTTTAATGACACTCCCTTTTTACTAAGTGGCAAACTGCTTTTAAAACTGTAGAATGTTTAAAAACCAGCTTGTGACATTGTATGGAAATTAGGTATTCAAAGCAAAAATCTGTTCAACTAGCTTAGCACATTCTGCTTCTGTTAGCTCAAAGCAGCTTTTTGGATCCTGACCAACCACTTATTAAATGCTGTGAAGGAAATAAAAATTACTTTCACTTCCAATACAAATTACACGGAAGCGTAGATTGCCGTTTGATTCTTATATTTTTATTCACAAAAAAATTAAAATCCTTCATGTTGTTTCAGGTCAAGAAGCTCTTCCAGCTCAAGGTCAAGATCTCATTCCACTTCCAGAGAACGTTCTAGATCTCGTGGGTCGAAATCAAGGTGAATGAGGTAGCAACCTCTCTGCTTGTCAGAGAGAGAGAGAGAGAGAGAAGCGAAAAGATCACCAGAAATTACTGTTTTATTTTGAATATTTTGTTCTCACATATAATTTTTGTTCAATGCAATAACAATAGTAATGAATTTGTTATAAAAATTGTTGTATCATAAATATACCTCACTGACGTAAAAGACTTTAAAAACATACCAGTCCTCTTTTCTGATAAATCTCAATCAACAGAGCCCAATTTCTCTCTTTCATAGACAGCACAAAGAGAGAGGGGTCTATGTAGTTATGGACCTCACAAAACTTGCCCAAAGCAGAGTGGTAAATCCAGTTGGGAATATTGAATATGTGCGCCGGTCTCCCTCAGACTGCCCTGATATTTTGTGTGTGTCCATAAGCACTAGGGGGAAAGATAAAGGGTTGTACTCTATGACACAGGAAGAGCATTGGCTTATGCTATACAGAATGTAGCAGCCAAATTGTTCACAGGAGCAAATGTTAGTCCTTTACTGTGAGAGCTGCACCACTTGCCTATTTATTACCAGACAGGTTTAAGGTTTTTGTGTTCATTCACAATTTGAGTTCAAAGTACTTTCAAGACTACTTAATTCTTTCTGCTCCACCTTGATCACTGAAATAGTCTGATGGGGCACTTTTGGTGGTTCCCCATGCCCCCGAGGTTCAATTGACCTTTACCAGGAACTGAACCTTGAATGTGATAGGCCATGTATTCCGTGGAGTTCCCTCCAAGTAAAAGTCCATCAGGAGTCATCCCTGCTTTCTTTCAGATCCTTGTAACAGCCTTCTACCAATCCTTTCTTACTGATATTTTTACTGTTGAGTACTTTGCTTTATGTTGTATACTACCTTGTTATATTTTCTGTGAAGCTACGGTTTATAAAGTAAATGAAATACAATGTGCGAGAGCCAATGCAGTGTGCAGTCGCATGTGCCTATGCAATGCGACTTCTGTATGTGTATAAGATTATTGTGGCCGTACAGTCTTCCTAATGACTATACTTGTTTTCAAAGGTCTGTGAAATGCATACAGTTATGTAAAATGTCTAAACTAATGCCTCAGCCTCTTTCTTAATGTAGGGAATGTGAATATGTTCATCTCTCACTTTAGACTTAAATTGTTTGCTGTTGCTGAGAAGCAACAATTGCATAAAGCTGAATAATTGCTTCTGCATTGGTCCTGATCATTATATGATCAGTTCTGGTCAGTCTGTGAGTGATTTGCCCACTATCCCATATTGAGAAGCTCTTAAGGCAGAATTCTTATTGGCACAGCAGTAAGTATTTATGTCCTAATATAATTTCATTTTACATTTGCAGCGTGTGTTCTAGATTGATTATATATGTAGTAGATTGTTGCAACCTTGTTATTTATGCTAGGATTAAGTCTGATTTATTTCTTAATAAAGATCCAGCTCCAGATCCGTCAGGGGTTCTTCAACCCCAAGAAAAAGATCTTACTCAAGCTCTCGCTCATCATCTTCCCCTGAGAGAAGCAGAAAGAGAAGCCGATCTAGATCTTCATCTGGTGATCGCAAAAAAAGGCGAACGAAATCACTGTCACCTGAAAGGTTTGGGTTTCTGTAGAATAAGAATGGTTCTTTAAATGTTAACTGTGGAAGGGCTAGAAAAGGAACAGTATGTTTAAGTATTGTGTGTTTGAAGATAGCTGTTTTCATTTTTGTAGATTCCATTTATCCCAGCTGATGCCATTTCTTTTAAAAGATGGTCAAACTTTTTAGTTAAATTTTTTCATATATCTACTTCTCACAAATAAATCAGAAAAAAAAATGTTTTTAAAGTCCTGAAGCACTCTTAGATTTTTTCTAGATTACAAATGAAGGTATTATTACCTAAAAGTTCTATATTGATGCGAACTGTGGAATGCAGTCATGATACAGAGATGAAGTCTAAATAATTGCGTTCCCAGTTCATATATTCCCCATTTTCTTTCTCCTTCCCAATTCCCCCTCCCCAATGAAAATCACTGCAATTCAAACTTACTTGTTTGCATGCTTTCTTCCATCTTTTATCTTGCAGACACCGAAGGTCATCATCTGGATCTTCTCATTCTGGATCCCGTACAAGTTCTAAAAAGAAATAATATATTAAAACTCAAACACACACGAAAATAGTCCACTGCATGAGACATTTTTAAGAAGTTGGTGTCTTACTTGGTCAGAAGTGCTAAATCCTGCTAGTAGAGATGCATGTTTAATGGAAAACTGCAGCTATTTTAATTCATGAAACAAAATGTAATGAAATATTTTAAGCCATAAATTGCCTCCAGAAAGGTGAGTAGCATGACTTTTTTTTTCTAAGTGCCTGCCCCTTCTTGATTTGACTGGTTTGTTACTTCCCAGTTCTAAGACTCTAATTTTGTTGAAGAACTTTCTATGTTATGCTGCCATTCCGATCTGTCATTTAGCCTTCACGTTTGCTAGTCACAAAACTACCAAGGGGACAGTTCATTGGATGTTAATATGCACTCTGGTTTCTAAACTGGTCCCGGCCACTCCTTCCCCACCACCAGCCATTCCTGCAAGGATCACAAAAGCTACTGTAGTATATCTTCAGATGCAAAGCAAGAGATACTTCAGAGAGAGAACTGCCTTCCATAAGCAAGTGTTGTGCTTTCTAAGTGAAAATAAATCAAACTAGAAAACAATTACTCTTTCAGTAGACAGGATCAAAGTAGACATGTAAGCTACCTTGTGTTGCTTCTTAGATAGGCAGCCAGAAACAAAACTTGGTTACAATTTTGCCCTGATGCTGCATCTGTGAGTACTTTCTGGTGGCATGTAACTTCCTAAGTTTCTGGCAGCCACATCCTGGCTAATCAATAGCTCTGTTTTTGCTGCAGCGCAAAAAATATATGCACAGCATCTAAAGGAATGTGTAATTTTCCTTCCTACTGGAGCTTTTCAGGCATCTCTCTCTGTGTCCCTTCCTCAAAAAGCTGTTCCTGAAGTACTCTCTTGAGTCATTCAATTTTAGTACCAGAACTGGACGCTGGTGTGCCATCTCCCCCTCCACCCTCCATCACATGCATGGAATCTTTGGTTCATGCTAGAAATTGGGCCGCTAGTGTATATTAAGATACAATTAAGTACAGGCAACGGCCTTTTTGCGCGCAAAGTACAAACGTGTGGGTGTACATCGCTGCAACCAGGAAGTGGCCAGGAAAGGTGTGGGGCAGGGACGTAACAGGCTTACACACACTCCGCTGATGCAAGCAGGGGTCAGGAACTCAGTCCCCATGCAAAACAGTTGTGCCCTGTACTAAGATCCAAAGCGCTCAGATTTTGTGAAATGTTTTCCAAATGTGTAGAAATGTAATAACAAAATCAGTTTCTTCTAAGTCAGTAAAATTCAATTTACACTAGAAAACTATATATTTATAACTCTCCCAGAAAATACTGTGACTCTTCTAAAGTATAAATGCTTACTTAAACAAATCACAAATCATCGCATATCTTTTTGGATGACTGTAAATTTATGGCTTAAAATGCTTCATTAAATTTGTTTTACTAGCAAATATTTGTTAAATACTGACCATTCTTAAGCTCCGTTTGCTTGGGAGAAATGTGTCTTCAGTGAGATCCCAAGGTAAGTATGTTAAGCTTAGTGGTTCTAGGAAAGAAGCTGTATATCTTACTTGTATATTGGATCATCTGCATTTTAAAGCAAACTGCACAACAACAAATGGAGCAGAACTTGTCTTTATTTTATTTTTATTTTATGAACATCTTAATTTTTTTGGACTGATCAAAGACAAAGTAAAATGGTTTTGCTGTAGAAATATTTTGGATAAATTTTGCAGGAAAAAAATGCCCTGTAATCCTGTGTTGCTTTCTCTTAGGTATCTTTTCTTTTTCTTTTCTCTCTTCCTTTTTGCTAAGCATAGCTTAGGTTGCACAAGAACAAATAGTCTTTGTAACTGTGCCTCTGACTTCTTGAAAGTCTGTCTAAAAGTGTGAAAATCAGATTTGCTAGATGCTACATGTTAATTTAGTTATTCTTGTGCTTTGTATTCTGAAGTATTGTACCTAACAAATTCTTAAACTCAGCAAATTATAGGTTAGAGATGACTGGGGAAATTATGGGTTTCATTTGGCTTGGATTAAAATGTACTGGTTTGTTCTATGACGATATAATTCTGTAGACATATGTAAATAAAGCATGTCAATCAAAAATGAAGTGTGCATATACTTGAGTTTTAAGTAACACCTGTCTGAATAATTTCAAAAATATTGAATATTCTGCAAGTTAGTTCCATTTTGCATTCATATGGGTCTATTCTGAGTATTTATTTAGTTGGTTAAGATCAGAGAGATGTGTTATTTACACTCCTTGGCTTGCCTCCTGTGCCTCTACAGTGGATTAACTAGCTAACTTTCAGCAAAGATCATCTTCCAAAACTGAAAGAGGTCTGTAAGAGATTGCATCATAGTAACCACCAGCAATAGCAGAGTTCCTAACCTATGCTGCATGGTGTTATCATTTAGAAATGCTTGCCTTCTATTGTTAAGACTTTAAAAAAAGTTACTTAGTGGTTTTTGGAAAGTGTAGTTTCTTACATGCTGCAATATCACTATAATTCCCCCCTGTGCTATAAGAAAATTCACAGCATGCTCTTCTCAAGCACTTACTGTTCAGTTGGTTAATAAATAGAACTGAAAATAAAAGAACACAAACAACTATCCTATTGTAGAAAGGGTTGGGTGCTAAAATAGTTAATGAGCAATTGAACAAGTCAGCTTAGCCAGAGGCCATGGCAGTTAAACACCACATAAGATACAAGAAATACATACTAAATATTAAGTAAACCTAGTATTTAAAAATCTGATCTAGAACAAATTAATGCGGCATTGAAATCAATAGCCAGCTTTCGTAACTTCACTGTTCTTATTTGGGGATCCTTCTGGCCCAAAGGGCAGCTGTTTGTTGCTAGGTACAGGTTGTAAGGCTGTAAAAATGTTTTCCAAAATACATTTCTGATGGGTGTTCGTTTTCAGAGCTGCATCTGCATTGTATCAGGAGTGTTGTAGAAGTGATCTGGAGTTTATGGGGAGAGGGAGGGAAAAATTAAAACTACACACATGCTCGCTTGCTCACTCACACATAATTTTTGTTTTTGTTTTGAGGAAATTGAGGTGGGAATTATTACCCTCTCCTCCGTTAGTAAAGGCAAAACAGCAAAAGGGCTGTCATCCCTAAACCAGAAGGCTTTATTCAAAGGTATTTTCTTTGAATAAGCAGTATATGCATTTTGTTACTTAGATATTGGGATGAGATTTCTGAGGAGTGGGGAAGGGGAAATGTTTCACATAGCAAAGGGAGGAGTTTCAACCCCATAGTATGTATTCCCTTAAAGCTTTATCCCTATTGCTGAGATACTTAGTAGACTGCAGCCAGCTTGATCAGGCCAATTCATTCTCTCACACACCCCATCCTCATAACATAAACATTCTATGAAATTGTACACTTCGGGGGGGGGGATCTAATATAGTCTATTATCGTGTGGGTGAGAGACTAGTTTATGTCCAGACCTGTTGTGGATGTAGGTGTGAAAATAGATAGTGTGATGTGTGTCTGTGTATGAGAGTGGCTAGATGTGTGTGTTTGTATGTAAGAGCAGCTTTCACATTTCCCCAGGCGCAGGGGGATGTTCTAAAGAACCCATGATGTATAATCTAAAAAGGGCACAAGTACAGTGGTACCTCAGGTTAAGTAATTCGTTCCAGAGGTCCGTACTTAACCTGAAACTGTTCTTAACCTGAAGCACCACTTTAGCTAATGGGGCCTCCCGCTGCCGCCGGAGCATGATTTCTGTTCTCATCCTGAAGCAAAGTTCTTAACCTGAAGCACTATTTCTGGGTTAGTGGAGGCTGTAACCCGAAGCGTATGCAACCTGAGGTACCACTGTATTGCATAAATATATAGGCTTCAACACTTTGGAAGTCCTAGAACAGGTTTTCCCAAATTTGGGTCTCCAGCCGTTTTTGGACTACAGTTCCCATCATCCCTGACCACTGGTCCTGCTTGCTAGGGATGATGGGAATTATAGTCCAACAACAGCTGGAGACCCAAGTTTGTTGCTGCTCTTTGTGTTTTCCCCATACAAGGTTCATTAAGGTGGAAAAGGCACCAACATCGATCTATGCTAGGGAAATTGAGGTGGGAATTATTACCCTCTCCCCCGTTAGTAAAGGCAAAACAGCAAAAGGTGAGGTAGCTGTTTTATTCCTGCTCACAAAGATGAAATTCTGCTGAAGTATGTTTTTTTTTTATCTGAAGAGGGTGACAAGTAGGTTGGGAGAGTTTAAAAAGCTTGCAAAATCTTGTTTGGTTTAATGTTTTTATGAATATGCATTCATATTTATATTTATACTTAAGAGTAACTTGTCTCTTAAGTACCTAGTTCAGTACTGCTTGCATAAAGTTTATGTGCTGACTTTTGGCATTGACTTGCTACTCAGAATTATTTTATTGCTATTTGGGAGAGAATGTTGGCAGTATGTAAATACCATTGATAAGTATCTATAAATTATTGGGTCTTTTTAAAGTGCAATCATAAAATGAAACGGGGTGTTTCCAGTAACAGAAAAGCAGCTGAGCAATAGAAATGTATCACTTAATTTCCCTGCGGGGACAGATGCCCTCCAGGGCAGTGTTGGTGTTACTGGAATAAGGAAGATTCCTAAGACAGTTTTTACAGCTTATCGTTATAGATGTTTCCTCTTAGGTAGCTTTTTAACCCTTCTATAAATTTAAGCTTCCAATTGGATTTTATGGATAGTGTATGTTAAAAGTGATAGGTGGTTTCTGCTGTAATTTTATCTTTTCCTCATTTACAGTTATAAAAATCTTGTTTTTTAAAATCACGGCAGATGTTAAGTCTTACACAGATATGACTTCGCTGATAAATATCACTATTACATACCAATTGTATCGGTATGTAATAACGGCAGCTTTGGACATTGTAAAGAAGTATCAGTATCCAGAGATTCAGTCACTAATGAATTCAGCTTGTGGGAACTTCTTTTGTAAGGTCCACAGCCACTTTAAAAGTAGTTTTAGCCCACTACTCTTGTCACCAGGCAGGGAATGGAAAAGCAAAATGGTTCCTGAAGTTTGGCTGCAACAAGATTAGCCAAGGCAGCCTAAGTTAAATCTTGAAATTTGTGTTTTACAGCCCCCGCCCTATTCTGGAAAGCAAAATCCTTAGAAATTTCCAGGTTTTTTTCACTGGAGAGAAGCAGTTTGTATTTTCTCTTGTATTGATGTGGATGCTAACAGTTTTTCCAACCTTTTCTTTGAAATGGTAGGATCTATTTAAAGCATCATTCAGTGAAGCCATGAGAGCAGTATTTTACATATGCCTCTGAAGCTGGTGTAAAGTTAAGCTGAGATAAAATATTTTTTAAATAATATAACCGGTATTGTTTGCTCATTTTAATTTGATAGCTATATTGGGACCCTGGCATTTGAATTCCTTAAAACTGTTTCAGTTTTAACAAGATAATGCAGCTTCTCATGTATGAGTTTACTAACTGTCAAGTGGGTTCAAAAAAGTTAATTAACCACAGCCATATCCAACAGATCACTAGATGGTGCAGTTGTTTTACTGATAGCATATACTTCTGTGCCAATGGTGTAATCCTCATACATTAAAATGGATGGTTTTTTCCCCCAGTGCAAAGATCAGGGTGTTAGTAAAGGCAACAGCAAAACAGCAAAAGGTTGAGGTAGCTCTTTTATTCCTGCTCAAAACCATTTGCTCTTTTCAATAAGAAACAGAATGTTAGCATTTGGGCAATGCTTTTTATTTTACTTGCAATTTGTATCCTGTGTGGCTCAGGTGTTGTGAAGCTTACAAAACTGCTCACACATAAAACGTAAAAAATAAAAAACAGAAACCATAAATAGTAAATCCAGAACAACAGCAATTCCAATTACACATACTCAAATGCTCAGAAGAATAAAATAAACCTTTAAAAAGCATAATATAATATAATCTAGTCATATAAATACACAGGGTGAGTCCTTTAAAAGAGGCCCCGTGGATACAGAGTACACATGTTCCACGGGGCCTCTTTTAAAAGACTCATCCTGTATAAGCCTTCTAGATATTCAACCGTGCATCCTCCAGAAACTGATGTCTATATGAAATATGTTGAAATATAGCCAGAGCAGTGAGGTATTCAGACCATTGCGTGGGTATTTATCCATCAGGTCTCAAAGCATCTTAGCAACCATAAGGACTCAAAATCCACTTTTGTTGTCCTGCCATTAATCCCCATACTACAAAAAGAAAAATTGTTGTACATAAAAGATTTCACCATTACAAAACTGATACACACAACACAACTTCAGACCAAAAAATAAATATCACTGGACCACACCATACGCTTCAAGGAGGCATTTTCAACATTAATAATAATAATAATTTTTATTTATACCCCGCCCTCCCCAGCCAAGGCTGGGCTCAGAGCGGCTTACAAGCAATAATAAAAACAAATTGAATGATTACAACTTAAAAACAAAATTAAAATACAACATTAAAATATGGAAACATTAAAACAGTAAAACGTAGCCTCATCGCAGGAGGTGAAGGAAAGGAAAAAAGAAAGAAAGGGAGGGAGGGAATCAAATTGGCTCCAAGCCAAAGGCCAGGGGGAACAACTCTGTCTTACAGCCCCTGCGGAAAGAAATCAGATCCTGCAGGGCCCTGGTCTCATGAGGCAGAGCGTTCCACCAGGCCGGAGCCAGAGTTGAAAAATTACACCTCCAACAGGTTTATTATCTGTAACCTCCAACATCTGTCTGCATTGGCCTGTGGCTTCCTATACCAAAAATAGTGTTTTTGCTGGATCAAACTTGGTTTCAAATCTAAATAAACACTCTTGTTTATATTCTAAAGCAATTTCCCATTGTTTAGGCTGTATTCAAATCCCCTGTTCCACACCTCCCTATGTTCCTGTACTTCGACTGGTCATTTCTTCGTCAGAGGGCAAATGGGCAAATTTAGCAGGGGATCAAATACTTTCCCCCCTCACTGTACATAGATACATTAAGCATTTGTAAACAAGAGTTTGGCTTTTTGTAAGGATCCACCAATACCCTCCAACAATCTGGAAGCTGCTGCAGGACTCAAAGCAGATGGTCCATAAACGGATGTCAACAAGTGATGTGCTGGAGATACAGTACTGTCATCTGGCACTCACCAGTAACTGATGTTCAGATTGTAAAGTAGGAAATGACAAAAGCATTGCATTTGAGCTTATCAGGTGATCTAATGTACATATCCCACATTCAACCCATTGGTTCTACAAACAGAAGGCTGCCTATCTTCACATTTGAGTTACCAATAAAGTTAATTTAGCATGAGAATATGGGTCAAATAGTAACTGACGAGAAATAAACGCTGTCTCTCTCTAGCTGCCAAAACTGAAAGCGGTATTGGCCCTTTTTATTATGTGTATGCCTTCAAATATGTCCTCTGCAAAGCGCTAGACGTCTTGTAAGTGAACGCAACTCTGAAATCCCAGATCGCGCTGTTCATTCAAGTGACATAGCGGCGTCTGCAGCATATTGCGTTTCCTTGGACCACTGACGTTTCCGCAACTATAAAAATTCAGCACGTTGGGAGCCGGGCGCCTATTCGCTATTTATATGAAATAAACCCCTAAATCCGCACGTGCCGCTATCTTGGGTGACTAGGAAGTGGACGGGAGTTCCTTCCCGCTAGATGGCATCAGCGCCTCTCTATACTTCTATATGATTTTTTGGGTTTTTTCCTGGGATTCGCCGCGATTGTCAAGTTCATTTTCCTGTTTTGTAGCTGCGGTTAGGAACCGCGCTTCATGAGCGATTCGACCAACCACTCTCCGATGGAGGCCAAACAGCGGCTAGGTGTGTAAAGGAGCCCCGGAAGTGCAACTTAAGCTTAAGCGGTCCCGAGCGGTTTCTAAGGGCGAGAAATCCTCGACGGAGCACCCGCGCTTGGCAGCCTAGTAAGTCTCGAAGCGGCGGGTATGGGCACCGGGGCTGGCAGAGGGAGGATCACCCACGGGACTTCCGACGGCGGCTTCCCTGACATTGGTCCTCGAGTTCAAAACAAGGTCTGCTGAACGGTTTCGCTGGCAGACGGAAGACCCCCTTTCCGCGCCGGGCAGGTGCAAGAAAGCGAATGTCGTCCCTCTTTCGGCGCTGCGGGAAGGCCGCCCGCCCCCGCCCCGCGGCCAGACCCAGATCAATGGAGCCGCTCCGCCGTCGGGGCTCCGCCCCCCGCGCCTGCCTTTAAAAGGCAGCCGCGGCTCGCTCTGCTCCTTTGCCCGTCTGGCTTGTGGCCGTCTAGCGCGCGCACCCAGCTGCCTTCTCGCGGGCGCCCCACCATGGGATGGGCCTGCCCCGCTGCCCGCCCCGTCCCGCTGCCCCGGCCGCTGCCGCCGCCCTCCCGACCAGCAGCAACATGACTTCCTACGGGCCCTACGAGGGGCGCTTCAACTGCACGCCCATGGCGCTGCTGAGCGCCGCGGCGGCGGGCAGGGAGAAGGGCAACGCCACCAGCCCGGAGGTGTGCGGCTCGGTGTCGGTGGTCTTCGCCCTGACCATGATGACCACGGGCCTGGTGGGCAACGGGCTGGCGCTGCTGCTGGTGTACCGCGCCTACCACAAGAAGCAGAACGCGCGCAAAAAGTCCTTCCTGCTCTGCATCGGCTCCCTGGCCCTGACCGACCTGACCGGGCAGCTCCTCACCAGCCCCATCGTCATCGCCGTCTACCGGGCCGGCCGCGACTGGCGGGCGGTGGACCCTTCCCTGCGCCTGTGCACCTTCTTCGGCCTCAGCATGACCGTCTTCGGGCTGTGCCCGCTCTTCATCGCCAGCGCCATGGCCGTCGAGAGGACCTTGGCCATCCGCGCGCCGCACTGGTACTCGGCCCACATGAAGACGCGCGTCACCAAGGCCGTCCTGCTCAGCATCTGGGTGGCCGTGCTGGCCTTCGCCTGCTTGCCCGTGGTGGGCGTCGGGCGCTACGCCCTCCAGTGGCCCGGCACGTGGTGCTTCATCAGCGCCGGGGATCAGGGTCCCCACGTGGGCAACGTCATCTTCGCCTCCACCTTCGCCTTCCTGGGCCTCTTCTCGCTCGCCGTCACCGTGGCCTGCAACTTGGCCACCATCATCGCCCTGGTGTGCCGCTGCCGCTCCAAAAACTCCGCGTCTCAGTCCAGGAGGCAGTGGGGCAGAATCACCATGGAAACCTTGATCCAGCTGCTGGGGATCATGTGTGTCCTCTTTGCCTGCTGGTCGCCGCTCTTGGTAGGTGGACAACCTGTCTCTTGTGTTTGTGTGTGTGTGGCGGACTTCACTGTAGAATAGCTGGCTACCCACCACCCCCTTGGAAAAAAACAATTTAAAAAAACAGAAAAGTGCTCAGAATAAAATATATGTGAATCATTCCTTTTTTGGACAAATGTAAATAAACACGAAACTTTATAGTTTGCATTGCCCATTTGGAGGGCTTGAATACCTGAACACACAAAAAAGAAGTCATGAGCAAAATTAAAAAGCATAGCTTCTGCTTTTAGCCCTCTGATGAGGACAGCAAATAACTTCTGCAAAACTTCCCAAGTTTTACCATAATGCTAGAAACAGGTAGGTAGCCGTGTTGGTCTGACGCAGTCAAAATATATAAAAAAATTGTCCAGTAGCACCTTAGAGACCAACTAAGTTTGTTCTTGGTATAAGCTTTCGTGTGCATGCACACTTCTTAAGATCATAATGCTAGAAAGTGAGTGAGCAGGAGAGAGGGAGTTGGCATGCAAGGGAGCCTATTATTGGATGTTATGCTAAGCACTTTGTGCAGGTATATTATTTGGAAAACTTATTTCCTGCCTTCCAGTTTCTTTAGACGTCTTAAATGTTCTTTGAAGAGTTGTGCACACTCTTGGCTGCATCAGGCTAGAGTTGAACACTAGTTTTAAGGAAAGATGAAAGGGTTGAGAGAGCTTGCTTCCCATGTCCCTCCTGCCCTCTGCTCATTTCTTTTGCCGCTCTGGTGCTTCCAGCCCAACAGGTTTTGCAAACATTTGAAGCAGTGTGAAGAGGTTTTTCACCAGAAGTTAAAGTAGGGTGACTGTACACACCTGAAGCATCTCTGCTTCTCTCATATGGGAAAGTAGGAAGCAAAGCTGCTTTAAACCAGCTGTTCATCTAGCTCAGTATTGGTGGGCAGATCTCCAAGATCTCTCCCATCAAGTTGCTACCTGTACCTTTTTAACTGGAAATGCCAGGGATTGAACTCTGTGCCTTCTGCATGCGGAACATGTGTTCTGCCACTGAGCTATGGACTGCCTTCAGCACTCTGTAAAAACAGTATTGATCATCTCCCCCCGCCCCCCGCTTAATCGTCTTTAAAAAGAGGACAAGGCATAAAAAATACTGGACTTACTCTAGCTATTTTAGAAATGGTTGCAACATTTTAAGCCACACAAGTAGAAGAAACAAGAGCTCCAGTTGATATTTGAGTACCAGGTTGACTTGTAACCTTTTAAAATAAATTAGAGAATAACTTGTGGAAGCGTGTGGGCACCAGTTGGTGACACAAACCAGTTGCCATGCTTTTCTGTGAAAGAAAGAAAGAAAATGCATGTTTTATGTGCCAAAATGCAGCTATTTCCCTATGTAAGATGGGCGGAGCAATTTAAAAGCTCCAAGCATGGAGGGGAGGGTTTTTTTTACTGAACATTTCTCCTGTCGCCATGTCCCACCAAGACACCACAGACCTTCAATTCAGACTGGTCTTTGGACTTGCTACATCATAGGCTTTCATAAAAATTGCTGCAACTGTCAGCTTTATTGGAGTTTATGGGTACATTTTATCTACTCTTGTTTTCACGGTTCTGATTGCTCTCTTGCATTTTACTTTGCATCCTCTTGCCATTAAGCTACGTTGAGCACCATTCGGTGGAAAGGCAGGCTATAAACTTGACAAATAATAAGCGAGTAGAAGCTGCTTAATTCTCTTGCTCTTCATTCTGTCCCCAGCAGGGGTTATTTTTGGGTTCTCTCAGCCTCACCAGGAGAAAAACTGCTGAGGCAAATGGGTATCTTGCTCATGCATCATTTTAAGTTGTGCTCTCTCTTAGAAATCAGTAGTGAACTTCCTGCTCCTGACATGTGGGTCTGTCATAATCGTGTTTAGTTTGACTGTGCTGTAGTTCTATATCAGGCTGATCTAGCAAAAGGGATGTTTGATCTTTGAAGTCTTTTCCTAGGCCCTATTTATACAGCTCGGCAAACTTCATCACTGTTAAGCTAAACATGTTCCACCCCCCAGTTTCACTAGTCCAGCGCAAAGAGAGGACTGAATTTCCTCTGCTTATGAAACTCCAGAGAAGCTGTTGCCACCCATGACAGGAGAAAAAGAAAAATAACTGTTATGGGATGTTTAGATGAGCAGGGAGAACAAAATGTCCCTCTTGCGATTCCCTTGCCACTTGCAACTAGTAGTGCATGTTGCATTTAGTTTCATGCATTTATGTTTCTGTCCTGCCTTGTCTCTGACATGCAGCCGTGGTTCTTTCTCCCTTTTAGCTTTAAAATGCTGTTGTAGCAAAGTAGGTCAGATGTCAATGTAAGAAAACAAACAAGTAAATAGAAATAAACGAGGTTAGGTGGAGACCAGGAACCTGTGGCATCTCAGGTCTTGTTAGACTTCAACCCCCAGGCAGAATGGTCAGTGGATGGAGATGATGGGAGCTTAGGCCCACAGGTTTCCCATCCCTGGGTTAAGAGAGAGTGCTGGAGCCAAGGTCACCCAGTGAACTGCTTGGGTGAGGCCATGTTTGCCTTATTGAAGTCTGGTATCTCAGTGCTACATTACACTGGTTCCCCTTCCTAGAGTGGCTGGGGCAACTCAGTCAAATGGGTGGGATATAAGTAATAAATTATTATTGTGCACAAAAGCTTATAGAGAGAGCTGGGCATGCATTTTAGGCTGTAATTAAGAGCAATGGTGAGTATATCATCATTGGGCTGTAATTGAGAGCAGTGATGAGCTACCCAAAACACTGCTCTTGCATAAGCCTCCCAGACAAGTGGCACTTGCAGCAACCAGATGTTTGTCAAGGAAGAGAATGGTAGGGAGTGGCTAAATCCAGGCCCTTCATTTCCCTTCCTGAGCAGACCAATTGTGAATATCCTGCAAGGCTACATATACACAGCCCTGAGAGATATTTGATTGCAGCGATAGTTTGCCTTTGTCCAATTGCTCATCTGAGGTGATAAAGGATTCCTCAGGATTTACCAAGGAGTTCCTGGGCGGGGAAGATCTTGTGGTTACTGCATTGGGAGGGAAGCTTGCAAAAAGGTTAGAATTTTGCTGAGGATAGAGAATAGATTGTGCCTTTGGGCACCTGTGAAGTGGGACTGAATGAATCAAGAGCTTGTGGCTGGCCAAACAACATGCTATGTTAAATACATCAGTGCATGTAACAGGAAACAGCATCAGCTAAAGAGGGGCTGGTAATTGTGCGATGGAGGATTTAACCCTTTCTTCCCCTGTTGCAGTCCTAAGGAAAAACCCTCTTCTAAAATAAGCTGTTTGCATTAGAAGCAAACTCCCAACTTCAGAGGGAGAGATTTTCATCAAGACCGCAGCAGATAAGGAGAGGGCTTAGTTTTCCACCCACATTCAGATTCACACCCCTGCCCCCATACCAAACAGATTCTATTTACATAGTTTTAAAAGCAACCTCCAGCAAGTTAAATGGAGAGAGTGAGCATTTAAACTCCCATCTAGAGTGGCCTTCAGAGATTCCTGGGTGAATGAGTACTTTGTAAAGTGAGGTCAGATACAAATGAGGTATAGAAGGTATAAATGTCAACAGTAACCCATTCACAAAGAGTGTGTAAGTAAATAACCCAGGAAGCCCCATGTGGATGAGATCACTACATTTTGAAATGCATTTAAATAGATATAAAAAGACATTTAACAACCAGAATTTCCCTCTCAATCAGGACATGGAGTGAATGTTTCTCCAGCCCTTGGGTCCTAAAATGTTGGTGAGCCTCAGGCTACAGTGCTGTATTTCTCCTCCAGCTAACACGATCATATGATGGCTCAGTTTGCCATCTGCTGAATCAAGTGTAACTTCATAGACTGGTAAACAGAAATAGCTAAAGTATTGGCTCATTTGTCCTTGACTCAATTATAGTTCTACGTATCAGATGTTGTGGTTTTACTTGGTTAAAACGATGTCTTCACCCATCACAGGGAGGACCAGAAATTGCAATACTGTAGATGTTTGTTAATCTTTTGGAAGAGAGATTGAAAGAGAGAACACGTCTTTAATTTCAGTATGGGGGGATGAAAAGGTGCTCTAACATAATTAACATGCTTATTTTAAATTAAAAAATGAGTTTCAGAAAAAGAATACTAGTGAATCATGATGAATGATGACAATTAATTTAAAAGAGATCTGACCTCCCTTACGTATAATAATAGATCAAAATGTCATGTTACTAATTAATATTTTCAAAATATTATTTCAAATGTTTAGCAAATGTCCAAGCATGCAGTATTTGGTTTGTCAATATTGCCTGTACAGTATATTCAGCATAAGGTTGGAACAAATCTAGTCTAAAAACTGTCTGAAGTCCACAGCTTGGTTGGGAAACATTCATTTATCTTGTCCTCTATGTGGTCTATAAGATCTGATCATTTGGTTTATTTCACAGAAAAGGAAACTGAGATTTAATCAAATTGCTAAGGTTATCTTCTATGGAATAACAAAAAGAAAAGACAGTAATCTCTACATATGAGTAAGAAAAATGAGTTTGTACAATCAGCTCAATGGCCCACCCTGTACAATAAACTCCCTGCGATAGTAGATGAGAATAGATTGTCATCTATAGAATTTTTTTGGATAAACTGTCGTGTACAAAATGCCAAATAGATGTGGAATGGATAATTTAAAAAATAATAATAATTCCCCACTATTGTTTTCCTGGACGTGAGAATTCCAACATCATTTAGCACCAAGAAAGCATCAGAACAGGCGCATCTCTCTCTCTCTCAACATAAGCTCTGGGAACCATAGGAAGCTTATACCGAGTCAAACCATCGGTCCACCTAGCTGAGGATTTTCTACATTGATTAGTGGGGGCTCTCATTGGTAATCTCCTAGCACTATGTGGAGATGCCAGGGGTTGAACTTACGACCTTCAGAATGCAAAGTGGATGCTATGTCAGTTCCCTTCCAACTCTACAATTCTATGATTTTGAGATGCTGTGTCAGTATGAACATTTGAATGAGAGAATGGAAACCATAGTCTTGAAGCTCTTCAGGGCAATGGAGGGGTTTCATGACTTCAAACATGCAGAGGCCATCAAAAGTCCTTGGACTTTAGTGAGAATGTGTCAGATACATCTCGCCATGGCCCTGCCATGCAAGCAGGGTGAAATGACCAAAGCCAGGGGAAGAAAGGGTATAATTAGGGAATGTAGGAACTGGTGTCTGAACTATGCAGCAAGGCATTTTGAAGTGTGGGGAATGTCATTTTGCCTGTCCCTAGCTAGCAACAGGGGGTTTCCTATGAGGTTCAGGGCTCTAGGCCCACAGCTTTAGATCTTTTAATTTTGCTGTGACTATTTTCTTCCATTCTGGAAATTGCTTTACACCATGGGTAGGCAAGCTAGGGGCCGGATCTGGCCCAATCACCTTCTAAATCTGGCCCACGGGTGGTCCGGGAATCAGCATGTTTTTTACATGAGTAGAATGTGTGCTTTTATTTAAAACGCTTATCTGGGTTATTTGTGGGGCCTGGCTTGTGTTTTTGCATGAGTAGAATGTGTCCTTTTATTTAAAATGCACCTCTGGGTTATTTGTGGGGCATAGGAATTTGTTCGTTTTTTTCTTCAAAATATCGTCTGGCCCCCCACAAGGTCTGAGGGACAGTGGACCAGCCCCCTGTTGAAAAAGTTTGCTGACCCCTGCTTTACACACACTTAGGTGAATTCGCAGCTCTGAGGGAGTTATGCAAACAGATGCAATGTGGATAAACCCCCTCATTTTTAATTACCCTTTGTTCATTGCTCATAATTGCTGTTCACTGGGCCTTTGTGTTAACAGTTGCTTTCTGTGCTGGTCAGAACCACACTCGGCCAACAGCTGGATGAAAGCTCTTCAAGGTGAATATCAACAAGACAACAAAAGAGAGAGAGAGAGAAAGCTCTTTTTCTGATAGTATGACAAAAGCTACCCAGGTGTCTCATGAGTGGAAATTCACATAACAATTTGAACTTAGCACAGTAGCAAATGACACACTCCTGCCTGTTTCTCTAGTGCCTTCAGGCTCTAGAATAGAAACAACCATTTTCTATTTCCTATATTTCTTTTCCTATAAAACCATTTTTTAATGCCCAATCAAACCTGAATCTAATGTGTTCACATATTGAAAAACCATGATTCCTGAAAGCTTTTGCCAAACCCAACCCAGAGGAATAAATGGGAGTTATTGCCACATAATGGGGTGCAACATGAGATGAAAGGAGGGAGACTAGGGAAATGGAAACCTTGGTTTACGAACTTAATCCATTTCAGAAGTCCGTTCTTAAACCGAAACCATTCTTAAACCGAGGCACACTTTCCCTAATGAGGCCTCCCTCCGCCGGTGCCCTTCCAGTGTTCGGATTTCGTTCTTAGACCGAGGTAAAGTTCTGAAACCAAGACACTATTTCCGGTTTGGCAGAGTTTGTAAACCAAATCGTTCTTAAACTGGACTGTTCTTAAACTGAGGTACCATTGTACCATTAATTGTAGTACTGAAATTATTGGGGAAGAGATTAAAATCCCTTTTGTTTTGATGGGGTGTAAAATTTCCAGACAGCCTAAGTGTCCAGTCTAGAGAAATCTAAGAATAACATGGGGCAGGGTTTGTGTGACTTGTTGCTTTATGTCTGTGCCAGGATAGGACTCCACTCTTTCTAAACACAGGAGTCCACTCGTGACTGTTGCTTTTGCATAACTGCTTCTCAGATCCGTACGAGGCCCAGCTGTGTTACTCCAGTTCCATTGAACAGTCTTGAGAAAGGCAACATGCTGGGGCTTGGGCTTAAGGAAGATTTTAAGGAGATTTCCTACCCCTGAATCCTGTGGCGTAGGAAGGGGTGTGTGGTGGGTGTGGTCTGCCCGGGTGTCATCACTGAGGGGGGTGACAAAATGGCAAAAATATGTGTTTTTGAAAAAGTAACTCCCGTACCCACTGCACGCCCCTTCCTACGCTACTGCAGGAGCACTCTCCCCTTGAGTGATTTCCAGAAACCAGAAGTTTGCTGCCTCCAACTTTGCAGGCAGAGCACAGCCTTTATGGCTAGTAGCCTTCAACAGCTCTCCTCCTTCAAGCACCGTGGGGCTTGTGTCTGTCCACCGCCTCAGCCGCCCTACAGTTGAGGGAGATGCTGCAGAGAAGCTCCACGCAGCGCGCCCTGCCTTGGCTCATTCTGCCCTCGGCTGCAGGGCGTGCTCACCACCCCGGGCACCCGAGCGGCTAGCTACACCGCTGCCTAGCTACACGTCCTAGCCAAATTATGTCACCCATAGCTTTCTGAAAGCAATAGCCAAGGAAGCCATCATAGAAGGTAAAGTGCCCCATATAAATTGAGCACTGGTAAAATATAGGAAGGGATGCGGGTGGCACTGTGGTCTAAACCACAGAGCCTAGGACTTGCCTATTGGAAGGTCGGCGGTTCGAATCCCTGCGACAGGGTGAGCTCCCGTTGTTCGGTCCCAGCTCCTGCCCATGTAGCACGTCAAAGTGCAAGTAGATAAATAGGTACTGCTCCAGCGGGAAGGTAAACGGCGTTTCCGTGAGCTGCTCTGGTTCGCCAGAAGCGGCTTAGTCATGCTGGCCACATGACCCGGAATCTGTCTGCGGACAAACGCCGGCTCCCTCGGCCTATAGAGTGAGATGAGCGCACAACCCCAGAGTCGTCCACAACTGAACCTAATGGTCAGGGGTACCTTTACCTTTTTAAAATATAGGAAAGAGAGAGCTTCCTTTAAACTGGAACAAGCTCATGCTTCACTTGTGGTAGTCACTGCTTGAACCGCATGATCCACATGATGAGCAAGCTGCCATAGCTGTCTTTTGCCACCTTGACACATATCCATATGCAGCCCTTCTGGTTATTTCCCTGGGCTTACTCTTCCCACCCCTTTCCAAATGACACCGATTCAACCTGAGATTTTTTGCACCACATGCACCAGGTTTATAATGTGTAAAAAACAAACACACCCTGTCTTGTTTGAATTTTAAAGGGGGAGGTACTCTGTGATTGAACAGAAGCTTTCCTTCTCTCAGAGTAGACTGAATTCATTCATCTGACCTGAGCACTGCTTGGTCACAGAATTCCAATAAGCATCTAAAGGGAGAAGGACTTTGTAGCTTTCCTGGATTCAGCTCAGAAATACCAACATGCATGTGAACCTAAAAGATTCATTCGATTGAGTCACCCCAGTTATAATAAATTTACTCAACCTCAGTCTCTCTTCCTGCCTCTTGCCCCTGAGCTCTATTTACTAAAAATAATAAGACATTAATAAGTCTGTTGCTATTCCCAAGTGCATCTAATATCAACATTATCTCTTGCTATGTTTATTTCCCTTTCCCTTGCTGCATTTTCTGTTAATCTAAGATGTACATTGTTGGCGCATTTAGAAATGGTCTGTCTCTGACTGATCTACTGCATGTTAACTATGTTATGCAGAACATAAAACAAGTGGTACTAGTCTGCTCAAAACTCAGAAGCAACATACAGTGATTTTAAAGGTTTTGAGTTTTTATGCTACACAGTGTTCAAATTTTTACATTCCTGAGATGTATAAATCATCTTGCCTTTTGGAAATGGAACACAGGAATTCTGATCAATCCTTGAAGCTTCTTCAGAATGGAGGTGATGCTTTTTTTTAAGAAGGGTTTCAGGAAACGGTGTGTGTGTGTGCTCTAATTAAATGCATCGCACACATATTAAAAAGAACGTGCTTTCTGGTGGTTTTATTTAGACAGAACAATCTTAATATTGCCTCCTCCATATATAAGCAAGAGATTAGAGATTGAGCAGAGTGAAAAAGCTGTACAGTGGTGCCTTGCAAGACGAAATTAATTTGTTCCGTGAAGTTTTTCGTCTAGCGAATTTTTCGTCTTGCGAAGCACGAAATCCCATAGGAATGCATTGAAAATCAATTAATGCGTTCCTATGGTCAAAAAAAGTCCAAACAAAGCCAAATTTGGTACAACAAAAGTTTATTAACTGCTCTTTAAAGTCACACATACTGTAAAGAGCATTTCAAAATTCAAACCCAGAATTTTTTTTAAAAAACAGCAGAGTGGCCCAATGGTCACAGAAAATCATAAAAATGCAGGGGGAAAAACCAAGCTTCCAGATTCTTGCAAACCCCTCCCCAACTGTTCCCCCAGCCACCCAGCACACAGAAATTCAAATCCAGAATTTTTTTAAAAAAACAGCAGAGTGCCCCAATGGTCACAAAAAATCATAAAAATGCAGAAAAAACACACACAAGCTTCCAGATTCTTGCAAACCCCTCCCCAACACCAAGTCCTTGAATTCCAAACACCCCAACCCAAAATCCAAACCCCCCCAAAAAAGTTTTAAAAGCTTAACTTACCAAATGGCTGCAAAAGAAGTTTTGGAAAAGCTTCAAAAATCACCAAAGTCTTTAAAAACCTCAAAAAAGGCTACTATGTACGCTGCGTTCTATGAGTTGCTCCTCGAAGTCAAGTCGCAACTGTATTAATGGTGTTAAGAAAAAGGAAACAAACTTGCAAGACGTTTTCATCTTGCGAAGCAAGCCCATAGGGAAATTCGTCTTGCAAAGCAGCTCAAAAAACGGAAAACCCTTTCGTCTAGCGAGTTTTCCGTCTTGCGAGGCATTCGTCTTGCGGGGCACCACTGTATGCATTTGCAATAGAAAGCCATATAAGTTGCATTCCCTGCAGAGAGGCAATGGCCAGCGGCAGCATTTTTCAATTCCATCTTGAGTCTCAGCCAGGCGCCAAATACCACTACAGTGGTACCTCAGGTTACAGACGCTTCAGGTTACAGACTCCGCTAACCCAGAAATAGTACCTCGGGTTAAGAACTTTGCTTCAGGATGAGAACAGAAATCGTGCTTCGGCAGCACAGCGGCAGCAGGAAGCCCCATTAGCTAAAGTGGTGCTTCAGGTTAAGAACAGTTTCAGGTTAAGAACAGACCTCTGGAACGAATTAAGTACGTAACCAGAGGTACCACTGTACTGTGCTTTTGGAAGTGTTCGCAATCAGGGATTTCTTAGTCGCGAAATGCACCTAGCACCCTGCTAATTTCGAACGCTGCTTGGAGGCAGCAATGGAAACCACAGGAGAAGAGAGTGCTTTTGAGCACAGCTCCTGCTTGCAGGTTTCCCGCAGGCATCTGTTTGGTAGGCTTGCCACACGTCAGGAAAGCTCCTGACGTGTCCTGGTTTTTGGGTGTAAAAATGGTGTCGGGGGGGGGGCCAGTATGCATGGCAACACAATGGAAAATGCATCAGAAATTATTATTATTATTATTAATTACTTATACCCCGCCCATCTGGGCGGCTTCCAACAGATTAAAAATACATTAAAACATCAGTCATTCAAAAGCTTCCCTAAACAGGGCTGCCTTCAGATGCCTTCTAAACGTCAGATAGTTGTTTATTCCTTTGACATCTGATGGGAGGACATTCCACAGGGTGGGAGCCACTACCAAGAAGGCCCTCCAAAAAGTTGGAGAAACAACTCCAAAAGCTTAAAAATCACTATTTTTGGGGGGGAGGTACCCCCACCCAAAGCTCAACAATTTGGGTTTGTTCTCAAAAAAAGCTAAACAATTTTGGTGGGTTTCTAAGCTCAGCAACTTTGCGGGTGTCGGGAATTATGGCAACCCTCCTGTTTGGCAACTGTAAGAACAGGATGCTGAACTAGATTGGAGTCATTGGCTTGAGCCAGCAGGCTCTTATGTTCTTAGGATATGCTGGCAGTGTGGCAGTACTGCTTCCTTGCCTGCTACTAGGGTAAATGGTAGCTGTGCTAGCTAAATTACATGCGGTTAACTCTGGATCCAACCCTCTGTTTTCATAACAAAAGTTGTGCAGCTGGCTGTGAAATTTGACTTCTGCTTAATCATGGTTCATTTTGTTATGTACTGAAGTTCTCACCCTGGGCCAGCAGAGGGATACTGTAGATAGTTTTCACTCAGGTCCACATATGCAAATAAGGGATTGAAAGTGACGTTCAGTGATTGGATAGTTACAGAAAGTGGTTACTGTTGCGTTGTAGTAGAGCTCTATATAAGCAGGCTGGCTGAACCCTTCAGTTCAGTTCAGTTCAGTTCAGTTCAGTTCTGTTCTGGCCTGTGAATAAACAAGAGCTGTTTGAAGAATCGCTGTGTCGTCTGATATGTTCATCCACAACTTAACACATATAGAGCATCCTCCCCCTCTTCAGACCTTCCTCCAATGGGTTCGCACTGGGACGGGGGCCAGCGGGGTCATGGTGGTGGGCACAGCCCTGCTCTCCCCCTCCATGCGGTGTGAATAATGTGCAGCAGAACAGCCAAATAATGTGGGTGATATCAGCCGAGTCTCTAAAGAGCCCTTTTAATAAAAGTACCATTCAGAATTTTCAGCCCAAATGCTTTCTTTTCTGCAGAATGGCCAAGCCAATTAGTGAACCCAGGCAATATAATTGATTTTCCTTTATGTTCATTAAAATGCTAATTCGGTTTTCATTATTGCCATTGTAAAATATACTGCGTTTGGGGCATAGTAAATGAACCACAGGTGCACTTTGGAATACTCCACATGGGCTTTTGGATTAATTTCTTACTATTTAAGTATGGGAAATATTTTGCCAGAGAACCCGGTGGACCTTAAAATGGGTGAAACTGATCAAGTACCTTTTAAAAGGCACTAAAATATATGGCAGCTGTGTTTTTATAGGCAGAGCTTAGTGAAGGGAAAATAGAAGAAAGAATGCCAACTAATCCATGGAAAAATAAATACCTCTTTGCCTTTCATCAGAAGGTACCCCATGTTTGTCTGTGTTGTATAAAATAAGAGTTGGATTGCAGAGTTGTTGTAAATGCTGATAACATTTTATGGTTATTACATGAGGGAAATGGACTTACAACATAGGCACAGAATGGTGCTTTCGTTCCTCCTTCTGTCCCTTATTAATTTGGAAGTGATGGAAAATTCCAGGGGTCGTGTCCAAGGTTAGTCCTACTCAGAGTAGACCCAGTGAAACTGATGGGCCTGGGCAACTTTGGGCCCATTAATTTCACTGGTTCTGCTCCGAGTAAAACTTATTGGATACAGTCCCAGATATACAACATAGTTGTTGCTCATTAATTGAGCTTGACTTCAAGGGTAGGACTGCCAGCTCACCAAAAAACCCCCTGAGGAAGTCTTGTTTTGATTCATGCTGGAGTGTTTGTTGAAGGGAGTGTGATAGAGGAATGGTGTGCACACTCAGTCCATGACTCATCATACCTTAAACCCTTATATCTCAGCTCAGTCATTGCCATCATCTACAGGTCATCCCCCAAGTTGGTGATGTGAACTTAGTGTCATCAGCTCAGTCCTCTTCTAACAGAGACTCAGTAGGCACATTCTGTTTTGACCTGTGAACACCTGCTGAAAAAATTTCTGTACTTTCACGCTTATGCAGACAATTAAGAATACATATTTTGCCGGGGGCGGGGGATGATCCCAGATTTTTAATTTTCCCTTTTTTATTGTATATGTGTATGACTGTTACAAACTGCTTTGATTTTTGTTTGCTTGTTTAATGAATACTGGTATACATATTCATACATATACAATATTCCTATAAATGCAAAATGGCTGCCTTACGTTTACAGGTTTTGCAGTGCTGAAAAAAACCTGCAAAAACTTCAGACAGAGAGAGCTGAGCTTCCAACTGAGAGGACAATAGGACAAAAGACACGCATGCCTCTATCACAGCAATGCCTCTATCACAGCTCCTTCAACTCTCTTAAAAAACATGGTCTACCTCAAGCCTTAGAAATTGTGAGGTGAACTCTTATCTTCCTTTAGGAGACATAAATCAAATTAAATGGCCCAGGTCACATTTTGGCATCCATAAATGCAGGCTTCTGGAATGAGGATTGGCGTGTAAGAACTAATTGAAGCAGGTAGTGTTACGGTCTCATGACTGTCTTTGATCTGATAGGCTGCAGTGGTTTCAGGGAATGCCGCCAAGCTGCCTTAATATGGACTATTGTTCCACGTCAAAGAATGCCTTTAAATCATTGACTCTGTCTCTACTGCACTCATTTCCCCTCTTGTTCCCTTAGATTATGATGCTGAAAGTGACGTTCAACCACACCTCTATGGATCATTGCAGAGAATCCTGCAACTCCACCCGAAGCACAGAACTGCAGACAGAGTGCAATTTCTTCTTGACCGCTATCCGCTTGGCCTCACTGAATCAGATCTTGGACCCCTGGGTTTACCTGCTGCTTAGGAAGATCCTCCTGCGAAAGTTTTGCCAGTTGGCAAGTGCCATCTCCTGCCGCTCCCAGGAGGGATGGAAAGGGCGGCACATCATGTTGTCAGACAAAATCAGGCGCACACCATGAAGCAGGTTGCATGCCAACAACTTTCCTTGCACCGCCACCTTACTGTGAATATGGGCATCCAAGTTCTGTCCGTTTCCCTCTGTAACTGAATGGCAAGGACATAATATATTCCATGGACTAGTATTTTCAGTGTCTGCCAGAAATTGTTAACTTATATAACTAAGAAACCTGCCTGTCTTTTGAAATCCATAGCTAAGAGTGCAGCTTTTTGTGTACGTCCAAAGACATCGCAGGGATTCTTCCTACTGCATGGGAGAAGAACCTGCCATTTAAAAATCGGAACTTTGACTGTATATTCAGTGGCAATTAAGTTATTGAAGACTCAACATTTGTTTGACTCTAAAATTATTGTCAGAAATTTTCTTTGTTTCTGATCTTCTTTTTGACTTACCGATTTAACCGAAAAGGAAGGATAATCCTTTTTCATGCTGATTCCAGAAGTGAGGGATAGGGTGGGAGTTGAGGAATCAAAAATGCTATGGTGTGGGTGTTAATGGCTTGTGTCCTTTCCTTAAAGTTGGGAAAGTAGCAAGAGGCCTGTCAAATGCATGGAGTCACCACACTAATTACTCGTTTTCAATAAACACTAAAGGTCTTTTTCAAATGATAGTTTGTTACCTGTTGTATATTTTCACTTGTTCATGCAAGTTGCCCTTGTTATTTGCTGCTGCAGAGAATCCATGTGTCTACTCTCAGTGAAGAATTTATGTTCAGGAGAAAGCACATTGTCCTAATACTCAAACTACTGAATTTTGCCTCTGAAAAAAATTGTTGCTTCTATATTAGGATTCTTGGCCCTGGAAAGGCAGTGCTTTTCTTCAATCTATTAGAAGCAGAAATAAAATAGCAGTTCCACAGGCACTTAATATAATTCTATATTATGCAGTTAATTACCTCCTTTTCAGATTATCATAAATACCTCTTCTAAGTAATAGTTAAGATTATGATGATGTATTAGATTTATACCTCACACCTTCCTCCAAAGGAGCCCAGGGTTTACTTCTGCGTAAACATAATAGAAAAATGTCCTGTTCAGGAAAGACCACCTGCAACTTTAATTAGAAGATTCCTCCTTGCAGCTTCTACCTCTAACTGCCTCCTGTTCAGTGTATTTCTAGCTTCATTTCTGACTTTTGATGAAAAGCCTTGTATCTAGCTAGTCCTTCTCTCAGCTACTTTTCTTGTAAAAGAAAGAAATGAGTGGAAACTGCTCTCTGCACTCTCATGTTAACTCTGTGTTGAAAATAATCTGCTCAGTGTGAAGTAAGTATCATGGGAATGTCAAACATGGGCAGTTTGTTTTATTTTATTCAGGTATTTTTTGGTCTTATTTTAAAGTCGCATTAGCATGTATCTTTAAAATTGCTTTAGCAATGTTCTCTCCCATTTTATACGTGTTTGAGCTGCTTCATCTATCATGAGGGGAGATAGTCTTCCTGAAAATAAATTGCTTTTAAATAGTATGTTTTTTTCTACTTACTCATAACCTTTCACAGTAATTGAAAAGCAGCTGCACCATGAAAAGACAAAAAAATACTTTTCAAATGAGATTTGGGTGTCATTCAGCATCTACTTCATGAATCATTATGAGTAAATATTTGGAATCTGAGCCAAGAAAGACTTTTCTTTTGCTTTTTGACATAGATGCTACATTATAGAAAACCTTTAGACTGGGGTGAAGAAAGTTCAGTATAAAAAAGGTACAGCTGAGTGAGCCTGCATCCCCTAAAGCGGGTAGAGAGGACCTGTAGCCCTGCAGAAGATGTTGGACTTCTTTTCTCAACAGCCCTAGCTAGCATGGTCAATGGGCATGGATGATAGGAGTTGTACTACAGTAATATCTGGATGGCAACAGGTTACCCATCCTTTATCCTATGGGCTAGAGCAGCCTTTCTCAACCTGTGGGTCCTACAACTCCCATCACCTCTAGCTAGCAAGGGGATGATGGGAGTTGTAGTCCAACAACATCTGGGGACCCACAGGTTGAGAACCACTGGGCTAGAGGAAAGTTTGATATCCCTTTCTTGATTCTGAATTTAATATATGTGTGTTTGTTGATAGTTGTCACAGGAGCATGATGTTCGCAGCCTGGTGCTGGGTAGATCACAAAAATAAACACAGGAGATGGGTATTGGGTAAGTTCCACGGAACACAGAGGAGCTTTATTACAAATAGGCATGGATAGAGTTGTGCTTTAAGGTCCCTAAGCATCATTATGTGAGCGAGGAAGGAGAAAACCCAATAGTTATGAAGTCAGCGGCATACTTAACCATCAAAGCTTTTACAGTGAATACGTAACCTCATTGTTCTGGCAATCATATTGTTAATTTAAGTGAAAGTGCAAATAACCACCAAAGGCACTTTGACATTTTGTGAACTGCTTTCCCCCCCCTTTTCTTTTTTGAACGAGTCTTGTCTTCCAGACTGACGTGCTTCTGAGTTTAGTTTGCAGAGACAATGAAGAACTGTCATTATTCAGTCCATAAAAAAAACACAAGGGAGGGAAAGGATTATAAAGGAATCTTAGAGCAATAATAGCTTAGCCGTTTTGCATCGTGAACGAAACTTAAACATGGTACGATAATCGCCCCTGCTATAGAGTAAAGCTCCTTCTGTTCAAGGTCATGCAGAGATGAATAATGGAAGAAGGAAAATGTCTTCACCCCTAGAACTGACTACCACAAAATGGAATGCTATATATTATAGCAGGCACAGCTTCATGTCGTTTTGTTACCTGAGATGAAATACCTGCTGAAGTCAAGGAGAAGAGAACTTAAGGCTGCTCAAGTTATCCTGGCACCTTGGGTAGAAAACCCCACAGGTGGAACATAGGAAGTTGTCCCAGACAAAGTCAGATCATTTATGCATCTTGCTCAGTGCTATTGACATTGATTGCTAATAGCTGCTCTGCAGAGCATCAGGCACAAATCCTTCGCAGCCCTACCTGGAGACACCAAGGATCGAAGCAGGGGCCTCTTGCATGACCCATCCCAACTTACCCGCTCCTTGACAGTAGAATTAATTAATTAATGCATACTGCACTTCCGTGACATGCAATATCAGCCGCTTGAGGCAACAGCCTAGTTTTGCCTAATGGCAGAATTGTGCCCTGTTACTTTATTGTAAGGTCAGCTCTGGTAATAAAACATGCTGCTCTGACTTGGGGGGGGGGGGTGGAATACTGGCAAGCTAGAAGCACAGACAAAATCTTTTTTTCTTTTTTCTTTACTTTGTATGTAAAATGCCTGTGGAATGGCAAAAACCCTCTTTTTAAAAAATTCAAGCCTCACTGTCAAAATATAAACCAAATCAAAGCCATCCTATATTGCCCTAAGCCCTGTGTACACATGGACCAAGGAAAGTGGAACTGTACCCACGACATCCACAGTTTATTCCAACCCCTGGACAGTGCCCATGTGTGTTCAAGGTGCATACAAGGAGAACGTGCACAGGCCATAGGCTTGTATCCATGTGTGCAGGGAATGAGTAGCAGAGGCAATCCCTCCCTCCCTGTCCATATACTGATTATACACAAATATCTGGTCAGCAAGATGTTATTGTATGTGTATTTTAGCATAGCACACCAGTCTTGTGGATACATCAGTAAAAATTCTGCACTATAATTCGGCACAACGAAGTACATCTTCATTAAAGACATTAAATACAACATTCACTGAAGTGTGTGTGCATGTTGACTTAAGCCACAGCCTTCAACAACCTTTGTCAACCTGGTGCTCTCCATATGTTTTGGACCTCAGCTCCCATCAGTCCTGGCCAGAATGTGGCCGGGACTGATGGGAGTTGTAGTCCAAAACATATGGAGAGCACCAGGTTGGCAGTGGCCGGACTACAACAACAAGCATTTTGCTGACACTTTCAAAGGTTCAGCTCAATGCACCAAAATACAATGAAAAGCAGAATCAACTTGTGATTCACCTCTGCACATTTTTTTTTTTAAGCTGTATAAATCTGTCCAAAGTGAGTACAATTTCATGAAGCAAAACCAAGTTTTCCAGGTGAAGGAAGTTCTTTATTCTCTCTAAACTGTTGCTTATTTCCTTGATATCTGGTGGGAGGGCATTCCACAGGGCAGGCGCCACTACCAAGAAGGCCCTCTGCCAGGCTCCCTGCAACCTCACTTCTTGCAGTGAGGGAACTGCCAGAAGGCTCTTGGAGCTGGACCTCAGTGTCCGGGCTGAACAATGGTGGAGGAGATGCTCCTTCAGGTATACTGGGCGGAGGCCGTTTAGGGCTTTAAAGGTCAGCAGCAACACTTTGAATTGTGCTCGGAAACGTACTGGGAGCCAATGTAGGTCTTTCAAGATCGGTGTTATATGGTCTCGGCAGCCACTCCCAGTCACCAGTCTAGCTGCCGCTGAAGAAGATAAGGCTCAACTATTGGACCTTCGGATGAGCCACTTGAAGTGGGGAAATGTCTTGGTCTGGCCCTGATTAGAACACCAACATTCTGCTGACTTCTGGCACAGGTTGCTCATTATGTGTAAGTAGATCTGTAATAATAGATGCTTAATGGCTTTCTCAATAACTAAGGCAATTGCACAGTTGGGTTTTGAATTATCACAGCAGCTGCATCATTGTGCCCTATTCTGGATAAAATATTTCAAATGCCATTGTTCCTAATACCTATGCACATCGGACTCCAACATGAATGGAAGCTGTGCTATTTTGGTTGCATTGACATCATTAAACCCTTGCATGTATACAAATCCTCAGATCACACTGTCAAAGTGTGACCTTTGTTAACTTCATGGCATAAATTATTGCATTATGCCTGGACTGCACACATAGATTTGGGTAGCCAAGGAGTTGATGAAATCAAATTATTTTCCAATCCCATGGTTTCTTGAACTGAATGCAAGAGTTTAAAAGCAGACCTGTTGGAATGAAGTAGGAAAAAATGCTGCTTAACACTTTAACAAGCTACAGTTTTAATGATATTTACATAGTCCCAAAGCCCTCATTGCATACTTATGCATAGAAAAAAATTATAAGCATGCCATAATATATATTTTTTTCATGACCTCCCTGGTGTCCTTGGCATGCATTATTATGTTCCCCTTTTTATTTATGGGAACTAAGGAGCAGGTGCTCTTTTTATGATGCCCTAAAACTGCTGCTAAAAGGGGGGAAAGAGGTGTACAGAATCTTCTACTGCTAGCTACAACCTCTAGGAATAAACAGTTGCTTTGCATTATTTAAGTAATAAAGGCTTAACCATTTGGTCACCAAGCTTTATCAACTTGCTAGTACTTTCTGGTTGTAATGGGTCTAACTATCTATCCATCACATAAATTTCTCTTCCTTACTGTTGTCCTTGTGATATGAAAATGAATGCAGCTGTTGTTCCCCTCACTGGATATGAGGCAGACTGAGACAGTCCAGTTTCCTCAGAGAGAAGACTTGTTCCTTTATAAAAAGTGTGGAAGCAAGTTTCTTAAAAAATATTACATAGTGGTGGGAGATACTCCAGATCAATTGAAGAAAAGAAAATAAATTGAAAGAAAGACAGCATTTGTCAATCAAAAGGTAATTCATTATTCCCTCTAATAGTGAACTTGTGCCTGTTTGACAGTGAAATGGGACCACCCAAAACAAGGTTTCCTTGATTGGAAAATTAAAAGAAAAAAATGTGTTAAATGAATTAATAAATACTCTGTGTTTCTCCACTCCTAGCTAATAATTCTTTATTGCTTCCCCCATTTTACATTCTTCTCCCATCACTACATTTCAGAGACTGATGTTTCATTTCTTCTATAGTCTTAAGGGAAGTTCTGCCTTGAGTGTAGAAGGCAGTATGCCTCTGAAAATCAGTTGCTAGGAATCAGTTTCTGCACTTAGGTTCTGCTAGGGACTTCCCATAGGCTAGCCACTGTGAGAACAGGATGGTTAATTACACTGTGCCTTTGGCTTGATCCAGCAGAACTCCTCTTCTGGTCATATGCTTAGGGTTTCGGAATGTGGAACTGCAAATGATGACCAAACATTGATTAGAAATCGTATTGAGGTATGATTGTTTGCTTAATTGCCTTAATAAAGGGGCTACCTTTGAAGGTGACCCGGGAACTGCAATGAATCCAGAATGCGGCAGCTAGACTGGTGACTGGGAGTGGCTGCTGAGACCATATAACACCGGTCCTGAGAGATCTGCATTGGCTCCCAGTACATTTCCGAGCACAATTCAAAGACTACAGATCAGGTTCCACATATACTGTCTTTGGTCAAGAAACTAAACATCTAGAATAAATCACTTTGGATGGAGAACAATGAAGCTGAGGCTGGTCCCAAGAACGGTGGATCCATGACCATCGTTCAGCCTGGACACTGAGGTCCAGCGCTGGGGGCCTTCTAGCAGCTCCCTCACTGCGAGAAGTGAGGTTACAGGGAACCAGGCAGAGGGCCTTCTCAGTAGTGGTGCCTGCCCTGTGGAATGCCCTCCCACCAGATGTCAAAGAGAACAACAACTACCAGACTTTTAGAAGCCATCTGAAGATCACCCTGTTTAGGGATGTTTTTAATGTTTGATGTTTTATCTTGTTTTTAATATTCTGTTGGGAGCCACCCAGAGTGGCTGGGGAAATGCAGCCAGATGGGTGCAGTATAAATAACAAATTATTATTATTATTATTATTATTATTATTATTATTATTATTATTCACCACCTGGAGCTGAGAGTTGGTTGGACAAGTACACATCTTCCAGAGGTTATGGGTCTGTTTAGTGAAGTCAACCAAGGAAGAAAGATCTCTACTTTGTTCAGTGCCAGATGAAGGATGGAGAGGCTGGCTTAGTGGTTTGCTTGCCTCCTTTGTCTCTCAAGATGCAGGTTGCAGCCTGTGCTGTCACACCTTCCCAAGAGAAAATGTTCTGAGGTCTGCACTTATATCCATTCTGTTCAGAATCCCAAACCCAGTGGAATTCCTATTTGGGACTATTCAACAAACCACAGCCATCCATTTAGCAGGGAGAAATAAAGCTTCCATAGCATTTATACTAATCAAACTTTAAAATATGCCTAACTTTTTTAAAATGTCATGGCCCCTATATTTTGTCTGAACACAATATATTCACTGCTGCCTGATAGCAGGTATTGAGATATATAATAACTAAATGTCCTACCACTACAATTGTGTTATTCATATGATAGCTTTAACTCATTGCCTTAGAAGCTCTTTGAGTTGTGATGAATAAGATGTTAAGCAAAATTGCTCATTTTTTTCATTATTCTCTTTAAAATGTTACCAAGAATTTATGTATTGCTGCTTTAAAAAAAAAAAGCATAAGCCTGCAATTCTATGCTCATTTACCTGGGTGTAAGCCTCATTGAGCTCAGTCAGGCTTACAGTGAAATATATTTTTCAGTTTAAATATATAGTCATTCTCCTAATAATTTAATTCAATTCCTGGGGCTGAAGCTCTTTGCCAATGCCATACAAGGACAGTCAAACTCAAATACTTCTTTTCAAACACTGTTTGCCATTTAACTGTGTCTTTCATTCATATTGTTTTCTCCAAGGTAAAACCCACATCCCATAACAAATTCCAACAGGTCTGCTATTAAACTCTTGCATTCAGTTCAAGAAACCATAGGGTTGGAAAGTAATTTGATTGCATCAACTCCCATAACAAATATGAAGAACAATGGTTTTGCTCAGTGTTTGGAAAGTTCATTTTTAAAAGGAATTAGTTCCAGTTCACCTCCTCCAAAAAGGAACTAGTTATGTTCCAGTTCAATCTACAGTTCAATATGGAATTCACATGGTCCTTGGCATCCCACCCACCCAGACGTCAGAACTTGGCCACAAAGGTTGGGGAAGATAATTATTTGGCACACCAGCCAGATCCTTCCTCAAAAGACAAGGGTAGTCAATATGGTCTTGTCCAGATTGGACTCCAATCATCCACAGCCAACATGGCCAATGGGCAGCGTAAGGGTAAGTTGTAGTCTGAGAACACTTTGAAGGTCACAACTTTTTCATTTTGCTGTATGTCTTTCTCCCTGAGGTCTTCCTCAGGGCAGGGCAGGAAGTCATGAAATATAGGACTTAGAATATCTTAACACCATTACGCCCTGATCAAGCACTTCTCTTTGGAACATGGAAACTCAAACTGAGGAGAGCAAACATCATTTTTGTTACCACCCATGCACAAGAGGGTGGTATCAATAGGCATAGGGCAAGCATCCCCAAACTCGGCCCTCCAGCTGTTTTGGGACTACAACTCCCATCATCCCTAGCTAATAGGACCAGTAGTCAGGGATGATTGGAATTGTAATCCCAAAACATCTGGAGGGCCGAGTCTGCGGGTGCCTGGCATAGGGGAACAAAGAACTTTAGGGCAGAAAAAAAATCAAGAAGGAAAGAACGCTACCCACCCCAATGAGAACTAAGCATGCGCCATGAGCACAGAATGCTGAGGGGAAGCAATGGAAGAGTGCAGGATGGGGGTGCAATGGAGTACTCTTGAAAGAGTAGGTAGGTGGCTGGAACCTTATAGCGGAACTCTGCACACTGCAAGGTTTTGTTGCGGATTCCACTTTTAATCACACAGACCAGCATATTGTTCCTTGCAAAGGTTTCTCATGGAGTAGAGGCTAATAAGAAGGTCTGATGCAGGAACAATTACACTCTGCTCTTTTGATCCCATGACAAAGAAGAAAGTGGAGGATCTCCCTCTTTGGTCCCCGGACAATTTCAATTGAATGCTGGAGCACAATCTTGCCTGCTTTGTACAAATTGTTCTTTGACTTACCTGTGTCAAGCACAAGGCAGGATAATCACAGAAGAATCTCAGGGAGAAATCTCAAGAGTTGTTGTCTGGCCCGAGGTCCTCCCACCCATTGTTACTGCTGTGATTAGATATCAGTCCCTCCGTTCCCTGCCTTCTATATCACATAAAAGCCATTTGTAAGTGGGGGGAAAGGGAAGCCATCTAATCAAGCCACCATTACTCTTCATGCCTTTTCCTGAGAAAAATGAAGTATGGGTCAATTGACACCAGAACAATTCTCCATCATATATATATATATATTCTCTAAGAAATGTGGTACATGTCTACAGAACAAGGTTTTTTTCCTGCTGAGCATCTACCCCTCCCAGTTGAACAAAATATAAGTCTGATTATGCTTTGGAAAGGAAAGGAAGAAATAAGCCCCTGTGCTGCCACTTGTTTTTGAATAAAAAAAATGAATGAGAATTCCAATGAAATTTGTTCATTTGTTCCGTTTTAATTTCTTCCATTTTAAAATGCTTTGCATTGACAAATGCACTGCGTACAGTTCATCTAAAGGTCCCCAAGCAGGAGATAAAAGAGAGGCATGAAATGGATGTTTTGAAAGATCATTAAGGTAAGAAAATTAAAAATATAAGGGGAGCCCCACTCCAGTATCAATTTTTACAGGATAGTCCTATACATGTCTGCTCAGGAGTTAAGCCCCATTGTTTTCAATTATGATTGCTGCTAAGTAAGTAGGAATAGGACTACAGCCTCTGATGGCTTAATTTCCCTTTACACATCATGTAAGAGGTTGAGCAACAAATTGCTCTTGCTCTGTCTATTGCTACATTAGGTAAAGGGATCCCTGACCGTTAAGTCCAGCCACAGACGACTCTGGGGTTGCGGCACTCATCTCGCTTTACCGGCCGAGGGAGCCGGCGTTTGTCCGCAGACAGCTTCTGGGTCATGTGGCCAGCATGACTAAGCTGCTTCTGGCGAAACCAGAGCAGCGCACGGAAACGCCATTTACCCTCCCGCCAGAGCGGTACCTATTTATCTACTTGCACTTTGACGTGCTTTCAAATTGCTACATTAGCATTCATAAAAAAGAAAAGTGCTCACAATCAGGATCTTCTATCAAACACAAACACACACACACACACATACTCTTTTACTGGCCTCTTGATAGATAATAGCACTGAAAACAGACTCAGAGAGAAGAGCTTCACTTCAAAAGAATACAAACACTGAGGTTTAAGCCTTAATTATATTCTACATTGCTACACCCACTCGTACTTCACAGAAAATTGTACGTCGATTTTACTGCCCAAGTTCATAATGACTTATCATGATAACTTTGAGGGTTCAAGCTGTTCAGCTGAAGATAAATGAGAAACAGAAGAGGTCTTCATTATAACGCATGTCACAGAGGCAGCAGAAAGCATGTCTAGGAAGTCAGAAATAGGACTGAGATCAGAGGCAAGGTTCCATTGTGTAGGTTTGAGAACTGCCCCTGCACCCATCCACAATCAGGTACAGAATCTTTGCAGGCCCCAGCCATACAATTCATCTGTCCAATGAATATGCTATGTAGTGTTGCCATATTTCAAAAAGTAAAAACCAGGACACCCAAACGTTTTTTAGGAAGACCCCAAAATTCTTGAGCAATTTTTTTTAGGAACCCCCCTAAATTATTCAGTTTATTATGGAAAACCCCAGAGTTGTTGAAAATACACACAAAAAACCCACAATTTTGATTGACTTGCCTGAGATCCAGGACAAGACGCCACATTTTGGCCACCATTTGAAATCTCAGTAATGTATGACAGCCCTATTAGGTTAGGGCACATGTACCCCGTGATGTGTAAAACCTAAATACTGAGTTCTTGTGTCTACCAGTACACTGTGGTCTGAAAATCAGAGGGATGGGAAGATACAAAGAGTATTCAAATTCACAATCTTAACCTGAGTTGTGTGGTTTGGAGTGGGACAACTTTAATGACCTCAGTTAAGAAGTAATTCACCTGCAATGATTTCCCCCCAAGAGAACTATAAGAAATGTACTGCAGCTAAGCGTTCTCCGTTTTAGAGATGCCTGGCTCCCACCCACACACTATAAAGGCTAAGTGCAACTCTTGGGGCCTCCAGGGGAGGAATCCATGGCAATTAAAGTGCTCTGATTCTATGGTGTAGACATGCCCCTGGGGCCCATGTGTATACGCTCATAAAGCAAGTAGTGTTAATTTGTAATGTTACTGTGATCTATAACTGGCATAATTGAGATAACTGTGCATGCAAATAGTTTCCATTCTCTTCTGATGTGAAGTGGGGAAGTGGGACTCCCCTTATAGTTTAAATTTTCATATTACTGTGTCATCACTGCTGTGATCCACAATGCAGATAACAGCAGGAGAGGAATATCAGCTGAGCATCAGCAGCACTCATGGAACTCCTTGGGTGCAATGGTTTTGGTTTTTGTTTTCCATTCTCTCCTATGAGCAGAAGAATGATCTGCTGATGCAATGGAAAAATACTGTGTGTGGATAAGGGGCAGATTCAAATTATACATTTAAAGCACATGACTTCCCCCAAAGAATCCTGGGAGCTGTAGTTTGTTACGGGTACCATGAATTACCGTAGCTCTGTAAGTAAGAAACTACAGTTCCTGTTATGTACTGAAGTTTTCACCCTGGGCCAGCAGGGGGATACTGTAGATAGTTTTCACTCAGGGATTGAAAGTGACGTTCAGTGATTGGATAGTTACAGAAAGTGGTTACTGTTGCGATGTAGTGGAGCTCTATATAAGCAGGCTGGCTGAACCCTTCAGTTCAGTTCTGTTCCGGCCTGTGAATAAACAAGAGCTGTTTGAAGAATTGCTGTGTCATCTGATATGTTCACCCACAATTTAACAGTTCCCATGTTTCTTCAGAGGGATTTCATATGCTTGCTTCAGATATGCATTGGAAGTGCTTAAAATGTATGGTGTGGGCAATGGATCTGCTTATTTTTATGTTGTCAGAGCTTTTTGGTTCAAAACACTTTGGGTTGTTATTCTTGATGGGGATATCTATGTAGCTCCTCCAAATGCAAATCTTCTTCTTCTTTTACTGCTCCTAGCAAGGGATATGTCCTGAATGAATGAATAGACTTTGAATGAATGATTGAATGAACCTGTAAAACTGTTTTCAGAAAGTTTTTGTTTTGCATTTGTATTTGTTTATTCGTTATACATTTGCCATCCTAGGCTCCTTTGGGAGAAGGACAGGATATAACATGAGTGAATAAATGAATAAGCTAATACTTAGCTAAGTAGTATAGAATTTAAAATACTCAAGTAATTTAGAGCAATGGTTGGGTGTGGTTGTTAATGGTAGCAGAATTACCTAACACAAAAAGGTGGATATGGTGTCTTCTCCAAGGAAATATTGATCCTTCAATAAATGTATGGGTTTATGAGGCACTGAGTTCTTTAAAGCATTCAATTTAATTATAATGGAAATGGAAGTGCGGGGCTCATAATGCTGACACATTTTCCTGCTGAAGTGACTGTGGAAGTCGACTTGTAAAAAATGGTACACCTCATTGCACAGATTGGAACTGAATCACTCTGATCTGAAAGAACAGTAGGCAATGGGTAACTACTGTATGTACAACTCAGGACATGAATTAATTGATTGCTATATATGGCCACAGGGACCACAATCACTGTGGTTGCTCCTCCTTGCCTCTTCCTACAGAAAATGATTCCAAAACAAAATTGGATTCACATTAAGGTAGCATTAAAAGCCATCGTGCAGTTTAACAGAAACTGTTGACAGCAGTCGTCATCTGAGGCACAGGAGTCTTTCTGGAAGGACTAGTTCACCTCAACCTTGATTTCAGCCCCACCCTGATGGTATCAGAGGTTACTGAATTGTTTCTTTCTGCCTCCCAACTTACTCATGTATATACTTGTTACTTGAAAGTAACCTGGTGCTATGTTCTATTTATTTATTTAAAAAATATGGATGCGCTATCTATCTATATAAAATAGCAAGCTAGTGTGAAGCAATGTATACAATAAAACAGAAAGGAACCATGAAAAAATATACAGAATAATGATTAAAATGACTGGCTCATCTTAAGAAAATTTAAACCACTGAATAGGCCTTTCAGCACAAAGAATCTTCAAGAGACAGTTAAAAGATAGCAATGTGGACCAGTGACACTTAATCCCCGAGTTTCTAGCTGAAGCCAATTGGGGTTTCTGAAACAACTATTGACTGTTTTATTTGTTTTTCTTTTCTTTTTATTTTCCTGAGGTTTGCCCATATTTGTTCAACAACAATTGCATATCAGAATCCTGATCTGATCTCACCGTGTACTGTATGCATGAAATAATCTTTGAAAATGGCAATCCAAAAAACTACTCTTGGCGAATTCTCTGAATAAAAACCATCCCATTTTCCATCTTCCTGGTTCCTCTGCCCTTGACAACCGGTCAGTATTCAGTGCCCACTGGCCATACTTGGCCTTCATTGGGCTGTTTTTGAGGGCACAAGGGGTTACTCCACCCCTTAGTGGTTTGTTTGTTTGTTTGTTCCCCCCTAAAGTTTCTTAGCAGTTCTGCAAGCCTTCAGTTTCCCTCAAGCCCTAGTTTATATGCTTTAAGTGCCATCAACAAGACTAAAATTCTTTCTGTTATTGCCAGTGACCAACAACACCTAAAAGCATTGCTCAGCAACTTATAGCTAATAGGTAGCGCCTTGTCTTTCCATTGCTGGATCATGGCTGAGATGTTCACCACTTCCATTGTCATGAACCACAGCTAGCTTTCAAAGTGATTTTCTTAAATGCCTGCAGGTGGATGTATCACTGCTTTAGATTCTAGAGATAAAGTGCAAGAAATAAGTGCTCCAGGCAATATATTCCCTTGTGGCATTACAGCAGCAAGTAATGTCCTAGATGAAATATAGGAGACAATAAAAGTGGGGGCAGGGAGACATCAAATGTGAGAATAGCTTCCTGGAAATTATACTGACTGTAGATTATTCTAATAGAGAGAGTGCTTTAAAAAAAACACAAAACTGTTCTTCTGCTGACAGCCATGAAAGGAAATAGTTTTGGAAGATGCCAGATGAAAAATATAGATGCCCTGCTCCAGATTTCCATGTAGATTTATGTTGCAGCCTTCTGGATGTACAGAATGTAGCTACTGCAGCCATGAGCCATACATTGCTTTGCTGAACAGATTCAATTCAATTCTGTGGTACAGTCATATCTCATGTTACGTTTGCTTCAGGTTGTGCATTCTCAGGTTGCGTCCTGCGGCAACCCGGAAGTACCGGAAAGGGTTACTTCTGGGTTTTGCCACTCGCGCATGCGAATATGCGCAAAATGACATCATGTGCATGCGCAGAAGTGGCAAATCACGACCCATGTCTGCGCAGACGCACAGACATGGGTTGCGTTCTTTTCAGGTTACGAACGGGCCTCCGGAACGGATCCCGTTCACAACCAGAGGTACCACTGTACTATTTTGCAGGTGGGATTCAGTTACATATTGGCAAAATCAGGTTGCACAATAAAGTGGATTTGCCACTCTTGAACAACAAACACAAAACAACAGTGAATTATTTCCTGGGGCCACTCAAACCACACAGCAAATTGGGTGAGGGGTGCTCATTCTCCTCTGTGTTTTGATCATGGAAACAGGGCATAAGTAAAAAAAAGAAAAGAAAAGAAACTAGGATTGGGAAGGGAGAGAAAAATAATAAAAAAAACCTTGCCTCTACATTGCACTGCAGTCCCAATGATAATCAGCCTCCCACCACAACATGTAAGTAGCAGCTGGAGGAGATGAGGCCAGAGAGTGAAGAAAGAGCTGAGTGGAGGGGGCCCCCTTTCCCCATCCTTTGAACCCCCTGGGAAACTCAACAAACCTGCCGTACCTGGAATGGACTGCAGCTAAATGAGACAGTTGGGGGCAGCCTGAGACTTTTGTGGGAGAGCTGAAAGTTTATTTGGACCCTGGTTGAGAACCCGGAGGCTGAGAGGTAAGGTGTGTCAGAAGGAAAATGAATTGATTTTGATTTTTTAAAAACATATTAGTAACTTTCTATCAATTTAACATTTTTATAGGTAACTGTGTATTTTTGTTAGTATGTTGTTTAAGTTGCCTGCTATTGCTTCAGCTTCATGTACACAGCTTAGAGATGTTTTAAATATTGCTGTGAGTTTCAAGTGTTTAACTGGGTGCCAGATCCCTCTAATCCCTGGATCAGGCAAGTGTTAGAATTTAATCAAGGCTTCTAATTCTTGGAATAGGTTGGCTTCCAGTGAGGTGATAAACCTGGGCGATGAGTCATTAAGGGAGAATTAAGGGGCTTGGTGCAGCAAGCAGAGACAGAGAGAGCCATGCCAGATCTCTGCTTGAATCCAAGGCTGTGGCTATGGGAGAAACAAAGACACTTTTAGGGTGCTGATACACACACCCATCATAGGGCTCAAGTGGTATATATGTCTGTAAATATACAATATATCATAAAGACACCACAGTCCCCACTGTCTCATTCCCACAGGGAAACATTGAAGCCTGAGTAGGCTGTTGGAACCCCAGGAATCTCACACCGTTCAGAGGTTGGGGTGCCATGCAATAATATATTAAACGGTATAGAAATTAAATAATCAAAATCAAATCAAGTGGGGGAGGGGGAGAAGTCATAGCTGTACACCATGCCTTAAGTGTCATGTATAGTTTGACCCATAATTACTAGAAACCAGAAATTCTAATAGCCTAATTGTTGTGTGTGCTAATGGGTTAAGTTACTGATTTTTGGCCTGAATTGAAAAAACAAACAAACAAATCCTAAAACCTGTCCCTTTCAATGAAGGCTCGTCTTTGAGAACACAGTCAGTAGAAAGTGCACAAGTTAAAACATTTTACAAACCTGTATTTTCAGTTGAAAAAGACGTGCTGAGTTTTTACAAGCCCCCTATGATTAGGGGCTATGCTCTTTGATCTTTCTACTTCACTCCGTTTGATTTTATTAGTTTCCCGTATTAGTGAAACACATATCAAATTGGTGCAGAGCCTGGCAGAATAAATAAGCTTGGGGCAGAAGTGTCATTATATTAGGAATGTAGAATAGAGCTCTCCTACGCATAGGATCTTATTTAAAAGCTTGTTTCAAAGCCAGTCTGGGGAAGTGTCCTCATGGGACCAATAGTTCAGCAGGAATCAAGAAACTGAGTCTCATATTGTGCTGCTGCAGAAGTACAGCAAGGGAGAAAGTCTCCCGAGTGGGGAAGTTTGCGCTTCAGCTCTTTCACTGATACCTGCAAACATTTCAGCTTGACTGAGTGGTGACAGAGAATAGCCTATACAGTGGTACCTCGGGTTACAGACGGTTCAGGTTACAGACACTTCAGGTTACAGACTTGGCTAATCCAGAAATAGTACCTCAGGTTAAGAACTTTGCTTCAGGATGAGAACAGAAATCGTGCTCTGGTAGCGCTGCGGCAGTGGAAGGCTCCATTAGTTAAAGTGGTGCTTCAGATTAAGAACAATTTCAGGTTAAGAATGGACCTCCGGAACGAATTAAGTTCTTAACCCGAGGTACCACTGTATTTGTTTAAACTTTACGACAACATTCTCAAGATGCACAAGCTTGTTAGTTTCATTTATATGAAATCTATTTTCTTTTATTGAGCAATACTAACCCTTCTGCCGCCTCACAGCTAGGATTGCTATTGCTGGGTGGAATATCTACAGTATTTATATAGCTGTTCACGAAATCAACATTGCACTGACTGCTTTAAAAAGGAGGAAGGTCTGCTTAACAAATCTTTAATATATTTATTATTATCTTCATTCATTTAGAACATATATATGCTGTCTTTCATTGAACTCAAGTGGAGGTGTTTCCAAGCAGTTGAACACCAGACAGATGTTAAACAATGTGCATCCCATTTCTGGATGAATCGAAACCTAGTTTTTTTCAGTCACAAGTCAATTACATCAGCCAATACTAGTTGAGAAAATGCAAAATAAAAAAGGGACTAATCCCAGAAAATAAGAGGCTGCACAGGATCTTCCCATTCATATGTTTTGGGTTTGGTTTGATGGCTAGCGGGATGCGGGTGGTGCTGTGGTTTAAACCACTGAGCCTCTTTGGCTTGCCAATCAGGAGGTCGGTGGTTCGAATCCTTGTGACAGGGTGAGCTCCCATTGCTCTGTCCTATCTTCTGCCAACCTAGCAGTTCGAAAGCATACAGTGCAAGTAGCTAAATAGGTACTGCTGTGGCGGGAAGGTAAATGGCATTTCTGTGCACTTTGGCACTTGTCACTGTGTCCCGTTGTGCCAGAAGTGGTTTAGTCATGCTGGCCACATGACCCAGAAAACTGTCTGTGGACGAACGCCGGCTCCCTCGGCCTGAAAGCAAGATGAGTGCTGCAACCCCATAGTTGCCTTTGACTGGACTTTACTGTCCAGGGGTCCTTTACCTTTACTTTTATCTTTACCTGATTTCTAGAATATGCAAGTACAATTTAGTAGAGAATCTCATGTAAATGCTGCACCACAGCTCATTCAGATTGTAGTTTTGCATGATTTAAATACTGGACAACTTTTGTTTCCTCTTCTATGTTTCTTCTCCTTTCCTACTTTCCGTAGCTTTCTTTTCTCCTTAAAAATGAAGGAATGAAAGAAAGAGAATGTGATGTCACTAGTGAGACCTTCCTTAACAAATCACTTAAAAGTCATAATCCACCAGTTCTCTATACAGTTTGCATGGTTTAATGGAAAGGTATTCTCTCACTCTGCCTTATACTCGCTTTTAATAAGCAGTGCAGCACCAAACAAGAAATACACAAAAACTGCATGCAGATGAGTCCCTTATTTCTGAAGACCAGTCGATATTTCTTTTACTTTGCATATCTTTTCATAGCTTGGTTTGAATCTTCCTCTGCCCAGCTTTATTTTGCTTTATACCTAATGTTGAAAATAAATAACATGGGGGAAATGTAGAGCTAAACACTTCTTAAAAGCAGGTATATTTTCCACTCATAATGAAATCAAACTCATTCTGTCTTTGCAGTACCACCAACTTTTACCAAAAGGCATAAAAGGAATGTCTAGACGGAGGCAGCAGAATATACTTTATGCAAATAGTGGCACACTTTGCCCTGTATATCAGCATGACATTTCAATTACTCCAGTGCTTTAAATCCAGTGTCTCAGATAAGTACTGACAATGGCACCCATATCATTAAGCACATTAGCCTGTGTGATGCATTATGCCATCTGAGTGAGTAAAACGAAAACGCTGAAAAAGATGTTTTGAACACAGCATTACAATAAATCAGAACATTATTATAGGAAAGTGTTACCTCGTGTCATAAACCAGAGGTGGGGATGGAAGGACCCTGTAGCCTTCCAGATGTTGCTGGAGTACAACTCTCCTAATTCATGACCACTGGCCAGGGCTGATGGGCGTTAGAACATATGAGGGCCTCACCCTCAGGTTCCTCACCCCTGACATAAACTTAAAATCACAGAAGCATCATAACTGAAAGGTTCTGCCAGAGCGTTACCACCTGTCTTCCAGCATGGCAAGAATTCTCAGTTTCAAGTCAGTGCACATAATGATATCAATACTAATTACTTGATTTGGAGGCAGCACCAACCTAGCAGTAGGACTCCAAAACTGGTCTCTTTAAGGGACAGATAATTATGTTTAATTTGCCTTATGTGATCAGGAGCTGATTGGTCTAATACTAATTTTACCAGACACAAGTTTCTTGTTTTAGCTAACAGAGAAACTTTAGCTAACAGAGAGCCGAAGGTGTTGTTGTTGCAGCAACATTTTATTCCTAAATATGGCATTTCACATGAGGATTTTTCTTTAGCCAAGTTCATATTTATTAGTGATTTGTTTCGGTTGTGTAATGCCTTTATAGTCATACTGCATATTAAGCTTTTGGAAACATCCGTGGAATGTCTACATTCAAAAAGGGGTGGGTGGGAAACTGATAGCATAAGAAAAGCCATTACACAACAAATGCTGCTGAACTAAATAGCTACGAATTTGCCAACAAATACCATATAATGTGGCTGCTGCCAGGCCATTCTGAGACACTGATTTTTCAGAGGTATAACATCTTTCATTGCTTGATTAAAGGCAAACATATATTTTGAGCTACAAATGTCTAGCTTATCATTGCAGTATTTCAGCAACCAGAACATGGCTAAAGTAGAGCTGGAACTATTAGCAACAGACTAATGTGAATTCATAAAACAGAGTTTAATGGTTGAAATGCCTCTCTAATGCAGTTCCTGAGAACAGAATAACAAATCCCATTTCAGCTAATCTTGGTTGAGGTGATCATCCCAATGCTTTTGAGCATCCCAATGCTCAAAAACTCATTTCTAAATTATTATTTTTAAAGCGATCTAGAAGTTCAGGTGAAGGCAGCAGTTAGCTGTAGTGACTGTAACAATGCTGGACAAAAGAAAAGACCCAAATCAACTGCACTAAAGAGCAAGGCTGGGGATAATAAGATCATCTCTATTTTTTTTAAGAAGAAAAAATAGTTTTTATTATCTGCATATGATGGACCTAATAAATCATACTTTAAAATATTCTCCACCATGTTCCAGGTCAAATGGCCCCCTTTTCAAAGTTTGGCTTTAAAGATGAACAAACACAGAGCACCATTTTAAATTTTGGCTTACATCAAACTGTTCGCACTTAGGATGAAGAAAACTAGGCAGGAGAAAAGATCATTAATTTTTATTTCTTTGGCAAAACGAAATGAAATGTGGCCAGGCCAGCTTTAATGCATACTTGAGAAGTCTGAAGCCAGAATATAATTTTTATATCCTATTTCAGGATCTAATACAAATTTACCAGTTGGGCAGAAGTGTGCATCGCTGGCCACAAGTGCTGCGGGCCAGTGATTACGGAGGGATGGGGGAATTAACAGTGTGAAGATAATAAGAAAGACATGACACCTACTTGGGATCGAAATGTTCACAACTGTGAGATTACAGATGTAGATAGGATTTGGCACAGGCATTGGTTATATATCCTGAATCAGCCAACCTGATTGCTGGCATCAGTATTGGTCCATGTGAAAGGCTATATTTTGACACCTTTTGAGTATGGATATAGCATATTTACCGTAATTTCTCAATTCTTCCTGTTAGAATTTACTGTTGCAATGGCTGTATCCAAAATGTGGTAGTCAGAAAGAAAGAAAGAAAGAAAGAAAGAAAGAAAGAAAGAAAGAAAGAAAGAAAGAAAGAGCTAAAATTTGATACGGCTGAATTTGTGAAGCCAAGATGATATAGAAAAGTAGAGGTTGTTGCCAGATAGCATAATTTCCCAAAAAAACACATTCTGCAGGGCAATGCAGACATGCTTTTAACAAAAATTTTATGAAATAAATAAATAGATATTCAACAGGGACGGCAAAAAATGGTCTTAAATTAAACCAATGAAGGCTTGAATGAATTAGCAGTGAAGAAATCAGATGCATATGAGTATTCATTTTTCCAATATTTTCTTCCAAGTGTCTTGATACCAATTCACTTTTAGAAAATCTGAAGCTAATGCTAATGCTATTGCCAGCCAGAAGTTCTGAAGTTGCTTTGAGTCTCCATCCCTGGGCTTCCATCTCTTTGGCTCCAACATAAAATAGTCTGTAGATGAATTTCCTTGGCAGCATGGAGTAGCATTTGCATTTGCTGCCTGGAAGCAAAAAAAAAGAAGGCAACCTCCATAAAACAAAAAGGGAAGGGCAGCCCTTTCATAAATTGCAAAGTGCACTCCACGGGACTTTCAGCTAAGTGTACGAGAAGTGATGCTGTCTGAAGCCAGGAGGTTTGAAATATAGATAGAACTGACTCTGTGGATGATAACAGGTGATATTTCAAGTTTATTTATTTATTAGTTTAATGAGTTGAATTGCTCTTTCACCAAAGCAAATTTATAGACCTGTCATGTTTCCCAGGCACATATAAGGAGTTTTTAAAGATATACGTACCTATGTGTGTGCTGTCCACACATTACTTCTTGCTCTGGGAAACCACTCAGAACTTGGGACCAGTTTACCTATGAGATCACCTTTACCCCACATGTGCGCATTCGACTGCTTTGATCAGCAGAACTGGCGCTACTACAGGTGCCTCAATCGTTTAGTGTGGCAGCACTGGCACTTTGCAAATCCCTGCCTATTGAGATCAAGCAGGTGCCTTCACTGTGCTATTTTAGGTGCCTGTTTAAAACATTCCTGTTTACACAAGCATACCTAGTGGCTTAGAAAGTTGAGGTAATTTTAATCTGTTTTAGTATTTTAAATACTAAATAGTTTTAAAACAGGGTTGTGAATTTTTCTATTTTCCTTTATCTTTTGTAAACGGCTTTGAGGTTTTCTACAATCCAGTCATGGGTAAATCTTACGAAATAAATGAATGAGTAGTATTTTTTAAATTTGTATATTGTACTCAATGCAGCTTTCAACCCGTAGAAAAACAAAGTACGCACGCATTGTCATTTTGCAACAATTCAAATTATAACAAAAATAATCAACAAAATTCAAGAATCCATTTTACATATAATATGTGATAACATCTACAAACTGTCAGCAAATGACAGTTGCGGTGAATCATTAAATTAGAAACAATCAAGACAACATCAGAAAAAAACAGACGACATAAAATGCCACAGATTATAAAATAATGATTTGTTGAGCATCTGGATCACTCCTTTCCCATCCTGTGGGATGTGTCTATTCACAGCAGGGTGGATATTTTCCCTGTTGAGTTGCAGTTGCAACTTGCAAATACATGAGTGCAACCACAGTTTGTGTATTTGAATAGATCGAAACTACAGGATGAGATATAATGAGAGCACAGGCAACGGTTTAGCATGAAATATTGGCATGTATCCAATGTGGTGCTAAGTAATCATCCCATCAGGCAAGGACTTCATTTCCAATGAAAATCCTTGTTATTACATATTTTTACATTGCTGTTTACAGTATTTGTATATATTTTAAAATTTCATATATGGATGTTTTATGATAGCCTATATTTGTAATGCCTAATAAAGGTTTGGCAAAGAAGAAGGATTTCTGCTTGTGCAGTGGGCCTTCCCTACCTCTTCCTGCCATGTGCACCCCACTCTCTCCCCAAATCTCCCCTGCGAAACACTGGGGAGAAGTGAGAAAGCCCCACTGTGCAAGATTCAATCCTCGTGCTGATGTGATAGCTACTTAGCACTGCATTGTGTACAAACCAGTGTCTACAGAATGTCCTATTACTGTAGAATGAAAGCATGGACTCTTATGGATGAGGAGGACAGCAAATTCAATAAAAGCATTTCCATTTCTGGTGAGCCGGCCAGACTTTTCACATAAATTGTTGTTCACCCAGATTGCGAATCTGGTCAGAAGTCCCAGCAAATGTGGTCCAGAAAAAGCTTTGCCAAAGAAACAGAGCTTTTGAGAAGTCACATCCCATTTGTAGCAAGTTACATGTGTTATTGATCTGCTTCTCTTTTGATTTGTCAGTCCTGTGAGGCAGGTGATAACTGCATCAACGTAAAAACCTACAGCATACAACATTGATTTACTGCCCTGACTTGAAGTTGTTAGGCTGTAATCGCCTGTGCTATCTAAGCACACACCTCCCTACCTGTAGGGAGCCTGGTTGATTTTTTTATATAAGAAGAGATGGAGTCAAATGCTCAGAATTCCCCTTAGGGCCGCAGTGAAAATAAGACACCTGACTTCCACAGCATTCTACACATGAGAAAATGACTGCTGTTTTCACGCCCCATATAATACCTGCGTAAGCCCTGGGATCTGATAAGCTGTTAGAGAGGTTTTCCTCTATATTAGCAGCAGTGGTGCATGCCAGAGGCAGGCAGCATTGCTCAGCAGCCAGCGATAAGCAGCAGCCCAAAAGAGGGCTGTATGCTTCATGGCGGATGCCATTGTAAACGGTCCAGGCAGGAGCCACAGAAGAAAGGTCGCAGTAACCGTGCCTATTACAGTCTGCTGGCATCACTGTCTGCTTATCACTTCCTCATGCAGTGGAGCATTAGGCAGCCCCTTCCTTCACAATATTCTAATGGTACTTCCCATGATCACATTGTTAGAATTCCTGCTCCATGATTGCAGTCATGGGATTTTTGTCTATCACATGACGGTATATGTTTTGACTCCACAGGGTGGGAAGTGACGGAGACAGGATGTTTGTGTTACTGTGTTCCGTGAAGTGGGACTATTGTCCTTTGTTCTCTCTCTTTGCTGTCTGATGCTAGAGAGAGGGGGAGCCATGTTGCAGTGCTCTGTGTGTGTTTATATGTAAATAAAGTAGATTAGCCAAAATGCTGAGTTGCTGAGGTCTGTCACGCAAGCTGCGAAGACTCTGCAGATCCCTAAGTGTGCCGATGTCTGTTGGCATTGGTCGCTGTGATGTTCGGGCTGAAGAAAGCTTACAAAGCTCCTGAACGATCGACCAGGAGGGAGAGAACATGCCAGTCGGGCATGTGTCTCTGCCAGGGTCCTACTCGAGTGTAGGGCGAGCTCCTGACACACATCAGCCCCACCCCTGCCAATCTGCTGCATGCTTATTGCTTCACTGCTGGCACAAAGCAATGCTAGAGTGTTAGTGCTGACGGGAGCTGATGGAGTTGTAGATTGACCGCAGTTGTCCATGCGTTAGTAACCTCACAGTTGGATTATGCAATGTGCTCTTTCTGGGCCTCTCCTTGAAGTTGACCTGGAGGCTGCAGCTTGTATGAGCACACCCAGCATATAACACATTGTTTGTGGGATGTGCACTGGCTGCCAGCTGGCTACCAGGCCGAGTTCAAGGCATTGGTACTAAAATGTATGTCCCTATATAGCTTGGCACCAGGTTAGTTAAGAGACTGCATGATACACACAGTAGTTCACTGTGGCCTGCAAAATCTCAGAAGCTTGCTCTGCAGTTAACTCAGAGCAGGGCTTTTAGTGTGGTTTCCCCTGTTCTGTTAGAATAGCATTCCTGCCAATATATGACAGGCACTGCACTTTCTGGAAATAATTGGAGACATTTTTGTTCCAACAAGTTTTCCCCGTTGCATAAATGAGTCCTTCATCACAAGAGTCCATTTGTTAAGGTTCTAGTCTTGTGATAGATAGATAGATGATAGATAGATAGATAGATAGATGATAGATAGACAGACAGATAGACAGATAGAGAGACAGATAGATAGATAGATGAGTTTTTTTAAAAAAAAAAATTATTAACAGGCCAATCAAATCACATTAATTCCAAATCACATTAATTCCAAATTATACAGCCAAATTTTTAAAATTTTATTGGGGGTACCCATACTTCGAGCTCTGAAAGGGATCCAAACATCACTCTTGTTGCTGCTTTAATTACACAGTTCTGTCCAGTTCTGTCCAGATAGTCTCTTTGTTATTTTCCTCATCTTCTTGTTGTTATCATATATTCCTTTCTTTGTGATCTCTGATAGTCTTCACCACAGCTGCAGGTGTCACAGTATGAAGAACAAACAAGTTGAAGAAATAAACAACATTTCATTTCATAATAACTCATCCTAGAAAGGTATTTTGGCACAAACTCAGTCCCTGGAGCTAATAGAAAGGTTTTTAGAGCCTGAGGGTTAGGGTCAGTCCTCGGAAGAAAGCCATCATTCACAAAGTTTGACGTGTTGGGCTGGATGATAATCACACACTGATGCCGAGAAGAGATTTGTCATTTAGGATGCCAGCCATATGTCTGTAGAAATGAGATTTTCAGAAAACAATTTCCAGCAGCATATTATTTGTTATCTCACAATGAGATCATTACCATAATGCAACAAGCACACATTTTATTTGTGTGATAATGTAGAAATAATAATGGAAGTATAGAGCCCAATCTGCTTTTAAAAGTATTTAAAAGTTCTGCTTATACAACCCCTTTTATTCCTCCTCATTTCCTTTTTGTTTTTTTGTTTTTTATTTTTTTTAAAAAATAATATTTATTACTTTTAAAGATTACAGAAAAGGGGGGGGGGGGAAAGACAAAAAAGAAAAAACAAAGAAAGAGAAAAAAACAATACAATACAATATATAAACAATACAAAACACAACCTAAACATATTAAACTAAACTAAACTAAACCCTAACCCACCTTAACCCTAAACAAAACAAAACAATAACCATTTAAAAACATACATCACACCTTTTCCATACTCTATCTTTCATTCCCTTGTTTCCTCAACTTCCTCTCACCTCCCTTTTTGTATTCCACTTCTATTAATTTTTTCAGCAAATCCTTTCCATCTTTCTCTATTTTCTGTCATATTATAAATATCTTAACATATTTTTTATCATTAAAACTAAAATACTTATATATGCTTAACTCCTTATAACATTTCTGCTAAGGCCATAAAATTTCTTTCCACCATTTTTCTATCATTCATTAATTTTACAGTATTTCTATATATAAACTTTAAATTCTCTAATCTTCTTCCACCATCTCCTCTCCCTGGTTTCGGATTCTGCCAGTCCTTTCCGTCAATTCCTTATAGTCCATCAACCTGGAGATCTTATGTCCAAGGCTCTTAACTCTTTTCCAGGTCCCTTCTGCAGGTCTTCTTCATATTCTTTAATGCCAAAGAGCAGATCTCGGGAAGACTCCAACCTAACAATGCTTTTATTCCTTCCAGGCAGGTCAGCCAAATTTCCATAGTTGAAGCTGAGGTCTATAAGATGTTTCATGACATGTTTCAAAATTCCTCCAAATCCAAAGGCCCCCATAACTCCAATCTCCTCCAGACCCAAGTCCATGTCCCAAAAGTCAGTTAATCCCTGCATAGAGGGATCTTTCCAACTTTCCTTCTTCCGTTCAAGCCGGGATCCAATCCTCAAAATCTGGCTGTTTCTAGATTCAATCATAGAAGGCCTCAACTTGTAATCCTCAACTTGCTTCTGTAAGACTGAGGATCTTGCTTGTATTACTTTAGGCTCAACAACCACAGCTTTCTCTTTCTCCTCCACAATTTGTCCTGCCAAAGTAGATTCTTGAACCAAGTCCTGAATTATTTCTGTGTTGGTACTCACTTTTTGACTCCAATTAGTCACTTTTTGATCCAAGTTGTCAATTTTAAAAGACATGTCATCCGTCTTCTTATGAAGCTGTTCCAGCGAGTAGCTTATCTTGCATAATACCGTCACAATGGCTTCTCCTGTCAACATTTTGAGTGGTCCACGGTCAATCTCTGGTTCTCACAATTACTTATCTTGCAGCTGGTGATTCCCCAGTTGCACTCCTGTGACAGTTTCAAAAACTCCCTCTAGAGGGAAACAGTCTCCACTTGTATCAATCCTTTCAGACACAATTCAAGCCATAAAAATAGTTTCAATTTCCAGTTACTTTTCCTCCTTTTTAAACGCAGAAGAGGACAATGGAAACAGTATCTTTCTCTTATTTAACTAGCTGTCAAAAATGTTTTGTTCGCAGTCAATGAACTCTCCCAAAACTTCACTCTTTCTGGCAGCCCTTACCAGGTTCGGAGCAGTGGTAATTTGGTTTTTCACTCTCTCCTGCAGGCTCGCTAAGTCCAAAATTTCCCCCCTCTTCTCCTGCTTCCAAGGGGGTTTTTGTAGTTTTAACCGATGAAAATTTAATCCTTTGCCAAAAGCTTTCAAAGATTTAGCTTATAACGTCTTTGCTTCAATCTATTTACAAAAGGGGAAGGCGGACTTCCTGTTTAAGACCTTCCCCGTTTCGGTGCCAAATTAAGGTATTTAAAGATCCAATTTTCTGTTCTACTCACGGGTAGTTGTTTAAAATCCAATTGTCCACAGGAAAAAGTCAGCGCTCTCCGGCAACAGCAATGCGGCTTCACTCCGTGAAAGAAGCAGTCAATTCGAAGCACCGCGCCACTCACCCTACATCACTCCGGATCCCTGAAACCGGGTTTCCCCGCGAGTAGGGGAGGCGCAAGAGGTGCCAGCCGAATCCCAGGTTCACAAGCTTCTCCCGCTTGTGATTTCAATGGGTCTCCACCTTCGCCGTGGCGGTCAGACCCTGCTTTTCACGGAGCAAGTTCCTCCCGATCGGAGGAGCTCCGCCATTGCCGGAGGCGCCAACCCGGAAGTCCCCTCCTCATTTCCTTTTTGGTAACACCTGAAACAGGTCAACTCACCTGGCAATATAGCAGGCCTGGTCCTGGCCAGAAATATTTTATTTATTTATTGCATATATCGCCCTCCTTTCTTCCAAGGAGCTCAAGGTGGAATACACGGCTGTCCCCTTCTCCATATTATCCTCAAAATAGCCTTTTGAGATAGGTTAGGTTGAGAGTCGGTGACTGGCCCAAGGACACCCAGCCAGTTTCATGGCCAAGTGGGCATTTGAACCCTGTTCTACCAGGTCCTAGTCCAACATTCTAACCACACAATACTGAGCTGTCAGAAGCTCCAGAGCAATACCCCAGGGTTCTGCTCCATCCCCCCCATGTTATTTTACATTTACATGAAACCACTGGGAGAGGTTGTCCAGCAATTTGTGGTTCGGTGTCACCAATATGCCAATGACACTCCATATCTCCTTTCCACATAAATCCAAGGAAGCTGTCTTGGTTCTAACCTGGTGTCTGTCATCAGTAAGGAGGATGAACAAAGTGAAACTTACCCGTATTTTTCGCTCTATAGGATGCACCCGAGCATAGGACGCACCTAGTTTTTAGAGGAGGAAAACAAGTAAAAAAATATTCTGAATCAAATCATTGCAGCTGCCTTGCCTCATGGAACCACCGCAAAAGAAGGAAATGCCGGGAATTACCGGCACAATAAGCTGGGGGAGGGGCGGAAGGAGCCGTCCCCATCCTTCTGGCACATTGTAAATCTAGCAGAGTAAGAGCTGCTTACACGTGTGCAAGCAGCTCTCCCTTTGCTTCAATTACAGCCCCAGCAAGCAGCCAGCCCCGGCTGAGCTTGTCGGGGCTTTATGGGGAAGCTGGGGGTTTCCCCAGCCAGCCCGGCCAGTGTCGGGGCTGAAGGGGGAAGCCCGGGGTTTCCCCATAAAGCCCCGGCATCCTCAAGCTAGAACAGCGAGATGTAGGGCTGCGCAGCGCTCCATCTCGCTGTTCTCGCTTTGGGGACAGCCTTTCAAGCCTCCACAGGGCAGCGGGGTGAAGGCACCCCGCTGCCCTGCAGAGGCTTTGAGCAGCTAACCCCAAAGCCTTTGGAGTGCAGCGTGAGGTCCCTCTGCGCTCCAAAGGCTTCAGGCGGTTATCCCTGAAGACAGGAGAGCGAGAGGGATCGGTGCGCACCGACCCCTCTCGCTCTCCAGGCTTCAGCGAAAGCAGCGCGTAGCCTCCGGAGCGCGGAGGGAGCACTCCCTCTGCGCTTTGGAGGCTTTGCGTTGCTTTCGCTGAAGCCAAGGAGCCTGCATTCGCTCCATAGGATGCACAAACATTTCCCCTTCATTTTTGGAGGGGGAAAAGTGCGTCCTATAGAGCGAAAAATACGGTAATCCAGACAACACAGAGAGCGTGCTGTTGGTCAGTCAGATGGCAGAACAGGGAATAGGAGTTTGGTCTGTGATAGATGGGGTAACACTCCCCCTGAAGACACAGGTTCATAGTGTCGGTGTGCTCCTGGACCCAGTCCTGAGCAGGGATGCCCAGGTCTCTGTGATGGCTCAGAGTGCACTATGTGCCAGCTGCACCCATTCCTTGAGATGTCTGATTTGGCCACAGTTACATCCTGTCTGGATTACTGTAGTACATTCTACATGCCACTGCCTTTGAAAAGCACTCAGATACTTCAAGTGGCTCAAAGAGCTGCAGCCAGATGGTTGAACAGGGCTGGTTATAGAGTGTTTGTTACAAGAGCGTCACTGGCTACTGGTCAGTTTCTGGGCACAATTCAAAGTAGTGGTTATGACTTAGAAAGCCCTGTATTGTTTAGGTCCATGCTCTCTGAAAGAAAGGTTCCCCTCTAAGAACCTGCTCAGGCTCTGAGATCTTTGAGAGAGGCTCTTCCACTGTCACAGATATGCTTGGTAGGGATGTGGGAAAGGGCCTTTTTGGTAGCTGCTCTCAGACTTTGGAACTCCCTTCCTAGAGAAATTAGACTGGCTCCCTCCTTGCTGTCCTTCCACAGGCAAGGGAAGACTATCTTGTTCCTACAGACTTTTGGGAACTGACTGGGGCTGGGGCTGTGATGTTTTTATTGTAATGATCTGTGTGTTTTAATAGATCACAGACAGAATCACAGAATCATAGGGCTGGAAGGGACCACAAGGGTCATCTAGTCCAATCCCCTGAAATGCAGGAATCTTTTTGCCCAACATGGGGCTTGAAACCCATGTATATATAACATTAATGTATATATATACCATACTTTTCCGTGTATAAGATTAGGTTTTTTCCCTTTAAAGTCATGCTAAAAAGTGGGGGTCGCCTTATACATGGGTAGTGCAGAGGGTGGACGTTTGATTGGTTTCTGCCGTGGCTGTCAGCGGCTATTATGCATTTTATTTGTTGCTGGGTCAATGGGTGGTGTTGATTTGCCAACGCTGCGGCAATTGGGCAGGTGATTTTCAGCTTCTGCCGGCGAGAGGACAGATGAGAGGATTTTGTGGTGAGTGCGGGTGAGCGATTTTCAGCATTCCCCCCTAAAAAAACTCAAAAACCCTCGGCAATCCCCCCCCCCAAGAAAAGCTCAACAACTTTGTGCCATCTCCCCCCATTTTCTTAAATTTGAAAACTAGGGGATGTCTTATACATGGGTGCATCTTATACATGGAAAAGTCCAGGATATAGCATTCATTCTTAATTGTTTTTTTCATTATTGCCACCTTCCTACCTCGTCAGAGAAAAAGGTGTGATATAATTAAACATAATATTATTTATCATTTCATTATGTTCCCTACACCACATTAGCTTAAGGCAAGCACAACTGGTAAATGGCTGCAGATGGAGAGAACTGTTTTGAGCATGACTAATATCTGAGGGAGGTTACTGGCAAAAGAGATCGCCAATGGGTCAGCATGGTGCAAAGGAGCTCTGTTTCTATAACATTTCAAAGCACAGCAGTACATGTTGTGCAAAAGTGGAGTTAACTTATCAGAGGCTGAATATAATTTAATAACATCTGTCTGGCCACATCTTAATATGCCAACTGACTCTAGGCAGCCTCATCATTGCCAGGGGGGCATTTGAAGAAGGACATTAGCACTTCCCTCATTCACAGAAACAGAAAGGATTGATTTATCACCCAATCATCAAAATCAGAAAGTCATAAAACAACCGACTTGATGAGAAATCATATCTATCAATGTGATTTATTTATCTGAAATGCAATTTGCATCTGGATGGAAAACAAGCAAACCCTGTGGCCAGAGTCTACCGGTTTTATAGTTACAGCACAATAATGTTTATATGTCATTAGATCATAATTACATGGCCAGTCAAAAGATGACTCTTAGACCTTGAATTACAGAGGAAGTGTCCCAGTGCCCTCTGCAGGCAAGAGTTACTCAGAAATGTTTTCATTTCCAGAATTGTTTATTTTGTCATCATTTCTGAATTATTCAGAATCCTTCTGCTTTATACGAAAAGTCTGTCTCGAATAGTTCTACTAATCTGAGCAAAACCCTGCTACCACAGTTTTGGTGCTTTGGGAAATGGCCCTTTTCAAAGTCATTTGTACACCAAGAAACTTCTTACGTGTATACGACGGCTGTGTATACATATTACTGGGTTGAAGCACAACCAAATCCTTCTTTTTAGCAATTTGGATTGAAGCTGGTTTGGGGACAAATGCACCAAAACACAATATCCCAAAAGAAACAGCGGGAAAGATACAGACTAGATAACAGATTGTGGCTAAGGCAGTGTGTACACCATTTCCTAAACCAGCAGTGGGAGGGCATTGAGTGCAGAGTAAACAAGAGTGTGTACAACTAGGGATGGAGGAGGGCTCTGTTTCCAGTTCTTTTATACATGGAATTTGGTGGTTCTGGCACAATCAAGTTTTGTTCGCAATGGAACACCTCTTGGATCAAGCACCTGCTTTTTTTCAATATACTCAAACATTCTCAGGTTAAAAATAAAAAGCTGCTGTAGCACATTTAGCATTTTGTTTTCCCTTTTTTGCACACACCCAACTCTACAATAACCTTTTTGAACATCTGCAGTCAGAACTCTATACAGTATTCCAAGTGTGCTTGTACCATAGATTTGTGCAGATCCTTTTGTAATGATCCCTAAAATGGAAAAAAGTGTCCACTAGGAATGAACATGGAAAGAGCCCTGCTGAATCCAATCAAGATTCTTTCTAGTCCAGTGTCTTGTTTCCCAGAGGCATGGTATAAAGGCAACAACCATTTCATTTAGCTAATAAGATCCCTCTTACACTTAAAATAAAAATCTCTAATAAGCATGAATTCAGTTAATGTTCTTCCAGAACTATCTAAACCTTTTAGAACTACCTTAATTTACAAAATTCATCACCTTCTTACAGCAATGAATTCTTTAAGTTAATTATGTGTTGCTTGAAGATGTAGTTTATTTTATCTGCTCTGAATCTAGTAAACATCAACATCCTTTTTAGATCAGAGTACAAGTGATTTCCCGAAGAAAACTGTGAAGAGTTAATGCCTACATACCTTGAGTCCAGCCTATCGTTATTTTTACTTTTGAAAATAAAAACCCACCTGGGGATGAGGTCTTCCAGGTCAAAAGAGCCAAAAGAGAAATGAATTAATATAAAATATTGTGCGGATGCCTGATTATCGTCTTCCAAAGCAACTACTCTATTCTGAACTTAAAAATGAAAAGCGTAATACTGGTGGTCAACAAAAGAGGTTTAAAGACTGTCTCAAGGCAATTAAAAAAAAAAAGTAGTATAAACACCAACAATTGGGAAACACTTGCCTGTAAGTGATCCAACTGGAGAACAGTCTTTACCAAAGGTGTCATGGGCTTTGAAGACACTTGAACTCAGGACACAAGGGAGAAACGTGCTAAGGGGAAGGCACACTTGGCAAATCCACACCATGATCAACTCCCGCCCGGGAACCAATGTCCCCACTGTGGAAGGACGTGGATCCAGAATTGGCCTCCACAGTCACTTACAGACTCATTGTTAAAACCGTGTTTATGGTAGACAATCTTACTCAGCTACAAGTGATCGCCAAAGAAGACTGTTAGCCAGATGGAAACAGGACTAACTTCTCTGCAAAGGCAGACCCTCCAAGTGTGGTCTATTTTCCAGGAACATTCCAAATTTACAGAAACCGTCCCAGTTTTTAATTTGATCCCAGAAGCTTCCACTTTTCCTTAGGACATCCCTATTTTCATCAGAGAAATGCTGAAGGGTGTGGGGTTATGTGACCCACAGAGCCAAGGAGATAAGTAACTATACAATCTTTAGAAGACACCTGAAGGCAGACTTATATAGTTTTATTATGTTTTTATATGTGTCGGAAGCCACCCAGAGAATCATCATCATCATTATGGAATAGAACATCCCTACTTTCATCGGAGAAATGTTGGAGGGTATGCAAAGGTTTCTGTCTGAGCAACTCTTTGTATCTTTATCCATACGTTAATTAACTAATTATGAAATGCAACAAAATGACAGAAGAAATTTGTTTGGCTTGCAGGTAGCTTTTCTCTTTCCTCTCAGTTACAATGAAGGCTTCTTCTGATTCTGTTCCTGCTAGATATGAATAGATGAGCACCACCATTACTGTCTCCCTCTCATCACACGGGAGGCTATAAACACACCAACTACGAAGCAACATGTTGTCGCACTCATTTGCGCCTCCAGTGGCATTTGACCCTCTGTCTAGCTGCTGCTCACTTCAGATGCTTAGGCATCTGCTCACACGCATCAAAACACCACTGTACAGAGAATCCTAGCATAAGGGACGGATTGTCCACTTGGACAATTACTATGTTAGCTCCATCTGGCCTGCGCATATTGTGCAAAGTGCTATGTACACCAAGGCTGTCTGTTTTACAAGCAAATATGGAAACAATTATCGACAAGATGTTCAAGGTCTTGCGGGAGTGTGGCAGTACTGGAGGAGGAAGGGAGAGAACCGATCTGTGGAGTGTGTGTGTGTGTGTGTGTGTGTGTGACCTTGGCAATATGCAAGAACCAGAAATAATTCCCTGTTCAGTAGTTCCTTGTTTGTAAAGCAAACATCTTTTCCCTCCCATTTTTCTTCTTGATTACTGTTAATTATTAATTTGGGTATATTATGACTCGCGGCTATGACCCAGGCCATAGCCATTAACACCTTGATTCTATCTAGCAGCAGTAGCCAACACAGCTGAAGCAGTAACATACGCACAGCTGCGGAAAGAGTCACAAAGCTCCTGGGCATATTTGCAAACAAGAGGAATTAATAGCCTATCACCTACAACAGAATGTGAAATATACTTGGAGTCGAGAGTGGATTTCATGCTCTTTATTCAGTTCATAGTGGTGAGGAGGAAATGGAAGTTCCCCTACAATATCTGCTTTATATACATTATTTACACAATGGGCTACATGTGTTTGGCTAATTCCAGGATTCTCCTGCAGGCCAATCAGGTTGTGGATTCACTTCCACCCGGAGCTGGATTGGGTGGCTCCTGCGGACCAGTCATACTGCTGTATTGTTCTAGGACCAATCAGACTGCTGCATTTTAAAATCCTATTGTTCTAGGACCAATCAGACTGCCGCATTTTGGATCCTATTGAATTCAGTACATAACAGAATGCTTCTTTCAAACCTAAATTCAGTGTGAGAAGGGGTCCCTGCAAGCTCCAGAAAAGGCCTCTGTGGGTGCATACACACCCACTGGAACTACTTTGGCAATCCCAGCACGATGGCATGTAATATTTGTTGGGGAAGGTTCATCTTCAACTACGTCCCTTGTCTTTGCCACTGACGAGAGCTTATGAATTTACTAAATGGTTTATGACCAAGTGACCCAAGTGTTTCCATTTTCACCCAGTCAAGATGGCCCCTTCCTGGCACTGCCAGGATTTAGGCAGAAGGTCCTATGTGGCATATCAGCAAAAGGGCGCGTAACTAAACTGCCTGGTGATGCATTCTGACTTAGGAGAGCAAAGGACAGGAGGGAGGAAGGCTGAATGGTTGAGCTTCAAGCAACAGCAAAGAGATTTGGGAGAGAATGTTTCAGTAACTGCTAAGTGGCTAAGGAAAAAACAACAACAACCCTATTCTGGCCTGGCCTGTCTGTTTAACAGGTTTGATATGCATAAATAAGCTGGTAAATCTTTTCAGGCCATGGAGGCAAACATTTATCACCTGCTAATTGCGGCAGATCAAACTTCTGTTAAAATGACAGCTGGCAACCTGGCTGCTGCCAATGTAATTATACTGCAGAAAGAGATTAAGGGACTCTTGCCCTTGTTGTGGCTACAGTTCAAGATTCCCTCTTGTTCCTTCTTCAGCAGCCTCCTGACTAGGCTAGAATGCTGTGGACTGGAGGAGCTTTCACTCTCCAAGACAATGCAGAATCTCCAAAAGGGTTGATGGGCTCCTGCTCCTTTATCAGGCAGATAGTGAACATAAAGATTTCCATTACCACAAAGATGACTAACCTGTGGTCCTCCATGTTGCTGGACTCCAACTCCCATCAGCCCCAGCCAGTGTGGTCAGAGCTGATGGGATTTGTAGTCCAGCAGCACCTGAAGGCGTTCTTCTTGTTGTTTAGTTGTTTAGTCGTGTCCGACTCTTCGTGACCTCATGGACCAGAGCACACCAGGCACTCCTGTCTTCCACTGCCTCCCACAGTCTAATGTCCCTCCATGCTGAAAAACACATTTCCTGTTGAACTGTGCTGTGATGCTGTTAAAAACATTTTTTCCCTGCACAAGACAGACTGAGAAGGCTTCATATTAGTATTCCCTATTAAGAAAAAAAAACACTTGAATTTTTAGCAGCACCAGAGGCTAAAAATAAATAGAAACATAATCAGAATTTTAATTAAGGCTGAAATCTTAAAAGCATTTACAAGGATGGCAAACCTTACTGAAATTCATGATATCTACACTCAGTCAATATGTTTAAGAACAACAAATTATATGCCAGATAGAGTTTGCCTGCTCAGAATCTAATTCTTCCCTTCAATACAGTCTCCCAATATATGTTTTCTCTTGCTGTCAATGTGAATATGGGTGTTATAGTCCAGCTAAATCAGCAGCAGATTGAAAAACAGCTCCGGTTCAATTTCTCCATTATTGCATAGAAACCTACCCAAGGAGACTGGCTCCATTGTGCACTTGGTGATCTGTTTCTGGCCCCTTCAACAAAGGGCAGATCCGCACCATACATTTAAATCACATTCAATGCACATTTTAAAACTCATGGCTTCCCCAAAAGATGCTGGGAATTGGACTTCCATGGGAGGAAATCAAATTATTCACAACACTTCTGAAGGGGAAATAAGAGCCTACTGATACCAAAATACCATTCATCAGTCTACAACAGAGTATTTGTGTTCTCCCATTAATTCTCCACATATTTTAGTTTTCTCCACAGTACAAGTAAATATATTGATATATAAAGGGAACAGCACAATATTTTAGGTGCTGGTTTCCCTTCTGCATAAAAGTGAATTTCATAGAGAAGAAATGTGGCTGCCACATTAACCACCAAAATGCTATCCATTATATGCTAATATGATCAAAGACCCAAGCTCCTGTCAGCAGTCTCTCCATTGCTTTTTGCATCAACTGGAGCTTTTGGAGACTTCTGAGGGCAGCCAGAAAAAGATAGCATCGCAATGCAATACAGTAGTACCTCTGGTTACATACTTAATTCATTCCAGAGGTCTGTTCTTAACCTGAAACTGTTCTTAACCTGAAGCACCACTTTAGCTAATGGGGCCTCCCGCTGCTTCCGTGCCGCCGCCACGCAATTTCTGTTCTCATCCTGAAGCAAAGTTCTTAACCCGAGGTACTATTTCTGGGTTAGCGGAGTCTGTAACCTGAAGCGTATGTAACCTGAAGCGTATGTAACCTGACGTACCACTGTAGTCCAATCAAGATGTGACGAGACAGGAAACTGTAGCAAGATGCTACTGAGGAATACAGAATGGAACAACTTTCCCCCACTGGCTTCTTCAAACAACACCTTCATCTGGTGAATGTTCAGTATACAGTTGAAAAGGGCAACACATTTATTTGCTTCTTAATGGCATATTTGAATCGCTCTCACCACCGTCCACATTACAGAATCGTCCCCAGCCAACGTGTCTGCTGTTCTTGCAGAGTTGCCTTGGAGGTGAAATGCAGGAAACAGAAAAGGCCCTTCTGCATCATATCTGGCTGTCAACTGCGGGAATCAGAGTGCCATGGTATGTGGAATGGATCCAGTACAGGACTTCTCGAAAGAGAAAAAACCTCACAGATGTTGGATATGAAAAATATTCTTCAAAAGATCAGTGATTAAAAACATTTTTCCTCACAAGTGTTTTTTTTAAAAAAAATATCTTTTCTGGGATTTAAAAAGTTGCCGGGAAGTTACTGTAATCTGGAAGAGTGGGGGAGGGGGAGTGTTTGACTTTCTAGATTCTTGGAATAGGAAGTCAATGTTCTTTTGGCTAGAGTTTTCAAAGGACTCCTTCCTGAATTCTTTGTAACATTTCCAGAACAGAATCTGGTGACTGACCCATAAAGCACAGTATATTTTCTAATTCTGTGCCTGCAGCATGGATGCAGCAGTTGTATGGCTTATCAGTGGGCATAACAGCAGATCTCTGCCTTTCTGAGATAAATAGAGTACATTCTGAATAATTCATGACTTCATTTTCATGCCCTGACTGACTCCAGCTACAAAAGCTGACGCTGCTTGGGGTATTGTTTTGCGGGTTTTGTAAGGGAACTAGGAATTGTAGGGGTAAACTATTCACAGGATCCTTGGGAGGGAAAAATGTTATTTAAATATATTTTAAATGTATGGTGTGTGCACAGGTTGGGATTGCAGTTTATCTTGAACGCAAGGTAGGGTTTCACTATAGGTGAAATATATAGATGACCATTCAGTTTTGCTCATTCATTAGAATCTAGTGTAGGCACACATAGGTACATATAAAGATAAAAGACAACAAAAGTCTCTCTCAAATTAATGTTGTCACTGAATTGCTATTTCAGATTTTTGCATGGTATTATAGCCATCTCTGACCTAAAGGTGTTTAACAAGGTACTTGTGCACAAATATTTATTTAGCTTTTCTTATCAAGTACATTACCAGAGTAATCTAACTGGCTGTCCTTACAGTTACCTCGACCTCCAGCCAACCTTCACAGCTACTTGACATTTCAGAAAGAAGCCAACTTCAGACATCCATATAGATTTTGACAGTGCTATTTTTCTAGGACAAGAGGTGCTGGAACTCACCAAGAACCCCTCCCTTGTTCTCTTATAATGGCAATGGCACCCACCTGAGAGATGCCAGATGTGAGTTCTGGTGAGTTCCAGCTGGGGGGGTGGGAAGCTCTGGATTTTGATTATATGACACAGTAAAAACTTTTTTGCATTCACTGGGTGATGAGATCACATCACATGAAGCAAGGAATGGACAACAAAGAAGGAATCAAGAAGAGTTTGGATTTGATATCCCGCTTTATCACTACCCGAAGGAGTCTCAAAGCGGCTAACTCTCTCCTTTCCCTTCCTCCCCCACAACAAACACTCTGTGAGGTGAGCGGGGCTGAGAGGCTTCAGAGAAGTGTGACTAGCCCAAGGTCACCCAGCAGCTGCATGTGGAGGAGAGGGGACGCGAACCCAGTTCACCAGATTACGAGTCCACCGCTTTTCCTCATATGCTGTAAGTGATTATGTTTTGTATTTATATTTATTTAAAATTAGATTTTTTCAGACTTAAAAATATGGCAATTTAAAAAATCACACGGTTTCTTTCGTTAAAATTTTGGGCAAGCTATATCCTTGAGTTGTTCACTCTCTGTACGCCAATTATATATAAGTTATTTCAGAGGTTTAATCTGGAGGCAATCCTATATACCTTTACCGAAAGGGTGAGCAGACTTCTCCAAATTAGCTTCTGGCAGACTGACAGCAGTAAGCAATTGACCTCAGGAAGCAGGAATACTTTAGAGGAGGCAAGTGTGTGCCATCCTCTTGGCTGGATTCTAATTATTAAATTTCTAACCAGAAAGAAGACCACAGGGGAAGATGAAGAATGGGCTTGTCCCAAGAAGTTGGAGAATTTAATTAGCATTTTTTATGGTGGCAGTGGAATTATAGGGGAAAGGAACTAAAGTATATTTATAGGGCATTTGGAGAAGGCTTGGTAAACCAGATCCTTAACAGTTTAGAGGGATTAGAACAGCCATCTTTCACATTTGGTGCCACAGTGGTGGAACATAGGACCAATGACCTTCACAAAATAAGCAGCAAAATAAATGAGCAAACAAACATGTTGGCAGTGTAAAATCTTTCATTGGTTTCATTTGGAACAGTTTGTCTTCTGTAAGATAAAAAGTACATTTTGGTCTTCTTCAGCTGAAATTACATTAGGACTAATTGTAAGCTTGAAGCAGCACAGAAACATATTGCACATTTAATTACCAGGGACATTAACACCACTGAAAATGACATGAAACGGAATCCTCATAATTCAAGCTGGTTTCCAAAGCCAAGAATAGCAAATCTGCTGGGCTCCTATCAGTTTTGTGGCACCTCTGAAGCCAACGGACTGGAAGCTTGTTGGGACTCACAACGAAGAAAGTCTCTGATAAGGGACCCATCTTGTGGCTCAGAGCTTCTGTTTACTTCTCAGAATGGTTCATTTATTTAATTGCTTATTGTAAGAATTTATAGGCCACTTCCAATGCCCAAAGAGGCTTACATAAGAGCTAAGTACCACTAAACGTACCTAGACATTACATTGGCTAAATCAGACTTCGCCTATGTTATCGGTCTTCACATTACAGAGTTGAGTAGTTTTACCATTTACTGGTACTTGTTACCTGGAAGTCGGGATAGCATATGAATGAACCATCTATGCACTTTCTAGTGCTTCCAGGCAACACCTGAAATAGATGTCAGCATCTCATAATGGGTCCAGAAAGACCATGCAAACCCACTGTGAATGGTTACAGCTTTAGATAATAATCATACTGTAAAAGACACGTGATCTCTGTACATCATAGGAAATCTATAAATCTGCCCTGCCTATGTGTCTGGAGGTCTTAGCAACTTTGCCTTCATGATTTAAGGAGATATTGCAAGTAAACTGGTCCCAACTTTGTCTAGTGGGCAGAATAACGAGCTTGGGCTGAGATGGCTTTGCTCTGCTATGAAGCCTTATTCAAATCTCTGTCTATCAATCTAACTTCCCTGTGGTAAGAATTTTTGAGCAAATACAATGAGACAAATCTCTACAACTGGAGAGGGACCAGAAGTCAGGGATAGAGCCCAGGCTGGAATTGCCACTTTATAAAGAAACATTAAAAGGATCAGGTGATGTGAAAAATGCCCTAGAAAGCCATTACTGGTCAGAATAAACAATACTAGGACAGATGGACAAGTAGCCTAATCTGGCACAAAGCAGCTTCCAGTTTCCTGTCTCTTGATCAATCCAGCGGAAATAAACTTATTTTACTATTTATTATTATTATTATTATTATTATTATTATTATTATTATTAAAGGTTTATGTACAGTACTGCTTTTCACAAAATGTATCAAAGTGGTGTACAACAATGTCAACCAATTAAACTGCACAAGAAATATATATGTCATACAGTAAACCATCACACAGTAAATAAGAAAATGAGCCGGTTGCTCAAGAGTCCAGCAATGTTAGGGTAAACAAGAATGACTTTGACTACTGGCAAAAACCTCCTAGGAGAGGTTGTTCCATAATGTAAGTTCCCACAGGGAACTTCCTCTTCTTGCTTAGTGCCAAATGAATGAACTGTAGGTGCGTGGTTCTCCATGGTGGTGTTTTTCAGCATGGTTTGACGGTGAATCCATAGCTGACCTGCTTCTTAGTTCTTTTTGCTTGTATCAGTAGCTCCTGCTGTTGTAGAGGAGGGTCTGTCTTTGTGGGGAATTAATCCCTTTTTTTCTCTGCCACCATCTTCTGCCTCTTAGCACTTTTCCATTTCCAACATGGACATAAATCATTTTAGCTATGTGACATGCCCTACTGGAAGCATTTCACAGGCACTAAAATGCACTATATGCTCCAAGCTGCTTGCCTGGACTTCCACTGACTGGATTCATACAATTTACACAATAACTTTCAATTTTAACTTGTAGCCTTGGTTTACAGCCTGCCACACTATAACATTTATGATACAAGCCCAGCCGTCTTACTGAAGCCTGTCAGCTTATGAATGCATGCAAGCAATAGGTACAACCAAAGTCAATGTCAGAGCTGTAAAAAGACATAAAAACCTAAACCCCTCTCAGTCTTCTATAACATTGCACAGCAAGCTGTACAGCAATGCAACAAAATGAATCCATGTGCGAATTAGTTCCTGCCTTCTGAAGCATTTGTAATGCTTTAGGCATCATTTCTTGGACTTTACAATAGTCTCTGCTGTAACAGCAAAGAGAACGCAGACTGATGCTTGCACTGAAGCAAACTCACTGCATAATGAAGTCAGCATTTCAAAGCTGAGAACTTTTGTATGCATTTGCTTTTATGGGGGATTCTGTGCAGAAAGTGAGCAGTTTCTTGTGTTACATGATTGATGACAGTTATCAAAGAACCAATAGTATTTTGAAATCACATGTATGGTTTAAGAACATAAAAAGAGCCTGCTGGATCAGGCCGAAGGCCAGTCCAGTTCAGCATCCTATAGGCACAGTGGCCAACCAGGTACCTATGGGAAGACCAAAAGCAGGACCTGAGTGTAGCAGCAGCACTCTGCTTACCTATGATTAAAAAACAACTGGTATTCAGATGCAAACTGCCTCTGACTATGGCGGTAGAACATACCCATCATGGCTAGTAGCTCTACACTAAGGAAATAAAAATAGGAAAGGGATCTTGTTCCAAGCCCAAGTTGTAAGTGTTCCCACCAGGCAGTCTCTGGTGCTAAGAGTCAACCTGGGGCTCTGAGGAACCTTTTTTTCCCCTTTTGCCTTTATTATTTTATTCTCCTAATATACATTCATTTCAACAGACAATATAGCAAAACCATAAGTCTCATGTGGAAAGGGAGATTTCTTCAGGTAACCTGTGTAATCCCAAAGGCCAGCTGGCTGGTTGCACTAAATTATGTGTCTGCATTTCCACTTTCACTGAGAAGCTCTGAAGGATCTAATCTAACTCAAAATATATAGTTACATTTGAGTTTCACTGTGTAATAGTAAAGTCTGGCAATCAGGAGAGGGAATAGGCAAGGAAAAGCCAAAAGAGGATGGGCTCTTTGCTGTTTTATCTCCTGAAGGTTGTGCAGTGGCGTAGCGTGGGTTGTCAGCTCCTGGGGCAAGGCAAGTAATTTGCGCCCCCTAACCCGTGGATTTGCGCCCCCTAACCCGTGGATTTGCGCCCCCTAAACCTAACCCCCAGATGTTGCGCCCGGTGCGGCCGGCCCCCCCTGCACCCCCCACGCTACGCCACTGAGGTTGTCTGGTGCTTTGAAACATAACTACAGATTTCATTTCACTGCCATGTCATAAACGCCATTGACATCAAAGTGACAAATCTCCCCAAGACAGAGAGGGGTGGGAGATGGAAGCTCAGTAAAATGGATGTTATAGTTGTCTGCTCAGTGTCTATACTTCTTGTGGATTGCGGTTGCACTAGTAAAAAAACAACCTAGCATTGTCCATACAGGCGAGGTATGCAAAATGGGCAAAGCAAGGCCTGCTATGCAGTGGAGAATGTGACTGAAGGATGGTTTAAAAATATTTACAATAAATACATTTTTCAACTCAGGGGAACATTGGACCACATACTTAGCCAGATCTACCCTGTGCCCATTTTCTATCAGAGAGAAAGAACATTGCTGACGTTCTTTTCCTCTCAGGCACCTCAGAGAGCCCATACACCCATCAGAAGCCAAACAGTTTGTGAGAAAGTTCAAACCCTCAGAAAATGGAACTGAAGGGTACAAACACAGAAGCACTCTTAATTAATTAAAATGTAAAAAAAGAGATGCCATTTCAAACCATCCTGCAGAAAGCGACTGCTATATGAATCTTTTTTAAAAAAAGAAAAAATGAAAAGCTTGTTTCTCCCAAGGATGACTCCCTGCTTACAGAGATAAATGTGTGTCTGCTTAAAGACATTCTCAAGATGTTAGAGGGAACAGCCCTGCCAAGAGGCCCACATCACACAGAACTGTGCATGTGCAGATCATGATTAAGTGAAGCTTTTGCGTAGTCCTGTGACGCAGCATTAACAACAGAGTTTCATCTCCGAAATGCAGCCATTCGGAGCTGTTTTTCTCTGGCAGTTGCTTTGGCTGAATCATTCATTGGGTGGATTGCAGGGAGTCTGCTGCAGCTCCTTGCTTTCAGTTATGCCATAACTTTTCAGTTACATAGTATGGCAAAATGACATTAATCTGGACCTGTATATTCCATTCCCTTCTTTCTCATGTCCCATGCCATTCCAGAGAGCAACAACAAAGCCCGGAGCAATGAAGAGCTTTGGTTTCTCTGTCAAAGGATTGGAGAGAGATCAGCTGCCACCCACCAGGGTCATTTGAGCATCCTGACTATCTTTGGCCCACAGGGAGAGCAGAGCTACAGGAATTGCAATTCTTCTCAACTTCTTTTTCACTTAACAGCCCATATATATAACTAAGTGTTGAGCAGGGAAACACCAAGCATCATTAAAGGAGAGTGGGGAGAGAAACTCTGTCCATATTATTATTCCCTGGACAAAAAATAAAACACGACTTCCTTGTTTTGTCCTCACCTTTTGTTCCTTTTCGATTCGGACAACAAGTTCAAAGGAAAATCTAAAAAGGACATGTTGTGTTGTCAAATGGCTCCTGGGATGCATTAAATCGTTCCATCAATCTAAGTAGGGCCATGGCAAAAAAACAAAAAACAAAAAAACCCTTTCATATTCCAGGAATTGCCTACCAAGAGAAAGATGAGCAGTGATGTCATGTTGCCCATGCTAATGAGACTTTTATGTTTGGTCGTTAATTGGTTAATGTTATTTAAGAGTCTGACAGTTTAAAAAAAGCCTACGCCTGCACAAACTGATGCGCTTATAGTACCATTTGAATTTTATATTGATTTTCAAGCAAAGTAAAAAGAAGTAGCTTCCAATTGTTCTATGAAATATTTCATCATGTATAGTAGTCATGTTTGCCAATTTTGCCAGAGTCATAAGAACCATACAGGAAACCTCAAAAGCTGTTGCTTATCTTAAGAGCTTTGTTAAGAAAACTGGGGTGGGCCCAAGAGTCAAATAAAAGGACCGTGTTTCCCAAATACATATAGGAAGCTTGAAGCCTTAAGAAAACAAATGTGAATGGATTTTAAAAGTTCTAGTAGCATTATTATATTTCTGTTTCCATCATCTCCTTTGGTATAAGTTTCCCATATTCATTGTCAAATCTTGGACACTAAGTACAGAATAGATAGTTGTTCATGGGAAGAGAGATGGGAAAGATTCCGAGATCTGGCAGATAAGCAGTGGGGGAACTATTACAAGCAAAATAAAGTACTACCAGTATCATTATCAATGTTCAGTCCATATCATAAAAAAGACTGCCATAAGATCCTTTCCTCCAGAGGCTTGCAGAGACACTGGAGTGATCTACAAAGTAAACATTTCAGGATGGACAATGCAATTAAAATTAATAATTATTGTTTGTACTCTTTTGCCAAAGTGTGCACTGCTCACACTTTGCACTGCTCAGACTTTGTCTGACAGCTTTGCTACAATACTCTTAAAAGCTCTCTTAACAGCACCATAAAAATGTGTTGGGCAAGATATTGTGCATTATGGATGATGGAACTGTAAACCAGGCAGCTCAGCTCCATAGCAAAACAAGTACTCCATTTTATTTCCCAAGCTCAGTGAATAATATATGATTCACAAAGTGTAAAAGGGCCTTATTAATCTCAGCTCCTGAAATGTTTGTGTTTGCTTTTTACAGGGATGCTTCCCTACCACCACACACAGAATTAGAGAACTGGAAGGGACTTCCAGATTAGTTCAGTGATGTATTCTAGAAATATTAATCCTACCTCCGGCTGCACTTTTCTACGGAAGGATACAGAAACACTGAACTTACATGATGAAAGAGAAAAGGCTGTTGGCAGTCAGTAACTCTCTTTCCCAATGGAGTGACTATGAAAGCATCAGGTTAATCATATCCCTTTGCATCCAGCACTTTACGGAAAGAACCATGACTTACTAGCAGAGCAGATGTGTTGCATAGAGGAGGTCCCAAGTTCAATCCTCTAATAAAAGTGTCAAGGAACAGGTGATGGAGAAGAGCTTTGACAGCCTGAGACCCTGTAAAGATGCTGTCAATCATAGTAGACAAACAAAATAGTCTGATTTTGTATACCATAGTACTCCATGTTCCTTGCATTGTGACATCCCTTCTGTCCCCTCTTGCTACCTCAAGGAGAGTAATGGGAAAGGGTTGGCATCATCACCTAACATCCGTGGGCAGCTGCCAAGGCCTCAACATCCTGGCAGTGCCCTCTGATGATCCCTGTCCTGAAACCCCCTTAAATTACCGTACTTTCCACGGGCCTGGCATGGTCAAGCAGCTAAATCTAGCCAGCTATTTAATTCCCTGCATTGTTCTTGATTTGGTGCAGCTGGGGGGCATTATGAGAACTTCGAAGGGGGACCGAGCTATTGACAAAACACATCCCCCCCCCCAGGGCTCCCACAAAGCTGGAGGCAGCTTGCACGGGCTAAGAAAAGAAAAGTAATAAAACTTCTGTTTTGTAAATCTGAGTCTCTTTGCTGCTGACATGACACAAGCTTTGCCATTGTAGAACAGGGGCAGGGAACATTTTTTTCATCCAAGGCCTATATTCCCTTTGGGGCAGGCATATGTCTTCTGTCCCCCATCCAGACAAGCAAGAAACACGACCAGAGTTTGAAAACACTCAAGGAGAATGAAAAACATAATTCGTAAGGGGGGTGGCCTGGGGAAAGGGAGAGCTGGAGAGGGAATAAGACCTGGAAAATGTCTCAAGGACCACAGAGAGATACCTGGAAGGCCACTTTTATTCCCATCCTGAGATTTCCCATTCGTGTCCTAGGAATCAAAGACATTATGTGTGAGAACCTACAATTTCTTCAAAGAATGGTCACCTATTTATTTGGTTTACAGAGAAGAGGAAAGAACTGGACTGAAAAGAGAACTTCCCAAGCTATGATTCAGCAGGGTTTCTGCAAGCTGAAACACAGAAGAGACTTTTAAAAATAAACTGCAGGAGCAAAATAACTCGTCTGGGTGCATTGCACACAAAACATGTACTAGAACTCAGTGAAGCACAGAGTTGTTGAAACATTTGCAATGTTTTCTTCTTCTTCTTCTTCACACTGGGAGCAAGCCAGGTTATGTTCTCATAAGGAGACTGCCAAGATACACATCATATATCTCAGCTTCCAGAAATTTACAGCTTACTGCTGTCTCCAAATATGTCGCATCCTAAACACTCCACATGCCTAATGTTATGCAGAGGGAAGAGGCAGTCCCAGCTGGCCTTCCAGTGGATCATTATATTGCAGGCTGGGGTATAAGAACACTGAATAACAACTCGAGAACTAACAATATTGCTGCGTGAGACAGATTGGTGGAAGAGCGGTTAGATGCTAATAATTTCAAGTTCATGTATGGCTGATACAAATGTCCAGAAAAAATGTGCACAAAATCATGGTAGACATAGAGAGAAGTGTAAAGCCCTTCTCGCTGACCTGCTAGGTTTCTATGTGCCATGGATCTGTTTATACATAAGAAATACTGAGTCAGACTTGCTTTCCACTTCATCTACTATTTGTGAGAACTAAGCAACCATTCCCTAACCCTACCCACATAGAAGGGTACGAGCCACAGAGGCCATAGAAAATGAAACTTGGTTATTTGAAAGGAAGAGTAGGACTTGTTTTTTTACCAGCTCTGCGTAACGTGCCAGAAATAAGAGTCAACGTTCAGATGTCTGCTGCTCTAAACTAATCCTAATCACAGCGCTATCTCTTTATTAAACACTTTAACTGAAGTACTGCAAACCTGTAATTTCCACCAGACATAAGAAATGGCAAAAATTATACTTATTCCCAAACAAGGAAAAGAGAAAACAAAACTTGAGAACCTTGTGAGAACAAGACAACTTCTTATGGTCTAGGGTGGGGAGCAAAAATTAAAGATAAAACTTTATTTCAACCAATTGGGAATCAGGGTATAGCTTTTCTTAGCTTCCTAAAGTTAGATGGCTATATTGAACCATCTTACTTCATGGTCTACTCTAGATAAAGCCTTTAAAATAGAGGAACATAACACTATCTGCTGGTCTCAAATATTTTCTCTGATATTGGACCAACGAGGACATTGCTCCTTTTCAATGCAACCTACCCTCAAAAGCAGTTTATTATGAGAAACATCTGCTAGATAAAACTACTGGGAAATATCTGGGAAGATCATAATTTGACTGAGATCAGGAGTCTGCAATATAATGGCTTGAAAGACAGATAATTCTTCATAAGATAGGTACTTCTTGCATCCCAATATTCCAATATTTACAAATTAAACATATAGTAAATTCTAGTATTGTACGGCAAGTTTCACTTAGAGACCACCAACATTTTAAAATGATGTTAACTAAGCAGCCAGCTAAATGAAACTTGATTGACTTTTATAAAATCACCACAGCCATCATTACACACTCCTACCAAAATGAATGGAGAAATGAATTACATATAAATATCTCACAGATAATAAAGAAGTAAATGTGGAAGCACTCCACAGTTTACGGCTTGTATGTATCATAAAGAAAAGAAAAGAAACAGGTTTTCAGATAGTATCTAGCACCACAAATATTTATGGCCATGACAGATAAATGTTGGAGGTATGGCATTATGTCTGATATATTCTGCACATGCCCTAAAGTTGAGGATTTCTGTTTCAGCATAGTAAATGAAATCAAAATAACAGGTTATGAGCTATTGGTGGGCCCTTTAATAATTCTCTTTTGGTTATGTATAAGAAGTGCCACAATGGAAAGTGTCCTTTCATACTGTATTACAGTGTGGTATGCTGGTTTGACAGCCACGGACAGGAAGTCCCCACAGAAGGTGGCGAATACAGCACATGACATCATGGGCTGTCCCTGGAGTTTGCTAGATGACATCACGGGAGACCGCTGCCTCAGGAGAGCGAGGAAAATTCTTAGGGACGACTCACACCCTGGCCAGCACCTCTTTAATCTCCTACCTTCGGGCAGGAGATACAGAAGTATAGTCAGCCGCACCGACAGGTTAAAGAACAGTTTTTATCCGTGGGCTGTTGGGCTGCTCAATGGAAAAAAATAGTGGTGTAATTGACTTCTGACAAGCACACAGAGCATGAACAAGACTGAGTGTATGTGGGGGGAGGCTCATTTAATTTCACTGCACACAAGTGGTGTAGTGACAATAAACGTTTATTATATTATTTATTATTATTAAGTGCTATTTCCTGACCACAGGGAAATGATCGCAACCCAGATATTTATCAGTTATAAATGGAAGAAGATTAACCTGCCCTTTACTGGGGACTAGTTTTAAGGGTCTAGAAACTGGCCTACAATATCAAATGGACTAACTTCATGAAAAGTAAATGGGAATAACAATATGGTTGTTGGGGTTTATTTATTCATTATTGGAAAGATAAAGTACAAGATGCAGTCCACCTGTATGTTATCTAAGAGCAATTTAAGTTGGGTAGATTTTATCAAACATTTCTTTCCTTATTTACCATTTCTTCACCTTAAATGGCTTTTTTTTTGTTTGTTTACTTATTGGTGAATTTAGTTGGCAAAAAGAACAGAATGTCCTTATGTTTTTACCATTCTTTTCTTATATATGTCATCCTGGTATACACTGTTAGCTAACCTGTTTGATTGAGAAATCTTGTAAGGTGTGCTACATATTTACGCTATTACATTATAAGAGCACAAGGGAGGTGTTCTTGGTGAGTCCTGGCACCTCTTTTTCTAGAAAAATAGCATTCTATACAACTGTAATAAAACCAACCTCTTTTTTTAAAAAAAAAGAATCGAGAAACTTCTACTAAAATAATTTTACCTGGTTATCAGCTCATTTCACAGATCCAAGAAGCATTGCTTCTGTTTCCAAAAAGCAGTCCGAAAGCAAAATAACATGTGCTGCTATCATTTTCATGTGGGCTTATGTGTTTATATGTTTCTGAGGCTATGCCTCAAACATTTTGCTGATTTGAGATTGAACACCATGAATGCAGAAGCCTATTTCAAAATGCTAAGAGTGTGAAGGCTTTTTTAAAAAGGAGAATCTAATAAATCAGAACAAAATGCTATTCCTATGAGTCAAAGTAAGCACTATAAATTTAGAGAGGCTACTCAGGATATTTCACAAGTGGATAGAAATGAGCATGCTCTCAATATTTCATAGGCTCTGGGTTACTCATACACACAGTTTCATTGTGGCCTGTTGCTGGTTGTAATCCAAACAGAATATAGTTAACAGTTCCCAGTATTAGCTGCCATGACATAAACATTAAAGATTCATCAAAGGCTCCATAGCCTGGAAGGGTCCAAATCGTCTTTAAACAAGATGATTTTATTATATTATCTCTAACACATGCACAAGTCCCATTATGGAATAATAGCATGCCAGACTTTGTGGATGGAATACATATTGTTAGGTGTTTGCTGCTTCCCTGAGCAGTGAGAATTTCCAGGGACAGCTCTGCTGAGTTTTGTTTCCTTTGGATGAAAGAGTGTCCTGGAGTCTTGAAGGCAACCTTTGCCAACCTGGTAATTTCCAGATGTTTTGGACTACAACCCCTTTCAGAGCCAGCTTTAACTGGAGTTATTCTGTCATATCAGCAGGGTTGACCTATCCAGGTCATCTGCATCCTTCTATTCCAGTAACTTCTATAGGACACAATCTCATCCAACAGGTAGCTAATATTTATTGCATTTCTATCCCACCTTTTTCTCCTAGAAGCTGAAGGTGGTGTACATGGTCCTCTCTGTTCAATCCCCACTACAACCTGTGAGGAAAGTTAAGCTGAGAGGCCGTTACTGGCCCAAGGTCACCCAGTGAGCGTCAAGGCTGAGTGAGGATTTAAACCCAGGTCTCTTGGCTCCTAATCCGACAGTCTAACCACTACACCACACTGGCTCTTGGCAAGTTAGCTTGCAGTTTTTTCAGTTAATGTGCAGATTTGGATTTGGTTTTTTTAAATGCAAATATCATCTCAGAAGGCTAATAATTATAAGGACATCAACAGGAATGGAAGGGGAATCTGCCATTCTTTCAAACTCTTATAAGTTACTCATTGCTCTGAAACATTCCATCCTCCCTCTGAAGGGACGATGGACCATAAACTCAGAAAAATCCTTCATTTTCATCTTTCAAGGTACCACTCAATCACTTGTTGTTATTTCTGGCTTACTCTGATTTTTTCTTCTTGTCATTCACTCATTTATTCTATGTCTTCCTTTCTAAATGAATGAGCCTTCTGGGAGCCTCTTTCTTTTTTCTCCTTTTTCCCCCCCAACATTCATACAGAATGGGGCAATATTATTAAATATCTCCACCATTACATAGCTGAACCAAATTAATTGTCTTTTCATTAACAATAAAAATTTTCTAGCCTTATTCCTTTATAATCTTGAAATTCTGGCTACATTTTCTTAGAAATGAAATTTTAATTACAAGCATGGAATAAGTTCACTTGTACACTGATTCATTAACCAAGGCAGGGAGGGGATATGCCAGAGTCTAGGGTGCCATATTTTGAAGAGCAAAAAGGAGGACACATTTGCCTACTTCAACTTTTAACCATGGATCTCTACGGTGACTCTCATCGTGAAAAAGAGTTGTCCTAGAAAAAGAGGACATATGCTTAGCTGCTGGAAGTCTTATCGGGAAACATGACTTCACATAGCATGACTATTCCATTCCTAGTCCCATAATAAGTTAATTTTGGTGTATGGGAAAACACATAAAAATCTATACATAGCAGTTCTGGAAATCACAAAGCATTGAACAAAGTACATTGCCAAAATAGGCTAATGATCATTGCGGGAGGCTTTTATTTTTATTTTTATTGTCCTGACCGAACATTTAAACCTTATCAAAGGTTATTATGACAAGGCGGCAGCAATAGTTGTGACAGAAGTTCTCCTTTTCTTCTTTTTCCTCTCATTCCACTTACGGTACGTAAAAGGCACAGACATAAATAGGTTGGGGAAAACATACTGGCCACATGCGAAGTGTTTGTCCCCATATGAATCCTGTTGGTCCTCCTTCATCTGATTCCCACTCCTGTGGTTCAGTATAGAGTGCTCTGGAATAGGGCAGAGGGCAGAGGAGAAGGATGTTCCCTCAAGCTAGGCACACACAAAATCTACACAATTTGAAATCATAGTTGAGTTCCCCAGGAGAAGTAGAGTTGTAAGTGTGTGAGGTTTCAGACCATCAAGGAATTATTAAGAAAGGTTGCTACATAATATGCTTCTTTCTATTTTTTCAAGCAAATTGAGTTTCCTTGAGTCTTCCACCCACCACCACCTGAGATTCTTGTGAGTAAAGGGACCAAGCATGCTGATCTCTTTCTTGTTTCTCAGCGTCAATCCTGTCGCCACTCAGCATTTGGGTTTGCTGTTATGATGAGTTTGTGTTTGCTACTTTGATGAGCGGTGATAATGTTCTGGCTGATGAAAATTACTCTTTTCAGAGTGGTATCATCTCACATTTTATTTAGTCAGAGCACTGAAATGACAGGCAATTGTAACCTGCTTGGTGCCATCAAATGAGTGGTAGAGGACTAAAACAAAAACAAAAACGAGCCATCAACCAACATCAACCATGTTTTTGTCAACCAGTGTTTTCCCAGGATATTTTAATATGATGCAAGACAACATCTGCTGTGGATCAAACCCTTTGTTCTATAGTGGAAAGTCATATTTTTTACATTTTTATATTACCGCTATGAAAAATTAGGGCAAATTATGTGAGTATGGGATTACTCACATGTAGCCTTTAGAAGAAATCATGAGAAAAGGCCACCAGCCAGCAAGCGTTTCCATTAACTCCAGCTATTGAGTCCACTAATGTGCTTGCATCAATGTTGCTCCAAGCTGTCTCTCTCAGCACTGTGTGATGCAAAATGAGCAAATACTAAAAGGCATGACATTTCAATCTCTTAATGCATAGCACAGCTCTCAGGTCAAGCAACTTCTAAGGCAATATTGACAGACGATATCTTAGCAAGATGCTGGCAACTCATTGAGACCCTCACAATAATGGCTGCATTTGGACAGAGCACTAAAGCATGGTTTAGTATTATGAGTCCAAGTCTCAACAAAGCTTGGAGTCAAATATTTCCTCTTCCTCATCCGACACAACACTGAAGAGAACAGAAATTTCCACCGGGGTTGTGCAGTGGAGCTGGCTGGATCCAGAACCGAATCAGGCCATTTCAGGTTGATCCAGGATTCAGCCAGATTAGGTTGTGTCGGCCCTGAATGACCCCAGGTTGGATAGGGTCCATCCAGGGCAATCGGTGGTGTCAGTGACACCTGCCTGGAAATGAGGAAGGGAAGAGGGATGCACAGGCAGGATATATCTGTATCTCCTTCTTCCACCACCATCACCCAATCATCACAGGGGCCCCCAGATCTGGATCAGATCAGATCAAGCTTGGGTCATCCAGGGTCAGATTGGGACCACTCCATGGGAAGGGAGTGTGAGACTGGGGGCTCAGTAAAGCTGGGGTTGCCACACTTACCTGTTTTTTTCTTCAATTGGGGTTACAGCTGAGTATATTTCCCCATGAATCATGGAGTTTTCAACGTGCCAGCCATTCCCCTCCCCCCAGGACAGGCTCCCACTAATACTGCAAGTGTTCTACACATAGGCCACATTAAAATCTGTACATTCATTAAAACATTGTAGATTAAGGTGTTAGTAACATACTTCATCACTCACTGATTACCACCTACTGTGGGGGTTTTTTGGGGGGGGTCAGTCGAAGGCAGGAGACTGTGGAGCTAGAAGACCATATTCAAATCAAATCCATCTGACATGCCTCTTTATAATCTAGCAATTACCCGATAAGCCGTCATAAACCAAATGTGCCAAGTGATTATGTATACTGCCATCCAAAGCGAAGCTCCTGGCTAATTCTGTGCAGTTTTCATTACTGCACGTAAAATGATTCAGGGATTTTATTTTATCCCAGAAGCTCAGTATCTAGTATGTGTTGCAATAAACCGCAAAAGCACGCTAAAAAGTGTGCTCTTTAAATGATAGAGCAGCCAGTGGCTAGTAAAAATGAGCATCTCAAAAATGTATTGGCACATGGCTTTGGAAGCATCTGTATAGAATTCTAATATCTGCTTCTGCACACCTTTGGGAACAGAACTGTACCCATTTATTGGGACATTAGATTTTACAACTATTGTACAACTTTTCAGAAGATGCATATAGTTCATGCCCAAACTTCTCAAGAACATCAATATTGTGGGATGTAATCCACTGGGAGCAGTCAAATACAACATTTCTTGTTTTGCTAGAGTGGACATGCAAGGGAATGTTTGGTCCAGCCAGTCGAAACTTCCTGTTCCTCCTGGCCTGGAGCATCCTTCCTTCTGACTAGTGGGTGGGCGTGACCTTTCCAGACCTGGTAAAAGGCCAAGGCATGCTACCACACTCTCTCTTTTCCATCTTCTTTTCGTCCTGCGAACTTCCTGGAATGAACTGCTGGCTGCCAGCCAAGCAGTCCCCCCGGTCATCTCCCTTATGGGATAAACCTGTTAGTCTAAGCTTGTAACTTTAAAGCCTGCCTTCAGGTATCACACTGTGCTCTGCTTGATCATTTCTTTTTATTGCTTATGAATAAGACTGTGGTGTCTTTATTCTTTTAGGAGGGATCTTACGAGGAACATACAATTCAATCTGAGGGAGACTGAATTGCATAATAGTAAGAGGTTCTAACGAGCCTGCAACCAGATTTCTGCTGTGTGTGAGAAGGGGAATGTAGATTCTGCTAAGTAAAGGAACTTGCTAGAGCAAGTTAGGAAGGATATTAATAAACAATATATCCTCTCCTGCCACCCTGTACATTCCCACAAAGCACAAATATATGTATGCTCATAGAGTTTGGTGTATGCAGGAGCCTTTTATTTGCCCTCAACCTCGGGAAACACTCTGTATGCTTCTATTGTACTCAATGCAACGCCAAGGTTATGGAAGTGCATGCAGAGCTCTAAACTGCTAACTGGCTGAGACATGAACAGGTAGGGCTGCCAAGCAGCTAGCGGGAAACAACCAGCTGCTGTTGTTTTTCGTTTTCAGGATGTAAGTTGCCAGGCAGAGGAAAAAAGCTGAGCCTTCTCCCCCCCTCCCCACACACAATTACTGTTTCTCTCTCACACACCCTCAGCCCTCAGCGCTGGACCTCAGTGTCCGGGCTAATGGTCATGGATCCACTGTTCTTGGGACTAGCCTCAGCTTCAGTGTTCTTCTTCCAAAGCGATTTCTTCTAGATGCTTAATTTCTTGACCAAAGACAATATATGTGAAACCTGATCTGTAGTCTATGGCTTGGCTCCTTTTGGGGAGCTACCTGCTGTGCAGGTAGCTTATTTCGTGATTATGGTACAAATGTAATCTCTATTGTGTTGCAAAGTATGGAGGCCTGGTGCTATGTTTGCACAGTAGTCCTTGGTGGCCGAAGACACGTTTTCTGTTTGCTCATTACAATATGTAGTTTCTCGGTTTGCTGGGTAGCATCAAACATACTGGACAAGTAATCAGATGTTCAGAAAAGGGAGAGGTAATCATATTACAGCAGTACTTTTCTGGGGGTTTGCAAGAAGAGTGTAGAAGATATGTGTTTTGATGATCAAAGTTAGATAGTGAAAAGCCTGACAACATCTACTAGGAAATGCCTAATAATAAAAGTACTTTGAATTAGAGAGCTACGGCAATATTTATAATATAAATCTTTGGAACAGCCTGATCCTTAATGAATATAAATGGCATCAACAGTTGTAGCTTTACCGGGAAAGACATCTGTACTGTGGCTAGGATGCTGGACTCAGACATAAAAAGGACCATTAACAGACTGCAGGTCAGACCCAATGGCTATAATTCAAACCCAGAGCTCTTGAATCCACAGCTGAGGGAATTAATATTCAAGTCTCTGAAAAACCAACACATGTATAAGACAGGTATATCAAAATTATAGCAATGCTTTTGAATTGCAAAGTAGTAAAATGGCACACTTACATCCTTCGATCTTTGAGAAACTTTTTTAAAGCATTTGCTGTTAAAGTTGAAATAGGCAAAAAGATTATCACAGTTCAAATTATTTTCAGAGATATAATCCACAGGTAAAGAAGAATTTCAAGGCATTGTCAATGGCAATCTAGGGCCATTTCACTAGGGATTCAGTCCCATTGTATTGAGTGGGTCTTGCTTCTGAGAGTAAATACACTTAAAGTGTGCAACTCAAGTACTCCTTACTGTTCTGAACTTTATATCACAAAACAGTAAGATAGTAGAAATATCTGTGTCGGACATGCAGTAACTAACCAGCCCACATACTTCACAGTGTTGTCATCTTTCTTTCAGTTTGCTATGGGTCAGATCAGTGTAGAGAGAGGCACTTTGATCCTAAATCTAGACCCGATGGAAAAAAAATAGCAGTTTGCATGGGGCGCTATTTCATCAGGAGAATAGCACAGATAAGATGCATTAATCACCCTGCAACCACAGTCTTAATTCAGATTGGGCGTGAGGAGTGCAGCTTCTATTTGTAAAAATGTGAAAAGACCATTCATGCATCTCAGCAACATGTCTCGTTTGGCCCTCATTTAAGTGGATGGATATCAGTAGCAATTACTCCTCCTAAGTAATTGTGATGAGGATCACCAGTCTTGAGGCTTACTAGTATGGAGGCAATCATTGTACATTCCCAATTCTTGAGTTTAAGGGTATCTGAATTTGGGGAGGGGGGGTTGGAAGGGATAGAGCCATTTGGAATAATTTACACAAGAACCGCCACCCCCACCCACCAAAAAAATTCAGCTCTCTACGATCTCAGCGCCACCCTGCTCTCAAAACCTTTCCTAGTTTCTGCCTTTGTTTCTTATGAGCTCACTGTTCCTTTACATTATGATTATTTCTGTCTGCTGAAGCAGCACTGCAGCTTCTGGCGAAAGGTGTGCCATGCACAACAATTACTACTAATTTGATTTTCATAATCAGTAGGGATCATCAAATTATTCAGATGGCACTCTATGTTCCTCACACAGATCCCTCTTCTCTACATCTATGAATTCTGCTTTAGTCACATCTGTATTAAGGAGTAATCCAAATCAGTTACTAAAAAGTGTTTTGTGAAGCTTGAAGCCTTGCTCTGCTCAGTTACACAACTACGCAAGTGATATACGAGAGGAAAGGGAACATAGGTACACAAGAAACAAAAAGTGATGCTTCTATGAAATACAAGAGTTAACTTGCAAATAATATTTTATTTGATAAAATAAAGACATCTTATGGTTGGTTAAAGTAAATAAGTTAACTTCTACCTGAAAGAACACATTTCCTGACTCAGTTTGTTTCACAAACTTTTTTTGTTTCAATAAAACTTTTCTTGTTTGTTTGATCATTTTTCTGCCTAAGAAACTCTTAAGTTTTCCCTCACACAAGTCCCCCACATGATAAATGGTAAATTGTGAAACTCAGTGTATTTGGAGTGCAGTGAGGGGTGTGTGCTATAATTAATTTGGGGGCAGTTAGCGGGGTGAGTCCACCGCACTATTAATCGGTGGTAAACAGAAGATCTGATACAGGGAGCTTCAGCTGCTGAACCAAATATTCAGTGGAATATTTGTGGCATCCCCTCCCAAGGGGATATAAACCTGGACATGTTCATTTTGCTTTTTAAATAGGTTGTGAAACCCCATTTGTTTTGTGCTGAGAGCTTGGGCTGACTTCATTATTATTTAACGGTTTACACTGCGGCTGTTTTTAAAATTGCTTCTTCCAAATTGTCTAAATTGTTTGAGCATTCTGTTGGGCTGTGAAATGTTTTTAAACTGATGTTTTAATGGTTTGTTTTTATTGGAATAAGATGTTTTAGTTATGCATGCAAGCCACCTGGGGAAGGTTGTGCCCTGAAAACTGGCACAGAAAAACAATGCTGTCAAACAGTAGCAAACTCTCTATTATAGCTCAGGCATTGTTGTGTCAATCTTCTAAGGGAGGGATTCCAGTAGTGGGCAGGGCCAGACCAGTTTAGAATCAAACACCCTTAGCACAGAGAAACACACTCACATGCAAAGCTGTCTCCATGGAAACAGAGACATATATTTAATTATTTGTAACTCCACCCTAGTTTCACCTTCCATTTTTTCCACAGCCTTTTTATTTACAAGATCTGTAATCAAAAAGACAAAAAGACAAACTCTCCAACACCCTTTATCTGCCCTGGCTGGGCAAAAGGCAACCAGCAGAAGAATGCAAGTAAGTACCGTATTTTTCGCACCATAGGACGCACTTTTTCCCCTCCAAAAATGAAGGGGAAATGTGTGTGCGTCCTATGGTGCGAATGCAGGCTTTCGCTGAAGCCTGGAGAGTGAGAGAGGTCGGTGCGCACCGACCCCTCACGCTCTCCAGGCTTCGCACACCTCTCTGCAAGCAGCAGGAGCCCAGCGCTGGGCTCCCGCTGCTTGCGGAGACTTGCCTGCATGCCGAAGCCTGCGCGCGCTGAACTCAGCGCGTCCAGGCTTCGCGGACCTCTCCGCAAGCAGCGGGAGCGCTCCCGCTGCTTGCGGAGAGTTGCCAGCATACCGAAGCCTGCGCGCGCTGAAATCAGCGCGCCCAGGCTTCGCGGACCTCTCCGCAAACAGCGGGAGCGCTCCCACTGCTTGCGGAGAGTTGCCAGCATGCCGAAGCCTGCCCGCGCTGAGATCAGCGCGCCCAGGCTTCGCGGACCTCTCCGCAAACAGCGGGAGCGCTCCCGCTGCTTGAGGAGAGTTGCCAGCATGCCGAAGCCTGCGCGCGCTGAGATCAGCACGCCCAGGCTTCGCGGACCTCTCCGCAAGCAGTGGGAGCGCTCCCACGGCTTGCAGAGAGCTGCCTGTTTGGGGGCTGGGGTCGGGGGAAGCTCGAGCTTCCCCCGCCCCAGCCCCGCGCCTGGGGGGAAAATAATTTTTCCCCTTTATTTCCCCCCCAAAAAACTGGGTGCGCCCTATGGTCCGGTGCGCCCTATGGTGCGAAAAATACGGTATGTTGAGCTGTAACCCCTGCCTTTTGCAGTTGTTTAACGCCTCAATTTTTAAAACTGAACCTCATCCCCAAAATTGCATGTCTCCAATTGCATAGGTTCCTTTTTGCATATTGACAAGGCATAAAAGCCTACTGAGATGTAGAACCTGAACTCTTTCACCTCTCAACTGCTCCTTACTGCTCTAAGGCGTTAGAGGGCACTTTGCATATATCCCATTAGCAGATCAAATATTTATTAATCCAATTCCACATTCACAAGATCTGTAAGGCTTGAAACAACAGCTCTCTGACTGTCCAGCAAAGGCAGATGACTAGGTTAACTTGTTGTGTTCCCTCCAATATGTTTTATTCTATGTTCTTTCCAGCTTTCAGATTCTGAGATTCTGAAGTACTTGTTCTTTGACCTGCAGTCTTCAGTTGATGCAGACAGACACTCAGAATTCCCCTCCATGTGACTAACCTATTGCTCCCTTTGGGGGGAAAGTAGGAGGGGTGGGGAAAATGTTTTCTTATGTTCCTGGATTCTGTAATGTATTGCCAGAGGAACATTCTGTGGAAATTTATCAACTGCTTATTTTTTTAAAAAAACAACACCCGGGTTTATACTAACTTTTAAAAGATATTTAAAGAGATATTTCATAAAGACAAATGCATGACAAGTCAAATACACAAAACATATTGTTTTTTGTGCCACAGATTCAATAATTTAAAGTTCATATTCAATGTACATCTTAGCCATAATATGCTCTACAGTGAAACCTTGAGTTGCGGATGTAATCCGTGACGGAGGCACGTCCGCAACCCGCAGCGTTCACATCCTGAAGCGCCGTGTTGGCGGGACTCACGATTCTGTGCATGCGCAAAGCATGATTTGGTGCTTCTACACACGCGTGAGTGGCAAAACCCGGAAGTAACTTACGGGTTTCCCACTGTCTGTAACCCGAAAACACGTAACCTGAAGCTTCCGTAACATGAGATATGACTGTATATGTACCCATACATACATATCATAGCTGTCAACTTACAGATTTGAAAATAAGGGACCAGCAGCCTTGAAAATAAGGGATCAGCAGCCAAAATAAGGGATTTTCCGGGCACAGGTATGTTCAACTTCTGAGCCCTTCTGAGCCAAAGGCAGAAAGCCCAGCCAGCAGCCAAACAAAGCCTCATCAATAAGGGACAGCAGCAGGACATGGCGCTGGGATAAGGGACTATCCCGCCAAATAAGGGACGCTTGACAGCTATGATATATATGCACAAAAGGGAGGTGGGGAAAAATTAAATTCACTGAACTGAAGAATGGGAAAAAGAGAAACTGTGAGAAACTGAAAGTGACAGATTTGCTAGGGCTGGTGACAGATCTGCTAGGGATGCCATATGTCTGAAATTTCCCGGACATAGCTGGTAAACAGCGTCCGAGCAGAAATCGCTGAAATGTCTGGGAAAATCCAGATGTATTGCAGCCCATGTTGGAAGTGTAGATTTTGATGAATTTCATTAAAAATAGCTCATAAACTCAACAACTTTGGCCAAAAAAAGTTTGACAATTTTTGTGTCCAGATTTTCACTTTTTGAGATATGGCAACCCTAGATTTGCCCATCTGTAATACACACAACTTTAAACAAACTTGCCTACTATCAAGATGATTAAAAGAACAACAGAACAGCAAAGTCCTGTGTTCCCCTAGCTTTACATACTGGGATACACCTTTCACTGTCTCATAAACAACCAAACCGATGAAACTGAAAATCTTAATAACTCATACCGAAAAAATTAAAATGCCAGATTGTTTAAAATATAAATATAAATAGCTCTAGGAAGGAAAAAGTAACTTGCACATTAATTCTGCAAGCTGTAAGAAAAAATAAATATATAATGGACAGCAATCATGAGCCTTTTCAAAAGACAGTGTTTATTCAAATGCCCAAAGCCTGGTTAAAAGTGTTTGGATTCCCCTTCAATGCAAGCACTACATTTAAGAACATTGTCTTGATCCTGTGCAACTATGCATTCCATTTCCTAATGTGAATTGTCTGGAAAGGCCTTTTAAGGTTGCAATCCTACACTTAGTTAAGCATGCTTGGCTCAATTTACATTGGTGCTCTCAAGCATGTGGAACTGGAATAACAACACAATCCTATTCATGTTTACTCAGAAGTAAGTCTTCAGTGGGACTTGCTCCCTAGAAAATGTATTTAGGATGTATGACAATAGGATGCCATGTACATTCTGATCTGAAACCTTCTAATTTATGTGAAATTAGCCATGCCTAACGCTGCAGAGGATCAGGCTGCAACCTGTTCAGTGTTTTAGAGCCTTAAATCTATTCATACTCTCATAAACCTTTACTCCCATTTTACAGCTGGAAAACTGATATTGATAGTATAATCTCAAAGCTTGCCAGAAAATTGCTGCCTAAAGTAAAACCAAGACAGAACAGCCCAATGCTGTGTGGAATTGGCAAGCTTATATCAAATAGTAACAGCAGGCTTGCACACATCAATTTCTGGGAAGCATGCCAGGTCCAAGACTAGTGCTTTAGGAACTGGTTCTGGACATCCCCAGTCTAATCCTACATCTTCCTTGCCTAATAGTGCTTGCAATGTGAGGATATGCTTTGAAAAAAATGACCACACCTTGCTACAGGTGCAGCAAGGTTCATTCCACAGTCTTTTCTTACTCAAGGCAGCCGCTACTCAGTACTCAGTGCTAACCTGGCCAGGAATAAGTCATATTGAATTTAGTGGAATTTATTAGTGACTCTGGATAGTCATGTATCTGCATGGCTGCAATTGTACGTTCCATGGAACTCAGCATGACTTAGTCAACATGCATAGGATTAGGAAGCAAATCCAACTTGCATACTTTTCTGAGAAGAAGACAAACCCAAACATAAGCAGATCTTGGGGGTCACTATTCCCACAACTATTTCTTTTACATGTCTACAGATTGGGGCATACTCATAGAGCAGGGAATTGGGGTGACAGGGATGGCATTGAAAATGAACTGTGTTTCCCATTCAGGTTCGAAATTCAATAATGTGGACATATGATGAGAATGATCATCTCCTTGCCAGGAGCAGGAGGAAGAGAAGCAATAGCATGTCCAGAAAAAGATCAGGGGTCCCAATCACATGGAACCAACATCTCCTGAGTAGGCTTTATCATGGGAGACGGCCATACCACTATCCTTGTCAAGGGGCAGGGCTATTAGTTGTTGAGGGCAGAACCACCAGCACATACCTGTTCTCACATCATCCCATATGTAAGAGCATGAGAAGAGCCTGCTGGTTCCAGCCAATGGCCCATCTAGTCCAGCATCCTTTTCTCCCAGTGGCCAACCAGATGCCTGTGGGAAAAACCGTCAAGCAGCATTCAAGCACAAAAGCACTCTCTCCTTCTGGAGTCTCCAGCAACTGGTACTTGGAAGCATTTCTGCCTCCAGCTGTGGTGGCAGAGCACAGTTGTCATGGCTAGTAGCCACTGATAGTCTTCTCCTTCATGATCCCCCTCCTTGCAGATAAAAGCTACTGCTTGCCACACATTATCCGTTTCAAAACGATAAGGCCGCAGCTGCTAAAGTAGAAACCCACTGTTCTTTAATCTCTCTTTCCAGCACGAGAAGCACTAAAGATCTGTATTAAAGCAGCAAAATTGAGGCCTGGTAGACCCGCACAGAAAACATTTATAAGAGGAGTTGAACTGTACGACAGCAAATAAATCCACATGTCAACAGATGCAAGGAAAGTGGACATTAATTCAAACTATCCCAGGCACCATACTGGGATCTAAATGATCTGTAATTTCTCAAGGGGGGAAAAGCACGTCTCACTGCAAAATAGTCCAGTTAAAAGGGCTGTTTGGTACATGCAGTCAGGCAAGGACCAACAATTGTAGGATGTGAGACATTGCATTGACATGTCCATGTTAAAAGCATTTTGAAAACTCAAATGGTGACTGTTACCAGAAGAAACAAACATTGGCTAGTATATCCTGCAACATTTCACAGATAAAAATAGGGGTATACTTTGTGTAGTTTTTAACATTGTCTTTTGCAAATATAGTGCAATAGTATGTCCAGAACTGACTTCTGAGTAGAGCTGAACCAAATGACTCAGCTATTTGTTTTTCTGTGTGTGAATAATAAAATGCCCTGAACTTCGGTGGTATTCACCTGTGCCCCAAAGTCCCCACATTTCACTTTTTAAAAAGTGACCACAAGAAGCGCTCTAGTTTTCAATTGGCCTTTGAGGTTTGATTTTATTAGCTGGGTTGTGACTCATCAATGGATTTTAGTTTTCAGTCAATGTGATCTGTGATGAAGGATTTGTATTATGTTTTAGAATTTTGTTTTATGTTGTTTTTAAAAAATCCTTATGTTTTAATATATTCTTGTCCCTGGCTTAGATATTTATATTAAGCAATTTATACATTCTTAAAATAGGAATTTGCAATCCAGGTACACTGTGTGATTGGATAATAAAGATGGGGAGGGAGAAATGGCATCGGAGGGATTGGATTATAATGATTATAACAATACATATATAATATTTAGTGTCACCAATGTAGGATGATTTTGCCATGTGCACAGCAAATATTTCGAGAAAATTATGTGCTCATCATTTTGTGTGTCCACTTTTCATTCAAGGCTAGGTGCTATATCAAAACTGAAAAGGAACCGAGAAGAGAAATCAATTACATTTTAAATAATTCACAAAGAGATTATAATAATGACACACCAGCAATTCTAATGAAATGTTTGTGTAGCACCTACTTTAGTGGAAAAGAAAATCAATTTCAAGTCTCCTAGAGTTGAAATGGCTCTCTCACACTGTTCTTTCAAGAATAAAAATTACACTGTATGACAAATGGATAATCTCAAAGATTTAGCAGACTGCAGGCTACTGTAAAACATGCTGTGTTCCTGCTGCCTTTTCTGAATCATTTGTCCAGTTCCTTGTCATAACAGTGTGAGTTCATGTTATCCATACTGGGGGGCATGCATAGACTCACACATAGAATCATTAGGCCTTTGTCTAATTAAACAATCTGTGGGCTTTTAGCTGTGGTGTGCATTTTTGCGTTTTTATATTGTAACAGCACCCTGTTATCCTCAGATGAAAGGCAGTATTAGTATTACCACTATTATTTATTAAATATACACATTGCCCTTCATTCAAAGATTGCAACAGAAAATAATACATAATACATAATAAAACAAAAGCAAACTCATAACCCCCCTCCAACAAACACATTTAAAAAGCCATAGAATGTTAATCAGCCTGGTTGAAGAGAAACGTTTTAGCCTGATGTCTAAAGATATGTAATGAAGGTACCAGACGAGCCACCCTGGGGAAAGCATTCCAGAAAAGCACACCACAGAAAAGCCCTGTTCTTGCACTGCCACCCTCCAGACTTCTTGTGGAGGAAGGACATGAAGAAGGGCCTCGGATGATGATGGTAGGGTCCGGGTCAGTTCACATGGGGAGGGGCAGTCCTTGAGGTGTTGTGGTTCTGAGCTGTTTAAGGCTTTATAGGTCAAAACCAGCACTTTGGTAGCCCATATAGTTGGGCCAGGATCAGTGTAATATGCTCAAACCATCTTGGCCCAGTGAGCAACCTGGCCACCAAATTCTGCACCAACTGAAGTTTCCGAACTGTCTTTGAGTTAAAAAGGTAAAGGACCCCTGACAGTTAAGTGCAGTGGCAGACATCTCTGGGGTTGTGGTGCTCATCTCGCTTTACAGGCCGAGGGAGCTGGCGTTTGTCTGCAGACAGTTTTTCCAGGTCCTGTGGCCAGCATGACTAAGCTGCTTCTGGCGCAACGGAACACCAAAACCAGAGCAGCGCACGGAAACACTGTTTACCTTCCCGCCGGAGCAGTACCTATTTATCTACTTGCACTGGTGTGCTTTTGAACTACTAGGTTGGCAGGAGCAGGGACTGAGCAACGGGAGCTCACCCCGTCACGGGGATTCAAACCGCCGACCTTCTGATTGGCAAGCCCAAGAGGCTCAGTAGTTTAGACCACAGCACCACCTGCGCCCCCATCTTTGAGTTAGCCCTACATATAACATGCCACAGAAAGCACCTGAGTATAGAAATTAAATAAATCATCCTCAACAAGAGGAAAATGGCAAGGTGCATATTAAATCCAGCCCCCAGCCCAAATGCAAGATTATTAATTTGACAGTTTCTCATAGATTTAGCTTCAAAAGAGCACAGTATTCTCATAGGTGGCAGCAGGAATTCCATCCCTTTGTGCGCACCTGTCAACTAGGCAATGGTGGGTGGTTCTGTTAAGTGATAGACAAGCAAGATAACCCAGTTGCAGACCAATGAATGGCAAGAATAATAAATTAGTAATGAGATACATATATCATATACAGTGATACCTCAGGTTGAAGTAGCTTCGGGATTAGTATTTTTGGGTTGCGCGCTGCGGCAACCCGGAAGTAACGGAGCGTGTTACTTCCGGGTTTCACCGCTCGTGCATGCGCAGACGGTCAAAATGACGTCACACGCATGAGCAGAAGCGGCGAATCGCGACCCACAGATGTGCGGGTGCGGGTTGCGTTCGCTTCTGGATGCGAACGGGGCTCTGGAGTGGATACCGTTCGCATCCAGAAGTACCACTGTATAAGGTAAAGTAAGAGGATACAAAACTATATCTCAGTGGAATAAACAACCAATGTAAAACCTGTATATAAACAGATGTAAGAAACAGTCCAAATACTGTATGTCAGTTGAATGAAATGATAGATGAAGTGAGAAATGGTCCAAATGCTATATACCAACTGAATAGCACACAGTCCAAATACTATATAGTAGACTATATAGCAGTTGAATTGTGTAAACACTAGAATGTATTTTCATTTCCTTACTTCTTCAGACATTAGTTTACTGGACCGCAACCAAGCTTGACTCTCTCCAAGATGTTACTGTGTTTACAATACAAAAAAACCCCCAATGATTAACAAACAAGTAGAAAGCTGTAGCCAAAAAAACAACCAGTGTTGTTGATTTTACCAGCAGCACTCCAGAATTCAAGTCAGAAAAAAAATTATCCAAGGGAAGAATTATCCCTGAAATTATACAGTGAAAAGGTCATATTGCTGTAATGGAAAAATAAAGAAACTGCTGTAGAAACAACCAAAAAGAGATAGTGCCTCTAAAAAGGGGGCACTAAGATTTCAAGAGAGGTGGGTGGCGCTGTGGGTTAAACCACAGAGCCTAGGGCTTGCCAATCAGAAGGTCGGCAGTTTGAATCCCTGTGATGGGGTGAGCTCCCGTTGCTTGGTCCCTGCTCCTGCCAACCTAGCAGTTCGAAAGCACACATTGCAAGTAGATATACAGGTACCGCTCCGGCGGGAAGGTAAACGGCATTTCCGTGCGTGACTTTGGTTTGCCAGTCATGGTGGCCACATGACTCGGAAGCTGTACGCCGGCTCCTTTGGCCAGTAAAGCGAGATGAGCGCCGCAACCCCAGAGTCATCCGCGACTGGACTTAGCTGTCAGGGGTCCCTTTACCTTTAAGATTTCAAAGGCAGGTCACCATAGGCAGTTCATAAAAAGCCACCGAGTACAACTGTGTGTATACAGAAAATCGAAGCCAGCAGCTATTACTGCTGAAAGAGAAAGAATATTATAACAGGCAATTGGTACAAATAAGAATCCAATATGATAAACAACCTCTTGGGAAAAGGCCCAGTGCCTAAGAGGGAAACTCGATATCAAGGATGAGTTACAGAAAGACACACAAATCTAATTTGTCATTCAAAATTCCAATGTTACACAGACTTTAATTTATGAATCCAAAACACTTCTCTCTTGAGTCTACACCAATAAATCAGTTAGAGATACACATTTTAAAAGAGTTGACTGTGCATGTTCCAGTGAAAAAATTCTTAAAGCATCCAAGGAATGATAGTGTTGTATGAAGTATGCTAACAGGAGCTTCAACTATCTGGATGCAAATGTTATTTTTATGTTCAATAATCCTGAGTTTCAAATATATATGTCTCACATACAAGTTGGGACATGCACACGTGACAATACAGTATAGGCTACATGATCTGAATTACAATTAGCAAATGAACTCAAAGCATATTTAGTGTTATCAACAAGGTTTATGAATTTCTTTAACTATCAGCAACATGGGCAGTATTCACAGGTAAAATGCCCTATGATATCCTGAGGATGGGAAGTTCTATGGATCAAATCTATATGGACCAATCACGTTGCCAAATTAGCTGTTCTCCATAATTCTGAAAGTGGAACCATGCTGCACCCAGGTATATCCTGAACCAGGTGTCAAAAAATTATCCATCTCATACTTTAGGATGAATGAACCTGAAACAATTGTGGCATCAAGTTGAGAACAGGTTCGAAAGATTTTCTCCTCAAAGTGATTCAGAAATCTCTCACAGTTGGCTATTGACTGGTCCATTGTCAATGATACAACACTGGTCTGGACCAGCCAGGTTACCACTCTAAACAATTCTGCTGGGTGAATCACTGAGGATGCATTAGAGGCCAAGAAATATACTCCCTTTGCTGCCGCCACTGCTGTATTGTGGGACAAGCTATGTAATTGTACCTCTGTTTGATCTGATTTATGCCTAGATTTGCACGCACCACCAGTGTTAGTGAAAAGAATATAAAAAAATGAATTGTGTTAGGGAAAACTGCTTGCAAAAATGTGTACATTACTCAAAACTGCATATAAAAATGTGTTAGAAGAAATCCATACTTAAATGCTGAAAAAAATTCATGAGTTTTTTTGTTTTGTTTTGTTTTTTTAATGACAAATTGCTGCAAAGTGTGGAGAACTGAATTTAAGACTGGGAAACTGAGAAACTGAGAGAACTGAAATTGATGGCTCCATCTATCTATAATTGTGAATGAAAGGGAAAGGGGTATTTTTGCTACGTATTAATGTTATTATTGTTATATTTGTTCAAATTGTGTAGTATGACTTTTTTTTCTTTACTGTGTGAGTCACTTTGAGACTTTGAGGGGGGAATTAAAATCAAAGTAGCAAAACAAAGAAAACATCCTAAATTGGCAAAGAAAACAAGAAAAGGGGCACTTTTCCAGCTGTTCTTTCTTTCTTTTTTGGCTAGTCAGGTGGTTCCTCCAGATATTGGCATCCTTAATTGCCAGTAGGTTACAATTTCATCAGCAGGGCTGCCGGTTTCCTCTCACCGCAGGCACTCACAACAGGCCTGCAATTATGTTATAAGGAGAGTCATTTGCCACCTTCTTTTCTCCACCTTCCCTTTCCCCCACACATGATATTTTCCCTCATAAACCTTGCTTTGACGAACAGCACTTGAGTTTGCTTTCCCCCTCTTCTTCACAATTCCTTTTCCTTTTGTGACATGCTTTATAGATTGTTAGCCTAAAAGTGGGGACTGGCTTACCACTGACATTTTTAAGCTACACTGGGAGCTGGTTTTGGCTGAAGAGCAGGAATAACAACAACAACAACAACAATTTATTACTTATACCCCGCCCATCTGGCTGGGTTTCCCCAGCCACTTCCTACAAGAGATTAAAAATACATTAAAACATCAGTCATTAAAAACTTCCCTAAACTGGGAATATTTATTTATTAAACAAATAAATAAATAGGCACAAGAGAACAACCAAGGAACACCTTGGTAGTGAAGGAAGGCTGGCTAAACCATACACAGCTGACTGGCTCCAGGGGGCACAAGAAAGTGAGATCTATCCCATGGGACCTGCTGACCATCATTTAATGGCATGAGGCTTACAATACTTGAAGGGCCTCTTTAGAAAACACTGACAAGAGACAATGGCTGTTAATGACTGATCTGATGCTTGTGGTCATCATGGGGCTGCCCACTCAAAGTGAGTTTCAAGAGTCCTTAAGCCACAGCTGAACCATTTGATGCCACCTACATTCTAGGGGGATGGGGCAAAAGCAAAGGCCAGAAGTAAACTTGCAAAGCCATCTCAATCGCCAGTGGAATTTATGAGCACTTTTACGTGAGGACTTTTCAAGTGGCCTTCTACTCAACCACTTAAGCAAGAGAGCACACAATTACTGTCCCTCCCATTCACTGTTGCCATAGTCACCTCTCCAGAAAAGTACACACAAGGAATGTTCTCTTTGCGCAGAGTGGAGAGACAGGGAGGTGGTGATCAGATAGGAGCGAAAAGAAAGAGAGAAAATTTAAAATATGGAGCTTAAATAGTAATATTAAAGGTACGACAACTCTCAGACCATTTTCCATTTATTTCCTTCCTACTGTCTTGATAAGCATACTTAGGGCTCGTCTGCACTTCTGCAACAGCATTTCTAGAAAGCATGGGTCCAAGTGGTTTTCCACTTGACTCACGCTATCTAGGCACAAGTCCAAGTGGTTTTCCCCTTGCCCCACTCCTTTCCAATCTTTAGCGATCGATCGGAACAAATGGCAATCAAGGGAAAACCCAAATTGCCATTTGCTCCAATTAAGTGCTGAAGGACCCTTTTCTCCTTTTTCATTTGATATAGTTTCTATGCTATGTAAGCATGCAAGTCAGTGCTGACATGATTGTTGCTTAATTCGTTTTCTGAATTCAAAAGCTTCATCTACAGTTCATCTGGTTTGGCTTTGTGGGATATAATAAATCCCACAATTGTTGGGGGACCTTTTGTTATTAAGTGACACACTGGACAAGCACCTTGAACATAGAAGCCCTTTCTGAAGGCAGAGAAATCATGATTATTCATAGCATGGCAGGAGGGTTAAAGATACGTCACTTATTTTACATAATTTATCTTCTTCCTTTTCAGAACCAAGAGTCAATTGTCTTAGCAACTGCCCTGCAATTTGTAAGTGTTTACCTGCTATACTCTGGACACTTCACACAAACTCATAATTTATGGCTTGATTCAAATACCAATGGCGTACAAGCCACTGACAAAATTAGTACTCCAAAATATATACCAGTCAGTGTTGTTTATTAACTTGCTGAGTTTGAAATCCTCCATCACTTACACAGGGGAATAGATGTAAGATGTGAATAGTGGAAACAACAACCCTTCACGCCAAACGCGGTTAAAGGGAAACAGCCTGTGGGCTTAATTCAGCCAAAGTAAAGCTCTTTAAGTACATGTTACAAAGTGAAATCCCCATTGAATTCAGTGGGAATTACTCCCATTAAGTGCATATAGTATTGCAGCCTAAATCTCTTCTCAGCCTTCATTCTTTAGAAAGGTGTTCCCAATGGCTTGCTAATTTTGGCCACTGTTTTCTACAAGGCTTTCATCTCTGCAGTATTACTTTTCAAGATGGTGAGAGTGTACACCGTTTTTCAAACACGACTGCGTCATAGATTTATAAAAGCCATTATGATACTTTTAATCCCTTTCCTAATGAACCTTCGCATGGCATTTGCCTTTCTCAACCAAGCCACACACTGAGTCAATGTTTTACACTGGACTGTATCAGATAATTACCACATTATCACCAGCAAATGGAACCAAAGAGGTTCCATTAAGCACACATGCTGTATAAAGGGGTGGGGGAGAGAGAGAAATACCTACCCTGTCGCCAAACTTTTTTCTCATAGGGCTCTTATGCTACACAGAAATTTAGCAAGTTTGTTCCATCACTTTATTTCCATTTCAGGAAAACCATCCCAATAAAAAATTATGTGTGTCTGCATGGCAGCTGTACAAGAGCTAGGGAAGCAGCACAGGGCATAAAGAAGGCAAGGAACCATTCAAATATCAGTGGCTAGTAGCTGTGATGCCTGTTGCCTTTGTCCATGGAGTTTTCTTGGCAGGGATACTGGAGTGGCTTGCCGGTTCCTGCTCCAGGTGGATCACGTTTGGTCAAAACTCTCCACTATGACCTGTCCATCTTGGGTGGCCCTGCACGGCATAGCTCATAGCTTCTCTGAGTTATTCAAGCCCCTTTGCCACGGCAAAGCAGTGATCCATGAAGGGGTGAGAGCTGGACCATAAAGAAGGCTGATCGCCGAAGAATTGATGCTTTTGAATTATGGTGCTGGAGGAGACTCTTGAGAGTCCCATGAATTGCAAGAAGATCAAACGCATCCATTCTTAAGGAAATTAGCCCTGAGTGCTCACTGGAAGGACAGATCGTGAAGCTGAGGCTCCAATACTTTGGCCACCTCATGAGAAGAGAAGACTCCCTGGAAAAGACCCTGATGCTGGGAAAGATGGAGGGCACAAGGAGAAGGGGACGACAGAGGACGAGATGGTTGGACAGTGTTCTCGAAGCTACCAACATGAGTCTGACCAAACTGCGAGAGACAGTGGAAGACAGGAGTGCCTGGCGTGCTCTGGTCCATGGGGTCACGAAGAGTCGGACATGACTAAACGACTAAACAACAACAACAACAAAGTAGCTGTGATAAGGCTATCAATAGCTTCTAACCATGATGGCTGTGTTCTGCCTCAATGATCAGAGACAGTAATGCTTCTGAACACCAGTTTCTGGAAACAGTAGGAGAGGAGGGTGTTCTTGTGCTTGGGCCCTGCTTCCGCACTTTCCCACAGGTATCTGTGTGGCCGCTGTGAGTACAGGATGCAGGGCTTTGTTTTATTTATTTAATAAAATGTATACGTTGCTTGTTTGTTTAAAAAAACCACACACACCTCCAAGCGGTTTACAAAAAGAACAAAATGTTTTTAAAACAACTATTTAAAAAAATTAAAAAATTAAGATCAGTGATAAATTACATACAGATTAAAACACTTTGTCAACTATTGACAGGATAGGCTTGTTTTTTAAGCAGGCGCCAAACCAAGTACCATGAAGGTGCTAGCCTGATGTCAAGATGCAGGGAGTTCCAAAGTTTAGGCGCTGCCACACTGCAATATCAATTTCTAGTTTGATGGGCCAGTCGCCTGATACAGCAGGCTCCTCTTCCCATCATCTTAGATCTCTTCCATTTTTAATCGTTGTTTGTAAAAACGAGATAGAATGCCACATTCCTTGCACCAGTTTCTGCTGCCTTAAATTAGCTCAAGAGATTATTTGACAAGTTTTGTTGGATTAAAACTCATATTACCCACTGGGTAATGTGGGAATAACTATGGATCAGCGAAGCTGTGTATTTGAACAAGGTGCACCCGTCTCTCATGCTGCTGCTGCATTACCAGGAGCTAAGTTGTGGTTTGGCTTAGCTTAATGTCCAAACCCAGGCTCACTGTTAGCTATGCTGACATACTAAAGAAGACAACGTATTTTAGAGCTCTGACTTTTTAGTTTTCAAAACAGTATATTTCTGTAACTATCAGCTGTTGTATTGTAGCACCCTGCTTGTGGTTAACGCTTAGCTGGAATGAAATATTCAACGCAGCAATAGAGAATAGAGAGGACCTGCAAGTTGAGAACCAAAAACAATCAGTGGCAGGACTTGATTCTGAGCATATCCAGAGTGAATTTTCTCCCATCATAAATTAATAACAGCCCAAATGCACATATGAGTTTAGAATACACAAATCTTTGGAATACACAAATTTAGAATACACAAATCTTTTTTTTTTAAAAAAAAGAACTGGTCTGAAAAGAAGATAAGGAAACGCAACCATCTCTGGAACAAGCTCCAAGCCAAGTAAGAAATCAGCCTTGATGGGCTATTTATTTATTAAGCTCTTACAAATCTCAAAAGTACAGCTTATCTCTGAGATATAGCGTGTTCTCACTAAAGGAGAGCACGTGTTGCAGATGGGGCCTAGCAAGACACCCCATAGTTGCCAGGCAGTATAAGATAGAGGGGCCTGGCAAGGATTGGCTGTTTGAGTTGCTGGGATAAAATTGATGTTGCCAATTTGGGGGTGGGAACAGGCTATTTAAACAAGGTTCACAGCAAGCTGCTTTCTCTTTCAATGTGGGAACCGGATCGCCCGCCCGCCCTCCCTTTTGGGCTTGTGCTTTGACCTTGCTATGCCTATCATGGGGTCGTCCGTCTTGGTGCGGGGGCCTGGTAGGAATTTTTCCATTTGGCTGATTAGTGTGTGCCATTTGGTTTTTGCCTACTGCGTAGCAAATCGTCACAACTTGTAAGGTTGGCGGTTAGGCATTGGTTTAAATTGGTTGGTGGAGGGGTATGGATTGGCTGTGCCTGCCCCTCCAATGCTGCTGCTGCATGGGAATTCTGTTAAAGGAATTCAGGGGCTTACCATCCTCTCGTCCAAACCCTTGGTGCAGGGTGCGGGCCGCGTAAGCTCCTGGGAGCATGCGGGGAGAAGCTGAGGGTCTGTGTCGCAGCTCCAGTTATCCCTGATCTTGTTCCTCCACACTGTCTTTCGGTGGTGCCCGGAAGTCAGTTCTGTCCCCAGGCGGGGGGACAGATAGTCATAACCAATGCCTAAGCAACCACTCACAATTTGTATGTTTAATAAAGTTGTGGCCAAAACTATGCCAAAAACCTTAAACAAAAATTTATGAGTGATGTGTGAGTTATTGGGGTAGGGGTGTTTTGGGGGACCTCAGCACGCAATAAAGCAGCCACAGCTGCAGACTTCTCCCACTACAACTCCAAAATACCTGACAAATTAATCTCAGTAGAACTTACTGCCTGTAATAGAACTGCCTACTATTTATCTTAATTTATCTAAATTCTCTCTCTCTCTCATATTAGCAGTCAGGGGAAGAAATCAAGAGTTTACACGCAACTCTCACTTCAACAAACTGCAGAGGTCTAGGAAGTTGCATAGTCATGGGACAAAAATCATGCAGCACATGAACCAGCATTTTGCATGTGGAAAAATGTCTCTTTTGATTTAATATTTCAAAAGCATATTTTAGTTCTTCAAACCATCAATGAAAGTTTAAAAATATGTGGTGCACAAATATCCAGGCACAGTGTTTGTTTGTTTACTATACATACAGCATAGGTCTCTGGGCAGTACAACCTATTAAAAGTGCAGAAGCAATCCATCATTTAAGCAACAAATAAAAATGGTAAAACCAATTATAAACAACACAAAATGCAAAAAAAGAAAAAAACTAAAACACAGCCCAGGCATAGGAGCTAAGCAAAATTTAAAAGGGAGGTGGGGAGCAAAACATCTAAGAACATCTTATGACTACGCTCATCTGGGAAAGAAAAAAAAATTCTTTGTCCAGCACCTAAAATATCATAAACATGGGGGCTTGATGAACCTTTCTAGGGAGGGCATAAATGCCAAAAGGATCCTCACTTCATTAGGCACTTTGAATCGAGCCCAGAAACTGATTGGAAGTCAGAGCAGATGATGGTGCTATAGCCTGGGCTGCATCTACACAGCTATAAAAAAGTGCTTTGGAAAAAAAGACGTTTTAAACCTCACAATGGAAAATTTCAGAGAGTTCTGATTTCAGGTCTACAGCGCCAGCTGGTGTCACAGTGTTATAACGCATTTATAACTTCTTCTTTTACTAATGTAGCTGAGGCTCTGGATTCATGTTTTGGGATCAATTGCAGGAATCCAGCTAGGACACCACACTGTGAATAACGGTAGCAAGGTGATCTCTGCTCACATAGGCTCGCCACTGGTAAAAAAGCTGAAGCTGATAGAAGGCACTGCAAGCCGTCAAGCCCACCTGAGGATGCTTCCAAGGAACGCAAGCATGTACTGGAACTTTAGGTCTGCAGTTAACATGGATTAAAGAGCTCTGTTGCCTTTGTAAAACAAGTCCACTTGTGGCAGGAGGGGGGGCGGGGCAGACTTTTTGCAGTTAGAAAAGTGAAAAGCAAATCAGGATGAATGGAGCATAACTGTTGTGTAACTTGCCCTGGAATCAAATCAGAAGGAATGCTCAATGAGATCCAGGAGTACCTCAAAACTGTGAGCCTCCTCCTTTACAATTCCATCCATGGTGGAAGTGCTTTTGAGCAGTAGGACTGCTGACCCATGAATTGGCATATGTTGCCTGTTTTGGAGAGCATTGCATTCCTCTTGAAGAATCTGGTTTGTAGCTCTGGGGTGCACCTGGACCCAGTTTTGCCCCCAGATTTTCAGCTGCAGCCGAGAGAACTTTTGAGCAGCTTAAATGGGTGTGTCAGCTGTGCCAGTTCCTAAGTAATTTGCCATGCTTACTATAAGGTGTGCAGGCTACACTAGTAAGATGAAAGGAAAAAGTGGCTTTATTTCTAGGGGGGTTTATATACAGTTCTAACTCTAGCACCTACTTTGAAACTACTCCTAAAGGCACAATCCCAGAGCATGCTCAGTTCCAGCATTTCTAAAGTAACGCTTTTGTCTTTTGACCACTCAGGTGGCAGCCACATAAACACACCATTTACCTTTGCCATAGTTGGGTTACTGTAAGGCACTCAGTGTAGGTCTTTGAAATGCGCTTGCAAAATGCAACAGATAGAGCTCTGACTGGGGCTTGGTGTTTTTGATCCTATAACTCTATTGCTGTTTCAGCTGCACATGTTCCCAGTCCATTCCTGTGCTCGTAGGTTGCATGCAGTTCTGAGTATGCAAAGAGAATGTTCAAACTGAGCAGTTTCGACCATTGCGATATAAAATATGGCCAGGAGAACACTGTGTTGACAGGATGGTCTCACTCCTGCAGCACATCATCAGACAAGGCAATCATCTGCAGCAGCAGGAATCCAGGAGTCCACAGCCCAGCAGAACTAATATGTTTCCCCTTCCCTGCAGGTTTTCTCAGTCTTACACAATGCTTCAAAAGAAGCAGAAAGCCCAAGGACAAAACAGTAAAGCAAAGTAAATCCTCCTCCTTCTCCTCCTTCACTGCAGAATGAGAAGACTAAATGAAAATAACAAGGCTGCTTTTGGCAATAATCCTCTGTCTAGTCAAACAGGGCATAAAAAGAAAACAATGTGTAGAAAATAGTGAAGATGAACACAAATCTTCATTACAAACAAAGTCCAATGTGTAAGGTTAGGACATTCATTATTCAGTGGTACAAAGGCCTAATTGGGATCATCTGCACAAGGACAAAGCCCTTCCAGTTTTCCATCAATTTCTATCAGTCAAATAATTTTCTAGCAGAGCCTTATTCAACATCCTTTATTAACCTCTAGGATATCACTGGTTATCAGTGCAGAGTCTTGAAGATAAGTCATGGAAAGAATGTAAATGCTTGGATTTTAGGACAAGATCGCTAATGTGAAAATGTATTGCAGTCTCCAACTTCAAGGAAATTGCTTCATTGTAAGCCCAGGAATCACCATCCCTTAAGAATTATAGGGACATTTCAAAACCGTATCAATTTATTTACATAGATTTATGGTAGCATTTCGATTTTTATTTTATTGGGGAGGAGGGGAGATCTGGGTGACAGCAGAGCAGGTTGAATAACGAGACAGAAAGATGCTTGCGAAAAAGGGACGTTGTAAATCCCAACTTTTAAAGGCCAGAGTTGAAAATTAAAAGAAGCCTAGGAGGAACTAACAAAGGGAAGACTGATGGAGGTATAATGGTAAATTCTAATGGCATTGAAGAGGCAAAATTTGTGAGCAGCCATTGTGCAGCCATGTGTCCCGTGATACAAGTAGTAAGATAAGAATGCAGTTTTAAAATGAACGAAAGGCGATTCCTTCATCTTCAGGAATGTGCATCATACTTCTCATTTTGCCGACCTACCCAAAATACAACACAGAACACTACAGTGTTAACTCTACTGTTTATTTATTGACAAGTTACATTATTTACAATTCACATTAAATTGAAGAGCTATTCTGATTATTGTCTTGCCCCCAGAGTTCTTTGATAATGATGCACACACCTAGTAGGGGCAACGAGGGTCGCAGTGGTTCAGGCGAGCACCCCAACCACTTATTGCAATACCTAAACCAACCATGGTCTGAGCCCAGAAGAATGGACCTTTATGCAACAACTTTGCATGCGGAATGTTGAACAGGAAATGCTGTAATTTGGATCTGAATTTTTAATACACTGTGGGTTATAAAATATAAAATGAGACAACCATTGAAGCAGTCATTTGTATTTGTATTCATTTGAGGTTATATTTTGACCTTGCAGTGCAAAAATGTTCCTTAAAACAGCTCAGAAAAGTAAGTGAAACAAGTTTGATAAAAGCAATATTTATTGCCTTAATTAATTCAGCTGGCACATTTTTAGTGCCATAGACAAAGGCATAAAAGGTGAAATATATTAAAAGTTGGGCCAAGGAATATTTTTTGAAAGAAAGTGATTAAGTCAAAAAGACATGAGAAAAATAAAATACTTGTCAAAGGGATAGACTCGGAGGCGAATAGACCTTATACCATATTTTTCCTAATTCATTTTTAGGATTGTTTTTGCTAAACTTTATATTGGCTTCATCAAGGAGATAGTAATCATAATTTTTTACAGTGTGCCGGAAAATATAAGCCTGGTTTGCACACTACTTTAAACCACAGTTAAAACCATAGCTTACGATTTCAACGTGAACCTGCAGTGTGCTGATGCACAAGGAGAAGTTTGCAACCACTGTGCTCCTCCGTCTCTCATGCTGCTGCTGCATTACCAGGAGCTAAGTTGTGGTTTGGCTTAGCTTAATGTCCAAACCCAGGCTCACTGTTAGCTATGCTGACATACTAAAGAAGACAAGGTATTTTAGAGCTCTGGCTTTTTAGTTTTCAAAACAGTATATTTCTGTAACTATCAGCTGTTGTATTGTAGCACCCTGCTTGTGGTTAACACTTAGCTGGAATGAAATATTCAACGCAGCAATAGAGAAATTGAAATAATAATTTATTTGTCAGACAAATAAATGATAGGCACAGTGGTATATGGTTACCAAAGCTCTGCCCACTCCAGCCCTGATGGTCAGCACTTATATTTCCTCAGCCCAGCCCCCTTGCTCCTCCTTTGGCTGCCTCTGTCCAATCAGCCTGGTTGAAATTCCTATTGGCTGTTAGCTAGAACCAATCATAAAAGATACACCCATTTCCTATTACCTTTTATTGGAGACAAAGAGCTATATTTCCTTCTATCCATAAATGGCAGACAAGTAGCCATATATCTTACATTTGCCTCGACAAGGCACTTTAATTACCAGATCACCTTTTGCCCCTTTTCCCCTCCATTCCAAAATAGATGGCTAAAACAGATGGCTCATGGTATTAAATTTTGTCTAAACAGAGATCTTGGGTTCACATTCTCACACACCATCAATGAAATAAGAATCTAACATAAGAATCTAACATTTCTTACTTTCTAAATCCTTTGCATAATTACATTTAAGCCAACAAATCTCGTACATTAACATAGATAGCTTTTTAGAAGAAAAGGCCTTTGCAAAGTACAACCTCTTCAGTTTACACCCCCCTCCTTTCCCAGCCAGCTGCTTTTCCCATTAGCTCTTGCCCTTTAACCTTAGGAAAATGTGGCTAGAGTCTGATGGGAGGCACATGGTATTATTTTCTGTTAAACAATAAATCTTACTATTTACCAACTCTTAATTAGTGTTTTTGCAGCTTGATTGTATTCTATAATATGTAGGGTCAGTATAACTTTTGCTCCCAGCCTTGTAATTCCCTTTTACAACTTTGAGAATTTTGTCTCCTGCTATAAATCAGGGGGGGGCCTTGTCCTGGAGAGCAGAAAGATAAACAACTGAAAAAGTACTTAGCCAGCTGGTTTTCTGCCTGGCATGAAACATTTGCAAATCTTTAAGCTCATTTTAAAATACAGGCCTTGATCAGATGCCTCAGTATCTAATTTTATACGTTTAGCTTAATTATTTTGATTTTAAAAAAAAAAAAGTATGAGCTTAGCTTCTGTGATTTCATGGAATTGACTGTGTCTATTCAGTAAACATGAATTGCATTGCATTAATTGCATTAATTGCTAAACTTTAAAGTGTTGTTTTCTTTCCTTTTTTAAAAAAATATTTTATTAATTTTCCAAAAACAACAAAAAATGAAAGCAACAATACATATTCAAACATAGAAAAAAGAAGAGTTGACTTCCCCCTATTCCCTTCCCTGGTTCCATTGTTTATCATCATACTGCATGTCCATTTTAAATTATAAAACCATTAAAATTTCTTATTGTGCAGTCATTATGTCTTTACAAGTCTTTTTAAAAACCTGCTAATGTATTAACCTGTGTACATTGCTTCTGTATATATGCAGTAAAGTCCTTCCCATCTTCTTTAAACTCATTGTCATCTCTTCCTCTTAATTTCAATTAAAAATAAAGTGTTGTTTTCAAGCAGTTTTGTTATTTCAGTTCATCCATATTATTTTACAGAGATGTAAATTGCCAAGTATGTTTTTGTTTTCTGTTCATTCATTGTAAAGGTTGGTTGCGAAGGTGGGGCTTAGTTATCTTTTACTTCTGATCCACATATTGAACATGTTTCTTAAATCTGGGTTTGCTCTAATTTTGTCCTTGATTTTACTGCAATACCGAAGCATGATTTATTTCAGTTCAGTTATACTGTCGGCTTGCTCTGCAGTGGGAGATTTGCCTGTCTAAAACCATGGGGTTGTATCGAAAGCAGCACCAGTGGAGTTCAGCTGGCACAGCTGCACTGAACATTCAAACATATTCAAACACTGAAACTGTCCTGCGCAACAATGATTTATTATGGTAATATCCAACTAAACTGTGGGTGGACCAGCCCTATGCCCTTATCTGTTGTTTGAGGGTTATTATGTGTCAACATCATTTTATATCTCATTAACTTCTAGCATTGCATTCCTGTTTACCCCAAACAATTATAATTCTACATATAGTATCAGGTGAACAATGTTTAACAAATGACCACCACATATACAAAATGATGAAGATTTTTGCATATTACACCCCCGCCAAAGTGCTAAGGTGAGTTACAACAACTTAAAATACCATCTATAACCATTTTAAAACTTACATTTAAAAAATGTGATCACAAAAAATAAGGTAGGCCCTGAAAGTATACGTCTCAGGTGTCAAAAGTCAAGAATAAAGAGGTCTTCAGCATTCACTGAAAACTATATTCTGAAATTACCAGACTCATCTCTGTAGGAAGAGAATTCCACAGTAGATGCTGCTACAAAGATGCCCTCTGCCAGTCCACCACCACCCCAAGACAGGAATTCAAAGGCCCTTTGGAGAGACTTGACTGACTGGATGTGACCACTTGGATGCTATTAGGGCAATGGTAATTTTAATGCTGGTTTTAAATGTGCTTTGTTTATATTTTAACTTTTGCTTTTAACTAGATTGTTTTTGTTATTTTGTATTTTATAAGGATATTTTTAATATGTTGTGAGCCACTTTGAGTGGCTCAACTTGGAAGAAGGCAAGATATAAACACATTAGGTGGCTGTTGAAGAGAAGAGAGCCCACAGGGTATAGTGGTTAGAGTGTCTGGCTAGAACTTAGAAGACGAGGCTTCAAATCTCCACTCTGCAATAAATTTCACTGGGTGACCTTGGACCAGTCATTTTCTCTCAGCCTTAACCAACTCACAGAGATGGGTGGCCTGTTCCAGCTACTAAAATGTATTATCATCCCATGAGATTTGAATTAAAATTCAAGAAAGAAAACCCAGCATAAAAAAGCAAACATTAAAAGATCTGACAAAATGGGTGCAAATATATCTTCAAAGATAAATGGTTGACAGTACTTAGAATAAATTGGTATGGCTTGATAAATACATATTAGAATTTTCCCTGCAGACAAATTGGGCCTGTCTGGCACTACAGCAAAACGTGTCTGTCATGTGTCAGTCTCTATAGCCACAGCAGGCGCTGTAACTCTCCAACAATTTGACTTCACCTTGAAGGTGCACTGAATTGCACCTTGTACGCCTCCTTCCAGCAATTCCTGCAGCCAAATATTGCTTTCCTTTCCTTTGGACCACATGAGCAAGGCCGAGAGAGGGTGTCTTGCCTGGGCAGCTCAGGACCTCCATACACACTGCCCTGGCTTGTGCCCCGGAGAAGTCACTTTGGTGCTGCTAATGCAGCAAAAACAATGCAAGAGGCAGCAGCTACAAGTTATAAGCTTAACCTGATTTGTGTAGGTACAAGAGATCATCGGTGGGAGTGATCGTAGTGTTTCACTGGTCTCCCGAGACAGACGGATGCCAACTATCTACCATATAGATCTAAGATCTATGACAGAACCAGACAAGAAAATTACCACGTTTGCTTTATTCAAATGAGAGTGTCAAAGGGATGGTGAAAATTTATTAAAACCTTGAATTTAAAAATACACTGGAAGGTAGTGGTTTCAGAGTGCTGCTCTTCGAATACCTAGGATTCAATAACATGAAGTATAGGGAGAGGTTAGCCATTGTGACAATAAAATGTAATCTCTTCGTTGTGGTTAAAACCAGAAGACTTTGTTTCTGGGGTCTGATAAAACATGATTGTATTCAGCTATGTGGTTTTTACTGAAAGCTATAAAATTGTTTTATTTCTATCATAATGGAAGGCCTGCAATTTCAAAGTTAATGTAGCAGTCTGTCTTTAATGGTGTGTCTTTGTCATTTTGGAAACACTGGGAGTGAAAATAAGAGTGGAGAAAGGAAGAGAATTCTAGAGCTGTGTGCAAATGGGCTCTTAAAATTCCCAGTCCTATTTGTGGGCAGGGAAACTGGCAAGGGACAATTTCACTGAATGCTGTCTAGGGTGAGGAGAAATTCTCTTTAAAAAATGGTGTTGGTGATCACCATGGGCAGCAGTAGAAGCACAGTTTATTTCTGTAGTCCTAAGTGGGGGGAAGCTTGTATGCTGTGGGTTTTTCAAAAAGCTTATCACCACTTGTTCTGTATCTATATCTTCATAATAATTCTCAGAGTTTTACTGATAACCTCCAGTCACATTCTCAGCCATATTCTTACCCATCTTCTTCATTCATCATAATTTCATTTGTATATCACTTTTCCCACAAAAGGAATCATACTCAAAACAGTGTACAACAAAGAATATCAACCATCACAATAACAATTTCACAACAACATAATAGCAAATGTAGCAGCATAAGAAGAACAATTCACTACAGTGGTAGCTCGGGTTACATACACTTCAGGTTACAGACTCCGCTAACCCAGAAATAGTACCTCGGGTTAAGAACTTTGCTTCAGGATGAGAACAGAAATTGTGCAGTGGTGGCGCAGTGGCAGCAGGAGGCCCCATTAGCTAAAGTGGTGCTTCTGGTTAAGAACAGTTTCAGGTTAAAAACGGACCTCCAGAGGTACCACTGTACTATAAACATAACAAGATTAGCAACACTACACCTCCTGGTAATAGCAAAAACAACAAAGGAGCTTGACACTTGGTCCTATGCATACCCTGCCCATTATATTCCTCCCAGTCCCTTTCCTGCAGCGACTCGCAAGTCTTCCAAAGGCAGCAGGTGGGGTAGCTGGAAACACCTCTCAAATGATGTCTTCTCCCTCCTCCCACCTTCTTCTTCCATTACAGGGTGCTACTAAGGACAACCTTCTCCAGGTGAACAAAATATAACAGAGCTATTTTGGGGCTGCTGGAAATGTGTTGGCAGACAGTCCACCATTTTGCACCATCCACAGTGCCCCAGGCCTAGCATCATTCTGGGGCACAGGGCGAACAGAGGAAATGCTGGAGAAGGTTCAGAAAGAAACAGCTCAGAACTTTTGTCAGAAAAGGGTCTTCTCTGAAATTTATGCTCAGCTCTAGCACAATCTTCCTCTCCTATAGGTGAAGGCATCTCAGTAATTTATTGTTCGTTGTGGTCATCATGACCTGTTTTTCACACATGTATTTTATATCTACTTGAGACTGGGTTATACTAATCCTTGATAAAAGACTGCCAGTTGAATATGTGAACCATTTAGACATTTTTAAAAGCAACTATAAGATCTGTGGGTAGATTTCACACATGCAAATCATCACTTGACACTGCAGTGATAAGCACCCATGTGTGAAGTGGCTCATAAAAGGTTATAAAGCAATTTGAGAATCTTCTTCATTTAACAGGCTACAAAGCTCTTCATCTCTTCAGGTTGTTAAATTTTATTAACATTTAGGCAGAATTTTAAAACAAATCTATTCACCCAGGTATTTGATGGCTGAAATATATATTGCTAATGGCGACCTTGAAATTATTTAGCTGGGAGTATATTTGATTGTTGTTTTTGTTTTTATTTTTCTTGCTGCTTTCTTTTTTTGCAAACCTGGGATCCTTGGGAGGAATGTGGAATAGAAATTTGATTAATGGATTAATTGTGTATATAATAGATCTATGCCACTTTAAATAAAAAGTTTCTCCTGAATAAGTGGATCAAGAGAAAACCTTCTTAAAGGAAGCGTAATAGTACTGTATACTGAAAGTTATATGGAATCCTTAGAATGCAGAGATAAACCGTAATTTTGCATGGTCAGATTACTGTATGAACTCCTGTTTGACTGTCTCATGATCCTTGGATCCACATGATTTGACCTGGGAGATTAAGTTGATCAACCACTGGTTTCTTAATGTTATTGATACTTATATCTGATCCATTACAACAGCTGAGTCTTTGCCTTAAAGAAAGGCCTTGTTTGCCCATTGTAAACTGTTGGCTGGCATTAACACGTGAAATCGTCTGTAGTTCATGCTTTGATCATCATGCAAATGCATGAAAGTATTTTAACACAATTTGAAACATCACTAGGACTTAAAACCCAGAGGATATGTGATATTTGGTCAGACAGCACTGGTGAGCACATGAATTCCAGGTGGATTAGATTCTTCATCTTCTACTGACGTTTCAGCCATACAGACAATTTCCAGATACTTCCATAACGGACATTCAGCTTCAACCAGAACATTCTAAACTGAAATGTTTAATCCTCAAACCCTGAGAACCTGGAAGTAAATAAATCCAGGTGGCTGAGGGAAGGGAGTCCAGGTGTTCAGGTACATCATGAGAAGCTTGTATGAGATCAAAGGAAATCTGTTTTAATGCTAAACTAAAGGTCTTCCGGTAAAGAGCATTGGCACAGGCAAAAAGTAGATCTTAATGATGTCTTCTTCCTCTGCCTTGACTATATGCTAACTTTGAGCTGAAAGTTTGAAATGGCAAGCATAATTAGAAGAGAAAGAGCAAGATAATCTCTGGTTCCTAAATGTAGATATCTGTCATGGTGCTGCCATATATTGAATTCCTCTGTGAGCTTCCACCAAACCTTAGGGCAGTATTGCACCAATTTGCAAAACAGAATACAGCTTGGTTATATTGGTTTAAGCTTATTAAAATACATTATATTATATTTTAAGAGCTTTATTTGAGGGATGTCCTTAATGTGTAACTCTTGCATTCACCTTCAAATAGCAATTGTTTTGTATATTTGCATTAATGTTAGGTACCGTAAGTGCTTTATTACATGCAGTACCTGCAGGAGCAGTTAGGCAGCTTCATTTTGTGAAACTTAATATTGTGAGGCACTACCTTAAACCAGAGATTTATTCTGCTTCTTTTTGCAAAAACAGATTTTTTTGCTGTTCAGCAGCATTGAGATTTTGTGGTTCTAAGAGCTCACTTTTATGCTGAAGGAACAGTAGTCAGTGGCGTAGCGTGGGTTGTCAGCACCCGGGGCAAGGCAAGTAATTTGCGTCCCCTAACCCATGGATTTGCGCCCCCTAACCCGTGGATTTGCGCCCCCTAACTCTAACCCCCAGATGTTGCGCCCGGTGCGGCTGGCCCCCCCTGCACCCCCCACGCTACGCCACTGACAGTAGTTAATCCAGCATGACTCATGTCTGAATTAGATGTTACATACCAACATGTGTAATGATAAGCAGGGTCCTGACTAGGTACTTAAATGTTTCAGAGGCCCTGGCCCATTGACTAAATTTGCACATGCTAATTTATAAGCATATTTGCAGCTTTAGAAATAATTCATAGAATTTACATTTCACAGTAGGTTAGCCAAATAATCTCTTATACACATCACCCCAAAGACATACATTCTTGGTTAATTTACACCCTTCCGATCACCCAAATCAGTTTAATCCCCCCCCAATTAATCCTTTGAGAGAACAGTTTGAGTTGGCTACTTGGTCAGCTTTGCACCTTGAACTTAAAAGTTTGCATGTTAGGTCACTGCCAGATGGCCTGAATATTGAGCATACTTCCTGATTTGTTTGCAAAGTTTCAAGGGAGGTTAATTATGTTACCTATTTATTGAGCATTTGTTCTGATTTGTTTGCTGAGAGGTTACATGATGTTGCAATAAACAAGTGTATCCCCATAGTTTCCAGTGCATTTCTACATCACTTCCTTAATTGCAAAAGGTCCAGGTTTTTTGAGGGGGGGGGAGTAGTTTGTTGACCAAGAGCACCAAATTGCACAAGCTGAATTTGCCAGTATGAGATCTTGCCATTTGGTTGCAGCAACCCACTACCCTCCCCTGCACCCACATGCCAAAAAAGAGAGAACAAAATGCATTCCTTCACACCTCATGCACCTCCCTCCTCTTCTAGCAACCAGATGTAAACACAAAATGTTAAGCCTTAAAAAAATGATAGGCAAAACTGCTAAATGATGAAACAACATAAGTTTTAACTAGGTATTTCACAGGGGAGCCAGACACACACACAAAAGACTTGGTCAAAGGAGCCATGGATTGAAAAGGGTTAAGAACTTCTGTTCTAGTTGGCTTCTGGGTTTTTTTCTCCCCAGTGCTTGGTTGTTGTTAATAATATACAAAAAAAATATAATGAGGCCTGGAGGTACAGCACCAATATACATACACATCAGCCACATCGAGTAAAAGGATTCTTCGTCTCCTAAAGGCACATATGTAGTCAACCCTAGCATATCCTGCTAAGATAGTTACGATACTCTTCAGCCGCTGAGAAACGGATTTTGCCAAGAGTTCCTTCAACTAATCCATTTCTGTTATTGCTCTTTCAAAATCCAGTTAAAGCTGAACTCAGGACCAGTGCAAATTCCTTTAGCATTCAGTATTTTTATAATACAATCTGGTTGCTGTGGGAACTAAATAGATTATATGAGCTAAAAGCAAACTGTAAGTCATCTGAATTATGCTTTCTTCCCTGATCCTTGTGATGCTTCCTGAATCTTAAAACGGGTTTAGTTTTCACTGCGTTCTTAAGCACATGTGCCCTTTAACAATGGTATAGCAGGCAGTAATTCAATGGATGTAACTTTCCTAACAGACAGTGATGGAGTCTTGGCTGAATTTCTGCTTGTCAACCTTTTCCATTAGAAGTCTCCATTACTCAATGCACCATACGATTTTATTTTCTGTCCTGTGCAATGGTGCAGTTGTGTACCCATTGCGTCTCCCTACTCTTCCTACCTGACTTTCCCCTGATGTTATTTTCCATTACCACACACAAAGGAAGAGAAGAATGCAATTTGTTTGTTGTAATTGGCTGATTTAACAGTGAACATGAAATTATTATTTTTTTACTCACGAAACAGTAAAAGCAACGAAAAAATTATCAATAAATGCAGATGAAGATGAATAAGAAAATTAATCACCCATGAAAAGCTTGGGAGAATAAAACTGCCTTCCTGGGGTGCCAAGAAGCAAGTAAAGTATTACTGAAGGTAATATTCTACCACCAGCAAAGTCTCCAATTGCCACTTGCCTCAGAAGGTGCAACTGCCCAGAATGGGGGCTTCCTATGGTTCTTTTAAAAAACAGGTACATGTGGGAAGCTGCAATCTTTCATATTAGAGCCTTGGGTCTCTCATGCTCATGGTTTAAACCCATTAATGGTCATGTAGCACATCTGCACGTTCAATTGACTAGATGCAAAAGGAGGTGAACTCCATACCTGTGTAGAAAAGGGAATTTTGGAAAGTTTGGTTTCTGCTTCTATTAAAGGTAAAGGAGCGCTGTTCTCTGTTTATTTATTATGTATTTGTTAAATCTACATTCCGCCCTTCCTCCTAAAGGAACCTAGTGCTTAAAGCCCTAAACAACTCAGGCCCCATCTCTGAAAGGCCTTGGTAGTATCTTGTCACCCTATATACTCAAGCAGGGTTGATGCACTCATGACCTAACTTGTCAACAACAACTTCTTCTTCTTCTTCTTCTTCTTCTTCTTCTTCTTCTTCTTCTTCTTCTTCTTCTTCTTCTTCCAAACCCCTGTGCTTTTAAAAACAGCATGGTGAAAAGCAGATGAGAGCTCCTGGACCTTTACAAATTATGGGGAAGAAGGCACTTCAGTAGGTGTGGCTTGTCATGTAGGCCCCACCTACTGAATTCTCCTCTTCTCCACAACTCATATAGGTTCAGGAGCCCTGACCTCTTGCTCACATGGCTCCTGTATTATTGGAATGGCTACCAGGATCAAGCCACTGTGCCACTAGCCATGGAAAATTCCCATGGATGGGAAACAGAGAACCTGATAGCCTGCTATTCTTTAGGACTTTGGCTCTGCAGGTTTGCATGTGAGTGTTTCTGACACATTCTACTCCTCCTTTGCTGTTACCAGTCCCCTGAGCACTCCAGCTTAAATACACAAGGACAATAAGTGTGCAGGAGATCATGGTTTACATGTTTATTACCTTCAATAAGCATTACCTTTGATAGGTGCGCCTGCTCTACCACCAACTTTCCCATGTTGAGTGAGAAAGTCTGAAAAGGACTTCTAAGACCTCCCAACTGAATATGCTTAGAAACCTCCTTGGCAATTAAGTAATTAAAACCATGGCTGATTTCAGTTATGTCCATGTGTAAATTGTATATTGAGTATTTAGGAAGGCAGATGCGTAATGCAACTTCTTTGGATTCCAATTAAACAGTGGCAGAGCCTGTTTTAAGATGTGGCAGATTCAACCAGTGGACTTAAGCGCAAAGTTATGAATTGTTACGAAGGTTAAGTACAGAAAGTTCTCATCCACCTGAGTGCAACAGGCAACCAAGTTTACAACAGCCACAAAGGTCTTCATAAAAAAAAACATGATTAAAAAGCATTAATGAATACTGATGGTGCTAAAAAGAAAATTCACAACAATCCAATGAACCTGCTTTATCAGAACATGAATATAAGTATGTCTTTCTTTTAGGAGTGTCGTGATGATAACACATCACACTGCAAAGGATGGGAACACTTTGAAAGAGGGTGAACTTCATGCCCAATTGGTACATCGCTAGTTTGTGACTATCATGAATCCATGGTGTTCAGAATGGCTTTGTCACCCCTGTCTAAGTGACATAACAACGTAGTTAATTTCCTGTTCACTAAAAGTAATATAGCCCACAGGGGAAATCAGTATTGAGTGGCATTGTCACTATATTTTATGCCATAGAAAGTCAAACTTCACTAGTAATGAGCAACACTGACAGCTTTATTTAGCACATCCTTTCCAAGGTTCCTGTTTCTCTCTTAAGAGCTGATTTCATTCTGCTTCTTGCCATGAAACTACTACCTGTATATTTCCCTCATTTATTAGCTTAGACAGTCTTTCCTCTGCTGTTATTCTAACCCAATTAATACCAGCATGGTGCTCTGGGTCAGCATAATACAATTAGTGTCTAAATTTTATAGTTTATCTGAAGTTGTGCCAAGATGGAGCTTTTCATCACCAAGCTTGAGAAAGAAAACAGTGCTCTTTTCTATTTTAAGAACCCACATTCCATTTCAACAAATGACATGGCAAATTGAATATCAGTATCTTTGTTACCACTGCCCATACTTAGTATGCCTAAGAGACATTCCAGGAGGCCTGGAAGTGATCAGTTACTCCTGGAAAGTTTGGCAGGCTTCCTTGGAAGAACGGGCAGCAACACAATATTTAATGCACTGCTTTATAAATAACCATAGCCAGGGTCCACAGCTAAAATCATTCATGACTACTAGCAACATTGTTTTTCCTATGCCCTGAAATACAGGCGGTATATTTCTGGCTCCACTGCTGTCCCACGACTGGTGACTGTCAGCCATACACCATACCTGTCCTGTAGTTTCTGGAGAGATACTGCTGTCTGATGCGTTTCTACTCAGATGTGCTTCCGTCCAGTTTGAAAATGTAAGCTGCAGTTAAGCTGAGGTATACACATGACAGCTTCATGAATAGGAGCTTGGGGGAGTTGCAGGAATGGGAAAACCAAACAGATAATGCACATTGGGTGAAGACACCCCTACTCTGGCATGTACAGATATGTGCATATGTGACTTGAAATGTAGCGGGGGGGGTGAATGGCCCCATTGCATTTTAAGCCACTAATGTGTGCACAGCCATAGAAGCATAGGAAGGTGCCTTAAACTGAGTCACACCATTGACCCATGTAACTCAGATGGTCTATGTTGGCGGACAGCAGCTCTCCCAGGTTTCAGACAGGGTTCTCTCCCAGGCCTACCTGGATATGCCTGGGATTGAACCAAGAACCTCCCGTCGCTGAGATGCGGTCCTTCCCAAAAATGAAATGAAGAAAATACTATGGGGGGAAATGCCGATATTAAGCTGAAATGTTTGTGTTGTTAGAAGGCCTGGAAGAGTGCAAAGTGAATTCCTCCCTCTGTTTCCATTGGTGAAATTTTGGGCATTAAGTGTGCTGACTGAGAGTGTATACCTCCATGGCTTTGAGGGACAAGGTCCAGTTCCTTGTCCCAGGATTGCCAAATTGCAAGAACACTGCTACGATCCTTGTCCACATACTTTGTGCCCAACCCCATAGTGCTGACGTCTAGAGATTCACAAAAGCTGTGCATAAAAGCAAAAGCAGGCATCGACTATCTGTGGGAACAGAAGACTTCTATCTTTATACCCATTATAATGTGCTATGATTGGCTGGATGGAACCTCAAACCAGCTGACTGCAGAAGAAGGAACGTAGAATGAGAGATAGGCCTACTGCCTCTGTAAGTAGATGTAAAACATCATCATCATAGCTAGTAGTGGTTGATAGCTATATCATCCATTAATTTGCCTCATCCTGTTTTAAAGCCTTCACTAGTACCTGGCGCCACAAATTCCAACCATGCCTGCCTTGACCATCAGTGCTGTTGCCTGAGCCAGTGCAATACCATCCTGATCTTCTGCTTCCCTTCTTCAGCCTACAGAGGCAATATTCAGAGAGCAAGAAAGGAGCACAGTTTACAGTGGGCAGCTGCCCAATTTGCCTGTCACCCAGCCTGCCTCCAGACCAGTATACTTCTCTCATGGGGTCCTCCTCCTACCAACTATAGTGATACCAATTATCTGGTTTCAATCTCAGAGACAAAGGGAAGAGCAAACTGTTGTTGATGTTTTACTCCTTCCCCAAAATAGTGGCATAGATGCTAGACTGTTGGAGTCTTCAAAAACTTGAACCACCACCTTGGGTGAGGGGGAGATGGGAGTTAGCTACATTTTCCATCCTAAAATGGTGGTTTGGTGCACGGTGCACTCAGCATAATGAGGTGCAAGTGGCAACATCCCAGGCCAGGCCACAATGGAGACGTATTTCATGCCTTTTCTTAAATATTTAGAAGCAATGCTTACTGTTCCATTAATTACCATATATCACTCCTGATAGCTGTGCTGCCTTCACCCAAACAATTCCACAGGAGTTTAATGAAGCGTTTGCTCACTAGACTCTGTTCTGAAGAGGCTGCTGGAGCGGGCCAAGAACCCATCCAGTTCAGCGTCCTCTTCTCGCAGTGGCCAGCCAGATGCCTATGGGAAGCTCACAAGAAGGACCCATGTGCAGCAGCACTCTTCCCTCTTGCAGTTTCCCGCAACTAGTATTCAAAGGCATTATTGTCTCCTGCCATAGAGGCAGAGCATAGCCACCATGACTAGTAACCATTGATAGCGCTTCCCTCCATGAACCTGTCTAACTCTCGTTTGAAGCCATCCAAGATGGTGTTCATCACTCCCTCCCCTGGGAAGGTTGTTCCATATTTTAACCATGCACTGTGTGAAAGTTCATGTATTTGTGGATTGTGATCTGCAAACTTTTTCTGATGTATATATTTGTCTTGAAGGTCGAGATGTCAGTATGGAAGTTGGTGCAGATCCACATGTCACATTCAGTCACCAGTTCAGCCAAGCCCTGGGGGTTTCCTGAACTGACCTGTTTAATGAGCATTCACTTTGATTTGTTTGTGAAGAGATTAGACAACATCAGCTCTTTAGTATTTATCGGGACTTGTTTGAGAGGAGCTTAAATGACATTATCGCACACTAAAAACTAAGATCATGGTCACTTGTCCCATCACCTCCTGGCAAACAGAAGGGGAAGAAATGGAGGCAGTGAGAGATTTTACTTTCTTGGGCTCCATGATCACTGCAGATGGTGACAGCAGTCACAAAATTAAAAGACGCCTGCTTCTTGGAAGAAAAGCGATGACAAACCTAGACAGCATCTTAAAAAGCAGAGACATCACCCTGCCGAAAAAGGTCCGCATAGTTAAAGCTATGGTTTTCCCAGTAGTGTTGTATAGAAGTGAGAGCTGGACCATAAAGAAGGCTGATTGCCAAAGAATGGATGCTTTTGAATTATGGTGCTGGAGGAGACTTTTGAGAGTCCCATAGACTGCAAGAAGATCAAACCTATCCATTCTGAAGGAAATCAGCCCTAAGTGCTCACTGGAAGGACAGATCCTGAAGCTGAGGCTCCAATACTCTGGCCACCTCATGAGAAGAGAAGACTCCATGGAAAAGACCCTGATGCTGGGAAAGATGGAGGGCACAAGGAGAAGGGGACAACAGCGAACGAGATGGTTGGACAGTGTTCTCGAAGCTACTAACATGAGTTTGACCAAACTGCGGGAGGCAGTGGAAGACAGAAGTGCCTGGCGCGCTCTGGTCCATGGCGTCACAAAGAGTCAGACACGACTAAACGACTAAACAACAGCAGCAGCAGCAGCAGCACATTTCCCCCATCACTTTCCTTATTGCAAAGAGCCCAGTCTTTGGTTGGGAATGGTTTGTTTCAGAAGAGCTCCAAATCAGCTTTGATTGTGCAGCCTGAATTTGCCAGAAAGTGACTGAAAATAGTGACAGTCTGGAAGCACCCCTAGTTTCAAAGAAGGGATAAAAATGAAATACATATAATGATCCCTTCCTTGTAATCCTTGAAGGCTGAAGCACAAACATTACAGTTGCTGTGCACATTCAAGACAACATTCTGCGTTTCATATTCAAACTCATGCATGGAACCAGTCAGAAATGGTTCTGCTTCCAAAGACAATGATAGAAAGGCTTCCCATTCGAGAAGGCAGGTTGAAAGAAACCTAATTAAACAATGAGACACTTGAATAAAATTCTGTGCGCAAGATGGCAGGGGGAAAATAAAATAACAGTATAAATGGATCACAGATTCTCTTGTGGAAAGTGGGAGTATCTGGGCTCCTCCAGATGATCTATTTATTGAGCTTTCTTCCTGATTTGCTTGCACAAAGCTTATGCAGAGCTTAGATAATATCCAGTCTTTATTGAGCATTCATTCTGATTTGTTTGCTGGGAGGTTATTTGACAATGAACATTCATCTTTCATTCATTCTGTTTATACATCTTCACGTTAATCATTCATTCATGCCACACTTTTTGAAGCATTTCCCATCACTTTCCTGTTTCTTTTAAAAATGGATTCCTTGCGCTGGAGCGACAGATAACCTGAATCTTCTTGAATTGTGAAAACTTAAATTTCTCAGTATGTGCCTGAAACTCTCTAGCAAACTACCGACAATCAGAAGGTGCCCTTCAGCTGTGTTATAAAGTGAGAATTCTTGAACCAATTTAGAACATCACCAGCCTGCTAAAGCTTTCATATTAAAGAGCTAGAAAGGTTGAAGAACATTTCCCCCATATTAATAGCATTTCTGAGCACTGCTTCAGAGGCTAACAAATCCTAGTAACAGAGAACATCAGTGGATTGCAGCTTCCTGAGAGAAAGTCTGGAACCCTGGTTGATATTATCTACTGCAAACTGGTGGTGTGTGATTTAGACAATATTAAGGTAAAGGTAAAGGTACCCCTGCCCATACGGGCCAGTCTTGACAGACTCTAGGGTTGTGCGCTCATCTCACTCTAGAGGCCGGGAGCCAGCGCTGTCTGCAGACACTTCTGGGTCACGTGGCCAGCGTGACGAAGCTGCTCCGGCGAACCGGCACCAGAGCAGCACACGGAAACGCCGTTTACCTTCGCGCTATAAAGCGGTCCCTATTTATCTACTTGTACCCAGGGGTGCTTTCGAACTGCTAGGTGGGCAGGAGCTGGGACCGAACGACGGGAGCTCACCCCGCCGCGGGGATTCAAACCGCCGACCATGCGATCGGCAAGTGCTAGGCGCGGAGGTTTTACCCACAGCGCCACCCGCGCCCCTAGACAATATTAGGAATCCTTAAAATATAGTTTCTCAAATATTTCCATTCACTTGTGTCTGCATTACAAACTTAAGCGCATTCCAAACCTCTTTCACTGTCATGGGTTTGAAATCCGCGAATCCTCAGGATAGTACAGTGGTACCTCGGGTTACATATGCTTCAGGTTACATACGCTTCAGTTTACAGACTCCGCTAACCCAGAAATAGTGCTTCAGGTTAAGAACTTTGCTTCAGGATGAGAACAGAAATCGTGCTCTGACAGCACGGCAGGAGTGGGAGGCCCCATTAACTAAAGTGGTGCTTCAGGTTAAGAACAGTTTCAGGTTAAGAACGGACCTCTGGAACGAATTAAGTACGTAACCAGAGGTACCACTGTAATAATGTTAGCTAAGTATAGCTAACAAAATGTTCACAAAACTACAACAGCACTTCAGTTGGTTTCAGAGGTGTTTAAATCTCTACAGTGTTCATGTGCCCTTATTTATGTTTTCAAAAATACTTCTATTTCTAGTTATAAAATAGCATCTATATTGATGTGGGAGGGAAGTATGCAGTGTCCCTGAAGCAAAATAAATAAATAAATCTATGTGTGCATATATACAATGCTTATTCAGCATAGAAATGAAGTGATCTGACCATACTTACATGGTCCACTTTTCTTATTACAAATATCTCTGTAGAGATAAGCAGAATGAATAATCAGAACCTCTTAATAGCTACTGCATCACCAATCTGTGTTAGGTAATCCTGAGTGTGAAGTGCATTGCTGGACCAGGGCAGGAATGATCTGGTGCCAAAAATCCTAGAAATCAGTAAATGGTAAGTGGTCCACCAAAAATTGGTCTGTGGTCCACCAGTAAACCACAATCTCATTTTTGTCTACTCCTATATAAGAAACACTAAAGAGATTGTTTTTTTAAAAAAAGAAGAATAAAGAAGCTATTGGGTTGTAGGACCCCTGGGGGGGGGTGGAATGTAAATAGTGTTCCTGTAAATATAAAGATGAAATAAATGTGTGCACTTTAATCATACCACTCTCAATTGTTACCTTGCCAGAGAAGGAAATGAGGTTGTTTTGACATGACCTGAGCTTTACAAATCCATGTTGGCACAACTCATTTTCTTCTAGACACTTGCAAATCAGTTGTTCTATGAGTTGCTATAATAACTTCCTATGGTCAAAATTATTTCAACATCATCCTGCAATTTCCTGGACAATCACTTTCCCACCTTTCGGATATAGTCCCTATGTTTGCACTCACCAAGCTTTCTCACAGAATTTTGTGCTAGTTCCTTCTGAAGCCAAGGCTGCATTTGTTTTGGATACGATGACATACCTCCCTTTTGTGTAGCCAAAAGTTTTTTTACTAGCTCTTTCCCACTTAGGCTGCATTCACACTATATATTTAAAGCACACTATTCTTCCCAAATAACCCTGGAAATTGTAGTTTACCCCTCACAGATGATAATGATAATGATGATTTGGTGAGGGGAGATTGCTTTAAATGTGCTTTAAACGTATGCTGTATATACAGCCTCTCAATTTTGTAAAACTGCTCTGAAGGCTAAACAGTAAGCAGAACAGAGGGACGCTAGATTAGTGTCATATATAAGGATGAATATGCCCAATTCATAGCCTTGTTCAGTATAGTGTGTGTTCTGTTCTTAGGGTGCTGTCACTGCTCAGGACCAAGAAGAAGTCTGTACCCATCACTGCTACTGCTAGTGGCAATCAAGGCAGTGGGGCAGCTATAGACCATGTGACACATTATAATAATGACTTGAATTGCAGACTCGTGGTGAAAATAAATGAGATAAATGCACGGCCGTTATCCTGTCATGGCTTATAGTGAGGGCTCAATTCAGATCTAGTGATATCATCAGACAGTTCAAGCTACTGGATGTTTTTGCACAGATGCAGCATGACTTTATCTGAAACACACACGCCAGGCTGATTCTAGCTACTTGCTCTCTGCTTAATAATGGCTGGCAACAGATGAATAGATCCTCCTTGTTCACCTCAGTCAGAACTGAAGCCACTCTATCTGGACCAGGTCTATTAACAATCTGGTTGAATAACAGAATTGCATTATCTCATTTGCCTTCACAACAACCCATTTAGGAAGGCAAATGGAAGGTGAATTTCCCAGGTCTAGCCAGAAAATCAGGTCTCATTGAATCATAGAATTCTAGAGTTGGAAGGGACCCCAAATGTCATCTAATCCAATCCACTGCAATGCAATGCAGGAATCTTAAGTAGATCATACATGACACATGTCCATCCAACCTATGCTTAAAAACCTCCAAGGAAGGAGAGTCCACCACTTCTCATGCAAGTCTGCCCCACTGTCAAACAGCTTTTGCTGTCATAAAGTTCCTCCTGATGTTTAGTCGGAATCTCCTTTCTTGTAACTTGAATCCATTGGTCCAAGCCTCTGGAGCAGAAGAAAACAAGCTTGCTCCATCATCCATGTGATAGCCCTTTAGATATTTGAAGATGGCTATCATATCTCCTCTTTATCAGGCTAAAATACCCAATTTGCTTAACCATTCCTTGGTTTCCAGATCCTTGATCACCTTGGTTGCCCTCTTCTACACACCTTCCAGTTTGTCAAGATCCTTCTTAAATTGTGGCACCTAGAACTGGACACAGTACTCCAGGTGTGGTCTGACCAAGGCAGAATAGAGTGATACTATGAGTTTTCTTGATCAGGACATTATACTTTTGTTGATACAGCCTAGAATAGCATTAACTTTTTTGCTCCTGCGTTGACTCATGTTAAGCTTGTGGTCTACTAAGGCCCCTTGATCCTTTTCACAGGTACTACTGGCAATCCAAGTGCCCCCCATCTTATATTTACGCAGTTGGTTCTTCCTGCCTAAGTGTAGAACACTGCATTTGCTCTCGTTGAAATTCATTGTGTTAGTTTTGGCTCTGTTCTCCAATCTATTAAGATCATCTTGAATCCCAGTTCACAGGGTGGTTTTTCCCCCAGAGGGAACTCACCAGAACTCAGTTACAGGACCTCTCAGGTAGGGGCCATTGCCATTCTAAGAGAAAGAGGAAGGCGTTCATGGTGAGTTCTGACATCTCTTTTTCTAGATAAATAGCACTGCTGATTCATGCACTGTTTGCTGACTCCCTGGGTGTGCTATTTCTTCAAGACCCTTATTCAGTCAGCAGGATGTTACTTTACCCAGCCACCCTCACAAAAAGTGCAGTTTGAGCCATGTGTACATGTCTACCTCTCTTTCACCATATCAGTCAATTCAGAAGAGAGAAAAGGAACCCCTTTCCTTTTCTAGACTTCTGCATACTCTGATTTAGCTACATTTATGGCATTGTTTGTGTCGGAATGACTTGTTGAAGTTCATGTTCCATGGCATTCTCCAGTGAATAGCTTTTATGCTGCTCTGCTATCCGCAGAGATTGTATTGTTGCTTTTTTATTATAATATTTTAGTATTTGGGCTTAGTGTTTTGTAGCATTTTTATCTTCCTTGCAAAGCTTCCCTGAAAAAAAAAGTGTTTTGAAAAGCAGGGTATAAATATCTAAAAGAAAATGACAGAATCCACATATCCTATGTCTTGGTAGTGCTAAGGAACCCTGATGCAAACTCCAAAAGATTAGCTGCTAATACAATGGGAGGAATTCAACATTGTGTCTTTACGATCATTCCATCAGTGCAAATATTTCTGCTTGCTGGGGAAATCATCCCCCTTCCCCTCCCTCTGCCCACTGTTCTGGGGGGGTCCTCCAACCTTTGAAATGGGGAGGCATCAGGGAGGAGGGAGAAAGTGTTGTGCTAGTGAAAACCCTTCTGCTAGTGCGCCAGATTACTTGAATCGGCCCCAATTTCCCAATTTCTTGCTTTTAAGAATAAAAATAACTGTCCTTGTAAGACATTCTACACTCAAATGATGAGGGATTCCTAAACACTTAAAACACTTTCCAGACTGAATTTTTATTACTATCATCCTCAGGTTCCCCTCCTTTTTTAACTGAAGCTTGCTGTTTCTGTAGAGCTGTGTAAATATATTTTAATTCAATCATGAATTAGTTGAATTAGTTATTGTATAAATAGCTCCAGTACCCATCTTGAAATATATTTTAAGCCATATTTAAAATGCATGAGCAATTTAATCAGCAGCCGTTTATGCAAAGCGTGTTCTCACTAAAGGAGAGCACGTGTTGCGGATGGGGCCTAGCAAGACACCCCATAGTTGCCAGGCAGTATAAGATAGAGGGGCCTGGCAAGGATTGGCTGTTTGAGTTGCTGGGATAAAATGGATGTTGCCAATTTGGGGGTGGGAACAGGTTATTTAAACAAGGTTCACAGCAAGCTGCTTTCTCTTTCAATGTGGGAACCGGATCACCCGCCCGCCCTCCCTTTTGGGCTTGTGCTTTGACCTTGCTATGCCTATCATGGGGTCGTCCGCCTTGGTGCGGGGGCCTGGTAGGAATTTTTCCATTTGGCTGATTAGTGTGTGCCATTTGGTTTTTGCCTACTGCGTAGCAAATCGTCACAACTTGTAAGGTTGGCGGTTAGGCATTGGTTTAAATTGGTTGGTGGAGGGGTATGGATTGGCTGTGCCTGCCCCTCCAATGCTGCTGCTGCATGGGAATTCTGTTAAAGGAATTCAGGGGCTTACCATCCTCTCGTCCAAACCCCTGGAATCGGGTGCGGGCCGCGTAAGCTCCTGGGAGCATGCGGGGAGAAGCTGAGGGTCTGTGTCGCAGCTCCAGTTATCCCTGATCTTGTTCCTCCACACTGGCTCTCGCTGGAATCCGGGAGTCAGTGCTGTCCCCCAAGGCGGGGGGGACAGCTAGTCATAACCAATGCCTAAGCAAGGCGGTTAGGCATTGGTTTAAATTGGTTGGTGGAGGGGTATGGATTGGCTGTGCCTGCCCCTCCAATGCTGCTGCTGCATGGGAATTCTGTTAAAGGAATTCAGGGGCTTACCATCCTCTCGTCCAAACCCTTGGTGCAGGGTGCGGGCCGCGTAAGCTCCTGGGAGCATGCAGGGAGAAGCTGAGGGTCTGTGTCGCAGCTCCAGTTATCCCTGATCTTGTTCCTCCACACTGGCTCTCGCTGGAATCCGGGAGTCAGTGCTGTCCCCCAAGGCGGGGGGGACAGCTAGTCATAACCAATGCCTAAGCAACCACTCACAATTTGTATGTTTAATAAAGTTGTGGCCAAAACTATGCCAAAAACCTTAAACAAAAATTTATGAGTGATGTGTGAGTTATTGGGGTAGGGGTGTTTTGGGGGACCTCAGCACGCAAATACATATTTGCATCAGTATTTGCATCAATATACTGTATCTGTGAAGAGTTGTACAGAAAAAAGCAGGGTGGCCACAACAAAGGAATGCAAACCTTTAGAAATGTCCAAAATGTGAAAAGAGTACAGCTTTTAAAATGCAAGTAATCAAAGGAGCAGACTAGACAATCAGTCGAGAAGATCGGTGCACAGCTCCCATTCTTTCCAGTGGCACTTGAGCGGGAGAAAGTGGATTGTAAATTATGTACTAGCAATAGGCTAACCTTTGTATATGCTCAATTTCCTGCAGAAGACAAACCAGCTAAAATTTAGTCTGCAAATGATTTACAAAACAAAATTGTTCTTCATTTGTTGGACAAATTCTTAAATGGTATGGTGCTGTTCCTTTTCTCATGATGCTTAGTCAAGCATAGCAGTAGCAGAGAACAGAAAGGTAGATATTTATGTACTGGCTGAGAATATCTGAACAATCACTGAAGTAATTAAAGGTAGGCTTTAAAGCGTGTGATCATGACGAATGTGAAGGAACCAACAGTGAAACTCAAAAGAATGCCATTTTGGATAATTGAGAACATAATGCAGCACATGTTTTTGAACCGACAGCAAATACATCACCTTTCTTCCCCCCAGAGTTCTGATCTGGAGATATAGCTTGCAGACTACACAATGAGAGCGAGCAGTTTGAAGCTAATTCTTCTAGACTTTCACATTGGCTGCTAGATCTGTTTTATGCTGGTCAGAAGCTCTGCCAAGTCTTCGACTCGTTTGTTGCTATTTTCTAGAACAGGCAATCCAGCTGATGACAAACTACAATAGTATTCTATTTTATATAGATAGATAATTTCTAGCTATCTATCTAATACACACTATGCCCTGCCACACCTCCCTCCATTCTCTCTCTCTCTCTCTCTCTCTCTCACACACACACACACACACACACACAGAACTTGATGGAGGTTACTCCAAAAATAACAATGCAAGGCTTCAGCTTCTTAGCTTATCTGAAAATGGGCCAAATGTGGTGACCTCAACGATCCTCTGTAGGTTTTTCCATGAATAAGCTCTTCTTCAGGGGGGGGGGGCTACCTATCATGCAGAAAGAACAGAATTTATGACCCAAATATGCTATCATACATGTGTTGTTCTTCTGGTGCTATAAGGAAGTGTTATGAATATGGAAGCACAATATTGTTCATCCCAATTTTCCAAGCAGAAAGAAGCACAGGGAATAGTGGAGTTTGGTTCCCTTTGCAAGGAGATCATTCACTGGATGCTTATTGGCATGCTGTAATATCTGCAATGGTGGGACGCAGGTGGTGCTGTGGTTTAAACCACTGAGCCTAGGGCTTGCTGATCAGAAGGTCGGCGGTTTGAATCCCCATGACAGGGTGAGCTCCCGTTGCTCTGTCCCTGCTCCTGGCAACCTAGCAGTTTGAAAGTACGTCAAAGAGCAAGTAGATAAATAGGTACCGCTCTGGCGGGAAGGTAAACGGCATTTCCATGCGCTGCTCTGGTTTCGCCAGAAGTGGCTTAGTTATGCTGGCCACATGACCCGGAAAAACTGTCTGCGGACAAACATCGGCTCCCTCGGCCAGTGAAGCGAGATGAGCACCGCAACCCCAAAGTCATTCATGACTGGACTTAACTGTCAGGGGTCTTTTACCTTTTCTTTTCTTTTTTAATATCTGCAATTATTTACAAATATACAGGATAAACATAGTTGGAGACACAGCACTCCCTGGCCAGTTTATGGCTCTAATAAGGCAGATGTTTGCATGCTTGACATTTCCCATCTGCATTTTACCTTGCTCAGTTTGATTCTGCGTATTAAGAAAACCTGATACTCCTGGGGTTTTGCACATACAGCTTGTGGCATCCTGAAGTAACAGGGCAGAAGTATGGTGAGTTCCTGACTTATTAGTTTAGCTGTCGGCTGCACAGTGGCGTAGCGTGGGGGGTGCAGGGGGGCCGGCCGCACCGGGCGCAACATCTGGGGGTTAGGGTTAGGGGGCACAAATCCACGGGTTAGGGGGCGCAAATCCATGGGTTAGGGGGTGGAAATCCATGGGTTAGGGGGCGCAAATTACTTGCCTTGCCCCGGGTGCTGACAACCCACGCTACGCCACTGCGGCTGCATCCCTATGAACACTGAATCAAAGCAGTTTTCCATTTGTAAAAACCAATTAAGCTTGGTTTAAAACAGTAATGTTAAGATAATGCCTCTGTGTATTCCCGGAGCACTTAATTATTGCGTCCCAAATACACCATGAGCATTAGAAATAAGAACTGCTCTTTTAAGAGAGCAGATGAAAAGTACAGAATGAAACAAAATTGCATTGGAAAATACATTATTCCGCAGGGACACTTTTTGGAACCTGAGAATCGGCTCACGGTGTTGAGCCTGGTGCTGAACCTGGGTTTGTTACTGTGAAATATGTGGATTGGCTATGAGATGTTTATTGCTTAAGATCTGCAGCAGGCTGCAGAACAGGATTGCTTGTATGCATGAGATACCCTTGATTCTTTCTCCCAGTGAGCCCTACACCACACCAGCTCAATATAAAGCCTGGGATGGAGTAGCCCTGTTTAAATTAACAGTCTGAAATACTGTGTTGGGTCAAGGAATGGATGATGGGATTTGTAGTCCATAATGCATGGAAAGCTCCACATTGGCTAACCCTGTCCTAAGGCAAGGTGAAGATGTCACAGAACGCAACTCAGCTGTCAGATTTTCATTATACTGAGAAATAAGATTGATTGGCAACACATCTGTGGGATAATAATCTTGCCAAGCATGTTCAAACAGTCTAGTTATGTAATATTCATTAATGCACACCTGCTTTACTGACTTGTTTCAGATCTGTTGGTTTGCTTACATTTTGTTCGTGGGAACCTCTGGACTCCTCTACATGAAAGGTACATCTGGACTTTTCCACATGAAAGGTACATTTGTAGAGGAAAAAGGAGCAAAGATAATATTTGTATCATAACCATATTTCCTATCTGCTTAGTTTGCCTGACTGGAAGTTGAATATGCTATTGTTGACATCTATCTGTCTTGAGGGACAATGGAGTGTGCCTCTGGGGGTGAAGTCAAACTGCTGCATTAGCAGCACAAAGTGACCTTCCCAGGGCACAAGCCTGGGCAGTATGTATGAAGGCCCTAGGCTGCCCAAACAACAAGACACACACACCTCGCGCCACTGTCGGCCTCGCTGATGTGGCCCAAAGAAAAGCAGAGCAGGAATTTGGCAGCAGCTTGGCTGCAGGAGTTACCAGAAGGAAGAGTACAAGGCACCATCCAAACATCTTAGCGAGTCCACTCCAGATTTGTGTAGGGCTTGCTCCTAAGCCTTCTCTTCTCCCAAAGACATCCCACAAGGCAGCAGAGGTTTAGGAAATGATACAGATGATAGACAGACAGACAGACAGACAGATACAGTGGTACCTCGGGTTAAGAACTTAATTCTTTCTGGAGGTTAAGAACTTAATTCTTTCTGGAGGTCTTTTCTTAACTTGAAACTGTTCTTAACCTGAAGCACCACTTTAGCTAATGGGGCCTCCTGCTGCCGCAGCACGATTTCTGTTCTCATCCTGAAGCAAAGTTCTTAACCCGAGGTACTATTTCTGGGTTAACGGAGTCTGTAACCTGAACTGTATGTAACCTGAAGTGTATGTAACCCGAGATACCACTGTATCTTTCATTTATAGGGAAGAGGGAGGGAATGGTTCCTAGAAATCTGAGCTAAACTAGTTCATTTAGGAAAGAAATGCTGCTGCCCATCCAGGACTTTTCCCATCCTACACTTGTGCCTTTGATTCCTTATACCCAAATGTAAGATGCTTTGCTTAATATGTTCTAGAATTTTTCCTGGTTCCAACCTCAACCTGCTGCAATACCCCAAAACTTGCTAGGAAACTTAACTTTGCACCTCAGAGCTGATTATCCATCCCTCATTCCTCTTTGGGTAGCTGATTTTAGTTAGCTAAAGAAATATTTCTTGCTGGGCTCAGAAGCGGAGAGGGCAGGGCAGATGCCCTCCCACCTCTGGTGAGTATCTGTTCCACCATAGTCAGGAATGCCCCCCTCCTCAAATGTTGTGGCTTTCCATATCCTCTGGCCTCTTTTATCATTTTTTCCCTGGTTTATTAGGTTATATATGGGTTCTTATTTTATATTTTTCATATATATATTGCTCAGTAACTTCGGAGTAATGGCTGTTCCATTAATAAGTTATTTTTATTAGAATAATAATCAAAATCATCTAAAAGTATTTATGCTGCCTCATCAAACAGTTCAGAAAAAGATTTCATGAGAAATAATTATTATCTAATGTCATTTGTGCAAATACAACTTGAAGCTCGGTTTGACTTTGCTCGTGACTTTTTTGTGTTAAGTTTCTAGAGTGCTTTCTTGGATGGGTCACAAAAGCTGGATAGGGCATAAAATCCATTTGGAGCAAGGACCTTGGCCAAACCACAGTCTAGTCATGGTTAGCACTGTTTAAGTACAACTGTAACACTCATTAATCAAAGGGTTCAAGATAAGAGTTAGAGGCTGTTACAAAGTCATTCAGGCTGCTGCTGTTTCCAGATTGTTTGCTGCCTTGTGGTTATAAATCATTGGTCTTCCAACTAAGTTACAAGTGTCCATCCTGTTATGTTTCACCTACACCAATTATTTGAAGCTCAACAATTTTTGCAGTGAGCGCTATTTTGTCAACCTGATTATTTCTTTTTTAAAAGCAATTATTTAAGTGGCACTAAAATGCTTTTCCAGCATTGCACACACTCACACACACACAGTGGGAGGGTGCCATTTTGTGGTTTTCCTCGGGTGCCAAAATGTCTTGGGCCGGCCCTATTAAGGATGCTGAGAGAATTGTTAGGAGACCCCTTATCCCCTCATAGAGCTACAGTTCCAAGTGGGTTTAACAATCAGTCCCTCTTCCCAGGGAACTCTGGAGAGAGCGGCAGCTTCAGCTATGGATGCTTGTTCCTTATTTAAGTGCCACATTTGAGCGCATAGGTCCATCTCTCTCATCGAACAATGTGGGAACTGAAAAAAATAATTATGTCGTAAGTGTTCTCAAAAAGTAAATGAAAGACAGCAGGTTTGATGTTTTTGAAACATTGTGTATCTGGACAGAAAGCATGTGTTTTCTCAGTCAACAATAACAACAAAAATAGCTGAAAACACCCAAAGCATTAAAAAAACCCTCTTCTGCCTCCAGTTTTTATTTTTATTTTTTTATTTTTTTTGGTGCACCGTTCCTGGAGGTACTGCAATACCAGGTCGATGCATGGAGTGGATGGAGCAAGCCCCTATTCCATCTCCCAATTCCAAAAATCCATTTAATATATAGTCCTCAAATAGAGGACATATCAGATATTAAACTGATAAGAACAGATACTACACTTGATCTTAGCCAAAAGGCCGAGAAGCGATCTGCCTCCAGTTTTTAAACTCAGCCATTTTCATCCAGTTTCTGTGAACTGTGGACAGCTTGTAGCCATCACCCAAGAGACCCTCCAAATTACATGCTGAGAAGAATGGTCTCAGTTTTATAAGGAACAGAATTGTGATGGTTTTAACTGAGAATGACAGCTGTCTGAATCATAGAGCCCTCCTGCAGCTCTCTAACAATATAAACATAAATAATAGCTTGAATTTTATGCATAATTAAAGACAAAAACCTTCAGGAGTCATAACACATAACTGATTTTAGACTGAAGCCTCTGGGCTTTTCAGGCTAAGGTTGAGCATGTGGTGCCACCAACTGGAGTTTGGTCAAATGAAGAATTTACAGACATTACCCTTCTAAACACAAGACACATCTTGTACTGGGGCAGGACTAGGTGCAATATGAATGCACCTGCCACCACTCCACATCTCTTTCTAGTATACAAATGTATAGTATAACTGTGCCTGTGCAGAGGCGATTTTGAGTGTCTGGGTATGCACAGAAGCGATTTTCAGCGTCTGAGCATGCGCAGACACAATTTTCGGCATCTGGGCATGCACAGAAGTGATTTCTGGAGCCACAGAGGAGAGTCCCTGCGCCACGCTGTGCTGCACTGGTTTAGTGCAGCACGTGGGGACTTGCTAAGTGGGCAGCTCGGTTCAGGGGCAGCTCATTGGCCGCTTCCGACCCATGGGCCTTAAGTTGCCGACCTCTGCTCTATTCCATGCTGTTCTGTACCATATCCCCCTATAACTTTTTTTTTTTTTTTTTACTCTTGCTTTGCCTTCCATTGCCTTGCCTCATCTTTCTTGAATCATGGTGAGCTGCCACTCGCCTCTTCTGAATGACTATTGATGGCCCATATAACCTGATCATTCTATCCAACTCTTTCCCGGACTTCACAACTTGGTTCTTAAACTTCCGCTGGAAACGGGCCACACACAAGTCAAGCTGATGGCATGAAAGCAGCACGATCCTATGCATGTCGAAGTACCATTAAATTCAGTGGAGTTTGCTCCCAGGTTAAGTGTGATTAGAAATGCAGCCTAAATTAAAAACAAGCTCTGGTTTCTTGGCTTGTGAATTTCAGGCCCTCAATACTAAACAAGTTAACCCCACTGCCTGACCCCACAGTGCAAGAACAAACTGTTTTAAGTTCGGTTAACATCTGAAAATAACCCAAAGTAGGATGCGTTCGAGACTGTAGTACTTAAGAGCCCATAGGTATTTATTGATCTCATTTCCTATGACACTTTTTCAGGCTAAGACCTTTAAAGCGGGCTTACATACAAATGGAACATAGAACTGAAACGTCTTATTGCAATAAAACTAAACTAAAAGCATTTCACAACCCTGCACAACTCTCATTCGTATAGAAACATTTTAAACAAACTAGACGATAGCATACTGTATTAGGCATAGCTAACAGATCATCCCAAAGTTGCCTGGCATGCAGTGAAGCATAAAACACATAAGAAGAGATAATGAAAAGGCATAATCAATATTTGTATTAAGGCTTTCTACCAAAACTGCCATAAGATAAAATACAGGTAGAGTCATTTCCAAATGAAAATCTGGAATGCTCAGGGGGATCAAAGCATTCTGTAAAAATGTTCATTAAAACAAACATATTGCATTCAATAAAATAGCCAAGGAAGGCAGCAGTTAGCTAGAAAACAGTATCTGGCACCCCATAAAGAAGTTTGTAAACTACAAAAACAAGCCAGAAAGTTATTTATCACCTTGTCCAATGCTAATCATTTGCAGTTTCATAACATGTAAAGCATGCAATATTAAAGATGTTCTGCATTAATAGATCACACTGCAATTGTTAGACATAATTTTCTAAAAAGCAAACAAACTGATTTGAGTCCAGGCAGGCCATCCTGGAGATTTCCACCAATTTTGTTTATCATACCTCTGTTAGTAGGGAATCAACTTTCTCTTATTGTACTCTGGAATTGAAATAATAAAGTAGAACAGCCCTGAACAATAATCGCATTTTCGAACATGCAGTGCTATGTTTCAGTTTTACCAGGGCAATCTGCTTACTCAGTGAGGGATAATTTACTTGTGTATTTTCTTCGTTGGAGACACAGATCATCCTACTGCTGCAATCCTATAAACACACTCTTTGGAGCAAAGATAATTAAATTCAATGTAATTGAACAAACAGGATGGGGATGCAATCTGTAAAGCTGGAGAGCTGAATTAGTGCAACATTCATATGGGGAAAAGTAGCTTTGTCTACCACTCTGCACATGGGAGAGGTGATACGACACGACCCAGAAACATCACTGTCACTCCACAATCAATGTACCAGGGGCTGGTGGAGGGAAGTGTATCTTCCCAGTAACAAAATATGATGGTTTCCTTTTGGAGAAATGTGAACATTTTCTGTTTCCTTGGGAAAGATGTCCAGATCCAACAAATGAGCAACAATTGCACAATAAGTTTGTCTTTCTAGGCTGTAAGATTGCAATCTGTTCAATGTCAGAATTTAATCCATCTGGGAATGTCACATAATATGAAATAATCAGCATCTGGTCTAGAGTTTTAACTACAGACAGAAGCACTGCCTTTGAACTCCATTAGGATATATAACATCTGTTTATTCTAATCAAGAGAGAAAATACATTGTGAAACCAGCATTTAGAAACCAGCATGTCTTTCCCCCCAACTTCCATAGCTTAAGTTTCATTTCAACTTCCTTCTCATCCAATTCAATCAAGCTTTACTCCAAATCAGGTAGGGGAAAGTTTATAAATTCTAAAATATCATATGCAGGTTGATGTGTATTAAAATGAAAAATACACCAACACATCCTTTCAGCTTGTTAAACCTGGCAGAAGGTGTGCCATTTGCCATTGTAGCTCACTTGAGTACTGCATTTTTTTAGATTTTCCTTTTGAGTATTTTTATATATAGAACTCTTTCAGTTCCATAGACATGTTGAGGAATCTGGGTGAACATGTTTGGGCTTAAAGCAGGGGGGAGATGGAAGTTCATGCAGGTTCGGCCCCTTATATCTCATAGGTACTGGCTCTGCTTCCAAACAGTCTGTTGAGCACAAAGATCCAAAGGGAGTTTCTAATCATATCCAGCTAGATACAGTTAGAAGTCCTCTCATGATCAGGAACTCTGGCAGTGTGGGGTAGACATATGAGGAGATCTCAGAGACTGAGTCTGCTTGTGCACATTTCCTATTTTAAGGTTACACACATTCACCCAAATGCCTGGCTAAGACTTTAATACTGTTCTAAAATAAAAATGGTGGCCAAGCTGCGATTTGACTTCATTGAGAATAAGATCAGTACTTTTGCTGTTAGAACAAATTAACTGAGTCCTGGCAGACAATTAAAGTGATTTCTTTTAATCAACAGTGGCCACTAATTGAGTGTTAAGAGAATGCTAAAAGTACATTCCCATTCTTCAGCAGGCCACATTTAGTAAAATGTTCTATTCAATTATAAGAATGAATAAGGACAGGAAATGGCTTCTCGTGATGTGCAATTTCTGGAAGACAGAAGCATTTATATTCATTCAGGCAGCGGGAAATAGATATGTCATTATTATGATTACTGTTGATTTGGATTGTTCAGTGTTAATAACTCAGCAATAAGGTGCCATGGCCATAGCACAGATAGTGATTTACCGTTTCTTAAAAAATTGAATCTAAAGCCACAAATGTTTGCTCAGATTCTGCTCTTTAAGCAATTACTTTGAGTAATAGACAAAAACAGGTTCTCTTCTCATTCATTGCATATCAAAGACATATTCCAGCTTCTGCATTAGTTAGTTAATTATGGTTAATTTATGTTGCTTTGTGACCCTCAGACTGCACCTCTGAACTCAGAGAGTTATTACGGGCCACACTCACATGGGAAGGAAAAATTCATCAAGCAGCTCCAGGGCTTGCATATTTCCCCTCATTATAGGAGCACATTGGGAAACAGAAGGCTGTGGATGTTTGGATCAATGACTCCCCAGTGCACCCTGGAACACCCCTGTTCTGCCCTTTCACAAGGTGTACCAGTATCAGAGCTCTGACATCAGGAGGTGAGGGCACAGAGGTTTCTGCAGTGGCAAGGAGAGTTTAATGAAGTTGGATCCCTCTCTACAAGAGTAGACTGTTCTCGCCACTGGGAGATCCTAAATGTCCTGTTGCTCTGGGATGCCCTCCCAAGGACCATAGGATTGTAGAGTTAATAATTGGGGAAATGTTTCAGTAGGAAAACATTAGAGCAGGCTTCCTCAAACTCGGCCCTCGGGATGTTTTGAGACTACAATTCCCATCATCCCTGACCACTGGTCCTGCTAGCTAGGGATCATGGGAGTTGTAGGCAAAGAACATCTGAAGGGCCAAGTTTGAGGAAGCCTGCATTAGAGTATGTATTTAGCTTACCTGACAGTAATTCTTAACAGTTATGACTGATTCTGTTAGGGTTGTTTGTAAATGACAAGAACCATTTCCCAGCCATTTTACACCCCTGAAACTCAGCTGTTGTGTTTTGGCTGTAACGTTAAATAATACATTCACACACACACACACACACACACACACACACACACACACACATATATATATATATATATATATATACACACACACACACACACACACACACACACACACAGAGCAGCATTCCTCTAAATACATAGACATACATAGACATCAGTATAAGAACCTGGCATTTAACTTCCCAGTTCTACATTGCCAGTAATCAGCTTCTAGTACCTCCCTCTTTTTTTCTCAGAAAATATTGTAAATTGGACTTTACATCTCCAGCAGAGCTGGATATTAACTTTTAGGTCTTGGAAGAAAATGAAAAGTAAATTTTGGCAGGATATTCTGCAGCAAGTTTGCCTTTAAAATAATGGTCAGTTTAAAGTACTGGCAACTGGTATTTCTTAAATATTACGAGAATCAAGACTTTTAAGTAACCTTTAAAATGGGGGGCCTGAATACACTCCATTCACAGCATCTCTGAAGATCTATTCTGATTTTGGTTCTATACTCTGAATGTCCTTGGAAATACTGAAAGCTGCTGCTAATGCTCTTTTCAATATTTACAAATCAAATGTTAACTTCTCTGGGCTTTTGGACACATCCAAAGCAAATGTTAATTTATCTGTGCTTTAATTGACCATCTGTACAAACGTGTAATAGGCCAGAGCTCACTTCTGCCAGTGTTGAAATCATGGTTCCCAAAACACCAGCGGTCAGAGGTCATCATGGGCATGGGAGAAACTCCTGCTGACAACCCTCACGTCACTTCCAACTTGCTGAGACACCTACAAGCGTGCTCTGCCTTCTATTGGAAAATAATGTCAAGCCAAAGGGAGTTCATGGTTTCTTCAACAGGCCTGAGTTTGGGGCATTAGAAAGCAAAATAATATCACTTTTGATTGTGCATCACTGAAATACCTAGGAGTACCTAAAACATATAATAGAGCCATCTGAATAACACTGGCCTATTGCCATGCTTTTGTGCTGTTGAAGCAGAATATAAAAGCTGAAGTGAAGTCAGATGTAAGGATCTGAGTTAAGCCTCTCGTGTGAAAAAAACAATCTGAATAAGGCTATTTAATTAGTGGACTCCATTATTTACAGTGAAACTAACTATAAAACAATGTTCTCTCCCCGCCGCCCCAGGAAACTGAACAGAAGTTGCTATAAACTCACTTTCTAAATAGTAAGATGCATGTGGCTTATCAGTAAATTGCATGGGTTTATATAGTATAAAAAGGGAGGCAATCAGTATTTTTATAAGTGGCAAGCAACAAAAGGGAATAAGTAGAAAATTGCTTTTTCAAAAATAGGATGCTGCAAGCTATGGAAGATAAGGGGAAATGTGAAACAAACACTTGGTAATGCCTGTGACAAATCAGCATTCATTATTATATTTCACAGAACCGTAACTAATATACTTAGGACACTGTATAGCAATGCACTAACATCTGCTCAAATACAGTCCCACATGCTTGAATCATAAATATGATGGATGCTCCGGACTCCTAGCTTGAAGTTCTGTCCAGCAGCGGATTTAGATTGGTATGAAGACGATAAAGCACCTTATATATATTTCCATTTAATAGCCTAACAGTGACAGTCAGTGGCTGGTCGGCTTAGTGCTAGAGAGTTGATGTACTGCAATGGAAACTCCACCGTAGGGCTCGACAAGAGGCATATAAATAAGTGCCACTTAATTGTGACAAATTATCTTTGCATTTCTATTTTAGAAACTTTCCTATAAGTCAAAGCTGGCCATTTCTAAGAACAGCGTCTGACTAACATGGTACATGGATTAGTAAGAGACAGGACAGACAATTAAAAGCAAATGTTACTTGGGGTGGGAGAGACGTCAGCTGACAGACTCCAGGAAATGAGGTGCTATTTCACTCTTCCTTTGGTTTTTTTGCTTCAATTTAGGAGTGAATGATGGTTTGAAAACGGACTTCCCACTGGCTCTGATCCTACTTCCAGGTTTTTAAACCAAGGTGGGAGACAACCATAAGTCATTCCACAGCAAGAGAATGGAACTTTTGGCTGCACTACAACTCCCATCATCCCCAGCAAGTCTGACCAGTAGCAAGGAATGATGGGAGCTGCAGTTCAGCAACATCTGGAGGGCCCAAGGTTCCTCACATCTACTCTACAGCTTGAGTTAATATGTCAGTGGCTTTAGGTACAAAGGATCCTGTAAAGTGTGTTCTCCCTCATGGAGAGCACAGGTTGTGGGCGGGGCTGACAAGACACCTCACTGTTACTAGACAAATGGTTTGGCCATCCTTTAAGCAGGTGCGGGCTGTTACTGGGGAAATCTAGATGTTGCCATTTGTTGATTGACAGCCCTATTTGTTAAATACAATGCACGCAGCGAGGAACTTCCTCTTTTCGCTGCTTACTTCGGATCACCCGCCCTCCCTTCCCTAATTTTAGGCTGCTTGCTTGACCTTGCTATGCCTGTCATGGGGTCATCTGCTTTGGGGCAGGGGCCTGGTAGGAATTTTGTCCATTTGGCTGATTAGTGTGTGCCACTTGGTTTTTGCCTACTGCGTAGCCGAATCCATACCCCTCCACCAGCAGCAGCATTTTGGGGGCAGGCACAGCCGAATCCATACCCCCCAGCAACCAATTCCAGACCAATGCCTAACCGCAAACCTTACAAGTTGTGACGATTTGCTACGCGGTAGGCGAAAACCAAGTGGCACACACTAATCAGCCAAATGGCAAAATTCCTACCGGGCCCCTGCCCCAAAGCAGACGACCCCATGACAGGCAATAGCAAGGTCAAGCAAACAGCCTAACATTAGGGAAGGGAGGGCGGGTGATCCGAAGCATGCAGCGAAAGAGGACGTCCGTTGCTGCGTGCCTTGTATTTAACAAATAGGGCTGTCAATCACTAATTGGCAACATCTAAATTTCCCCAGTAACAGCCTGCCCCTGCTTACAGGATGGCCAAACCATTTGCCTAGTAACAGTGAGGTGTCTTGTCAGCCCCGCCCGCAACCTGTGCTCTCCATGAGGGAGAACACACTGTGTTTCATATCTAAAAATCTGTTGAAATTCTGTTACGGAAAGAGTGTGCCAGTGCTTGTGGCTGAAGGGTGTGTGATAAACCTCATTCAAGTCCTGACTTCTGTTTCAGATATGCTGAACTGCAGCTCGGTGGCAGAGCATCCTTGAAAGGTCATAACAGTGGGACAGCAGCTGCTTTACATGCATAAGGTCTCGGATTCAACCCCCTGCATCTTCAGGTGCAGCTGTCTGAAACCCTAGAGAACCACTACCAGATGGACCAATGGTCTCATGGGGCCATTCAAGATCTCAGGAGACCTTCCCAATGCCCTGTCAGCAAGACGGAGAACTTAAAAGCACTTTATGTGATAGGAAATCCCTCTTGAATATCATGTGATGAGACAAATGGGGAGCAGGGTGGGGTGCAACAGGAAAGGGAGAAATTAGCAGAATTGTCTTCTGCAAGCTAAAGTGCGTTTCTGCTTGCACAAGGCATCACTACATTCAAGTTCATTTATTTAGGATCGGGCTGTAAAATCTAAGTATCGCTTAGTACTGTAAAATACAGCATTTACTGTACTTATTTCCTTCCTTCCCAGGTAGGAAAGGCCCAAAGGTTTGGTAACTGCTTATCTTAGGTAGTCATGGATATGATTCATGGGCTCTGAGATTACTGCATAGCTGCATAAACTGCACAGATGGAAATTTACCGGAATACACTCTACTGAGTATTATAGAGACCTGTTATGGTTTTGTAAAATGAATGGTACCGTACAAGCACCGCGCTCAACTCCAGGAGGAGTTCAACAGTGAAAAGGTACCAGGCTTACTTTGCATATTTAGTAGGAGAGCAGTGGTCCTATAGTCTCTGAAGTTACTAGTAAAAGCCATTAGCGTAATGCCATAGGCTCTGAGCTTCAATAATTTATCCTATATGCCTTCCAAGTTTAAAGAGTGCTTTCTGCTGCCATGGAAACGGAGCTGATAGGAATAAACATCCCCCATTATCAAACCAATTTAAAAACAAAAGGCATTATGAACTCCAAGTTATCTAGGTTACATTTGCCATTTTTTTATTGGCTAACAGGATGCTATGCTACTCAGCTATGAAATACCCCAGAAAGCTTGAAATTCACTGAGCAATAATAGCTGTCACAGAATATAGGCAGAAAAGCAAGCCTCGTTAACTTTGCATGCTTCAGTGAGCAATTAAAATATGATTACATTTGCAATGCTCAAAATAATGTAGCATGGCAAGTTATGGCAAGTTCGTCATAGCAATCCCTCACTAATCTCACCTCATGCCAGCCAGTTAGAAACGTTATTAATACATCTTCAATTCATATATACATGGCACTGTTCTGCACCTTTCCATATATGGTTTAACATTAAAAACTCTGTGGGCCAAACGAGATGCTACTTTAATGCATGTTTTAAAAATGCAAATAGCAGCAGCAGCAGGGGGTCCTGAGCAGTGGCAGAACCACAGGGGGCAAGTTTGAGGAGGGAAGAGTTTTTTAATGTTCCCTTCTGTTGTCTTCCTGAGGAAAATCACCCCCCTCCCAAAACTGCCTTATTTATTACTGGCAAAGCTCTCTTCCCACCCCCACGAACAAGGGCTCCTAGATGCATTCATATGGGAGAATTAGTTGCCACCAGACTGGTTGAGAGCCGAGTCACTGAGAAGTTGTTTTCCTTAGTTTAGGGTAGGTTTGTTTCTTCGACATTCTACTTTCAGTTAGTGGCGGTTCCTGGTGCTTCCTTTTGTGCCAGATATTGTGATTCACTATGAATTTTGGATGAATGCTTTTTAGTATATCGTTTTAACTGATATTTTTATTGTGTCATTTTGCATTTTACTTCCCCTGTGAATTGCTTTGGGGCCCTTTTTGGTTGTGTGAAGTGAAAAATGAATCTAATAAACTAAACCAACCCTTTATAATGCTCCTGAAGGATTAAACTGAAATAGGTTGGGCCTGCTAAACCTTACTTCATCATCTACGCTGTGGTCTAAACCACCGAGCCTCTTGGGCTTCCCAATCAGAAGGTCTGCGATTTGAATCCCCACAACAGACTGAGCTCCCGTTGCTCTGACCCAGCTCCTGCCAACCTAGCAATTCAAAAGCACACCAGTGCAAGTAGACAAACAGGGACTGCTGCAGCTCTGGTTTCCATCACGGTATTCCGTTGCGCCAGAAGCGGTTGAGTCATGCTGGCCACAGCGCAGTCTTTAGCATATGCGCCGCCGGGGTGCAAAGATCTGCCCAGCACCCCCAATTTAGTCTAGCCCCAAATTAACTTTTATTATGATGTAAGAGTTAATTTCGCGTTCACGGCACCATTGAAAATGACAAGTGCCATCGTTGAGTCTGACAAGCCCCACCATTATGAATGACAAGCGCCGTTGTTGAGTCAAGTGCCGCCATTGTGAATGAGAAGCACCGCTGCTGGTGCGGCGCATCTTTGGTAAACGAGCGCACAAAGTCGAAAGTCCTTTAGTGAAACAGTAGGTATACATTTTGGTAATACCTAGGTATATATGTATTTTGTTTTTATACCTAGATCAAAATTATTTATTATTTCATAACAGGTAGATATTTAAGATCTTAGGCGGCTACAGCGGTGGGTTCCTGGCACCCCCAGAATTCAGCGCCCGGGTGCCCTGCACCCCTTGCACCCCCAGGTAAAGATGGCCCTGGCTGGCGGCACGACCCGGAAAGCTAGCTGTGGACAAACGCCGGCTCCCTTGACCTGAAAACGAGATGAACACCGCAACCCCATAGTCGCCTTTGACGGGACTTAACCGTGTATGGATCCTTTACCTTCCCTTTACATCTAGAGTTTCGTTCTCTGCTTATCTTGCCTTCCTACATCTGGAGGCTCAGTTTCCCATCTGGACCCTACTCCATAATATAATTTCCCCCCAACTAATCTGGAAGATTCAGTCCTAATACTGCCACTCTCTCCAAAGTGGACTATTTCAGGTCAAGGCACAATGGAGGCTGGGCCCATTTGAGCAAGTGGGGCATAGAAACATAGGATACTGCCTTATACCGAGTCAGATGGCTGGTCTATCTAGCTCAGTATTGTTTACAGCAACTGGCAGTGACTCTCCCAAGTTTCCAACAGAAGTCTCTCCCAGCCCTACCTGGAGATGCCAGGAATTGAACTTGAGACCTTCTGCATGCAAGGTGGGTGCTCTATCACTGAGGTATGGTGTTTTCCATACTGCCCTGCTAACCTCAATCTGCCTTCAGCCAGCCCCTACTTGCCTGCCTGCCTTCTTAGAAGCAATGAAAAGGGTGGCACTACTTAGCTTTAGGACTGGCCCTTGCAGAACTCAGCAGGAGGGGTGGTGGGGAGGAGGAGGAGGACATGGCTAGACTAAGCTGACTCTGCCAGTCATGGGCTGGGGCTCCACCTCCTGTTGACTTCCCTTCTCTGCCTGACCTATCCCAGCCACCACTGTCTAGGCAGCTCATCTCCAGGGAAGCAAGCCAAAGCAGAAATTAATGACATTGTTTTCTCCCTTATGTTTTTCAATGCTCTTTTTTCCTCAGGGATATGCAAATCTTAGCAGGATTTGATACCATTAAAGAGAAATAGACAAAGAAGAATCTCCCCCCCCCCCAGTCATTTTATCAAGCAGTGTGTGTAATACAGTGGTACCTCGGGTTACAGACGCTTCAGGTTACAGACTCTGCTAACACAGAAATAGTACCTCGGGTTAAGAACTTTGCTTCAGGATGAGAACAGAAATCATGCTCCGGCGGGGCAGCGGCAGTGGGAGGCACGATTAGCTGAAGTGGTACCTCAGGTTAAGAACAGTTTCAGGTTAAGAACGGACCTCCGGAACGAATTAAGTTCTTAACCAGAGGTACCACTGTACTGTAATCACTGGTTTGGTTTATACAACCTCACAATGCTGCTGTAAAGCAGTTTTGTGTTTGGCAAGCCCTCCACAGGAGACGTAATAAAAACTTCCTTTGAAACTTTTGAAAGACTATTGATAAACTTTACTTTTGAAACTTTTGAGACATCTTCTGTTGAAACTTTTGAAAGACTGTTGTGAGACTGTCCTTAGACATTTATTCTGAACACACGGCTTGACGGTCCTCGCTACCACTGTTATATTGTACATATGAACTTTGATTGGCTTTTCCCTAGAATTTGAATGATATCATTATTCTATTATATATTCTCTACTAACGTGTTGTGTTTGTATTGTTGTGACTGGTTCTTATTGCAACAGAGGGGTTTTTTTTGGTTCATTATTGAAGTTTCAGTTTGCTGCGCTTGGGATGTAGAGGCATCGCCCAAATACCCGCATGCCATCTGGCAAAAGATAAGTGGTATTATCCACATCTCCCTTGGATAACCCCACACACACACACACAGAATTTTACTTGTGAAATTATCTTCACTTCTCAGGAATTCCAAAAGGGGGCGCCTGATTTGAGGTGAGTAACATACCTCTCAGTTGTTCCTAGGTGGCTTGCACAGTATCAGATCGGCTTTCTTGCAGTCCAGCCACTCTGTCTACAGGATATTTTTGTGGTTTGACTCTTGCAGTATAAAACTGCAAGGATAGAAAGCATCCATGGGGTGGGGGAACAGATGTGTGCATATGTTCTTAGCTAGGAACTCTTCCACACTGAGAGTATTAAGGATTAGGATGGCTCCAAAATATCATCCCACAGACATCAAATATTGTCCCTACTTATAACACCTAGGCTATGGTATACTATTAAAGACAGCAAAACAGACTAAGGCATGCAAAGGAACCAGTTCCCAGAAAAGCAAGTGTGACTACAGTACAAACCATAGGCTTAGTCGGTGCTTTTTTTCCTATAAAAAAGTGTTTAGGGGTACTCTCATTTTCCTACTCATATCGAAATACTGCCCCTCAGTGAGGCCAAACTTAGATTCACAAAATGTTTAGGGGTATGCATACCCCTGCATACCCCCAGGGGGGGAAAAACACTGGGCTTAGTTAAAGCAAACCCACATGTAAGGTCAGTTGCAAATGAATCTGATGCAGCCACACCCACAGAAAAATATTCTGCCTATACAGTGGTACCTCGGGTTACATACGCTTCAGGTTACATACGCTTCAGGTTACATACGACTCTGCTAACCCAGAAATAGTACCTTGGGTTAAGAACTTTGCTTCAGGATGAGAACAGAAATCGTGCTCTGGCGGCGCGGCAGCAGCGGGAGGCCCCATTAGCTAAAGTGGTGCTTCAGGTTAAGAACAGTTTCAGGTTAAGAACGGACCTCTGGAACAAATTAAGTACTTAACCCGAAGTACCACTGTATAATATTGAGCTTTTAACCAAGCACTCCTCCTATTAGTTTCTTCAGAGAAATTGGCCCAAGCAATAATTAACTTTATAAAACTGATAAAAACAGTGCAAATGATGATGAAATTCGTGTCTTTTGTGGAAAAAAATCTTGAATGTTGTAAAAAAAACAACAACTAGAACCACCAACAACAAAAATGTAACTAAAAGATGGTTATGGAATCATAGGATTGTAGAGTTTGATTAGATCTATATTAACAGAAATTAAAAGCAGAAACCAAAGCAAATTCAATATTTATTTATTTTAGATAAAAACCTATTGCATAGGGTGCCATGCAACTGATTTTTTGCTTCATTTTCCAATATTGCACAGGAGAAAAACAGTGGGAACCAATCTAAAATCCACACTTGGTATATGCAGCAGTCTTTTTTCCAAGTCGGTTATTAACGTTTAAAAACAATAAAATAAATCAGCAGCATGTATAAGTGACAAGAAACAACCAAGTATGCTGGCATAATGGCAATTTTCTATCAAAATAATCAAGTATAACAATATTGACATAGCCATTTCAAGACTTCAGAGCACTTCACAAACATTAGCTAGTTGTGATCCCTACAATAACCCAGTATTGTGGATGGGGGGAAACTGAGGCTGAGAGAGACTGTCTTCCCTAAGGTATCGTTACCAGATTTTTTTTCAATGAATCCGGGGACACTTATTTTTTTTGAAGCTGAGTAGCAACAGGGAGTCAGTAATGGGGATGGTGAGGCAAAAGACCCTGTGCTGGCACACATGCATATTGTATAAAGGTGCAAAGCCCTATTTTTGCACCCTGTGAAACATAAATGCACAGTTTACATCATATGGGGATTTTCAGCGAGGAAAAATGGTGGGCACCATGGCAGCGAGCAGCTCCTGAAGCCAGCCAGAGCCAACTGTGCTACCAGGCTGGCTCTGGGCTGCTGAAGGTGCGGCTGCCATGTTTCCTGGGAACAGATTTGCAAATCCGGGGACAGTCCCCAGGAACCGGGGAGGTCTGGTAACCCTACCCTAAGGCAAGATTCAGACCAGGGACTTCCTGATTTACAGCACCGTCTTTTAGCTATTATGCCACACTAATTTAAATATATATTTAAATATAAATGTGTGTGATTGGGCACAATCTTCCTGAGTGTGGACCACGGTCACCTAGGAACTACTGCTGTCAAAAAATATGGCTTTCTTTTTGTTTTTAAATCAAAGGAACCAGACAATGAGGAGACACTTCTTGGAAAAAAGGGGGTTGTGGAGTCAACAAGTATTCTAGGCTTCCATTCTGGGCATCAAAAACATCAACTTTTTCATTTTCAGCAGGAAATCTAATCCAATCGAAGTTCATGAGCAGCTGATCACCCAGTTCATTTGTATTACAGATGTGCAGGAATTAAATGTGATGTCAAGACTCCTAGTTATAGATTCTGTAATCAGGAATCTGTGGCAAGAGAAAGCAAGAGAAATTTTATCACTATTGTTCTTTAAATGACTCAACTTAATTGCAGACCAGATTCATATTGGAACACACTATGCTACTCATCCAAACTCCCAGCTGCCTTTTTCTGCTATGTTAAAGGGAAAAGAATCTGGCAGAAAAATGAGGAAGTCAGCAGACAAAGGCATCTTGGTCACTTTGCAAAAGACGTGTAGTCGTCAGTAAAAATTCAGCATGCTTTTTGTCAGTCATTTAGCCTAAGGCTAATCTTCAGCGCCATTACCACTCAGGTAATCCCTTTTTGTCAAGTTCTCATGCTTGGTAGGCATGAGTCCTATGGCACCTTCAACAGGTCTAGTAAATATCCCCTCAGAAATCCACAATTGTACTAGAGACGATTTGCTCTTCCTGCTCAGTTCCTTGTTTGCACTGGCTCAGTCTCTCTTACACTGAGGGTGCCCCCTTAAACATGACCAAATTTCATTGACTTCCAGGACTGGACACCCACATTCCTCCTATTCTGAGCAGAACAGAAGTGCAAAAGAGCTCCCCTCTGGAAGTAAGCTCAGTGGTGACTGATGTAGATGCATACCCACACCTCTTTGTGGTTGTGCCTCGTCTGTTGTTCTTTTCAACACATCTGCCATTATATCATGGCCCCCGTGGCAGCCATTTTGGGTTATACCCAAATTCAAAATGGGTCTGCTGGCCTCAGAAGGCTGGTAGCCCCTGGAATAGTGTGCCTGTATGTGTATTTGTGTATTTATGTATTTATGGGGACATGGGTGGCGCTGTGGGTTAAACCACAGAGCCTAGGACTTGCCGATCAGAAGGTCGGCGGTTCGAATCCCCGTGACGGGGTGAGCTCCCATTGCTCGGTCCCTGCTCCTGCCAACCTAGCAGTTAGAAAGCACGTCAAAGTAGATAAATAGGTCCAGCTCCGGCGGGAAGGTAAATGGCGTTTCCGTGCGCTGCTCTGGTTCACCAGAAGCGGATTAGTCATGCTGGCCACATGACTCAGAAGCTGTATGCCAGCTCCCTTGGCCAATAAAGCAAGATGAGCGCCGCAACCGCAGAGTAGGCCACGATGGGACCTAATGGACAGGGGTCCCTTTACTTTACCTTTATGTGTATTTATAGGAGTGTATGGGCTACGTGTGAATATAAATTGGAATGTGCGCATGGCATGGAGGGGGGCAGGGACCTAGCCCCAACATCTCACTAATATGTTCAGCTAGCCTGCTCAGTAATCATGGACCTATATAGTATGTATAGTAAGATATAGTACAGGAGCTTACTGCAAAAACATTTCACTTCTCGCTACTAGCTGTGTTCTATCAAGTTATCTGACAAATGTAACTTGAGGGTTCATCAGAATTACTATTGACTTCTAAAGCAATGGGGGGAGCTAAAAAGCAAAAACATACCCCTACATTTCTCCGTAACTGAAATCACTTACCGCGGCCTTCAAAGCTTGGTCCAGATCTTCTAACAAGTCTTCCGAGTCTTCTAAACCGACAGACATGCGGATTAATGTATCCGAGATCCCAAGGACTTCTCTGTCTGCCTTTGGGACTGAGGCATGAGTCATGATGGCACTAAACAAGAACAGATAGTCTGTCAGACCCTCCAAGTGTCCCTGTTTTCCAGGGATGTACCTGATTTAGAGAAGCCATCATGGTTTCTGATTTGATCCCGGAATGTCCTGCTTTTCCTTAGGGTATATCTATTTTCACTACAGAAATGTTGGAGGGTATGGAAATATCTGACTCCCAAGCAATCCTGAATAAGGAAGGGTGTTTTTTTTTACAGTTTTACTGTGTTTTTATATATGTTGGAAGCTGCCCAGATTGGCTGGGGCAACCCAGTAATGTTGGAGGGTTGGTCTGTCATTCCAGATGCAACAGTTAAAAAGAATTGCACAGAGGCAGCAGAGAAGCAGCTATCAACCCATGGGCAAAATGCCAATGTATTCCCTTTAAGAGACAGATCTCTGATCCTCATCAAGTGAGCGCTAAGATCATGCTAGACTACGGCCTCAAATCCATGTCAAGTGCTCTGGGATAGTGACACCTTCCTGAAGGCTGTGGAACTGCTATGCTTGTAGCAAGCAGTTTTCTAGATGGCAGTCAGGAAACTAGGCAGAGGGCCTTTTCGGTAGTGGTGCCTGCCCTGCGGAACGCCCTCCCATCAAATGTCAAGGAAATAAACAACTATCTGACTTTTAGAAGACACCTGCTTAGGGAAGTTTGTAATGTTTGATGTTTTATTGCTTTTTTATTATTATATTCTGTTGGGAGCCAGCCAGAGTGGCTAGGGAAACCCAGTCAGATGGGCGGGGTATAAATAATAAATTTATTAATTATTATTATTATTATTATTATTATTATTATTATTATTATTGTTATTATTTTGATGGGGTGTTTTCTTGGCAACATTATTGGGGGTGGCGGTAATGATGGTTAGTCAACTGATACCATACACTTGCTTTCAGAAGCAATTTCATCTTTCTGCCATAAAGTTCTTGTTTAGCAAAGCTCAGCTTTTCCCAGAGCTTTTCCCAGAGCTCAGCCCTGGACTGAGGAGAAGTTACATTTGGACAGAATGCAGCAAGAAAGCTTCCAAGGACAACAGTAAACATATTCAATCCTACCGAGACCCTAAAAGTTACTGGTGTGTCTTGTCAGCAGAGAGGTGGAACCTTTGCCGCTCCACTGTGTGGCATCTTATTGGCTTTTGTGGTGGTCTAGAAAGACCCAGAAACAAATGTGGATTTCTCTGATAAATGAGAAGCCCTGCCAAGAGATTCGGACCTAGCTATGTCCAGCTTGCAGTGTTACTTTATCTTTATTTATTTTTTAAATGTACCTTGTTTTCCATCACATCTAGGTCTCACAGGGACTTCCAAAATTAAAATGTACAATTATATCTGCAGTGGCAGCAGAACCTGCAGTGATTCTATCCAATTTGGACAGGCCAATCTTGTTAACCAGAGGGTTCAATATGGCCACAGGATGACATCCAGGAAAAATAGAAGGATCTGGCAACTTCTGTTTCAGTGTATCTGAAGAAGTGTGCATGCACACGAAAGCTCATACCAAGAACTAACTTAGTTGGTCTTTAAGGTGCTACTGGAAGGAAATTTTTTTTGTTTTGTTTTGATCCAGGAAAAAGATTGTGTTCACTACCCTTGTCATTTTTCCTGGCTATAAATCTTCCTAAGAGGCAGAGAAATGCTAGCACCAAACTCCTGTAATTTGAAAGGTGCAGTAATTTAGAAGCGATAAAGTGACGCTTCCAATCTGTACCATGTCTATCGTTAAAATACACACTTTTACAAAGTCATATGCACTTCAGCAGAGTTTCCTGTACCAAGCATGCCCTCCTCTGTACACAGCTTAAAACAGCAGATTGCCAGTTCATTATTTGAGAAAGCATTGATTAGAGTACCGCTGCACGGCATATTATGGAGGAATAAAAACAGTAGAACTGTTCATGCCAAGATGATTTTCTTTAAACATCTAATTGGTTAAGGATCTGGGATAGATATATTATGGGATGAGTAGTGGCAGATGGCTTGAAATTGGATACTAATAAGGACTTTAAAATAGCAAAAGAAATTAAGAAATACTTCTCATGTAATTATCTTGTTTACTGTAGTAAAATACTGCCATCCTCCAAGGTAATAAGAATTCTCACTGGTTTTAGTATTTTCAAAGGACAAATTTGCTAGTGGGATATTTTATAGGTAACAACAACAAAAGTTTAGGGCAAAATTATATGATGGTAGTAAAAAATAAATAAGGTAAAATTAAAATTAGTTATCCACCTGTTGGGAGCGCAAAAAAAGAGAAATGAGACCACTATAGCTTATGTCAGTAATGCTTGGTGGCTAAAAGATACTGGGAGGAATATAATTTATTCACGAATAAATTTTAGGCCTTTAAAATTAAGTTTAACCTAAGTTTAACCTTAACAAAAAGTTTTTGTTTTCAACTACATTGAAGGATCAGCCCTTCAGATAAAGAATTCATAAGTAATATTTATTTACTACATAAAATAAATCCTCCTTCACTGAAAGAAAGGTGGGATAAAGTACAGTATTTGGCCATTGTGGCTAAATTATTATTGTGTTCGTTAGTTTGAATCGTATTAAGTATTAGACAGATTTAAAATAAAATAAGGATATAGTTGATTCCAACAGAGAATTCAGATTAACTTCACTTACGGATGCTCTGCCAGGCTTTCATATCCTCCTAGACTTTCAGCCAGCGTAAAAAGCTAAAAAGAAGAACAATACAGAGCTTTATATTTCAGCATTCATTCACTCAACTTTTCACTTGAAACTCGGTCCCTTTACAAATAAGGGCAGAGTCTGCTGCTGTCAGCTCTCTAGTCAGCTGGGGCTGAGAGGAGCAGAAGCAAACTTGTTCCTGGGAGCGAAGGGGAGCAGCTTCCTAGTGGCCTTCGTCCCCTGGCCAATGGCAGATGCCAGAATGTGCTTTCCTTTCTGCATGACATGGAGATATTTGTGGCAAAATATGGCTTCTCCCGCAAGCCTGTACTAGGGCATGGGAAAGAGACTGTAGCTGCCAAGCCTGCACTGAATTGCTGCCCTATGGAAGGATGGCAAGAAGAGAAGGCAGCACTATATTCAGCAGCCCTGCCCTATTAAATCCTATGGGCTCCTGAGCTCCCAGGATTCCAAAGGGGGTGAGCACAACTCCCTACCTGCTAGTTAACTAATAGTAATTGCATAAGCAGCCTCGGCCAAGCTGGTGACTACAACTCCTATCAGCACCAGAGACCACATTTGTCTCTTTGTGCCATGGCAATCTCAGATACAGGCCAGGAAAAGCTTTTCAGGTTTTCCACCTAGGAGCAAATATAAATAAATCAAAAAATCAGGGGAACAACAGGCATTCTCAGGAGCTTCTGTGAAATTTCCTTTCCCTAGAGACTCTCCAAAAACCTGGGTTTGGGCATTTTCTGGGAGTGATATACGATTCTCCTCTTGCTTGCTTGGTTTATAGCAGCCAGGGATAGAATTAAAGCAATATGGGGGTAAATGACTGTGATAAACATATTACCACCTGCCCCCAGAAGGTGGATTAGGACTTTCCTGTTAGTTGTTTATGGACTGCGTGGCTACCTCCTGGTTTGGGGTGCCCAATCTGCCCTCCTCAGCAAGACCCCAATATTTTTTGTAGAAGCTGCAAAAAGGTATTAATTAGACATAGCGCTGCAGGGTAGTAATTTAAACCTATCTGCCCAGCCCGGTGCCTGATGGGGATACAAACGGCGCGCCCTCCCTGGTCATCAGATTGATCATTTTATGAGCAGGGAGGGGAAAGTTAGCCAGCCCTAGTTTGTGGGATGTTTATATCTTCAGTTGTTGTTGAAGTACAGTAAAGCTCTTGGCTCATTCGTTGTTGTTAATTTAGGTGCCAACTTTTGGTGAAACCAAAGTATGCCTGTTCGCAGCCAGCGGGCACAAGCCAAGATGAACGATACGCCGCTGGCAGAAATTCAGGAGAAATGACTGCACAGCAGTCTTTGCAGCAGCATACTTTTCCAGTGATACATGCGGATGAGGCATTGATTTGACAAGCATCTTCTGAGGACTCAGCACTAATGCCAGGCATTTCAAAACACCAGGCCAGTGTTACATAAGCAAGGGCTCCCCTGCTTCCAGAATTCCAGACAGGAGAGTTGGCTGGCCTTGGGTGGCACTACGTGATATCTTAGGCAAGCAGCAGTTGCCTGAATGAACACATCATTTCTAAAATACTCCTTTTCCTTCCCTGTCATTAGTGCCACTTTGCATAACAAGGTTGGTTATTTACATTTGGGGACAGCCCGTCCTTTAAAGCTTCCAATAATAATAATAATAATAATAATAATAATAATAATAATTTATTATTTATACCCCACCCATCTGGCTGGGCTTCCCCAGCCACTCTGGGCGGCTTCCAAAAAAATATTAAAATACTGTAATACATCAAACATTAAAAGCTTCCCTAAGCAGGGCTGCTTTCAGATGTCTTCTAAAAGTCTGGTAGTTGTTGTTCACTTTGACGTCTGGTGGGAGGGCGTTCCGCAGGGTGGGTGCCATTACCGAGAAGGCCCTCTGCCTGGTTCCCTGTAACTTGGCTTCTCGCAGTGAGGGAACCGCCAGAAGGCCCTCGGTGCTGGACCTCAGTGTCCAGGCAGAATGATGGGGGTGGAGACGCTTTAAGGGAAGAAGCATATTGCGAAGTCTTTTACAGCATCCATATCCTGACAAGGGAGGGGCGGGGAGTGTTCCTCTTTCAAAAGCAATGCAAATCAGGCCTCTTTCTTACCTTTAAGTTTTTGAGAAATGTGGAGGCATTTTCAAGGTTTCCTTTAATGTAAAAGGAGATCATTCCTGGGCAGCCTGTGCACTGGCGTTGCATCAGCTCGTACTGCGGGTGTGACGGCAATCCTGAAATGAATTATGCATTATTTAAAGCATCCGGATTTAGGTTATCGTTGCTTTAAAACACACACAATCTATTAAAATATGAAGTTGCTAGTCCAAGGCATAAAATGTACTTTGATCATTGCTATGGTTCCAAGCGAGTTAAGTTTGAAAATGCTGTTTGTCAAAAATAAAAGAATTGTGGTTACAAAAGTTATATAAACTGCATTATGCAAGTCTCTCTGCAAGGTTCACTTCCATAAGGTGGAGCAAGGACCTGCTGTTACAACCCCTGATCCCATGATGACTACATATTCCAAGGGACAGCTGCCACCCCTTTCAAGTTGTCCACAGAGGTCGTGGGAGCTGCAAGGGACATCAGGGGCTGGGCCAACAGTTCAATATCTCTCCATCTTCTACATGTGTTTAAGCTTTACGAAAGGATAATGCATGAGAAGACTAGGATTTTGAATGGCTTGCCTGGGATGAGTGTGTGTAAAGAAATAAGCCAACTGAACCATGTAAAGATTGTGAATGTGTGGTGAACATATGTGAGAGAGGAAGAAAGTGAGAGCATGGCAGGGAAATTCAAATAACAAACTGTGCCCTAGGCAGATATGGAACAAGTCATTCACAAGCACTTATTGTTTCCACCCTTTATCAGTCATTTGAGTCTTCAGAGTTACTGGGCTGGAAGAGTCCACTTAGTCATGCAGATTCTTTTGCTTCTCTCCTCGCTCCAATTACAGCCAGCGGCACTTTTTTTGCAAGAGCTTATATCCCCTGCCAGGTTCCGCAAAGCCAACTTACCAGGGAAGAGGACTTTCTCAACTCTTGGATCTGACTCAAGGTATTTGGCAACCGTCAGCGCATTGTGGAAATGTTGTTTCATGCGGATTTGCAATGTCTTTAAACCCCGGTTGCAAAGGTAGCAGTCAAAAGGTGATGGAACTGCTCCAAGAGCTGGAAAAGGGAAAAAAGAAACACAGAGATAACCCTCTTTGCTAATGGCTTTATTGATGAATAGGCTTTTCAGCCCCATTGGGGAAAAGTATAAGGAGGAACTCAGCAAGACAATACTGCTGGCTCATCAAAGTATAGACATATGTTCAGAACAGAAGCCCAAACCCCAGCAGAGTTTTAATCAAAAAGTTAAAATATAGCATTCAGGTGGCATTGCAGCTATTCAGGCTTCTGAGTTTTAAAACAGGAACCTCAAATTCAGGATCTGAGACATAGCCTAGCAAAATGATGTGGTTTTTAATTTAGGTCTTTGAATCCTCTCCAGGCAAAGAAGGAAACAATGATATTATATTTTTTATCACATTGCTTTTCCAAGGCCCTTGAGGTAATGTATGCATCCTTACAGCAACTCTGAGAAAGGTTAAATTGAGAGGTATCCAGTGAGCTTTAAGATTTTGTGAGATTTTGATCTAGATTTCCAGGGCCCAAATTAAACAATCTATCCACTACATTGAGTGATATATAACTACAGGCCCTCCATTTAACAGGAAGCATGAACCTTCAGGCTTGGGCAGGCCTGATAGATAATGGACTAGACAGCAGCACCACTTGTACCTCAGGCCAAAACTGTTCCAGCTCAAGCTGTAGATTTTAGTCAGAGGCCTCAAGTGAGCAAACACACCAGCTCAGTCTTAATTCATGTATGGCCACTGAAGGCCTTAGTAAGGCCTGAAACATGACTTCAGCACTGCAGTTTCAAATTTCCCATGAGAGCCAACTGGTTTATGGTGTCAGAATGAATCTCTTTGCTCCCAAGGAAAGTGGGGTGGTAAAAAAGGCTGCACAAAATCTTTTTTTGTGGGAGGCTTTTTGACAATAAGTCAGATAAACGTGCATAAAGCAAATGACTACCGCAGAAACGCAGTTCTGAATTTAAGTAAGCAGGTATCAGAAAACTACATTCATCACATCTTTCTGTGTACTCACAATATTGTAAAAATCTGAGCTTCTCATGGAGTTTATCGTCATTGACAGAAACCAGTCCCATTACAACATCACTGTGACCTGAAGAAACAAGGAGGCAGAAGAAAAATGGCAAATTAGCCCTCTTTAAGTAGAGAAGTCAGACATAAAATTGTAGCTGTTTCCTCTGCTTTCATTCTACGTGCTTCCTGTGTAATTAATTATACCCAATTTATAGCCTTCATGTCAACATAGATCTATGCCCACTAGGCATTTAACCACATGGTTAGAAACTACAGCACCTTTTAAATGATAAAAAACCATAAAGCAAACACAAAAAAAGAAACTAAAAAACAACAGCCCACTCAAATGAAAATGGCCTAAGCTTTAAAAATGCTTACATTAGCAGTTCGTTCTTAAAAGTGAGGAAATGCCTTTTTCTGAAACCTAAATGGCAGTAGTGAGGGTTCCAGGCAGCCTTATCTTGAGAGGGCATTTCTGTTGCAAAGCATGACACCCTATTTCTTCTTAATAGTACCATCTGCCTTGAGTGGCTTATTTTGAAGCCAAAAACTGATTATCCCTGTGCTGCCTTTGCAACCTTGATGGTGAGTACTTTGGTAAGAGCCTTGCACCAGATAGGACCCTAATGCTCACTAGCAAAGCCTCTCAGCACCTCAAAACGATTCCTTTCAGACCTATACAGTGCAATTTTTAGTTGGACACAATGAGTTTTTCAAACATTTGAGGAAGATTTTCTACCCCAGGGCAAGAATGAAAATGCAGAAAGACTTCAAACGAAAGAGCTCCTTGTTCAGCAAGTATATATTCAATACAATATTGCCTTGTGGAGTTGTTGTTAAACTAACATCAAACAAAGTCCTCGGAAGGGAAACCAGTCTAGACAATAACCATTGTGTACATCTACTGTGTTTGGAAGATGGGCAGATGCATTATGGGCACCACTATAAATCAACCTTCCCACCCCCCCCTCAAAGTGGCATGAAGAAAACAACTTGAAAGTAGAAAGAAACAATAGAATGCATTTTATGTCTGGTAGCCTTGACTGTTTGTAATGTTGGATTGGTAAATAGCAATACAACATGGAAGTTTTCTGCAACAACACTCAGGCACTTACCATTCATGTACTTGGTTGCCGAGTACATACAGATGTCTGCTCCTAAAGATAAAGGACGCTGAAACAACAAAATAAACACATGAATTCAGAATTAAAAAGTACTGCTTTTTTATCTGTAAACAGAAGCTGTAGGAATTTTACACTGCATATCCCTGTTCATTGGGAACTACATAACTGGATATGGGTTTCTTAAGCAAGATGACTAATGCTAAAGTATCTTCTTGCGAGTATTCTTTCTCTCTTTGCCCTAAATTCTCATAGGGAATGAATGTGGAACAACTGGTTTTAGCTAACCATTAGGGTCTGACCTAAATAAATAAATAAATAATAATAATAATAATAATAATAATAATAATAATAATAATAATAAATTGCATTCCTCCCCAAGAAATACTGTAACTGTCATAGCATCTCTTCTTTTCTATCCTCTGCTTCTGGCACACTGGAAATTGGACAATTGGATAATGTTTCCCTCTAATATATCAGCTAATCTATTTGGAATGTTTGGTCATGGAGGATTAGTAAAGGAGAATGGGGCTAGATTATAGACCCACGTCATCATCAGGCTTCTAATTCCATAGAATAAAGGCCTTCAATTTTACCACCCTTGTATTTTCCCCAAGCACTGTCTCAGTGTAGCTTTATTATTATTAACCATGACAGCTCTTCCTGTTTTCAAATAGGTTACTAAATTACAGACTCTGCGCCTTCATAGTTAAACCCTGTATTTTCTTTCTTCCCGGTGCAATCCTGGGCATGCTTACTCAGAAGTAAGTGCCATTGCCTCTAATGCAGCTCAAGGGGCCCTTCCAGCCCTGAGGCCCTCAACCAACCTGGAAGCAGGCCTAAAAATACAAATAGGTTTTCAACGGCTATCAGGAATTTGGAGCATCTTGTGTGTGATCGGGTTCACTAACTTAGGTAAGGGAAGGAAGACAGATGGTTGGTACCTTTAAAGAAATATGGTGCATGTATTGGCATGAATTGGAATTAAAAGTACACAATCACATGCAACCATATGCAACTGTTAAAAAACCCAGTAGGACCATAACTGTTAAGTTAATGAATCAAAGAGATGTTTGCTTAATTTTTTTCTTAAATTGATAATGTTTTCTCCCTCTTACTCTATCATACCAGTTTCTCCTTTCTTGTGGATAATTTTGTGTTATTGGTGGCTTTACATTAGTGGTGCTAAAATATATGGTTAGATGGCTAGGTCAATATCTAGGTTATTGTTGTTTTATTTATCTTTTGGTCGTGGTTGCTGGACTTCATGCACAAGGTATAAATTAAATTTTAAAAGGAACATGTTAGTCCAATACTTGTTGAACTAGGAACGCTTTGCAACTTCTCAAAACCAGTAACAGAAACACTGCATGAACTTGGCGTAATGTACTAGCAATGACCTTTCTGTTGCTTTTGAAGCTAGTGAGCTGAAACATTTTCTCTTTGTGCTGTGAAGTCCTTGCAGTGTGTACAGCAGCAGTCTCCAGCATTTCACTAGGCGGCTGGCCCACTATGTTGAATATTCCACACCACAGGTCTAGTTGTTGACACAGCAACTCTGGGGTCCATTGAATTGCTAAAGCCATTACTTATTAATACCTGCCATATAACACTACAGAGTTACCAATGCAATGCAGCTCCTCTCAGTATAGCAACAGAAGAAATGTTAGCTAGGCTGGTAACTGGACACCTTCACTTCCTCAATAGATTCTTATATACAACAACAGGGGGAGGGAGATCTGATACAGATGGGAGACAAGAACTCCAGCACATGGCTAATTTGAAGATAACTTCAAGGGCTGCTAGTGTGGTGTTGTGGTTAGAGTTCTTAACTAGGACCTGGAAAACCAGGTTTAAAGTCCCCACTTAGCTACTAAGTGCACTCAGGGCTAACCACAGTCTCTTACTAAGCTAATTCACGGGGTTGTTGTGAACCATGTAAGCCTAACTGGAGCCCCTTGAAGGTTAGCTATATATCTGTATTAATAGATAAAATATAAAATTGGTTTATCGCTTTGAAAGGAGTATTCGTCTACTAATAACAGGAAAAAATGTTATTCCGTTAAAGAAACGAAAGATCAGTGGATCATCAATAAAAAGCCAATACTCCACATAAAATTACGGAATTTCCACCCCACCATCCACACATCTTCTTACCAGATCAGTGACAAGGGAATGGAAGGGCTGCAATCCAAAATACATTTGCTTGGGTGTAAATCTCACTGAACACAGTGGGGCTTATGTCTGAGTAAACATGCACAGAACTATGCTGCAGCTTGCTCTAGAAAACAAGAAACATATCCCTCTATCTACCAGATTAACTTTGTGTCCCCTGTTGAGCAGGTTTACGTGCCAGAAAATGTGGTCTCATGCCGTTTCATGTTATGTGGAAGAGCCATTAAGTGCCTACACACCCTGGAAAAGTCAACCACATACCCAAAATTCAGCACCATAGCCAGTCACTTTAACACAGAAGAGTTCATCACTGCTAGTTCCCTCCTGTGACACCATTTTTGAGAAGGAAAAAATTACTATATGCATGAAGCACTTCTGGGACAGCACTGGGTAATCAACTTACCTGGAAATATGCAGACATGAAAGTATTGTCTACTGCAAGAATAACGCCTTTATGCTTATGGACAATGTCAGCGCAACCTTGAATATCAACAACTTTCAGCGTTGGATTTGTAGGAGTTTCAATCCAGACAAGCTGTTTATTTTGAGAAGACAGACGGTAAAAGTTATGAAATGATACACAAGTGTATATTATTTTGTTGATATCACCAATAACTTGTCTTTCTCTTCTATGTTTCAAGGAAACACTGAACGGAAAGGCTATCACATATGTTAGAATCTGAGCTTGTCTTTTGCTTACACACCCATGCGTGTGTGCGCACCCACCCACCCCGCCACTGAACAGATTTTTCTGTTGTTGTGGCACATTCACTATTCCATATTGATTAATCGCAATTGGCTCCATGGAAATAACTGCCAGACTTTAAATCCTGGGCATCAAACCTGCTTTTCAATTTCACCTGCAGCCATTTGGATGTGAGCTGTACTAGCCTCAAGTGTCTGGAACCAACCCAGAAAACTCCCTGGGTTGTATCCAATGACCATCTTGTTGTTGCCAGAATTGAGGATCCAATCATGCATGTTTTGTTCATCAAACGAATTCCAATGGCAATCACCCAAGCTGTCATGAGGGGATAGACAAGATCCAAGTGATCCTGCTCCAATTCCTATCATACCCAATAATGTTTTCAAAAAATAATCTTCATATTACTTACACCATTCCTGCTTACATTGGCAAATGCCCACCAGGCGCTTGCCAGAGATCAGGAGTGACAGCTACATGATATACTGTTGTGTTTGCCTCTTAAAGCAAAGAAGAGTTTGCTCCAAGACTGTCAGTATATAAGTGATCTGTAGTATTATCACTTTAATATTTCCCTCTCCTACACATCTGCAGTCACTCCCAGGCTCTTGTAAACCGAGGAGGCTTGATATAATAAAGTCATCCCAGGCATGTTGCAAACACTGTTTTATGAGCATTCCTCTGTTACCTTGGTCTCTGGTGTAATTGCAGCCTTGAGGTTTTCCAGTTTGGTGCAGTCAACAAAAATAGTTTTCAGGCCCATCTCTGATGCTATGCTCCGGAAATACCTATTGGTACCTAGGATGTGAAAAGACCCCACATTTAATTAATTAGAGGTGAAAGCAATGGAAACCAGAACAAAGAAAGGACCAACACAAGGTAGGACATTTAATGACAGCTGTGTCCAGAGTAGCATCGACAGCAAGCCCCACTGGTTTCCAGGGGTCTCACTTCCAAGGTAAGCAGATTTGCAGCCCTATCCTAAATATTTTTGTTATTAATATGTCTGCAGCCTGCCTTCTGGTCTCAAAATAGATGTGTAAATAGCGTTTTCTGTTCTAAGGTGGCCTCTTCATCAAATAAATCTTGCTAGGATCAATTCCTTGGTGAAGCGCTTAGGGTCGCAACCCACACCTCTTCTTTTCTGAAAGTTCAGCAAACATTACAAACATCAAGCCACACTGGTCTAAACAAAGAATGTCGGCTTCTCTACTTTGCCTGCCTTCTAGATTTCATTAAGTATTCCTAGAAAGAATGTTTGTTTCCCAAGCTAACAAATTTGCTTAACAGATAATTTGGAAGTGGTAGAGGTTACATAAATCCCCCTTCCTGTTATCACGCTAGACTTCAATCCTACCCTATTTGACTTCTAATTGCTCCTAGGAATAAAACTGGCACAATCACAGATATCAAATGACAGAAGGAAACATTTGGCTGATGGTGTTGATCTAGCCATGCCCTCTTCCGCTTTTGTGGAAAACATGTTTCTCTGCTCGTACTGCTATGTGAGAGGCCCAGTCACAAGGAGAATCATTCCTAGATTACCCCTCGCTTTTAGTTATGGTAAATGGATACCTGTTTTGCTTACCCCTAAAGCTATCTTTGGCTGTCCTCCCAGAAAGTTGATGCACCAGTAGCTGCACAGTCAACAGCACAGAGATTCTGGGTAAGGAATTTCCACCTTTCACCCAGTGAAATCATACAGTAAACGTCTGCAACTCCTATTTATTGCCTACGAGGTATTTGTTTTTTAAAGAGTATGTGTCTTGTAAGTACCATCTTCGTACTCGGAAATAAATAGGGCTATTTTATCCAGCCCACAGCTTTATGGGCTTTTCACGGGAGGTGGTTCAAAGTTGATTTAAGTAGCTTTGAAAGGGAAGGGAGGTTTAAAAGTCCACCCGACAGCTCCCGGAGTCTTTTACTGATAAAAGTTGGCAGATATTTTCATAGGTTGAGCCTTTTTATCAGGGTAATTTGATCATTAGAGCTCCTACTCATGCAGCAGAGACTCAGTTGAGACTTGACCCGGGGCCATCTTCCTCGCCCCCCCCCCCAGTTAGTCCAAGAGTATGTGTTAAAGTTCAGCAGAGGAAAACCTCGTGACAACCACTGAGCCTAGGGCTTGCCGAGCAGAAGGTCAGTGGTTCAAATCCCCGTGACGGGGTGAGCTCCTGTTACTCCTGCCCACCTAGCAGTTTGAAAGCCCGTCAAAGTGCAAGTAGATAAATAGGCACCGCTCCGGCGGGAAGGTAAACGGTGTTTCCGTGCGCTGCTCTGGTTCGCCAGAAGCAGCTTTAGTCATGCTGGCCACATGACCCGGAAGCTGTCTGCAGACAAACGCCAGCTCCCTCGGCCTATAGAGCGAGATGAGCACCGCAACCCCAGAGTTGTCCGCAACTGGCCCTAATGGTCAGGGGTCCCTTTACCTTTACCTTAGCCACATTAAAGCATTATTCACATTATCCTAACACACATCAGTGACACCACTTTATTTCAAAGGGAAAACACTGTCATAGGTGAAAATCAGTAATTATCAGTGGTTTATAACTCATAATGCAAATAATGGTAGGCAACTCGCTAGAGCTGATCCAATTCCTGGACACACCTACATGGGACAACATCTAGAGAGTGTAATGTAGCCCACTGTGTCCAGGACAACTGGGGTTGAGAACTCTGCGTCAGGTGGAAGTCAAGGAACCTGGTATTGGGAGCTGAAGGAAGAGAGACAGATTCAGGGTTGTATGCTACAATAGCATCTAAAGTCAGTCAAACCCAACTTGGTGGCTTCTAGATATTTTGGACTCCAGTTCCCATCAGCCCCAGCCAGCACTGGCAATGGTCAGGGATGATGGGAACTGCAGTCCAAAAACATATGAAGGGTACTAGTTTGGGAAAGGATGGTGCAAGCCATACTTTGCAAAATGGACAAGGTAGAAAATAAAATCCAATAGGGCATAGGTTTGAATTTTTAAGAAGTGTTTTTTAAAAAGCAAAAAGCTTCTTAGCAAGTTCAGATCAACTAATGATGAACCAACGTATTGCATGAAAGAACACCAATCTAAAGATTTTGGAAAACTAAAGAAAGAGCACAAAAATCTATTAATTTCAAGGGCAGGATAGGTGCATCAAATCCATGTGTAACAGAGGACTAGTTAGTGCTATTATTATGCCCAGGAATAAAACTATTATTATGCCCAGGAATAAAACTATTATTATGCCCAGGAAACAGTAGCAAGGCTTATGATGGGCCCATAATGGAAGTTTTATTTGGCATGTGACTGAGGGCCAAATCACAAATGTGTGAACACCAGTTAGTGCCTCACTGCCGGATGTGTCAACTGGCTCTGTCTAAGAAGTATTAATTAAGATAATAAGTCACACCTGTGGTGTCTGACCTGTTATAACTGCTGACTTTCAAGCCATCCTCAGTGCTGAAGTGAAAGACCTAAGTGTGCAGGCTCAGGTTAATGATCTTTGAAACGCTTCTGGATTACAACCCTGAGATTACATCTAGGACTGTTAAGACCTGCCATATGCAAGTACAGCACTCACCCCCATAGACATCGTCTGTGCAAACAACAGTATCTCCTGCCTTCAGCAAGTGTGCAATGTTCACCGTAGCTGCTAACCCAGACGCATAGGATAAACCTAACGGGAAAAGGAAATAAACAAATAACATCTGACAAGTGAACAAATGAATTCTTCAATATATTTCAGCTTTGTGGCAGGTGTGTGTCTCTGAACACTTAACTCGCTTTCAAAGGAGAGCTTACTGTGAATACCTTAATATGTGTGTGTGTGTGTGTGTGTGCGCGCGCACACACTACGTAGGATTAGATATGGGGCTTTGACACAATAGGTAACAACAATTTTATCTAGAACCATTAAAGTTACCCATAATTCCAAGAATCTAGAAAAAAAACACTACATTATGGAGATGATTGTGGACATTTATGTTATGAGCTGTGTCAAACTCCAAGCATTCGCCTGAAAATGTGGATTAGGAAATGCCTTAACAACGTGGCCAAAAGTAATTTATCCAGGTTTGATGAAATAGATAAAATACAAAGATATAGCTGCATTGTTGCATAGCATGATACCAGAATCAGAGCTAACCAAAAACCAATAGCTTCCCTTTTTGTCTCTTTTCCAAGACACTACTGTTGCACCTTATGTGTACTGTTAGCCAAAGACAATCATCATTTTTTTGTAATGAAAATATTGACAGCTTACAATACTTGGCACCGTCCAGTGCTGCCACAGCCTTTTCCATGCAATCGCGGGTTGGATTTCCACAGCGGCTATATTCAAAGCCCTATGAAAGAGAACAAAAATAAAATAAAATACGGTAAATATACATCAATAGTTGATGAAATTATTAGAGATCAAATTATTTATAATGTGCACCGGCAGTTTGGCCAAACAAATACTGAATCTCCTACTGAGGATGAAATTAGGAATTCTGTTTCCAATTAAAAAAAAAAAAATTCAAAAGAGAAAGGAAGCGGCCTCTTAGATTTCTTTGTTGTAAAATCCTGGAAATGTTTCTATATATTTCCTTCCATTTGCCTTTATTACCATCCTCCTTGAAAAAAAACATGTTATATGAAACTCAAATCATGAAAACAGATTAAATCTTGCAATCTAATGTTTCAACACAGTCAAGTCACAAGTCCCAGGGCTCCTGCACCTTTAACAGTTCTAAACAACAACTAAAGGTACAGAAGCCCCCAACCCTTCTTTGCAGCTAGGCTTCCTATGGCAGCCACTTGAGTTTTCTCCTGAAAGAAATTTCCATACTGTTGGCAGACAGCTGGGATGAAAGCAAAATCAAACAATCATTTGGCTCAAAGACAGGTTGTGGAAGCAGCATGTGACAGTCTGACAATTTATAAGACCTGCATTTCCCATGGCAAGGCTCATTTGAAATGTTTGCTCTTCGGAACATTAGCAGAGCTAATGGAGGATTTATTTCAAAAAGCACACATTCCTAGTACAATTCACTTGCAGGTATAAAATGGGGGGGGGGGCGGAGGGACCAGAGAAAGGAGAAGGATGAGGATACAGGAGGAAGAGGATGCAGAAAACACACCTTGATGCAAAAACAAGGCCCAAGGCTGCATCTCCTGTGTTTTGTAAGGCACCTTGCATGCCCTGCAATTAATGCTATAATAACTGTAGCCTTGGACTTTGCATTGCACAAAAGTCCAAGGTTTGATTTCCAGCATAGGCTGGGAACGGTCTCCGTCTGAAATCCCAGAGAGCTTGCCAGTCAGGGTAGGCAAAACTGAGCTAGACAGACTGACCCAGTAGAAGGCAGCTTTCCGTGTTCCTAGAGTGGACAGGAGGTCTTGGAATGGGGAACTGAAACAAGACCTAGACTGCAAGTCAGAGTTATGTGACTGGTAGGGGGGATAATCCAGATATATGGAGCTCAGGGCTAAGACGGGAGTAAGGGGAAGCTTTCTAAATGCGGCAGAAGTGAAACTGCTAGGGAAGCAGTTTGTCTTCCAGGTTATCACACAAGCCAAGCAGATCCATTCTCTTCGGAGCAAGGATGAGGAACTCCAGATGTTGTTGGGATTCCAGCTTCCATTACCTCCAGCTGATAATGGGATATGTAGACTAACATCTGGAGAACTTTAGCATAGGAGCAGGAGCGGAACCAATGACCTCCTTTTCTGTCCACTAATCATAAAACTAAAATAGCTTATGAATTTCATACGAATTTGTTTCCTTGGCAGGGTCATGAAATGCAGGTAAGTGAGAACTGCAAGAGCAGACCAAAACCACAGGCAACTGAATCATCTTCAGAGTTTTCCACCACAGCCAGCTTCCTGCATTGCCCCAATTGATTGTTAAAAGGACTGTTCTTAGACAGAGGTAAGACTGTATTATAGTTACAGTGCCTTCTTGCCTTAGCATTGATTACTTGAAAGTCTGAATATATGGGAAAATGACAAATTAGGAATCCAAGCTGGCCAGCCTTGGAGTGGGGGAGAAAACAATGCTTTCTAGTGAAACAAATTATTCCGAACAGAACGCCATGTACATATTTTCCGCCTGTGGTTTTGTACTTTAACTCTTCCTGCCTGGCTAAACTCTTGTACATCAACTAGTAAAGTATTAAGTATCTTACTGAATATACAGAAGAATACCTGTTTTTGCTACAATGGACTAAGAGTTCTGTAGCATATTAAAGACTATGCTAAAATAAACCACTTAGTCTTTTAAGATGTCATGAGACTCTTCGTTGGTTTTATGAAATGTGGCGTTTCATTGCTTTTAAAACACACACGTTTTTTTCAACCCAAGATACATAATGAGTAATGCAATACTCTGGAAAGCTGCCGGCTTGCTTATGCAATTTCCATATCGTCTTGTGTCATGCAGAGGACAGGGTAGCAAGGCGAGTTTGTTCGGCCCTGCCCACAAGAATCTGCAGAGTTAAAAATGAGTCAGCTTTTCCTTGCAACCCAACTAGGATGATAATCCAGAAATTCAACATGGATTGAATGTGTTGGGCAAAACTAAATCAGGGATCTGCTTTTAAAACATTTTCAAATAGCATGCCAAATTTGCCATACCTAGAAGAACAAAATGGGCTTGAAAGAAAGCAAATAAAACCCTAAAGGGCAAAAAAAGAAAGAAAGAGGAAATCAGTATGTACTTTATACACAGAAATGTCATTTGGTGACTGAAATAGTACAGATGCAACACATTTCCTATCTAGAGTTCCATTGCTTGCACACGCGCACCCCCCTCCACATGAGCACCTTGCTCTTCCATAATCATATAAAGCCAAAATATATCTGAGGTTCCACATGACACTTAATAATATACTACCCATTTGAATTCTAGCATGTCTGTCTATGTGACAAAGGCAAAAACAGACAGTGCATTATTTTGCCAGCAATTTCAAGTTGTTTTTAAAAAGGTTAAACATTTGCTCACTTGTACTTGGAGGAGTCAAATTAAGAAAAAAGGTGTTGAAAAGTAATGGAGGAAGGAACCATCCAACAGGGCGAGATTAAGATTCTGTCCATCAACCATGGTGGGGAAATGGAAAAGAAGGGGGTGAATCCAGTCCTATTCAGTTCACTGCTACCTCTTCTGAATAGTTAAATTACAGAATTTCGACCTTTATGAGACAGGTGTGGGACAGGTAATTTAGACAAGTGGAATAGCACAGGTCACTTCTCCTGCCAGTTGTGTCAACAATACTATTTGTACCCAGTGGCGTAGCGTGGGTTGTCAGCACCCGGGGCAAGGCAAGTAATTTGCGCCCCCTAACCCGTGGATTTGCGCCCCCTAACCCATGGATTTGCGCCCTCTAACCCATGGATTTGCCCTAACCCCAGATGTTGCGCCCGGTGCGGCCGGCCCCCCCTGCACCCCCCACGCTACGCCACTGTTTGTACCAGTCCATGTTTGGACATGCATTGCTACAGAATGGGGTTTTTTTAAAAGATAGAATAGGGAAAACACTAGAATGCAAAGATGCTATCTAGATTCTCTATAATAACGAAGTGAACAAACACTATCAATTCCATAGGTGTACAAGCCACCTTAGGTTGGCTTTCTGGGATAGCAAGACATAGGCCAACTTCTGAAGACTTTGGCTTGGATCCTGAGCTGGCCTTTAGTTAATGAAAGAGCTCCTTCCAAGCATAGAAACAATTAACTGATGGAAGGGAATCAAAGTTAGGTCTGTTAATTTCACACTGAAATGCACACGTCTCTTGCGTTTCAAACTAGCAGCAGAGTGTGCCTGGTTAGGACTGGGGTTAACCTCACCCCCGATATTACCGTCCCAATTAAAATCTCTCCCTCTTGAACCGCTCTTTGCCCTGGAAGGGAAGCTGCCACTGGTGCCAACCATGCAACAAAGCACAACAGCTTTGAAGGAAGGTGGAGGAGAGCAATTTTCACTGGGGCTGTGGTACAAAGTCCTCCCCACAAGCCAAAGTCCTTATCATGATCACACACCTGCAGTTGCTCTGCGGAAAAACAAGAGACAGGATTGTCTTGTTTGGCCCTCAAAATGCAAAGCGGTAAGGCAAAATGATCAAAAAGGAGGCGATGTCATCCTCTTGCCTCATAAATAGGCAACAGGTGCTTCTGCTGGACTTTCACAATTCAGTAAGGATTATCATAATGAAATGTACAATTTAGCCAATACAGGTTAGCCTTTTTGATGTAGGAATCAGTAACAGACATATACTGAAAATCTTCATAAACTGCAAGCTAGGATCTCGAGATATATCTATAGAAATATCGATATATAAAGTGTGTGTGTGTGTGTGGTTTTGATAATTAGAACACAGAGAGAGGCTGCAATCATGTACACAGTTACTAGAGAGTAAGTGCCACTGAACTCACAGGATTTACCTCTGTGCAGACCTCTTTCTACCACTTGCCATAAAACCTTAGGATCGCAGCCTCTGCCTACAATCCTAACCTCACTTACCCTGTTGTAGTCTGTGGAGTTAACTCCTGAGGAAACATAGCTTGGGCTGCAGCCTTGGTTAGGCGCATTGAGGGAGAAGGAAAGGAGTTATGGGTAAGCTGAAGAGCCGTCTGAGCAGAACAGACAGGTGTGTGGCTTGGGGCAGACAGAAAGAGTCGATTGACTAGATGGGGAGGGGGGCGCTGTTTTCTGAGAGCCCCAAACAGCTCAGTCGGTAGACGCATGGGACTCTTGGCCTCAAGGTCCTGGGTTCGAGCCCCACGTGGCGCAAAAAGATTCCTGCATCGCAGGGGGTTGGAATAGATGAGCCTAGAGGTCCCTTCCAATTCTACGATTCTGTGAAGACAGAGAAGGACCCCCTCCCTCCAAGTCCTGCCCTTTCCCCCCCCCCCCCATGCCCGGCTCTGAAGCCTTGCTTGCCCCATCCGCCTCACTCACGCTGTGCTTCCCCGGCGCCTGCTGCTTGAAGGTGGTGGCGAGGGAGATGGGGGGCACCACGGCCAGCGACTTCCATTGTTCGGGCTCTTGCCCCGCGTGGATGGCCTGCGTGGCGAAGTGCCTGAAGGGCGGCAGGAAACCGGCGTGCCTCTGCTTCGCGTTCTCCATTTCGGCGGCAAGCGATCCTTCCTTCCTGGGTGTCGGAGGAGCGGCGGCGCTGGGATCTTGGCTCCGCGGGGTGAGCTGGGGTCGCTGCTGCGGATGCCGCTGGCTCGAGCACGTCCGACGGCGAGGGCGAGGAGCGCTGGTGCAATCTCGGGTCAGATTTGCCTTTTCTCTCCTGCGCGGCTCGCCGGCTTCCCTGTGGCTGGCAGGGGCAGCTGCCTTAAGGCGGGCGAAGCTCCACCCCGGCGAGCCGCCCGGCCAGTGAGTCGCCTCGCCTGGCGGTGGGTGGAGATGGGGCAGCCCTATCCCGCCACGCGCTGGCCCGGCCGGGGCCCCTCATTGGCGCGCGATGGAGGCGCGTCGCGCCGCGACCGGGGTGGACTCGGGGTCGGGGAGCGGAGAGAGCGGCGTGGGGCCGTCGGCTGGGGCCTGGGGCGAAGGTGCACTGCCTGCCATCGGCAGCGAGCCAAGCAGCTTCGACGAAAGATAAGACAGCCCGTCCTCCCTGCAGCACACCCGCACTTGAATAAAAGATTTGGGGGGCGGGGGGCTAGGTAAGCCCCATCCCCATAACCGATCACAAGACGCACACTATTTGAATGGCATTGCCCATCAACTTTGGGGGTGGGGGGCCCGCTGCCCTCAAATATTTTATTGAGATCTCGGACCCTAGGAGTTGGCTCCTTTGCCTCCCTGAATTCTCTGAACACGTGTCTCTCCCCCCCCCCCAAAAAAAAAGAAAAAGGCAAATGCAGTGCTGGCATTTTCTATTTTGAAATAGCCACCGACACCAATCAAGTTCACAAGCTGCAAGCGGTTCCAGGGTGCCAAGGGGTGGGGAGTTGGCGGCTGTAGCAGCGGCACCTGCCACAGTGGCCGAGGGAGAGTGCTGGGGGAGCAGCTAAGCCCCACACACCCCAATCTGGGACCAGGCCTGACGGTAGCTAACTCTTAAACTTGACTTAAAAACAAAGGAAATAAACTGTTTTTCTCGCCATGTATTTTTCTGCATTTCCTTTGCTTCTGAGCCCACTGCTTACAATTAGCCACCACCACCACCACACTTGTATGTATGTATGTATGTATGTAGACAGACTGTAGTTCTCAAAAGCTTCTGCTATGATCAGTTTGTTCATATTAGTTGTATCCAGGTAGGTTAGAGTGTTGCCATATTTCAAAAAGGGAAAATCTGGACACAAAAGTTGTGGAGCACATTTTTTTTTTTTTTGCCAAAAGTTATTGAGCTTTTTGTTTTGTTTTTTTCTTTGCAAAATCTGGGGAAAAAATGAAGTTTTTGAGCTGCTTTTAAGGAAATTTGGCAAAATCTATACTTCAGACATGGTTTGCCATACGTCTGGATTTTCCTGGACATTTCAGTGATTTCCACACAGACACTGCTTTAGGGGGCTGAATACCAGCTGTGTCTGGAAATTTCTGGACATATGGCAACCCTAGCATATCCACTGAATTCAATGGATCTATCCAAGCCTATTTGGGGGGCTGGTTATGCTGCAACAGATGAACATGGCTACCCCTCTGGAAATTGCCTAATGATGTGGTGTTGGTTGTTGGGAGGGGAGATGGGGATTTATTTATTTTTTACTATAGTGCCCTACAGCCACATTTTCCAAGGCTTTAAAGCCTCAGTTCCTTTAAAATGGCAACTTCCCCTCCAATCATAGCTCCAAAATGTGTTCAATGGCACTCACTACCCAGTAGCAAGGTTTCGAAATATCAAGAGATAGGGACGAAAATTGCTCTCCTGCTCCTGTGTTCTTAACAGCAGGCTGAACTGCAGGAATCAGCATGTGAGTAATCTACTGATAAAAGGAATATGAACCAGGGGCAGTAAACAATCTAGCAATCATCATAAGAGGAGTCCCGCTGCATTACACAAAAGGCCTGTAAAGTCCAGCATTATGTTGTCATAGTGGCCAGCCAGGGGGTCATAGGAAGCCCACTAGCAATTTGGTGGGGATCACTAACAAGCATGCTTAAAATGGCAGTCATGTTTATTATTGCAGATAAGTTGATAGAACATGGTCTTGGGCAAAGCCTTAGCCCAGCCATCAAGGATGAGTGGATCCCAATCTACAAATCCCATATTTTGGGGAGCAGTTTGTGCCCATCTGAGACAGACATTTTCACCACTCCAGGGCTGCAATCTAAGAAAAACTCCTTGCTTGGACCAAGTTTCAGTTTATTCACCATCAGCCAGTTCATTTCCAACCCTGAACTCTAAGGATCCTTAGAAGGTGCTTCATAGCAAGATTGGTTCATGTGGTTCACATGGAAAAGAGAAGTGGATATAATACTGATAATCCACACCAAATCCCAGAATGCCCATGCCCAGAAGATTCATGTACATATTTACACAGGAGAGTGGAAAGTTTAGGCAATGCAACCCTTGGTTTTAAAAAACTTTCCCATCCCTTCTCTAGAGCCTTTCAGCAATGCAGGAACCATGGGAGTTCAATGCCCACAACCACTAATCACGCCAGTCATTTGATGATGACAAGAGACAATTTACCACACACACACAACCTTCATACTGCAATCTTATACCCACTTCCCTGGGGGTACATCCCACTGTACTCATTTATGCTGTTAAGAACACATGTATAGAATTGTGCTTTAAATTGTTTTGGCTCTTATACTAACCAAACTTACTTGGAAGTGAATCACTCCCCCCCCCGGTGTGACTCACTTCCAAGTAAACATGATTAGGGTGGGGCTGTTTCTCTGTACAATTTTGCCATTTGGAGTACAAAGTTATAAAAGATAGAAAGAATGGGATTACATTGTTTTCAAGCAGTTACATGCATTTAAGTACGTCGTCATGAGGCAAATTCAGCCAGCTTGTTTCTACAGTGGTACCTCAGGTTACAAATGCTTCAAGTTACAGACTCCACTAACCCAGAAATAGTGCTTCAGGTTAAGAACTTTGCTTCAGGATGAGAACAGAAATCGTGCTTCGGCGGCGCGGCAGCAGCAGGAGGCCCCATTAGCTAAAGTGGTGCTTCAGGTTAAGAACAGTTTCAGGTTAAGAACGGACCTCCGGAACGAATTAAGTACTTAACCCGAGGTACCACTGTATTAACAATAATTGCATTGTAAACAGAGACTCAAATCCTGTAGACCTGGTTACATGGAAGCAGCTTTAGTGAATAAGCAGGTGAGTTTGCTTCAGGATTGTTCTAAAAAATGGCTTTGTTCATGATCAAGCTGTTCTCTATTGGGTGCTGTCCAGCTCACTACTTCATTTCTAAATGACAATGAGCAGTGCTGGAAAACTTTTCATCTTTAAGCAACAGCCTCTGATATTAAATCCCTTTCCTCTAACCTCAGATGTTAGGAATGGCTGTGGTTACTAAGTGCTAAGAGAAAGTGCACGTGTTTAGGTGCACTTTTATTAATTACTACTTATCTAACCTTGATACTGAAAAAAAGATGCAGGGGTTCAGCATTGTTGAGCTGAATTCAAGGTGTGTTCCGATTGAAAATGAGTTAAGAGCTGCTAGGTTTTTATGTTTGTTTGCTGTATTAATTCTTATTCTATTAATAACATACCCTTTTAACAAATCTACTTCTCTGAGATTCAACATCTGCAAGGCTGTCAACTAACCAGAAAAGAACTCTGGCCTGTTCCTGTGCATTTAACAGCAGCTTGGTCGGCAAGAAATCAGAAGTTGCTTTCACAGCATAGAGCTAAGTATTGCCTCCTGCTAATGCTTGAAGCTGAAGCTGATGTTTACAACACTGTAGAGTTTTTTGGTTTTTTTTTAGTGGCAATCCTTAGGTATCTGTGTTGAGTTATTTGGCTTTCTGGAATGATCCTAAAAACCTTTAGGCCTTTGAAGCCCTTAAGTCCCCAAGTATCACATGGCCTATGCTCTTAGCATGGTGAAGAACTGGAAGAAAATATAAAGCAGGCATAATGATTCCATCTCTTTGATTCCATAAACCAGTACACAGGATAGCTGTGTAGTATAGTATCTCCTGTGCATGTAGAAGGGCCAAGGTTCAATTCCTGGCATCTTTAGGCGGGGCTGGGAGAGACCCCATCTGAAACCCTGGAGAACTGCTGCCAGTCAGTGTAGACCAGGCACCCCCAAACTCTGCCCTCCAGATGTTTTGGGACAACTCCCATCATCCCTTGCTAACAGGACCAGTGGTCAGGGATGATGGGAACTGTAGTCCCAAAACATCTGGAGGGCCAAGTTTGGGGATGCCTGGTGTAGACAATAGTAGATGGATCAATGGTTTGAAACTGTATAAGGCAGTTTCTTATGCTTCTGTATATCTGAATACAATATTTGCTTCCCATGTGCGTGGGGGGATATTAATAAATACTTTAATGCATTATGAGCATTCATGAATTACAGACAAGGTGCTAAGTAAGTTTTGTTTCTGACTATTCTGAGGTGAACTTCTTTATCTCAGCTGACTCATATTTCTAGTGGATGCATCAACCTGCCACAGAATCAGCATTCTAAATCTCCTGGTGTTTGTATGACTCAGGAAACTGCAGAACTCATATTGCCTGTGACCCACTATAATAAACTGGAAATGCAGCATTGTAGTAGTTTCAAAACTCATTTTCAGTAATGCAATGAGAAATTTGAAAATGTCAATCCAATACTATTTTTTGTTGATTTTTACATAAAAATAGAACCACCAGATTTTATACATATATACTCAAAAAGTCCAATTTATTTCAGTGGACTTTATTGAAAGTAAGTTTGTATAGACTGCAACCTGATGCTGCAAACCTGATGGAAGAAAATTACATTGAAACAAGTGGTGCTTCCAGGTTAAAGTAAAGGTAAAGGGACCCCTGACCATAGGTCCAGTCGTGACCGACTCTGGGGTTGCGGTGCTCATCTCGCTTTACCGGCTGAGGGAGCCGGCGTACAGCTTCCGGGTCATGTGGCCAGCATGACTAAGCTGCTTCTGGCAAATCAGAGCAGCGCACGGAAACGCCATTTACCTTCCCGCCGGAGCGGTACCTATTTATCTACTTGCACTTTGATGTTCTTTCGAACTGCTAGGTTGGCAGGAGCAGGGACGAGCAACGGGAGCTCACCCCGTTGCAGGGATTCGAACTGCTGACCTTCTAATCAGCAAGTCCTAGGCTTTGTGGTTTAACCCACAGCGTCACCCGCGTCCCACTTCCAGGTTAGCATGGATAAAATAAACCAATTTCATTTTTCAAGTAAGAATAGATCATTTCAAACACAATGGAAAGTTGAAATGTATTAGAAATGAACAAAACCAGGATTAAGTTTTACTGAAGGACGATTCTTGGAACCCAAGGAATAACAGCATTTGAAATCTTAACATCTACATATTTACTAGTAAATAAATCATTGAGATCATTCCTCTTCTCCCAGGACTTTTAAACGGGGGTGAGGGTGTTGTTGTTTTTGTTTGTTCCAATGTTATGCATTTCTGTGTTTTTATATTGTAAACCGCCCTGTGATCCTCGGATAAACGGTGGTGTAATAAATAAATAAATAATGAGGCTTTCTTCCCAGTATGTTTCGTATTGCAGTCCTAAAGAAAAGAAGAAATGATGAATTAACTAGGAGGCTCACTCCACTCGCCAACACTAACTGCCAGAGCTTCTCCCTTCCCACCCGATGCGACTACCACTAAGCTCACTTTCCCCTACCCCAACTCTGAAGCCTTTCCTGTCTTCTATTCCGCAGCCCCACTCTGCACCCGTTTCCACTGCCACCGGCCATGTGCACGTCTCCCACTCCCATGAAAATTGTGCCACGGAAAAAAGCAGGCAAATGCAACCTTCGTCCCTTCCTCTCCTGGGAGAGACTCATCTGCAAGATCGGGGTGCCAACTTGAATAATCGATCACAAGATGCGGCACACACGAACATCATTTGATTAGCAATGGCTATTAATTTTGGGAGAGGGGATATTTGGGGAATATTTTAGGGGCGGGGCAAAGGGACCTCGGCTGCCATCCTGTAAGGCCCCCAGCTGTTCCTGGGCTCCGGCTCCCACCAGCACCCCACGTGCATACACGTGGTGGAGACTGGGAGTCTGGCAGTACCTGGGCGGCCACAGGTGAGCCAGCCAGAACCGCAACACGGCCGGTAAATTGTCAGGACTCAACGGGGGGGGCCAGGCGTCTCCCCAATAAACTCACTAGGGCTGCGCCCCCCCCCCCGTCCCACCTCGCCGCTCAGAGCAGCGAGCCCGCCTTCGGAACAGTCCCGCCGGGACTCTCGCCTCCTTCCCACGGCAGGCGCCGGAGGTCACCATCTCGCGAGAGCGCCTCGATCTCGCCCGGCGGAGCCGCTCCGCTCTCGCGAGACCCCTCCGACAAGATGGCGGCGCGGTCTAGCCGCTGAGAGGAGCGGCAGGTGGAAGGCGGTTCGGAAGGAGCGCGGAGCCCCCTCGGCCTGCGGGGAGTCCCTGGGCGGCGGGCGGCGAGTGTGTGCGGCGGGAAGGGGGGATGCTGCAGCCCGGAAGAGACCCTCCGCCGCGGCTCTGAGCTCGTCGAGCCCCCCGCGGCAGCGACTGCGGCGCCGCTTCTCCCCGCCGGGGCCCCCCAGCGCCCGGGGCCGCCGCTGGCGATGACCGGAGAGAAGCTGCGCTCGCTGCGCAGGGACCACAAGCCCAGCAAGGAGGACGGGGACCTGCTGGCGCCCGGAGAGGAAGAGGCGGCGGCCGCGCCAGGCAGCGGCGGCGGGGGAGCCTTCACCGGGGGCCGGCCGGGGGCCGGCAAAAGCGGCCGCGCCGGGAGCCACCGCATCTTCACCACCAACCACCACCGGCTGCCGCTCAAGGGGGGAACCGGCGGGACCGCCGCCGCCGAGCCGGACAAGGGCCCGTCGGCGCAGTTCCCCGTGCACGAGTGCGTCTTCAAGGGGGACGTCAGGCGGCTGTCGGCTCTGATCCGCACGCAGGGCATCGGCCAGAAGGACAGCCACGGTAAGCGGCAGGGCTCGCCCGGCCACCCTGGGAGAAGGTCGAGCATCCCTGGGCCTCTCCGGAGTTAAGGACATCCTGCTGCCCGGTCTCTCGAGCTCCGTTTTGTCCCCAGCGCGCTGTGTCTAACGCCCCCTTTATTGGCGCCTTGTGTTTTCCCCTCCGCTGGTCATTGCCCTTATTACGTGTTTTTCGACACTGCATCTCCCCACCCGATCTTTTCTGCAGTGGCGGGGGACGGCTGCGCACCGGCATGCTACCGGTTAAACCTCTCTATCCGTGATCACCTTAACCTAGATGCGGATCGACCTGAGATCTCTCTTCACCTCCCTTGGCATCTGTGTCTGCTTTTACGCTTGGGCATCTCATGCCCTAAACCGATCCTGACCCAGTAAAGAAGCTTTAGTTCAGAAAGGCTTCTGGAGCGTCTTGTCTAATGAGGGGGGGGGTGGGGATGTTAATAAGCGTGTTTTAAAAAGCAGGGAGTAAGTGACAGAACTACTGCTATCCCAGTTTTGGATTGTGATAAGAAACACTGATGAGACCTGTGTATGTGTATATACACACGTATGCTTGTGTAACACACTTTAGAGAGGAATTGGCTCCTGTGCTGATTTCTAAATTGCCTACAGGAATGCTGATGGGGCAGTGTACTTCCTGAACTTGAAAAACATATTATGCTTTTATTTTATCCAGTGGAAATTAGAGTAAAGGTTGACGACTCACTTAGTCATTGGCTAGCCGAATGAATACAATTTTCCTGCCTTTGAAGGCGGAACCGGAGGAATTAATTTTTCATGTAAACAAAACAGCTAATGTGTATAATATCTCTCCTTTCTCTGAGTGGATGTACCAATCAAAAGTGCAGACATGGTTATTTTCCCCCTATTTGTGATGCTTCTGATTCTTGTACAGGCCTGTGTGACTCTAATAATATACTTTGAAGTATCATGTTAGTTCTGAAGTAGGAATGAACACTTTCTGATCTGAAACAGTTGTAGTCAACCATAGTTGTTAGCAGAAATGCTTCCTTTACTAAGAGATGCCCAATGTGCAAATAGTGTTATTTGGGGAGGCTCTTCTGCTGCGATTAGATGCACCCTTGGAAGTGCTACCTGTTGAATTCAGTGTATTCTGAGTTATATTGGAGTACATGCAATCTCTTCTCTCTCTGCCCATTGGAAGGACCTTAATATAAAACAAGGTTGAGGAACTTTTGGCGCTCTAAATGTTTCTGAACTACAACTCCCACCAACCCCAGCAAGCATGGCCAGTGGCCAGAGATGATGGGACTTATAGTTCAGCAATATCTGGAAAGCCAGAGGTTCCCCACACGTGGTAGGAACATTTCTCTTCTGAAGATAGAAAACTGCCTTTCTGGAAATTAGTCACTGTTACTCAGTGGTTTGATTTTCCAGGAGAATAATTGTTATGCCACCTACAGTTTTACCTACAGCCATGAATTTGTACTTCAGCCAGTTTTTAATACCTACTAGATCTAAAGGGTATGCTTAATTTTAGTTGCATTTATTTCTATGAGAAGTTGCTATGAGTCTTTGAGATTCTTCTTGTTATTTTTACTTTGATCTTTTTATCTGGTAGAACTTTGTGTAGTTTACTAAATGTCATATCAATCCACTGGAATTTTCTTAATGGAAAGAGTTATATTTATTGTTCAGTCCTAGATCCACTTACCTGAAAGTAAGCCTCACTAAATTCAATGGGATTTACATCTGAGTAGATGTAGGATTGAGGTATTAGCCTTTTATTATAGAGCATTATTAATTCAAACTGGTCCAAATAATTATAAGATTTCCAGTGAGCAAGAACTAAGTTGTAAACTAATTTTAAAAACGGGCATAGCTACCATTTTCTGTATTTGTTTATTTCAGTTTGTGGCTAAATAACACATTTCTGTTGAAAAGTTGTCATAATGCAAAGTGTGTGTCTTGGAGCTAAGCTAAATTTAAGATTGGAAACTAGCTATCATTTATCTCAAATTTTGAGTTTAAATCCACAATATTAGTTTAGTAATACAATATTATAATCTCTTGATTGATTATAACCTCTTGATTGTATTAATATAACCTCTTGATTGCTTGCTGTTCCAGCCCCATTTACTTCAGTAGGGCAAATACTGGTATTGTGGTGGCTTATCTTCTGTCACTGTTATAGGTTGTCTCCCTGCCATGTTAAGACTGCCAGCGAGATCAGTGCAGTGACACATTCATGGGCACATTTTCTTACACCATGATGGTAAGGTAGGCATAGGTTTTGTGTGATTAACTACAGCTTTGATCCATTTCCAAGAATAATATTGGAACCTCATTAGAACACACTTAATTCTGTGTCTGACTAGCAGCATCCAATTACACTGCCGTGGATGGTTATCCAGTCAGCTGAATTGTAGCTGAGGACAAAGTACATAGATTAGAAACTATTCCTTTACATCAAATGCACCCTGGCATTTTGAGGTCTTTGGTCAGTCATATCTCATTTCTCACAGGGACTAGGGCAGGCATATGCAAACTCGGCCCTTCAGATGTTTTGGGACTACCATCATCCCTGACCACTGGTCCTGTTAGCTAGGGATGATGGGAGTTGTAGTCCCAAAACATCTGGAGGGGCGAGTTTGCCTATGCCTGGACTAGGGAAACAAAGGTGATTTTCTTTCTTTCTTTTTATAAAAAAAATCCTAGTTTACAAAAATACGTGCATTATCTCTTTTTTTCAAGTTATGTTTTCTACAGATCAGTTTTATTTGTTGTGAGACATTAGTGTTGCATGCACAAAGGTGATTTTCTGTTGGGTAAAAAGCTCAAATTGGTACTACAATGAAGACCAGGCAGTATGCATTTTCTTGTTTAGAGTTTTCCCCAGAAAATTATGCCCCAGGATGCCAAAAAATAATCGGTTGGAGTTGTAATGAACTTCAACCTGCCCTTCAGAACAAAAGCTTCACAATAAAAACAGTTTCAGAACAAAAGAAAGACTGGATTGTAGTCCAGGAAGCTTGATAATCAGATAGACTAGCCTTTTGGTTAGACCAGGCTTAATGGGGTTGAATCTGACCTGCCTTCTTGTACTAGTGTGTGTTAGAGCATCTGACAGCCACAGAGAGAGCGAGCTGCATGTGCAATGTTTATAACACTGCCCTAGGTTAAAACAAATCAGCACTGCTGAGGCTGTGTGCACAATGATATTCCAGCAAAAACTGGCTCCTGATTTTTAGTCTATTGTACATTTTCATCAAGTAATTAAATCTGCATGTTTCTGTATTACTAAAAATAGTCTTAAAGAAAAGTGTTTATATGTTCTTATTTATATACAGCATCTCACGTCTTGTGCAAGGATTATATATAGAGAGACAGAGGGTTATATTCCAGGAGTGGTGTGTATGTGCAAAAATGTGTAGTTGAACCACTCCCTTGGAACCACCCCCGTGCTAGCACTCTTACTTTCCGGAGTTGGTGTATCAAATGGGTCTTAAACTCTGCCCCCCTCAACAAGGCAGAAAGCGTTTAAGCTCTTTGCCTTGCTTACTGGGCTCTGGGTGGCTCTTGCAAGATCACATGTAGTCCCCAGTGTTCCTGTGAAATCTTCCCAGAGCCTCCCAGAACCTGGTAAGCAAGGTGGAGAACTTAAAAGTTTAAGCTCTCCGCCTTCCATGCATTTAATTTGTGCAAATTCAACTGGCTCGCTGTCAACTGCGTAAAATCAAAATCCTGTAAGTTAAATGTGTCAGTTGCAAATGACTATTGTAGTGAGTTTCACTTCAGAAGAGACATTCCGCCCTATGCGAGAGAAGGGGAAATGCAGCTTCTAAGATGTTGCTTGTCATTTATAACTTGTATGAACAACTAGACAATATTTTAATAAACTGCTGATTGATCAGCGGCACTTTTTAAAGTGATCAAAAGGTTTTTTAACCCATTGCTCTGATTAAGTGTTATAATAATAATAATAATAATAATAATAATAATAATATTACTTATACCCCACCCACCTGGGTTTCCCCAGCCACTCGGGGCGGCTTCCAACAAAATATTGTCTATTAAACATTAAAAGCTTCTCTAAACATGGCTGCCTTCCGATGTCTTCTAAAAGTCTGGTAGTTGTTCTTCTCTTTGACATCTGGTGGGTGGGCGTTCCACAGGGCGGGTGCCACTACAGAGAAGGCCCTCTGCCTGGTTTCCTGTAACTTGGATTCTCGCAGCGAGGGAACTGCCAGAAGGCCCTTGGCACTGGACCTCAGTGTCCGGGAAGAACGATGGGGTGGAGACACTCCTTCAGGTATACTGGACCGAGGCTGTTTAGGGCTTTAAAGGTCAACACCAACATTTTTAATTGTGCCTGGAAACGTACTGGGAGCCAATGTAGGTCTTTCAATACCAGTGTTATGTGGTCTCAGCGGCCACTCCCAGTCACCAGTCTAGATGCTGCATTCTGGATTAGTTGGTTACCTTCAAAAGTAGCCCCATATAGAGCACATTGCAGTTGTCCAAGCGAGAGATAACTAGAGCATGCACCACTCTGGCGAGACAGTCTGCGAGCAGGTAGGGTCTCAGCCTGCGTACCAGACAGAGCTGATAAACAGCTGCCCTGGACACAGAATTGACCTGCGCCTCCATGGACAGCTGTGAGTCCAAAATGACTCCCAGGCTGTGCACCTGGTCCTTCAGGGGCACAGTTACCCTATTCAGGACCAGGAAGTCCTCCACACCTTCCTGCCTCCTGTCACCCCAAAACAGTACTTCTGTCTTGTCAGGATTCAACTTCAATCTGTTAGCCGCCATCCATCCTCCAGATACTCACATAGGACCTTCACCATCTTCACTGGTTCTGATTTGAAAGAGAGGTAGAGCTCTCTTTGCAACCCAAATACAAGCTGTCAGCAATTATTATGGATATAATTAACTGGGGGCAGGTTATTTTATGTGATCATTGGTGGAATCCCTGCTCAAGGACTATCACTTGTAAAATAGAGATTTCCCGCCTCTCCTCCCCCAGTGCAACCGGGGGTGGGGGTGGGGGCTCAGCAGAAACCCAAGAACGGCATGCAGAGAAGGATCGGGGAGACAATTCTGTCTGGCAATCTACAATGCTTGTGCAGATGGTATGTTCATCATAGTGCAGTGTTGGATACCACCCTTAGGGTGGTATAAGCGTCCTGCTTACCTTTTCATTCTTCTTTGATTTTTCCAGCCATTGCATTTCTTAAATGCCATAAAAGAAAAGTTAAGGTTCTGAAGCAGCTGATTTCTCTGTCCAGTGTGAATTCTGTTCAAGTATATTGCAACAATACAATACTCATAATTCTGTTTTTACATAACTGTAAGCTGTTACTGTAATATTTTATAGTAATTATGTATTTTGAGTGACTTCAAGCTCTCTGGTTTTCATTAAGGTACTTTTAATAACATACCTTGTCTGTAAAACTGGATCTATGCAATGAATAAATAAAACATGCTGTTTAATTTTTTATTAGAATATATCCCTTATGTGTAGTGACCTACATCCGTCAGTTTTGATAACATTGGAGACTTTACAGGCCTTAATTAATTTAGAGTGACGGAATGTCACTTGATTTCTTTCTTTTTCTTTCCAATATTCTTTAATTATTCCTGTCCTCTTAATTGCCCAGGAGTAAAACTGAAGATTGACCCAATGCAGATAATGTATCAAAGTGAATTGTCATGTGATTTAACACTGCTTATTCATTATTGTCAAATTGACAATAGTAGGTTTGCTGTATTTAACTCATAATTGATATTAGGACCATTTATCAGCGTGAAACTTGATGTTTTATTCAGTCTGATTACTGATTTAAAATCTTTTTTGTTTGTTTATTCATTTAAATAGGAAACACTCCTTTACATCTGGCTGTGATGCTGGGGCATAAAGGTTGGTAAGACTTCATTTATATTCACTTAAAAAAAAAGTATGCAGCATCAAACGTAGCAACTAGAGCCTCCAGATCATATTTCTCAAAACATAGAAAATGGAATAACAGAGCAAACAAGGGGAGAATTCACCTTCTCATAGCTTTCCCTAGATCATGGTGGTGGCGGCTGTTGGGAACTGCAGTTGGATGAAGAAGAAACACATCTCTTTCACAGAGCCCATTGTGAAAATGCAGCCAGTGCTGTTTTACTGTGAGCTGGGGTCATGGTCACGCTTGTGATTTTCAGTGCCCTTTGCTTCTGAATGGCAAGAGCTGCTCAGAAGGTTATGGAGAGGGGAGTTCCCTGCACATGTCTTCCTTGCCCAGTCCTGAATCCTTACCATTATTACTTTATTGTGAGGGATAAGAAGGGGCACAGAGAAAAGGGCCTGTATTACCCCTTGCTTGTCTTGCAGTGACTTAAGAGAAAATTCCAAATAAATTGGAACAAAGTATGGTAGGCAGAGAAGCTATGAGATGCTGTTCAGAACTATCTGCAAAAGTTCAGAAAAATTAATGAAGGCTGCTGCCTTCATTGCATTTTCGCCATGTTCAGTCAAGTTAGGAACCAGGCTAGTCATAATAATTGGTCCTAAAAGCTATAATATTAATAATGGAATAAGACTGTTCCCTCTTTTAAAATTAAAGGAATTCAACAAAGGCCATTATCAGAGCTTTTGTAGAACAGGGGACTGTGGACTATGAGAGAGGCTTTTCCAGAGAGGATAAACTAACTGCTAGCAGGTGCACAAGCGCCTTCATTCTCTGTTCAAGTCCTACCAGTGCAACATAATGCAGTGTACATTGCTGGCAGATGTGGAAGCTTCTAACCCTCTGCCTCTCCAGTTACTGAAATGCCTTTTCAGTATTAAATAGGTGTTGGATAGAAAATTCTCAGGTTATTAGAAATTTGTAGCTCAGACCCTGTGGGATAGCTCAGCCAGAAGAACATTGGGCAAAAAGATTCCTTCATTTGCCAGTTAAGTAATTTTAGTGGAAAGTTCATTTGTTATCCTGAAGGCATTGCTGTCATAACCATCAACACTGAAAGCAGATATTATCTGGGAATTGATTCTTGGATAAGTAGATCCTAGAAACAAGAACACTGCAGGTGCTTTCCCACTTAACGTCTGCTGTTTCCTTACTGTGAAATCGGTTGTTCTCCATTAATTTCCTTTCCACCCTTTACCCTCAGACTCCAGGATCAAACTGGTTACTCTATGAGGCTCAGCTCTGTCTAGATCCACTACAATCTGTATTCTGCACTTAGTACCCTATTGTCAAATGACCTCAGCAAAATTGCTTTGTCTTCCCTTTTCTACTTATCCTTGACTTTACTGCTTTTGATACTGTTGATTACCCTCTTGTGCCTGACACTCTTCATGCCTGAGGTTTCTCTGACTGTTCCTACTAATCTAATCACTCTTTCAGCATTTCCGCTGGGGAGAAGCTCTCACTTTCTGCTTTCACCCTCTCAGTCTGATCCTTAAGATTCATACTACATGCTCTGTTATCTTTCCTCTGATTTGCATTGTGTGTCCTTTTTTCTTTCTTTCTTTTTTGCCAATGTCACTACCTCATCCTCTTGTTGATTTTTGTGCTGCTCATGTTTATTTGATTCCTTCCTCTCCTTTGCACCCATATTTGGTTTTGGTACCAAAGCATCTTATTTTAAGATATTGTGGCTTCCCCTGGTGGGTGGGATGTGTTTGACTGCCTTTTATGTTGTTTGGCATCCGCCTGGATGAAGTCAAACCATTGGAAATCAATATGGGAGAGGCATGTTTTGTTTTAGTTTGGGTAGTTGAAAGTGTCTGGTTGTGCTGATGCAGGTGTACCATGGCTTTCATTTTGTTTTAGGTTTATATTTGTTTCATTTTAAATTGTTTTGAGTTTACTTTTTTGTTTAAAAAGGCAGCTTTTATTTCTTGTTCAAGTAGAATAGCAGTGTAGCATAGGATATAAAGTTATTTGTAATTCCCAATAAATTTAAAACTGTTAGCCATAAGTGTTGTCTCCATTCCTCATTTTCCACTGGTCTCCTTGGTTTGCCTTGTTAAGATACAGCGCCAAACAATCCCATCAGCTCAGTGTACTTTGTTTAATTAGGTACGGTGGATTCAGGTTAGGTTTCCTCTATGGCAGTCAAGACTGTTGAACCATTTCCTATTAATCTCAGAAACATAATTATTTGTGTATACATAAGGAGTGAAACTGCTCTTAAATATTTTTGATTGACTTGCTCAATCAAAATAGTTCCTAAAGGTATAAATCACTAAATCATCATAGTACCACAGATTCTAACTTTTTCTCCCAACCCCCAGGAATAGATTGTGTAGATAGATAGCTACTCAGGGGACTCTGGGAATTGTCTGCCTCCCTGTCCTGCTGATCGAAGCCTCTATTGGATCAGAGACTTCTGTCAGCAGAAAGACATCATTTGGATACAATTCAAACTATCTAGGTTGTATCTAGCTGTGGCTGCAAGACTAACCCCACTTAACCTGTGAGTAACCACCATTGAATTCAATAGGACTTGCTTCTGAGTAGACATAGTTAAGAATGCAAACTAAGTCATAGAACAGACCCATTGAAATCATGTTCACTTAACATTAGCCATGAGTATGACTTAGTCAGATACCACCCAATAGATTTTGCTTTGCACCAAATGCTACATAAATGGTTTCAAATGCAAAATAGGTCATTGGTTAGCTTGATTTTATGTGCTGCTCAAACTTCAGTAAGTTCAAAACTTGTTTACATCAGTATTTTTTTCAAATGGTAAGTGGCTCCACAGAGAAGCAATCTGATGGTCTTATTTGGAAAATAATTATTGTCTCATACTTTGTTATAGAATGTGCCCACCTGCTTTTGGCCCACAATGCTCCTGTGAAAGTGAAAAATGCTCAGGGATGGAGTCCTCTCGCAGAAGCCATCAGCTATGGAGATAGACAAATGAGTAAGAAACTGTCACTCTGGTTGTCTGGACATAAATACAGGAAATCCATTTAGTCATTAAAATCAGCTTACTGCAGATTGTGATTGAAATGTGCAGATCATGAACACCTAATCTTGAGATAATTTTTAAAGGCCAGTGCTCATGTTAGGCTTTGCCGCAGATTGTCCAGGTTAATTCCAGGCCCAGCTCAAGCTCCTCATATTAGTTATTCAAGCCTTAAATGATTTAAGCCCCAATTTTCTGTTTTTATTACTGTATTTTAAATTGCTATAGCCCTCCCTGGGACCTCATAGTGAAAGGCAGTTAATAAATTGAAACAACAACAATGCCAGTACTAGCATAGATGCAGAGATAAAGCTGTCTACCACTTAACTATGGTTATTAGATCAGGAATTGCTCACAGGAGCTCTCCTCATTCATCTATTATCCCTGGTCATAATAATAGTTTAAGGTTTACACTGGTACTAGCAATAAGTATGACTATATCAAGAGCAGCATTGCACTTTTGTTGTTGTTAGGTAGGAGTTAGTCAACCAACAAGTGTTGAAATCTATGCTGTTCGGAGTTCTCATTCTTTAAGAAGGCAGTGTGGTGGTGCTACATTATCCTGCTTCTCAACTGAAATGTTCCCAAATTATAAAAACCTGACTTGCTTGATTTACCTTGCTTCTCGAGCTTTCGTAAAGATAAAGTCTTTCATGACTAATGAATATCATTTTCAGTTCAAATATAAACTTTTAGTTTTATTTGGCACAAATTACTGAGAGTTTGATTTAAAATGCAAGCTACTCTTGCTTAATATAACGTACGTATCAATTTTTTATTTATTACATGTAACGTTCCAAAGCTGTTTTTACAACTTTTGCATTGCTACTTACATATAATGTTCAGGATGGGTGATTTATTCATTTAATTATATACAAGTACAATAGAATATAGCATATCAAATGTTACGCTGTAGGTTAGCAGTTGAGTGTGCCTGATCAATGGTGTGTTGATGTACAGCTCCAGAACTTAAATGAGGGATTATTTTAAGCATAAGGAGCATTAGCATTATGGTCAAAGCTGAGAGGAGCATGTTTGTATCTGAATTTGGAAATGTCTTAATGAAAACTCCCTTACAGAAACCCCAAATTGCTGTATAAATTCCTTCAGAAAACAGTCTGGGAATTGTATGCCAGAGGTTTTGAAGAAGAAACAACATTGCTGTAACTGCTTCATTTCCAAAAGGCACTCTCAGGAAAAGCACACATGTTGGCTTTGTGCATGTTTATGAGACTCCCAGTGATCTCCGATCCAGATTACTGATTAGATCACACTTTCAGTAACACTGAAACACCTGGTATTCAGAGATCTTTCACTTGCCCCTATGAAAGCTTTGTATATTTGTCTCTGAATGGTAGTATATGGCTTACTGTTGTCGGTTTACTTGATTGAATTTGTTTTATTTATTGACAACACTGCTTAAGTAATGAAAAGCTCGAAAAGCTACTAATTGACCAGAGCCGCCTCTGCCATTAGGCAGACTATGGCGGCTGTCTCAGGTGGCAGAAGCCCCCAAGTGGCAGCCCCATGGGCACCCTGCTGCAGAAGCAGCACCGGTATCATCCAAAATTATGTGAAATCTTGCGGAGGGTGCAAGATCTTGCGCGATTTCAGCAAGATCTCACCTGTAATTGGTGCTGATGCCGACGCTGCTTCTCTGCCGGCAGTAGAGGTGGCCCTGCAATTGATGCTGATTTCTCTTTTGCCACCAGCCATTACAAAAGGTAAAGGCAGCTCCCAGCTTAGTGGATGCTTAACATGATTGCCTTTACATTGGACTTACAGTATATTTTTTTAGTTACAGCACTTCTAAGGAAACTGAAACAACAGTCTAGGGAAAGTGTTGAGGAAAAGCGACCTCGGTTATTAAAAGCTCTGAAAGAGGTAAGTTTGTAAGGATTTTTCCACCCACATTGGAGATTATGGAGTCATTACTTTGCAGACAATTTGTGTGTGATTGTCATTGTGTCTTCATTAAGTGCAAAAAACTCAACACAGGCCTTTATTTCTGGGAATTGCTGGCTGAATTGCATATTGCTTGCTAGTCTGTGTCTTAGAATGACTGACCTGCAGGTGACTTACCTTGCAGCAGCGACATCTTCCCTACTCAGAGAAAGGGCTTGGTGACTAGATATGGCCTATGGGTTGTATGTTCTAAATTCCGGGTGTAGAGTTTTAGTGTTAAGTCTCTGCTGTGGATCGTAATTGTGATTTTAAAAATTAAGCTTCACTGGGAAAAAAATTCCATTTCTATTTTGGTTTTAAAGTCAAGCTGGGTTAATAATGCTTCATTTACATGTAGCTTCTGCATTTTGAAGTTCCAGTGAAATTGGAAGCTGTTGTAAATATGTTAAAATATTTGAATAGCATTTAAACTGTGAGCCAGAGATCAGTTCCTAACATACCATAATTATTGATATAAGGAGAGAGACAGTTTCCATTTGAGGGAAGGAAAAACTGCATTTGCACAGTTTCCATTTGTCATGCTAATTCCCATGGACAGAGAAGGCCTGTTTTAGAACTTTGTACATAAACTGGGTACATAAACTCAGTGCCTCCAATTCAAAGCAAGTTTTTCTGTTATATCATGCGTTCTCCAGCTACATTAGCTGCTTCTAGGTATCCCTCACCCATGTACTTTAAGAGGTGCCACAGGTTCCTCATTTTGTTGATCTGGGTCAAAGTTGTTTAGCTTAGCTAGCATTTCATGGTTGATAAATAACTAGTTCTTCAGAAGAATGGCTTCATATAGCAATTATTATCTTGCACAGAAGGACGTTTTCTACAAACATAAACTCTCAGTTAGGAGCAGCTATCAAAAATTGTCACCTACACTGACTGCTTTCAAAGGAGAAATGTATTGCTAAAAAAATAGTTATTATTTGAAAAATCATTTTTAAGAAGCCAAGCTGTTGTAGTTGTAGTAATAGAATTTATACATTATATCTGATTGCAAGGTTAGGTTGATTCAGATATTGTATAGTTTGAGCTGTTATTTGGATCATGTTACTTCTGTACTTCCGTAGATAAAACAAGTAAGACTAATTTACTCTTCTTCTTCTTCTTCTTCTTCTTCTTCTTCTTCTTCTTCTTCTTCTTTTAAAAAGCTGTTAATGTGAAAGGTGTGCAAATCAAATCTTCAGTTAATACACACTTACCCCAAAGTTTAGCATGGCCAAATGAAAGTTATGGTTTCTAGCATTTCCTGGGTGGGTGGACATGAAAGTAGTCATCAGTTTCTTAACATTTAACAGAAATTCTCTTTCTCTTCAGCTAGGTGACTTCTATCTTGAACTTCACTGGGATTTTCAAAGTTGGGGTAAGATTTTAAAGATTTTTATGGAAATCATAGTTGTAGAGTTGGAAGGGGTCACGAGCGTCATCTAGTCCAACTCCCTGCAATGCAGGAATCTTTTTGTCCATGACCCTGAGATTCAGAGTATTGTGCTCTGCCAACTGAGCTATCCAGTCTAAATACTTATTTCTCCAGAACAGACACTAAACTTCTTGTAGATAGTTATGCAAAAGCACAAACATGGTTGGAGTTTGATCCAGACATCTTCCACAAATCGAAAGGTTCTTTCTGTTCACAGATGGGACTCTGATCCCATGGGGACTCATGGCTGGGTGATTCCTGCAGATAGAAGGAAAATGTAATTTTTGTGGATTTTTCCTACATGCCCTGAAATGTGTTTTCCCACTCTTTGGTGGAAGAGATTACGTTCTTTAAATTAGTTACAGTTCTATCGGCTTCAATTCTAGTGGAGCTGCTGGATCAGACTGAAGGCCTGTCTAATCCAGCATCCTTCTTTCCACAGTGGTCAACCAGATACCTCTAGGAACCCAATAAGCAGGGCATGGAGCAATAGGCCTCTCATGTTGTTAATCCGCAGTGACTGGTATTTGGAGGAAAGGTGCCTGTGGGCAATGGGTGCACTATACAGCTATCATGATTAATAGCTTTACATATGGCTCTGTTTTAGTTGCTTTGTTGGATGTGTTTATATATGATTTGGTTGATAGTTTTTATTTTGTGTGCTGTATGCTGAATGGATACATTAGAAGGACATTAATGGTAACAGGGTGTCGTTTTTACCCTAAATGCAGTGCCTTTACTTTCCCGAATCCTGCCTTCTGATGCATGTAAAATATACAAACAAGGTATAAATATCAGGTAAGAATAGTCTTCACCTTTGAAGGGTTACACTGGGGATGGGAAACCTATGGCCCTCCAGATGCTACTGGAATTCGACTCCCATGATCCTTTACTGCTAACCATGCTTACTGGGGTTGATGTGAGTTGTAGTTAACAACATCTGAAGGACTACAAATTACCCATCCCTGGACTGTACTAAATGTAATGATGTTAAAATATTGAGTTTTAATTCTATTGCCAATGTCTTCATGCATTTCCAAATTTCATACCCTGTTGTGATGTGGGTGAGGAGCATAAGATGTAGAGGCCATGCACTGCCCATTCACAGAGCCTTTTGATCTGTGTTTCCTTTGCAGTCACCTTAATGTTCCAAAACGTTGCCGTGCAGAGTGGCATCTAACATAGTGTAAGGAGTTGCAACTAAGAGGGAAAATTGCGCAGCCCCCTGCTGGTGTGGAGTTGGGCTCATGAGCTCCAACTCTTTAAAGAAACTCTACAAGTATTGGAGTTTATTACAAAAAAAACATTATTTAAAGAAGACAACTGTACAAGAGTTACCAGTGGTCTGCATAGCTGTGTTTACATTGTTGGCCTGCTCATAATTGGGAATCTCCAGATAAATGGAGTTGTGCATGTTTTGCCGCTTTATTCCAGGTGCTGTGATGTGATGTTAGTGTGAGCTGACTATTAACTCATTAATGAAATGCCTTTTGTTGAGAGTCATGATTCTCTCACTATTAATGTTCTCAGCTCTCAACTGGACAAATGATGAATAAGATTTATTCTGTAAAGTGGCTCGCTCTACCCCTTTGTGAATTACGTATTTGACTTTTTAAGGCTAGTGCTTGCTTAGGGGCCATCTTCAGCACGGTCTCCTTAAATCCTGTGAATATTGCATGGCTGCTTCTAAAACAAACACCTGTAGCCAAATATTGGCATAGCTGCCTGTTACGTGATTGGATGATTCTAAACAAGTCAAGATGACTTTGGGTTCCATTTAACTAAAGATGTTGCTATTTAAGCAGGTTTTTGTCAAAGGGAAAATTCCACATCTTGCTAACTTTTAAATTAAATGGAATATATATTCTGTGTAATACTGAAAGAAGCAAAATAAACTTTTTAGTCTGGCTACATTCTTAATCTAATGGAAATTTTGCACTACCTTCTTAACTGAGTGAGATTTCAGCACTACTGTTAGCTGTTAAAATTCACCTTATTGTACTGTGTGTGGAGAATTTTTCATATACAGGAATTCCCTATTCAGACATGTACCATCAGCAAGTTTGTTCTTCTGCTAAAGCTAAACTTCTCAGACTTATCTGCTCTGATCTTGTGAATTCACTAGAATTCTCTGAACAGAACTTGTATAGTAGTAGTGGCAGAAGTTCTCTGTTGTAGGAATATTTTCTCTTTTCTTTTGGCAGAGACTCAAAAGATTTGATAGGACAAGATCTTGTTGTATATTTTGGGTTGTATGCAATGAAATGCGCATGGAAGGGAGTGAGCTACCTCATCTCTGCCTCTCCCAGCAGTCAGGAGACCTCGCTGGGCTCTAGCACAGGATGCTGTGGGGAAAGCAGGCAAGAGAAATGATTGCTGAAAATTGGGTAGAGGCATCTTCTGTGAGCAGAAGCTCTTCTCGCTGAAGGTAGCCACACAGTTTTTGCTGCCTTCTGTCACATTTTAGCCCACCCCATTCAGTGGATGGATAAAAGTCATTCCGAGGGTTGTACGCGACCCCAGTTCTGCAGGGTTCTAAATTACTCCATGAGTCTACTCCATGAGTAGTAAGTTTACTCCATGAGTAGAGGAGGCTCCCTTCTTCCTACCTCACCCTCTTCTTTTGGAGGGTGATGGGCAGAGTGATGCAGGGGGCAGATCTTAGCACACTCATCCCTGCTTGTATGTTGCCTTTGCACACAGATAGCACACCCAAACAGGGCTGATCTCTGTTTCAAATCTTGCTTCTAAAAAAAATAATCAAATCTCACTGGTTATTAGTACAATTTTGTGAACTAATATTCTGGATCAGCTGAAGTATTGGAATGTTCCCCCCTCCCCCAGGCTTGACACAACACTCATAGATTTTACTGACATGAAGTGCCAACGAGGGGACTTGAGCTTCATTTTCAACGGTGATGCTGCACCCTCTGAATCCTTTGTAGTTTTAGACAACGAACAAAAAGTTTACCAGCGAATACATCACGAGGTAAGCTGCAGCACCCCTAGTAAAATCTTTCACAATGTTACTCAAAAACAAAGCAAAATATGTTTCCTGCTGTTTTGTGCACCAAATAAATGACTTGCTTAAAAAGTGTACAAGGTAGTTGCAAGATATTGTCAGTCTGGTATGAGACATGTAAGGCTGCAGTCCTCTGTGCCCTTACTTGGGAACGCTTCCATTGAACACAGTAGACATGTACGGAGGAGGGCTGTAATTCCACTGCCGTTTTTTCTCTTATGTTTAGTATTGCTTTGCAGGATACCTAGTTGCTTAACAGTTCTGCTGCAAACAATATTAAACTCCTTTCCCATATAGATTGCTAATGTCCTCCCAAAATATATTTATTACTTATGTAGCAGTGACAGTAATACGATGTACATCTAGGGTCTGAGAAATCAGAAGGCTGCAGAAGACTACTTTACGCGGAAGGTTTCCAAAGGCAACATGTGAATGTGTAGCTTTAGAAAGAAGCTGAAATCAAATGGAGAGTAATCTTGTACCTGAGAATGTGTATCAGTGGGAGATATGGTGTACTCATACTCACAGTGGTTAAGGCTGCTACCTAATGGAATAATTACTGGAAGGCTTCTATTTATTTCAGGCAGAAATTGGACAGGGAGAGGATAACAAATCTGTTTAAACAATTTGGAAAAAACCCAAACCACAATTAATATTCTTGCTTTCTTTCAGGAATCTGAGATGGAAACAGAGGAGGAAGTTGACATTTTGATGAGCAGCGATATTTATTCAGCAACATTATCAACCAAATCAATCACCTTCACACGTGCCCAAACAGGATGGCTTTTTCGAGAAGATAAAACAGTAAGACTTTTTAATAACTATTTTAAGACATCCATCCATCCTGTGCTAGTGTACCCCAGGGAAGACGCCTGCAAGGCAGGTGAAATGTGGGACAAACATATAGGCTGTCAGTTTTGCTTTCCCAGTCATCCGGATTGGGAGAAGGGAGGATGTTAAATGTTAGGGTTATAAGAAAAGCGAGTGAAATATATGAAAATGTGACATTAGGGTTAAGAACATAAGCAGTTGGCAGGTAGACAACAAATGAAAAGACTAGATGAGTTTCAGTAGAAGTTTTGCATTTTGGCTCAAATACTTCATGTGTTTTATTTTTTGTGTGTTTGCAGGAAAGGGTAGGAAACTTTTTGGCAGACTTCTACCTGGTTAATGGACTTGTCTTAGAATCAAGGAAAAGACGGGAACATCTCAGTGAGGAAGATATTCTTCGAAACAAGGCTATTATGGAAAGCTTGAGTAAAGGTGGAAACTTGATGGAACAAAATTTTGAGGTACAGTTAAAAGTTCTGTTTAAATTGAACATTTAACAACAGATGGCCTTTTGCTGGCCTAGTTCACATGTAATGCTAAGCCAAGCCATTGCTGAGTGTGAATGTGCAAGTGTGCAGGTACTCACAGCAGAAATCGTGACCACTTCGGTCCACTCCCAGTCCTCTGGCTGCCACACCAGCTAGAGCTTAAGCCATGGTCTGGCTTAGCATTACAGCCAAACCTAGGCACATGGTTTGTCTTGTTCCAGACAGTCCAGGAGTTATAGCCAAGGTTTGCTCTTGTATTGATGCTTGTGATTTATCTGGGGGAGACAAAAAGTATTTCTTTTGCAGGTGGCTATCCTTAAGAAATGCTTACATTTTTTTACGCAGCTCTTCAGACATGCTAACATGTGTATATTTCTGTTTCATGTCTAAATGATTGGTTGCTGTTCATTTGTCAGGAGTGCAGTGTTCTAATTTTGGATTAGCCCCAATTTACTCTTCTTCAGATTGGCAAATGTTGGAGGAAGCATGAGACACAGATATTCTTTTAGACGAGATGATGGTAGCCTACTAAGTAGTAAAGTGCTTTGATTTACAAATAATTCCCATTTGTTTTCTTTAACAGCCTGTCAGGAGGCAGTCTCTTACTCCACCTCCACCAAACACAATTACATGGGAGGAGTACATATCTGCTGAAAATGGAAAGTGAGTATTAAATACATATAGTGTGTGTATATAGCCGCTGCTATGTATATACTTAATGTCGTTTTCAAAACATAAGGGTTTGGATCAGGGCTTGGCATGAATTGAGTTCTTTTCACGAGACACTCCACTGGGAGGAGGGAGATTATTTTTCACCGATTCCTCCTTTCCCTTTGTCCTGTGAAATGTCGCCCAGGAGGACCTTAGCTGTGGGCTGGTCCACTATCCCTCAGACCTTGTGGCGGGCCGGAGAAGCAGCACCTGGGGTGGGGGAGCTGGAAGAAGAAGCAAGGGGGGCAAGTAGTCGTCCTCCCCACCATCGCTTCTCGTGGGTAGGCAGAGTGAGCTTGTCTGCTCCGCGCTCTGGCCCACAGGAGCACCAGGGCGGCGGTGGCAGGAGTAAGAGGCCATGCCATGAAGCCGGAACCCGCCACGAAGCTGAGATTCCCGGCGATGGCGATAAGAGGAAGAGGCCGAGTGGTGGAGGCTTTACCAATCAAGCGCTGTGCCTAGTTTACCTCAGTGTGGCACGGGGGACGTCTCTGCCAATCAAACGCAGCTGAGGTAAACCAGGCGTTTGAGTGGCAGAGCCACCGCCACCATCGCCGGGAGTCTCGGCTTTGCAGTGGGTTCCGGCTTTGCGGCACAGGCCGGATTTAGGACCCAAGTGGGCCTGATCTGGCTCAGGGGTCTTAGTTTGCTGACCCCTGTTCTAGGAGGTGGCGCTGCAGGCTTCAGTGGGAAGGAGGAACTGGTGAATGTTACCTTTTCTTTTCACCAGGCATGAGTTTTGACTGAATCAGGGTCCCTTCCATGAGCCGAAGCCCATAGTGTCTGTAATTTCTGGGTTAAATCCTACATGTGCATTTTATTTGGCATTACAGTGGTACCTCAGGTTACATACGCTTCAGGTTACACACTCCGCTAACCCAGAAATAGTGCTTCAGGTCAAGAACTTTGCTTCAGGATGAGAACAGAAATTGTGCTCTGGCGGCGCGGCAGCAGCAGGAGGCCCCATTAGCTAAAGTGGTGCTTCAGGTTAAGAACAGTTTCAGGTTAAGAACGGACCTCCGGAACGAATTAAGTACTTAACCCGAGGTACCACTGTACTCTTCTATGTTTTTAGCTTTTCATATATTATCTGCAAGCTGCCTTGAGTCTTGGTCTGGGGAAAAGGCAAGATATAAACATTATATAAATATGCCTTCACCCCCGAAGGCACACTTTTCCATTGTCTCCCGAGAAAGACAGATGCCAGCCGTATAAATTCAATAATACAATAATAATTACAGGGAATCAAAACCTTCTATTTTTCAAGCTTTTTTATTAAAATCGTGTTTTTTAATATATTTAGTTTTATATATTAGTTTATTTTCATTGGATGCATACAAGCAATTTCTGCAATGAAAGTATCTTTTCAATCAAATCAAATATCATCTGCTCTGGGCCTTTATTGGGGTTTAAAAGTGCACATCTGTGAAATTTAATTATCTATGAAACCAGCCATGGCATCCAAATTTATTGCATAAGGTGCTGTCCTTGGCTCACCTCATAGGTACTCATTTGAAATGTTTAGTATAGAATTGAGAACAAAGATGAATATATGAAACCATTCTTCCTATTGCTGCAGTAAAGCCTTATTAATTTGAAAATAGAAATGTCTGCTTAAAGTTGCACACACAGGTTTTAGATTGTACAGACTGACCCCAATGCGTTTAGGTCCCATTGATTTCAATGGTGTAAAATCAGTCCCTTTCTCATGGGAATCAGATACGTCCTTTATATTTGGTGTGATTTATCTTGAAGAAAAGTAGTATGATAAGATCTACTTATCCAGAGATCCATGAAACTACTCCTGAGCTCCAAATGGTTTCGTGAAAAGCAGCGTTCCGCACCCTATAGCAAACAGCTTTTGAAGGATGATTTGATAATGTGTGTAGACTGGGATATGCATGTCAGAATGCTGTTGAATGAAACTCCTATTCCATGCACATAATCTTATTGTCATTACTAGAACTAAAGCAGCTATCTCAAATTTGGTCAGTATTAGTGGCATCAAATCAAAGGCTTTTTTATCCTAGATTTTAACTGTGACAACACTGCTGTTTAACCCTCAACTCATGATATTGTATTTGTTTTAATAACATCTTAAACTGATTATATATGCCTCATTGTTTTTACTTTTTCACATGCTTGACCAAATCAGAAGTGGTCTCTTCATTTTGGACTTCCATGGGTTTGGGGTGAAATGGTCATGAAGGCTTGACTAAACACAAGATGACAAGTCTCTAATATTGATGGACTTGGAGAGCTTTGGATGACTGGATATTTTTCGGGTGCCTCAGCTTGTCCTTACTTGTAAATTTTGGAATGTGATATCTTTCTTAACACTATTCAGAGGGTTAGCTCCAGCTTTCCAGCAGCATCTCCAACTGGAGAGGATGGGGGAGGCATTTTTGCCAATTCCTCCCACCCTCCCACAGCCCCATGGGAAGATGCTCTGGAGAGTGGGAGACACCCAAACATTATCCCACCACGGGACAGGGCACTGTTGGCTTCATGAGGAAGAGTGAACTCTAATGAGACTTTTTGCTGGATCTCACTTCCTTCCAAGATTTGAGGGAGCCCTTCTCTTTGTGGAAAGATAACTCTGGATCCAATCCCAAATGTACAAGTTTAAATGTAAATATTAAAGAACAGTTCTAAGTTTCTAAACAAAATTGCACTGAAGGAAGACAGTCTGTTTCAGTATGAATTTCTTCCATACTCACACATTGGTCCAGCAGAAGTTGTTTGATTACAGAAATTAGAAAGTAACATGCTGGTATCTATTCCTTCTCTCTCTCTCCCCCTTTTTAAGGCTTCCACACTATTTCCATTTTAGTGTCCAATGGCCAGTATGGAAATAACTGTTAAACTAGTTATCATGACCATTGGGCTCCATGCCACACTTGCAAAATGTTTTTGAAACAGTATGAGGGTTTCCTCTTCAAAGTCAAAAGACAAATTCCCTTTGGGCTCATCTGAATAGCTCTTTAGATCCTAGTCCTAGATTCTTAACTGTGTGAAATCATACGGCCAAAGTGTGTATGTATATTTATATATTTCTCTTTTCTACAGACTTCTATTCAGTTGCTTTAATCTGTTAGTGCCTGGGCAGCTTGCCTGCTTTGGCAGTTTTTGCTATCTGAACTCTTCCAGGCATCATTAAACAACTTCTGTCAACTTGTTTTCCTGCACAAGAGAAATGCATTCCAATTTCTTATTGTTTTTATAAATTATGTCTCTAGGGAGGTTTTAATTTTTATTTTCTTTAACTTAGAGCACCTCATTTGGGTAGGGAACTGGTCTGCAAAGAAAGCAAGAAAACATTTAAAGCCACAATAGCCATGAGCCAAGAATTTCCTCTAGGAATTGAATCGTAAGTCTCAAACTGTCCACTACAAAAGTTTGTGAAAGGGCATGTGATTTAGCTAAAATACGCTGATATGTATAAAATTTTGCTTGTTCCAAAGACTGCGGTATAATACATTGTCATAGAATAAATGGGAAAACATGTTGCCTGCCATAGGTTCACCTCTACAATGATCCAATTTTTTTGTAGTTTCTCCAATATTCTTAAACGTAAAGTTCTCAGATTTTATCCAGACGTCTCAAGTCCTCTGTATTCTGTTCTCAAATCTATATAAAAAAAATGAAGTGTGTATGATTTATTCTGCATCTAAGAGCCAAAGAGCTTTCCATGTTTTGGCAACTTTTTCAAGTAGAAGAAAAATCTGGGGTGAAGGAGGTTGAACTTTGGCTAGGAGGATTGTGGGACAAGGAATAGGAATCGTAAGGGTGGGGTTGAAATTATGGAAGTTAATGAACCCCTGCAAGAATGGGCACTGGAGGCCTTGTAAGCAACATGTTGGGTTCTGAATCCTTTCAGCAGTGTACCCATACTAGTACATTCGCTCTACTTATGATCTGAATAAGTTAGCCACTTACATAGATGCTGTGGAGGAGATGATGTGAAAAAAATTAATGAGAGATATTTGGAATATATAGTGATTTGGAAATGTCTAATTTTTGAAGTGTGATGCTTTTCCAGATCTTTTATTATTTGTGTGCCCTGATGGGAAGTTTTCCGACATCTATAAAGAAAAGTTCCTAAACTGGAATTTTGGAAGATTCTTCCTGTTATGATTCAAAAGGAAGCTTGTTTTAAGCTTGACACTTTACTACTGGAGTTCTTAATAAGTTTTAGTTTCGAAACCTATTGAAATCCTGAGATTTAAAACTCACCTAACAGAAAATAAATGAGTGCTAAAACTCAGTTTTACCCAAAGGAGAAACAGTCTGGAAATCCTCCTACCAAGTCATTTGAAGCTCACTGCAGTTTGAATGCTCAGTTGTGACTGTCTCTGAGCTGCATTGGACCAAAGTTATGCCGGACTATTTAGCTTACTCTTGCTTAACCTGCATTGTGCTAACAAAAATGGTTCAGTGTAATTACTTGATTTGAATCAGTGGGCATGAACAATAGCGTCTTTCCCTCAGCATGTGTCTTGGCTCAGTTTGCAGTGATTTGCTGAGATGACACCTCTTTTTCTTACAGTGCACTGATTAGGAGTGTGTGGGTAAATCCTAAAGCTGCTAAGAGATGAAATTGTTACATGTGTGTGTTTCCCCCCCAGGTTATTGAATGTTTTAGAAGTAATTGCACCCTTCAAGCACTTTAACAAACTGCGGGAGTTTGTGCAGATGAAACTACCACCGGGTTTTCCTGTAAAGTTAGGTGAGCTGTCGAAGTGTATTTCATCAATTAAAAGGGACTGTCTGCCCTGCCAAGAACATGGATTGTATTTAAAAGCCTTTTAAACTTTGTGGTGAGAAATGCAGTGGGCTGTCACTCAGGCTTTAGCAGGAAGATAGTCAGATCCTGGAGTGAAACTAGCATGCCATTTCATAGTGTACTGAGTGGAAAGTACACAATAATAGAAAGTGAAGTTATTGCATGAGGGCAACGTAGGAAACACATTTAGCATTTGGAGATACAGTGTATATGGAAGGGATATTAACCCTTTTCTGCATGCCCATAGTCTCTGATGAAAATCACTTGCTTTCTTCATAGCCTTACTTCAAAACTAGTGAATTTTGGCCAATGAGAAGTGTGGCAATAGAGTAAGGCTGGAGACAGTCAGCATTTCACAAGAGAGGCAAACGTGGTTTAATATCTTAGGGCCTTGTCCCCTCTGATAAAGCAGGCTAGTAGGTTTTCCCAAATATACAAAAACCTGCAGAACTATTTATCCAAAATCCAAAAATGGGATCAACATACACCACAAGCAATGATTCAGTTTTCAAGATGTCAGCCCTTGTGAACAAAATTTGTCTGCCTGCTACCCAAAGTTTCTGCAGAAGCTTACTGGGTGTCATAGAAAACACATAAGTCACACAGTCAGTGCCCAGGGATCTGCTGTGTTATGATGGTACAGAGTTACACCGAGTTTGTCAGTGCTTTAACGTGGTTGGAGGCTAACATTGTGCTCTTTTCTTAACAAATGAGAACAGTGAGGAGTGCAAGTATTTGCTAGAAGTGTGAACAGAGTTGGACAATGAAGATTTTTTAAAATATATTTTCACTCTGCCCTTTAGGGCAAGCAATCTCAAGCTACTTTACAATAAGTTAAAAACAATTTACACATATCCCTCCAGAAAGGACCAGAACCGCTGTAAACTCTGCCTCCAGCCCCTTCTCTGACACGCTGTTCCAGACAGATTACCAGGAAGTTGAGCAAGTGGGCTGGTGAATCCTTTTCTGCCACAGAAATGCCCTTTTCCATTGTGCCTTTTCTAACCTCTCAATCCTTTGCTCTGTTCTTCCTAGATATACCTGTATTTCCAACAATCACAGCCACTGTGACTTTTCAGGAGTTTCGCTATGATGAGTTTGATGAATCCATCTTCACTATTCCTGATGACTACAAGGAGGACCCTAGCCGCTTTCCTGATCTCTAACTTAACTGGAAAGTTAGCAGTAAATAAAAAAAAAATACCAGCATGCCACAAGGAGACAGGGAGAGAGAGGATGCAGGTAGCCCCCAGACATCTGTCTAAAAGTGGGTGAAGTACGAAGGGACAGAACTCGCTAAAATGAAACCAGAAAGGGAACACACCGTGAATCTCAGTCAGTTGTACCATATAGCAAGCATCCACCTAGTGTCTAAACGAAAGCTGGTCTCCTGCTGTGTCACATGCATTTATACATCAAGACCTGCAAGCATGATAGCCTGGCACCTCAGTAAGTTCCCCCTGCCCCCCCCCCCCGAAAACTTACATAACAGCTATAAGGACTGTAATTTGTTCTTAATTTTTTTACGTTTCTCGGTAATAAAAGCACCCTTGGACCATTAGCATAAAGAACTAAAATGTCTTACCTGGCTATTAGCCCTTTAAAATACCCATCTTACTTAAGCTGCTCTTATAACCTTCCTTGGAGCTTTGTTTTCATATATTGTAAATTCTGTAATATTTGTTCAGTAAATTGAGCATATAGTAGAAGGAATTGATTTTCTGCAGACGAATGAACCAAATGGTAAGCATTTAAACAGTTGCATTCATTTACTGCAATACGTGTCAGAATTAGAGCCTTCACTCTGCAGGGAATAAGGTACCTCCTTTAGCACCTTAGTGCAATTCATTGTGGTGCTATTCATATTCTCCCCCCCCCCCCGCCGGCAACCTATCATTTCTCCAGTGAAAGTTGTTACTAATCTTATATAAATCTGCAGATATCCCCTCTGCCCTCCCCACCCAAGCTGGTTGGAAATGTCCTTGCTGTGTTCGTTGGAGAGCATGCTTGGAGATTATTAAACAGCCCACAGGTTGAATCGCTGACATTCTTTTGGGTTCCTCAGAGCCATAAAAGCTGCCCATCAAACCTACTAAACTTGTATTTGTTATCCAGTAGTATTTGGGAATATATTGAATATATTACTACAATAATCTTGGTTTACGCTTTCATTTCCCAAAGTGCAAACCTAGATGTGAATAGGGATTGCAATAGATTGGGGATGGAGAGTACAAAAATGAAAGTACAAGAATAATTAAGGTATTTCCAGCATGGGTAGCTACAGAAAGAAGAATGTTCATTTTTATTCAGAAGGGTTGTTGTTTTTTTAATAAAAAAAATTAGAATCTTCATATGGTTCCACTGTATGAAACTTGAAGAGAAACTAGCCTTTTTTGCTCTACTGGAAAGAATGTGTCCAGAATTGTCAGTACTATGTTCATTTGTATTCCAAGGCTTATTAGCTTCCAGTGATGTGTAAATGTACAGAAATGTAAATATTTTCAAAGGTATATTCTTTGTGCAGTCTAGTCATTTTTTTCTTCTTTTGGAAACTGCTCAAGTCACTTTCAGACTTAAGCCACTATGCTAGTTAACACACCCAGTGCTGGTGATAACTTGGAATGTCAAATGGGCCGAGGTGAGTCACAGTGCACAGTAAAACCAGACTCATGAGCCACATAACCTTTGCCAGGAAAAAGGTTTCAAGCATATTCCCATGTCCTATAGCTTTGTACTGTTGCAGTGTGCAGAGAGGAAACTCACGAGAAAAAAAATCTTCATGACCTAAAATAGGGGCCCAAATGTTGGGCCCAATTCAACAAATACTGTAAATTTGTTTAAAGCTTCAATCCTGAGTGATGTTGACAGTGAAGACTGACAGTTCTGCTGGCTTAGTATATCATTGTAGCTGCCATATTGTGGAAAGTTCCATTTCACTACCAGTATCCACTGTCAGAGGATATTGTCTGCCTGTAAATAGAAAATGAACTTTGAAGGCAGAGCTGTTTTGTCAATATTTTTTATATATATAAAAAAATCATGGCGTTTCCCCTGCCAGATAATTTCTGTAGGAGACATTGGATTTGAAGGTGCTTGACACTTCATGTTACCCATCCTGGGAGTATTTCATAAAACAGCTGAGATGCTTAAAATGATATTTACAATGCTGTTCTCACACCAATGAATGGTGTGTGGTATGGGCTTGATAGGTGATGGCCACTAAACTGTGGAAATATGCAATTGGTCATCTCCTACATATGTAAAATTACTGGATAAATAATGCCAAAGTTGTTTTTCATCGAGTTCTACAAAAATAAATGTTAGCCCATGAACTGTCAGACTAATGTCTAGCAAGTGGGTCTCCTTTCACGGTAACAAAAAACAATGAACTTTGTGCTGTTCAAGTCACAACCTTGTGTCCTTCTGTGAAGAAGGGCTTAAACCGGGTAGAGGTGCTGCACCATTTTGGAGGACAGAAGTGATTTCAGAGCAATGTTATTCTGTTACACCCCTACTTTAAAGATTTCAGTTTATGTTGTATTTCATCCCATTAAAAAAAATTGTAGCTACATAAAGGGAGTTTAGTTTTGTTCCAGTAGTGGATTTTCAGGAAGAAGCAGCACCCATTGTTGCTGGCGAAACGTCTGCAAGCAGATGCATATACAAGCAGATCTCTGGTATGCATCAAGCTCCTGGTATGTCAATTGAGGTAGTTTAGCAACCCATGCAATAGGAATGTTGTACATTGACTCTGGGGAAAAAAAAACCTCAGTAAAGGGAGCTCCATGCCCGCAGTAATATTCCCAAGAGTTTACCGCTGGATTAGGAAGTCTTGGATCTGAGATTTTGATACTTTGTTATTAAAGAAGAGTAGAGATAAATGAATCCAAATTATTTGGCACTTAGTAGTTAAGCACTTATATTTTCTGACATAGCAGTGTCACAGCTAGGAACTTCAGTTGGGCATTATTACTGTGTCCTGGAGAACATTTGAATCTTTCTCAAGGATTTTTTTATCTCACAAGGGTATTGGGAAAGCAGGGTGGGGGGGTGTATTGTGAAGCAGCATTCATGCAAACTGTGCTAAAGTATCGCAATAGAAGAACCAGAAAGAGGCCAGATTATAGGTTAAGTGCCTCTTGCATGCTTATAGGTCATTGTTGGATATAACATCTGTAGGAAGCAAGAGTGTAAAGGAAGTAGCATTCTAAATATTTTAGACTGATGCAAAAGTATACATGAACTTGACTTTTCTTTGAGGCTTTTGAAACTTCTCTGAAGTACCGTATGTCCTCTTAGAAACCAAGCAAAGTGTATTGGTAGGCATAAATATGGGATCTTTTAAAAAAGAAACCCCCTGAGCTCTTCCTTAACCAAACTCAGTTTTACTGGTCTTCCAAATTATTGCTTTAACTTGTGGCAAAGGGAATAATCTTTCTTTCCAAGCAGCTGATGTTTTGTCTCCTTATTTAAGTTTTAAACTGCAATTGATGGATACCTAGCAATTTTTATCAGATAGTACAACTGTGGATATAAATCTGTGCTGGAAACCTACCTTAAGTTGAAGCATAATATATTCAAAAAGTTCATTTTTTAAATATATACTTGTTGATTTTGATTCATTAAAAGTTAATTACATTATTTAAACTTTATTAACAAACTTCCTATAATGCTGCAAATTTTCTTTTGACAGTTTATAATTGTGAAAACCTAATGTCATTTTTTTTTTGTATATTTCATGTGTTCTTTGTCTAATCTAAACTCACCTTCACTAATAGTGTTTTTGGTTGTACCACTTAGAATAAAGACCAAAAGATGCTGTTTGCTTTTGAGACTGAACATACGGACATTTTCAGAAATCTATTCTACCATGTGTGGACACTTCCTCCTTATTAGAGGAAGGCTAAAGAAAAAGGATGTTACAGTGTATCACTTTCACAAGGACATTTTATTGGTCAATTTTTCAATAAAATCCTCAATTTTCAGTGCATCTTTGTTGTTTTCAGTCTCTAACTTTATGGGGTGAGCCTTATATTCATCAAGATGAAATCAGCTGAGCAGCACACTATATTGACACTTTAGTCTTTCCTTTTGAGACTAGTCAAGGAGTCTTTGTAAAGGAGAGTGAGCTTTTTTTCCTCCTCAGCAGGATTCTACTCAAGACGACAGCTTCAAAAATGGGTACGAAATATCTCTTTTGGCACAGAACGTGGGAGCCAAGGAAATTCAAATCGCACAACCAACCAATTCATTTCAACAAGATATCCTCAGCAGACCTACGAAGTAAAAGATCCCGCCAAAGCATTCCCCTAGATATAAAATGCTCGTTTGTGAACAGTAGCAGATTGTTCAGTTCATGGTGTTGCCTCCAAGCTAACAGCACAAATGTGGAGGCCCTATTTGTTAAACGGTAGTATCTCTACATACCATCTACCTGGCTAAAAGTTGATCAGTGATGGCCACCCTTTTCACGTTGCCCAAGAGGTGACAAGCTGCATACGCCAGGACCTCCCTCTCACAGCACCTGTGTGGAATGGTGCTGGATTAGCAGCTACCATGTGTTTCAGGAGATTGTATCATAACTGCTGTCATAACTTGAGGTCATGGTCTATACGGGATTGAAGGTCAGCTTTGACATAGACCAGAATGAATTTTGATTCTTGGGGAAATGCCAAAAAACGACTGTTTTGCAGACAACTTTGCTCAGGAATGCTCAGCTTCAGGAATGCTGCATCAGTGTGCATGCTGCTTTACAGAAGTATATAGTCAGTCTACATCTGAGCCACACTTATTTCTATATGCAGGTTTTGAGTCACTTGCTTTTTTTATTATTCCATTTTTCACAAGCTCGCCAAGGGGCCAAAATAGACGTTTAAAAACAATGAATCATATTTGCATGTCTAAATAAATAAAGGCATTGGAGACCCAATGATGACCCCTAAGCTGTTCGACAGAGAAAAGAAGCAGTTTCCACCCTTAACAGCTGTGTGTTGTGTGCACACAGTTTGGGGGAAATGTTATGCATCTCCTCTCTGCATTCCTAGACTAGTTCCCCATCATATAGCTATTTTTCAAAAAACAAAACTTGGGAAGGTGTGAAACTACAATCACATTTAATGCATCATCTAGTTTGGCCCTTAGGAGCGCCAAAACAGTTTCAATTTACTTTTGAGACCTCAGCATAAATGGACTGCTTTTGAATTGCTTTGTATAGTCACAAATAACCACAACAATTAACCAAGACTTCCAGCACATACTCATCAGTGGAGCTATCTAAAGAGCGCTTCATTATCTTCTGAGGGTAAGGTTACATTTTTTCTAGGAAAAAAAAAGGCTGGGAGACATTCTTTATATACTTCACTATATTGAGAAAATACCTCACAGTTATTTAGAAAGTTACATATCCATAAATTCTAAGAAGTTATTCTAAATAGCAATTTTCACTGTAAAACACCTGTGGAAAAATGTCATTTTCATATGCTACTTGTGTTAAATTTATAAAATTCAAACAAATAATGTAGGTCAGGCATGGCTACCCTGTGACTCTCCACATGATGTTGGACTACAATTTCCATCATCCTAACCCCCAGCCATATTGCTGGGAGTTGAGAGTGCAACAGCATTTAGAGGGTCACAGGTTACCCACCCAATATGGTTACTAACATGTAACTTCTATCAGCCTCCACTGGTTATCAGAGCAAGTTTTCTTTGACAGATTGGCATTCAGAATGAATGGCACTTGGATGTTACCTTATTTTCCCACTTTTAAAAAATAAGAGATACAGGAGTTGACATTCCAGTGATAACGAAAGCTTTAGACTACATTGTATATTTCTTCTTTTAAGGACTTGCTGTAACACTTTTTTTGTTTGTTCTCCCATTCCCAAAGTAATGTGGGAAATGCCTGGAAGCAGAGTTATGCATCAGTTTATGCCTGCTCCAAAGTGGAAACGTGAATAGGAGACAAGTGAGGTAATGCCATACAAGTCAATAGCATAAATAGATACATGTACACTGTAGTACAAATACAAGTGTATATTTAAGGGTTTTATTATCAAAGTCTTGTAAAACAATTTCAGAAACTGTACATCAACATGGCACAGACTGTAGCCTACTTTTGTTTTTACCAGCACAAAAGTAAATGCTCCAAAAACGTCCAGAACTAAAAGAGGTTGCCCAACTACTTTGCATAATAACAGGAAATCACTGTGTGCAAAAGGTTACTACTTCAGTGACTGTAACACAAATTTATTAGTTTATACAACTTGCGATCAAGTACATTATCAAGTAGACTTGTTTTAAAATCATCATGTTTTAAAATTATCATGAAGTTCAATTTTTTTAAATGCACTATCCTTTTTTGCAGGGTTTTTACACATACAAACAAAATGAAATAAACGCAGGTTATGAAGAACTAACTACACAAGGTTCACTCCCTCCTGTCTTACAGAAGTTTTGCATTACTATCTCAAGAAGTCCAAGTTGTCAAAAATCAAACACACCACCTGAGAAGGATTTAGACTCGAAGTTCACCTTACATTGGGCATCAAAAAAGGCTAGTGCATTTCAACCTTGCCAAAGCCAAACAAATCCACAACAAAAAGATTTAGCCACAAGGCTAAAAAGGTTATCTATCTCTATCAGAACGTTTGTTTCCAGATGAAGCTAATGTTAGTTTCTTTGTCTACATTTAAGACCCTTAGTAGATCCACCATGTTGTAGGAGATGAGGATGTTCTTGCCACAGTTAACATGCAGCCAGTGCATTCCCTATTTTGCTCTATTACCGCAAATGAATCAAACTCTAGAAACACTATTGTAGGTGAGCTGGTTTACTAAAAAGATCATACAACACAAACAGTCCATGCCTGCCAAAGATGCATGCAGCTTTTTGCTCAAAAATGAAAAAAGCAGCACCAAGTTTAATAAGAACTGCTGGGCTACTCAATTCAGTTTGGCCAATAACAAGAATGGAAACCCAGACATCACTTTCTCTAAAGCTTTTGATGTAATTATTTAATATCAGGAGCTTTACAACCAGTTATAGTTACAGCTGTGTACATCTAGCTTAAAAGGTTAAACAAGTACAGCATAAAGGAATCACACAGGAATGACACTGATGCATGTCGGCAACTGTTTTCACTGCCAAGGCAATATTCAGTCACTCATATCCATATCCTCTTCATGATGATCATCCCCATTGACTTTGGACTCCCTTGTTGTATCTCCGCTCCCTTTTTCGGCTGGTGACTCCCTATGTTTTGGGGAAGTAGAATCTGCTGCCTTCTCCTCCTTTTTCTCTTTTTCACTATCATAGCCTTGTTCTTCTTCATCATAATCCCTTGTGACCTGCTTTGCCAAGATAAAAAACAAAGCAAAATATGTAAGACATGCTTAAAGGCTCTTGGGATTCTAGGATTAAGTAGGGCATTGCACAAACAAACAAAACAGATTTTTAAAGCATACTTTGACATCCTTGTCACTCTCTGACTTTCTCTCTCGATCCTTCTCTTTGTCTTTACTCTTTTTCTTCTTGCTTGTTGACCTCTCGCGTTCATCCCTGGTTCTCTCCTTGTCTTTATCCTTTTTCTTCTCTTTTTTGTGCCTAAGGCAGTAAGATAATTCAAGAAACTGAGAAATATAGGCATTTTGTAGGATCAGTGAAATATTTCAGTTCTCCTCCCTGCCCCCCTTCAAGTAGCCAGAAGCCAAATTTGAACAAAAAGTATGGTTATGGCAAGCTGTAAATCCAAAACTGGTTCTGCCGAGGGGTGAGATTTTTGCTGGACTGATCTGTTGGTAATATTCAGATTCAAGCTAAAGAAATTTACTCTTGCCCATAATTCTATAAAAGCTAGTTTACTAAAACCCATCCAAACAATTCCACTCTCCTTAGAAGTATATCAAATTATTCACACAAAAATATCAACCGTATTGGCTACAAGCACTAAAATGAATGTAACAAGCCCTCCTATCAATCTGATTTTAGTTTTTAAAATACCTTCTCAGCCCAAAATTTTAAACTATTTTATGTTTTGGAAAGGGATTTGTCTGTCCATCTGTTCTCTATAGGTGCAGCTGCCTCTTGAGATATCACTGCCAAACAAAGTGGGGATAGTGATCTTTGTAAATGTTTAGATGCTGGTTGACATTTTAAATCAAGTCAGCAGAGAGAAATGTCACTTCTTCAATTTTTGGCACAGGTTTGGTTGCTTCTCGCAATATCATCACCAAACTTAGCATGAGGGTTCCTTCGGCGGGACAGCAGACTTCGTTGCTACTTGGCACCGTTGTGAATCAAGGTGGTGGACTGAAACATCACTTTAGTGTGACTTTGGCCATTTTGACATAGCTTCGGCCACCTCTCAAATTACCATTACCAGAATCACCACAAGGGTTCTGGGTGCCATTCTGAATCAAGATGGTAGACTAAGAAATTATTTCACCCAATTTTGGGTGCGATAGGTCCAACTCACAAACTACACTGTTCCTTTCAAAAACACAGTATTTTTTGTTTCTAAAAAATCACAGGCAGCATCAGGCACTAGCCGCTAATTAACCATAAAGTAGGACAACAATGGAGACACTAAATAAACCAAGATGTGTACAGATATAAAAAAGAGGAAATTCTACAACTTATATGGTCACCAATTCTGACATGATGTTATATAGCAAAGAACATTTATAAAAATAACATAATAAAAGCTATAATCCTTTTAACATATCCCAGTATATACCATTGTTTGCTCAAACGGCCACAGTCATGGTAATCTAAGTACACTTATTAACAAAATAACATGCTCCAAGGATTTCCTTGCAACAATGAGACAGCTGCCTTCTCACTGTGTCCTCACTGTGTCCAAAGCAGAAGTCTACAGTTTATGGATTTGTTAAACAAACAAACAAACCTTTTTGGTGAAGGAGACCTGGACGGCTTTCTCTTGGGAGACCTGGGCTTTTTAGGTGACCTAGATCCACTTCTGCTTCTTCTGCGCCGTCTTTCTCTATAATTAATAAGAGAAGTCAAGATGCCTTCAAATAAACATCTCCATTGTTTTTTAGTATCACTTTAACATTCCCATCATACCCATGTTGTCTATACAGAACCAGGAGGGTCTTGAAGAGGGAGGTACAGCAACGACTTCTGTGCAAGAGAAGTCTCAGGTTGCGTGTGTGTACTTCGTCAAATGAGGATACATAAGCCTGGGGGGAGGGCGCATGGTCCCACTGTTGCTTCAACTGCTCCACTGGGGCACAAACATGGGGAAGTTAATACCAGCTACGTAAACACTAGAAGCGTTTGTATGCTTCTGGTGCAGCTTAGGAGCTGCTGTAAGTGCGAGCTTTTGTCACTAAAGAATAACTATCGCCTTTCTTGGTTGGGTGTGTGGGGGACAGCTGACCCTTGGACAGGATTTTCAGGGAGAAGGTATGGGGTGAGGAAGGGAAGGTAAAGATCTCTCACATCAGCTTGCTTTCTGCTCACACAGTGTCAGATACAACCCTATGGTTTTGTTACTCCTTAGAAATGGAAAGTAAAAGGGGGCTATGTGTATAGGAAAGAGCAACCTGCCTACCTACAGTTCAGACTGCAAGATGCCTGCATGAAATGGGTCTGCTGGCTCTCAAAACAGTGAAAACTTACATAAATGAACTCATTAAGTTTGTTTTACATTATCTTTGTTATGTGAAGCCCTGTAGTTCAAAGAAAATGCTTTTCTTTGATATTATATAACCCTCTTTTGGTCTGATGCAGCAGGATATGCACAATTACTTTTGCAAAGTAAATACAAGTTTATAGATTATACGGCACCTGCTTGTGCTTCTGGATCGTCTGGCTGTGCTGTAACTCTTTGGTGGAGTTTTAGACCGTTTCTTCTCTTTCTCTTCTTTCTTTTTGTCTCTAAAAAACCAATTAGATAAAAAAGGTACAAGCAGATTAGCTCTCTCACTGTCCTTGCATGATGAATTTATCAAACTCCTGTAGCTATAACTCTGACTTTCTAATAGCCAAGATTGTAATTCTGATACTTTTCGTATTGAAGGATGTACTAAGTTTCTAGGGATTACCTGGGTTTGGATGTGCTCCGAGACCTTCGAACACGCTCTCTGGAATGCGACCTCCGTCGCCGAGGACTTTTAGATCGTCTCCTGCTTCTTGATTTTGAGTGAGATCGTCTCCTTGATCGGCTTCTTGACCGTCTATTGAACAGAACAATATTTAATATTCATCTTACTGTATTGTACTGTACTTTACTTACTGTGATTGAGTTGTCCCATAACCAACTTCTCAATTTATCTCAATGAAGTTGACCTTAAAAGTTACCTTAAAAGTTAGAAAAGTTACCTTCACAATAATTGTGGCCATCTTTTGATGCAACTCTTTCCAGCACCAACCATGCTAAATTGTTAGTTTTAATATTCAAGAAATGCAGCTTAATATGTTGAATCAAGGATATAATCAGGGTTTGAGAACATGTTCTGTGCAATGTAATTTCACCCATAACCTGGTAAAAGTTTGCCCTTTTACTCACTTTCAAATCCTAGATACACAAAACTCTTTTCTATTGTCATATATTTATAAAGGAGCATAACAAGAGAAATATCCTAAAGCACTTTGATTTTGGACTGTCAATGATCCCACCTCACTAAATTTTACCTGTGTCTAGAAGAAGATGGAGTTCTCCTCCTTCTTGAACGTGATCTGGATCTTGAATGCCTTCTCTTGTCATCTTTTTTATCTGGAATTAAAATATTAAAAAGTTGGAATCCTTTCATTATCATATGACATCTATGTTTGGCTGCCCATCTTAGGGGGCACTCTGTACAAAAAGCTGAAAGTGAATGAGGTTTTTTTTTTACTCAAGAGAGAAAAACCATCAATTCCTACATCTGAATTCTTTAACACAACCATTCTATGAAATTGCAAGTTTACATTCATTAAGGGATGAGGAACTTTCAAAAAAAAATTTAAAAGCCAAAGTGCCTAAAATCTACGAGCAGGCCAAAGTTTTGTTCAACGCTGAGATCTTAAGAGCTGCCCTGCTGGATCACATCAAAGGTTTATTTAGCACAGGATCCGATCATCTGCAGAAGTCTATTTGCTTCCTATGAGGGGCCCATAAGCAGGGCATGTGAACAAAAGGCTTCCTGGTGGTGTTACTTAGCAAGTGGTATTTTCAGGAGCATACTGCTGCCGATCTAGGAAGTAGCATACATCCATCATGACAAGTAGCCACTGATATCCTTATCCTCCATGAATTTATTTGCCCTTTTAAGCCCTCTAAGTTAGTAGCTAGCCATCACCATGTGTGAAGTACCGCCTTTTGTCAGTCCTGAATCACCCAGCATTGAGTTTTGCTGGATGACCCCACAATGAAAAAAACTCTACTTCATGCATAAATGTTATACACCTCTATCACATTCTTCCTTATTCGTCGTTTTTGCTAAACCAGATAGCTCCATACATCATATTTCTTTGTAGAAGAACTGCCCATTTTGATGGGCATCATGTTTTTCTGCTCTATGATATCCTTTTTTGAGACTAGGGCTGCACAGTCTTCCAAGTGTGGTGACACCACAGGTGTATGAAATCATTATGGTCTCTTTTTCTAAACTATTCGTAACACAAAATTTGCCTTTCACAACTGTTGCATGCTGAGTTGATCTTTTTCATGGAGCTACTCACAACAACTACATAATATCTTTTCAGGTCAGCCATTGCCAGTTCAGAACCTATCAGCATATGGACAAAGATAGCACCAATTCGCCTCACTTTATACTTTCTTCCACTGAACAGCATTTAACAATTCATTGCCCATTCATTGACATTGGATAGATCTCTTGGAGCTCTTCTCAATCCCATGCCCCCATTTTTACCATCCTGCAGAATTTGATGTCATTGGCATTCTAACAACAAGTAGTTTTTGTAATGCAAGAAAGACAGTCAAGATCAGTTTACCTGGCTCTATAGCAGCAGAAATCAGGGATTGTGCTTCTCGTACTCGTTTCATGGCTTCTTCTATTTCTTTACTGGAGGTATCTGTTTTCAGACTTGGTGAAACGAGACCTGCAGCTACATGGTTCAGCCTAGAAACCAAAAATATATCATTTACTCCCATTTACATTGAAAATGGTAACAAAGGAACTGACAGATGATTAATAAAACAGGAGTCCCCACCCATAGGCTCATAACACGACACAACACAAAAGGAAAAAGTGATGGTAAGAAAACATTTGATTGATGGCTCAATCAAACATGGACACTAATTCTAAAAGTTTCAAAGTTTGTATGCAGTTGGGATTAAAATCGTGGCGGGAGACAAAAAAACCAAAGGAAGAGAAGCATCTTAGTAAAACCAATAGAGTGGGTCCTGCTCCCCATCTCTGTTTATCCAAATCTGGATGAATAGGTAGCTAGTACGTATATTCAACTCAAGTGACCAAAAATACAAAATCAAAACTTCAATATAACCATTAAAAGCAAAAAGACAAGTTAAGAACTGGCAACGTAATAGGCCTTAAAAAATGTTGCTTCCTCTGTAATAAAAGATGTTGGTTTCCACAATAAAAATACTCTAGAGGCTCTCTACAAACTGACCTCCGTTTCCTGTGAGCATGGATCACACTGCCCCATAGTTAATGGTTTATCATGAATGCCAAGACAGCTCCCAATTTGCTCCTCTCTCCTGTAGTGTGAATGGAACAGCAAAGCATGATCCCTGGCTTAGCGCTACATCTGAACTGAGAATCATGGTTTGCTTCACCCAAATAAACCATGATCCTTTATTTGGATGTAATGCTAAACCAGGGATTATGGTTTGCTGCTCCCACTCAGACTGTGGGAGAAGCAGAGGGAAAATCATATGTACACAGTAAACCATTAACTATGGTTTATCATGATGTGCATGCACTGCCATTCTCCAGGTGTGTTTTACTCTCTTTTTATCTTTTACACTGCTTCAATGGCTTTAAGCATATGAAGTGTCCTATAAATTTATTTTATAATATGATACAGTTTAAACATCAAAATTGAAACTTACTTTGGATCCACTGTGCTCATAAGCTTTAGTAGTTGATCTGCTGCAAGAGACTGTAAAGAAAATTAATCAAAAATTGCTTTTAACATTGAAAGAAGTCGAAAATTTGCAGAAGGGAAGGAAAGAATATCCAAACAGCCCCTAAATCTAACCCAAATGAGCAGACATTTGCAGATTAAAGAAGCGAATATGCAAAAAAAAAATCTGTGTCTCATGGAAGTAGTCACCTAATGTTCTCTGATAGGGTCACAGTGTTCCAGGCATAGAACAGCAATTTTCTTTCTGACCTGTAGTGGTTAATGTCAGCACTTAATTCTCAACTGCATTGATTGAGAGCGTCCAGTTTGCTGAAGAACTGGTCTTTATTTTACTGTTTGTTTAAAATGCCAAGGGTTTAACAGTTAAGCTGTTGAGTGAAAAGAGCAAAGCTAAACTTTTGCTATGTTTGTAGCAATTGTTTTCTAAACATTAATGGTACTTTAATCTAATTGACAGATGTGGTTCTTGTCAGTAATGTTAGATTTTAAAGTTGCAATGCACATTTAATTCTCAATTGTGCCTATAGTTTTATTTTACAAGCTACATTATATATTAAGCTTGACTACGGGTCAAAAGTTCTTATATAGCTAGTCTCCAAGGTGGATAGCTATGGGCTTTTAAAGTTAGCCAGTGCAACATAATCCTAATCTGTTTAGTGTGAAATCAGTTGCACTGAGTTTACTGAGACTCACACTTTAGAAATTTTGCTCCGGATTACAAGTTTTCTACATAACCTTTATAATAGATAGGTATGCGACTCTAAAGATTCCAGCAATTTTCATCTGCAAAATTTTTAAAGGTAAGCAAATCTAATCAAATCTAGCCACACTAGGAAATAGGAGAGTGGGGGTCAATTGACCATAGATATAAATATAGAGCTTGCCTGCGTGATGCCCTGTTTGAGTAGAGAGAACCCCTAAAGAGAATGAGTAAGAGTTCATAATACAGAATATGCTGATGAAGTAACAATAACTAACTCTTGCAAAACTTTGGCTTTGAGGACAGGCCACATGAATACAGTCATACCTCGGGTTGTGAACGCAATCCGTGCGGGAGGCACGTTCACAACCCGCAGCGCTGCATCTGCACACGCATGTGACACAATTCGGCACTTCTGCACATGCGTTGAAACCCAGAAGTAACCTGTTCCGGTACTTCCGGGTTTGGCGCAGTCTGCAACCTGAAAACGCGCAACCCGCAGTGTTTGTAACCTGAGGTATGACCGTACGATTTTAAACACACAATCCATTTCATTTATTTAAGAAAATCTCCATCAAATAAAACTTTTAAAGCAAAATAAAATATATACAAGAAACTCTGCCAGTGGGTAGTGCTACCCTGTGTTTTATATATCAAATGGGTCATATGAACATGAGTAATGATAAAGACCAAAGTTTCACCAAATGTTTTGTCCGGATTTAGCTTTATAGGCCCTGATCCATTACTGGGCTGAGATAAAGATTTAACAAATCAACTGCTTCATCTGTATTATATGAAATGGAGGAATAGTGTTGGGTATCAATGACACTGGATCTCAAATCTTGCATTTTCATGATGTTAAAAAGCAGAGTTTGAACCCTGCAGGATTAAACAAATGTAAATTCCATGGAGTCTCTAAACAAATGGGGCTTGGGGAGATAGCTACAAATCTATAGAAATAATAGAAAGACTAATTATTGTAATTTTTATACTGGAGGTGTAAAGCTTGATGTAAAATCATGTTTAACTCATTGCTGAATGTTCTTGGTTAAGTATCAGTTTCATTAAATTCTAGATCAAAGCAGTAAATAGTGTCCAAAGCAGTATATAGTAGAGCCTAAACAAATAAAAAATGCTTCAAAATCAATATGAAATGTTTCTTTAGATTTGAAATTTAGATTGATACAGCAAAAATTAATATTCCAGGTATGCTGCACTCTACAACATCTGTAAAGGAAGGCACTGTCTATTACAGATAATACTGGATGGAGGTGTAATGCTGAAAATACCTCATTGAGACATACAGTGGTGCCTCGCAAGACGAAATCAATCCGTTCCGCGAGTCTCTTCGTCTTGCGGTTTTTTCGTCTTGCGAAGCACAGCTATTAGCGGCTTAGCAGCTATTAACGGCTTAGCGGCTTTAAGAAAACAAGGAAACAAAGGAACAAAGGAAACAAACTCGCAAGACGTTTCATCTTGCGAAGCAGGCCCATAGGGAAAATCGTCTAGCGAAGCAACGCAAAAACCGAAAAACCCTTTCGTCTTGCGCGTTTTTCGTTTTGCGAGGCATTCGTCTTGCGGGACACCACTGTATGGTATGAACTTCTCCAGTGGTCTGAAGTTGCTGTCCATATCAATTTTGTAGTGGCAAAAATACTTTATATTTGCAGGTGCTCATGTACTTTGAAATTATATTCCCACAGTACAGAAATTAAAGGCACAACCAAAAAATGGATACTGCGAGCCCTTAGTTGCTGAAAGACTTATACTGCAAGCCTTAAAGGATAAACACCTGCTATCTGCATGTAATGGTCTGAGGACCTCGCTGCCCTGGCTATATCTGAACATATGTCTTACAGACACCAATTTCGTGTGGGTACCTATTTGGATTATTGACACAAGATGGCTGCACTGATGGCTACTGTACCCTTAAGGTGCACTGATGGTGGTATACATTAATAATATTTTTCGTTTTCAAAAAATTATGCTTATAATTTTTTATTTTTTTTTCCTCCCCCCCCCCCGTTAAATTCACAAATTAAAAATAAACGTAAGTGTATGTGACTGTAACACAAGCAATATACCTGCGAGTTTAAATTTGCTCCAGGAAGCCCTAGAGCAGCCAGGGCCGGGTCAAGAGTTGGAGCTCCTAAAGCAGCCAAGGGAACAGCACCAATCTATAATAAAGAGAATCAACAGAAGTAGACATCATATTATACCAGAATGTACAATCAAGAAAACAGCTTCCACCATCTGCACAAGGCAAGGAATAGTTTTGAACTGTTCTGCATAACGTTCAAGTACTGCTGTAAAATGACTTGCAGCACATTAATATGAAGCGACATAGGAAGCTGACTTACACAGGGGTAAGACTACTATAATTCTAACCTAGCATTTTCTACGCTAAATCATAGCAGCTCTCCAGCATATGAAAAAGTATTTCCTGTTATCTGCTACCTGAATAGTGATTCTGGGGATTGAATCTAAGCTTTCTGCAAAGCATATATACTATCACTCCCTGTTATCTAGCATGTGTGTCCTAGTTAGGAATGCAAAGTTTGATTAATTAACCTAATTAATTGAGTTAAGATTTTCAAATTAGTTAAGTCCCTGATTAACTTTAGAAATTAATGTTCTGACATTTCCCTCCTCTCCAATCAGCAGGTGATAGAAGGAAAGATGCATGCATGCAACTCATAACTCTTGTGCACTGGTGCAATTTCTAGTCTTCACCTCACCTGTTGAAATTGTTGTCTTTGAAAGGAAAGAGGACGAGTAAACCACCCTGCCACAAAGGCAAGGTGTCACAATGTGCACTTCCAAGAAGACTAATTGTCTGTATCATTGGGACTTACTTCCAAGTAACCTGATCCATAAAACATGCTCTGCTTCTTAAGAACTACTGATCGATGCAGGTGCAGATTTAATCAATTGATTAGCTAACAGCAACTTGTACAATTAAAGTAAGTTTAATCACTTAATCAGGTGACAGTCCTAGTTCATGGATGTCTAACCAACAGCATGCTAACAAGTTTAAAATAAGTTTAAGAGGCAGCAGTGGTTAAGTTGCTGGGTTCTGTGGCATTCTAGCCTGCAACAGACGTACTACCATATGGCACAGGGTCAAGCCTATGCTCAATGCCGGCCTTGCTACTAAAACTACTTGTACACTTTTAACAAGATCCCATTATGGACAGGATCTAGCGCTGCTAAACTTATTGACTACAGACCTATTTTAGGGGTTTTATCCAAGAAAACATGGGCAGGACTAGATTGACCTTTGGAAGCCCCAAGAAAGCAGTTTTCTGAAACCTACAGCAGAGATTTCTTCTGTATAGCTTTGATGAAAATCTCTACAGTTAGCTTTTAGAATACTCCTTTTCTGGGACTTCTGAAGCTAGAGAGCTTTTTTCATTAACTTCAGGCTCCACAGTACAGTCCTAGTCCAGGGAAAGTATTGTGGAGGCTGTGTGGGAAATAAGAGTATCATTACCAGTATCACACTGTGTGTTAGTGTGACAGTTCTTGTTGCCTGCCTGAAAACTGTCTTTCTTCAACCTTGTTACGCAGCCAGCTAATCCTCTCAACTAACTGCTCATGAAGCAGCACTGTTATACTGGAAGTGGGGACACCCCAGAAGACTGCACAAGTCTTCTGCAACTATAAAAACTGCTAGTCTCCCCACCCCTGGCATGTCTTCCCACTTTATATTTTAATGAATAAATGGGACATCTTTCAAAGCATAACCATGAATCAAGTTTCAAACCAGAGAGTTCTTTAAAGCGAGAGGCATGGCTATCTGGATTCTTACCTGCCACAATCCTGTTCTACATTTTTTCTAATTGTTTTGGTGCAATGGGTGTTATCTCAGAAAATACAGATATATACAGTTGTACATTCTAGTATACATCTTGTAAGATGTATACTTACCTGAGAAAGTGGGTTGGGTGTAGGCAGGAGTCCACCCCCCGGCAGAAGACCTGCCACAGCGTTAGCTGGTGCCAGGAGAGACAAAGCCTTAGTCTCATCAGGAATAACTCCTGCAGAGAGACAGCTTTGCATTAGAAGACACTCATCACTGATTTTTTAAAAAACCACACACACAAATACACCCAGAAAATGTCTCCCTGAAACACCACCTGAGTTTGCTGCAAGTACTTATGTTGGCTATAATACAATGTTTGATCTCTTAATAATTTATCATTAATTTGTATGCCAGAATGAAACTTCAATGTGTGAAAATTTGACTGTTCCTTTTTCTCTACAAAAGGTTAAGTTCTAGAATAAAAAAATAGCACAATACACACTACTTGTTTGTTAACACTGCCAAGATTTCATCACCTGTACTCGATTTTTAAGTCATGAACCAAACGTAAGCAAGCACAGTCGGTTCTCCAGGGGTGTGCTCTCAACTTTCAAAAGCTGTTTTATGAACAACGACTCGTGTCGGCTGCTTCACTATAAAGCACACAGAAAAATCAAGATACACAAGACAAAAAAAGTTTGATTTAGGGGTTAATAATATGGTACAGTTCACTATGATTTCTTTTACACCTACCATACAATTTTGTAAATCTTAAGCGAAGGTAAGAAAAAATGTAGGGCTTTTGCTGACATGTCACATGGATATGAAGGTCTCCACAGAGCTTCAAATAAAGGTTCTGCATATGTGTCCCTGTGTATGTGTTTATGTAAATGCCTAAAATGTGGCACATTCCTTACCTGTGCAGTAAAGTACATGCTCCACTGTTTGTCATGCTTACTATACCAAGAATGCTGCTGCATATTGCCATTTCAGAAGAAATTTCTGCTCTGCAGCCTTGTAGCTGCAAGGGACTAGTTTTACGGCCTAACCTGAATAGAGAATAACCTTACTAAAGAGGTCCAATGTGGGACAAAGAGTAATGTTCATCGTTGTAATTTTATCCAACAGCAAAAGCCCTATACGTATGGCTTAATCTGTTAATGTGCCCAAGCCCCCAATATGAGAGTTCAATAAGACAACTGTACTATATATTTGCAAATACCAGTAGCGTTTCTGAAATACATATTAAAAAGACTGCATCTCATCATAAAACATACAATATGTACAGGGCACTTAAGAGAAACTGGATAAGCTGCAGAAGAAAACTGTTGGGTGGTATTTTCAGCAGGGCCTGGTATATAGTTCAGGCTGAACCAGGGAAAAGAACTGTAAAACACAACAACAAAAAAGAAAAACCACTGTTAAATAAAGGTAATGGTTCCTTCCACCTATACTGAGAAGTGCCGATAATATAAACAAATGTATAATACACAGCACTGTTATCTTTCTTCTGTCACTGAGCTGTCATAATTTCAATACCAAAAGTTATGGTGGGAAAAGGGGGGAAGGTCATTTAGATACAGGGCATTAATGCATCAATATAAACATTATCTATAGAGATTATGGGATAATTTTGCATGCAAAATTATGTCTCAGAGGATATTATTTATGTTTACACACAAATAGTGCAACTATAACATTTCTGGCATCTAACTAAAAATCCTCTTATCCTGAGACACCTCATAGAAGATCTGCATCCATTAAGTAGTCATGCATCTGATCCTCTCATTTTTAGGAAAAAAGTTATTCAGAAATAAAACTACAAATTTAAAAAAGCAATGAGGCCCCTCACCAGTTAATTTTCATGCGTCAAGTGTTTTTTACTGCTGCTTTGTTAGAACCATGAAATACTGCATGAATGTGTAGAAATGAAGAAAAAGAAACAGACAAAATAAACAAACATTAACCAAAGAACCTAGACAACCCCACCCAAAGGCACTGTTAATACCTGAGTTCCTTCCAAATCCTTGAATTTCATAGTGAAGTTTATAGTACTATGCCTTACCGTGAACTTTGTGTAAGTCTAGAACACAAAGCAATAGCCAACACCAAGATATATGAACACACAAAGAACAGGAATGTAAGTGATACAGGGAGCTGTGATTAGCACAGTGCAGTATTTTAATACTTCCAGTTAGGTAATGTTAAACCCATCACCACTAGTTAAAAATCAAGATCTAAATTCAGCAGAGTACTTAAGCATGTGGTTCAATGCATATGAACAATCCCACTCAATTTGAAATACTTCACTGAATGATGCTTAAGTACCTAGCAGAAATGGGGTTCTTGCAATATGAACCACTGATGAGTAGTTTGTTTGATTCCATAGACATGGAAGAATTGCAAGAACAAAGTAGTTCAAGTTCACAGAAAAAACCCTAGTATTCTTATACAGTACTGTGTCCACAATTATAGTTCTCGCACAAACTACACAGCTGTACACATATCCTACACCACCAAATTGAGGCCCTGACAATAATAGCTACTTAAGTTGCATTAAACAAATTTCAGGAGATTCTCAAGTGATATATTTGGCTGATTTCTTAGTGCCAGATTTATCTTTCTAGCACAATGAACATTGTATTTTCAAAGATAAAAATACTAAACGCTTAAAACATGGTGATTTTGTAGGAGCCAAATTAGGTCTTAACGAAATTGACAGGGCAGGACTGCTGCTATTAGAGCCAAACTAGATATGAGTGCAGCAGTCCTCCCCCAATCACATAAAAAGGGTGTCAGGGTCCATTTTTAATAATAAAAGCAAAACTGCGAGAGCCCCTGAAACCTACCCCAACCTGCTCTTACCTCCCCACAGCCCCTTTCTGCAAACATTGAGCATATTTTCAGCATCAGAGCTCAGATAAGGATAAAAACACAGAGGGACAGATTGCAAGGAAGTTAAGCTGCAGGCACAGGAAGGATTCTGTGCACTTCAGTTCTTTAACTGTTCTAGATCAACTTCCAGACTGCTCTTTCTATGTGACTGGGGAAAGTCTATGTTTAAACGCAAAGACTGTCATATCTAGTTTGGCCCTGATATGTAGATGTTCATGCAAGAACAATTATATCTCAATTGTTATTTTGTCCAAACTAAAGCAGAAGCAATTACATTCTAAAAATATTCTACTCTGAAATTTAAAACTGATCAGGATTAAAAGTTGTTTACACTACTTATAGCTTCAGTGAGGAATATCCTACAACTAGGTCTTTGCCAGGTCTGCACACTGCATATTCCTCTGCCCTGTTAATGTGTAAACATATTTTTATAAAAACAGGTAATGGTAAGACTTGCACTACAATCTTGCATAGTTAGGCTCCTTAAATCCCACTGACCTCCATGAGATCCAGCTGCCTGTGAGTGCAGGAATTAAGTGCAAGACTACACATATTTTACTGTAATCAAGCGATTTAACTAGTTTATCAATTAATGGTGCCTTTGAAATAGTTGTGATGAAATCTACAGAAGTTTAATAGAACTCGTTAGAAGAGCAGTCTTCTTGGTACTGAATTATTGAATTATGTTCCCAAACCCTGCTCATTGTTTTCAAATTACTGTAACACCCTAAAAATGTAAGAAAAAGAAGAGAAAAAAATGTTGTTAACAAGTGATTACACCAGGAAAACACTTGGGGACTTGAGTGCTTGCTGGCCTTTAGTTAATGTCTAGAATCCCCTGTAGCTGCAGAGGACCCCACTGTTTCAGTCATCTGGAAGGGCCTTTGCATTTGCCTTCTCCACTACAAAAATCACACACACAAATAACAGAGAGAAGAGTTTATTATTTAGTGAAATTCTAAATATAGCAAGGCTGAACAAGAAAACGCGGAATAAGATCTAACACCCAGTGCTCATTTAGCACCTTTGGATATATTTTCTGTCTAATTGAGATCAAACCCTTGGTGTACCAGAATTTGTACTGAGGGTATTTTTTTTATTATTATCGTCAACTACGGTAAACAGAACTTTGCCTTGTAACTGGCAGCACATTTCCACTCACTCTCTATGAGAATGAATCATACGACAACACATGCCAAGTTACTTAATGCAAGTTATCTTGTTTAAATGTATCAGTTTTAAAAGTCTGCTTATCTTGAAGGGGCCTGATGAAACAAAAATTCAAATAATGCTGCTTAAACATATCAATATTCTAAATGCCTTTGCAAAAAGACTGACAGGCAAGTTCCAGCTTTTGCTTGAATAATTAATTGTTTCACTTTTGGATAAAAGCAAGCAGTGTCAGTATACCAAGGGTTTTAAATAGGTAAATAGCTTCAATGTTTTACGTGCTAAACTTCATGCTATTAAGCTACATCAGGATTTAGTACCATTATTCTATGGCTTCATAGATCATTAAACAATTCACAAACCTTCTGCATATGGTACGACTATCAACGCTCTGTCAACGAATACAGTATTTGTCAGATGCTGAGCCACAACTGCGGAGTCAGGTTCTTGGAACTTTACAAAACACACACGGGAAGAAACAGGCAAAGGGGAGTCACTAGAAAGGAAAAAAATTGGAAGAATATTAAATGCAAGACCAACAAAATCAGTGAATTACTTGACTAAAGATGAAACTGAAAGTGAGTTGTAATGGCATTTTATTTTCATATTATACTACATTGCCATTAAATGAAGCAGCCGCAAGAGGCAAGAGATCTGATGGGTATTAGCCTTCTCTACTACCATTGTGGTTTGCTGGCTGTCACTACATGCAAAAAAATAATAATCAAGAGACGCTATTACAAAATAAGGTCATACACAGCTGCACAATAGATGTGTATACCATACTAGGGCATCATTTGGGCAGCAGCACAATACCTTTATCTCTGGAGGAAGAGACATCTAGTGGTAAAGGTAGAAAATTCATCATTTCAATTTCCCTTCACCATCTAAAATTAGTTGCAGATAAGATTTCAAAAGCAGGAATAGGTGACTGACACGGGATTCTGTCATGCACCTAGTCTGGGCTAATTTGGAACAAACATATTTTTCAACCCACAGAGGTTGCTAGAAGGTTTATCCCGGATGAAACGTAGCAGAACATTTCTTCACTTCTAACAAAACACCTTCTGCTTCCTGAAATCAATTAGTAAAATAATGGACCTAGTATCAGTTAAACTGGGCAATTTTAAAGTTTTAATGAACTTTGTCTAGGTTACTATCCACAAGAAGCACATTCAATATAAACAGCTTTGGAGTTGGATATCATAGACTTGTCTGAGTGCTAAGCACTTTTATAAAGCCCTCCCACTCGTGTTGTAGTCTGCTGAACTGCATCTTGTGACTATCAAGAAGGCTTTTTCCATCATTGTGCCCAGCTTCTAAGTATGTGCCTCCCCACCCCCCAAAATAAAACAAGCATTAATTCTGATGGGCTTTCAATGTTGTCTAGAGACCTACCTCTTCACTCTTCACTCAATGCCTATTTGTGGGCTGTTAATATGGAGCCTGGGAATGATCTGGCTGGTCCACTGTGGACTGTAATGTATTTTATTGTATTGCTCTTATTGGAACAGTATTATCCTGTTAAAATACCCCAGTATTATTGATGAAGGGTGGTATAGTAGTGTTTTAAATAAACAAATAATTATATCATTATATACCACTCATAGTTTTAAATTCATAGATACACTTATTTTCAATGGAACATACTGTTGTCCTAAATATTGAGAAGTGTGAAACCTATATTACTTTCCTTAACATTTAAACAAGTGAAGTACATGCTATTGAGTTCCCAAGACCTATCCTAAAACATTTATGAGTAATTGAATCCAATAAAAACAATCTCCAAGTAAAATTTTGAATGTGTTTGAACTTGTACTTACTTATTTTGAAGTAAATTCCATTCTAGCTAACGGTGCTTACTCCCTGATAAGTGTGCTTAGGATTGCAGCATAATTGCATTTTGCTTAATGTTTCCCTAACAGAGTATTTCAGCATGTAAGATTAATATGACCTAGTGCCAGATCCAACACCTTAGCTCTGCTGAAGCAAGGGACTTCCATGCATGCAACAGAATCTAATCACCCCTCCAGGGTTGGGGGATACCCAACTGATGCAGCCTTGGAAACAATCCATACTTTTAAAAAGTTGTATTTACTAACTGTAACTCAAACATGTCAAATCAAGATCTCAATCAATTTATAGTATTATTACATTTTCCAGAAAAACACATTCTACTGCCTATTTCTAAAATATACTCCCTCACAAGTGTACGTATATTCCAGTCTTACAAAATAATCATTTAATATCTACTTAAAGTAAGTCCTACTGAGTTCACTAGGACATGCTCTCAGGTAAGTGAGTATATAGGATTGCAGCCTTAGTTTAATCCACAGAAAACACTAACTGATGAGGCTGAGAATTAATATTTACTTAACATTATGTACAGATGTGGCTCACAGAAATGAAGTGTGGCAGGTGGTGACAACAGACCTTGTTTAGTCACAGCAGGTATAAATATGATTTACACATGGTTTTTACACTCTATCAGACAAATAATAGAGCTCTAGAGCAAGGAAGGTTGGCTGAAGTCAATCTTGCATTGTCTACTGTATTTTTTAAAACTAAACTTCCACATGACTAACATTTGCAAAACCAAAGTGTATAAAGTACTTGGGATTTTAATCAGGACTGCACATTGCAGGGCACTTATTGAGGAGGTTCCCCACTTCAGATCTTTGCCCTCAAACTCCTGGAGAACTCTAAAAGCAATAATATGGAGGCGCTAGAGGGGGGAGGCCTTACCAATGTTCTCCTGCTCCCAGGTTTCATTTACAAACCAGAAGAACCAACATAACCTTATTTTTTGAAAAATTTGCAGACAGTATAGATTACTGCTTTTCGGCATTATCAGTGCACGTTAACTTTAAAAATTAAACTGTATGGTTTGTAGAGAAGACAGGAGTGCCTGGCGTGCTCTGGTCCATGGGGTCTCGAAGAGTTGGACACGACTAAACGACTAAACAACAACAAATGGTTTGTAAATAGCATAATTTGGGACTGGAGTCACACAAACCTCTTGCTAGTGTGTATATGTAACGTTGCAACTTGTACTATACGGTCATGCTAAACCAGGTAACAAAAATCATCAGTGAAATATTGCCAGTAAGGGAAATCACTCGCCAGAAGTGTAAATAAAGGCGCCTTTTATACAATAAATACCCGTATCAAGTTCAAGGGGTGTTCACAGTACAGTTCATATAACATATTGTGAACACTTGTTGGTGAAAATATAAATTTGGGCTCCTCTGGAAGAGCGGCACGTGTATTTAATAAATCATTCAATGTGTTACTGTCTCCATAAATTACGCTCAGCTGAAAGATTGGGCTGATTTCAGCATTTTCAGTCACTAGGCTTAGGAAAAAAACCAAAAACACGGAGCTTGGGCACAATTACAAACGGGGTGGGGGCAACCCTCTTTGAGCACATCCTAAACAGATGCGAACTGAACGAAGTTGAGCGCACGGTCCTTACACACAGCAAAGTCCACTATGGATTAACTTTTCTACATTTCGCTATCTTAACTTGTGGTGGCAGAAGTCACTCCATTGTTCCTTTCCTTTTAAACAACTTGGGAGTTAAGAAACCCTTGCAGGTCCACGGCGAAGTACTCGCCACGATACCCCCTTCTACCTGCTTCAAACCCGGCTTTTGTCGTTTTAAATTACGTCTCAAAGAGGCGGCTGGGGAAAAGAACGCGAAGCGACTAATGGCGTCGCTTTCGCCCCCTGAAGAGAAGTGTAATGGCGAGGGGGAACAACTGTAGTTCCGCCAGCGCAAGATGGTGAGGCGAGACCATGGCTTTGAGAATGGCGGCCTTCGCAACCTCGCGCCCAGCTGCTCCTCCTCCTCCGTCGTCGCCCCCACCAATTTGGGCCTGGTAGGCGCGCCGCGCTCGGAAGCAGCCGAGCGCGAGGCTCCGCGGCCTTCACTAGGCCACCCTGAGGCCTAGGCCTGTATGAGGCGCGACTGCGGCGGCCATAAGCGGCCCCTGAGGGGCGTCCGCGCGGGACTCACTCGGGAGGGAAGAGGCGCAACTCCTCGATCTTGCCCAGGAAGCCGAAGAGAGTCCGCATCTGTTCGGAGCTGGCGCTCGGGGAGACGTTGGTGACCTGGATCACGTCGGTGCCGCTGCTTGAAGCCATCGCGCTACCTCCTCCTCCTGCCCCCGTCACTACAAACACATCGAGGGGAGAGGGGGTCGCCACGACCCTGGAGAACCGGACGGTGGCCTCCTCCTTGTGTCCCTCAGCGCTTCCCGTCGAGCTATCGCAGTCCCGTCACGCACGCAACTAACCGCCGCCGAGCGATCGTTTCGCCACCAACCAGCCTGGGCCGCAATATCCCACAATCCTCCGCGGCCCTACCCCGCGCCTCCTCGGCGCAAGAGCCTTTTCAGTCCTGCGCCTGCTCAAAGCGAGCCGCCCAGCCGCGGTAGACACGCAGAACTAGCGTCCTGCGCATGCCCACTCCCTCTGATTCTTAGCGCGGCGCGCGCGTGTGTATGGGTTCCATAGAACACTTTGTTGCGCATGCCTCGGATGTGCCTTTGGTTTCGAAGCGGTAATCGCGCTTAGGTTTTCTGCGGAGGCGCGTCACGTTGAACGCTTTGCTATTTACTAAGGCAGCTACTTGGCGCTGGGGTTGTGAGCTGCAGGGTTGCCTGGCTTTGGACAGGACTAACTGGAGTGAACAAGTCTTATCTCTATCTGTTTATCTCTCTGTGTGTTTAATTTGCAGCAGGGTCCATTCGCATTACAAGCTCCTTGGGTTGTTTAGCAGCCATTAGACAGAAAGTTGGACTAAGTATTTATGAAGGGTAGGGGGAAGATGCATGCTAAGTTAACTCAAAAGCAACAGAATGAGAGATTCTCTTTGCACGCCCTCTGTGTGAGAGGGAACAGAGGGGTTTGCTAAGACCATTGGTTGTTTATTCAGTTTCAATGATTTGTTTCTTTATACCTGAGTGTTTGGTTAAATTGGTAATAGCAATTTTGTTGCTGTAGCTTGCTTGTTTAACCTTATAATAGAAATGTTGAGTTGTTCGTCGGACCTGTTTATATGATTTTTGCAATGTTTGTATCTCGTTTTGCTCCCTTGATTGTCATTACTTTGTTTCCCACACTGGGATTGTAAAAAACATCCGATGCTTATCGAATCTGGAAATAAATAATGGTGCAACCCAATGTCCGCACATTGTGGACTACAGTCTTACTTCGTCAGATACTAGCCCGAGTTGCTCATGTATAAAGTTATTCCTAGAGTCGGAATTTCGTTTATAACACGACTTGTATATCAGAACTCTTCCACAGGCTCAGAACAGTCTCTTAGGAAATGGTGAGCGGAATAAACAGCGTTTCATTTGTAAAAAGCTGAGGCGATGCCTGCCAGGGAGTCGCACCTTAGGCTTGGGAGACCTTCGTCTCTAGGTACTAAATTTGCGTCTTGCACGCACACTTCATTTTGCCCATTCGATGGGGCAGCTCAGTGAGCTCTGCCACTCAGTCCAACTACACAGGCTCTTCTTATTTATGACTTCAGCGTGCATACTTTCAGGGAGAAAAGCCGCCGACATATACTCTATAGCCATCTTGCTGTGCTTCCCGGTTAAAATAAAAAAGCAAATCCCGGCTCAGCTAAAGCTCAGACGGGAGCTCAGTCAGGCCTTTCCTCTGGGGCGGCTCCCCTCCCCGCGCGGAAGAGGAGGCGCCAACCGCCTACGACGCGAGCAAAGGCAGGCGGGCCCGCGTTTCAACCCGGCGTTGCGCTGCGCTCCGAGGGGCTCAGCCGGTGCGGGCAGCCGAGCGGGTCGGCGGAGACCATGTCCGGGGCGCGAAGAAGAGGCGCGGGAGATTCTCTCGCCGGCTTCAGGCGGGGCGCGGGCGACGGCGCTGCGGCGGTGCCCCAGGGGCTGATCCGGACGGCGCGGAAGAGCGGCCAGTTGAACCTCTCTGGCCGCGGGCTGACCGAAGGTGAGCGGGGCTGCCGCTTGGATTCCCCCGTCTCCGCGGGCCGAGGTCGCGGCTGCCTCCGCTGCGCTGCGTTTCCTGAGGGGACCGGGCGGTCCCCACCTGTCGGCCGCGGAGGCCGCGTCTTCCCCTCAGGTCGCGCCCGGCTGCTTCCCGCTTTATTCCTGAGGAAAGAGCGCTGGTTGGGGCCCGAGGACTCCAGGGGCGTGTGCTGAGCTGAGGGCGGCTTCATTCCCTCTTTTGATAATAATAATAATAATAATACTAAATATTTTTTTAAAAAAAATTCCACACAATTTAACAAATGCAGTTCAATTTCAATACAGCGTTCTCCTGACATTCTGACTCCCTCCCCCTGTGAGGTTTCCATTCAAATCTTTTACCTACTGCCTTAAATACAATACTTCTCCCCCCTAAAACATATAATTTGTATTACATTCATTTTATCTAGTCAGATATTTGTACGGCGTACAAATAAATATTATTCTCCTTTTTATATTTCAAATCCAGCCTGAGATTTCATTTGTCTATAGTATTTGTATGGGGTACAAATAAATAATAATGATGATTCTTACTATTATTCTCTTTCCTTTGCTTATATTTCAAATCCTGCCTGCGATTTCATTTGATCATAATATTTTCTCAGACAGTCCGGAAAGGGTCTCCCCTCTTCCACAGACATTCTGTATCTTTGGTCTCTTTATTTTTTGCTCCACTCCCTCTTGTCTACCACAGTTTGGGGGCATTTGAATGGGCATTGGCCATCATTTTATTATCCCTCTGAAGCTTTATAATGTGCCTTTCCTGTGGGGGGCTTGATGGAGGTCAGCAACTGGGGGAAGAACCCGCTTATTATTTCTTAAGCCTGGGCGAAGGGAAGAGGAGAGCTTGGGTTGCATCCAGCGCCAGCCCTACTCGGAGTAGGAGTGCTGAAGTTAACTAACACGAGGTCGATTGATTTCGGTGGGTTTCATTAGAGGGGGGGGAGTTGAATACAACCATTTCTGCTTCATCTCAGGTTGTCTTAAAAGATGTTTGGGCAAATTCATGGACTGTCTGTGGCTACTTGCTCTGGTGACTGCCTACTTACCTCGAGGCAGTTGCTGGAAGTCGCAAGTGGTGTCTTCTTGTGGGATTCCCATACTGTAGGTTGCTAGTGGACCACAGAGAACACGATGCTACACTAGGTGAACCTTAGGTCTAATCCAGAAGGGCTTTTCTTGTGTTCATTTTTCTGCCTCCAGTCCCTCCACATGTATGGCGAATAAACTTGGATACTCCAGAAGAGGCGAAGCAAAACCTCTCCTTTAGTGCTGACGAACGGTGGTGGGAGCAAACCGATCTCACCAAACTAATATTATCTTCGAACAAACTGCAGTGTCTTTCTGATGATCTAAGGCTGTTGCCTGCTCTCACTGTGCTGGATGTGAGTACAATATTTTTGATTAATGTTTCTTTCATATTCCTACTGTGATGATGAAAAGTGGGGGAAATAGGCCTCTTTCATTCTGTAAGAGCTTTGTTGTGTTTCATAATCTTCAGGGATATGCATAGATCTTATATTAAAGATACATTTTTGTGTACTTCATGCAATCAAGTAGTATATAAATTTTACGAAATAAGTAAAATAAATAAACACAATTTAACAATGTGTTAAATAAAAACTGGAGAGATTTAAAGAGCTTTGTCATTTATCACCATATTTTCAGACATAGTTCAGAATATAATGCAGTGGCTGATGGTAATGCTTGGGTCCTAAACTGTTTGGTACGGGGAGGAATTGATTTCTTACTTTTTTGAAGTAAGTAAAAGTGCTGACAAATTCTTTTTATTTTTAGGTGCATGATAATCAACTGACATCTCTTCCTTCTGCTATAGGAACACTGGAAAATCTCCAGAAACTTAATGTGAGGTAAATATATTGTACAAACTTTGTACACAGGACATGTTCAAGGAATGGAAAAAGTTTAAAGATCTTTAAAGTGAAGATTGAGGTGAGGAAAGTTTAAGTACATTAGTTTTTAGTTATGTGTAGATAGTAGGTTCTTGTGGACGTGTAACATTTGCAGTCAAACAGGCAAGATTGTTTTAGAACAAAGTACTTATGCATTGGGTAGCGCTGTGGGTTAAACCATAGAGCCTAGGACTTGCCGATCAGAAGGGCAGTGGTTCGAATCCCCGTGACAGGATGAGCTCCCGTTGCTCGGTCCCTGCTCCTGCCAACCTAGCAGTTCGAAAGCACGTCAAAGGGCAAGTAGATAAATAGGTACCACTCCGGTGGGAAGGTGAACGGCGTTTCCGTGCGCTGCTGTGGTTCGCCAGAAGTGGCTTAGTCATGCTGGCCACATGATCCGGAAGCTGTACGCCGGCTCCCTCTGCCAATAAAGCGAGATGAGCTCTGCAACCCCAGAGTCGGCAACGACTGGACCTAATGGTCAGGGGTCCCTTTACCTCTTTACTAATGCATTTCTTCATAATTTTTATTTTATCAACAGCCATAATAGACTAAAAGATATACTGGAGGAGCTTACCCAACTAAAACATTTAAGAAGTCTGCTTCTGCAGCACAATGAATTAAATCAGTTGCCTGAGGAATTTGGACAGCTTATTAGTTTGGAAGAGTTGGTAAGTAGAGAAGACTTTTATGATGATTCTGGTGGTGTTTTGGTTACTAATATTAGTTCAGTACTTGCATAACTCTTGAATGGGTACTGTTATTTAAAATTCTTACCTTTGATTTACCAGCCCCATATTAATAGTCATTTGGTGCTTGTTTGACAGTTTTGTTATGAAAGCATTTAAATTCTATGTATGACACTGCTTGCAAAAATGGTATGATTTGTCAAATCTTTTATTTTACTGTATCTGATTCATTTAAAAATAAGCTGATTAATTATGTGTGGGTTTTTTTTAATTAAAAAAATCAATTATCTCCTTCAGAAGTCTCATGGGATGTGTTGAAAATTTGACTCTCTTTCATAAGGCCAACAATTCTGTTTTCAACTCTGGCCAATGGGATGCTTCCCAGAAATTCACTAGAAAGGCAACAGCCTTCCTCTCTTGTCCCCATCTCCCCACACCTTGCAGCTTTTATTAAGAGATCGGTTACCTGAGAACATCAAGGATCCTTATAGCTATCACAGTTAATAGCCAATAATAGACTTACCCTCTTTTAAAGATACCTGAGTGTGGCAGTCACCTTATTGTGTAGCAGTGAATTCCAATTCATGATGCATGTTTTGCAAAGTACTTTATTCTGTCTGCCCAGAATCTTCAGCTGGTCAATTTTCTTGGGTAAGTCCACTCGTTCTAACATAATTAGAGAGGAAGAAAATGTAATCCATTTTTTCCGTACTGTTTCCAGTTTAACATTTTTCTGTCCCTTCCCCTGTTGTCTTTTTCCTAAACTGAGAAGCTACCGATATTACACCTTGTAAGCAGGTGTAAAAATTGTCCATCATGTTTGAGAAGGCTGCTCACACATAGTAAATCATATTTATTTCAAACAATGTATTTCTGTGATGAGGCTTATGAATGTCGTCTACCAAGTGAATATTCCATTCATTGCTTCTAGCCATTCATATTGCTATTTTATAATCCCTTTGACATTGGAACTACTGCATTCTGGCCATGCCAAACAAGAAATTCTGGGACTTCATTTGAAAAAGAACCAGGGTGGAAATACTGCAAGTGTTGACTAATAACTGTGCCATGTTCTCATACTTAGTGCTGAACCGATACTACTTGGCTTTTTTATACATCACCACAATTTTCTTATGTAGCCATTCTAAACCATAACATCAATTTTTATTTTCCGCTTTCTTTAGGATATTTCCAACAACCGTATTTCTAGTATCCCAACAAGTTTTCGTTTTCTAACAAATTTGGTGCGGCTCAATTTGACTTGTAATCATTTGAAGAGCCTGCCAGCAGAAATCAGTGCAATGAAAGGTAAGGAAGCCTTGAATCATGACTTGACTGGAATCTTTTTGTTGTCTTATTTTCCTGGTAGTAGGGGTTTAATGAAACTTCATTTTAAAAGTACATTGCTATCACTCTTCTCTAAGGAATTTTATGTTCATGTACATCAGTGGTTCCCAAACTGGTCTGCAAATCACTAGTTTCATTCAGGTGGCCCATAGTGTGCCTATAAAAATAGAGTAAATATATATATAAAACATCAAAACAACAACAACCACACAACATCTAGCACTGTGCATACCGTTGCTACAATAGGCAGATAAATCATTAAGTGGTTGGCAAAGACCCTCAGCAGTTTTCAAGTGGTCCATGGGGGAAAGGGATTGAGAACCACTGATGTAGTTGAGAAAGTGTGGCACTCAATTTTAACCAGAATTTGGTAGTCCAACAGAACTGGTCTTCACAGTGCAGTAATAATAATAATAATAAATAATAATAATAATAAATTTTATTTATATCCTGCCCTCCCCAGCCGAAGCCGGGCTCAGGGCGGCTAACAACAATCAAATAATCAAACAATCAAATAATCCAACATTCTAAAAATATTTCATTATAAAAATTAATTAAAATCAAGTTGATGGCAACCATTAAGCAAAATTTTGTGCAGGTTGCCAGAGGAGGGAGTCAGGCTGTGCCCTGACCAAAGGCCTGGTGGAACAACTCTGTCTTGCAGGCCCTGCGGAAAGATGTCAGGTCCCGCAGGGCCCTAGTCTCTTGTGACAGAGCGTTCCACCAGATTGGAGCCGCAGCCGAGAAGGCCCTGGCTCTAGTTGAGGCCAGCCTAACCTCTCTGAGGTAAGAAGTAAGACTTTCCTGTGACAAGTTATGAGAAAACGCTTATATGTAAAGTGCCTCTGCATTGTAATCTGCATGCAATGTGAGCTATTCACAGCAGAAAGCAATAGTTTTCCAAATGTGGGGCAGCATGTATTCAGAAATGTGTTAACAGCTATGTGTCTTTGTACAGCTAGAAATAATGGTCTGGACTGAAAGAAACATGAGCAGAGTTCTGCTCATGTAACAGGGCTTTCCCACTCACCATTCACATTGCAGACTACCAAGCCCTCTGAAAAGTCATTCCTTATTGTTGGGATCCTCTGAGACAGTGTGTGAAACAGTGTGAAAACTCGCAGAGGGAAAAGGGGCAACTCCGCCTTGTAAGTGGAAGTGCCTTCTTGCCTACACAAGAGGGTTTTCCTCAGCTGTGAGTCATTGTCTTTTATTCCCAAGTGGCATAGCTCTTAACTAAGAATTCTGAAGATTCTAATGTAGTTATAACTTTAAAATCCAGCAATATATTCTACAGCTTTTGCATTAATTAATATTTGGCTTGGCCGGCAAATATTTGAAGCCTCTTTCAGAAGTATAATAAAAAATATTCTTGTGTGGTGCTTGTATTTAGTAAAGCCACCCTATTTTTTAATTCTAATGCTTCCATTTGTTTCTCCATTTGGCATTTTGGTAGGCTGTTGTGAGGACAAGATGTTAGATGAAATGGGCCTAAGACCTGATCCAGCATAGCTATTCTTATGTTCCTTTCTATAGGTCTGAGACAGCTTGATTGTTCAAAAAACTATCTGGAAACAATACCTCCTGAAGTGGCCAATATGGTATCATTAGAGCAGCTTTATCTAAGGAGAAATAAATTGTGTTACCTGCCAGACCTTCCTTCATGTAAATTTTTAAAGGTAAGGTTTATTCTCAGTACATATTACCTAAAATATGTAAGCTCCAATAAAGACATCTTTTAAAACAGATTTATTCTCAGTACGTTTGATGCCTGTGTGTGTATAGATTGTGGTATTGAATCTTATCTTTTCTGAAGCCTGTTGCAATTAAGGATAAGTTAATCTTTATGTTGGTGAAACTGAAATAAAAGTGGTCAAGTTAATGCAGCTAGCTTCTGAAATTGGATTCTAAGCTTTATTTTGTGATGCTAGGGTTACATTGCATTTAACAATTAACATGGTGCTTTCAGGCAGCATTTTCTTCAAAGAGAGGGGCATCCCAGTGACACATGCACATAAAGCTTTTGTTCAAGTGTGGATGGAACATTTTTCAAATGAAAACTACTTCTATTCAGATTCTAATAAGCCTGGTGAGGGCCAATCCAATGCAGAAGTCACTCTGGCTGAGTTCCGTGCAGCTTAGTAAATGAATAATATAGCAACTCTAATGACTTAAGTTTCTACAAGGTAACTATAGACCAGCTATATGTCCGAAAGGTTGATCGCGATCGACAGGTTGATACCTGAAAGATCGCTGTTGATTGTGGTTGACCATGGGCTTCCTTATGATCACTGGCTCTGCCCCTGCTGTTGTTGGAAAGTATTGCTGCTCCTGCTTGTTATTAGCGGAGCAACTGTAGTCTCACCTAAAAAAAAGGTCAACAAATTTGGTCCCTCCTCCTAGTGACAATGGGTAGATTACTGTCAGTTGTTTTATACTGGGAGTAGATCACAGTCTCTAGGGAGTTGGACGTGTGTGCTGTAGACTATCTGCTTAAAAAACTCTAAATTCAATAAATATGTAAAAATACGACTCTTGCCTCCTATGTAATAGATTAACCTTGATACAGAATTGATAGATTATGCGATTTATTCATTTTTAAAATTCTTCTAGGAGTTGCATGTTGGTGAAAATCAGATTGAAGTGTTAAAACCTGACCATCTGAAACATCTGAATTCTTTGTGTGTATTGGAACTAAGAGATAATAAGCTAAAATCGCTGCCTGATGAAATAACCCTGTTACAGGGGTTAGAGCGACTAGACCTATCCAACAATGATATTAGTAGGTAAGACTATGGGCATTATTTAGGGTGACTGGGGAAACCCAGCCAAATGGGCGAGGTAGAAATAATGATAATTAGTTGTCTTCCTTAGTTTGGAGCAAGTTTACACTGTTACTGAATTTAAAAGCAAATGCTCAGACCATACTGTTTCTTGAAATACATTATTATTAATTGGTAAAGTAATATTGAACCATGAATAATGCTCTAATTAACGAGGTTCAGAATGCAAGGGCTTGGATCTTAACCAGTGGTGAAAGTTCCACTAATAGTGTGCTCCCGTCAGCAAAAGTGGGGGGAGGCATCTTTCACTGATTTCTGTGTACCCACAAGAGCAGTGTCCACATTAAATTCTGCTCTGGATGATTGGGGAAATCATTCAGAACAGCCGGAGAAGTGGCATGGAGGTACCTGTGAAAATTGCCTTTCCCATCCCTTCTGCCAGGGGGATTCTCAACTGGATATTTCCTTATCAGTGAATAGAAGGAGCTTGTGACTGTTTGCACTCACTGTATTTTTTGCTCTATAAGAAGCACTTTTTCCCTCCTAAAAAGTAAGGGGAAATGTGTGTGCATCTTATGGAGCGAATGCAGGCTGCACGGCTAAGCCAGAAGACAGAACAGCTGCACAGCGATCCCTCTCGCTTTTCTAGCTTCTGGCTTAGCTGCGCAAAGCCTCCGCAGGGCAGCGGGGTGCCTTCATCCAGGGAGCCAGGGATAGCCGCGCTCCCTTTAAAGAGCGTGCGGCTATTGCGGGAGGTGGGGGAAGTGACAGAGCCGCGCGCTCTGTCACTTCCCCCACCTCCCGCAAAAGCCCCCAAGAGCTGTGCTCCCTTTAAAGAGCCGCACGGAGTGTGGGGGCTTTTCTCTGAGTGACGGGCTGCCCTTCTCCCTCCTCAGGGAAAAGCCTGCAAGCGCCGCACACACGCTCCATGCGGCTCGTGAAAGGGAGCGCTGAGCAGAGCCTGGGATGCATACAGGCTCTGCTCAGCGCTCCCTTTAAATAATACTTTTTTCCTTGCATTCCCCCTCTAAAAACTAGGTGCGCCTTATTGTCAGGTGCGTCTTATAGAGTGAAAAATATGGTAGTTTGTAGCCAAGCCTGAATAACTGAACTGAGCATTGCTTCCATCTTCTGGCTTTGAGGTTGTTTATAAAGAGAATTCTTCTCTCTGCAGCCTTCCTTCCAAGCTAGGAAACCTATCTCAATTGAAGTTCTTGGGGCTGGAAGGAAACCCTTTAAGGACAATCCGAAGGGATGTTGTACAAGTAAGAGCATAATTTACATACTGTCTTGAGTTGTTTCTACCCCTTAAGATTCAAAAGATGCAAGTGGTTGACAAGCTTTTTGTGCTTTTATTCTTCCTTTTCAGAAAGGGACGCAAGAAATTCTGAAATACCTTAGAAGTAAAATACAAGGTAAAAGTTTTCTTTGTAAGGATAAGGTTACAGTTAAATCAACTCTTGGACTAGCTAGATTAACTCTTCACGATCTTGTTATGTCTAGAAATCTATTTGTTCACACCTGGTTGCATATCTTTTGTCTTTTCCAAGTCCCACATAAGAGATGGTTTTTAGTATGTATCAGAATGAAGTACATCCCTTGTTATATAAATTCTTATAGAAATAAATTCTTACATAAATAAATTGAAAACTCTTGCTCAGTGTTAATAGAACAGTGGGAAACAATGTCCAGAGGAATCACATGTTGACTAGGTACCAGCTTAATAGTTTACTACAGTGGTACCTTGATTTAAGAATTGCTTAGTTTATGAACAACTTGGATTAAGCTGCAAACCCAGAAGTAGGTGTTTTGGTTTGTGAACTTTGCCTTGGAAGAAGAACATGTTCTGCTTCCTGTTGAGTGTGTTCCACTTGTAAATTGAGTCCCCCACTGCTGTGGGAAAGCATGCCTTGGTTTAAGAACGCTTTGGTTTAAGAATGGGCTTCCGGAACGGATTAAGTTTGTAAGCCAAGGTACCACTGTATTTCTTTAAAATGGACATGGAGGTGGAAGATGCAAATATAGCAATTGCTACATTTCCTACAGCTAGCTCTGAATGTTGAGCATGACAGTCCCCTGCACTACTTAGCAAACTGCCCTAGAATCTAGAGGAAATTTCTGCAGCAGTTTGTGATACAATAGTTTGCTTTTCCAAGGAAAAAAGGCAAAAAGTTGTGGATATGCTTAAGGTCACTCTCTGGATTGTCACACATGACTTCAGTATTGAAGAACACTGGGAAGTTATAAATTGTACCCTCCCAAAATACATTCACCAATATTTTTTGTATTAATAAGATTTATAATCCAAATGATATTAAGCCCCAATAAGTAGGCTTAGATGACTGGATAACTTGGAATTAAGAATGACATTTCTGACTGAAGCTGATAACTTCCTTGTGTTCCTTTACTTAATAAGGAAATAGCCAGGGGAGGGAGAGTTTTCAATATGAAAAAGGGGGTGGGAACGCCATCAGAAAGGAGGCCATCTAGACAAGAAGATGGGAAGGAGGGGAGGGAAATCAAGGACTATGACAGTTTAATGGTTGAGATAAGGAAAGAATTTAAACATAATGAGCAATATATTGAAAGAAAACTACTGGAAGTACAAGATACGTTGGACAAAAGATTGGAGGGGGTGGTGGGAGAATTAACAGGAAAAGTTAAAGATCTATCAGTAAGAGCCAAGGTGCTTGAGGACTCAATGAAAAGGGTGCAAAAAGACACGAAGGATAATAAGAGGGATTTGGACAGGATTAAAGTAGAAGTTAAGGAGATAGGTAAAGTACAGGAAGAATTGTTGGATAGTATGGCAATGACCCAGTTGAGACAGAATCAAGCAAACCTGAAATTTAGAGGGTTCCCAGAGGAGACAAATGAGAACATAAGATTTAAAATGGTGAAAGAGCTGGCAAGCTGGTTAGATAGAAAGGAAGAAGAGATAAGCTACTCGTTGGCAAATATTTTTCGGATAAAAACAAAATCAGCTAAAGCCAGGGGGAAAAGATTGCCAGGAGATGTATTAGTTATGTTCAATTCGATGGATATGAGAAACGAAATACTGAAACAGAATTATAACAAAAGGTTATATATTGGAGGAAATCCAATTATCATATACAAAGAAATTCCTTCGAGATTTCTTCGAAGGAGGGATGCCTACAAAAAATTAACTAACCAACTGAAGAAAAATGGGATCCTATATAGATGGGAATTTCCAGAAGGAATTTCATTCTATTTTAAGGAAAAAAGATTCAAACTGTCCAACCCTTCAGAATTAGAAAAATTTGCAAGAAGATATGAGAAAGAACTCGGAAAGATGGGGGGGGGGGAGGAGGAGGGTGAACGATCGGGGAGTGGGGACGGAGGCGGAGAGAGTGGAGAAGGAGAGAGGGAGACAAATTCAGGACAAGAGAGGGAAGGAGAAGAGATAGACGATAAAAAACAGTAGATTTAATTTAGACTTGTTATCTTATTATTTGCATATAAGTGATGGCTCTAAAAGTTCTGACCTGGAACGTGAATGGACTCAACAATAAAAATAAAAGGAACCAGATTGCGCATATTTTACTAAAAAAGAACCTCGACTTAATCTGCCTACAAGAGACTCACGTAATAAGAAAGCATGAGAGAATTTTAAGCAATAAGAGATTAGGATTGGATTTTGTGGCTTCAGATAGAGTTAAGAAACGAGGAGTGGTTCTATATATAAAGGAAAAACTTGATCCAAAATTACTGTATAAAGATGAACAAGGGAGAATGATTGTAGTACAGATTATGTTTCAAGGAGTAAAGATTATTGTCGTCGGACTATACGCACCTAATGACAGAAAAGCAGTCTTTTTCTCTGAATTAGGTATTAAGTTAACAGAGTGGATGGATCAAAAAATGATAGTGATGGGTGACTTTAATGGGGTGGTGTTACCAAATCTGGATAGATCAACAAGAAAACAAGAGATTAAGGAAGGCAAGCTACCACAGACTTTTTTTGATTTGGTTGATAATATGGGACTAATTGATGCGTGGAGATTCAAAAACCCTACTGTAAAACAATATACTTTTTTCTCAAATCCTAACCAGAGTTGGGGGAGAATAGATGGTATTTGGATCACTAAGGAATTGATACAGAACTTAATCAAATCTGAAATTCTCCCACAGACTATATCTGATCATAACCCAGTATATTTAGAGTTAAAGGGTAAAGAGGCTAGAGTACTTAGATGGAGAATGAACGAATCTCTATTTAATGATCAAAAGATAGTGATTAAGGCAAAAGAAACAATTGAAGAGTACTTCAAGTGGAATTTAAATAAAGGGACAGCTTTAGAAACGGTTTGGGACGCAGGGAAAGCCGTCATGAGGGGCTTTCTAATTCAGAAAAACAGCCATCAAAGAAAAGAAAAAGAGAAAAAGAAGGAGGAGATTTTAGTACAGTTAATGGAGAATGAAAGACAATTAACTATTAAGCCAGGTGATGAGACTATAAAACAAAATATAAAGTTATTACAAGCCCAATTTTCTATGATAGTAAACCAGGAGATTGAGTGGAAAGTCAAAATGTTGAAACAGAAGAGTTTTGAATCCGCTAATAAAATAGGGAAATACTTGGCCTGGCAATTAAGAGAAAGGAAAAAACAAAATATGATCTGTAGGATAAGGGATGGAGATAAGATAGTGGAAGACCCAAATGAAATAAAAAGGTTGTTTCAGAAATACTATAAGGATTTATATAAAAGAGGTAAGGAGACAGGCTATGATATAGAACGCTATCTGAAAGAACATCATTTACAACAGATATCAACCGAAGAAAAAGAATTATTAAATCAGCTGATTACAGAGGAGGAGGTAAGGAAGGCAATATCAAAGATGAAAATCGGTAAAGCGCCGGGGCCAGATGGTCTGTCAGCCAAATATTATAAAGTACTAAGTGACCAAATAAGCCCAACCCTATGTGAAGTGATGAACAATACTTTAAAAGAAGGGAAGACCCCGAATACCTGGAAGGAAGCCTATATTACATTAATTCCTAAAAAAGATGTGGATGCCTTAGAGGTGAAAAACTATAGGCCAATTTCATTATTAAATAACGACTATAAACTGTTTGCGGATGTAATGGCAGAAAGATTAAAAAAAGTATTAAATAACAGAATCCATAAAGATCAAACGGGCTTCCTTCCAGGGAGACAACTGAAGGACAACGTAAGAAATGTGATAGATATCATTGAATATTTGGAAACTAGAATAGACAAACAAGCCGCTTTGATTTTCATTGATGCCGAAAAGGCCTTTGATAACGTTTCTTGGTGCTTCCTGACAGAAAATCTAAAAACGATGGGGCTGGGTGAAAGGTTTAGAAAAGGTATAGAAGCTATCTATAATGAACAAAAAGCTAAGCTAATAATAAATAACTCAACATCAGAATTTCTTGACATATCTAAAGGGACTAGACAAGGCTGCCCCCTGTCTCCTCTGTTATTTATAACAGTACTTGAAGTACTTACTAAGAGACTGAGAGAGGCAGTGGAAGTGAAAGGGATTAAGGTAGGGATTAAAGAACATAAGATAAAAGCTTTCGCGGATGATATTGTATTAACTCTAGAAGACCCAAAAAATAGTATGAAAGAAGCCTTGCAAAAATTTGAAGAGTTTGGAGCGGTATCAGGCCTCAAGATTAATAAAAATAAGACTAAAATGTTGACTAAAAATCTAACTAAGGAAGATATTGTAGAACTAGAACAAAAGATGGGAATTATGACAGCAAAGAAAGTGAAATATCTTGGAGTGTGGATATCAGCGAAAAATATTAACCTATATAAGGATAATTATGAAGTCACTTGGAAGAATATTAAGAAAGATCTTGAAATCTGGGAGAGATTGAGGTTATCTTTTCTGGGGAGGATAGCAGTTATCAAAATGAACGTTCTCCCCAGAATGTTATTTTTGTTCCAAACCATTCCGGTACTAAAAGGTCTAAAGCAGTGTAAAGAGTGGCAAAGAGCCTTAGCGAGATACATCTGGCAAGGCAAAAGACCACGAATAAAAATGAAAATATTGGTGGACAAAAAAGAAAGAGGGGGATTCTCTCTACCGGATCTAAGTTTATATTATGAAGCGGCGTGTTTATTGTGGCTGAAGGATTGGATAAGATTGGAAAATAGGGACATCTTGGACTTGGAAGGTTTCGATAACAGGTACGGGTGGCACTCGTACCTGTGGTACGAAAAGGTGAAAGTTCATAGAGGCTTTCTAAATCATATTTTTAGGGGACCACTATTCCAAGTATGGGAAAGAAATAAAAATATATTGGAAAGGAAGACACCTTGGTGGATTTCACCAATAGAGGTGTTAACTATAAAAAAAATAAACATGGAAGGGAAGAATGCCACCTATGAAGAACTAACTTGGAAGACAGATAAAGGGATTAAACTCAGACCATATGAAGAGATCAAAAATTTATTTACAGGGTGGTTGCAATACCACCAAGTAAATGATCTGCTAAAAGAAGACAAAAAGAAAGTAGGATTTGAAGATAAAAAATCTAAATTTAATGTAGAAGTTATAGAAGGTAAGAACAAAACACTGTCAAGGATGTATGATATTTTGCTGGAGTGGTATACAAAAGATGAGGAGGTGAAGGAGGCTATGACTAAGTGGGCGATAGATATTGGATATAACATCGACTTTGAGAGGTGGTTGGAACTATGGAACAAGAATATGAGATTTACGGCATGCACGGCACTAAAGGAAAACCTGTGGAAAATGATCTACAGGTGGTATCATACACCAGTGAAATTAGCGAAGATTTATAAGTTGAAGGATAAAAGATGCTGGAAATGTAGAGAGGTAGAAGGTGACCTCTACCATATGTGGTGGTCGTGTTGCAAAGTGAGAGGCTTTTGGGAATTGGTTTATAATGAACTTAAAAAAATCTTGAAATATACATTTCCCAAAAAGCCAGAAGCTTTTTTGTTAGGAATGGTCGGTAAAGAAATTAAAAAAGAAGACAAGACCTTGTTTCTATATGCTACGACAGCTGCAAGAATTATGTTAGCACAAAATTGGAAATTAGAAGTAATACCTAACATAAGTGATTGGCAGGTTAAAATGATAAATTATGCTGAGCTCGACAGAATATCAGGAAGAGTAAGGGACCAAGACGAACAGAAATTTCATGATAATTGGAAGAAATATTTAATGTATATGGAATCTAAATCTCAGGTGACACTGGCGGGGTTGAAATAACTCTAACAGCGGGAAAGGCCTATGTAAAAGAGTTAAAAAGTACGCGAATATATAATTTATTCGATACTTACCAAAGGAGTGGAGGGAAGTCCAAGGCTCAGTTGAGACTAGTTCAGTTATGTATTTTATTTATGATTTGTGAAGTGGATATAATTTGTATAAGGTATGTGGTGGATTTTTTGTTTATGTTTTTTCTGGATATATGTGCAAATATGAATAAAAATTTATAATTAAAAAAAAAAAAAAAAAGGAAATAGCCACATACTTAATTTTGTACACATGCCTACAAGCATGCTTAAAAGCATTTGAAAATGCTTTATTGATTTCAGATGAGGGACATACTTACAAGTAAATGTGTTCATGTCTGATCACTAAGGCTGCTTTCTCCCTTGGTGCTGTATTTAAATTTAAATTTATGTATTTAAACATAAATACATTGAGAAAGAGAGAATGAATCTTAACTGTTTGTGCCAGAGGATTTCGAGACTAGCGCCTAATAACTAGCTTATGATGGCACTTGAAAGGTCTGGCTCTGATATAATTTGAAAATAATTCCTTAGCTATATTTTGTATGTATATTGTAAAAGTTAGATGGTAGAACTAATGAACCTGGGTTACTATACAGACTTAACTGCCAAGATATTTCATAGTCCAGTTTTTTAAGACATGTTCCAAAATTGATCGGGAACTGTATCAGCCACATGTGATCAGAGCATTTTCTCTGTGTCATTTGTATAGCTTCTTCTTAAATAAATTAAAAATGTATTGCAGCCAAGTTTTTAGGCTATACAGTCACAAAGTTATTTTCCTGTAACACCGTGTACAATTCTTTGAAATTTGGCAACGCTTGAACAGATTGACCACAAGATACTTACAAATGCAATCTAAAAATGGTTCACTTAAAGCCACTTGCTCCATTGGTCTTGATATAGTTAAGGAATACAAAGTTCTATGCCCTAAGTCACTGATATAGATAGCACTGGATAAAACTGCAGTCCAAAATACCTTCTTACACTTGGAAGAAATATTGATATTCCCAGCCTTTTCAGACTTTCCAAAGAACAAGCCTGAGAGTCTTCTAGATCCGTTGTATCAAATATTTTGAACAAAGTCTTCGTTGTGTCTGAATGAAGCAAACTTCATCTGCTGTGAAAACTCTTACTTTGATGATGTTCAGACTCCAAAGTGGGTAAAATTGAAATGAAAACTCATCCTAACTACTTGGCTACATTTTTTAAAATCTTTTTCAGATTTTTGCAGATTCTCATGTTTGTAAAATATTAAACATATATACTTACTTTTGTTTTCTTTAGATGATGACATAATTGGTCCAAATGGAGAATTTCCTGTGACAGCAATGACTCTGCCAAGTCAGTCAAAAATTAATCTGCATGCTATAACTGCATTAAAAACATTGGACTATAGGTAAGAGAATTTTAAGCTTATCAGCTCTAGACATATATACCATATCGGCCTGAATATAAGCCTCACTTTCCCCCCAAATTCCGACTGTGAAAAGTTAAAGTGCGGCTTAAATTCACGACCTTACAAAAATTGGCTTTTACGATATCACTGCTGAAACAGACATATGGTAAAATGGAACAGGTGTGAGTGCCGGTGGAATTTTAAGGGAGCAGCTTATATTCGGGTATTGTCTCTCCCCCCCCCCCCATGAATTTTAAAGGTTCGGCTTATATTTGGGTGTGGTTTATATTTGAGCCAATACAGTAAATAAAAACAAATATAATGGGCAGAATCCAACGAAGTTGTTCTGTTTTCATTTACACAATGGAACTTCCCTCTTTCCCCCTCTGTGCCCTCTCCAGATCTGCCCCAAAAGGTTTTGGGGAACCTCCAGAGCAGATGTAGAGGGTGCCTGGGGAGAGGGAGGGGAACTTACATTGTGCGACAGAAGTTCTTGTGCTTACAGAGCTACTTCGTTGGATACCATGTGATGCATCCTTGATAGAGCAAATGGCACTGGTGCAGTTTTAATGAGGCTACCCCTTAATCATGAGTGAAAGAAAGCTCCACAAAAAATACCTGTTTTTAACTTCTTTATTGAAATTTATAATATTTTATATTCTTGTAAACTGCTTAGATGTTTCCTTACAAATATGAGGTATATACGGTAAATTTTGTTAAATAAATAAGTCAGAAGTGGCTCACTTAGTGGGGTGGAGCCACAGTGCTAGCTTTCCAGCAGCAGCAGCAGCAGCAGCAGCAGCAGCAGCAGCAGCAGCAGCAGCACTTTCTAGGGGTATCTAGGTGGAGGAGAGATTGGCTTCGCAGATGCACCCAAACATCCCCAATCAGGTACTGCACTATTAAGTTTAAAAGGCTCTCAGAATGGCTTACATAAGATCAGTAACAAACCAGACAGTACTACTTATGCACAGGATTTCATTCTAAAAGTGTCTTTGGATTAGTATTGTTGAGGTTTTTTAGCTGGAGTTGCAAAGATTATAAAAACTCTAATGCATCTTTCCTTTTTTGAAATGCTGTCTCCTTAGGATACTGGGATCTGGCTTCCTAACCATGTTTTATTTTGATATTTGAGTACAATATAATACATTTTGCAACATGACTCTTAAAAGTACAGTGCCTTTCCTATTGGAGTTCTGGCCAATTGATAATGTTGTTATCCTTCTGTTAAATAATGTGACTTTCTAAATAAATATTTTCCAGTGAAAAACAGGCAGCTGTAATTCCAAATGAAGTGCTGAATGCAGTTGGAACCAATCCAGTCACTACTGTAAATTTCAGCAAGAATCAGCTGACTGAAATTCCAATAAGGTACTGTTTCTCCTATAGAAATATTAATTAAACCTGTGCTGAAGTCCATTTTGAGAGGTTATTGGCGGGGGGGGGGGGGGACTGGAGTGAAATCACATACTTTTTGGTAGCGGGGGTGTTGTACTGCAAACATCATCTGAGGCCCTTCTTGTGCCCTCTCCTCAAGATGTCTAGAGGATGGAAACATGAGAATGGGTCTTTTTTGCAATGGCTCCCTGTTTGTGGAATGTTCTCCTCAGGGAGGCTGGCCTGGCACCTTCACTACATATCTTTAGGCACCAGTCAAAAAAATTCCTCTATAATGAGGCCTTTCACTGATTAAGCAATCTATGGCCTTTTAAATGTATTTATGAGGGGATTATTGGGGTAAGTTTTTTGTTCTTATTATGATATGTATTTGTTTTTATGTTGTAAACCACCCTGTGGTCTTCAGATGAAGGGCAGTATATAAATTTAAGTAATCCATAATAATAATTGTAAGACCTTTTATTGGGGCGGAGGAGGGCAGAGTGGTGTTAACTTAAAAGCAAATAAACCAAGGTTTGGCCTACAGCAGAATTTAGGAAATCATCACAATAGATATAGAGACAAGTGACCAGATTTCTACACAACACTAAACCATAGCTGAGTGTTACGTGAAGGGAGAAGAGTTACTTTTAAAGAATCCCAGCTTAACTCTACATATGAACCTAGGGGCAGTGGCAGAGCTTCAGGCTCTGGCATCAGGGGACGGAGAGCGGGGGGGGGGGGGTGTGATGAGCGTCCTGGGGGCATGGCGCCCAGCGCAGGGAGGGCAGCCATGATGGCACCCCACCAGGATCGCACTTCTGGGGGCAGGGCACTCCCCCCACATTCCTCTTCCTCCGCCAGTGCCTAGGGGTCTGATTTAAAACAAACTCTTCAGTTTTATAACAAGCTAGCTATATATATGTGTGTATATGTGTGTGTGTGTGTGTGTGTGTGTGTGTGTGTGTGTGTATCTATGTATATACTCTACTGTATATATAAAAATTAAGCCATGGTTCTGTAAAAGTAAACTACTGTACACTTTGGGAAAATTATCCTCCTAGGCACACGGGATGTGAAGAGTGGAGTGCAGGTGTGTCCACATTGTTTTAAACCATGGTTGAGAGTTGCATGTGAATGTGGCCCAAGATTTCTGGTACTGGCTTCTTCTAACAAACCATAGTTTAAACAAGAGGAATCCAACATGATGCCCAACAGATGTTGTGGACTAGAACTCTTATTATCCTTGGCCATTGGCCATGCTGGCTGGAGGTGATGGGACTTGTGGCCCACAACATCAACTACCACTGGTTTAAAGTAAGCAGAGTTCCCAATTCAGACTTAGTGAGTTAGTTTGAATCAGGAAGCAGGTATTTTCATATTGTGGCTGACCTAGGGCCCATTGGTGGGTCCTGCCCCAGTGTTTGAGAGAAACTAATAGAAAGTTACACAGTGGTGAATACAATCTGGTTTAATCTGATCTTTTGAAATAGCACAAAACAATTGATGAGATCAATTGTGCTTTTTTTTTTTTTTTACAACTGGGCTGCAGAATTGTGGAACTAAAAGAATCAGTCTCTGATATCAATTTTGGTTTCAACAAGCTCTCGTCTATTTCTCTGGAGCTCTGTATGCTTCACAGACTGACACATTTGGATGTTAGGTAGGTGATTACTTAAACCTTTGTTTATACGACATTTTTGAAGGGAATTTGTAGATTCCCTTAAAGATTTTCCGTTTGATTAATGCTGTTACAGTTGGATGTTAGGCAATGTAAGTAGGGTTTTTGGTTTTTTTACATTGCGCTGTATTTGTATTCAAGTGAATCCCAGAGCAGCTTGCAAACAGCAATGGACATAACAGTAGAACATCCCAGTTAACACAAACACAACCATTTCAGTGCCTGAGCCATTAAAGCTTACCCTACCAAGCAGGCCCATGCAGAGCTTGCCTGAGGCCTGGACCAGAGTCTTGTTAGAATAAAGTTCTAAACTATAAAAATAAAAAGCAGCTGGTCCCTGACAGGACCCCCAGCTGGCTTAACCCTCTGAGGCCTGGGGCAAGTGTATCTGCTGCCCGCCCCCTGAATGGGTCTGCTACCAAGTAATACAATATATAATTATTATTGTAATCTATAAAGCAATGTTAATAAAACAGCAGCTAAAAAGTAGGCTAAACTTTTTTACATTCACCCATACCCTACACTGCTTCCATTCAGTACAGGTAACTTGCATCTTATGAGCCCTTACAGCAGAGCTTTCCAAACTTTTCATATTGGTGACACACTTTTAAGAAATGCATCATTTTGCAATCCAGTAATTAAGTTTTACTAACAAACCAGAGGTTAAACTAACCCCTTTCCAGCCCCTGGAAGAGCACAGGAAGTGTTCGCACAATACACTGAGAAACTGCAGCCAACACACTAACGTGTCGTTACACAGTTTGGAAAGTTCTGCCTTACGGTGAGGCTTTCGGAAGGCAGTGTGAGGGCTCTGGGCCAGAGCCCTCATACTGCCTTTCCAAAGCCAAGTAAGCCCGCAATAGCAGCTTTGTGCAGCTTCGGGGAGGATAAATAAATGGTGAGTGGTCTTCTCCATTTATTTATCCCCCCCCCCCGCCCCTCTGCACAAAGTTGCAGTTGTGTAAGTTAAGTTACACGTTAAGTTGTGAGGTACCTGTAATATGCATGTAAGTCTTTTTCCAGATGCTTAGTCTGATGCTTCTCAGAAGCTCACAAATGGGTCTTAACCCTCCATTTTCTCTGATCTCAGCAACTGGTAGTCAAAAGCATATTGTTCCTGAACATGGTGGTTCTACTGGTACTAATGTGCACTCATCATGTATGTTGATTTATATATACGGTACATAATTTCCTATACACAAGTGATACTTTGTCATGGGAATTCACAATAGAATAGGTACCAACAGTTCTGCTTGCTTATTGAGGCAAATGAATCTAAATCTTGTATTTGAAAATGGTTCATTTAAAATACCAACTTTTAATAAAAAATAATAGTTGGTGTATTTGGTTGCTTTTTTCAACTTAGAAATAACATTTTGACATCTCTGCCTGATGAAATGGAAGCACTGACAAAACTGCAAATAATTAATCTTGCCTTTAACAGGTAAGTGGTCTTGTAGATAACTTTACCAAAATTGCTAAATACATGGTTGGTCTTTTGTCTTAGCTTCATAGTATTACAGGACATCCCTATTCCTAGGATCTACAGCAGGCTCCTGCTTTTAGAACTTCACTCAAAAAGTCTGCTTGCCTCAGCAGTGTACTGTTGGAAGAGGAAACTTCTGTGACACTTCAGCTTAAGTCTCGTGTGGGGAACCTGTGGCCTTCCAGATGTTGTTGTTTTCTTATGAATGAACTGCTTCCTGAAGTGATTTTAACAATAAAAACATCAACAATGAAAACCATGTCAAAGTAAATACAAATATAGATTGGAATAAAAATCCCCTTAAAAGGAAGGTCTTCAACAGGTGCCAGAAAGACAATAGCGATGGCCAGTGCTTTTTTTCTAGAAATCGGTGCTGGTACTCACCATGAAGTTGTTGCAGTAAGTGCTTCACTTTTTAACAATGACAAAAAGAGAGTTGTCGGTACTGCGTGCCCTTGAATACCTCCTGGAAAAAAACCACTGGCAATAGTTCCTGTCTGTTATTTAATGGAAGGAATTTTAAAGGGTAGGCATTGCCACACTAAAGGCCTGACTCCTACATCATATGGAAAAAAACAGAAATGGTTTCTGACAGACCCTATTTTGCAGAGCTCAGTATTCAGTTGGGTGTTTATTTTGCATTTTGTTTTATTATTACATTTATACCCCTCCTTTCCTCCAAGGAGTACAATATGGTGTATGTGATTTCCCCACTCCTCATTTTTTCCCCCAACCACCCTGAACTGTCAAGATGATGGCAGAAAAAACAGATGAGCATCTGAGATTGTACCATGTGCAAGCCATAGCCAAGTTGCACACAATTGTGCAGAAAACTGGAGTTCTTTAAGCCAATTAATTGAAAATGGTGAAAAAAGAGGGGCATCTATGCATTTTCAATAGCTATGGGTGAAGCCTCATGAAATTAGAAAAAAGGACAAGCCCATCTTGTAATTTCATACAGCAGTGTAATTCCAATCCACCCTCTGCAAGGACACATCCAACTCTTCATGGACTCATAAGGTAACTCATTCATTCATTTCAAAACTGTAACTGTTTAAAAGGACCAGATACCCTTGTAAATGCTTCCAAATACATGCATCTAGGGGAAAATACCTAAGTGAAAGAAAAAGCGTGCTTTTGAATCCTTACGAAAAAGTTACTGAGGGAATTAGTGTTTATACATTTATTTGACTGTGCCCCTCTAGGTGCTGTTGCCTTGGAAACATTCCCCTGACCTTTTATGCCTTGGGAGAGTCAGCTCTCTAAAGAGAAACATTTTGAGCCTGAAATTCTAGCACTGTCATGAAGGCAGGGAATGAAAAAGGCAGGAAAACTCCTCAGTTTAGCAACACCAAAAGGGACAGAGAGGAAGAAACACAGTTAAAAAAACCCCACCAAATCACAAAATACACAATAGGAAAGACACAAGAGCAAGTAAAGGAAAGTACTTGAGGAGAGAACAAAAGGAGCCAACTGTCACCAACTTCAGGCAGGTTGTCTGGTGAGAGGGATGACTCCTGGAGAAGGCTGCAAAAGGCTTGAGTGGACCATGTTACTTTCAGCAGGAAGCATCTCCATGAAGAACATCAGCCATTATTAGCTGAAAAATTAGAAGCTCCAAATATTGGCTTGGTTCTAGACTTTAGTTGGTTGCACATAGTTTCATTGAAAGCAATAGGGTTAAGTAGTGGCTAACTTCGAATTACAGAATCTTTTAGGTTGGAAGGGACACAAGGGTCATCTAGTCCAACCCCCTGCAATGCAGAAATCTCAGCTAAAGCATCCATGACAGATGACCATCCAATCTCTGCTTAAAAACCTCCAAGGAAGGAGAATCCACCACCTTTCGTGGTTGTCTGTTCCACTGCCGAACAGCTTTTACAGTCAGAAAGTTTTTTCCAAATGTGTTAGTCAGAATCTCCTTTCTTGCAACTTTGAAGCCATTGGTTTGAGTCCTCCTCTCCAGAGCAGGAGAAAATAGGCATGCTTCCTCGTCCATGTGACAGCCCATTGAGATCTTTTAAGATGGTGATCATATCAGTCTCCTCTTTTCCAGGCTAAACATATCCAGCTCCTTCAAGCGCTCCTTGTAAGGCTTAATTTGCAGACCCTTAATCATCTTGGTTGCCCTCTGCACATGTTCTAGCTTGTCAACATCCTTCTTAGATTATGGTGCCCAGAAGTGCACACAGTATTCCAGGTGTGGTCTGACCAAGGCAGAATAGAGTGGTATTACTTCCCTTGATATGGATGCTATACAGTGGTACCTTGGGTTAAGTACTTAATTCGTTCTGGAGGTCCATTCTTAACCTGAAACTGTTCTTAACCTGAAGCACCACTTTAGCTAATGGGGCCTCCTGCTGCCGCTTCATCCTGAAGCAAAGTTCTTAACCTGAAGCACTATTTCTGGGTTAGCGGAGTCTGTAACCTGAAGCATATGTAACCTGAAGCGTATGTAACCCGAGGTACCACTGTACTTCTGTTGATGCAGCCTAGAATAGAACTTAATCTGAATCCAATCCTTGATTTTGTAAATTAGTTCTCTAAAGACTCCTAATAAACTCAAGTCACTTGTGCAGTGGTTGTATTTACAAATTATATTCTTGGGTAGGTTATTCATAATTATATTAATGAAGTGTCTCTGGTTTTCTTCATAGATTTAAAATATTTCCAAATGTGCTGTATCACATTCCAACTCTTGAAACAATCCTCCTTGCTAATAATCAGGTTGGATCCCTGGACCCTCTGCAAATAAAGAAGTTGGACAGGCTTGGTACCCTAGATCTTCAAAATAATGACCTGTTACAAGTACCACCAGAACTTGGGAACTGTGTCAATCTCAGGTGATTAACTTCATGAATTTTGGATAACTTTTTCCTCTACAGCATATTCTAGTTGAAAATGTTCATATTTATTCTAGGAAAGACTAAACAAAGCAGTACAAAAGTTCATAATGAAATCAATCTCATTTTTGTGTCATCTGACTATTTGAATAGATTAGGTTACAATTTTGAAAATGTGTACTCTTTGGATCTTTTCAGACATTGGTTGAATTGAACAAGATTCTGCTTCCCAGGATTGTATACACTCAGTAAGCATGGGTACAATATAACTGAATATTTGAATGGATAGTTTTCTTAACCCTATATGGGATAGAATTCCACAAACGAGATTTGTTAGAAAGCCCATGTTCAAATAAGCTCAGACAACATGTAAGGAGCACAGGAGAACCCTGTTTGCAAAACTGCTCATCCTAACTGATGTTCCTCAACATCAGTTTTCTTTTCAAGGTGCAATGCTGGAATTTTATGCATAAATCAGTGAGTGGTGAAGTGGCTCAACTGTTGAATAAAGTAATAATTTGGTCTGATGCAGACAGGGAGAAATGATTCTTCTGATCCCTTGGTTCCAATTTAAGGGATCAATATTGAGTCAGGATCATGTATATCTGCAGAATGAGCTCCCCCAACCAGGTTCAGGATTTACAGTAACACTAGAATTTTAAGCTGGTTTCAAATTCAGTGAATTCCATCTACAAAGGTCTGAATAAGAAAAAATTAAAACATTTTCCAAGTGACTGTTTAAGAAAGAGTGTTTTCTTTCCCCCCTTGAATTTTAAAGGTGGGGCTTATCTGCGGGTGCGGCTTATATTCGGGCCAATATGGTTTATTTACCATCTTTCAACCACAACTGAACTTATTCAGGGCAAAATAATATTATCACTTCATCTGCTTAAAAGTTCAACAGCGCATTACATTAGTGTTTCTATTCAATCTCTCACAAAGACAATACTCGAATATAAGCTGCTCACTTAAAATTGGGTTACAGGGTTACAGGCTGAAAATTGCTGCGGTTGGTAGAATTGTAACTCCAAGCCAATTTAAGTCTTTGATCTTGCAAGCCCGCAAAAGTTACCGTACAATCGCTAAAATTGCAAATCACTATTGCTACAATTCCGCAGCGACTCAAGCTCTCAAATCGGCAATAAAAATTTTTTTTTGTTCTGTTTTACCGTATGTCTGTTTCAGCAGCAATATCATAAAAGCCAATTTTTGTAAGGTCGTGAATATAAGCTGCACTTTAACTTTTCACGGTCGGAATTTGGGGGGTGGGGAAGTGCCACTTATATTTGGGCCAATACGGTAAATGAGTAGAGAAGGCTTCCTCAGCCTCATGCCCTCCAGATGTGTGGGACACAATTCCCATAATTCCTGACAATTAGCCATGCTGCTTGAGGCTGGTGGGAGTTGGTCTAAAACATTTGGAGGGCACTAGGCTACATTAGAGGCATTGCTGACTTCCATTTTTAAATGATACAATGAAATAAAAGTGATAAGATCTTCTCATTTATGAATGGCGATTGTGTGTATGCATGTACATGCGTGCACACACATACTAGTCTTAACTGGTTTTTGGTCCTTCTGTTAGGACACTTTTGCTGGAAGGCAATCCTTTCCGGACTCCTCGAGCTGCTATTCTTGCCAAGGGGACAGCTGCTGTGCTTGAATACCTAAGAAGCAGAATTCCTACTTGATCTGTTGTGCTTGGTTTGAACTGAAATGTGTGCAAGATCTTACCTTCTGAAGCATGAAGATCGAAGTCCTTATACATGAGAACTATTTGCTTCGTTTAGCATAAGCTGAGTGCATATGCTGGGGTCACTTTTTAAGAGCTATTTCACAAAGGACTCTTACCTTGCATGCCTCCAGTTCAAACGATGGTTGTGTACATACTTGTATGGTGTATAGGTAGGTTATTGATAGATGTTTCTATTGGTCCAGCAGCAGTTCCCCTGATCATGACATGATTGTAAAAATACTGCTATCATCTAGGAATTATTGATAGCTGTATCCATGTACCCATCTGGTCTCTTCTTAACCCACATATTCTATATGAACAGGTGCTGTACGTTACCCAAAATTGGATATGGTTAGAATTGTGCTATTGTGTTATTTTTTTTTAATCCTGTTTTAAATTTCCTTTTCTTTTAGCTAATTTTAAGGTCACCAAAAAAGGGCTGCCCCCAAAATAAAATAAATGCAGATCTTGATTTGCATAATATGAAGCGTTTGCACCAAGCGATTGCCTGCTGAAGAATTATGGTGCTGACTTAATCACTAATGATTTGGCACATTTATCAAATTATTATTTGAAAATAAAACTCAAATTATATATCAAATGATCAGTTTCATAAATTTAACCAAATGACTTAGTGCAACTGTTTACAAATTTCAGAAATGTTTAGAAAAACTCTGCTGTGTGGAACATCACAAATGTTGGAATATTTTTTTCTGTTTTTTTATAATTAATACTTGGTTGTGTGTGTGCCTTGCAATTATTCAAGATGCTAGTTTGCCAAAATGAGCAGTTTCCATATATTTCCCTTTTTAAAATGTTATAGCTATTAAGAGCTGCTTCTTTTTGGAGATGTCCTACTTGTACAAGGATAGCTTAGTATGAAGACACATGGCCTGTGTCAGCTGTGAACACCACACACATGAATTTTCTCCTTTCTTTGCAAAAAAACTGTGAAACTGGGAGTTGGAAAGGAGGAGGCATGTAGCTGCACCAGAGTATGATCTATTATATGAAATTCTTTTAACTCTAAAACTGTTTAACCATGCAACCCCACTTTCAGATTAAATTTTTAAGACTTGTAGAAACTGGAATCTTTTTGGAAGAGGGTTATTGATGTGAATTTCCCTGATCTGTTTTTAATTTGAGACAGCCATGCCTACACCCTTAAATGTGTTGTCCTGGTCTTGCTTTTGTTTTTAATAATCTGTTGGGAACCGCCCAGAGTGGCTGGGGAAACCCAGCCAGATGGGCGGGGTCTAAATAATAAATTATTATGATTATTATAGTAGCCCCTGTGTTGAGTTATGTATAATTAGAAGCATATATACACTATTGCCCATAAGATACTTTCCTTTTCCCCAAACTTGGGTACAATTATGAAAGCCATAGTCTGCACCCAATGAGAGACTAGTGCAGGGGTGATTAACCTGTTTTTGGAACAGAACTCCCATCACTTCTGACCATTAGCCGTGCTGTTTGGGGCTAATAGGAGCTGGAGTCCAGCATCATCTAGAAGGCCACCAGTTAGCTGCCCCTGGTCTCGTTGCTGTTGTGATCTAGCACTGTCCATGTGCCACCTTCCCTTACTTAAAACCTTTCCAGAAGGGAGTATGCTGGCCATAGGGCAATTTAGGCACTGATTGTCCTTGATATTTTGAAGCAAATTACAAAGGTGAATACTTTGAGACTGAAGGTGAGGATGGTGCAGTACTAGCAACAATTCTTGCATACTTGGATCTTTCTAAATATGTCAGTGGCAATCCTTCAGGCCCCTCCAGTCGGTTCTACATGTTAACCCCAATCCAGCATAGCATTAGGTGCACTGAAGCATATGTATCTGTTGGATGGTGGCAGTGGGTTCTTCTAAAGGTTGTAGAGCTTTATGCAGCTGACTGGCCTAATAACATGCTGACAGCCATCCAGTACTAGCAACCATTGTACTAAACCATTCTCTGCAAGTCCAAACCCCTAGGTAGTGAGAACTACCTGAAAAGCTGACAGCGTCTTTTTATGTTGGCGAATGCATTTCTAGTTCTGTACTTCTGATGCACTTGGATTGAGGAAGTAAAATAATAATAAGAGGCCTGGCAAAAAGTTTGGCGTTGTTTCTATGAATTAGCAAAAGTGAAATCGTTGTCTTTTTTTAAAAAAAAAGTGATTGCAAGACTCCCGCACAAAGTACTTACAATAAGGTGCCTTTATTTATACAATAGACTTTTTAATATATTATTCAAAACACTTTTTTTAATACTGAAAAAGGTTGAGTACATCAAAGCCGAAAATGGCTCTGCTATACGCTGCACAGCATTGTTTGAGTCCCTGTATTCTTTTTATGTACAGAAAGCATCTGCAAAATGCATTCTAGACACAATATGCACCTTACCAGTTAGTGTCAATACACAAATTAAAATGGGAGCGATACCACCTGCATGTGCAAATGAAAGATAATTGATTTCACTGAATCAATAGATTTAAAATATAGCTTTAAAGTACCTTTTTGCACGTAAAATGAAGCAGCTTCCAAGTTCAGTAAATTTGTATACTGCAAAGACATTGAAATACATTCACAATCTATGTTCATAGAGTAGTAAGTGGTTCTTCATTCAGCCATATTTACAATGATATTGTAATTAAACTGAAAAGTACAGTTCTTCATATAGCAATCTTTGTAACACATACAAAAATGACAGTTCTGTATATAATTTAAGCTCAAAATCACAATTTTCTCAAAATATTAATTACAATACAGCTATCTCTATAATTAAACATGTGTTTTATAAAATGGTAAAATTTGTAATAAAGTAAGTTGTTTTTGACTTGATTACAGTACTCACAAGTAGAAAAATGTAACTTAATAAGTCTTTGTCTTGCCCAGTGTTAAGCCACCTAAGCTAGCAAAGAGGCAGGAAAGGCCCCAGTTTATAAAAATTCAGCCTCTTGTGCTGAACTGGTGTGGCTTCTTGATGTTAAGAATAAAAGCTTTTACAAGAGGGCATGAAAATTCTAGATGGAGTAAAATGGTGTGTATTATACATGTTTTGTGTTTGACTTAATGCGCATCTGAAAAGTTCAAAAAGACTAGTAAGGACGACTCATTCTAAAAGTCTGAGTTAAAATTCTGCTATTGTATAGAGCGTTAGAAATCTGGCTATTAAAAATGTGTGTGCTGAGGAAAACTAGGCTTTGCCTTTGGGTGTCAGTATTGGGCTGCACAAATATGACTACCATTGTTGTTGGGCATAGCAAAAACTGTCCTTGTTGTTCATTAACCCACCTTCATTATATGTGAATCCAATCCAAATTACTGGTTTAGAAATAGATTTTATTCTTATCTCATACTTGGAACACAATGCAATAATGAAGACCATGAGCAAAGGAAAAAATGGAACTGAAAATATTCAACAGCAATTCCTAAAGGAAGAAAAAATGTTTTGTGAAAGTGTAAGTCACTATTTGAGTTCCATCTTAATTTTGCCCCAAAAGTACATGAAAGCTGTAAACATGGAAAAACTGAATCAATGTTACTAAACACTGTTGCTGTTGACAATGATACATTCTGAACATTAGCAGGGATTAGCATTTTGCTTATATTTCTGTGATTTGCATGATTATTTCTTAGAGAGGCATGTATTGCAGTCAGACACAGAACTCAGTACACTCACAAGTTAGCTCTGTACAACGCTGAAACTACTGGTTTTAGTTTGGTAAATGGGTAGGCACTGCTTGCTGCAAGAAAGGGAAGCAGAGAGTGGTAGGATAAAGAATACTATCCTTTGTGGAACATAGCTTTCATTCCAGATATCCTAGGCACAAGGTTTATAATAGGTTTTTGTTTTTAAATTGACTACTGTTCCATCTTTTATTTATAAATTGGTCACAAGCAGGGCTTTTTTCCTAGCCAGAACTCACTGGAACTCAGCTCTGGCACCTCTCAGGTGGGTGCCATTGCCATCATAAGAGAAGAAGGGAGGCATTCATGGTGAGTTCCAGTATCTCTTTTTCTAGAAAAAACGGGACCGGTCACACAGGGCACCATCCAGAGGGACTTGATGCAATCAGTGTAGCTAAGAAGTCTGCCCTTTTTTGGGAAACATTTCCCATCTAGTCTCATTGCACAGCAATTTATGGGTGAGTTACAACAAAACAGCTTCAGATTCACAATACAGTTACTAAAATGAGGCACAGAGCCAGCCACCTAAAAATAACAATACTGGCATCAGATCTTGCTATGTGCCTGTGTGAATTACCAGATATCTAAAACTTAACAAGATTTAGGTATCATGGAGGGGTGCTGTTGGTTCCAAAATGGAAGCATCATCACTGAGAAAGCGTGTGATGCTTAGATGGGAGATCACATGGAAACAAGATGTATGCTGACTTGAGTTCCATGAGGGAAGAAAGAGATTAGTGTAGTGGCAAACCCAGTAACAGCAGAAGTTGTTACATTTTGACTACCTATATTTGTAGTCATAGGGTTTCTGCAATTGCTGCAGCAGGTGGCTATAAGCAGAACACATGACTTTGAGTCTTAATTATGGTGGTTGCCTGAGTTATCTGGTGGTCATGTGTTATAGCTCATATATAAATTAAAATTCGCATATAGGTAAGAACAATGGTTCCAAACCAAGAAGCTTTTGAATTTATTAATGCATGTAAGAGCAGACGTCTATACTGCAAGAGGCATGGGAGAAAAGCACATGATTCTTAAGAGTACTTGCCATCTACCGTTTTTAAACAAACACTTTTGAGTTTTTCCCCACAAGTGTATGTTCTGCCTGCCTGCATAGATACATAACAAGCTTGTGTCACTGCCTCCATGTAGTGATGATCCATATACATTATGTTTTCCTGAACAGCTGTTGTGCTGAATTGAAGGAATGTCAGCCTTTCCCTTTATTTTACTTACAGTGTAGCTCTAATGTGAGAGTTGGTAAATAAACCTTTAAAAACTGTTGCTAACAGAACTGGTGCCATGGCAACCAATGCAGCAGAGTCAAATTCTAAAGAAGTGTAGAATAAATGTCAATTTTTGGATTTCACTGTATTTTTAAATCATCATCAAAAATGAAAACAAATGAATTTTAAAACATAGGATCCCCATCTGGCTAGGAGGACTAGTAAGTTTCATAGCATTTGAAGTTTTAGATCATTGATCTGGGATTCAAAGATCACTACAGGCCCACAGCATGCAAATCAATAACATCTTATTCTCAATTCTTGCTACGAAACAAAGAGCAAGAACATATGATTCCCAGGCCATCTCCCTGGCTTCCATGGCAGGTAGATCAACTTTATCCCCACTTGTTAATTAAGCAACCTGTCAACATTATCCGATTTGATAAAACAGTTGAGCTGAAACCACATTCTGTTTAGTCGTAAGGCTATCCTGAGTTATTTTATGGTTTTATATTTCATTGCCAACTGTCTTGAACCTAGGAGAAGGTGTCATATAAATATTTTAAATAGTTTAATTATAATGTATATTCAGAAACGTTATTGCTTGTGTAAAGTGCTAAGAGAACTGAATTACATTAGGGCTAAACCACTTTTAATTAGTTACAGTAATGGTTCTTCTATTGATAAGCAATATTAAGTGATTTGCACACTGTTCCCCTTCATTAACTGTCACCTTGTGGATTAACTCCTACACATATTTCATCAAATAAAGCATGTTGTTCATTAAGAATTTGAGCTGAGCATATTTTTGCAATAGGAGGGTCTGAGCTTGGAACATGGGAAATGGCATGGAAGGAGTGCATTGCAGGTTACAAATATTCAGATTAGCTGTGACTATTCTTTGTATAACCCTAAACCACGTCGCATGATTGTGGTAAAGGTAAATGTACTCCTGACCCGTAGGTACTTTGACGTGATTTCGAATTGCTAGGTGGGCAGGAGCTGGGACCGAGCAACGGGAGCTCACCCCGTCATGGGGATTCAAACTGCCGACCTTCCGATCGGCAAGCCCAAGACTCAATAGTTTAGACCAAAGCGCCACCCGCGTCCCTATGATTGTGGTAAGAAAGAGCAAATCCCCTTCTTGCTAATTCCTTTCTGGACACAATTCAAAGTTCTGGTAATTATCTTTGAAGCCCTAACAGCAAACATGGTGAACCTTTTTCAAACTGAGGGCTGCATTACGTCATGGGTAACCTTCCAGGGGCCACATGTTAGTGGCGGGTGGGGCCAGAGGACAAGTGGGAGCCCTGTTGCACTAGCAGAGCTCATTGCACTGTCTCCCGCTAGCACAAATATTTAGTTTTATCAGGCCCAAAAGTTTTAAAGTGCAATTCTATAAATGTCTCCTCAGAAGAAAGCCCCATTAAGTGCAATGGAATTCATTCTCAGGTAAGTGGATATAGGACTACAGGTTAATTTATATATAGATTTCATTTTAAGTATCTATAAAAATACTATTTAATAATCCATTATATTTTACTTTAGACTTTGTGGGAATTACAGTTTTAAATAGTTTTCTTTCTAAAGCCATGAAGAACTTTGAGGCTGTGGCTGGGTACACACACTACCTTAAAAGGGCATGGCTACCCCCAGAGTATTCTGGGAATTGTAGTTTATCCCTCACAAGGCTATTGGGGTAGGTGGGTGTCATGTCTTTTAAAGGTGTGGTGTGCATGCAGCCTGTTTTTTGATGGACGGAATAATTTGTAAATAGCTTGTGTGTGCTTCTGTGTTCTGAAATTACATGACATCTAGAAATAATTAAAAATCATCTTGAAAAAAAGCTGGTACCAACACACAGAGGCTTACAATGAGAACTAATATGTAATCCCATGGAAGTTACATTTATATAGATATCCCTCCCAATGATCAGTACTAACATATATTATACATTTGGCACTATGTTTGCCATTGGTCCAGCAATTGGCAATTTCCCCCCATATATATATATATATTCATTTATTTATATATATATATGTATATAAATTTTTATTTAATTAAACATTAGATCTGGCTAGACATATTTTACTATTTATAAAAAATATTTAGACAGTAAGCTCACGTTGAATAACTAGGTCTACTGTATTCTGGAAACTCTTCAGTAGTAGTACAGCTTTTTCATGTTCCATATGTACAAAACTGTGTCCATTTGCCTGTAACAGACAAAAGAGAAAAAATTATAACTAGATATCCATTGTGGCTACATGGGAAATACAGCTGTAAAATCAACTGAAATCCTACAAGTGTATAAAAATCAGCTGAGAAGTTATCCCAGTAAAAGCTCCATTTAAATTTTGGTTTTTCAAAAGTCTATGCAACCCCATATTGGTGTAGTCATCTATTGCTCTCTTGTTTATTTCCACCTTATACCAATTTATTTGGGTTTATAATTTTCAGTTTCCAGGGATCTGTTTCCATTCAGCAAGGGGACTTGCTCTCGGAAAGAAGCTACTCAGGTTTCCATCCTGATCACATTGGTTTCTGTGTATGCAAGTGTCTCATAAGAATAAATAACTACAACCCGCAACTCTACTTGGATGAGTGTTATCCTTGTTGGACTAATCCACATTACCTAAAGTGTATTAGTGTGGTAAAGAGAGCTGCAAGCATGAGTTCAGAGCGCTTGAGTTTGGTCAGTCCTGCCTTTCACATCGGCACTGATGCTGGTGATCTGTTAGCCAAAGAGATCCATCCTTAAGTGCACACTGTTGCTGCTGTGTGAGGTTTAGGTCGGGGTTTGTGAAAAGAACAACTATTCAGTGACAACAACTATAATTTATAAGCTGGGCATGTTTGAGCATGCACCGCCTTTGTACAAAAGCCAAGCTGAGAATACCCATGTACTCCATGTAAAATTAACACATTTTGCTTTACAGTGGTACCTCGGGTTACATACGCTTCAGGTTACATACAACTCAGGTTACAGACTCTGCTAACCCAGAAATAGTACCTCAGGTTAAGAACTTTGCTTCAGGACGAGAACAGAAATCGTGCTCCGGCGGTGCGGAGGCAGCAGGAGGCCTCATTAGCTAAAGTAGTGCTTCAGGTTAAGAACAGTTTCAGGTTAAGAACAGACCTCCGGAGCGAATTAAGTACTTAACCCAAGGTACCACTGTATTTGATAATTGACTTTGTTTGTTTTTCAAAGCAAAGGCAGCAGGACCAGAGAATGAAAAAAAAAAAGTGCCAGTATTGAAGTAGAAGGGTAAGATACTGCAGAAGTAGTTTTGAAGTGCCAAGCAGGTACACCGGCCATGGATTTCAGAACAAACATGGTTTGCCTATTTCCATGATTTTATCTGTAACATAAAAGCTTAGAAAATGAAAACCAACTTTGTCAGGGATCCAAATTCCCTGTTAAGATTACTTGTTAATGGATACAATTGTACACATGTGTAATATGCTCTGTTCTACAAGTCATCAAATACAATGTCAGTCCAGATTAGCAAAACTCTTGTGTTCGTCACATCAAAATAAAATATTTTTCATTCTTCAAGGTCTCACACCCTGAAGATTTCATCAAAGTGAGAATGCAGTGCAGTTTATATAAGACTTCAGTTAAGACTTCAAAATGTTCTGTGAAGGTGACAAGATTTGGTATATAGCATTTGTTGAAATTCAAGGGTCTGTTAAGGAAAAACTGATGCTTGGCTTGGGATGATAATTGCTTTCAAAGCATCTGAGTTAGAAGAAACCTGGAGATCTTGACTTCAACATCTTGACCCAAGTATTTGCCATATAACCAGTTTCCCCACCCCCATAGAGCCTCCTTAATCCAGATTAGCATTTCATATGCAGTAAACAGAAGCTAACACAATGGTGTCAGAACTGACCAAGATGTCTGCAGAACATAATTTTAGGGAGAGATGTCACATGCTTTGGGGGAGGTACCACTAAAGTGCCCTCACAGTCTGCACTAGTTATTAATATGCCTGAGCTTCAGAATATATTTAGGTTTCTTTCTAATAATAGGAATTCAGTCACTGAAATATCTTTTTGAGTTCTCCTTTCAGAATGGCCATTCATTGTGCATCATACTCATTATATCTATATTAGATTCAGCAAAATGAAATCATAACAGATTCAGAATTTGTATGTTTATTTTAGGATTTTTTATTACCACCTTCATTTTTCATTCTTAACATTCTAAAATAGTTGAAACTGTTGACATGTTTATTTCTTGCATATTAATATAATTTACCAGTTACTGATTTTCATTCCATTGTATGCACGAATTAAGCATATTTATTGCATTCTGCATCCTGTGCCATAGTTCAAACCATCATCTGCAGAAGTTAAACAACTTTGGTAAAAAGTAATGCAACAAGCCCTTATCAGATATTTCAGTTCATTTTATATGCCTATAAGAGCAAATCCAGTGTTTTCCAAGAGACATCACAAATGCCAGTCCTTTCCCCAAGGTCCTTGACATTTCTTTAGTACCAGAGTTGGGAGATAATGGCCAAATCATGGTCTGGCTGATGGCGCTTTCCCTCTCATGTTCAAATTTCCATCCTCCTTGGTTTGCACACACTATTATTTACTTCACAATCTGTAAATTCCAATTCTGGCTTGGATGAAAACTGGTTTACTCAAGCCAGGAAAATAAGGAAATAAATCAGAGCATACGAGTGAGAATGAAACAAGCCAAATGATGGTCAAACCATATCTGAACAGTCCCAGTATTATTTTCATAGGAGGGTCTTATTCATTTCCCTATTCCTTCTTCTAAATTCAAGTCTGGTGACCAGCATTGTAGAAATGCTCACTCATTTACAGATACTTTAGTCAAAAGTTTTGACAAGGAAAGCTAGAAATGTATGTCAGAATGTATGTAGAAATGCTGTCCTGGAAAAACAGTTTATAACAATATGTCGGTGGCTGCGATCTAGTGTATTTGAATCTGTGTTACTGAATAGCACAACCCACATTTATTCAGTTTTATCCTGCCCACCTCCCAAAGGAGTCCAAGATCATCTGCCTTGGCAAACTGCAATTAAAATAGAGCTGTTTTAAAAGGTATTTATGACACTACATGCTTTATCCCACCCTTTCCTCCAAAGACCTCATTGCTGCATGCATGCTTCTCCTTCTGCACCGCACCCCCCAAAACACAGACAGAAACCCAAGATAATCAGTGAGGATTTCAGTTTAGATCTTACCCAACCAAAGTCTAACACACTAGGCACTGAGCCACAGTAACTCAGTAATGTGAAGGGCAGCCACTCAAAAAATCCGAATGAGACGATTTGTGTCCCTAAGGCACTTTTTGATTCCCAACAGATACGATCGCTGTAATTCATATTCAGAGTTATGTACACAGAACTGCAGGTCCAGACTTCCACATTTACTTCCTTCATTATGCAGAGAGCTGCCCCCCGTATTTAACCACCAGAGAAGCACCTGTAGATGGTGAAACGCAGGATGTGTGTGAGATCTTTCCATGCTTCCAAGGAGATGACCAGTTTAGGGTCTTTAATTAGGTCTCTGTGTACAGAGTGGTAGTGGGGGGGGGTTGTAAAAGTTGCAACACAGTGTTGAAAGTATAAGCATAATCAGGTAGGCAAGGAATAAGAAAAATTATAATGAACAGAGAACCCACACACTAAAGAGAAAATTCTTTTATTAATTTAAATGTTTTAACAAATAGCAGGAAAATAATTTAAGAGAAAGAGTACAAATTCCAGACAGATAAAAGACATTCAACAAAGCCTTGGATTTAGTGTGCAAAACCTCAGAGGAATATTTTCTGAGAGCCAGCCTGAAGCTGGACTCCATTTAGATTTTAGGTTTGTTTTCTGTAAAGGCTGATAGTCTGTCATGTTGCAGTAAATGGCCTTAAGTGCAAAACATCTGTCTGCATGTCCCTTTCTCGTATCCTGATGGCCTAATTTTGGCTTCCAACTGAAGGACTGAAAAACTCTTAACAGGGCACATTTCTCCATCCAGTTACCTCCAGAGTAATCCTACTGGTCTTAGGGGCGGGGGGAGGATTTCAGATGGATTGCTGACTGAAAATGAGTGAACCCATTTGTCAGGGAATCAGGAGCAGGAGCACTGGGGAGAGAGGATTGGGAGAGCGAAGGGGAAGAATCCGAGGGCAGCGTAGGGGAGTATGACAGTGGCCCGAGAGATTCCATGAGCTTCTCCAGCGAATCAGAAGATTCCCAGAAGGGGGCGCCGATGGTCAGGGCAAGGGGGGTCCCAGGGGGGACGCACCAGAAACAAGGAGCCAGAGGGGAACCCCAAAGCAGCAGTGGAGGATCAGGACCAGTTTCCCCACCAGAGCGTAGTGGGGGGGAGGAGTCACATGTGTCAGGAGCAGTGTCTCCTCCAGAGAGGGAGTCAGGGCTGACCACGCCTCCAACGGAGGGGAGGTCAGTTGCAGCTAGCCCCCCCGATGGGGGAAGCAGTGACAGCAGCAGTGGAACGGTCAGGAGGAAAGTTGCTGGCTGGGCGCGCGCGCCAAGTTCAAATGTGCAGGCGCGCGGAACAGCAGGAGACCCGGATGGGGAACCAGCTCCTAAAGCCCGCCGGAGGGAGGGAGACGGCTCAGGGGAATCAGCGGGAGAAGAGGCTAGAAAGGGCGGAACCCCGGCGGGCAGGCGGACCCAGAGGAGGAAGGAGCAGCGGAGAAGGTGGAGCAAGGCTAGACTCTTAAATTGGTGTCAAGGGGGAGGAGACTCAGACGGAGCATCAGTGGTCTGACACTTTAGACGTGGGGCTGCGCGCTGCGGCTCTGGAAGTGAAACTGAACTTCAATAAAGGCTTTTATACTTAACAACGAAGCAGCGTTGGTCCTTTGTGAGCTGGGACCTAGGGTAGCCCTGACACCATTATTATTTTTGGTTCTATTTACCTGAACATGATGCAGTGCGAAGGGCCAATAACATGTTTTTTTATCCAAGGGGTACATCAAATCAGAACATGATTCCTAAACATGCAGCGTGGATCATCTGACACATGGTACGTCGGCAGGAGTGATTTACCTTATAAGCAAGCTTTCAGCCTTCCTCCTTTTACAACCTTTACCTGATAATTAGATGCAGTTGGCTACAAAAAGTATATGAACATGAGTTCTTAAGGATTCACTGGTATAATAGCACATGCTATAAGGTGGTGGCACAAACTGGGGCAGAAAAACAAAAAGGAATCCTAAATCAAATGGATTATTTAGGGCAGAATTAAAGGGCACATAAATTATAATTCTATCAAAAGCATAGAAATCCAAATTAGAATTACAGTGAAACATAGACCCATTCAACTTTCAAAGGTGAGGTGTAGTCAGTGCATCCTAGCCTACTTGGTTCCACCTTGAAGGGGCACCATTACACTTTAAGCTCACAAGGTTGTTTCCTTACAGATACTAATGTATGCCGTGGATATTGATAGCAGTATTTGATGTCAAAAGTATTATTTTTCCACTGTAGTGAAAGATGGTAATTTAAACAGAGCTCTGATAATGAACCAACAGATCATATATGATTCCTTTCCAACATAAACCTAAAGAGTAGTTGCCTTTCATAAGGACTGCATGCTGGACTTCTGGGGTTGGGAATACATGTTCCATTTTCCTATGGTTTGGCCTTGAGATATGGGTTTACTTGAAACAGCTTCAATTACTTTATATTGTGGGAGTTATTGACATATTTGTCATTAAAAAAAAATCAGAAGGTAGTCCTGTGATGAAAAAAAGTTCTTTGCTGATGATCTATATCAATACATGAGGCAGGCAAACAATATATATTTATATCTCAAGTTCCTTAACTCAGACGTTTGATGATGCATTATAGCAGATTGAGTGAGGCATTGTTTTGTTCAGGGAGCAAGACCCTGGATTTTGAAACTGGGTTTAAGAGATATCCAGTGCTTCATGTGTACTCAGTGCCATCTGCAATAAGAACAAATATATTTCAGAACCTCATTTGCTAACTTTGGTTTACAAAAAAAAATACTTCAAGTTTATACTCATTGTGAGACTTACCATGAAACCACCCCAGGTTTGTTGGCCAGTAGTCAGGGTAATAACCAGGTTCTGAAATCTGAAAAAGGAAAGTATTGTGGCTGTGGTATGGCTACTTTGCCACTGCCTGCTTTCTTGGTACTTGAATGCCAGCAGTTTATACTGAAAACCCATGACATAATCCATATGCTAAGGAACACACGTAATGGTTTAGTTCACATGACACGGATGTGCTTGATAGTTTAGCATTAATAATTCTGCGTTGGTTTCATGCCAGAGGTGAGTTCCCATGGGAAAAGGTTTTTCAGCACTAGATGTGATGGTGACAGACCCATTTGTAAAATCTCAACTTGACCCCAGTCATATAAATGGCAGGTTTGAGTTGGAGCTGTACTGGTGTGTGGGTAAGGGAAGCTGAACTTTTGCTGTGACTGCAGTGTACCTCCCCCAGCCACTTACTCAAGCACTTCTCTCACAGATGAGTTAACTTCCAGCTCTGAAACTCAGCTGAGGGGAAGCACAGCGGAGGGGAGTGATGGCGAGGCGGCAGGTGGCTGCTCTAAAGGTAAGATGTCCTCACGTTATACGTAACTGGGGCAGGCAAGGGTTTAACCCACATCTGGAACTGCCACATGATGTTTAGTTTGGCTTTCATATCACTCTTCAATACGACTGAAGTTTGAAAAAGATCTTTCTTGGAAATAGCATTAATGCAAAACAATAAATAAATAAAGAAATATAGTTGTTGATGAACAACAAGCAAGCTCATGGAAAATGGATTAGAGAGAACAGAAGTGATGTAGAAGGTGGAACTCAACAAGTGCAGAGGAGGTTTCATTGCTAATCCAGTGTATTTTTGAATCCAACCATTCTTTCTCAAGAAGGATTTCACAAACAATGATATATTTGCAACTATTCTATCTACCTAGAAAACCAAAAAGTGATAGAATGTCTAACGATATTGCTTATTAGTAATGATATTTACAAATTAGAGTGTCTAGGAAGCTACATACTGGATAAAAATATACAAGACATCAATTATAGTAATAATTATTAAAACTTGTTTACATTAATTTTAAACAATCAATCAATAATAAATATCAAGATTGTTGGGGGGATTTCGAAGTGCTATATCACAAATTGGAATAGGAGCTATTTCACAAAAAGGTTTGCTGAGTGGTGACTATTGGTTGTTTGACTTGATGGCTTACTATGATCCTAGAATAAGGACATGTTTACAAATACATGTTCATCACTTGCATTCAGCTATGACTTGTTGAATGAGCTATCAAAGATTAATCACTACAAACATAACTATCATTCCACGACACCTTAAACACAGCGCTTTTCAACTGAGGCATTTCCCATACTCAGCCAAGCAGAGATGTAATGGCAGGAGTGTTGGGGACCTTGGGCAAGTCACTGTCAGCCTGACCTAATTCACAGGGTTGTTGTGAGGATAAAATGGGGAGACAAAGAACTAGGCATGCATCCTTGAGTTCGTCGGAAGAAAGGTGGGATTTAAATAAATACTTAAGTCTGTCCGGCTTTAACTATTACAAGCTAAACTTGGATTACAAGTTGGGAAGTCATGGAAGAGATTTTGAAGCAGAATGGTCAAGGATTCATATCAATAGAAGTTTAAGACTTTCCTTTCCACTCTCTCTATAGTACTGTACAAAACAGTGAAGACCCAACTCCTATGTTCATCTTGGTGTGGTCAAGTCCTGAGGAAGCATTTACCATATCTATTCCACACTGCAAATATGCTTTTGAAATGTACTCACATATGAATTAGATAAGAAACTACCCTTGTTCTCAGACTGCCAACCTGATCTTGGAGGCAAAAGTATCATGAGCAAGGCACTCCTGGGACCCAATCATCTCCTAGATAGGACAGGGGATGGATAAATGCTCCTCTCCTTTCTATGCTCTGGTTTAGTCTATTCCTCAGCAGATCTTTCTGCGGTATTCAGGTTTTTTCTGCAACTGACGGATTTCAGCAGCAATACTACCAAGTATTCCTGGCAAAGGAACATACATCTAATGCTCAGCATGTGAAACTTGCAGGGTAAAAATCTTGTGATGACACCTCAAACATGAACCCGAGAACCAGGTCTAAAGTAACAAACCAGAAAATCCAGCCAATGTGATGTAGAAGAAGGGAGCATATGTCGGCGGCCATTTTGCAGTTTATCCATCCCTCTTCCCCTCATGAAGAAGGCATAGTACTGCAAAAGGACTGCTGATACTTTGGAACATGTAAAGTTTGCATTAAGCAGTACAAGGATTTTTATTTGCGACTTTCTCCTTGTTAACTGTTACTTCTTGTGTCATGAATTATCCAGATTAAGCAGCTCAATGTCCATAAGGAAATTAAGAAAAATTGACCACTTTGACTCAATTCCATATTCCTTTGCTGAAAAGTTCAGTAAATCTGACGTTGCAAGCACTGCTATAAAGTAGCTCCAGATAAAGGGAAACATGAATGAGCTACATTCATCAACTTTACATTGATTTGCTATGTAGTCAATATACATCACCAGCGTTTTCTGACTTAGTAAAAGACTGAATTATTGCCTCGGATTTTGGAAAAGTTAACATTCAATCTAATTACACTGGATTATGATGGAGTGGATTTGATTATGCACACAATCTACTGGGAGCTTTCACCACTGAAATTAATAGAACTCTAGCACAACTGTGAGAAGAGCTCAGCTCTATTGTAAATTCTACTTATTTTTGCAGGGTTTATGTATCAGCTTAGGGACGTGGGTGGCACTGTGGGTTAAACCACAGAGCCTAGGGCTTGCCGATCAGAAGGTCTGCGGTTCGAATCCCCGCAACAGGGTGAGCTTCCGTTACTCAGTCCCTGCTCCTGCCAACCTAGCAGTTTGAAAGCACGTCAAAGTGCAAGTAGATAAATAGATACCGCTCTGGTGGGAAGGTAAAAGGCATTTCCGTGCGTTGCTGTGGTTCGCCAGAAGCGGCTTAGTCATGCTGGCCACATGACCCGGAAGCTGTACGCTGGCTCCCTCGGCCAATAAAGCGAGATGAGTGCCGCTACCCCAGAGTTGTCTGCGATTGGACCTAATGGTCAATTTACCTTTTATGCATCAGCTGATCATTTTGGATGCTAGCTATAATCAATTTTAATAAATAAAACAAAAAACCCTGAAAACAGATAAACAAATTTAGACGGTATTGGACATACCGTGTGCTTCCCTGGTGTTTTCTAGATTGCGGTATTCACTACACAAACTTGAGGGGGGTAAGCTGCAATCCCTTTCATGGGATTGCCTTTCCCCCTGTGAACTGACCCAGATGCTGCAATCCTCATTAGAGGCCCTTCTTTGTGTGTCTCCTAAAGGAGAGGTCCAGACGGTGGCAACATGAAAACAGGCCTTTTCTGCAGTGGCTCCCCACTTCTGGAATGTTCTTTCCAGGGAGGATTGCCTGGTGCCATCATTAAATATACTTCGGTGCCAGGCAAAAATACTATTCTACTTGCAGGCCTTTTCAACTGTGGTGGGGTTTTGTTATGTATTTTTGTATTTTTCTACTGGAAACCTTTTTGCGCTTGGATAAATGATGGTTTAGAAATTTAATAAATAAAATTATTATTTTAAAATGTATTATCATTAATACATGTTTATGTTTAATTGTCTGTGCCAATCACAACACTTAAAAACAATATGTTGTTTCATTTGCATTTCTGTTTCAGTGTCTTAAATTTGTTAGTATTGCCATGTACTATAGATGCAATTGGCTTAATAGTTTTTCTGCACTTTTGGGATAACATTTCAGTCACTGATTTTTGCTGTAGTGGCATATTATTTTTTTATTTATTGTATTTATTCAATTTGTGCACCACCCTATACCTTTCGATCTTAGGTCAGTTCACAACATAAAACCACAATGTAGAAAAAGCAAAGGTGACCGGGTATCGGTGGGAAGGTAGGTCACATTTCAAATTTGATGCATTTCCTTTTGTTTCTGCCCTTCTTGAAGAATGTGGGCAGTTGGGGCATTTTTTTTGGGGGGGGCAGTGACATTTCCTTGCAATGTCATTTTCCCAATTACAGCAGCCCTTCTGCCAGCTAAAATTAGCCCTGAAATGAGAAAGATACATCTATACTTTATGTTTCTGCTCCCATCCAATTCTAATTATTTCTTCTTCTTCTTCTTCTTCTTCTTCTTCTTCTTCTTCTTCTTCTTCTTCTTCTTCTTCTTTTTCTTCTCCCATGTCACTTGTAGTTTTGCCTTTAACCTTAGCTCTCTAACAGTGGTTAAAACACTGCATATGACCTCAGAATATTTTTTCTTGTTGATATTTCTAGTGAGCAAAATACTCCAATAAAATTTAGGACTTACAGTAAGTGAATGGCTACTGAAAAACGGTATCATGAGAATTCATGCCAAGTATGCAATTTCCTTACTTATTACTTTTACGCTGGAATGAAATACTGTTTCAGAGATATGCTGATGCTGAAATATTCAGTAAGTTGAATTATTCCCATCATTATTATCTGTTTAATATATATTACCTAAGGCAATAAGATGGTGTTGCTTCAGCTTTCTGACTTACCATATGATTTAGTAAAGCCCGAAGTTGTCACAACTAATTTGATTAACATTTTTATGCAAAATTATTTTCAGACTGCTATCTTAGGTGGCAACTCAAATTCCTTAAGCGTCATACAGGCTCTGTTAAACTGACAAAGGAGTTTCTCTGGAGTTCACTCATCCTCTTCAAGCGGCTGTGTGCCACTTGAGTACATTGTGGCAAGTTTTTGTGGCGAGAACACAAATATCAAACTCATCCTTGTACACTGAAGTGCTGCACCAGTGAACCCTGCAGCCTCCAGGGCCCAGTGCACACTTTGCACCTCTGTTTTGTGCTCCACCAGATGTCTTACAAACCTCATTCCCACCAGGTAGGAGCCAACTACTACCTCAGAGGTGTCCAGTCTCTCAGCATCTTAGAACATACCAAATCACATTGACTTGAGCCACTGTAGGCTGCTCAACCTCCTGTGCCCTATTTCAAGCTTGTACCACCAGGGGCAGCATGAAGCCTTTTGGCACCTGAGGCAAAATACCCTGCTGCTGCCCCCATGATGGGGAGCAGGCAAACTCCATAAGGGCGTCTTCTCGAGTGACTGACTTACCCTGCCTTATAGGCGGGCCAGCTCTCTGCACAATAATACTTGTAGGAAGTCGCTTTGGTGATTAGAATAATGGAACATGGAACTCATTTTTCCACCATATAAAGGGAATGTAATGGGGAAGGTGAATTATATTCAGGAGCTTCAAATAACCCTGTTAGGACAAACTAGGTGTTCAACAGCAGATAAAGGTCTGGACAGCCAGTTGCTACTTAAAAGCCAAAAACAAAAACAAGGAGGGTACAATTTGCAAGGGAGAAGTGGCAAGTAGGTGCGGGTGCTCAACCCTTTTCCTGCCCTCCACTTCCCTCTCTTCCTCAAACTGGGGTTGCCAAATACACTGGGGCTGGGACTGTAGTGAAGAAACAGCTGAGGAAGGAGGGGAAAGCTGCTAAACTCACATCACCTACCTCTTCTCTCCTGCAACTTCTCTGCCCTGAAAATTGCACACCCCTCTGAAGTTGTTTTGAAGTGGCCAGAGTTCCAATCCAGGTCTGCCAGTAAATTCTTGTTCCCCTCTTAAGGTTATCCACAGATTCACAGAACACCAGGGAAATTACATGCTCTACAAGTTACTTCAGTAATCAAACTAGTTACAGTATACTATCATCAGATAAAGCTGACAGTAAATAACACCTGAAACAAATGTAGAAAATATCCTTTGTTTGCAAATTCAGATGTTAAGTTTATTTTTTTTAAAGCATTTGTGGATTTCCTTCTTTTTCTCTATAGAAACCAAGAACATTCGCTCTGTTAATATATAGAAAAAAGGAGATGGGCCTACAGTGAACAAGAGAGAAGGAAGAAATGTGCAATATCTGTACAGATAAATGAATAAGTGAGAAAGTAGGAGAATGAATGCAGGATGCATGACAGGCACCTATGGGAGTGGGGGAACAAGCACAAGAGGAGCTTGTTTTTGTTATTTCATTAACAAAAGTTCCATTCTCAAAGAGACAAGCCATTTATAAAAGTGAAACAAATGCTGCACAATAATCATATATCTGATGTAAACTTAGTGAGTTGTTGTACTTATGGATTCAAATGCCATTCCGTGGGCCAGTTCACAAAACTTATCTGTTGTGGTACCTAGCAAATTATCAAGTTAAGGACTCCCCTCTCCCATACAACTCCCTGCTTCATGTCCTGCTGGTGGTTAAACAGTTGCGTATAGGTAGGCAAACTTATTGATCACCTAACTGTAAACCATGCTGCTAAACCAAACATTGTAACAAAAAACCCTTTAAAATAATTATTATTTAACTGACACTATTTTTCTTGTATGCCCTTTATAATGGAATGTGTTGCAATGGCAAAACTGTGTCAGGCGACCATTGTGAATTATGATTCAGCAGGTGACCACCATGATAACTGTTATCTCAGCAACATCAATAAATAAAATAGGCACATTCAGATGGATGCTCCCTAGCTCTTTCCCTGTTGTGGACATAACATTGTGCCCTAGGAACTGGAAAGATATTGAGGCCCAATATCCTTCTGCAACTGTCCTGTTCTGTAGTGCAGACAGATGAGGGACTTGCACAGGAGAAATCAGCGGAAAGCAGGAGGTGCTTCAGAGTGCTTCTGCTATGGATATGACCACTGGAAAAAGTTGGCTGCAGGCTTGCCTTTCAGTATTGCAGAAGCAACTGACTCAGACAGAAAGCATTAAGCCTGAGCAAACCATAGCACAAGGTATCTAAATTATTTTTGCTAAGATCTGTTTTGAACAAATGCTTTAACAGTATCTCTTCCATGCTCTAATTTTAATACTGAAGAACAGCAACGAATAGTGAAAAGCATGGAAAAAGTGCAAACAAATAAAAAAAGAAATAAAAAAATAACTGTAAAAGGGAAACTTGCCCAGCACCGTCCCTGTCATTAGCAATGGTCTAAGCTACATTTTCAGTTTTGTTTTGAGCATGAAGAAAAGTAAACTGGATGTGTCCCTGTGTTAGCATGAACGTTTTGTAAATAATTCAAAAATCCCAGAGGTTGCAATCTAGTCGCACTACATTTCATTATAACCTAAAAATCAAACAAAATCCCTTCCTCAAAAATATTTGGCTCTTTTGTGTTCTTTTCAATTTTATTACCACAAAATCATAGTTAAGGGAGGAGGGGGAGAATGATGTGGATCGCTGCCCTGATCTCACCACTGTTTCTGACACCAGTTGCACACGGGCATCTCCCCAGCTGGCTTCAGTTTCAATGGAGCCAATGCAAAAAAACACACATGAAGGAGTAAAACACAAAGTTCTGTATATTAGCAATATATATTCAGGAAAACTTCAGACTGGGCAAACTTTACATTGTTTCATGGAAATCAAGTAAAAAAAAGGGGTCATTCTCCAACTTGCAGAATCCAGTCCACAACTGGGTCAGAGATGTAACAAGTACCTAAACCTGCAAAGGAAGCAACTAATTCATCTCTGGCACACTAGCCATTTTGCTCCTTCATGTGCCCCAAAGACTACTTAAGCCACCCTTTCCACCACTGGGCTCACACCTACTCACGAGGGGGTTGTTTTCACCAGTGCACATTGCCGTTGCTACCAAACCTGAATCCCCACCTGAGGTCATCTAAAGGTTACTATGGGAAAGCAGGGGAAAAAACAATACCGTAGCATGCACATGTGAAGGAAAATTTGCACTGAATCCATGCTTTTGTTAATTAAAAGATTTTGCTTACTTGAATAATCTTATCACCAGGCTGGAGCAGGTTGGATGCTGGTCCATCAGGCTGAACCCTAGTAACAAAGATACCCTATAAGTCAGAAGTAACAGAGGTTAGGAAACTATAACCAAGAACTAGGCTAAAGGTTTGTATATGAACTAGGTGGACTGCAATAATTAATATGCCTATGTGCTACACTAGCTGGAATCCAGCCTACTTGCTGAATATTACAAGTTCTGTACTAGACAACATCTACTTATAATTTAGAAAAAGAAGCCTGTGATCAAACCAACAGTTCATTGCTGAATTAAATATATGTCATGGTGCATTCTTATTTTCAGTCTTATGGATCAGAAAGCAGGACCTCTGAATCCCTACTGCACATATGTATGTTCTCCCTGTAGTGATTTGGATCTCTGCCACAAAACACGACCTCCTGCCTTATCTTGCCTATGGCCTTATCTTGCCTATCTGCCTCCATAACATCAACTGTTTTTACAAAAGAGTCTTTAAGAATGAAGAGCTATGGATCTGCACTGAATCTGCTTCCACGAAAGGTTTACAGCTCATTCCTCTGAAGAAAGTGATGTAGGATGACTTTAAGCCATGGTGTAGTGCAGGCATAGGCAAACTCGGCCTCCAGATGTTTTGGGACTACAACTCCCACCATCCCTAGCTAACAGGACCAGTGGTCAGGGATGATGGGAGTTGTAGTCCCAAAACATCTGGAGGGCCGAGTTTGCCTATGCCTGGTTTAGTGTTACAGGCAAACCAGTAATTGTAGAGGAGAAAACTTGAAACCAGGCTGCCTCATGTTTATCATAACATCTAGTTCTACCAGAGGGGTTAGATAGAAACGATGCAAGCATAATTTGTAGATATGTGAAATGTCAAAACAACTGATAAAGAATTTAACTATGCTATCGTAAGACAAATTAAAAATAGGCAGTATGGCATTTTAGCTACTTTAGAAATAAGGTAAAAATCAGTACATTTATCAATGCTTTAGCACTGATTGATGATTTTTATATGCTAAATGATTGCTCCTATTAACATTTTTGCTAAAATAGTATGAGATCTTGCTTAGTGTAGAGCTAGTGGAATGCATCTTAGTCAGAATTCATAAACTAACAGCCTAGCAAACTGTTCTTGACAGTGAATACATTCCAAAATATATCATATTGCTTATTCATGCTATTTATTACATTGCTGCTTATTTGAGTTCAAAATCCATAGAAAAAAACATTTATAATGGTTCTACAAACATCTAAAACTTCATCTATATATAAATGTTCAGAAGTTATTGTGGTTCTCCTATAACTACAAATTTCTTTGGGGTTCGGGAATATTTCCCCCGTAGGGTCCCTATCAGTGGTGAGCAGGTCACTCAGTCTCAAATATGGTGGGAATGGATGATAGATATTTGCTTAAATTTGATAGCATAAAGGTATGTAATCAGAAGTACCATCATGTGTGAGCTACACCTGCCCTGATGATGCCAGTGTGAAGAGAGTGAAACTGGTTTTGCCCTTCTTGACTGTATTCCAGATTGCAGTTGTTTATTTTGTCCCAGATCACTTAGTAGAAGTCAATGAGAAGCAAGCCAGTTCCTGTTTATATAACCCTGTCCTGAGTTCTGTTTCTATAACCACAGGATGTGACAAGTTGGAAACTGACACTTCCTGTCCCACCTCTAAACCAAAAGCTGGATTTGAGAGGGAAGGAAGGGGGGAAAAAACAATGCTTCTGGTATGGGAAGATGGAAGAGTCCCCAGTTTGGTGAACAGTAGATAAAACTAACTTTGGAAGAGGAGGGCTGGCCCCACCCCTTGCTTTGTCTAAGGCAGCTTTCCACAACCAGGTGCCCTCCAAATGTTTTGGATCAGCCGCAGGCAGTATGGCCAATGGTCAGGGTGATGGGAATTGTAGCCTCAAGCATTTGAAGGGCACCAGGCTGGGGAAGGCTGGTCTAAGGCCACAATCTCAATGAAGGGTAGAAAGAAGGAAAGGAGAACTGAGGCCAGGAAGGGAACTGCTCATACTTTTCACTTCCTGCGTCCCCACTCACCAAACCTGATGGCCTTTCGGTAGTTCAGATCAGCATGTGAGACCCTAGGCATTTTTTTATCACCACTGCAGAAGTGGGATAAGTGTTTGCTGAATGCCTTTCTGAAGGCCCTATTCTCATTTACTGACTAACCAGGGTAGTTGCAAAAGTGTAAAGTGACAGCCCCCAGTCTCTACAATCCCAGAATTTGCTGGCAACACATTTTTGCAGACATTCAGTGACATGTATCCCTAGCCAAAGGATGTTTTGGGATCATAATACACAGTAGGGCAACTTGTCTTTTTCAGCTCTTTATCTTGATTACATTTTAATTGCAAGCAAAGGAACAGATGCCATGAATACCTGAACTTTAACTACCCTAAATGTTCAAACTGCATTATCTGGTCACTAATTCAAGCAAGAAATCACCACCTTACCTTGTCAGAAGGTTTGAATGGATTTCCTTGTCCACTTATTCCTCCACTGATACTAAATCCAAGGCCTGGATTCTTTTCTATCCTCACACAAAACTAGATGTAAAAAACACAAAGGGATGCTTAAATGCATGCATTTAATTAATTGTCACAAATTTGTTATTTTTTGACAAATGTCCATGAGGCTACTCTAGGATGATTTTTTTTTTTAATTTAAGAAGTTTATTTGTGGATGTACTGTGCGATACAATGTAAAATGTTTGAATCAACTGTGATACGATCATCAATGATGTATTCTATTTAAGTTGCTTTTCTTACTTAAAAAAGCTGATACAATCATATTTGTTTCATGACAATTAGAAACATAATACATTAAAAGATAATTTTAAGATATAGTAAGACTGCAGAATAAATGTTTTGGAAAATCTTCAAACCCCACCCCCCATCAAAATGTAGTTAGATATAGTTAAAACGTAACTTTGGCAAATCCATATTATTTGGATTGAAATTTTACATAGGCTATAGAAAGAGAACATCACATTTCCATATGTCTTTATGGAACTATAAATATAACTAGAATCCAAACATAATAGCAGCCAAATCAAATAAATTGCTTAACTTCATTGGGATGACTCATGTGGCCTTTTAAAATATGGTTATCGTTACATGCTGAAGTTACAAGGGATTGACTTTTGTTGTCCTAATGTTTGGTTTTGCGAATGCTTAGGACACATTGGGATGAACACCTTCTAGGTTTCTACAACATTATTAAGGTTTCCTATAGTGACTTACAATTTGGAGCACACCAATCTCACTACTACTACAATAAAAATCCCTCATAGTGACTTCATCACTCTGAATTCACAGATATGCATGAGAACTGAAATTTATAATCTACACATACATGCCTTTTTATTTAGCAATTTCAAATAACGGTAAATAGGAAAACTTTTTCACAGACTTAAAAAATAAACCTACCTCTTTGAGACATCTTGCACACAATTCCATTCACATCTCTCATCCTCATGCCGTTCTGCTGCATGCTCACCTGTTCTGGATAACCATCCATACTCCTCTGCCCTTTAGTTTGAATGACACATCTCCCTGCTTGTGGTGCCCGAGTGCTCTGAGAAGGGATCTGGATCGGCAGTGGTGGCTGATACTGCTGGATGGTCACTTTATTCATGTTGCTCTCATATGGCTGCTCTCGGCTTCGATGTTGTAGACTTTGCGATCCCATCAGCGTCTGGATATGGCTACCTGCCTGTGGGTAACATTAACTCATTAGGCCAGGAATTTAGAAAACTGAAAAAAGCACTTTTCTTGAAACTTGTACAGTCACACACACACACACACACACACACACACACACACACACACCAAAGCTCTTGAGTCTAAACATATGAAGTTCTGACTTTCTTTCCAGAGCAGCAAAGTGAAAGTCACTCCTTCAGCTATATTTGAACTGTAAGGTGTAGAAAATCATTTGTAAAACAGAAAAGTGGAAAAACGTATTTGTTATTTATATTAGTACCTTCAGCTGAGTGACAATATCCTCCTTCCATCCATGGAAGGCTTCAGATGCGGGGGGGGGGGGGGGGGAAATCTTGCCGGCAGAGCAGGGAGGTGACTTTTGCAGATTCCCTTCTCTCTGCTATCTCCAGGCTACCACCCACATTGTTCCTAAGGGCTCTGAATGTTCAAGAACCCCATGGGAGGAAGTACTAGGAAGAGGCTGAATTTGTAAAAGTCATCTCCTGCCCCTCTACCTGTGGAAGCAAAGTCTGGATCACATATAACTTCTGTTGGATCATGCCTGTCATGAGTCCCATGGAGAGGGTGGTCAGATGAGGAGGAGTGGAAGAAGCTCAGCTCAAGGAAGCTGACCTAGGGGAAGGTTGCAGTGGGTTGAAGAATGAAAACTTAGGACGCCTAGAGCAAGCATAGGCAAACTCGGCCCTCCAGATGTTTTGGGACTACAACTCCCATCATCCCTGACCACTGATCCTGTTAGCTAGGGATGATGGGAGTTGTAGTCCCAAAACATCTGGAGGGCCGGATTTGCCTATGCCTGCCCTAGAGGAATCTGATCTGGAGGAGGATCTCAGCAGAGTAGGAAGAGGAGGTCTGAATTCTAGCGATGGTCTAGTTGTCTGTTGGAGGTTGGCTCATTTCTATTATATTGGAAACTTCAGGTGCTACATCACCAGCTGCCAGTGCCCTCCCCTGTCAGCAAAGAGCCCTCTCCTATTTTACATTTTAAAAGGTATTATTATCATCATTATTAATTGGATTTTTAAACCATCCGCCATCTGTTTAGATCCCTGGGTGGTTTATAAAATAATCAAGGAAAATACACACACCAGAGGCAAATAATAAAATATTAAAATAATCATATAAAAGCAATCTATAGTCATAAATAACATCAGTAGTTAAAGTCTAACTATTACAAAAAATTACTGTGAAGTTGGTTTCAAATGACTGACAATGTTTAAACCATCAGCAACTATAGCGGACATGAATCTCCTGAGGTCAAATTCTATGAAAGAAAATCAGTATTGCTAGAGCAGCATGCTCAAAAACTGAGAGTGAAAGGTAAATAATTCTCATCCATTTTAATAGATTTTTTGTTTGCAAAGCCTCATATTGTCACAGCTTAGGCATTCATAACACAGCTCCTAATGTATATGGATGAACTGAAAATAAATCTTTTTTGTAGAAAAACAAAATTACTTATTCTGATTAGGGAAATAATCTCCATTGTGTAGGCCTGTTTCCCATGATTTCATTTGTATTTTATATATTCTTTTACCATCCTTCACAAAAAGTTAATTATTTCAAGCTGGGAATGTTCTACTGACAGCACAATACAAATTGTTGGCAAAGAATGCAACAATGGATAGTGCCAGGGAATTAATCAGATTCTGGCATGTAGGGTAATCATTTAGCATACAGAATCATTGAGGAAGGATACTGAGGTGTCTAGGAAAAAGGCCTTTAAAAAACCACCATATTCTCAAACAAAAATTGGAGGAAAATGTTGACAGGTAAAGTAAGCCTGTTTCTGCCCTTCCATCCATACAAGGTAGTGATGCTAAAACACATCAAAATGGATGAAACAATGGCACAAATGCAATGCTGGCAGTCAATTAATAGTAGTAAGAAGATTAGGGAATGTCTGTGAGCTTCCACCACCCTCAAAGCTAAATTGTTCCAGTAGTTTAACTTTGGCATTGTCTGGCCAAGAGTCATTGGGTTTCCTAACTAACTTGAAGCCCTAGTTTCACTTCATGGTCAAGAGGGAACCATGTTTACGTTAGTACCAATGTAACAATCATGATTAAAGACAGTAGGAAAATTTGCAGTGAAGCGAGTTCACAAATCCATCACTCATTCCCAATCTTTTTACTATAGGAGATCACTGGCATACATCACTACCAGATTAGAGTGGCAGTATTTACACATATACAGTATTCATTGTGTGTGATAGTTGTTACCTTTTTAGCAACAGTTTCTGGTGGCACATCTCGCCTTCCAAGGGGATATGGATTCCATTGGCCGCCAGCAGAAACATCTTCCTGTCCATTGTCTAGAATGCTGCTCTGTTGTGATGGGGTCTATTTTTAAAATGTTAGGTAAGAGATTATTTAGTGAGAGGAACGATCAACAGTTCATTTGCCCTAAATTAGCCTTTTTGATAAACATTGTTTTTGTTTTATTTTTGATGGGGAAATATCCACACAGTACATATTATTGCATTTTATCAAGATATAGAAAAGCATCAGTGCTCTTTTATAATTGATCACATATTTGGATAAGACTTCGATGCACACAAAAAGTGCTTAGTAAGAAACTGGCAACACCATAAATTTAAACACACACTAAATACATCTATCAGAAGGAACATTGTTAATGTACATAGTAATAAAATCTTCATGCTTCTGCTTTCTAGAAAGTGTCAACTTATTAGTAGACAATTGTACTATGAGAGTGGAAATCCCATGGCAAAGAACCATATTTTTTATCCCATCTCAGATATTGAAATCAGTATGAAAATTGCTCTAAATGTCAGAGTTAACAACGACATTTTCTGTTCCATATTAATATGCATTTTTAAAAGCTCCAGCTCAGGAAAGCACTTACGATTCTTTTAATCAAGAAAGAGTCTGATCCATAAGCTAGAGTATTGGGCTTTAAAAAGGTTAATAGGCTGCTACAGTTAATGGAACAGTTAGACTAAACCTCTCAAAGTATCACAGAAAATATTAGGCTATTGGTGAATGTTCGTATTAGTTATGGAAATTAAATACAAATGCTCATTTTTAGTTAACAAAAGGAAAATAGTTCTATTATGCAGACATTCAATTTGATGTTCTTGTTTATCTTGCAGCTGCTGCCCAGGGGACCTCAATCTTCCCTCCAACTGCTGGACCTGTGGCCTCTACTGGATCCCCAGACCAAGAGGTCCTTGAGTTTTAAGAGGCTTTGGAGCTGAGCACATACACTGGCAGTGGGGAGTGAGCAGGAAGCCTCAATGCACAAGAGGCCTTCAATTTGCACAAAGAGTGCATTCACATGTCATAGTAACCCATAAACCATGGCCTACTGTGCACAAGACCATTCCTGGAATTTTATTCCTGTCTGCTAGCACTGTGGAGATACAAAACACAACCGCTAGGCTTAGTGTTACATCCTAAAAAGCAAGAGTTTTGCTCCCAACTACAATTGACAGCCAAGTTTTGTTCTTGGCTTGCTGACTGATCGTAGTTGTTTGAACAAAACAAACCTCAATCTCTGGTTCAAATGTAATGCTAAGACAGGGACCATGATTTGTTTTCTTTGTGCGCTCACATGGAGGAGCAAAACAGTCCAGGAAGGCATGTTCATAGTAAACTATTTCAGAACACCAGAGAGAATTGAAGACCTCCATACACAACCATAAAGAATCCAAGTTGACCATTCAGAATTGCCCGTAGACAGCACAAAGCGTGGTGTAGTGGTTAGAGTGCTGGAAAAGGACCTGGGAGATCAGGGTTCAAATCCCTGCTCAGCCCAGAAACTCACTGGGTGACCTTGGGCCACTAACAGTCTCTCAATCTAGTCTACCTCACAGGGTTGTTGTGAGGATAGTATGCCACCTTGAGTGCCTTGTGATATTGGAAGTAATTATGCCAAAGAAAGGAAGGGCAGACCACAAACCCAAGCCTGATATTATTCTTTTTATAATAACAAAACAATGCCTATTAGTGTCCCCCCTCATGCAGTAATATTGCCTGCTTAAATGTCTATATTATTTGGAAACTGAGCAACTGAACATCCCAGATGGAAACTCATCCTATTAGATCTGGGTGTGGATTTGATAGAACCCCGAGAGACTGGGATGTCCAAAAGAAGCAGCCCCAGAATGGGTAGAAGCTACCACTGCTGACACTCATAAAAGGGGTATATATAACTTCGGTTGTCAACATAGTAACAGAAAGTCACAGCAACTATGTCCTTCTCATATACGTAGTTGTGAAATGTGGCAATCGTGCTGTTCAAATAGAACATGCTATTGTTGCAAGGTCTGTGCGATTTGGTTTTCTTACAAATACTTCTTCAGCTCATGATTGCTGCACTGCTATAGTTATGCAACTGTTAAGTCTATGTATTTTAATATCACAATATGTTTTATACAGGTGGAAACCATTTTAGGCATGTCCAAATAACGTGGGATCAGCGAAGTGGGGGTCCTTTCAGATCCAGAAGAGGGAAGACCAAGGGTGGAGTGGGGCAGATGTAGGGGGGCAGGGTAGGCTGTAATGGGGCAGGGTGCACTTATGTATTCTCTGTTGATGCAGGCAGGGATTCGAAATGGAACCGCTGGGCAAAATGGTCATCGCCTGTATTTTAAAAACTATGTGGTGAAAAGAGTGTTTTGTAGGTTAATACACTCTACATTGTGAGGTGCTGTTGACTCCAATAAATTATTTGTAGCTATATTGTTTTACTGGGGGGAAAACCTCTATATTCTTTTACTGGGGGGGGGACCTCTGTATTGCTTTACTGGAAAAACATCAACAAATGCATTTTTTAAAAACTTGGAAAAACCTTCTTCCAGACATTTATGGCAGTTTGACGATTGATACAGTACTTCCCCTCTCCATCAAAGGAGGGTTAATCATGGAATCATTTAATTTAGAATAGAGGAAATCTCACAGCCTCTATGTTAGCCAAAAATTTCCTTGACTAATCCTTTCCCCCACAATGCTTAGGTAGCTGTACAATCAAAGGAAGCAATCTTACACCTTTCCTTGGCTACTGTTTTCACTGTCTAATCTTCATCAGATAAAATGACTGCATTGATGACTGGCAACTATGACTTATTATTTGATGTTTAATCTAGACTGTTTCAATTTAGATCCACTTTTTCATTCCCTTCTCTCAATAACATTTAAAAGAACAGTTTATAATTAATTTTCACACACTTAGGTTTTCCACCATCATATGTATCTCACCTACACAATCTATAAACAGGCCTAATGGTTTGTGGTCATGATGAATTCAAGCTTGATTCACAAATATTTTTTCAAAATGTTAATAAGATATGTCCCCACCTTAAAGGCTTAAAATACAAAACATATTTACATACAACATATTCACAATGGTCTACACACAGAAATGTGCTAATATAATAAAAGATGTAAACAGGACATACATTCTGAAATTTTCATTTGAGCTATTTTGATTATAATCCAGTCTTTAACTAGACCACTGAACTACATGACCAGTAGGTCCTGGCTCCTAAGAGATCATCCTAATTGATAACATAGTTTGTGACCGAACTTGGTTGACATTAAACATCTACACCATTCTGACACCATCAACATCATTAACCAACTACAACATGAAACATGGCCCTCAGATTTCTCTGGTTCACATAAAATTGACTACATTAGTCTGCAACAAAAGAGCAGAAAGCAGCATGACTGTCACGTGGTGAGCCAATTACTTGAAGAAGCAAAGATATAAAGTCGGCAAGTTGTGTTAGCAACTTTGGTTTTTGAATTGCTTATAGGACACAAGCATGAATAGTAATGCAAATGCTAAAAAGGAAGAGGAAGGAGGGCATGAAAAAATATTACTGTGTTTTGTCTGATATATGCAGGCTATCTCATACTTACTTTCGGTAGAGGTAGCTCTTGATGCATTTGGTTTTCAAATTTAGATTTAGTCTGCAAGTTTAATGTCATGCTTCTGCCCGCATGCATTGCTGACAAACCTCCAGAGCGCAGCATGCCAAGGTTAACAGTGTTGTGCTTATAAGCAGCAGTCTGAGTAGAGGAAATAACAACCACGTGACAGGATATGAACACGCATGCTCATTAAGAGAAAATACTGCACATATATGACTAACTTCACATGGTCTCATTTTAAGCAAACAAACAATACCAAGAAATAAGTAGCTTTTTATGCATGCACTGAGTCAGACAGAAGCACATAGAGTGCTAGTTGTACATAAAATGATTACCATAAAAAGACATCGACAAAAAAATCAAACAAGATATATTTTCATCTTCACAGAATCACAGAATTGTAGAGTTGGAAGGGACCATGAGGGTCAGCTGGTCCAACTCCCTGCACTGCAGGAATCTTTTGCCCAATGTGGGGCTCAAACCCACGACTCTGAAATTAAAAGTTCCATGCTCTACTAACTGAGCCACTGTTTTTAATACAAAGCTATAGTAATTTATTTCATGCAGAAGTGGGTATTATCCAGAGGTTTTCTACAAACTTATGATAAAATATGCATTTCTTTTCTGCAAGTAATAAATTGGGTAGAAGAGGTTCTACTCTATATAATAGGCTTCTTAAAAATGTAAGACATTTCTGGAGAGAATAATGTTTTAAATAGTAAAAGAAAATGGTAAAAAAAGAGTTTTTCACATCTGTTAGTTGCTGAACGATAGAAACATCTGGCTTGCTATGGTTTAGTTTCACAAAGAACCAATCAAAATAACTGCTATCAAGAGCTGCTCCAATATATTGTAGTGGATGTATACCTATTTTGAATTTACACTGCAAAAGAACTACCCGCAATATATACAGTGTAATTAAAAAGATCAGTCAGCAAATGATCTTCACGAATAAATTATTCTGGATTATATATATACAAAAAAACAGCAATATAAAAAGTAAAATGCACTGGGCAGTATTCACCCAACATGTCCCATCAGTGCAAGCCTCTATGAGGGCTTCTGCTTGTGCCATGGGGCTGTCCCCTATCTCCTCTCCCTGCACCCCCTGAAATTGGCCCTGGGTTGGTCACAGAACAGTACTGATGGGACACTCCCCTTGGTGCAATGTTGAATTCCACCCATAGTGAGCATAGCTATGGAAGTACATCTGAAACATCTGTGCTTCACCTGTCCATGCAAATGAAGTAGTACTCTAAAGTATATCTCTAAAGTGTCAGCTTGGAAGCAATCACAATAATCAATGGAATAAGCTTGATTCTTATGAATGCTCAGTGATTTATGGAAGCCACTAATGCCAGGGAGCCCACTGCATGGGCAGCTTTCCACAATGTTTCTGTGATGCCCTCTTTTGCCACTCCCCCTACTCCTATTTTGCTTCTGTCAGCCGACAGGAAAGGATGTTGGTTCCCAGTAATTTTTTAAAAATATATATATATTGAAAAAGCTCTTTTGTACAGGGGAAATCATGCACAAAATAGTTGCATTAAAAATAAATTATAAAATTTGCCTTTGCAGGCACAGGAGGTTGGGAAAGAAAATGTGAGGAAGAGCAGCAGCCTTTCATGCCAGAGACTCCAAATTGTCACATGACTTGGGAGTGACACACTTTTTGAAAAATTGCTGTTTTGTACAAATCTGGGATATCAGAGAACTTGTATTTAAGAAGTAATTCTGTTTTTTTTAATAAAGAAATGTGTACGCTTGTGTAAGGAGACCTTAAGTTTCCTTTTCCTTTTCCAAACTCTAGAAACCCCTCTGCCCACTGTACAGCATTAAAGGATTCAGGTTCAGGGCTAGAAACCAGCACCAAACCCAAGCACAGCAAAAGAGGATTTCAACAAACGTGAGGAAGAAATAAAGTAACCCTTTTCACTTGTCTTTCCCCTGTGAACTCCAAACAGCAACACAAAACTCTTGTTCCAGGCTTGTTAGAGCCTGAATAGGACCATTCCTTAGGAGATGAGAATGTTTTGCAATGCTTTGTTGTTGATTTGAAGGCTTATTGTCGTATTTTTCTTAGTAATCAGTGTATCTGAGAGCCAGGCTAAAATTTTCATACATTTTTTTTATGATGTCTGATTTCCAAAACTGAACCAATTAAATAAATTTCTGTAGATCTTAACTGATACACCAGAATAAATATAATTTGGTTTATAGTGTTTCTGCAATTTTTATTCATTCATTCTAATAGCTTTGCTTTAAAATCTATCTTGCTGCGATTTTGTAGTCTCTAGTCGGTTTTTCTTAAACAGGGGGCTGGGACCCAAGAGATGGCCAGGGGTCATTTTCAGAAGAACCTCAGTGTCACAGCCTGCCCAGCGCCTTCTCAGTGGCGTAGCGTGGGGGGTGCAGGGGGGCCCGGCCGCACCGGGCGCAACATCTGGGGGGTAGGGTTAGGGAGCGCAAATCCACGGGTTAGGGGGCGCAAATCCATGGGTTAGGGGCGCAAATTACTTGCCTTGCCCCGGGTGCTGACAACCCATGCTACGCCACTGTACCTTCTCACTTGCTGGCCCCACCCCTCAGCCATGCCATTGTCTTTTGATTGAACCAATGCCAACCCTAGCAACTCCTTGCATGCTAAATAATGGTGAGCAGGAGATGGAGAAGTTTGGGGAGGGTGGGGAAGAGAGAAGGGAGGTCTCACTCCTCTGTGGGGAAGCAGCCAGAGGAGGTCCTGAAGGAAATTAGAAAGGGAGATAAAAGGTTAATATTTACACTCATTATTAAAAATAAACCAACTGATAATGGAAAGGATAGAGACAAGAGAATAAAGTTGTTATGGAAGGAGGTGAAGATAAAAAGGACCAGGGTGAAAGGTAGAACGAAACTGGCCGGTTCAATGGAAGGTGAATAGATTTGTGTGACAGCAGAAAGGAAGAAATTACAATAGATTAGTAAAAATACTCTGAGAGGTATTTAGAAGTGGGAAAGGAAAAATATAAAATAAAAAGCCTTCTCCACTTAAAGTCAGACTTAAAGCCTCTGGGTTGATTGACAAACTCTGCCTAAAGTGGAGAAGATGAGTTGCAATACTCCAGAGCGAATGTCTATATTTTGCTTGAGGGAAGCTGAGGTATTGAACTCCTTGCTACAATGAAAATGCTATGGTAAATAATTAAACAATTTCCAAAGATGGTTTAGCTATCAATAGAAAAGTGATGTCAGCCAAACTCCACTTCCATAGGCCACTATTCTACAACTTGTAGGCCTCGGTAATTTTCAACAAGTTTATGTGGGCTCTGGCGACAGCAGGGTGGTGAAATCTGAGAACGCCAGGTCTAAGCCCAAGAAATTGTGTTTTCTTTAGTTTAAGTGGTTCACTGTTCTATATGACATTAGGTGTGGGGCAGGCAAAGACCTCAGCCGAAAGGGAGTCTGCAGGTACTGCTGATCAGCTGACTGGTGGCACCTACAAAGCCCTGTGTACAGGACTTCACAAGACCCAATGATGATCTGATCAGCAGATCATGCAAAGCACCTTGTAAAAAGCTATACAAGAATGCTTTGCAAGACCCGACAATCAGTTCATCATTGGAGCTTGGCAGACTGATTTGGCCTGCTCTCCAACCCCCTTTAAATAAATAAAAACAAATAAATTGTATTACTGAATGGATAGTTCAGCTCTCAGTGAGCCACAGCTAAATTGTGAATTACCTTCTTTGAAAAACACATGATATCAAAAGATATGAAACAGTCTACAATTTTTGCTCCATTATGGTTATTTCTGAAATATAATCACTTATTGCAGTCACTGAATGGACAAACCAATATGTATCTGGGAGTATAAGGAAGGGTAATTTTGTGAAAGCAAATCTGAGAACAAGGTCTATAGGCTTCCAATTTTCCAGGATGATTTCAGCATTTTTGACAGCCATATTTGGCAATCTCAATTTTCACTTATTTTATGAAAGCATCTGGTGAACTGTAGGACTAAAATTATACATGAATTGGTCTTTCATAATTCATCTTATTTCCAATAGTAGTTGACTGAAGGTAAACAGGTTCCTGAGGCTGAAGAAGGCTGTATGAGACACACAGCATTTAACGAGTACAAGGTGACGCAAATCGAAAAACAGCCAACAGGGTGAATGTTTAAGTTCCTTGTTAAGGCGCCCCCCCCCCCGGCCATTTATACAAGGCAGCAGTAAGGTTGCAATTTAAGATGGAAGACCAGCTTCATAATCCTTCTCCCTTCAAACTATTCTCCCACTGAAAAGTTCCCACTCCAGTTGCTTTAACCTTCACTGAGGAAAACATGAGTACCTGTATTTTGGTGTGTGTGTGTGTAAGAGAGAGAGATAGAGACAGATGTGCAAATGGAATAAAGTGGAACGGTTAAGAAGCTCCTTTTCCTCCTGTACTAGTCTTCCACTTCAAACTGTAGCCTCAATGGCTGCACAGTATATTAGACTTTTTTCAAAAGAAAATAATGGAACTACATGTAGTATGTAGTTTTTCTCAGAATTCCTTCCAAATGCTTTCTGGATATATCAGTTATAAGATGTTTTATTCATTTACTTCTTATCACCATTTCAAACAATACCTCATTCTTAATTCTTCACGCCTTGGAAACTGTGTCTCATGTCAATGAATTACTCTGCACATTTACCAATAATAAATGTTAATTGACAAACACTTCCTAACATAGAAAATATAAGTTATAGTTGGTCTCTGTTGGGGCTTTACGTATTTCAACCCGTTATCCTAAACACACTTGGAAATAAGTTAAATGTAAATCAACTGACTTCCAAGTACATAGATTTAAGACATTGGGGTACCAGAACAAAAGTAATTGTAGCTTATTTGTTAATCAATGGCTAAATTTTCTATAAGAAATCCTTAATTATATCTGCCATGATCCAATAGTTCTGGTACATGAAGATGGTTCACACATGCATATCTGACTTTGTGCACACAAGGGCATGGGCTGATTCATAACACAGCCACTGAAGATTGTGCTATCGAGTTCTGTAGAGTTTTGGAGTATCCCCATTAACTATAAGCCTGCCAAAGTCAATATTTCCAATACTTTTGCTTTGGAATTTGTCTTTAATATTTTTCCTATGCACTGTAAAGGCTAGCAAATAAAACAAATATTTAAATTATAAACTATTTTTGTGATTTCCTTTAAGCTTCATAAATTACCCACTACTAGAAGACCAAGATTATCATTTTTGCATTTAAAAAAACAACAGTATATTAGGGAAGAACTTCTCCAATGCTCCCCAAAGCAACCCTAATTCTAACTCATTATGTATAAACTGTAACAAAATACATTTCATGGTTTATTAATTCAGAACACAAATCCAGGAATTATTACTGGATAACATATTAATCACTGCAAGCAGATTTTTTTTGATATATAGAAATATAAAAACTAAAAGGCATTAATTGCAGAGAAATGCCAAACATACCCTGTCTAACCTTCTAGCTTCTATATGTCTAAGTAGCTGTTGTCTCCAGTCAGCGGGCATTTTACCACAGCTCTCATTTCCCTTCACAGGGGTAGGCCTTGTCTTTAAATCAGTGTTATCTGACGGCTTGTCACCATAGTTACCCAAGTTATAGTCTGATGGTATCTTTTCCAACAGAGCTGCCATTGTAGGCCTAGCTGAAACTGGCCTGGTTTGGGAGGTACCATAACTCTCTGTACTGTAGCTTCTTGCAGACAATGGCCTCCTTTGAGTAAGGTTTTTAACTGGAAAACTTCCAGATTGGGCTTTCACTTCTTGATATGAAGGGTGTTCATCTTCATACCTGCCATTTCTTTTGAGGAATTGGGATTCAGACACTTGCATGCTGCTTTGGCGTTCCATGGGTCCTCTATACTGGTGTCTGTTATACCTATCGCTCTGAGGCAGTTCGTGTGGTTCACTGACTCTTCTATACATTGACATATCTGTGGAACTGGCCAATGAATCTGCTCTTCTCAAAAACCCAGCCTTTGATCCCTGACTTGAGTACTGAGTGTTGACAGTCTCCTCATTAACAGAAGGCTGGGAGAATGAAAACATGTGCTCCATGGGTGGATACCCTCGGTAGGCTCTTGGGCTAACCAAATCCTTTGAGACAGTTTTAGTCTGCTGGGGAATGTACTCTGGAGTGTGTTGAAAAGGTGGCGGAATCCTCTTATCTGCTTTCACTTCCACTGATCCTTGAGGATTAAAACTTTGGTCAAACTGGTACACTTTTTTAGTTACAGAAGGCTTTTGCTGCTGCTGCACCTTAACACTTCCATAGGTCAGCAACTCATCATCAAGCATTGGCACAGACTGGCTACGGGACATGCTAGACATTCCATGTTCTGGACCCATCATTTTATCTGGCCTCTCATGCATACCGGCATTGTCAGTAGTAGCTGCATAGTTCTCTAGCGGTATATTATAAACTTTATATGCGCCAATGTCTATCTCATCTATACTTTGTGACTTCTTAAACCTATTCGTTTTCAAGTCCCTCATCATTGGCGAAAGCCTCTCTGTGCTCTTGCTGATAGAAATGACGTTTTTAGAAGGATCCGGGCGACAGTGAATATGCGAAAACACATTACCAAGACTTCTGTTAGCGTTTGACTCATGATACTCCCACGCTGTTCCTGGAGAAAAAGTGCTAGCTATTTCTGCGGAATCTTTAACAAGATCCTTCCTTTCAGGTAAAGGGCTGGTGGTAGGGGTGCTCTCCAGCTTAGAAGGAAAGGCTGTCCTATCTTCAAAAGGGCTAGGGGTTCTTGTCCAGTTCTGCCAAGGGTTTGATGGAGGCACTTCTGATTCAGGTGTATTTCTGAGAGTAGGCTGTTCAAGTTCTAGGGGGATACCAACTATCCTGTCTTGCCTAATTAAAGGCCTGCGTCCGTGAGCAGATGTGCTTCTCGATTTAGAGCTTAAGAGGGGGTTAGCGCTTGGATTCTCGACCGTGCTCTCTTCTGCTACAAATCCCGTGTTATCATAGTGAGAGCCATCATTCCAGCTGTCAGCAAAGGTGTCGCTCATTGGACGCCTCTCGTTATGTTGTTGTAAGTTTCCTGCTGGAGCAGACTCCCGTTGACTGAGCAATGGCTTTGTTTCAAGAGGTTGAGGAAAAGATTGGACAAGCCTGGAGAAAACAAGAAGAAAGATTGGTATTAGATAAGGAAGCTATCACAGCAGAATAAAATGCTAATAAATATCTTACTATTATTGCATGTTTTGTTTAACCCATGAATGAATAGAAGCTTTAGCTTGTTTGGAGTGGGAACAAAGAGAAAGCACACAAAAAGAGAAATATCACAATTTATATGTATATGAAAATGGCTTTGCATAAATCTAAAAATCCGCCTCCAAAAAAACTCTGGTATAAAAATCTCTATGCTAGTGACAGATAATAAGCACATAGCATTGAGCCTGCAAGCAAAGTGAAAGTCTCTTTGAAAACTGAGTCTGTATCTATGGTGGGACAAAGTTGCTTATATGGGATTCTGTATGCAGTGGAGTAAATGTAGACAGTACAGAAAACCTTGATGACACGTAATCATTTTGTACCTCTTTCATTCTCGTCAGCTGAAAAATGGGTAAGATGGGTGAACTGCTATTCAACTACTGTAATCTACTCTGAAAGTTTGCAGATAGACCTGAATTTTGGGTAGAAGTTGCCAGAGTAATTACCACCCCTAAGGCATAATTCCTCTGGGCCTTGACATGGAAAAAGGTGCCCTTCCTCTCGCCTACAAACATGAGGTGCCTAGTTGTGGGGGAGAACTTACTCTGCTCTGGATGCTCTGCTCTTCTCCCTCTCCTGCTGTTGAGGGAGCAGGGATGCTGCAACACTTACCTTTTTTTGCACAATGCTTCACTTATTTGCAGTAGTGCCAGTGTGATGTTGTTCCAAGTGCAGCAGGTTTTCTCCAACTGTATGCAATGCCAGACTTCTTAGAAGTCTTGTGTACACTTGTAGTATACCAGCTCCCAGCCTAGCAGTACTTCCTGAGACATGATGTCACATAGTCACATAGGTGTCCTAGGAAGCACTGCTAGTTCAAAGAAAAAACAAAGGCATCTCAATCATGCTGCTGCTCCTGCTAGTCTGGCCCTAGTGACGTTCCTGTCTGTTTCTGTTTTAATACGAGGGTTGATATCATCACCACCACCACCATCTTTTATTTAAACTCTTTGTACTTTTGGCTGTCTGAGATGCCTTTATGGTCAGATCCAGTGTTTCAACTGGGGTCTACAAAGTAAACACACCTGTTACCCCACAAAGAATTATTCACTGCATCTTTAGCTGTAGTCTGCAAGGACCCCATTTTAACACGAGCGTTAGAAGACCCTGAAGATGCCTGTGAAGGTGAATAGTCTGAATAGGTGCCTGAAGAAACACTGTTATTCATGCAGTGAACTTTATCTGCTTCAGATTCATCTGTTGATTCTAAAACAAGCACAGAAAGAAATATGAAATTAATAGTTGAACAGAAGATTGAACACAGAGACATATATACAACAACTACTGTAATTAGCTTGGAAATGTGATTTCCACTTCTATATCATACAAATATAGCCAGCCATGAACTTACCCCGGGAATGTTCAAAGACACCTAAGACAGTTGCACAGCAGTACCACCTCCCTTTCCCATCCATCTTCAGCCAAAATGCTGTATCATCTGACTGTATCAATCTACAATTATTGGTCGGTGTATTACTTTACTATTACCCTTATAAACATTGTGCCTTGTGAGACTGAACTTTTTTTTTGTATTTTTAAAAGATCCATTTTCACCTTTCCTACACTTACGAACCTGACCAAACTGCTACTGTCTTGAACGCCCCACCCCCATGTTTTCCTACTGCCGAACATAATAATTTAGTATTTATTTTTAATGACATATATAGCCTTCTTTATACACTATATCCAACACTCAGGGCCAAACCAAATGTGACATGGGAGATTTCCCAATATTTATTTTAAAAAAACAGGCACAGGGAGTTTTGTCATGGCAGCAGTGATTAGGAAGGATTTAATCACCTTCATACCCATGCCCAATACTAGGGGTGGCCCAAGTGAGGCACTGACCCACAGTCCAGATGGTCTGAGGGGCTTGTTCACTTAGTAGGCTGCTTACCTGCCCACCATTTGCTCATAATTCTTGCTTAGAAGGAAGAGCCATTCATTTAAATTGGGTTATATCCAAATTAAGAGGGCTTAGAACAACTGCTGCCTATATTACGTTCTGAGAGTACTGAAACTATTTTAGATTTCTTTTCTGTACATTACATACGCGCCAAGTTGACACAGGAGAAGGCAGATAGGCAGTTTTAAGGGAGGGGGGAAAGGCATCCACAGAGGTTTGCGGGTGCGGGGGGGGGGGCAGAATGCAGGGAAGGGAGAAGAGACTCAGTTCCCCAGGCACAGTCACAGAGAGGTGCATTAAAGTGGCAGAGAATGTGATACATGGGAGAAGAAAGTGATCGAAATGAAAAGGAAGATGAGAGGGAGACAAAAAAGCAATACCAGCCGGTGTAAGGAAATAGAAGCTGAGGCAAAAAGGAGGACGACAGAAATATTGCAATATGCGAATGTAAGCAGGCAGACAGAAAAGGTATGGGGTGGGAGCAAGAATGGAAGGGAGCGTAGTTTGAGGAGATAAGGGAGGGGACAAGAGGCCCAGTGGTACCCTGTGTCCAAGGCCCCCAGGAACCTGGAGCCTGACCTTTTCACACCATTTAAAGTTGCTATTAGTCTAAGGAAAAGGGGTAGGAGAGAAATAGAGATAGCTGTGTATCTAAATCGACTGGCTTTGCATATTAAATATAATTTCCAATTTGATTCTGGCTAAGTGTGAAAAAGAGAATACAGTGTTCAGCACATTATTCTGCTGCATTTTTCATTGTTTGTCACGTTCAATATCTATAAAGTGACTTAGTACCTTTTTTCTCTTTACCCAATAGGACAAGTTTAGGTTGGTACAATGGTGCTTCAGTCATGGAGGGACGAAGTTCCCCTATCCTCATATCATTCACAGCATGTACATATGGGTCCTGTAAAATGCAATAATATTGTGGAATATTATAAAAAGATAGCCCAGCAAGTGATACTTTAATGATGAAATTTTATCAGGAGTATGGAATTATAAAACTTCCAAGCACGAATGCTGACCAGGCAAATGTGACTAAATGTCATAGAATGCTGTTTAAAAAAGTACAATTGGTACTCATATTGACACTGCCTGCATAGGGTCAGTGGCTTGGGCTCCACCTTGTGGATGAAGGCAGAAGAAACTCTCAAGGTGTGGCTCTTAAGCCTGTTTTGCGGACTCACCAAGCTTGGAATCACACACCCTGAGCAGGGTAAAATAACAAATGGTGCCTACTTTCCTAATAATCTAGAAACACCACGGCCTGTGAGATGAGTTCTGCTTGAATTAATAGAGGCCTGTCTGATCTTAGGTGGGAAGAAGCTTAACTTTGTGCTTTGTGCTCACAGCTATTTTGCCCTGGACAAATGTACTGTTGGTGGTATTTATTTATTTTAAACCAATCAACTACCTGCTTTTCTTGATAGTTTTCTGCCACCTTACTCTGCTACCAATTTCAGGCCTCCCCTTCCCCTTTTATATCTGAAACAGTCTCGTGTGGTAGGCTCGGTAAAGTTAATATAGGCACATAAACAGCAGTTCTTATCAAGAGATTGTGGGGAGATTCAGGGGACCCAAAGCACACAATGTATCGGGTCTAGGAAATCCTGTGGGCATCCATGGATGGACCCATTACAGTCTGGTCTGTCCCAATTGTGCATGGGGAGGGAACTAAGGCTGCTCTGCCCTATTCCTGAGAAATGCCTAAAAATCTGCATGGAAATGCACATTTTTAAAAAAAATAACAAAAAAGTTTTAAAAGTATTTTAGCCTTCTAAAAATAAGGCATCTACCTGCCCACAGCCTGGAGCTGCTAGTGCAAGCATCTTCTTGCCACTGCGTGCTTTGAATGCAAATACAGCCAGTTTACCTAAGAGTGAGAGGACTTGATGTTTACAGGCAGGAAGCCATGTTCTTCCTGTACAATTCCCCCTGAGATAGGATGTCATCAGTTCTCATTGCTCCCAGGGGAATCTCTTGTATTTGCATTTAGAGTGCGCTGCAGCAAGGAGCAGCAGACATTTGATTGATCTGACCTCAGCCTGTTTGGGCCATGCCCTAGCCTTGGTACCTGACAATCAACAGCAGACCCTGCTGAGGCCTGACAGTTTCTGTGTCATGCAATGTTGGCAATACCCGTTTTGTTCTGTGTAGTATGAGAACTACATGATATTTGGCCCAATAATAAAAAAAAGAAAATCAGAAGGGCAGCACTGAAAGGTGAAGCAAATTATATCTAATATGGGGGTAAGAGGGAAGGAAAGGGGTTATAGATCGGCCTACTTCTGCTTACATACAACCCTCTGAATAAAGAGATCTGTATTGTACTGATCTTAAAATAAGCTCCCGATTGTTTAAATAACACTGTCATGTTACCTCCACGGATATATCCTTTGCTGTCATTGGCCACTTATGCTCATATTTGTCTTTCACAGCTTGTTCTGCACTGACGGTTGGTGTTGCATTCTCAGGCCTCATTCCATGGCTAGGTTTACCCACCAGATTTTGAACAGATTTCACCATATTCTTTAAATCTTCTGGGTATGGAGTTGGATAGCGCTTTAAGTTTATTTCAACCTGAGCAGTCATTTAACAAAATAAATTAAAACCACAAATAGGAAACAAAAATCATTATTAAACTTCTAGTTTTGATTATCAAGGCTATACAAAACAGAAAACACAGAGACAGTGAATTTAGGCATTTGAGACAATGTTAACATAAAACTGTGCCTTTGAAATGCTAAAGCCTATGTCATTTACAACATGGTGAATGCAGAATAAAATCCATTGGTGACTGAATGTAATTTCTTTCCCACTTGCCTAGAACTGTATAATGCAATAATACTTGGACTGAAATTACACCTTGATGTTCAGACTGCTAAACATCACTTTAATGGCTCAGGTAGAATCTAGAACTTCACTTGCATATGGGAAGTCATTCTGGATTTATAAAACAACACTGTGATAGCTTATTTGAAAAGACTGTGAGCAATCCAAAAAAGATTAGATGTTCCTAAATCCTTCTGAAATCAATAGGACTTGAGTACGCTTCAATTTTAACGGATTGCATTCAATAAAAATTGAGGGCCCCCCACCTCATTTAATGGATGTGTAGTTGTACAAAAGTGTGATATAATTTTTACTACAAAGGAAAAAATTGCATGTAAAGCCAAGGTTCAAATGCAGACACAAGTTAATAGGCAACCATTCAAAAAGCTTGACTGATGTGAAGAGAACAAACTATGGTAGCAACTTGCACTGAGCGTTGAAATATAATAAAGTATGCATTACAGACAAGCACATCCAAACATGGATCTCAATAGCAAATGTGAAATATTATGTTACAAGGAAATGTACAGCTCCAGTAAGAAAACTAACTAAGTGATGTGTGGAATAAAGTACTGCTATTGTTCTAATTGCCTTACAGTTGAAAGAATGTAATTGCTGCTGGTCTAACTTAATCACTTGCTTTTCTACATGACCTGGGCCATGGTATACGTAAGATTTACACATAACCTTAACAATAACTGGGATGTAAATCAAATACTACATGCACTGCAAAGGTTGCTAAGAATACAGTGTAACTAATTAACTATGTAAGGAAATTTGAGTAAAGTTAATTTATCTTAGGTAAATATTAAATTTCACTATTAAACATACTCGCAGATGTGCTAGATAGAATTAGGGTGAAGAAAATCCCATAGTTGATATTAAAAATGATAATTACCAATGAAGTCTAGACTCCCTTTCTATTCATGGTCTTTTATGTTTCACATTTAAAGTTACCTCAGAAGTAGCATGCCGCTGGGGATAAAAACCTTCCAAAGTGCAATATTCCTGGATAGAAGAATTTCTTTTTTAATTTCTACTGTCAAATTCATTTCAGCAAACAATGATACACTTGACCAAAATCAAATTTCACAAGACTCATCAGAATAAAGTTATTATGAATATTAAGAACTATTACCAAATGTATAATTTTAAATAACATAAAATTACAAACCAAATCCTATGAAACATAGATGAATATGCAACCAACCAATCACAGGGCACACATTTCATTGAGAACGGTGCCCTTAATATTAAGGATTATTTCACCACTCTGGAAATGTCTTCATATCAGCCAAACAGACAGGTGCCTGCAGTTGATATTGCAATGCACAGATAGCCATGATGTCAAAGAAATTTTGTATGCGCTTTAAACACTGTGAGTCCCAATATTACTTGCATGTTTACTGGATAAACATATGAGAATCATCTCCAAACACCCAGGTATTGAACTGATCTGTAACCATTTGATTATGTTTTAAGATAGAATAAATATAATTAATAAAGCAGAATAATGTAACAGAAACATTTAACATGATTTCTTTTTAATATGTTTAGTACTGTAAAGGTCTAGCACCAGTGTGACTTTTTAAAATCTATTTAATACATTAAAATTGGCTTTACACGAATATTACTGACAGCACTCCTGTGGATTTTCATCTTTATTTTGAGGGGAAAGTGGGTATTGTATATGCACCTGTACGTATGTACATTTGTGTGTGTGTGTATATGTGTGTGTGTGTGTGTGTGTGTGTGTAAGTGAGAGAAAGAGAGAGAGAGAGAGAGAGAGAGAGAGAGAGAGAGAGAGAGAGAGAGAGAGAGAAGGAGCCCAGATCCTGCCCACAGCTACCACTTTCAGGCCCACTTATTACTGCTACGCATCCCCTGACCACTGCCACATGCAACTCTTGAGTGCAAAATATTATCTACCCCTGAAGCAGGCAAATAGATCACTTTTCTAGTTTGTGAATTAACAAAAAATGATAAAATTAATTTTTTTACCACCATTCAGAAACACGGTTATCTTTATCCTATGAATCAAAAAACTGTGATGAGCTGAACATAAGTTCACCTGTCTAGCATGACATCAAAAGTTTTGAAACCCTGTTTATCTTATTTTTAAGCAAAAGGATACCTGGCGAAATTGGCCACTGCAGCTACCTGGACCCTTGACACAAAAGCCCTTGAAAAGGTCAAGAGCCCTCCTGCACTGTGTGTTGCAAGAGAGTACAGTAGAAGCAGGAAAACATGCCAAATCAGGCAGAGGAATCTTGCATGCTGTTGGTACAAGATTCTTCTTCCTGGTTTTGTGTGATTTCCCCCTACTACTATAGCCCCACATGATACAGACCACACCGCTCAGGACCTACTAGCGAAACATTGTGAAGGAGTACAGGGCTGCAGGAAAGAGCCATTGTATGAGCTGTTTTCTGCTCACTCAGCATTAGACAGAACCATATTTTTATATACAGGTTTCTTTTTTTAATTGTTTACTAAAATGAAAACGGAAGCTGAAATGAACAAAGCCATTAAAAAGCATTATTTACTGACATTTATACAGATGTCATTTAATTGTACAGTCTCATTGATTAGTTCAAACCTTTCAGGCATAAAGGCAATGTTACTGGAAGTGACTGTGTTTTGATTTTCAATTAAATAACATTAGAAGTATAAGAAATGTTGATTGTCATGTGACGATATATGGGAAATGAAATAACACAGGCTATGGCTTAGCATGGAACTACTTAGCCTCTTCGCTGCTTTAAAACATCTTTTGCCATTCTCCTGTACAAAAACGTACTCTTTGTACCCTCATAAGTGTGTGTGTCCCAGAGAGCTACCAATACAGTTTTCGTGTTGCTTTCTATTTGCTAATTTTTTAAAATATATTTTACTTGTTAAAGGGATATCCACAAAAAGTCAGATACAATGGATTAATATCCCACTGCGTCCATACATACATTGCTCATTTTTGCGACAGTATGCTTTTTGATCCAGCAGAAGCTCATGTTAGTGGAAAGTGGCAAAGGCGATTTTAGCTCGTTCCCTTCTCTATGCAGCTCCCCCAAATTTGTTCAACAGGAAATCCTTTGGAACAGTTATGTAAGTAGTTAAGGGGACTGCAGAAGAAAGGGGGAGTCTATGGAAAACACTACCTTCCCTTTGGCACACAGAAACCTCCACTGGATCAAAGAACCTTCTTTCAGCAGAGGGACGCCGCTGGATACAACCCAATCTTACTTTTCATTTTAATAAAGTACTATTTTTGTTTGAGGATTATATGAAGAGTAAGGCAATTTCCCCCCCTCTCAGATATCTGTAGGATAAAAGAGGGAAATAGAGTAAGAGCTCAAGAAAGAAAGGTCTCATTTTTCTTTATTCCTGCAACTAATGTCAATTTCAAGTCTTGTTCCAAAAACAAATGATTTGACTGATAGATGTGACTCTTGACCTCGGTCAATCTCATTTTAAAGTAAAACATATTTGCCCCAAAACAGCAAGGCAATGCTTTTACAAAACACCTGCTGGAAGTACTTGGTTTTGACACACATCAGGGGCACTTGCTTCCTAGAATATAATCATCATGTCAAGGCCACCCCCGATTCTGAATGCAGAGCAGATTGGGCATATTTTTAATATAAAGATCAGAAAATAATTTCTGTATTATAGAATATTGTGTAAAATGCATGCTATATGGGCTGTCTTTGTAGGCTGGAAACCTAAGTAAGACTTCTAGTGAACACTGAAGATACTATTGAAAAGATAGAGCTGAATGCCCACTAAGCGGTCTTCATGTTTGTTATATTATGGGCTTATGAATCCTTTCATTGGTTTTGAAAGAACAAATGCATATGAACACTGAGACTGCGAAGTTTTTTTGTGCAGGAGACAGAAATTCAAGAAAAAACATCTCTTGTACTAAGGTGACAATTTCAGCTGTCACTGAAATGTAATATTCAAGGTGTTGAAATTTTGGTGGCTGTGGAATGATTACTTGGGACTAAATATAGCAATCTGGTGAGCAACAGATCAGCCATTTTTGTGTCTTATAAAGTCTTTTGTGCCTTGTTTAAACTTCTGAAAGAAGATATTTACGTCAGGACTTGTTAATTAACTTGACTCCTACAATATTTCCCCCCTGTGCAACTGCCATTTCACATTACACTTGGCTTTTATAAAGGAATCTAACCTATTTCCCTCCCTCAATTTTATACAGAACAGAAATATCTGCTTAAAAGGCTGTTTTTTCATCTGATGTGACAGTTCTGAGTTAGCGAATTAGAAATGGTCTTTGTGAGCCTAAGCCATCAGTTTCTATTGATCACACATTGTTATCCTTCTGGTAATTGTGTCTCATAAACAGCACAGCAAGATTCACTTCTATCAGTTTCATTTCTGTTCTGCAAAACAAGATTTGCAGTGAGGCAATATCTAATTCTTAGTCTCTCTATATATTTGTAAAAGTGCCAATCCCTTTAGTTCTAAATGTCACATGCTTTAAGGGGACATTATGGCAAATATCAAGAGAAGGACATCAAGAAAATATGCGTATCAGCAGGTTGACTTTTAAAGGCAAGAGCAAACTTTTGGACTGCACTTAAATGAGGCAGCCCATCAAGGAGGACTTTCTAATTGACAACTGTGGAATATGAGATTTTAACAGTGCATCTGGAAATTTCATGTACCCTAGCCAGCAATTGCAGGTCCAATCATGGTAGTAGGAAACACAGTCAAATTCTTAAAGAGATTTGCAGTGCAATCCATTGCATGTCGAAGTAAGCACCACTGAGTTCAATGGGACTTATTTTCAGATAGGTGAGTATAGGACTGCAGCCTTACTCATGTCTAGATTGGTTAAACACACACTTAACAACCACCTACTTATTTACTACAAAAAAAAACCAAGGATGGTAATCCTAGTTACCTTAACTTTTCCTGCATTTTCCTCCTCTTCTTTTTTTTCTTCGAATTCAAAGGCAACAGTCATACGTTGCTGTCTTTGCTCCTCCCATAGAGTAGGATTAAAACTATCGCTGTCAGACTGGAAATCTAATTAGAGTAGAAATTAACATCATAATCAAAATATACCTAGTAATAAAACTTTACGCACAATATCAACTTAAACAACCAAATAACATCTGTGGGTGCAGATAGTCAAAAGCATGTAGGCCTCAAGTTAACCCAGTATGAGCATGCTTGGGGCTGCGAGCTAAGGTCACTCTTGATTTTTGTCCATGCAAACATACATCCTTTCCCAGCTACCAACTTGCCTAAAGTTCAGCAAATTCATTTGATATGATGTTCCGGCAATCCAGAGCCAGTTTCTAACTTCTAACCACAATGGTTTACAGCAGAAATGAAACTTTGATTGATTACCAAGAATTATTGGCCTTTTCTTTACCATTTTTTTTAAAGCTAGCCCACCAGAAGACCACCACCCATTTTCTGTCACAGGCTCGTTGTATGGCATGGGGTATATTACTCTGGTACACTTTCAAACAAAGGGCGAGCAGAAACAAAACAACAGTCCAGTAGTACTTTAAAGGCTAGCAAATGTATTATTACTTTCATGGATTACCAATAATGATGAAACTGACATGAAAACTTGTGCCATAATAAATGTGTTAGTCTTCAAGAGGCTAGTACTGTTCTTTTTGTTGAACTATGATCAAAGCAACCATGTCGTTGTGAGGATAAAAAGACTGTAAAACAAATTTAAAATGCTATTTAAAAAGTAGGACGCTGCTGATGAGAACTCAGTGTGCAGAGTCTATATGTAGTACAGGAGCACAGTTCCAACAGACAGTTGTCACATATTGGATTTGTTGAGGACCTACAAGTCAAATGTTTGTAGCCCTAAATTGTGTCCATTATTCAAAGCCTATCCCCCAAATTCAAAATCAGGGATAGGCAGGCAGGAAGGAGCATTTTATTTGAAGCTCAAGGTGATATTCATGGGTCTTCTTTTCCCCATGTTACCCTCACTACAACCCTGTGAGGTGGGTTTGGCTGAGATACAGTGGCTGGCCCAAGGTCACACAGTGAGTTTTGTGGCTGAGTTTAACCCTGGTCTCCCAGGTCCTAGTCTACTTAATATCCCTTTACCTTATTTCACATTCTGGCGGGAAAAGATGTAGAACTTAATAAACTGGGGAAGGGGAACAATCTTTCCCCACAGTCTGTAAATATATTGTTAACAGTCCTTTTTCACAGGAGGATAGGGAGACAACCAGAACAAGTGGGGACCACACAACCTATCTTTAAGAAGAAAGCAACTGTGACAGCAGGGACGCCTTCTGACGCTTTTCAAATGTATTAGGTGCTGTTTGTAAAACTGCAATGCCTAAGTATCCACAGCAAGGGAGGAGGTTGGTGAGAAAACCAGAATAACTTGGCCACAGTCCAGTGACCACTCATTGGCCATGCCGCCATGAATTCCTAGCAGCCCTGCCAAATCAGGCACTAGCTTTCATTGCTATGGTTTATCAAAAATGAAAGTTAAAAAGTGGGGAAGGGAGTGGTTTGTATTGTAAAACAACAACTATCTATAGAATAATTGTTTAGAATACTTAAGTCAACATTGATTATTTACTGAATAGCTTTCCTTTTTTTGATAAGTACCTTCATCACCACGAGGTTGCTGAGGAAACATGTAGTTGGTCAGCACTCTTTGCTTTGTTTCTGGATGTGCCTCAGTTTGAAGAGGGATAAGGGCCTTGGACTGCAAATTCAAAGCAAACAACATTACAATAACTCCAAAATTATGGCATCTAAAATTATCATGCACACTAACAAATAGTGTCCAATTACAATGAGCATTGTAATTAACATTCTTGATCAAAACAATACTAACTACATAATTTCTAGGTATTAAATTACATTGTAATGATTAGGAAATAGCAGCTCCAACCAACAGATGGCGCTGTGTTGTTTTCTTATTACTTAAAACAAAAAAATTTTTTTCCTTCCAGTAGCACCTTAAAGACTTAGTTGGTCTTTAAGGTGCTACTGGAAGGAAAAAAATTTTTTTGTTTTGACTATGGCAGACCAACACGGCTACCTATCTTATTACTTAGATACTGTTCTATATGCTACCACCCTTTTGTCCTAACGAAGAAATTGAAGTATCCTTAAAACTAAGAGTATGATCCAGAAGCCTGTATATTGATTATCTGTTTTACATTTACATAAACATTGTCCTTCCTGTAACATCTCTACAATGCCACAGTTCTATCATAGATAGAAGACTCCATCCTCCTTTTATATGACAACGATGGAGAACTGGATCCAGCCAGTGGGGTAGAACCTTACTTTCCCCAACCTTCTATGGGCCAAGTCTGACAGGTGGACAGGGCTGCCAACCTCTGAAACACCTGGTGTCAGAATGAAATCAAACTCTGCAGGGAAAAGCATAGTACTTTGCAAGCCTTGATACTCTACTGATGTTTGCCGCTTACAACGTATAGGGCTTTGTTGGCACTGGTGATCAGCTGAGAGTCACTGCCTGCAAAATCCCTTTCGGCCCAGGCATATCTTTAACAGCCAAATACCCAGGGGGGTATGGCTAGACCAAAATTAGGCCTGTGGGTTAGAGGTTCCCCACCACTGACAGATGATTAGACTCAACAGGTCTTGGGCTTAAGCACCCTCCCTTGTGAAACACCCATCACATTGTACAGAAGGAAATAAATACATAAAAAGGTTGCTATTTGAACTAGTAAATTCTTCCCTCCCAACATCTCACTGCTTCCCCACGCCACTGCACTCTGCCTAACAGTAGGGCTAGCCCTGCTTGGTGCTTCAAAATATTTGGGGGTTCGCTGGGAGATCTGCTGATACGGATGAACTTGATTGAAGCAGAACTTGAGATGCTATGAACAATTTTGCATTATACTCATAATTTTTATTCCCCCCCCCACCAGAAAGCACCATCTGGTTTAACAGGTTTAAGCACTTTTAAGTTCACTATACATATTTTACAAATACAAACACAGCTGAGTTTGCTGCCCTGTTATTTAGCTGTTATAATGAGAACAGACACCTGTACCTGGTTGTCTGAAAGCCACAAAGCTGCAAGTTCTTTAAGTTTTGTAAAAGTGATAGGCAAATTTTTCAATCTGTAAAAATAACAAAATTGGGACAACTTGAGTATTTACTTAAACATTGTCAAGATATTTATGCAGCATTTGAACAGTCATATGACAGCAATTTCACCTTTGGTCATCCTCTTGCATTGCTTTTAAAAGGCATATTTATGGAAATACAGTACTTGGTTCTTTTTCAAAGAATATTTTCCCAGTTAAAAATGTATACATAATTTAATTTCCTAAATACTCAGAGAAGATTGTCTTACACACACACACACACACACACACACACACCCTACCTAATCTATTGTTATGTGTTAAGTTTTTAGCTAAGGCAGTATTCCAAACCCAAGAACACCACTGCTGCAAGGAAACCCTGCAAATGTCTTCCAGCTGCTAAATGTCTCACTTTTGACTGCTACCAGAATAAAATCCTTATGAATCACTTTCACACTAGCATGCATTGACAAAAGAATTATAAAGGCTTGTGCTTTTTTAGGAATAGCGTTCATTGTTATGCTGGATATGTGCTCAAACATGAGGGCAAGCTTAGCAGTCTCCTATGAAAGTGTCCTCTCACCGCAGGGCAAGCATCTTTAAATCTGTGACACTGGGATTAATGCTTTTCCCTTGTGTCCATCATAAATCTCATTCTGACACCCTCCCTAGCCTCTTCTGTAACAACATGCAGAAATAGGGCAGTTTGGAACCTGCTGTCCTTTATATCTGCTCCACTAGAAACGCTTTATACTTCAGAGCTCTGCTTCCATTTTCTCCAGTTGTGGTGCACATTGTCCTGACACACCAGCTTCTTGGAAACTGTATTTCTGGCATAACCCTTGGGCTGGGATGTCAGCAGAAACAGGAACCACGAAATATTCTTAACTGGGTCCCTCTTTATGTATCTACTTATTCAGTTGCATACCTTCCTGTTAACCATGCACTACAGCAGACTCCAAGGGGACAGAAAGACAGTTGCTTTATGAAGCGAACAATAAACAGGACTAGTTCTGAGTCCAGCTTACATAGAACTGAACAGGTAGAGAGCTAAAAACACACACAAACATACCATAAATCCTACTCACTGAATCACAGGAGGAGCAATGGTTGCAGCCAGTTACCTTTTAACCCTTTACATTCCATGTAACACAGGCCCCATCCAAGTACCAGAATGTTTGATTTCAAGACCCCGTAACCCTATTAGGGCACTACATTTACAAACATGGTTCATGCTAAATGAAAATTAAATCACAATATCAGCTTGCTGATTCTGTGAAATTATTCCCACTTTTGTGCTTTAAAGACTGCATGTGGGGGGAAACAAGTGCTATATAGAAAACTCTAATTAGTTCCAACAAGAAGAACAGGGATGTTTAAATTAGCTGAAGTTGAATTTTTTTTGCTACCCTTTTCAGTTAAATGAATCATAGGATTTCGGCTTTAATTACTGCAGCCTCTGGAAAATGTCAGTTGATGACATATTATTCATAAAATGACCTGAAATATTTAAGCAAAAAAAAAGAGACTATCTGCAACATTTATCAAATGTTTGCGTTCTTCTTTATGAATTAAATGTAATTCTCATTCAGAGGAGAAGGTCATCCTGTTCTGCAAGTTGGACACCAGAGGTTTGTAGAACCTCCACTGGGAGGAACCCAGTTTTAGCTCTGCCTTCCTCCTTTGATGAAGTAGCCTCTTGTGGCTTTCTAAACCAGAAACGTTTTTGACATTTCTCTTTTCTCTCTACGCTACATGGTTTAGAGCAACTATGTCCTTGTTCCTTCTCCTTTTTAATTACATCCATCAGTTTGTAAACCTGTGGAAGGTATTGTGCTATTTAATAAACTTTGTGCTGCACCTAAATAACTTTATGCCAACAATAATGTCACTGCTGCTGTTCAACTAATGAAAAAGAGAAATGCTTCCTTGAGAAAAGCTGTCTGGATCTCATGAAACAAATTAACATATCTGCATATACGTTGTTCTGTCAGCTGATAATCTGGCAATGCTTCAAGAGAAAAATGTTAGGATACGTTTTGAACAGTTCTCGGTTCAAAAGAGCACTGATTATGCAAGAAATCTAAAATAATAAAAACATTACCTGTTGTCACTCAAGTTTAAGACTCTGAGTTTCTGCATTTGTCCAATCTCATCAGGAAGAAATTCCAGTTTGTTAGAGCGCAGAGACATAACTGTTACATTCTTACAACTTCCAATCTGTAGGCGTCAAAAACAATTGTTAAGGCATGGGCTATGTCACCAGAATTGCCATCTATGTAGGTAGCTTAGTTACGTCTTTAAAATAACTTTATTATATATGCTTTTTTACATGTTGTTTGGTGCTGATTTCGATGCTTATCTATAAGGGAAAAGCACCAAGCAGTATAAAAATTCCAGAAAATATGAATGCTTTTCTCTTTGTCTGACCTCTAGCCTAATTAAGTCATCCTAAACCTCATCCGCAACTGGACCTAACGGTCAGGGGTACCTTTACCTTTTTAAACACATCCTAATCTGACCTATTTAGATCATTTATGGAAGAAACTCCATGCTCCATGGTAGTCACATTATCATGCATTAGCAATGCATAAAGTATAGAGCCCTGCAGCAGACATGGAACCCTCTTTTACAAACCACATACCTTTGCATTCATTACCCATGAAAAACTTAGATCCCAATGTTAAGTACACGTAAATCCCACCCACCACTTATCATCTAGATGCTACTCCCTCTATGTTATATGAAAACTACTCCCTTAGGTTACCAAGCCTTTCTAAGTAACTGCCTCACAGAAATGTCTGTCGGGACAGAGATGTGGCACCTTAAGGCCTCCCTTGATATCACCTAAGCTATGATGTAATGCATTATAAGCCATTTGAAAACCACTCCACCACATATGTCACAAGAGAAGATACAGGCCACAAGGTACATGAAACAGTTTATTCCCATGTCAATCACCCATTTCTTAAGATATGCAATGTGGATGTGAGCAGAAGCTAGGCTTGAGTCTTGTATATTTTAGACATTTTCTGATGAAGTGATGTGATGTGGGAGAAGAATGTAAAAATGATCTATAGTGTTTAACAGATGTGTGGCTTGAACTCATGTCACTGCTTTGCAAATGCCTTGAATGAGTATTCCTGCATTCAAGCTACAGAAACTGCTGTTGCTTAGATTGAATGGTTCTTTATCACCATCACACCAAAGCTTTAACCAAGAACCTGGCAAAGATTGTGACAAAGAACACTAGCCTTGGCTGCAAAACCCATACTTTTGACTGACAGGAGTTGGAATTATGCTTTTAGAAGCCAGATTCGTTAGTGTCAGCTGCTCTGGATTATAACACAGGTTGAGAAATTGACTTCATCTCCCCCTAGGATGGAACGTTTTCACTTTGCAGCTTTTGCCCAGATTTGATATTTGCATGGAGAGCCCCCTTTGGAACTATTTCTCTGTTCCTGCATATTTTGTCTACAACTTATACAACACTAACAGACAATTTATTCAGAGGGATAGAAGACAATGTGCAACAAACTGAGTGAAGGTGGTGTTTCAAATCTAGCGTAACATAATTTATTTTATTTATTTATAAAATGTATTTCTATTCACATACAAGGTATAAAGACTTAAACCAATGCAAAATCAAAACAAATAAATACAAAAACAATATTCAATCAATAATCAGAAAGCCAAAGAGGAACAGACTCATAAACATGCAAGAATCATTTGAATCCTAACCTAAGGGTAACAAGTTGGCACCAATTGGGAGTGGATATGCCTTTTATTCTTTTATAATGTACTCAACCCTTTATATCGGAATGAATCCCAATACTGATAATCTCAAACTCTTGAGAGGAAAAAGCATATTCTCAACATATTGACCAATGAGAACTGCATTATGATTCCAAATTGGAAACCTTTGACCCACTATAGCATTAAGTGAATCAACACTTTAGAAACCAAACACCCTTGAAGACAAGGCAATTTCCAAAAATGTCTGGGGGTTTTTTAACCCCAGTTTAAATAAACTCAAACACTGAAAGGCTTGCCTTTAGAAGGTCTGTTCCCACACCATTACACCGTGTAAGGAAATCACCTGTGTATTCTAGTAGAACCAGTTACTAGATACCATCTTGCAGACAAGTTAATCAATTTTGGGCATTATGTCTAACAACCTCAGCTGCACCAAACTGATAAAACCACTGCTGTTCCATTTCCAAGCTCTCAGTTAGGAAAGGCTCGCATGAAGATGAAAAATTGTAACCATAGGGTCCCAGTCTACTTGGTTTGTCATGTCTTCATACAACAGTTCTGAGAATGAAGATGGTACACCGAGAATGACATCAGCCTGAAGCTCCTGAATGTGTTGGAAGCATCCTCAGTAAGAAAGAGTAGACATGTGTACAGAAAGCATTGCGGCAAAGGAGTGGCCAGCATATTGACTCCTCCTTGTGGGCACTGCTCCCTGAAGAAATAAATTGTTACCTAATGGTTGTACTGGATTGTTAACTTCCAAACTGCCCTATTTTCAAAGTATGATGTAACATTTACAAGCTGATACAAAACTTTAGAAATTAAAAATGTTTGAAATTCATCATTTTTATGTGAATATTGCCCTTTTGTATTGAGACCAAACTCTGATTTGGTAATAGTGCCTTCAGTGTAAATTTATTCTGGATAAAGACAGGGAAATTTTCAAGTAATCATATTTCATAATATATCCTTACTTCTCTAGGCAGTTCAGGCAGGAAATTTTCATCTACAGCTAGTGTCCGCAGACTGTGCAAGTAGCCAATGGTGGGAGGTAGAGACTCTAGTTCATTACAGCTGCAGTCGAATTCCTCTAATAAAGATAAACTGAAACGTTAAGTACATTTGTTAGTCTATGTCACAAAGCCATCAATCACTTGGGGTTTTTAATATCTAAATCTTAACATTCCAGATCTGCAAACTATGCAAACATAAGACTTTCAAATGACAAAAATATAAGTATCTTACACATTTTTGAGCTGCAGTACAAAATATGCATTTGAAGGACATAATGGAATTATATTTGGAAATGCTTTCTAGTTGAAGCAGAGGAATGGTCCATCTAGGGCACTACTGTCAACACTAACTAATAATAAAGCCACAGGAGAGCATTTATGCAGTAGTATATGGCAAACACCCATGTATATTTTGTCACGTGTATATGATTGGCAGAAAGTTCTTACCACATGTAATTACGGCAGATGTGTGTATTGGTCTCCTCCCATTTGCATATGAAGCAAAATAGACATATGCAATTTTATCATGCATAAACAGGCCCTATCAAGAGATATCTTAACCATGAATCTTTAAGTAGAAATGCTAGCAACTGAGTCTTATACTGACAATAAATGTGCTGTAATAAAACGCCAGAAACACTTTCCAGTATTACTTAAGTAATACATATTTTACAAGGGATTGTCTAGACCAATTTCAGTCTGGCTTCAGGCCCAGTTTTAGTACTGAAATAACCTTGGTTGATCTGGCTGACCTGTACTAGGGGAATGCAACCCTGCTAAGTCTCCTAGACTTATTGGTGGCTTTTGATGGCACTGACCACTGTTTCCTTCTGAATCAGTTCTGTAGCTGGAAGTCAGAAACATGGTGAAACAGAGGTTCAACTTCTACCTACAGGGCTGTTTCCAGAGAATGGCACCAAGACAATTCCATACTGTCCCCCACGCTGTTTAAATAGATGTTACAGCCATTCTGAGTGTTCTTCAAGGTACAGTGGACCTGCCACTTACATGAAGGTTCAGTTCTAAAAGTCCACATGCAAAGGCAAAATTGTGTAAAGCCAGGATTCCCCGGAACCACTCTCAACTTGTCTGGAGCGGGCCTTGCCCTCTGCCTCACTTACCGCACAAGCCTTGGGATGCTCCCAGAGCCAGGTAAGCAAGACAGATGGATCAAAAAGCTCTTGCCATTGCGTAAAGCCAGGAACCCCTCCCCCAACCCCTGGTGCACGCCCCCCACCCCACCTGTCCAGAGTTGGATTTGCCCTCCGTCTCACTTACTAGGCTCTTGGGACATTCCCAGAGCTTTTATACCTCATTCCCAATGCACAGTAAGCAAGGTATCTGGGAAGGAGGCAGGAGGGCTCTGAAAGCATCTCACAACCCTTCAAGCTCCCTCCCAAAGCCTAGTAAGTGAGATGGAGGGCTTTAAAACTCTTTCCATGGTGGGTTTTCCCAGCTCACCATTTATTTACTTATTTATCGGCCATGCACCTAAGATTGCGATTGTGTCAGTAAAGTGAGCATAGGTTGAGGCCCACTGCGCTTGGAGTATTATTCCATAAATACACTGATACCAATCACTGTCTCTACATATCATCTGAGTCAGGAGAGGTTGTGCAGTTGTTGGACGGATGTCTGGAAGCAGTAATGGGTTAGATGACAGCCAAAACTGAAGCTGAATCCTGACAAGATAGCAATCCTGTTGACAGGAGATTCTTGTGTTCAAGAGCTGGATAGATGGCATATTCTGGAGGGAGCTGCACTCCTTCTGATGGCATCTGGAGGTGCCCTTGGCTTCACGTGTCTTGGAACACCTATTAGTAGCTGCAGTTTGCTTGCCAGCTACAGCCATTCTTAGACGGTGATAGCCTGGCAGCAGGCTCCTACAGTCTGGTAACTTCCAAGTTAGATTACTCTAACATATTCTATGTGGGGCTTTGCCCTTGAAAATGGTTCAGAAGTTGTAGCAGGGGAAGACCACCATGGCAAGAGTGCTGAGTGGTTCAGCCAGTTTAGTTCATATAACACCAGTTCTGAAGAGTTTGTACAGTCTGCCAATATGCTACTGTGCTTATTTCAAGGTTTTAATGTTGACTTCTAATGCTCTGAAAATTTTAGGGTTAAGTTACCTGAAGGAGCACCTCATCCTATATTATCCTGCCTGCTGGAGATGCTATACTCACTATTCCATCACCAAGTGGGGTTCATACATCTGAGACTTGTGAAGAGACCTGTGGAAAGTTGTGGAATGCCCTCCACCTTGAATTTAGGTTGGTGTCTACACTGGTTGGATTTCAGCACCAAGTTAAAACTTACCTCTTTATCCAGATTTTTAATGATGTGGGGTACTCAGCCACTGATACTTGGAGAGAGCAGTTATAATATTTATGAATTGTATACTGTTCTCAGTTTTTTTATTGATGTTGTTTTTAATAATTGATGTGTTCCACCCTTGTGGTCACTTGATTTGATGCAGGGTAAGATAAACATGAAAATAAATAAATAAGTTTCCATAATCCTACAAAATAATTCTGCAATAATTCTGTGAATTTAACTGCTAGAACAGCCTGATAAGTGGCACTCTCTATTGAAAGCTTGACTGAATTAAAAAGAAACTGTTTCAATAAATCCTGAACTACCATAATGTTATGGTTGTGTAGCAGGTATAATACTGGCTACCAACTACCCAGGACAGGAGGGAAGGGGGTACACACTGACTTCTCATTAACAGAAGTATTATATTTTACAAATGACCAAGATCAAAGCTTTCCCCCATAAATTTATTGGCAACAGTAAAATAGCAAGTGCCCAATACAGCCTTCAGTTATTTACTTCGACATTCTTCAGACGAACAAATCTAAAAACAGCTGCTCCACAACCCACAGTCCATCTGGTTCCCCACACATCTCCCCTGCAACTAGCTACTAGACCACACTAGCCCGGAGGACTGAAGTGTGTCATCCTCTTGAGAACTGCACAGTGATTCATGAAGTGGGTTGGAAAGAGAACAGCTGAAAGCTTTGTTAGGCTTTTCATTATATGCTTGCGGCTGCCAAGCTGTAATTTAAGCCAGAGGAAGTGATCATTTCTAAAGGCAGCATTCAGACAACTTGGCCCAGATCCACTTTAGGCTTGCGCTGACAGAAGATGTAGACATAGGTGACTGTGCTTTAGTAGACCACCTGGCAAAATGATCATGCTGCACCTTCAGTGATGCTACAACCAGACAAGAAACGTTATCATTTATTGCAATTCCCTTTCAGCTGCCACCAGTCCCTAGAATGGCAATACAGAATATATGGAAGAGGGAAAATGTTGTGTTTCAAACGTATCCACACTAACCAAATGCTGAATTCAATCCCTGGCACCTTCAGTTCAAGGATCTCAGGTAGCAGGACTGAGAAAGACCGCTGTGAAAGCCATCAACAATCAGAGTAGACAATACTGGGATAGATGGACCAATGGTATAACTCAGTATAAAGCAACTTTATATGTGCTTCTGTGTAAATGAAGAAACATGTATTGCTCAGATCAAAGGCATTAAGGATTGAAGCAAAGTGCTATCACAAAATCAATCACTACGTAAGCATTAAGGGAGCAATCTAATATCGTGTCTGTGGATGCAACAGCATTCACTTTCTCCTTCAGCCGCTGCACCTGCCCCTCCCGCACCGAGAACTGCGGGGCTAAAGAGGAGGAAAATCCTATTTGTACAGCTGAATATGTCTCTCAAATATGAAAAATGTTATAAGGACTTAGGATGATGTAATAACCTCTCAATTGCAAAATGAGAATGAAACAAACTGGTCATTGTAAATTGACAAATTATGAGATGTAAATGCTAATTGCTATATTTATGCCAGCCATGGTCATCAAGATTCTAAAATTATATGGATCTCATATAAAAGATTCAGTATAAAGACAAAAATTTGCAAGCATCATTTCAAAATGGTAAGAAGCTTTAGGTCTAGTTAAGATACTTTGAAGATGAGCACATCTGCAAGGAAGGAAACACAGCGTGTCCTACTAATGGTCAAGTGCAGTATATTTATTGACAAGTATCAATAAATATAGATAATAAAAGAGAGAGAAGGAAAAAAGCCTATTAGATCCCATTATACATGATTTCTGTAGCCTGGTTGCCACTTTTCTGTGGCTGGATCCCATGCTGCTGCAGTAACAGCTAACAGAGCAAAGCTTCAGAAAATACCTAAAAATTCTTTAAAAAACTGGTTTGCAAATGTGTGGAAGACAGTTGTGGATGGTGGCACTCATGAGCTTGCACCTGTGACTCATTGAGACCTCCCCCACCCTATTATTTAAATTGTCCCATCCTTCTGTGAATTTAAATAATCATTTCATAAAAGAGAAACCTTGTGGAAAAATTTCCATTGCAAATTTAAATCAAACACCAACAAAAATCTTTAACATTTTAACTTGCACATCACTGAAAAGCAAGGTTCTTATTGCAACAATTTCTGCACAGTCCAAACTGAATCATATAAAAAAAATATTCATATATGACACTTTACATGATGCAACATACATTTACTGGAGTTCTCACAAAACTCTCATCAGCTAAACAAATGATAAAAATAGAACAAAACACTGTCTGCCAAAGCTATCATCTGAATAAAGTAGTAATTTATGTATCTGTTTTTTATTACCGCTCATCAAGCTCTTGCTAAACATCTGGAAAATGCTACCAAAGCTATTATTTATAAATAAATATGATTCTACAAAACACTTATTGTTTTATACTTAGTTGTTAAAATTATTCTGTAACTCCACTTAGCAAGGGAAATTTAAAAGAATCTTGATAGTCTTTGAATTTTATATTATTTTTACACTTTCAATTTAAAAAACTGATCCAACTTTATAATTAAGGAGCAGAGTTAAGGTTTAAGAGTGCTACAGTGATTCCTTCCCTATGCTACAATGGAACTAGATCAAGAAAGTAACAGTTTATTTACCAGAACATGTAGCTGCTGTTATGCCCTTGTCTGTTTATTTCTCACTACACAAGGCAATGAAGCTGTAAGGAGTAGGCTGTGAAGTTATCCCCCACATGTCCCACAAAAAGCAGGCATTGTATTTGGAAAGCATTTCAAAATTTTGTATAACAGAAAAGAACACCATGAACATAGCACAGCTCAAGTTAAGCACTTGTAATTCCCATCGATCTTAACAGAAGAGAGTTAAGCATGTGCTCAGTTCTTCAAACGAAATCAATGATACTTAAAGAAAAACAGGTTGCTTATCTTAAACTGTAGCTCCTTGAGTAGTCATTTGTGCAGGCACATACATGGAGTTCTGTACCTGTGCGAAGTCTGAAACCTTCTGATAAACATTTTGGCAGGAAATCTGCCCAAAGCACACGTTCAAGGGGTGTAGTTCCTACATTCCCTCTCAGATACTAACGGATGGCAATTATTTAAGGAAACACTTGAGTGACAGCAGGTGTGAAAAAGGGTGGGTTGTTTGAGTGAACATATGACCACAGGAACTAAAGTTGCAGGCAAACAACCTGCTTTTCTTTGGGGTCTTTGTGCAGTTTCACACATGGTAGAATAGCAAGCTAATTTACCCTAAGGTGGGGCAAGTACTGACTAGTAATTGCTGAGCTCAACACAGCCCATCAAAAAGAGGTACCTGCCCAAGCTTAAATATCCATAGCATTATGCCTGACAAACAATTATGCCTGCAAAAGAAGCTGGAAATACTCTTTGAAAGGCCGTGGCTCTTGTAAAAGCAGATGTGGACTCCCATTGGTACTGGGAGCTATGCCAGTCCACAGCAAAATTTATAGCTTACAGAAAACAACATGAGAGGACCTGAGTCAACATAGGGAGAGTCTTTCTAGAGCCCTCAGAACACATGGGAAAGAAAAGGATCATGTTGAAACACAGCTGTCCTATCAATGTAGAAGGCTAAGTCATGATGGATGTGCAGGATGTGGAAAGATCATTCTGAGATGTTCAGATAAAACTCAGGCAAGACAACATCCTGGTATAAGCTAAAAGCTATTTCCTCAGTGCCCCCAGCTTTTATGACTCACCAGCTGTGAGGGCACATGTACAGCCAATGTGCTACCAGTTGGCGAGGCACACACCCCATGGGAGGCCACTGATTGGCCCATTTGAGATGCAGCAGCCAGCGGGAACTCAAGCCAGATGTCCAGGTTGCCAGAGGGAACTCCCCTAACGGCCACCTGGACATATGGCGGCCAAGCATGAGAGACCGCAACAGGTGCCCACCCAGGAAGGGTTAAGCGTCCATTTCCTCCTTAGACAGAAAATACACATTTGTCTTGAAAACAATCTTATTGCTAAATACATCAAATCTATAAAATTCCACCACTTACTTTCCAATGGCATTGGGGAGAATTGTGAGTTGATTGTCATCTACTTTTAGAGTTGTAAGCCTTTTCAAGAGCCCTGAAAGAGAAAGAGAGAGACAGAGAGACAGAGATGTGTTAGATATTGAAAACAGCATATTTCCCCCCTATAATTATTTTTTTTACTGTGAAGTACACCCCTTTTTCAGCTCTCAATACTAGCGGTCATAGTGCCTATTCTGAGGCCAGTTTCAGCAGAAGTAACAAAATAAATGGAATAATGAATAGCATTTTTGAAATAAAGGATTCCCGGTCAGTTCAAAAGAATCCTCTTCCAGAGCTGGCTACGCAGCTGTTTCAAACATATTTTCTCATGTGATCCCTAAATTTGCAAACGCAGTATCTTCTAATTGCAAAAACCACAGGGTTGAATTTAACTAAGTTCTACTCTTCGTAGACCTATTGCATTGGTAGCTAAGACTCCATCAGCAACAAGGATTTTATTGGTGCCATGGAACTTTTTCTCCTCTCCTCCCCACAAAGCCCCCTAAATCTATTCTGGGGGGTTCTAACCCCTCCAGACTAGATTTGGTGGTGGTGTAAGATAGGGGGGAGAGGGGGAAATTCTTATTGTGCTAGCATGAATCCTTGCACTGGCTTTTCCTCGTGCAACAGTTTAGTTAAATATGAACCACTGAAATTAATATGCCCAAGTCAGCCATGTTCATTAATTTCAGTGGGTCTACTCTGAGTAGAACTAGCACTTGATACAAGTCATGCAGTTTAACAGTGGATTGCTATTTTGTATTTTTGCACATGAAGTTTCACACTTGTGCCTGAGGACATGAATTTTATGTAATGTGGGAAAAGCCATTCCAGAGTATTTCTTCATAGCAGGAAGCTAAATTACAGACACACCTCCCTAACACATGTATTATAGTTAAAAATGCACCTGTGGACATATTCTAGCATTAAAAAATAATTGCACCTCATATTCAAAGATGAGTTTCTACACATAAAACTGTGATGCAAGGCAATGTCATCAGGAACACTTTTCTGTATTATGAAGTAAAACTTCAAAATGTTATACCTGTATTCTTCATATAATTCTTAACTCTTAACATAAAAACAGTATGTTATTTTAGAGATAAAGTTGCTAATAATAATTACAGGATAATGAATGATAGGGGAGGCAGATAAATCTTAATCTTGATTCAGAAGAAACGGACCCTTGAATCCAAACCAGCATCTATTAACAAAAACCCATTTTCTTAGCAACAACCTCTCACACATAACCACACATTTAGCCAACATTTCTTTCTTTACCTATAGAATCTGGCAGTTGTTGTAGCATGTTGGATGACAACAGTAGATCTTCCAGGGCTTCACATCCTGATATGTCCATATCTATACTTTCTATCCTATTTTTTGACATATCCAAGTACACCAGCTGCTTTAACCTTCCTATAGGCTTGATGACATCACATAAGAATAGGTTGTTGGTTAGATTTACATTTCGTAGCAAGCACCAATGGTTAACAGCAATAATATTTAGAAATTAAAGTTAACAGATAGGTAATGGTGATTACAGAAGCAAAAGTGATCTGGTCTGATGTTTCATTGGTCAAGTACACTAGAAAAACCACTGTTCTAAACTTGTATCTAAAGATACTGAAACAATGATCACTACTTAAATGGTGAGGTTTGATTCTTCCCAATGACTCACACAAGATAAGATCCGAACAGAGCAATTTTTGGGTTAAGTGCATCCACAGAGTCTGTGGCACAGATTGTTGCAAGGAATTGGAAGGCCTACACATACCTCCCATATTCCAATTCACCCTACTACCTGTGCTTAACCAATAAAGGTGAGTTCAGAGCAGTGAGCTAACAAACCGAAAGGGGTGTCTAGAATGGATATGGAAGACACACAGACCCCTCATCCCCAATATTTCTCAACCCCATAACTTCCAGATTGGATTACTGCAATGTGCTCTACATAGAGCTGCCCTTAAAGGCAACTCAGATACTTGTCTCACCTATTTCACAGACTTTAGGCGGCTCTCAAAATATCAATGAAAACCATTAGTGCTATTTATAAATATACATCTGAATAGTTCTTAAATGTAAGAATATTTCAGTGTCTTAATGCAGAAAATAAGGATGTTGCATACGGATCCTTTACTAAATTGCACCATTCCTGCGCATGATCCTTTCATGAATTTCAGTTGTTGAATTGGAATTACCTGAGCACTACACAACAAATGGTAAGCGCTGTCGACTCTGACACTGCTAATCATCAAACAGATATGAATATGTGAAACAGAATCCAGCACTTACTTTGGATATGTATAAATACATTTAAAGGGTTTGAAAAAGTTCTACAAGCACTAAATCACATTGCCAATTGAACTAGAGTGCTCTTATATTGAGCTGAAGTAGCAATGTTGTTACCCAAAGGCATTTTTGTAGCATATACTGTAGTATTTAAATGGACTTCTACATGCTATAGGCTAGGCAAAAGCTGTACAGAAAACACTACCCTCTGTTCAAGTCACAGCACAGAAACTTGCCTTAAGATGATTTACTCTGTGTGCTTGAACTAGAATTCTTATATTAAAATTCCCTTAAAATCATTGAGTTGGAGCCTAAGAACACAGATCAGAGTTCCATTCACAGATTATAGCTTCCCTACTTCCTTCTTCCTGCTTCAGCTTACAAAAAAGGGGCCCCTCCAGAACAGCACTGGATATGTTGGGGAGGGGGCTGAAGCTCAAGGGGAGAATGGACATAAGCAGAAGTGCCTTTCTTCTGGGGTTAGGTGCTGCTGGATTCACACTATAGTGATTTATTTCATGCCAAACTCAATAAACTGACAGCTGAAGACAGGAAAAACTATTACAAGAGGAGGCAAAATAGAGATAAACCATGAGTCCAGGGGGCAGGGCCCCCAGTGTGTGTGTGCGCGCTTTACTTAGGACCAGAGATCCAAGGGGGCTACACATTCTCACTGTACTATTTCCTAGAACAACTTCACCCTTTAGACATCATGATCCTGCGTTACCATATGAACGCAGAAGTTACCATATACTCATCTGGCTGTCATCCCCAAAACCACTCTAGATGTGTGTGATCTGCAACTAGCATGTCTATAAGCAGCATTCATCTCTTGTTGAGATGGTGTCTCACAAGCTGCTGGAGTGCATTCTCTTGTTCCACACAGAAGAATGATTAGAAATATTATTATATGGTATCTAAGTTATTTGTATCAGATCTAGTTGTTCAGAAATAGCAGCAATGAGAGTCAGATTAGCAGATGCTTTGTTAGCTAGACATCCTTCAGTAGTGAAATCCATGAGGCATGCTACAGAAATATTTTTTAAAATTTGTTCATATATAAGCAGCAATAAGGCTCTCTGAAAGAAATAACATCTTTCAAATATGTTTCAATATAACAGAAATATATACGTAGCTGAAATTTTGCAGAGTTGTGTAGTGTCAGAACAAATCAATTTAAGTTTATAATTTACACATTACTATGCAACATTATGTTAGTATCCTTGTCCAAAAACATGTTCAGTGTTGCATCTCCCTATGTTAACAAGAAATGAAACTAAACAACACATGAATGTATACAATATCCATACCCCAGGCAGTGTTTGAAGTGAATTATTGTCCATCCATAATTCCTTTAGATTTTGAACTTGTTCCAGAACCTCAGGCTGTAAAAAAAATATTTTATAAATATAACATTTATGCAAACCAAATGATATTTTGATTATTTCCAAATGATTACCTTTTGCAAACAAAATCAGAATAGAACTATAGTTCTTTATTCTGATTACTTCATCATTTTCTTTAAGGTTGTATTTATAAGTGATGATTATGTTAAATATTACAAGTCACATTTCTGAGTGTGGTTTGGTCTAAATCCATCTACCAGGATGGATCAACTAACACTGAGAAGCAGCAGCACAGAGATGCAATGGCTGATTTAGTATTTCAGAAACTCTGAACTGTCAGGTATTAGGAGTTAAGGCTTTTATTCTCACAGCTTCTGTGATGCTGCTGGTCTCTGAAGCAAGATCCTACATATCTATCAACCCTTCCCCATAATGTCACACAATCCAGAGTATCATGTGCCATAAATAAGAGACTTACTATTTGTACACCCTCATTATTATCCCTGTCTGTGGACATAAAATATTTCATCATGAATTCCTTTTATTACCAATGCAAAGCAGGATCCTATGCAGCTTTTACATGTATGGAAAGCAAAATAGTAGAGTTACTCGTTTCTGCATGCAGCAGGATTCTCATTGTGGGAATTGAGGAAAATTGCATTGATATACTGAACACTACTGAACATACATGTTTTGTTATGCTTTTTAAAACAGGTTTTTCTTACCAACTCAGAAAATTCATTATTGCCTAGGTCAAGCCTCTCTAGCTGTGTCAGTTTGTGCATTGACCTGTAAAAAACAAAAGATAATACAGTAATGTTACAATTTTACTGCAATTATACTATACACAGTGGCAAAGGTTGCATGTGCTGTTACATTAAATTTTAGAGGTAGACAGCGCATATTGGATAGAATAAAGAACATATTAGACAGGACAACAAACATTTTTGTCACACTGTTTATAATTAATGAAGCAATTCATTTTTATTTCAATATATGAACAGCAACGTCTACAATAAACTATGATAAATGAATCTCCCTAAAGCTGACTTTAATCAGTTTTAATATTCTTATTATTTATTTGTATGCCACCCATGTGACTGTTCCAGCCGCTTTGGCGGCTTCCAACAGATATAAGAACACAATGAAACATAAAACATTAAAAACTTATAGAGGGCTGTCTTCAGATGTCTTCTAAAAATTGTATAACTACCAACTTACTTACATAACGTAAGCAAGAAGTCTCCATAGTTACAGTTAGGAGCCTGATTAGCACTCCAAGGCATACAGGATGGTCCCAATTTATTTAAATGGAAGATTCAGTTCTGAAGATGGAAAGCCCTTGTGGGTAGGAGGGTTCATATGCACAATCTAGCTCCAGCACTTACAAGGAAATGCTGGATCAGAGTGCATGTTGCAAAACATCTGCAAATGGAATAAGTTTCTCAAATGAACAGTATATTAGCTTTTATTTAAGAGTCCTATAAAGGCCATGTTCTATCACTACTTGGTGGAAATCCTAAGAGTGGAGAAGGGTGTTGTACTCAGGCTCTCTTTGCAAGTTTCTCATCTTATTGGCCTATGTGAAAATAGGATGCTGGACTAGATGGGCCTTTGGTCTGATCCAGCATGGCATTCTTATAAAAAGAATTCTGCCAAGTGAAAGTTATCTTTGTCACCACCCTTCAGTGGCCTGGCACACTGTGATTTGGAGTAAAGAGGCGGAGAGGCACAATTTCACATATTGCTTTGACCCAGCCAGTCAAGCAACTGTCAGGTAACATGAAAACAATAACAACAAGTCAGGCATTCATTAAAGATAACAATGATAAGCGAATTAAACCCAAGTACCTAGGCATTAAACTACCCAAAGTTTATAAGCAATGTAATGCACACTACACAGACAATAAAAGCATAAAAACAACAGAAAGCTGGTAGCAGTTTGATGCAACACCAGAATAAAGTGATATCAAAATTATTATTTTTGATGAAGATGTATGCAATAGAACAATTGCTAAAGGTAAAACCTACAAGGAGCTTCTTCACATTTCACCTTGAAGCTCATCAGTTTCATCTCTCATGTGATGGCCACTAAACAAATTACACAACATCAGACATTGGTTTGCCAATTAGCAAGTTTCATATGAGTGCTGTGAAAAATTTGCATGTGTGAGTGATAACAATCCCACAACAAATGCTTGTCTGTAAGCAACCATCTAAAAATTTACTAATCGGGTTTGACTGGGTAATCTCAGTTTGTTTATATTTCTTATTAACCAAGCATTGTAGATGTATGCCTCCCTTAAAGGAATAAGCTACACCTTATAAAATACATTTTCACAGGATTAGCGCTTTTTTTTTTGGAACATTGCATTTATGGGTTGCCCCCAAATTTAGTTTCATCCTTAATGAGTTGAAAAATCTATTGTTAGCTATGATATCACATTGATCCCTCTGTACTCAACTTATATAGTCATTATATTTTGAAAACGTATTTTGCAAATTATTCAGTATTTATAAATAGTACAGAGAAGAGACACAAACAATGTTGCAGCGTTAATACTTCCCCCTTTGTGAATACTAAAAATAAATCATGAAGGAATTTGTGAGCCATACTGTCTTTTGTTTAGTAATAGTTTCATCAATAACAACGGATACTAATTAACGGACAATGACTGGCTTGAGGGGGGAAAACATTTTTGAGTTTCAAGGGTACTGTTTTTTTATATAAGACTGATACATTTAATGAATCCAGTTCTGCTTGCCCAAGTACATTTCTAGAGTAATGTATAATCTGCCCATAATTGTAAATAACAAACAGAAAACAAAAATATCATATGCCTCTTGGGTACCTTCTTCAAAAAGGAAACTGATGCTGTAAAAAAGAGTCTTGAACTTTCCATTGTTCAAGCGACAGCACAGAACAATATTTTTTATTTCTTTGAAAGCTTAGAAAAATTAATAAAGTTCTGCTCCTTAAATGTTAAGTTCCTTCTCCGAGGCAATTACCACAGCTAAAAACAGACCAACAAGAATCTTATGGCTAGCCTTAACTAAGCATGAGGGGCAGGCAAGTGACAAGCAAACTGTCAGTCAAATTTCTCCAAGTATCTTGTCAGCTTCCTCTGTTATAACCTACAGAATGAATAAAACCTGAATGCTTCATTATTAACAATTTTGGATTTGTGCCTGCAATATATCAACTGAAATTTGTTATACGAGTGCTATTTCTCTTTCTACTTCTGCCATTTCATTTCATTATTTTGAAAGCCTTGTGTGTTGCTGTCAAGTTGAGACTTAAATTCAATGGTAGCATGGCTTGAGCTAGGCATTTCTTTGCCTTAAATAATTAATCTGGGGTTTATACTCCATTTGTCATTTATAATTGCAAAATGGTTTGGTAACTGCTTACCCCTCGGCTTACAACCTTTTGAACCTTCTAACCATTTTTATGTTATAGAAATTCAGGAACACTATGGAACAGCCTTACATAAGGCATGCATGTAAGTAATAACTACCACTATACTAATGCAACCAAATGCTGGCCTTGCTCTTTGAAATGGGATATAGAATCAGTGCCATAGAAGAGGCAGTAATGAGCATGCATATGTATGGATTCAGGGATCGCAAGACTTCATGGGAAGATGATCACGATTGCACAGGAGTGGGGATAGTTCACAGCACTGGCCATCTACTCATTCTATGACAGCTGGCTTTTGCTGGAGGCAGAAAGCAACGTGGAAGTTGCTGAAAGTAAGTTTCTCTCATACTTATGTTTGTAGAAGAAATAACATACTGTTGAACGGTGAGATGTTGGCAGCAGTAGTGATGACAAAGCGTGAAAATAACAAGAAAACAGTGCCCAACCTGGTGATAATCTAATAAATCATGCCCAAGAAAAGAGAAGAGGCAGTAAGGGAACACCTAGTTACTTTAAATGAATTCAAATCTCCGGGGTCTGATTAAATACATCTGAGGATACTAAAGGAACTTGCAGATGTAATATCAGAGCCTCTGTCTATAATCTTTGAGAATTCTTTGAGAATAGGTGAGGTCCCTGGGGACGGGAGGCAGGCAAATGTGGTCCCCAACTTTAAAAAGGGGGAAACCCAGGCAACTACCAACTAGTCAGCTTGACACTGATGCAAGGAAAGGTGTACACTCAAAAAAGGATGCTGTGATTACTAAGAACTAGCACATCTTTCTCAAAAACAAGTCATACCAGCCTAATCTTATTTCCATTTTTGAAAGAGTTTCAAGCTCAGTGGATCAGGGAGATGTAATGTATCTTGATTTCAACCCAAGAAGAATAATCCCACATCAGGTAGAGAAGGATATTAGGAGGCAAAGAGTTTGTTAAAAATTGACATTAACACACAAGCACACACACAGCCAGGAGGTACTCAGAAAGTTTGCTTATCTGTAACTGTAGCTCTTCAATTAGTGATCTGTGCAGAGACATATAGGTTTTGTGACTGTGCAGACTTGTTTTTCAGATTTCTTGAACTTGGTTAGTGTATTGGCAGGCTGCTTATCCCAGTGTGTGCACACTCAAAAGGGCATGGCCCCCACTTTCCTGCTCAATTCCTAATGGATTGCGCGCAGCGGCTATACAAAAAAAGTGAGCAAGAGCAGGCTATATGAATAGCAAACTAACATACCAAAGGCTGGGGAGCTGCCTAGAAAGCTCTGGGTTCAGCACAGCCCTTCCAGAAGAGCATCCATTCTGGATCAAACATCAAGTCTGTAGTACCAGATGAACATAGAAAGCTGATGTAGTAACCCTTTGAGCTGAAGCAATAGTAACCAGGAAAGGCAGCTTAAATATGAAGTGCCATAATCAAAAGTAGTAAGAAGCTCAAAGCAAATGGGTTAGCCCTGAGTTGAAGCAAAATAACTGAAAAACAGAATTTGGACTGCAAGCTGTTCAGTACTATGGTCAGCCATAGCTGAAAACATAAGAATATTCTTTCTCTTCCATGCGAAAGATAAGAATGTATGTTGATGGAAAGTGCTCTGATGAATTCAGGCCAGTGCATTAATACCAAACAGGATTTCCCCACATTTACACAGAGTTCCAAGATGTCAAGAAGACTCAGCATTGTGGCAAGATAGTTGGCCAATTGGTCTAAAGTTGGAGTGGTCAAGCTTGCTCATCTTCCATGTAACAGCCCTTCAAATATTTTAAGATGGCTATCATATCTCTCAGAATTCTCTTATCCATGGGCTAAACATACCCAGCTCCCTCAACTGCTCCTCAGAAGGCTTGGTTTCCAGACCCTTCACCCTCCTCTGCACACGTTTCAGGGGATGCAATGGATCAATGAATGCAAGGAAGGAATGTCAAATGAATGTACCTACCTCTTGAAATTTCAGACAGAGATTCCCCATCTCCCCTAAAAACATTTAGTACAATCTTTGATGTCTGGGTACTTGTTCCACTGCTGCCATTTAGATGAGTATCAATACCTCTAAAGGAGGAGAGGTGGGGATAAAGTGAAAGACTCTGTCTTGAGGAAGAAAGTCAAACACTAGGGTAAGCAGCCACTGGTCAGTAATGAGGGAAGACCAAACAACCAAAAAAACACCCTTAGCTACTTGCTAAACACTGGCAAAATGATGAAGAGAAAAATGATGAAGAGAAAGTCAAAGCTGATATCTGGAAGAGTCTGATGTTTTATGTCACTTGAATGACTTCCCAACTGAGAAGCTTTTCAAAGTACAAAGAGGTCTGCTGGGAAGCCTCTGTAGCTAGGGAGGTAGGATGACTGGAAGAGGTCCTGTGCCAAAGCAAACCTTGACCAAAGCAAAACTTGTATACTGTTGTGTTGTCAAATCCGTATCACAAGCTGTCTTGCAGAGTTTTTGTCCTCTATCCAAGGCATCAACTGCCTTTTCCAAAAAAAGGCCTAAGCCATGGTAAGTTTTGAATCATAGTTCTAGCATCCTATGTCAGTCCAGAGAAGTGCACCTAAGCATGTCCATGGATGCTTTTGTCAATGTTTCTGACATACAGTCAGGAGTGTGGATTTGCTGTTTGCTTCCTGTTACAAAACTGAGACGTGTTCACCTCCATTGTTTGGAAGATAACCAGAAAAGGAGGATGCCTTGTCCAACAAAGAATGTTGATATTGAGATATGCACACCATGTAGCTGGCAATGCACAATGACAGTGCCACTATGGAACACAATTTACTGTCTATGATAGCCTGTCTCCTACCTCCATTATCTGTATGTGCAGTATGAGATGCAATATGTAAGTTTCACCAATGACCAAGTAAGATGAAGGATGCTTGAAGAGGAATTCTCAATTCTTTTCTTAGACCTGATAAAGCAGAGCTGGGGAACCTTCTTCAGCCCTAGTTCTAGATGTCTAGTTCCTAGATTTTTTAAAAATGATGTATTTGGAAGTGCGGATCCCATATATGTGTGACTGCACAGATACTAAGAGAAACTTATAATTATAATAAATTTAAAAGGAGGTCACAGAGAAAGCAGATTGCTTCCCAAAATTCAATGATTGGAACACATTTCCCCCCCTGGAATATCACACATATGAAAGGGTGATCCATTGTTAGAAACTTACTGGTTTTCCAGAACACAATAATTACAACAGAATTCAATAAAAATACAACAGAGTCTGCAACAGAATGTTTTTGGAATCCTTATATATGCATTATATATTAATCTTGAACTATTTAAGTCAGTAGATCCTATGTACTCATAGTATAACATGGCACAAGCATCAAAGTATCCACATGGAAAAATAAACATATTACAAAGTTATATAGGCATTCTTTAAATTAGTGAAAATAGTCTCACTTTAATGCTACACTACAAATGACATATTTGATTTGCAGTTTGATCCAACACCAGAATAAAGTGACATCAAAATTATTATTTTTTGATGAAGATGTATGCAATAGAACAATTGCTAAAGGTAAAACCGACAAGGAGCTTCTTCACATTTCACCTTGAAGCTCATCGGTTTCATCTCCCATGTGATGGCCTCTAAACAAATTACACAATATCAGACATTGGCTTGCCAATTAGTTTATACTTGACAGGGGGAGGAATTCAATGTAGCACTATGGCAATCATCCCTTCAGCTGAAGCTTTTCAACTTGCTGGATTGAACAATCTCCTCTTCTCCCCTGTGTGCTGTTCTGGGGTTCGCCTGGGCTCCCTCTCCAGCAAATTTCAATGAAAGGGTGTGCAATAGGGAGGAAGCCCCAGTGTGCTAGCAGGCACCCTTATACTTGTTTTTACTAGAGAGACTTGTTAGCTGAATCCTGCCCAGGAAATTGCAGAGAATCTTGGCTCTCTGGTTTAGTGCACCTGAATGATGCAGATATTTTAAGCATCCATTTGCTGCGTTCACACTTTATCATTTTAGTACGTACATTTAATTCTCAGGTATAACCATTCTCTGGAGAGGCACCTCAAATCACAATGGCCTATTTAGCCAGAGGAAAGGACTGTATATTCCAAGAATATATTGCAGTTAGTGTCTATCTGGGGGAAAATGTCATAAAACTGAAGTCCCTTCTTGAGAGCAGCCTCTTGCTACTTTCTCTCTGGTAATGGACTGGAAGCATAGTTGAAGAAAATATGTCATATCCCATTTCTGATCTGCTTCCCAACATACAGAGGCAATTGTGCAGGGTTGCAGGGGGGTGGAAAAGGTCCCTTAGAAGACATCTGAAATGCTGTTCACATTTCAGTTTTGACTAGTACAATTTAGTTATTGTGCAGGTAGTTCAAACCTGATTTAGCTTGTCATTTCTATTTGTGAATTTTTTTAACATGGGTCCATTTGTTACTGGGAATTCTTCAATTTTAAAAAATAAAAGTTGTTCATATCATTTGACATATAACCAGCTTACAGTTCTCTATGTTAATTACATGCACCCACTGCAATAGCTATATGAACTCCATTCCTGTCTTTAAATATAAAAACTGCTACACTTTATATTCACATACATATCTAACATTCTCAATATTGGAACTCACACTTCAAATGGTGCCAATGAAAGTGTACACCTATCAGTAAAAAACCCAAAAACATACAAGTGAACACATCTACAACTAATGAATCATATCTCTGTTGCAATACTATATATAAATTTCTAAAAAAACATTATGACTAATACAAACTAAAAAATAGAGCCTATTTAAAATTTTATAAACACAGTGCAGTTTCTGTACAGAAGATCATCCAAACATAAGAACATAAATCAACAACGTACTTAAATCATTAGTTACTTTAGAGATATAGGAAAACATCTAAAAGTCACTCCTGTGTTGGAAAACAACAACATCAAAAGGACTTATCCCTCTGTCTCTGCACAAATCAGAGCTATTTTAGACAGTCTAGAATAGTGTTGAGAATAAACTTGAGTGACTTTGGCTTCTTCTCTCCATCTTCCATGCCTTACTGAAAGGAGATGCATATATTTCCTGAGGGAGATGTACCTTCTCCTGATTCAGAGGCACAATGCATTTCCCCACCAGCCCTATGGCAAACAGGATATGCATTTATGTTTCCTTCAAAGAAGACTGGAAACATTTGATTAAACAGCACAAATCACTCATGCTTCTTCCCCGGAATGTCTGAAGTGTCCTTTCAGACACATGCCTGTGCCTGACTTGGAAGTAAGCATTAGCAGAAGACCTTCTGATATTCTGTCATTAATGATTGTTATTAATTGGCTATGAGGAAAAAAAGTATTTTCAGAAGCAATTTTAAGTGACAGGACTAAAGGCTTTAATAGAAACTTAACATCTTACCTATAGTTTTCCTACATTTAAACTAACACAACTTTAAATTTGTTGGTTCTGTTAATGATTATACTACTATTATTTCAGTGGCTGCATTGGCTACATTACAAATTGGTAATATTGATCTTCAAAATGTATGGCTGTGAATTGATAAAATTCCTGGGAATTGGCCCAGTGTATGTCTAAGCAAAATTTCAAGCATGGGCAGATTCTCTTCTCATGGCCATGCAAAGAAAATGTGAATATTCTAAAACACAGCAAACATTTGCATAAAGGTCAATATAGTAAAAGGCAGCCTTCATCAGCATGTAGTATCCCCAAACTGTTTTGGTTTCATAGTATAGTGTGGGAGAACTACCTCAACACAGTCTATTCGTGCTGATGCTCCTGATGCTGCCATTTCAGGTGCTCGAAAAGCTGCTGCCTTCACATCCTCTGCTGTTGGTGCCATTGTACTCTCCCAGGCGATGGGGCAAGGGGCACACTCTGGATCTTCAAATGCTAAGATGAGAAAAATCAATTTCAATGCCCAAAAGATGGAACTGCTGGAGTAGAAGAGGTGTCTAAAACTACCAAATGGCTTATGGCACTTAAGAGAGCACTAACTTATAACATTAGGAAATAATTTGAAATTAAATTTTCTGCACTTCTTACTTAATCAACTTAAAATTAATTTGGAGAGTGATGAAAATATATTTTGGTGTCTCCTGCTTGATTAAAGCCATTTAGGCCCAAGTTCAAGGGCAAAGAAAGGAGAAAAATAGTATTCATTGCAGGGAAATGTTTTCTGAATACCTCAACTTAGTGAAAATATTCTTCCAAATATTGTATAATATCATTCAGTCATGAAGGAAAGTAACCTAGAGCACTAAAGTAAAATCTTAGTTTTTAGCCCAGACCCTTATATATAATGTTTGATTTTGTGAATACACCACTATGTGATTAACATGTGGCTAATCTTCCTTATGAATGAACCCTTACATGGTGAAATCTATTATCTAAACTGAAAGGGATGCCCAAGGAAAACTTAAATTCTTCCTAATGCTTTAAATATCAGATTTCAGCATAAAGAAATATTAAGCAAATAAGTTCTAAATACAAACATTACAAGAACAGGGATTCTACTATTAGACAAGTCTAATGTGTGAAAACATGTTAGGCATATTTTCCTCCGCTTGTCCCATCGCCTACAGGAAGTGTCTACATTTTATTTGAGACCCTTATCTTTTTCACTTGCCCACAATGAGTATCAATAGCATCGTAAACAGGTGAATATTCACTTGCATATTCTCATAGCCATACCATTTCATTCTGTCTATAACAGCACTATCCTATACAAGTCTACTTGGAAAGACCATTGAGTTGGTATAGAGTTGACGTCCTCCTTAATTTTCACCCTTTTTTCTGAACTCATGCTCTATCTTTATTAACGCATGTTTAGTTTTAAATAAAACTCATACAGGAAGCTATTTTGTATAACACATGTGAAACTCATTCTGTTTTGTTTTTGTTTTTTAAAAAATTACACAACATTGTCAAAAACACCTAACCAGTGATCATGATTTGAGCCTGCGTTTGGGGTAGCTGACCTGACAGAAGTCACACATATACTTGTTACATCCAAACAGATTTACAGTACTGTGCTGTACATAGGGCTGCCATTGCCCTCAAAGACTATTCAAAAACAGGATTCTGCCGCTAAAGCTCCTGACACTTGCTAAATGTCAGGATTAGGTCACCCACTTGCAGTACCACCTGCGCAGGCCATCAGCCCATTTCTGAACAGAATTAAAAATGCTGGTTCCCTTTAAAAGCCCTAAGTGTATTGGACCAAATTATCCAAATAACTACTCTTCCCTATGGATGTCTGTTCACTCTCTGAAATAATATCTGTTCTTACAAATGGAAAAACCTAAATATAAAAAGATTAAATGACTGTAGCCAGGAAGTATGAATTTCAGGAGCAGAAACCAAGAATCCAGAATGAATGTCCTTCTCTATTAACATAATATTGTCATAATGGTGCATAAAGTAGAAGCTGAGAGAACATGCTACGGAAATAGAGACAAGGTGGTTTTCTTCATAATTGACTAAAGACAAAGCTAATATGACCTTTAAATTATTCTGAGAAAATGTCAAACACTGCAGTATAAAATTGCAATTACATAATTTCTGTAATATTATCCAAGTGATTCATCTATGCAAGTGCTAAAACCTTCATGATTCCTTGAAGGGAACCTTGCCATCTGCATTGTCAAAGGTTTTACACTTCTTGCTTGTGGTTCTTTTTCTTTGTTTTTGTAGTTAGGTGCCCTTCTCATTCAAATTTCACTTTCTCCTTCCTACGCCAGGAAGAACTGCACTATCTTGGTGAAAAGCTGTCAGGAAATCCATTTCAGCAATGGGTGGGGCTGGACCAATAAGTGGTTGGCATAGCAGATGTGACTCTTACTTTTGCAGGCTAGATCAACTGTGGGGGGTTACCGCACTGCCAGTAGGGAAAAGAAAAATGTTTTCTTTCTGTACCATTTCAGCACATCCCTCCCACTACTGCCACCACACACACCCCACAGTTATTCTCACCTATCTTTCACTTTAACACACGCACCCCAAGAAACAAACAATATTCACCTTTCCATTGGTCATTTAAATCTGCTCATGGAAATAGGCAGAACGGAACACAACACGGTCACTTCTTCAGATTGCCAACATTTGGATCCTTACCATTCAGATTATCTGCTTTAGACATGCAGTGCTTCTTCTTTATAGCATCAGCAGAAAGGTGAGCAGAACACCTCCAAAGTGTTGCCAAATATCACAGAAATACTGCAAGGGGCACTTTGTTATGCTTTGGCTGCTGTTATAATGAGAGTCGTATATAGAGGGCTTGAAGAAGGTCAGGTGGTGCCTAAATGAAGGTGTGTGAATGCCAGGGAACGTACAGAGACCCTGGTAGCCTGTAGGTTCACCATCCCTTTCCTAAGCGTTAAATTAGTGGCCCTACATTGAATTAATCATCAAAATCTCTTTTAGTGATGTCCAGTTTCTTGCAAACTCATTTTTAGTCAGTTTAATGGGCACAAAGATAGTCAGTTCTCATTAATTTTTTAAGAAACTGGCTTTAATCTTGCTAAAATTACTGTATTTAAAAATAATCCTAAATTCAAATAATCTGGCAAAAGTGGTATGTGCATTTGGCTACAGCACTCAGAGTTGCTACCTTTTTATTGTGACACTAGCAGCTATAAATAATATCCAACAAAATAGATTTGCTATCGGCAAGTATTTCTGCTTGTGCAACAAACTTCCTCTCCCTCTCCTCTCTCTGAGCACTCTGACGTCCTCTTGAAATCCGCTCCAGATTTTGGAAGACATAGGGGTGCACAAGGAGAGGGAGAGAAGTTCTTTTGCATAGCCAAAAGTCCTTGCAGTTATGGATCTATTTACGTGGATAGCACCCAACAATCATAATAAATGATCAACAGGTAAACCTTTCCCCAACACACATTTAACTAGCAAGCAAGTTATGCCACTGGTTCCACATCCATACGACATAAGATCAATTACAATATATCATCAATTTCAGGAGTTTTTAATTCTTTTTGTTCACACTGCTTATTAATATATTGGCAACAACATATTGATGGTAAAATGCCAGAGTACAAAATCTTCTGCAAGAGTATTAAATCCCAATACTGATTTTTATTTCAACAGGAAATATCAAGGTCATCATTCTGGACAGAAATATTTGCAGTTTCCACTGTGCAAGATCATGTAGAATAAAGAAGTTATACTAAATGAGAAATAGAATTCATAATTGTACTTCTCTGCTTTTTAAAAGTTCAACTGTGCATGAAATTACTCAAATCTGTCAAGCGGTAGAAAACTACTTGCTGAGCTGCAGCTAGATACACTAATAAACGATTTGTTATTTAATTTCTCTGATCTTAAAATATATGGCATTACTTTTCATTTTCTATCTATTGCCAATCGATTAGAATTATGTCATGGTAAACAATTCTCAATAAACTACATTTGGCCTTTGGCTAATTAACAACTGATACCCTTTTAAATGTGTTGTGGGAGGGGATGGGGGGGTTATTGGTTTGTATTTGTTCTTATTTTTAGTATGTATTTTGCAGTTTTTATCTTGTATTTTTAAGTTGTCATCTGCCCTGAGATCTACAGATGAAGGGTGGTATACAAATTTTAATAATAACAACAAATGTTGCATAAGACTAAATTAAATTTGTCAGATACAAGATAAAAGAAGTTATTCCATCTAAACATTTACATTGATTATATCTGTGAAAATACTTCAGCACAATATAGGTAAAAGGAGGTAAAGAAAAAATGATTTTAACACATACATACCACATCTGAATACACACTAGATCTCTACTGCTGGCCGTTCTTTTTTAATCTATGTAAGAATAACATGTGTCATCAAGGCTTTCTCTCAATATTTTTACTACGGCAATGAAGCCAACTATTGTTAAGTTTGTAGGAAATGATTTGCCCAGGTTTGTACATAAGATACAGAGACAAAAGTGTGAGCACCCAATCTGTATATATAGCCTTCTTCTATGACTAACAATATTCTCCTATGACAAGCAGCCCAATAGAAGGTTCTGCTTCATAATAGAAGTAGTGTATCACTGTGAGGTGTAAGATGAACAATACTTTCACACACATTGGTATATATTTTTTTTCTCAAATGTTAGTGAATAACAAATGTCTTCACAACTGAAAATGAAGGTAGAATAAGTCATCAATTTCCAAGACTCCTAAGATATGTTAAAATGCTGCTTTCTCCTAATCAGACTTTAGTCTAGATCAGGGCGACCTGAGAAGGACAAAATGATGTTCCTCCATTCCACAAAGTAGAATCCAAGAGGACTCAGTTGCATTTTAATTTATCAGTGATGACAGGACATTGTCTTCCACCATACCCAGAGGCATCAAGACAGTTTAGGGTGCATAAAAGCTCTGTTCTTCACCTCCTTGTTCCCTAGCCTGAGGAGGTTACCTTCCTCTGTTTAATGAGGAAGGGGCAGCCGTGGATAGCACATGGGAGCTTTTTAGCTCCCTCTTCCAGTGGATATCTCAAGGATCCCTTCAAAAGGTCCCCTTTATTGCGGGTGGGGACTTAGGGTGAAACACAAGGAGCTAATGCCAGAAATAATTATCTCAAGCACATGCAGTAGTGATTTCCGCACATGGACAGCTTGTGTTATGGATCCAGGCCAGTGTATTTTTTCAAATGCATGTAAAGATTTCTTAAAAGTTATTAAAACTGCTGACAGTCCACAGAGAACCATCAGACAGTTGAGGATTAGTTCAGTTGAAATGCAGTTAATCTTATTTAGAAAATCAAAAGGATATTCATGTCTTAAAACTTTCAGTTTGAAGTGGCAGTTTCATTAAAATTTGAAGCTTTGATAAACTATAAATATTCAGAGCAGGAGTTTTACCAGAAGAAACACAGACCTTGGAAAGCAGATTATGGAGTTTCCAACTGAGAGCTTGCAAGGCTAAAGTGGATGATAGAATAATTAAAGCCTATATTGTCTTAACACAAAGTGGAATCTTAAGACTGTGTATTGTAACCTGTGGAATAAATCTCTGATCAGTTCTATTAGCAGAAAAAATGAATAAAGACTGTGATATATTCGTTAGTAATTTCTCAACATGAGATTATTCTAGTAATAGAAATGCACTGAATGCAAAATACCTGTGAATAGTGTAAGTGCTTTGTATTCTGCATGTTATTGTCACAGGAATGTTGGAAGCTGCCTTCTACCAAACCAGCCCACTGGTGACTGAGTAGTTTCTGTCCATCTTCTCTGCTTCACCCGTTATAAAAATCTCTAGCAGTAAATCACTCTTTTGTCTCCAAAGAGAGGACACAAATAAAATCAAGCTACTCTCTCACAGAAAGCACAGGGCAGAGAGGGTAGGGTGTTTCTTGTTTCAATATTCTTGCTTCTCTCTCTCTCAGAAGCCACACCTGGAAGCAGAAAACTTAAGGTCTAATCTCCATGGGAGAGGGGTGGGGAAATTCTTGCATAGCCCCAAGTTTTTTGTTCTTTTTAATGCGCAGCATGTAATTCCCTTCATCAGTTCCTCCCTCGGTCCCTAGTGGTGTGTGCATGCATGAAAGAGCAGAGAGGCGGGACTTTTGCAGATACATGACATTTCCTTGACTGAGGTAAGAAGGGAAAATCCCTCCTTTTGCCTCTACTGTAAGATTACGTAGTATGAAAGAAATAGGTGAGAGAAATTAATGCAAAAACTTGCAAAGGGAAACTATTTCTTTGATAGGACAGGAGAGAGAATTATGGAGGCTTCTGTTGAAATTGCAAGCTATCCTAAACAGTTTTGTTGTGATTTTTTTGGAACTTTATATTTATGTTTGTAGCATTTAAATCATTTTAAATATAAGAGGAGAGTGCCAGCACAATTCTATACATGACTACTCAGATGTAATTCCTATAGGGTTCAATAGGGCTCATAGATATGTCTGTATCAATGCAACTCTAAATGTATTAAACATTTATATATGAAATTATTTCAGGAGGATGGGGCTGCAACAGCGATTACAACAAAACAAGCTGCTTAACAGAGTGGCTGTAGTTGGTGGCTCTTGGGAGTTTTAGTAAAACACAAAGTAGATCCCAGACACACAAGCTTGAAGTCTGCCCTCCACTAATTTAGTGAGTATTTTAAAATGTACATTAAAGACACCAGGAACTCTTATCAAGATTTCCCAGCTGATTGGAACCGACCGATATATCCTACATTAAACCTATACACATTTGCCTGGAAGTAAGTTCTATTGAACTTCTTCCGTCTCACGTACAAATAAACGTGTTTCTAGAGGCTGCACTGCAAAGTAAATGTGAACATATAAGGAAAGAAGCAAGATCTTTACTGTGGTTACCCCATCTTGCAGCAGCTTCTGTACCCACAAGCTGCTGCTATCACCACCTCAAAGGGCTTGAACCTGGGAGACCTGAATTCAAAACCTCCCTCAGCCATGAAGCTCACAGTATGACACTGGGGTAATTGCTACAATTTAATTTCGGTGGATGATGTATGCTGCCCGCAATCTTTGTCCACTTTCATGAGAATAAGTTGCATTAAGATCCTTTCTTAGTTGAACCGGGGGAGGGGGAAGCCACAGAGGGGTTGACTTAGTCGTACCTCCTCCTCACAAGGGGGGAGGATGGGGACCTAAACCCCAACCATGGGACCTCCTAGATGTCCCAACATGTGTAGGTTCTACCAGCCTCCAATGGTTGCTGCACCTCAAACAGAATGTTACAGAACTGGAACAGGTTAAGAAAATGGCAACCAAAATGATAATGGGGCTAGGAACAACTCCTCTATGAGAAAGGGTTTGGAAATTTCTGGGGGGGGGGGGACATGATAGCGCTGTATAAGATTATGCATGAAATGCAGAAAATGGAAATAAGTAAGTTTTTATCTCTCCCTGAATATACTAGAATCCAAGGACATCCAATGCAGCTGAATGTCGTAAGAGTCAAGACAGACACAAGTACTTCAGACAGAGTACAGACAATGTATAGGTGTATAGATTGTAATGTTTATAAAGGAATGGCCACCAACTTGGATGTTTTAAAAGGTGGGTAGACAAATTCATGGAGGTTATCAATGGTTATTAGGCTGTGTACTACCAGAGAGAGTATGCTTCTGAATACCAGTTGCTGAGGAGGTCTGTTGTGTCTGTATCGCTTGCAGACTTCTCATAGCAATCTGGCTGGCCAGTGTGAGAACAGCATGGCAGTCTGATCTAGCAGGGCTCTTCTTATAGTCTTAACTCCTAATCAAGCATTGTGTCTCATTTCAAAGGAAATTCAACCTTGAGTAGTATTAACATAACACTGGCGATTAAGAGATGTCATGTTATAGTGAAAAATGTCCTAGCCAATCTAATTTATATTTAATTAAAAATGTTATAGGAAATGAATTAATCTGAGATGTCAACAGGCAGGAAATTGAATGGAAATTGAGAACATGTATAACTAATTTTGGATTATTCTTTTTCTAAACATTTTGTTAAACAGTACAGGCATTTCAGCAGTGAAGCAGAACCCTGTATCAGTTAGACCTAAAAAATAAAAATGGGGGGGGGGGTTGCCATGGCTTTGTGTTTAAGAACTGCTTTTTAGGTGTGCAAATACAATTTTATGCTTAGTGAACTGAAATAATTTTAGGAATATAAGCTATCATTTGTTTTTAGAAAATATCTACTTATATAGACAAGTAAATAATTAGAAATGTTATGTTGGTAAACTGTTTGGTACTGTGATACAACAAACTGTTATAAAATAGGGGAAAATGATTATCAGCAAAAAAATCCTGCAAGATGAACAAGCACAGATTGCAAATGCAAGTTGCAGATGGTGCTGGGAAAACATCCCTCAGGTCAATTCAAACTGGGCTGAGCAAACTAAGCAGGTTTTGTAAAATCAGGAAACAGGTATATGATGGGATCTGAATTTCAAAAACCCTGTTTTGAAATTCAGATGCCATAATATACCTGATGACCTAACTGGGGTTATAACAGGGTTCAGATACCTCCCAACAAATTGCTACACTGTGAGCTTCTCTGCCCTACTCTCCATTCTCTTCAGTGTGGTGTAGTGGTTAAGAGCAACAGACTCATAATCTGGGGAACCGGGTTCGCATCTCCGCTCCTCCACATGCAGCTGCTGGGTGACCTTGGGCCAGTCACACTTCTCTGAAGTCTCTCAGCCCCACTCACCTCACAGAGTGTTGTGGGGGAGGAAGGGAAAGGAGAATGCTAGCCGCTTTGAGACTCCTTCGGGTAGTGATAAAGCAGGATATCAAATCCAAACTCTTCTCTTCTTCTTCTTCTTCTTCTTCTTCTTCTTCTTCTTCTTCTTCTTCTTCTTCTTTTCCCACTTACCTGTCCTTATGTGGACAGCCGCTAAAGAAGGGAGGTCTGTCTAGTGGAAGATCTCCATTACTCATTTCCTAGCATCTCAGATCCTGCAACAGCGGCAGCAGAGGTACTCTAGGGAATTTAGTTTTCCCAAGACACCTAACTTCTTCAAGCGGAATAAAATATCTTAGGACTAAAGTATAGAACAAAGTATCTTAGTGCGTGGGAAGGTGCTGACATCACTGGTAGGCGATAGTTAATTCAAACAGACTGTCTGCAACCAGACGTTATACTCTCCCAACTCACTGGAAAAAGAAGTGTCTTGTTTACAAAGGGAACAGGCAACTTGATATGAACTGTTCAGTTTAGTCAATCATGTTCACGTAGGATTAATTCAAACTGAAAACAGTTAAGATATAAATAAATGAGAACTGATGAACAAAGACAATGAAAGTCAGAATGATTCTATAACAGAATGTGGAGGATCATTAATTGTACCTACACAAGAGTCATTTCAAATTCCAAATTCAATTGTAACACAGGAATTGTTTTAAAAGTTTTAGTAGGACTTTTCAGGGAGATGCCCTGGTACTGACTTCTAATTAACTTCTTCTACAACCTTTCAGGATGACTGTAAAAGTGTTCAATAGACTGCCAGTATAACTAGTACTCTAATTACTACCTTTATCTAAACAACTCCAAAAACTGTAACTGGAAGTACAGTCAAATAAAATGATGCATTAAGGAAAAAGACAATATTATATGTCTGATCAATAATTATTTAAAGTAAAACATGAACAGGTGCTTTGGATTAAAAAACTGGAGACAAGTTTTTCAATATGCAGGTGCAGCCTTCATGCAAAGATGGTGCCACACTCTTCCCACCTCTTCTATCTTTTTGATGCACATAATAAGTAGCATGGTGGGTTTCTGCACATATCTATGTGTAATATGATATGTATAAATTCTATGTTATAATAATCTTTGCTATGATATACCTGATCTTCAGCAAATACAATGTAAAATGAGCTACTTACACCAAATGCAAAATTGCCTAATGGCTTTATCAATAATAAGCAAGATAACTGTCAATTATTAAAGACAGAAATGTGATACACACAACTTATTTACAATATATTCTGATACCATTTATACAAGGCTTCAATCATAAGTCTTTATTCAGGTTTATGACTCAAGATCTTTAACTAGAACTGCTGGAAATGAAAACAGGGTTTTTTTTTCTATACACAAAGCATATGCAACCAAGTATAGCTTACTGTGCTATGACTTAAATAATAAATGCAAGGCAAACACTTCACTTTTTAATGCAATTATTTTCTGGTAAAATTGTTATCTGTAGAAAGCAGAAAAACTCTGTATAATTGTCCTTCAAAAAACTATATTTAAAGAAATGCAGATGTATAATCACGCCCCTATTGGACATTCCATGCACAGACACGAGCAGATCACTGATGACTAGGGGGCAGTTTAGCAAAGTAACTCTGAAAGTATGCAGAAAACCATGAATTTCCATTAGTGTTTTTGTTTAAAAAAGAAGAAGAAGAAGCATGTGCAAGAGGCAGGGAAAGTAATAAGGCTGCGCGTGCTCAGTTAAGAAAATTCTAAAGATAAGCAACAGTACTTGGAAGGGGGTATGTACAGGTGGAAGGAAGAGAAATTGGGCAGATGGGGAAATGGGTTACACTGAATAATATTCAAGTGAAATGAGCATTTAATTCAGATTTTTGGAGGAGGCAAGTGATGGGGGGGGGAGTGATTGAGAAGAATGTAAGCAAACCAAGCATTATGCTCAGCCAACCCCATAGGCATTCTAGGGGAAAGAAGATGACGGGCAGCTGCAGCAATGTCCCCAACCAACATTCCTAAAATAAATAACTTAATTGGAACAACTTTCTGAAGGAAGAACTAAGCATGTAGCAGCACTGAATATGCAGTCTGAGACGTTCCACTTAAAATACTTTTAAAAATACACATTTAATCTGCAAATAATGTTTGTAACTACTAAAACTTATTTTAAACAATGAGCATGGCAATATATTTCTGGCATTAAAAGCCATTTTTGTTGTTCACATTTGTTTAAACTATATGCACTGCAAGTACCTCCATCTTCTTGTAGAAAGACTCCATGGATACAAACTGCTCAGTACAAACTATAAATCTTTGAACTTGTATGCTGTTTACAAGATGGACTAATAATATTTAGGTGCTCAATAATTATTTACACAAAAAAGCAAAATGCTTGCTTGAAAGTACCACAAATGATGGTTGCCAACATGCAAGGATATAAAGTTATGTTTTGCAAATTGTCTAATAACCTTATATCAAACTACAAGAAAAGAAAGAGAGTCATACTATGTTCCATCCCAGTGCTACTGAATTCTTATTACAAAGAATATTGTCTTCCCAGAACATCTTAAAAATAATTTTGAAGGCAGATATCCAAAAATAAACCTCCTTCCACCTCTCATAATGTGATCTCATTCTTTTAGAAAGTGTTATTCTCATTATCTGAATAGTAGGTCATCTCACAGGACGCTGTTCCAAGGATACATGAAACAGAGACTCGTCTTTGTAGGTTAAAACACATACAAACATAAGTATCCGACAGGATCAAACCAAAAGCTGACCTAAGTACGTGTTACAGGAAATGTGAGACTTCCGTGAAGCCACTCGCACATCTCAGCGAAAAAAGCACAAGACATGTCATAATTGCATTCAGTTTTTCCATGCCTCATTCCAATTCATTAGCTGCCATGTGTACCTTGCTAGCAATACAGAACACAGCTTTATGTGTTTCATTTCCCAATCTAACTAGGAGGATGTAGGCCACAAGCAGGCACACCCACAACCACACGCCTTTCGTGATACTGCCTAACTGCATCTTACAGCAAGCTCAACTTTCAATTTCATTATGAAATTAAAATACTTAATTAAAATATAGGAATAGTTCTACAGGAGTGAAGGTATATTTCGACTCCAGCAAGTTGCCATCTAAGGAACTGAAAATTTCGTATTATAAGGGTGTGCTTTTATATTCTGCTTACTTTGATTGGAAATCCCAACGATAGTATTTTTAACTGTCCCTTTTCAGCCAACTTTTTTTTCATGCCAGCACACACCATAAGTAATCATGACAATTTATAAACATCTAATCATTAATTCAGACAGTTGCATTATCTTCAATCAATACTGAGCTGCAACCAAGCAACACAGTCTCAGAGACATGTCCCCAACAGAATAATTTGGGAATTACATTTTCAGAGAATTAGCAATGTCCTTTAGCCAACTGTTCACATTACCCCTGACCTAGGTTAAGACAAACGCCTTTCCCTGCTTAATGTAAACTACTGGTTTTTATTTTTAGCTACAGTACTTGCATCTCTCTATAAATGGGACAAAATGAACAGAAAAAATTCAAGTACAAATAGAAACTTGGCATTGTATATAGTGAATGGATGATGAAGATGATAATAAGAATGCCTCAAAATTCATGGAAAGGGGTAGCTCCTATACCCTATTGCCCTTTAAGTACTATCTTCTGGGGATATATGCAGTATGAAAGCAAATTTGTTTTGAAAAATATACTAACTAGGGTACTAATAGAAACATTTATAGTAGGAGATAAATCCACCACACGCACGCTTTGCAATCTTTCCCCCTCATTTCCCCTCTTCAAATGACATGGTCACTGCTGCTCTCAGAATTTTACATAGGAGTAGCAACAGTCACTTTCAGCACAATCTTATGCATTTTGAATACCTTTGTAAGCATTCTATCCAACCTCTTCATCCAAATAGGCATTGATCTATTGGGGAAAGGTTTTGGTGACTCTTTCCTCCATAGATTGCAAAATATATGACTGCACTGTTGAAGAGCATCTGGACTGCATCCCAGCACTCTTTTCTTGCCCAGCAGATGATCCTGTCATCTGTCAGGTAGTGTGGAAAGGGCAGGAAGCTTTCCAAACTGCCTAGCAGAAGGTCAGCACCATAATATAACTGTAGCATCACTGCAGCCACAGCATTGACATTTCAGGCAAGGAGAGGTCACCTGACTAAATTGCAGTGCTCTTTCCCCCGTAAATGTGCCCAGTACCTGTTAGACCCTGCTGTACTCTTAGTCAGAATACTCAACAGGAGTATATAATACTATCACGGTGCCAATGTGTTGGGAAAGAATGTCTCAAATTACTCCCCAGAGGCCTACGCCCAGAATGACTGCTCACATACCGTATTTTTCGCGCCACAAGACGCACTTTTTTCTTCCTAAAAAGTAAGGGGAAATGTTTGTGCGTCTTATGGAGCGAATGTGTGGTCCCTGGAGCTGAGCTGAATTGCCCAGGAGCAAAAAGCAGATCATGCTTTTCTTTCTTTCTTTCTTTCTTTTTTTGGAAAGAGGGAAGTGGTTGTTGAAACAAAGCCTCTGATCGTTTGCGGATCGGGGAGAGAGATAAGGGACGCTAGAGATAAAGGAGGTATATAATGTTGTAGTTGGCTACTTTTTAAAAATAACTGCTTTTTAAAGACTTATATTCAAAAGCAGGGTTTTTAAAAATAAAATAAACAAGATTTATATTTAAATAGAGTTTCTAACCGTGTTTATAGGACACCGGCAAGAGGGAAAATATGACATCTGCACAGCATATATTGGGGAGCTGGAGAATGTAACGTGTGTGTCTGTGTGTGTAATTTATATTCTTATTTATATACATTACATCAATTATTTTGCCAAGTTTTAACATTATCAATTTCAACTCCCTTTTCCCCCTCTTTCTGCGGTTCCTTACATTTATTTTTGTCCTTTCCTGCATACTCCAAATTGTCTGAACTTATTCTTTTATTTATCCATTCTAATATCTCTCTCTCTCTTTTTTTTAACTGCAGGTTTTTACAATAATCCTGCCAGTGTCTTAATCTGTTTACAGTTTGTTTGTAAATATTCAATAAACTACTTCCATTCCTTTCTAAAAATTTTGTTGCCTTGATTTCTTATTCTTCCAGTAAGTTTTGCCATTTCTGCGCACTCCATTAGTTTCTGTATCCAATCTTCTTTCGTCAGCACCTCTTCATCTTTCCATTTTTGGGTAAATAACATTCTTGCAGTTGTAGTTGCATACATAAATAAATTTCTATATTGTTTGAGTAGTTCTAATCCTATAATTCCAAAGAAAAAAGCTTCTGGGGGGTTTTATGGTCATCTTAAACATATTTTTCAATTCATTATATATAATTTCCCAGTAAGCTTTAACCTTATTACAAGACCGCCACATGTGAAAAAGGTACCTTCTTTCTCTTTACATTTCCAACAAGTATTTGACTTTGATTTGTACATTTTTGCCAATCTACTAGGAGTTAGGTACCATTTATATAGCATTTTCATATAATTTTCTCTTAAATTATAACATGCTGTAAATATTATATCCATGTTCCACAATCGTTCCCATGCTTCCATTTCTATATTATGACCAACATCTATTGCCCAGTGTATCATTGAAAATTTCACTTGTTCATCCTTTAGTCTCCCATTCCAATAACATCTTGTACATTTCAGACATCACTTTAACACTACAATTTAACAGGTCTCTTTCTAATTGGGATAGTTGTTCCCCAAACCCCTACTTCATATCCTTTTTAAATATTTCGTTCAAATGATGATATTGTAATCATGTTATTAACATTCCAGGTAGATTCTTAAACTCTTTTAAGTTAAATTCTCCACCGTCATCTTTAATTAAATTTCTATAAGTTACCCAACTTTCCGTCATATTTTTCTTTTTTACAGCTATGGCCTCAAAAGGTGAAAGCCAAAGTGGTGTTTTATAACTAGTATGTATATTAATAAAATACTTTTTTCAGTCCTTTGCTACTAACTGCAAAAAACCCCCCGAAGGTTTAATAAATCTCCAATAGGCCTCAGATAGGCCATCTACAACCCACCAACATCAGTGTCCAAATCTATTTTCTGCACAGAAAACTTCAAAGGGGAATATGTGTACAACACAAATTGCCTTATTTCATCTCAATCACATTTACATCCAAAATCAAATAAAGTTTCATTTTTTATTTATAGCAGTGCATATCAAAGCCTTCTGTTGTAACAGAATGCAAAGAGAATGTTTTCACTGTTAAACTTTCCCATCCCAGAAACCTTTTTATTTAATTTGCTTTATTTTTATTTATTTAGCACAATACAGCAGGTTGGGTAAAGATCTTACTCAGCATCTTTCACTAGTCAGAGTAGATAATAACAGGAAAAATGGATCAAATGTCATGGTAATCCATAGTTTATGATTTACTAGGAATGTTTCTATGGCTCCTGTGATTTACTCCACTGCTAGTGTGGAGAATTAACTATGATCCCTGGCTTAGTGTTACATCTGAACTGAGGATCATGGTTTGTTCCACTCATAACAAACCGCATTTAGTAACCCAAGAACAAACCTTCATGGTTTGTTTGGTGTGAAACAAATCAGAAGTCCTCATTCAGACTAATTGCTAAGCCAGGATCATGGTTTGTTGCTCCTGCTCTCATTACAGGAGGTGCAAAATGGGAGCCATACGCATGTTTAAAGTAAACCATTTACCATTAACATTGGTTTACTCTGATGTATGGACACTCCCATATTGGAACAGCTTCATTTGTTCATTTGCTTGGTGAGTGAAAAAAAATTGGATCAGTGAGGGTTTTTAACTGTTTTGGCCTACAGATTCAAGGAGGATGCACAGCGGTCCTATTACAGCCATTCAAAGAACATATGGTGAGGGGAGCTAAAGTGGCCAGAGAGTGCAGGGCTGTGCATAACATCACCCAATATCCCCTACTGACCTGATTAGTTCCAGCATCAACCTTCTTGCTTTGAGCAGGAAGGACTGAAGGCATATTCTCATCTGAATATGCTTACGATCAGAAGCATAACCTGGGTTTCCTAATGCTGTAACATTATAAAGGTAAAGGGACCCCTGACCATTAGGTCCAGTCGTGACCAACTCTGGGGTTGCAGTGCTCATCTCGCTTTATTGGCCGAGGGAGCCAGCGTACAGCTTCCGGGTCATGTGGCCAGCATGACTAAGCCGCTTCTGGCGAACCAGAGCAGCGCACGGAAACACTGTTTACCTTCCCGCCGGAGTGGTACCTATTTATCTACTTGCACTCTGACGTGCTTTTGAACTGCTAGCTTGGCAGGAGCAGGGACCGAGCAATGGGAGCTCACCTCGTTGCGGGGATTCAAACCGCCGACCTTCTGATTGGCAAGTCGTAGGCTCAGTGGTTTAACCCACAGCGCCACCTGCATCCCTCTCCTGTAACATTATAGGCGTGTGGAAAAGATCACATTTCAAACCTTCTACCCAATATGCAAAGGCACAAGGCTGCAGTTGGAAAGGATGGGGACACTGGAGGCAGGGATTGCATGTGTTTCAACATAGCCTTCCCATGTGTTTATGCACAAACTGATATTTCTGAACTAGCCTTATTTGAGCTCAGAAAAATACTCTCAGAGAGATTAAAACTCCCCTTATTCACATACAAAGCCTCTCCTAGCATTACCTTTCATAATGGTGCTCAGTCTTGGTAATTGCTTGATAGTTATTAAAATGACTCTGCTGCATAATTTTAAAAAACGTTGTTGTTTTTTTAAAAAAGGGTTCAAACACAAATGTAATCTATGTTATATGCTCTCTGACTCATATATCCTGGGCTCTGAAATACAGATATTATGCAAATATAATCAGAGCTGCCAAGTATTACAAACAAGTTGAATACTTGTCATAAATGCAAAAAAGAAAAGAAAAAGGTTTTTCATCATAACCAGATTTAGTAACAAGAGTTTGAAGTCGGTTTACAAACACTTATTAAGCTTGCTGGTTTAATCATGATCCTGCCTGTGCATGATAGGAAGTCCATCCTAAGCAGATGGGCAGTTACCAAGATTGGGAAGTAAGATTGGTTTTCATCAGCCAGTTGAAGGCTGCTGGTACATACAAACAAAACTAATATCTAGAATACTAGGAAAACATATATGTGTAATGGATGTGTTTACCAATGGTTAGGTCTTACCCATAATTTATCAAATTTTGATTAAAGTTTGTTAGAATGTGTATGCTTTTTAATTCTTATCTACCTTTTACTCATTTCTGCTTATATTTATAGCCATTAATATATCCCCCCGTGGTACAATGTTCCAAAATAGAAACAGCAGTGGGAATCCCACAACAAAACAGCACAATTCATAACAGAAGGGGGGGACGGGACAATTCTTTGAATATTTGAGGTAACTAAAATATATAAGCACTTACTTTGGTAGAGTTTTCAAGTGATTCTCTCGTAATTCCAATATTCGTAATTTAACAAGTCTAAAAGTATCAAAATTTAAAAGTATAAGTTCAAATTAGGAAGTCATTAAACATATACAAGAATTGCTAATAAGCTATTTGTTTTAACATAAATTATGCTAGCCATATATTTGCATAAAATTTATCCAATTCACCTGGCCAACCTCTAATGAGAATCATAGCCATATATCTGTAGCTGAAATTATTTTTTGCAGATTATTTACTTAAGACAAATATGCTGACTTTTAATATTCAGTAGATATTTGCGGTTCTAGAATTTTATCTAACTTCATGACAGTGTACATCAGCTGTGATTGCCGGCTGTGCTCTTCTGGAAGATCCTGACAAACCACAGAGAACCAATTAACAAGCATAAATGCAGAATGTTGAAATAAATGTTGCTATAAATGACGGTTTATAAGGTTTATTCATTTCATAGCAAACAGAATAAAAAAAAGAACATCTTACACATGATTCAAGACATCATATATTTTAGAGAATTGTAGAAAATCAATCAATGAATTTTGTTTCTGTCAGCTAAAATAATGAAATCTACAAGAAAGGATTCCGACTAAACATCAGGAAGAACTTTCTGACAGGAAGAGCTGTTAGGCAGTAGAACAGACTCCAATGAGAGGTGGTACTCTCTCCTTCCTTAGAGGTTTTTAAGCAGAGCTTGAATGGCCATTTGTCATGTATGATCTAGTGGAGATTCCTGAATTGTAGAGGGTTGGACTAGCTGACCCTCATTGTCTCTTCCAACTCTATAATTCTATGATTCTATTAAAAGAGAAAATTAAGATAAGAAGAGGCCTCCTATGGGACACAAGAAAAGAGAAACTATTCTAATGCTCTCTTCAAGGATCCCAGCAAAACATATTCCCACAATGTTTGTAATTTTTGATAAGGATAAATACACTTGTCATCCTCTAGAGAGCAAACAATGTAATTTCATATGAAATATGCAAATACTTCCTGTGTGAATCACACACAGTTGATTCTCACATAACCACTGACAGCCTAAGGCTCTCACTATGTATCTAAAGCAAAATAAACTGATCTGCTTAAAGAAGCTAAACTACAATTTGGAAAGCTATTAAAACTATGTAATGCATTATTATCTGGAAGAGCTAGAAGAGCTTTCGTTTGCTCATATTATTTTAACATTCATATAACTTGAACAATTCAAGCAAATTCGCACCACGTTATTATTTTTCCCCTGACGAACAAGCCAATACACTTTAGAAGTCTCTATGGCTTTATGGGTTAACGCCTCCCCTGAAATAGAACAGGAAACAACAAAAATAATAATGTGGCAATGTCAAAATCCCACTCCACATTAGTCTAACTTTTATTATTGCAAGATCCAGGTGGTATGCTAAAAGAATGCTACTACATTAGTTTAGGTAACTAAGGTGTCTAAAAGCTAGAAACACACCCTCAAATAACTCCACTGGTAGATAAAAAATGTAGAAAGTACATTGAGAAAGCAAATTATATTAGATGCTATGAGTCAGAGCTGATCCATACATTAAAGCAAAACAGAAGTGTGAGCAACTTTCAAATTGTCGTTTGTTACTTTTGCTGTAATATTTAAGCGGAACCTGAGTATCTCACCTGAAATGAGTTAAAGTGGAAAATCTGCAATCAAAGGGCTTGTTCCCATTGTGTCAAACCATGGTTTGCAGTTACATGCAAAAGCAATTGTTAACGAATGTTAACAGTTTAAAAGCAATAGGCAGCAAGTTGCCTACTTGTTCTCACATATATTTATTTTACAAGTCAGGAAACACTGCTGTTTCTTCTCATCCCCAGGAAAAAAATGCCCCATCACATTTCAACAGACCTCAGTGTCCAAACCACACTGAAATACATTTACTGGCAAATTTTATTCCATCTTTATGTTGACTGTTGTAGCAGCAGGAGCAGTCAGTGGGTCAGGGTGGTGCTGTGGTGATGGCCTCCCAATAATGGCGTCACTGTAATTTACTGGGTGAAGGGGTGGTGCCAAAGTCAGGACAGCATGGGCACATTGGCGGAAACACCTGACTGGCTCTACTGGTGTGTGTCCCCCCACCTTGCCCCCCTCACTGCACAGTTAAGTAGCGGTACTGCCCCACTCCTGGTGTTGTTGATTAAAGACTGGGTCTCAGCAGTCTACTGTATAGCCTGTTGGTGTGGGGGTTTAAGCTCTGATGTCATTCAGCTCAGAATTATCCCTCTTCCATCTCTATCAATCTCTCATTACAATAGTAGTAGGATCTCTTTCTCCAAGTCAGGTTACCCTAAGAAACACCAATTAAGTCTTCAATCATATAGGGTATACAACTGGATTTACTTCTGAGTAGACATGATTGCACTTCTAATTCAGAAAGAAAGTGTTATCATAGCTATCAAAAAGTAAAAACTAGAATGATAGTTTGTAAACTATCAAAGAATCATAGAACTGTAGAGCTGGAAGTGACCCCAAGGGTCATCTAGTCCAATCTCCTATAATGTAGGAATCTCAGCTAAATCATCCATGACAGGTGGTCATCCAATCTCTGTTTAAAAACCTCCAGAAAGTTCTCCGTAATATGTTTAGTCAGAATCTCTTTTCTTGTAACTTGAATCCTTTGGTTCACGTCCTACCCTCTTGTAGCAGGAGAAAACAAGCTTGCTTGATCTTCCATGCGACAGTCCTTCAGATATTTGATGATGGCTACCATATTTCCTCTTAGTCTCCTCCTCCTCCTTGGCTAAAAACACCCAACTCCCTCAATCAAAAAATTAAAATCCACATGCTTTTTCATAAAAGGGAAGTGTCACAATTTGTGCTTACCTTCCAAAGTTAGCTGGAAGAAATTCCAGAAAGGCATCATTTAGGTAGAGCTGGGTCAGGTTTAAAAGCTGCGTAAAGCCATCTGGGAGCCTAAAAAACAAGTTAAAGCTTTAGCTTTCATACTGTTGTTACTATGGGAACAATATAAGTAAGTCCCTGCAGATACATACCCTAACTCACACCTTCATTGCTATACAGTGAATAGATAAAATATATTGAGCTGCTTCTTAGATCTAACATTTTGCCATCTATTGCAGCAAATGATACACTATCTTGCTCTTTTAGGTTGATATTTATGCACCTAACTATTTAATATTACATCATCCCATTAATTTGTCTGTGTAAGCTTTCTGGTAGTGGATTTAATTTTGAAATTACAAGCAAATTATATCAATGACACTTTTTACAACCTCTGGAATTAAACATTATTTTTACTGTTACCAAGAGAACATACCATTTTATGCAGAATGAGTACCATGCTCTATCTATGAAATGTGCTGCCATCCCCACCCCACCCCCACCCATAAATGACCATAATAATTCTTATTTGGGTTGTGTGTTACATCTTCTTTGAATTTGTGTAATTGAATGACGGAGCACTTCTTGCCTGTGAGAGGTGGCAAGGTCTCCCCAGAGTCTTGTGATAGGGCTATCATGGCCAGAACAGCTGGGATCCCCTGGCAATGCCGACAGTAGTCTGAGGAGAAGGCCAGTGATATCTGCCCCAGGGAGATGCATGGATCATGCAAAGTGAGCCAGGTCAACACCAAGACAATGAGAAAACCCAACAGGGTTGCCAGATGAAATTTCAAGTTCTTCTGGTGGCCCAGCAATTAATTCCAAAAAGAAGTGAAGTGACTGCATGGGTGACAACACCTGACACCAGCACCGCCTCCCTTGGGACAATGGTCTCCTTAGTGAGCAGCTTGTTGAGCTTCCACAACTATATCTCGAGCTGTTTGACAAAGTCTCAGTCCATAAAGTCGCTGGCTGCTCTGAGTTGATCACGACTCAAGTGGGTACCCCTTTCCCTCAACAGGAGATGCAGAACATCGGGTAAGATAGCTGGTTTGGGCAGCAGTGGCATCTCAGGGACTCCATGGGAGGTCCACATTTCTTCTTTGGTCCCAGCTCCTAGACTTGTAAAAGAGCTAGAATTGGGAGTTTTCCGGTGCTAGTGTCTTGACAACCACTTTGACGGGACATGCCGTCAAATAATGACCCATCTTTCCACAGTGGTCTTTGCTCTTTATTATCCTCTGTCAGCATGGGCTGTGCCTCTACAATCTGCATGAGCTCCTCCGCTGATGCTGAAGGAGTTTCCATGCTGGATGGGAAGTACGTGCAAGACCGGTACTCTAGGCCTGAGGGAAACTCTCCCCCTTCAGTTAAGAACTTTAACTCACAACTCCATTTCTGTCAGTTCTCAAGGTGTAGTTCACATCGGCACATAAGGCAAGTTACAAGTCAGCTGTGTCACCTGTGGCTGTCAGGCCACTGAGGAGTGAGAGAGGGGTGGGACACTTCTCTATTATCCCACCTGGGCATTTCCCATGGTCTAATTCTCCAACCCCAGAACACTGGGTTCTTCCAGAGATCAGATACCTTTTGAGGCTCAGAGGGGGCAGCTTATAACCTACTGTGACTCACTCTCTGAGCTCCTCCCATTGCTCCTCCAGACTTAACCACCCACTCCGTGATACTTTCACAGGGCTCCTGACACCCACCCTGGAAAGAACAAGTTAGTACTGCTTCCCATACAGTGGTTGATCCAATTGTCATGTCATTTATTGTTACCTACGCTCCTCCCTTGGCAACCCCAGGCATCCTGTGACAAGACCCATGAAAGAGGAACACAAAGCAGATTAAGATTCTTCTGCGAATCAGATGAGTTCGGAGACAGTTTAGTCCTGGGAAAGTGGATGGTGTTTTAAACAGCTTTATTTTGCTCCGAAGGGAGTATAGTGGGTTTGTGTAACTTTTGCATGGCATATCTTCCCCACCTCCCAAAAAGTTCATTTTTTATGTTTTGGTAAACTTTAGAACATGCTTCATAAACATGGTGTACTCCAGAGGTCAGCAAACTTTTTCAGCAGGTGGGCAGTCCACTGTCCCTCAGACCTTGTGGGGGCCAGACTATATTTTTTGGGGAAAATGAACGAATTCCTATGCCCCACAAATAACCCAGAGATGCATTTTAAATAAAAGCACACATTCTACTCATGTAAAAACACAGTGATTCCTGGACCGTCCATGGGCCGGATTCAGAAGGCGATTGGGCCAGATCAGGCCCCCGGGCCTTAGTTTGCCATGGTGTACTCTCTCTCTCTTAATTATAACACCCTTGCACTTAGAAGCTTTAATACATTGCTATCCTAAGAGATCCCAAGAAATTTTGGAAGCTAAATAATTTATCCCTTGTCTGGCGACAGCTGTTATTTAAAGTGGGAGACTGGACTGAACAGATGGGTACACTCTGTATTATCAGGGAACACCCTGCCCTCAGACAGAAAGGGACCCATGGTGGCTGGGAGGTGGCCATCACAATCAGCAATGTGAATTGATCTATGAAAAAAATGCAGCCAATGCAGCTCTTTCAGCACTGGCTTACTATGATCCACATGGACAGCACTGGCTGGCAAATAGGCTACCACATGGATCAATTCACACCCATGTGGATTCCTAAGGCAGAGTTTACCTTTCTCAAAATTTTGAGCAAGATAAATCAATGGTCTGACTTGGTAAAAGAAACTTATCCATGTTCCTAAAAAGTGCTGGAAAATGGTTTTTATAAACTGGGAGCTTATCGTCTTCCTCATATTGGGTTCTCCATGGCATCAGCCTTCATACCCTCTTCAATAACCCTAAAAACTTACAATATTGAAATTTTGTTTGTGTATGTTTTTATAGAAATAAATCCTAATTGAAAATAAAAATACAATATAGAAAACTAAATCAGTACAATTCTTAAAATGTGTCCACCTTTTTTCCTAGCAGTCACTGCAGAATTTGCTGTAAGGCTATTTTACACTTCACTCAATTTCTTGAAGAATGTTTATTGCTCAGATAATAATAATAATAATAATAATAATAATAATAATAATAATAATAATAATTATTATTTGTACCCCGCCCATCTGGCTGGGTTTCCCCAGCCACTCTGGGCGGCTTCCATAGAAACCAAAAATACACTAGATAAGCCTTGGCGTCCAGCCCGCTTCGGTTGCGCAGTTCTGCTGGGCCTCCGGACTTCAAAGGCCACATTCCAAAGGCTCTGAGCAAACGCAGAGATAAGCACAGCGGCCAGAGATAGCTGCAAGCTCCAATGCGTTCTTCAGTGTGCTTAAATAAAATCCACTCAGGATCTTAGCAGCTAGAAGCAGTTTTTATTTACAGCAGACTATCCATTGTCTATCACAGCGAACAGCATCGTGAGGTGAAAACACGTCCTCTCTCCTCAAAAGCGAAAGTAGAGAGAAAAAACAAAGGCTGGAGACTCTCGGATATGACGTGTCTCCCCCCCTCCTCCCAATTTGTAGGCAGGGCGTACACTCTGAGCTGTTTAACCAGGAAGCTCAGGTTCTCCTCACATTTCTTGTTGTTTAGTTGTTTAGTCGTTTAGTTGTGTCCGACTCTTCGTGACCCCATGGACCAGAGCACGCCAGGCACTCCTGTCTTCCACTGCCTCCTGCAGTTTGGTCAAAAATTTCTTACATAGCTTCATTATAACCAAATGACAATTCCATCCATGTGTTATACCTTCACTTTACATTACATACATTAATATGCAAACCACTGAACATATATAAGAGGAAACATTTAACTTCATTGACAGATACTCACTTAGAAATAGGATTGACACTGGCTTCAATTATTGTTAAACACTTACAGCACTTTATATTTTCTGGGAAATCTTGGATCCCTAAAAAGAGAACAAAGATGTATGTTATCAGGGAAGGAATACAACAAATGATTGGTCTTTAAAGTACCTAAACTCTCATTTTAGTCCTAAGCAGATCACAATTCCACACATTGTAGTAATTATATCTGAGCTTTTTAAAAATTATGGGTATGGCTAGGATTGAAAGAACTCTATCAGCATGTGGAAGAACTTCTGTTGAGGGATCATATCTAACCATTTCCCTCTAAATGCCATCCTTTATACTTCATTGGAAGTCTGTTTGAAATAAAGTATTGTGCCTTGCAAAAGTAACTACTAAGCTATAATGCCTTTGAGCATGAGCAAATAAAGTTCCTGTTTTGTTTTAAACATGCCTCATCCTTGCTTCTTCTGGGTGAGGGCTGAGTGTTCACGGGTTCCCCTTCACCTATATATAACATCTTGTTGCTGGTAAACAAATACACTACCACAAACAGTCAGTACCAAAACCTCTGCTGTGGGAATACAGGGATGTATACAGGGATGCCAATAACACACCCTAAACAGCATCCATTTTACCCAGCAATTAATAAATTGCTTTAATCTAGAATTTAGCTAGATTATTTAATGATGTAATAATGAAGAAACTTTCTAAAGTCTAATAATCCAAGGAACTTCAGTCAAACGGCTCTTGACTGGGTGGTTGCAAGACTGTGGTCTTCTTGGCCATGAGAAGCTGAATGAGGACTGAAAAAGCAATATATGATTGAAAAATGAAGAAGAGAGCTAATTGAAAGCACACTGCAATGTTACAGGATCAGCTGGTGTTAATACATAACTACCTACAACTGCAAATTATGTGCCAATAACAGAAAGATCCCTGCTGTTCTTAAGACGTTAGTAAAGGAAGAAGAGTGCTCTGGCGGGTGCTACTGCCTTTGCTTGTACTTGTATTAATATTGTCTTTCTTCTTAGCCCATGACTCATCACTGGAACTTACTTATGTTAATTTTTTTATTACGCATGTCAAGGTTATAGCCTGTGGATGTTTATTCTGAAAATGAAATAGAGTAAATCATCTGAGAGGTGGATAAAATGCAAAGGAAGTCACCAAGCAATGACACAGAAAAACAAAGTATCAAAGCTGAATTTATCACCCAAGGACTAGGAGACTGTCCTTATTCAAGGACTCCTTGTCTTTGAAAAGGAACAAACTTTTCTAGCAATGTTTTTTTTTTTTTTAATCTCCTAGCAAACACCTTTAGGTACATAGGACAGCTTGAATATATAGCACCACCTTATCCCCACCTTCTCTTCAGGTAAAGCAACCATATTACTCTTGCTGCAGGTGTATTTTGCACATTATCAGGCAGGAAGACAAACATGGCACAATTGTTGCAGGTCACTGCAGTAGCTCCCTCACAGTCCATGTCTCTTGGTCCTACATACATTGTGAGTCAGCACTCCAGGCTTTCCCCTCAGACTCCTCTGCTAAACGTCCCTGTTTACAAGTCTTTGTCATGAGAGCTTCTTCACATGCTGGATTTCTTCCTGTAGTGTTCATATTAAAAGTGCAGCACAGAGGTGTAATGATGGGCAGATACAAACAAGTCACAGCTGACAAATTGGCTTCATGTTGGCAATTATCAGAAATATGGCTGAAGGTTGGCCGGATGTAACCAGATGGCGCTCTTGCCTCCGCTCCTATGGCTTGTGTTCAAAACAGCTGCTGTGCTAAAATGGTGGCGCCCATGAGGCGGCAGCAATCCATCACAGCACCAACATCTACCTTGGAATAATTTTTTTCTTTTCATTTTGCTGCTGCCGCCCTGATGCTGAGCAAGCTCTTTCCCTGTTATAGATGTGGGTCCCAATCATGATTTTCATGATTCCTTGAGTTGATCCTGAGTGCTGAAGGGAATGGCTGGCTCAGAAGTAAGTTCTATAATGGGCAACACCAAGAGGCAAGAGGAGAAAGCTGACCGCCAATATCAACCCCTGGACTGAATGGACATAAGAAGGCAGAGGTGGGCTGAGTAAGGTTAGTGGGGCACTGCCCACTTGTCCTCATGGACTAACCTTCACTATTATCTTTTATAAAATATGTTTTTATAAAAATCTGTAGAAGAAGGTGGAGGTTGTCTAAATATGAGTAGATGTAGAAGCCCTGGAGGCAGAGGTGAGATACCAGTGCAACCATTACCTTTGTGGAGACTCCTGGAGATGAGGCCAATCTGAATGGGAGGGCTCTGAATTGGTAATGGTATGGGCCAATGAAGAATAGAAGACATTCCTGGTACTTTGGATGTCATGAAGTCGTTGAGATGAAGGAGGCTAAGGATTCCGGTCAGAATTTTTTGTAGATCACCCAGCAATAGAAATATTTCAGACTGAGAACTGCTCTCCAGACTTTGTGGTCTTTTGGGGGAACTACAAACATGATCAAGTAAATGTCTAATGCGTATTCTTTGGCGGTTCTATTGCTGCCATCTTGATGAGATGTTGTGTGAACAGGTGTGTGAATTTGAGCTTATTTCTACGGTTTAGCATGTCATAACCATACAATTGAAATAACTAAAATATGACATGAGGTTCTCCATCATGAACCTTGCTTGACCCTGGTACCACCCTGATCTCAAGTGTCCTGAAAATATATCATACCCTGTAAAGACCGTACATGTAAAACTAGCTACCATTAAAATCTACTTAACATTCTGAATGGATGCTTTCAAGCTAATGGTGGTACAGGAGGCAGACAAAGAGATAGTCTGGTTCAGTTAATCACTTACTATGATTACAGTTTTTCTTTCACCTTTTGTTAAAGCAAAACACAGAGGGGGAAGCAAACAGGATAGCCAATTTTAGTCATTTTCTCACTAGGAAATTAAGAGTTCTTCCAAACTCTTGATTTGAAAGATGGACAAAGTGAGAGTGGGCAAGCACATATTCATAATTTTGCTAGACCTTGTAAGTCTAGCAAAATATCTCAAAACTTTCATTGTTGTGTGTATGAATACATGTGAGTGTTTAGACATGCATGTGGGTTCATGATACATGTGTAACAGCTAGACACAGTCTCTCACAATCTAGCAACTGGAGGGTGAAGCAGAGAGGGATGATGGGATGAACCAAGGTTGAGGGCAGTTTCCGGGGTTCTTGGGCGGGGAGCACTGGTTCAAGGAAAGATGCTGTGGAGAGGTTGACTTTGAAAGCAGCACCTGCTTCCCACTGTTGAAGCCACAACGCTTTGTGTGCTACAACACTTCCTGCCATGGAGCATTCATGGTGGCTTCCGCTGCCGTCCTAGATATCTTCAGTAAGGTGTTGCGGATGCATGCAGGATCCTGTTATGGAGTAGTGAGAAGATCCTTCACCCATTACTTGAGATGGTTTAGCAAACATAGATGCTGCAGAAGATGCATGGATAGACAGTGCTATTGCATCATGAATAGGCCTAAGGGCAAAATCCAGTCACCTGTCAGAGGTATCATTTAACTAAGCATCTCCATCCTTTGGTAACAAGTTCTGATTTGACCTTTGATAGGGTCTTTAAGAGGTCCATGAAATCTGTATCCAGTGTGTAATGCTTATTAGCAAAGGTGTGCTGACTTCCTGAATTGCATGGGAGCATTCCACTTCAATTTAGTGACTTTTTTGATAACCACTGGAGTGGGGACAAGTTGGCTGAGGGTCTACAGTGGCAGGAAGGGTCTGCACAGTGTCTGTTTTCTGCTGATTTTGAAAACAAGCCTAGAGTGGCTAGGACACAGCGTAACAGTGGCATGTAGTGAGCATCTTGAAACATCTTGTCTGGTTGAGGTTCTTTAATTACAGACCCTTTACTCCATTCATCATCAACTGGTTCTGTCAAGGTGAACGGATATAAAACCGTGGGCTGGGAGGTTTGGGCATGCATGGAGTCATCTCTGTATTGACAGATGAAAAAAAGGATTAAGCAAACATGGAGCAAAAAAAATGAAGAGGGGCCAGTCTATTTCCTGTAAAAGCTACTGGTGCCATTGTCCTCTAGAGGCACAAGTAAGCCCAATGCAGTGATGATACACTGGCAAGTGAAATAAGCTGAGAAAGTTTACATTAAACTGGCTCTAAAATAAAGCAAGCATTGATCGTTGCAGAAGAGAGACGATTTTACAAAAATAAAAATAGCTGCAGCCCTAAAGGTGCACTGAACATAACATAATGTTCATTGTAATGATACATCCTGTGCATTATGTAACACTTCTATTCTGACACCATTAGACAAGCAGAGTGCCCAAATAGGTAGCAGCAAAAATTAAAGAGAATCAATTATGTGCTTTGGTGTCAGAATATATCCCTTTGAGGTTTTGTTCTGCTCATGAAACTCCCCTGGGCACTTAGAAATTGCTTAGCTTTAGTCAAGTCCTATTTTGAAGACTATATTAAGCTAAAGTCTACACAGCACACAGTTCTTCCTTCCTCTTGGATACCAATCGTGCCTGATGGCCATTGCAGAACTAGTCAGATTCTGCAGGAAGGCACTGAGCATGGAAACACCTAGAAGTTCCTCACATGTTTCCAAATTACACCTATTGTGAGGTGGAAAAAAAGTACAGTCATGATCTAAAGTAAGCATATGAAGCATTATGGTAGCTATGTTTTATAATTCTAGAAAAGATATAGAATTCTGTAATTAACAGTTTGTACAGAACGAAACATTGTTTCCTGGCATCTTAAATACTGGATATACAGTATCAGCAAGGATATATAGGCAAGGACATTTAATAAACTGGCTAATGCTTACAGATGTTCTCATCTCTCTCCCTCCCCCCCCCCCAAAAAAACACTTTAACAAGACTGGAGGAAATATTCCCTCTCCTTCTGGTTGGTATAAAGGTCAGAGTGCTTGTTTCTCTGGAGGGAGCGGGTGGCACCGTGGTCTAAACCACTGAGCCTCTTGGTCTTGCTGATCAGAAGGTTGGCGGTTCGTATCTGCACGATGGGGTGAGCTCCTGTTGCTCTGTCCCAGCTGCTGCCAAGCTTGCAGTTCGAAAGCATGCCAGTGCAAGTAGACAAATAGGTACGGCTGCAACAGGAAGGTAAACAGCGTTTCCATGTGCTCTGGCTTCTGTCTCGGTGTTCCGTTGCACCAGAAGCAGTTTAGTCATGCTGGCCACATGACCCGGAGAGCTGTTGTGGACAAACGCCGGCTCCCTCGGCCTGAAAGCGACATGAGCGTTGCAACCCCACAGTCACCTTTGACTGCACTTAACTGTCCAGGGGTCCTTTACCTGTTTTTTGTTTGTTTGTTTTGACCTTTCACACATAATGCAAAACACATGAGCATGGATGTTTCAAGAACATGATCATGGCTTGTGTTACTCCCCTAATTTTCCTGCTGCTGGGTGCTACGAACTAAGTCATAGCTTTACTTTGTGTGCTATCCTAAATGTCTTGTCCAGACAAACTCAAGAACAAACCTTGATTACCACTCATTATTTGTCTCACTGTAATGCAAAATTTTTGTCGGACAGCATTGAGGAGAATTATTTAAGCTAACCAAAGTTTCCAGCTCAGGCACAAACTCTAGCTGGTTTAAACCAAGAGGCATATACTGTACTTCCAATCACTGCTGATTTTAATGCTGTATTTTTATACTGCTGTAACCCGGACCTAATGGTGAAAGGTGCGTAAGAAATTCTAATAATAATATTAGGAATAAACTGTTCTTCAGGGTAACTGAGAATTCTTTTAATGCTGTCAAAAACAATACATGAGAAAAAGGGTCTGAAAAGAAATTAATATTTTTAGCATTCTTTCCATCTCAAACCCTGGTTTAACAAATGATAAAAATGTGGCATTTCCCCATGTGCTGATTTTACTTTATAATTAGAAATAGACATAGATGTTCATTATCAATCCATCCTACTATTGATACACACACTGCTCTCCATGTACATGGTCCTGGTTCACATGACTCAGCAAGCTTCAGTTAATCTAAAATGGTGACTCCCACATTATGCAACTGCCCAATTTGGCCCCCGTGCTTTAAATTTTTAAGTGGATTATAGAAACTCATTCATATCAGGTAGCCTTCTTCTAAACAAGGCCTTGGTTGATAGAGAGGTATTTTAAGATGAACAGCTTTTCATTATCTGATTTTTTTTTACATTGTTGCTTTACTTGTTATTACTGCTCCATTATTTTTTTTAAATTGCTGTTAGTGCTGCTGCTATTTTAAGTCTTTTATTATTATGTTTGTATGCTCCAAAAGCTGCCTTGAGTGGGCTGGGGGCAAAAGGTAACTGATAAATTACTTTATAAATAAGCATGGTAAAGGTAACTCTTACTTCAACCTTTCCATTGGTTTAAGTTTGTGATTCTATGATAAATGAAAAGGAATGGACAGACATTTTTCCTTACCATTTTTACTGATGTCAAGTTCTTTGAGATTCACTAAACTGGCAATGCTGGTTGGCAGGCTTGAAAGGTCATTGTCTGGGATACTCAGTTTACGCAGAGCTTGACAGTTGAATAATTGCTGCAAAAACGAGAGAAAATTGGTTATGATCCTTGCTTTAAATTTTGGTCTAGTGTTAACATTTAGAGGCAATAAAATAAAGCACATTTGCTCATGGCCAGTAAGACCCAGTGTACATGAGGTTGATCTCTAAAGAGCAGCAGAACATGCTCCCTTTACATGTCCCTCCCAAGAGTGAATCCTTCAGCTCCCAGGGAAACTCAGTGACAGAACACCTGTTTTGTACACAGAAGTCCCATGTTCAATCCCTAGCATTTCCAGATGGGCTTGCTGTCTGAAACCTTGGAGAATTGCTGCAAAGTAGTGTAGAACTGAGCTATACGCAGCTCAGTATAAGACAGCTTCGTACGTTCAGTTGCAGATTAGAGATACAGACTTCTAATGGGAGTGATTAGAAACAACAGGCCTACCAATTACAGAAAAACTGGCACACAAATGATTAGAGGAGTGAATGATCTTAGAGACCTAAGAATAAGATATTGTGCTGGTATACTATGAAACTTAGGTGACAATAAATCTGTTCTCCTTGTAAGATTTTGAAACCATCTCTTCACTTTTTCTGATATGTTTATAAAACTAAAAAGGGAGCAGAACTATAATTCAATGTGACCATAGTCCACAATGTTAAAATGCAAACAATGTGTAATTAATACTAGTGCTAAAATGCTGGTGAACAAACTATGGACTAACAAAACTCACTTTTAAAAAGCATTCAGTGTGAATTAGCATAGCTACCTCATATTTTATGATGGGCCCGATCATCTATTAGCAAAGGACAAAATAAAAATATTGCTCCAGAAAGTCTGAGAGCTACTATACAGAAACCATTAATTTGGGCTGGTGAATGAAGTAGCTTAATGCAAGCCAATTTACGCTAAGAAAAGAGTTCCTTTTGGAATAATTCTGTCATCTGCTTTTCACTTTGAAAGAAATGGCAAGTAATGGCAACAATGAGGCAGAGTGAGAAATGCACTCACAAAGGAATCAAATTACTTTGAAGAGCCTTTTAAGATATACATTTTCTCAGGAAATCTTATTTAACTCTAAGAAATTATGATGGCATTGAACATTAAGACTCTAATGGGCATAACCAACATGCAATATGTACTTATTTCTTTTACACAGGAATTCATATGCTGCTAACTGCTGAGCTTTAGGTCACCCATCTATTTTGTAGTTTTTCAGAATCCTAGCTGCACAAAAAAAAGTTCCCAAGGGCTCATAGACTATAGAACAGGCTTCCTCAACCTTGGACTACAACTCCCATGATCCCTAGCTAGCAGGACCAGTGCTCAGGTATGATGGGAATTGTAGTCTCAAAACATCTGGAGGGCCAAGGTTGAGGAGCCTACAATAGAAGAAGCATTTGGATCTAGAATTTAAGATTATGCTCTCTGCTTTAATAAAAAGAAATAGCTCAATGGACAAACTATGTTATAGCTTGTTGAGATTTGGTGTATGGACTATGTAAATGACCTCACTGGCATAAGAAAACATATTTTATAATCAGTGTAGTGGTTCCACAGAATGAGAAGCATAGAATTAAGTTCATGTACATTTTTATGGGTACAGCTAAGGTAACTAAAAGTTGCAAGTTTTCAAACTACATGCTCTTAGCATAAGTGTTCAAAACGGAGAGGCGATGAGCTTGAAAAGTTATTTTTATTGATATCAATGCAAATCTCAGCTAGATGAATTAAGAAAAAGGCAACATTATTGTAGCATGAATCCTGGGGGCAGGGAATGCCTTTTAACCTGCATTGTAACATCCTGGCAATTTTGCCACAGTTGCTGTCCTGGATCAAGTGAGGAGAGGGTCTAATCTGTCTACTATCTACAGATAAACAAGCTATATTACAGCACTGCCAAAGTTATATTATAGCCCTCAAGTACCTTTCATTGTGAAGCTAAGATGGTGCATTCATATCTTACAGGAAAAAATGTAATGTAATGTTCTCAGGTTCATTATTAAATGGAAGGTGTCAGCATATTCAACAGCATTTTCTATAAAGACTTCATAGATTATCACATATTTTAATGAGGTGCTGTACTTCTCACTCAACTATCTATTACGCACAAAATTATATTGTGATGTACTTGTGGCCACATGTTAAAATTCAATGCTAGAATCTCTTTTTAAAATGTGATAGTCGAGATGACACATTTTGTGTTCTACACACACACGCATCTAGAAAGTGGAATCCCTTTTTTAAAAAAGTCTCTTTAAATTATTATTAAATAGTAACCATACATTATGATTAAAATGAAGCAATAACTCTGAACTATCTACCGACAAATTGACCTCTATCACACACCATTTCATCTCTATGAGGCAGAAAAATATGATTTGGTATCTGGAGTCTTCTCTATCAACAGATACATACAGCTGAGTAAATGACTCACTTCTCTATATCACTTTTCCTCCAACCCCCTGGAGAGTATAACTAAATTGCTTCTCCAGTTATAAACAATTGCCCGGTGGAGTGAATAAACCACTGCACTGAGCATCCAAATTTGGCTAAAGAGGCAAGAAAAGGGGAGATAGTTTAGCAATAGAACAATACAGAGTTGGCAACATCTACCCAAGTCAAGCAGTTTTAAGTTCCTCCACTGAAGTCAATGAGACTTAATAATTTGGAATGAAGGATATTGTGTAGCTTTTGCTAGAGTGTAAATTTAAAGATTCGGCTCCATATAAAACAAGGGCCACTGCAGAGGTTGTTCCCTCCCAAACAGATGCTACTTACGGTACATGGTAAGAACTAACAAACTGGCATTTGGTAATGTGATACTGGGGCACTAAGCACTACAACAGCAATATGCAATAACGATGCCACAAAAAGAAGTGCTTTTCACGCACGTGTAAACTTTCCAAAGCTCATCCAGTCCTCAAAAATGGAAGTTGCTTTGTGCTATGTTTCCCAGTGAGGGTGTGTCTGTGTTTTCCTCCCATTCATTCTCTTGCAAAATTCCTCTAAAGCTATGAAAAGGACATGGACAGCAAATCTCAAATGTTAAGAGATTTGAGGCACTATGGTGATATGAATATACAGGTGAGCTGTACGCGTCAACAAAATATCCATTTGCTATCCAGCTTTCACTTGTGCTTTCCACAAACCTGTCCCCTTCCTCAAGTCCTTCAGTATTTGCAGAAAGAAGCAAGAATTTTTCTCATTTGCACCGTGACTTGGAGCAGATAAGGAACTGCAGCTGTTCTTGTACTATTTCTTCTCTTAACTCACTTGTGTTAAGAGTTGGGGGATATTTTGCTCTCTCCTAAACCCTCTGCGTGCTTTCAAGGCCTTGGCAAGGTGCTATTCTGTTTGCACTGCAGTTTGGAGAAGATAAGAAATAGCAAGAGGCTTCTTCTCAAAACAAGTGACAGAAGGAACTGCATCTCTCCAAGCCCACAGGTAAACACAGAGGCTTGGGAGATAGGCAAGCACCTCTGTCATTTGCACTGCATGGAAAAGGGAAAAGACAGACAGACAGAAAATACATTGTTTCTTGCTGTTTCTGCAGTACAAATGACTTGGTGGGGGAGGGATGTGTGTGTGTTAGCCATCCTTCACACTAGAGGAAAGGTGAAGTTGTGGGAATCTAGTCAGTGAATGGCTTCAAATGTTATGTTTTGAGACGGAAGGGAAAGGAAAGAGAAAGTACAAATTCCTTTACTCACACTTCCTATGTAATGATCAAAGCAGTGAGCAGTACTGTTAGCTGGTAATGAGGAGTGCAAGCTTATGTCAGATCTGAGTTTTCACATCTATTGATGGAAGAGAGCAACTGTGAAGTACGTAGATATTATAACAGAAAGGAGACTTTTACTCTCTTGCTGCTATGACTGTCAGTCAGGGTAAGCAAGGGCTTCTCAGGTAGACTGCCACCACATTCACCTTCTATTCCCTCTAACCCAGGCTAGAAATGAAACCTGAAGTTACTTGATCTGTGTACCCCAGCGGCAGCAGCAAACACCATGGGATACAGGCAAGGAATGCACAATACTGTATAATAGTGCCATGCCACAAATTTTCTCATTTACACATTATAGGAACAGATGTGAAAATGTAAAATAGGGTTCACCATGTCTAGGTCTCTAGCCTACAAAAAAATAAATATTTTCTTCATTTTAAGCAAATGACACATCATTAATATACCCATGAGCTTAGAATTTGTTGTGACTTAATTCTAGCACATTCTAGATAATTCCCAATGCATATTTCTTGAATAACATGGCATTAATAAAGGAATTTCAATTCATACACTTGGAAGGACCAAATCCACAGACCTCTTTGTCTGTTTGCAGAGCTGAAAGCAGTATTTTCTAAAAGTAGGAAAATGTGTAATTAATTGACACAGTGAGAATATTTAGAACTCTAAATACTTGAACTCAGCAGTTTGTTTATGCCAATTTCCCTTTTTATACCGAGAGTTCCAAGCAGACCTTAAATGTTCATTCAGCAAGGCAACTGCATTTGTGTATTAGAGAAAGAACAGAGTTTACCTTAGGTAGCTCTTCAATTTGATTGGCATCTAGATAAAGCTCCTCCAATGTCCGTTCAAAGTTAAAAACTTCCTTTGGCACCTGCTGAAGGCTGCAGTGGGAGTAATCGAGCACTGAGATAATTTCTTCTTCCCCTCGAAAACATCGGCATGGCACCAGGCGACCAATAATTTTCCTTTTGGTTGTCATCTCCAAACACTGAACTAAAAGATAAAATATAGAAGAGAAATTGATTTCCAAAATCATTGTTTCTGTTGTTAGAAAAATACCTAGTGAACATTAAATAGCATGTTTCTATATAATTGGTAAATGCTAGAAATTATTGGTATAAATGCAATTAGGTTTTTATAATTAAATATTATTAATACTATAGCTGATATATAGTATAAAATCCATAAAGTATTTATAGTATTTACCATATAAATGCTTAGCACATAGTATCAATATCAGGTTTCTATATTTAATGTTAAAGTCTTTTCTAACTAGGTTAGTTTTTTATACAGTATACAAGCGAAAGTATATTTCGTCAGAATCCTCCACATGCCCACAATAATATGTTTAATCCATGCAATTTTTTTTCTTGCATTTAAGGAAGCACCCACACCTAAGCAGTTATATTGACTGAACTTGATAAACATTATCTGCTCCACTTTCCATTGTTCTATAAAACATCAATAATTTTAACATGGCTTAAAATTGTAATCTGGTTGCTGGTTATAGGTCACTACATTTTCTTACCATGGGAATCTGTTTTAAAGTCTTCCAGATCAAAGCCCCAAACCACCACCTAATTGTGCATTCTGGTGAAGAACACCAGATACCTCAAGGCGAAAGGATGAATGGGGGGACGGGGACGCTGCTATATAACAGTGAATCAGTCAACACTACAATTTAGGTCCTCTGTTCTAGCTCACAAACGCAAATACAGTTTACACACAATGCTTTTAAATTGCTTTTAGTGTTGTTGACTGCTTTGCTATGCTTTGTGATCTAGTAGTATATTAATACTTTTATGAATAAACAAATAATAATCAAAGAAAGCCCACTAAGGTAATGGGACTTTCCCCCATCTCCTCCCCCCATGCAACCCACACTTTCCCCCCTCCTGTGGAGGAGAGTCCAAAATAGCATGGGGGGGAGGGAGAGCAGAAGGGAGATTGTTCAATCTAGCCTTAGAGCAACACTGAATTACATCCACTGTGTGCCCTGAACTAAACCCAAAATATACATTGCACAATTATAATATATTTGGAGGTTTTTTGGTTGTTACCTACTTTTAGTCTAAACTGATCAGAGCAAGCAAACACACAAACTCTATTCATTATATCAAGCTCATTCAACAATTATTTGCAGAACTGTAAGGACCCTACTTCCAGTGGCTACTTTGCATTCATCTCTAAATATTTAAGTCAAAAAATAAATACATAATTTAATATTCAAACACACAACCTCGCCAGGGGTGGGGGTGTCTGCTCTCCCAGGTATCACGGAATAACCCCACCACTTGGCCTTCCATCATACATGTCATCTCTTTCATCAGTACCACACCGACGTGCATTTATTCGTGCAAGGTTCAATGTCTTTCCATCAAACCTGCTGAACCACAGATTTTCCAATGGTTTGGTGTCTCCACTGTGCGTGTGTGACGGGGAAACTGTTGAATCTCTTTCACATATAATGTTCAACTGTCCCCTACATAGCATAACCAGGGCTAAATTCCTGGGTCCTGCTTTACTGCGCTTGGTTGGCAGGCCTGTTGAGTCACACGCCGCACTGCTTTTGCAGGATACAGATCCTTCTGTAACTCTGCAGGTGGCGAGATTTCTGAATGCGGTTATCTCACACTCAAAAACCACCAAAAAAAAACAACAACATCAAAACTAATTGGACTGTTATGTTGAGAGTGCATGTCGGAGTTCGTCTTTAGTTTTCCTTTTCTGTGATCCATCCCTTGGAGCTCTCCTGGCCCCAAGCCGTCACTTGGCTCTGCTCAATGACCCACCCTTGCATCGTGGTGTTCACCTTCTGTTGTCGGATATATCTGTTTTTATGTCCCTGTGTTTTTATGTTTGTACATATTTTATGGGCTAATAGCCGTAAATAAATAAATAAAAAATAATATTCAAACTCTTAGGGAAAAGGGACTTGAACAGAAAAGCTGGAAAAGCTTTTAATTTCCCTAGCAAGGACCATGGTTTCCAATGGGAAAACGTAAGTGCAAGGAAGCATATGATGACACAGAAGCATATGATAGCACAACAGTAATTGAAAATAACAAAAAAAAAATCTTAAATATCTGTGTACATTATTGGAAAAGAGAATGCTCAGTTGGCACAATCCAGAGTATAAATGAACTCTGATTTCTCTCTCTCCATACAAAGTTATCCTAATAATTTAATTTAATAATTTAATTTTGTAACATTTGAGCCACGTGAACGAAAGGTACATGGCACTTATGAGTCCTTTTCTCCACCACATCTCATAATCTACCTTTTAGACAAAATAGCTATAACGTAGAAGAGAGTTCGAAAGGGGGGGGGGATCCATCAGGCATGGATGGGCATACAGTATTTGCATAAACTACTAAATATTTATTTATTACTAGAACCTTGAAATTTACCAACCAGTGTAAGGTGCAAAATGGTGTCTCATTATTATGAGCAGTGAAACACTTAGAAATAAAGAAGAGGCTTCCCCCAATAAGCATTGATTGAGTTAAATAATTTATTTTCGATACCGGAAGTGGGTTCGCTGTTCTTTCACACAAAAACCCACTTTTGGTTTTCATTGTTTCAACAGCTTCATTGGAAAAGCCTCATTTTCGCTATTGTAAAAAACTGAGAATCAGAAACATCATAACTCACTCAGGGATTTGCAAGTAGATTCCAGTTTACCTTCTGCCCCCACCCCCTTGCTAACAGTGCCCTTAGGTCTTTTGCCATTCCCCTGAATTCTGGGCATGCATCAGCCTCTTTGCTGTATTCCAGTCATCATTCCCACATTACTTCTTCATATATTTACACAATAGCTTTATATATTTACACAATATATAAATATCTTTATATATTTACACAATATCTTTAACATTTCCAACTAGTCCTCTGTTCCTGGCTAGAACCTAACCAAGGTTTGTGGGGTGCTAGAACCTAATGTCCCGCAATTTCATACCCCAATCCTACTTTAACCACATCTGCAGAGAGTCCTGTATTAGGGGTGCCTTTAGCACAATAAGAATCTCTCTGGTTAATATAATCACGAATAAAAACAGTTCACTAAGAAATAAACCAAGGAAAACAACATAAAATGAGCAATTGAAAAACCCTCAGTGAGGTGCAAGATTCATCAGGAATATAATAATACAATCAGTAGTCAACTGATAATAATAAAAACATTTTTTATTATTTAAAAACTCTATTCCCTTCAGCCTCCTGTAACAACAAAGAAGCGTTTATTGTATTATTCAGTTTATTTATTTCCATTCTTCCTGGAAAAGCTGAAAACAACTTTAACATCTGTAACATTGGAGTGCAAGTTATACTGCCATTGCCTCCGGGCAGAATTTATTATTTACTTATTACATTTATATCCAGCACCTTCCTCTAAAGGAGCCCAGGGAAGCAAATATGTCAATGCAGAACTATCACAAATTAAAACTTCTAAAAAAAATCACCTACTCTCAAACTAATTATTTCAGGGTTGCCAGGGACAGACCTTTCAACCATCAGATGTCTGGGTAAATAGGAATGTTTTAAAATTCATCAAAGAAGTCAATAGCGAAGGAGACTGATACACCTTGTTAGGGTCGGCATTGCACAAATGAGGGGCCACAACCGATAAGGTTCTGTCATGGGTCAACACCAACCAGAAACTGTTTGTACTGGAGAAGGTGCTCTGTTAGGTACTTGGGTCCCAAGCCAGTAGTGGCCAGTGATGTGGTGTGGGTGGGGCACCATTGTCCTCCTGGCTTCCCAACACAGTGGGTCACAATGTAGAGGGGAGGGGAGGGGCACAGGAAAGCTTGGTGTGGTGCAACACATGGTGATGGAGTCGTGGATTGGCCCTACCACCTTGTATCTCTTCTCTTGGTAGCCAGCAGCAACCAGCTGTGTTGGGAAGCCAGGAGGACAATAGTGCCCCATCTGACCAGCTACTACTGCTAGTATTAATGCCTTGAAATGGGCCTGGTAGCTCAGTGATGGCTGGTGTAATGCTCTAAGGACTGGTGACACACAGTCCCTTCAGGCTGCCCTACTTACCAATCTGACAGCCGCATTCTAACAGAATGAGAGAATCACCAAAGTTGGAACCTTTGTAACTGACCTTTGCAGGTGATGTGGACAGGAACAATAAGAGCCAGAGTAGGGTCGTGGTTAGAGCATTAATTGCTAATCTGTAGACTTCCAGACATTGTTGGGACTCTAACTCCCATCAGCCACATGGCCAAATCAAGGATGATGAGAGTTGCAGACAAGGAACATATGGAGGGCCATAGGTTAGCCACTCTCAGCTATAATATCAAATCACGACTTGGGCAACCTAGGCTGAAATCCGCACTCAACTATGAAGCTTACTGGGTAATGTTGGAGCGGATACTATCTTTCAGCCTAGCCTATTGGCACAGGATTATTATGAGGCAGGGAGTTTAAAAGTTGTGTAATACAGTAAATGCAATAAATAAATAAATATAGGATTGCATTCCCTTTGAAATAAAGCTGAAAGAAAATAAAAATCCATGGTATGTTTCTGTTTCTAATTTTATTTCCCTTTTATTTTCTTTTGGATGAGGGGAATTGTGGCTGGAAGAGTGTGGCTGAGTTTGACACTCCTGTTTTTATTATGAGTTGTATTTGAGTCGTAATTGTTTTTAAGTTCCTGTGTTGCATTATTATGCTACTTATGTTATAAATAATACTGCCCTGTGGTCTCTTGGTGATAGGTAATATCTAAACAGATAGATAGATAGATAGATAGATAGATAGATAGATAGCTACCAAGTTTCCTCAAAGCACAAAATTACTCAAATAGCTTTAAGTAGCTTATTTATCTCATATGATATCCTGTGCTAAAGGAACCTTTCTCTGCTCCAAAAATCACTCTCAGATGTTTCATTGTCTCAATCAAGTGAGAGTTCTGTCAGCCCCTAGTAATTACAAGGAGATTAACATATGAATGCTGTCAGGACAAATCCCCTTTTCTCCATCACATTTTCTCAAAATATGAAGAACTAGTGAAAGAGGCAGAAATGAGCATCAGTGAGACCGAAGTGCACCTGGTTTCATGTTTATCAGTGCCAATAACAATCTTTCTGTCTGACTGCCTTTGGCCCACGGGTATAAGTTAAAACAGAGTTCACGGAATAAAGCAATTTTATAATTTAGCTTGGCCAGATGCTGACTTTTGATGTAGCATACAGTAATTACATTTTAATTAGGAAAAGCCACCAAAGTTTAAGCATGTTTACAGTGCATGTAACTCAGTCTGAACCTTCTGAATCATTCAGTTCCCTCAAAATTGGGTGAGAAAAGGAGAGGAATTAGATATTTACAAATCAGTTTAGGTTCTCTCCACAGAACACCAAACCATATGTGGAGGAGGGAGCCATGATAACCCAACCCATAATAAAAACAACATTCAACTGATTTTATTAACACAGGGGATGGAGCAATTGGTCATAGGCTTAAGGCCGATATCTAATTGGCCATGTATTTTATTAGAGGGACCTGAAAAGGGATACATTGCAAGACTATAGCACACATGCCTTACCCTTAATAGTGTCATCTTCTCAAGATCAAGATTAACTCTGAGATTTATGATTTCCAGAAATGAGTATTATTTTGTTCTTATGTAGAAAAATATATTTGTCCATTACAACTGTGTTTTCTCATGGAATAGGAGCTATATTGTGGAAAAGTGCATTATCTCTAAATGAAAGTTAACTGTTTACTTTGCTTACTTATCACTAGGTCTCATTCAAAAGAAGATGTTGTACACACTGCTATCCAGAAGACTTCTGTGTTGCTTTTTATATATTTTTAGAGAGTTTCTGACCTTATGTCCTGAACTTTCTGGCCCCTTGCATGCAAAGCAGCTCCATCTTAGTGTTTTTCTGAGCTTGGTATTGTACAAATAAATGCCCTTAGGATATCACATCTTTTGTAGCTTTTCACATCATCTAAGGTTAACAAATAATTGAACAATGACATGTATTTGGAGACGTCTTTAGAAAACATACTTTCCCACAGGCATTCCAAAAGCCGCATTAACATTGCATATATTTATTCAGCAGTAAATTTAGTGCTTAAGATAAATCTCAAATGCCATTTTGATGGAAACCAGGAACACACACTAGAAGAAATGGAAAATGAGGTTACTTTTAATGCTGTGTAATATAGAGAAACAACATTATAGTTTTAAAATGTCAAACACGCAAATACTATGCATTTCTAATGCTATTCCCAAATATCATTCACAATTTTTTTCACTGAAAAACATCTTATTGAAATATGTTTCTGGAAAATGTAGCTAAACGAAGAAGCAGAAGAGTTTATTTACTAGTTAAAAGTCAAGGAAGCTGCTCAGTGTAGAAGTCTGGCTTTCAGGATAAACAGAATTAATTTGGTGGTCTATAGTTGTCCATGTACTTGGGGGGGGGGGGACCCACCATGCCAATCTACCCACATTTAGAATGGAAAATGAAAATAGTTTCTGAATGTGATGGTAGCATGCTTGGTACCATTCTTTGGCCATACCATACTATGTGAATCTCCACATTTAATGCATTACTTTTTATTTGTTCTTGGCATCCGTGGAGTGCACCTTTGGGGGTGAAGTCAAACGGCTGCGTTAGCAGCACCAAAGGGACCTTTCCAGGCACAAGCCTGGGCAGGAGGTTCCGTAAATACATTTACAGTCCACAATACACTTTAATTCAGTGCTAAGCATATACACATTGCCCTTTTTAATAAAGCCTAGAAAGCTGAGATACAAACAATATTATGAACTCCTTTCTTTCTCTTCTGGGTTAAAGGGAAAAAAGAATCTACAGTAAAAAAGCAAATGTAAACAATGCCATGGTGTCTGCTCTGCCTTTATAATTATCTGTAAGGCTTATCCTCTTAGAAGGACCACGTTTAATCTAGCATAAAACCATTGGTTGTAAAGAAATTAATTAAAATAAAATCTAATCTCTCTTCAATTAGAGGATCTTTTGTGCAGCAAAATAACTAATCCTTATTTCTCACTAATCAGGAGACGTGGAAGCTTTCCCTCCTGTTCAAAACCAAGTAAAAACAACATCAAAATAATAAAAGGTTTTACTAGATCTTATTAGCATTTTATTTTCAATACAGGTTTGATAAATGCCATGTACCGCCAAAGGTTGGGTAAAGAAATTGTAAGAATGTAGCAAAACTGAAATTTGGATTTTACTAACCCTACAGATATCTCTGCATTTGTAAAATTATTTAAAGCTATATATGCAATTGAAAAAGTAATGTATCGGTTGGTGGTAAGGCTTTCATCAGCAGAATAGAAATGGAGGCACTTTTCACTGATTCCCCTCCCCATCTTCCTAAATTTGCTCTGGAGGGTCCTCCTCCCAATCCTCTGGAGCAGATTGAGGAGTGGGGAGGGGGAACTCACTGAAAATGGCTTCCTTCATTGTTCCACTGACAGAAGTCTTATCATCAGCTGCATAAAACCATTGGCTATAACCCAAGGTTCTTTTACGCCTGATAATAGTGTGTCACAAATGGTTTCAGGTATAATACATTTTTGCTATACTTATTGTGCGTCCTTTCCCCTACTATACATAAATGATGCTCAAAGAGCTGCAATCCTGAACACAATTAGATGGCTTAAACAGAAACAAAATGGATGTAAAATAAAAGAATCGAGGAAAATAACAACTATGTAGAAGCATCTCCTTTGTTCCTGCTGCTTTTCAAGAAATTCTCTCTACTTTTCATTCAAAGTAGTCATGGGGCTCCAGGCTCTAGAAAAACAATGGAACAATGGGCCTTCAAAAGGAATTTTGAGCCTGCCATCAAGAAACTGTTTTTGAATGTGTACCTATAGAATTAATAAATGAGATGATCACCAAACATCCATATGACATTATTCTGTTCAGCAGTTACTTGGTACATTGTGAGCTATTGTCAACTATTTACATTGTTTTTAAGTGCATTTTTCAGTAGATCTTTCCTTTTATAATTGCTGGCAGACATTGGCTATATATTATATTGGTATCACATCATCTAACAGCATATTCTACCCCAACTTACTTTTTTGACCCTTTTCAAGAGCAAACACAATTCTTGAATTCTATTGTGAGGGAAAGCAGTGGGTAGTTACAGCAAAAGTGGTGGGTAGAGGTTAAGCCTGCCCACTTGCACCTTTTCTGGTGAAAATGACAAGGAAAAGTTTTATTAACAGAAAAGCAAGTTTTGTAACATGAAAAGCTCCTGAAAAATAACAGGATAACATTTCATTGAAACAAATCTTATTGCAGTAATTTGTAAGCCGTTACCTGCACGGGTTGTTTTCTTCTTTTTTTGCAAACCCATACGTGCAGTTCCAGAGTTTAGTGGAGGCTGTTAGAAAAGTGACATCTTATCTGCCTTGTTAACTGACACAAACCAATAAAAAGCACAGTTCTGTGTCATTCTGAACCTGTACAATTGCCCACCACCAGCACCAACAAGCTGTTAACAAAACCTCAAGCCCTAAACTTTGGAGTGTTGGGTACTTGTATTCTTTTAAGTCCCTCCTGTAATGTTTTGAGTAAAAGTATAATTGAGGTTTAGAGAAATCTGAAAATGACTGAAGAAAAGCAAGTTGGCTTTTGCCTCGCTCTCTCCAGGCACAGGTTCAGACTTAAAATCTCCACGTCCAAGCCTTCCCTGCAAAAACCTGCTCTTCATTGCTCAACTGCAGCAAACGTCAATTGGGTTTTAAGCGGACTGACGTTTGCTCCAACTGGGCTTTTAAAAGCAGGTTTTTGTAGGGAGAGCTCTGGAGCAGGAAAAAAAGTGTGCTTGGATACAAAGCCTTAAAGTGTGGACTGTGCCTGGAAAGTGCAGAGGAAAAGGAAATGTCCGTAAGCCCTAGGAGTAGGATACCACCTAGGAACGTTTTTAAGGAGGTGAAACATAAAAACGTTTCAGAAGCTTCCATGAGATTAATGGCTGCAAAAATATCCACCTCAAGTTGCTCTTCAAACATTCATGGCCACATGGATACTAGGGTAATGCACAACCTTACAGGATTTATGGAGATACATGCTTTAGATAAATGGAGCAGTAGACAATTACATGGTTGATTACATGTCTACCAAAGCATATGGACTACCATTAGGAATCACAGAGCAGTGGAGATTTTGAAATCTGCCACCCACCCAAAATGTTAGAAAGTTTTTAAAAAGTTGTAGTGAATAGAAATTGTGTTGAAATGTATTTTCAGTGCCTATGGAAAATCTAATCTTGAAGCAGAGAAAGAAAAGAGTATGAAAGCAAAGATTACTAATATTGCAACAATTATTTATTAAGTTTAAGTACAGCCCTTTCATCTGAAGACCACAGAGTAGTTTACAACATAAAAATACAAAATGATCACACAAAATACATAGCATAGCATAAGACCACAAGTAATCCCCTCCCACAAAAGCATTTACAAGGCCATAGACTGTTTAATCAACCAATGGCCTGGCTGAACATTTTCACCTGGTGCCTAAAGATATGTAATGAAGGTAACCAAGCAAGCCTCCCTGGGAAGAGCATTCCACAAATAGGGAGCCACCACAGAGAGGGCCCATTCTTGTGTTGCTACCCTCTGGATCCTAGTAACAGAGGTCACTACTATGGTGTCTACAAAGGAATTTTTTGTGGGGGAAGGTCATCATTACATTTTTCCTTCTTGTTCCCATATTGGGGGGAGTAACTGCAAAGACCAGATGATAATGGCATGGCTTTAAGCTATATTGTAACTGGAAGCTCACATTCTTGATTTTTTGTTCATATCAGATTGTCAACATTTATATGCACTACAGTCCAAAATGTTGTTGTGAAAAGATGTCATTAGTTTCCAAATGGAGTATCATTATAGCAGAATAATTACAATGTACTCAGCAGAACAGAATGCCCCGATATTGAAAATAATCTGAACAAAACAATGGAATATTACTCAACTGGGTTTTCAGTACATAGGGGCACTTATGATTAGCCTCACACACCAAGAAATTAGACAGAGAAATGAAAGTTTCATTCAACTATTATATTTTCATTAAAACATCACTGTATGATATTTCTTAATATACTACTAATTTGATCCTGCAATAAAACCATAGAAGCTAGGCACTGTAGCAGAAAAACCACAGAAGCTCAGAGTGACTTATCATGCTGAAATTTCATAATATAATTTCCACAAATTTTATAAAGTAATGGCTGTCCCTTTTCAACCTGATCCACATGTATAGAAGCAAATCTTTACTTCCTCTTCTAGAGTGTACTGGACTGGGGGGAAATCATTATCAGAAGTAAAATAAGAATATCCTCACAAATGTAAGTACAGTGGTACCTCATGTTACGTGCTTAATCCGTTCCAGAGGTCCGTTCGTAACAGGAAACCGCTTGTAACATGAGGTCTGCTTTCTCTAATGGCGCCTCCCGTTGCTGCCGCGCCGCCAGAGCGCAACTTCCGCTCGCATCCCGGGGCAAAGGTCGCAAAAAGGGGCATCTACTTCTGGGTTAGCGGAGCACGTAACCCGCAGCATTCATACATAACACGAGGTACCACTGTAGGTACATTTTTTTATTTAATGTTTCCTAATTTGAGGGTCATCTGAAGCAAACACATGAAGCTGGTGTTAACCATACTCCCCTCCCTAATGCAACTAATGTTGGCTAAAAATAGTGTGGTAACAGCCCTTCAGATCAAAATTAGCAATGGACAGGGGGCCCTCTGAACCCTAATACCTAAGCTGGGACCTTCAAAACTCAGCATTAATTCCTGGGCATACTGATGGTGAACATACAGACCTTTGTGATATGGATTATATGTGATGTCACACAGTATTTTTCAGATCTTCTGCTTTCAAGAAACCTTTCCATATTAGCCTGCTTCTTGTGAAACCGACATATTTCTTTCTAGAGCACCAGAGTACTGCAGAACACCCTGTGCTGTCTTCTAGGACACAGATAATGTGCACACAGAGTGCCTCCCAGGTTAGTAAGGACTCACTGTTGCTCTACACAAGCACATAACAAATTCCAGGAGGGAATAAAAAATGATGGAAAAGCTGTATTTTAGAGATGTGTTGTGCTATTAATCATACCCTCACTATGGGGATCCCTCTCCTCCCATATAGGTCCCAATGAACCTAGTGCACAGTTTGAAAAGCACTATAATAATGTACACATTAACTGAGCAAAAAACAAATCTACAACTACTATGTAGTTTAAAACAAATGCAGATTTCATGCTATTGCACTAACGGGATTTTATTAACCATTCAATTTTTTTACAGTGGTTTTGGCCACATTTTCCTCTGTATAATTTCTGACATGTTGATCAGCTCAGCAAGAGCTTAATAAAAGAAAACTGTGTTCATGCTGCTGAGGTCAGCACTATGAAAGTTCCATTGATAATACGAAGCACTTTTAGATTGGAAAAGACATTTTTTAATTACACAGACTACCATGAATTATTATTACTATTAGAAGCAGATATCCAGCAAAAGAAAACTGCACTTCATTATTTGTAGCACACTCAGATTGCTATTCTAATGCAAGATAATTTAAACTCATCCAGATCTGAACATTCATTTTTTAAAGCAAATACAAATACAATTACTATTAAACACTTATCCAGCATTCAACATTCAAACATATTACTTTATGTAACCTTTCCACTAAGAATATTGAGCAGTTGGCACAAGATCTTGATTTTGGTCATTAACATCTGCATCAAGAGTTCTCACATTTTCTACCATTAGGGCCTACCAGAAAATTATTAAGACCCACCAGACATAAACATGTTGTGCAGGGGCAGAAAATGGTGGCAGGTGGAGGTGGAGTCTAGCATAATCAGCTTCAGGTTACTGGCAGAATTTACTACTGGTAGCCAATATTCATCTTTGGAAATAGCTAAATTAATTGCCATAGCATTTTCCTTACAGCACAGAGTTTCAAAACTCAGCTTTCCTGAACATAAGTACAGACATTTGTTCTGGAGATATTTCCACATTTCATGCTGAATTTTCTGACTAGAAAAGGCTTTTTCTTTTATAGTTTCTCTTCCCACCCACACATGCCTCTCAAAGCACTTTTTACCCATCTCCTATAATTTCTTCTCCCATTTCCCCTTACACATTCAACTTGTACCTTAGCCCACCTACCCACCCAAACTGATGGTTTATTTCATATTTTCTGGTTCTCTTACATTCTCTGCTTCATCTTATCACACCTTTCCTCTCCCCTTCTTTTCTATTGGAGTTTGTGTACTTTGATAATGAATATTGACTTTTTAATAGCATTTTCTGTCCCCCCCCAACACATCCTATGTCACTTGCCCAACTGAGCAGAGGACCTTCCTCTCTCTCTCCCTGCTCCCCTCTGTCTGCCAGTCATCTTTACTCAGCATGCAAGGAGTTGCAGGTGCCGGCACTGGTGCAACTAGCTGTGGCATGGGTAGCGGGTGGAGCAGGCAAGTCATGAGTCACTGGACAGGCTGTGGCACAGAGGCACACTTCAAAGTAGCAAAGCCCCACTGGTAGGTTCCGGGCCCACTGTTTGAGCAACCCAGATCCAGACTAAGGGCAGTAATTAAAAAACACAGAAAAGCATCTAAGAGTGAAGCAAATATTCCAATAGAGTTTAATTTTATGGGTTAGGGAAATTCTAGCCCTTTCTTCTACAGCTGTGCATGGATGATTTTAACTACTCGGGCCTAAAGCAGACTCTTGATTTTGCATGTAAAAACACAGTTCTGAGAGAAATGATATGACATACTGTCAAAATGCAAACTTTCATGAAAGCAATTACAAATTATGCCATTATCTTCATGATTATTACTATTGTACAGTTTTGGTATCCTGATTTGAATCTCTGTAGTCCTGTGATCTGGTCTGAAGAATATACGGTACATTCTAATCTCCCTACATTCCATGTACTAACATTCTACTATTTTTTCCTAGTCACACTTAATCTTTGCAGCAATCTTGGAATAAATTGAAAAAGTGATTTCTGGCCACTATAGCATCATCTCATTCTTTTATGGAAATTGCAAAGTCCCTTATTTGCATGCAACCCCAATCATCAACCTGCTGTGGAGGCTGATTGGGGCTGGCCTTTCCTATTATACCAGTCAGTTTGACTTTAGCATGAGGACTGCAGAATTTCCCAGAAATATTAACTGCATTTCAATGGCAGTAAAATGCCTGGAGGGTCTTAAAGTACTATTATCTATTGCAGGGGATCAAGTACACAACAAAGGTGTTTAGTCATCCTATGCTTATTTCCTTTCTATACCTGTTTTCCTTCCAAGGTTTTAGTACAACTTTTTCTGTTTTTGTTCTATATCAGCTCTTCTTCCCTTTCTGAAGCTCTGCATTAGAAAATATATTATCTATACTGATAAAAACAGACCTGCAATTCCAGAAATCATTTTTTAAAAAATTGTAGGAGCTTCCCTTTAGGCAGCTCTCCCGCATGGAATCTTAGAAGTGTATTTAAATTCCCCAAATATAAAAAGTTGATTAACATGCAAAGTTGATTTCTGTATCCACTCAATTTTCTAGATTAATAATTGGAAAATGGTGCATAGAAAATATAAAATGCAGTGATGCTAATTGATGTAAACTAGTTTGCATGTTGTGTTCTTTTCGAAAAGGCCAATTCTCAGAGATGACCACAATTGATGTGGTAAAGACAAAGGGCAAACACATGTGGTACATGACTAGAGGCAAGACCTCAGTCAATCACTTCTCCCCAGCATGGGACTAACTTAGCACTTGGACAAGCAACTTCGCCCTTCACACTTCACACAGGCAGCAAACACTGCAGATTCATAAACTCTGGATTAGTTCACACACATGGAATTTTAGATTGTATCCAGCATTAGCCATACTCACAGTAGATCCATTGAAGTTAATGGACATGACCAATGTAAGGCCATGCATTTCAGTGGGTCCAGTATGAGAAGAACTTTATTAGTCACAACTCTTTATGTTTGGGTACGGCTACATAAGCATAAAATGCATGCATCTCTCACCAAGTCAGGAGTGCATTCATAAATTTTAATGCATGTCTTTCTAACGTAGCAGAAAGAAAAAGAGTAGGACCCTGTTTCCAAAAGGGACACAGACAGATATGCACACACATTTGTGCACAAAAACAGTTGACAGCATTGTGTACGATTTCTACTCAAATGTTATACTTGAGTGTAAAACATAACCCAAAAACATAACCTCCAGACTTGCTGAAACAGCAGGAGTTCCAGAAAGGGTAAACTGACTTCTACTCCAGCACAAAATCAAAACATGGTATTATACGGTATGGTAAGCAAATAAACAAATGTTAGGTTCCAGGTACACGTTTACATAAGAATAATTCAGCAACCCCTGGGCATAATTCAATGAAAACTGCAGATGAGAAAAATATTGGCACATCCATTTCCAAATATTAGTCTTTTAGCTTGAGATGTTCCAGTATTTGCTTTATGATTTAGGCCTCTCTTCGTTGCTAGCTTTCCAAATCTATGCATAAGCTTCACACCAATTAGTAATAATATTTATTTGCAATTTGTAGGACAGGTTCAATAAAAATTGCATTTGGCAAAAGCTGTAAATAACTTGCAAGAAAGTGGGAAGCATGGAAAAGTGGGAAGCCTTTGTTTTCTACTTTCAAAACTAGCTTATTAGTTTGTTTAAAAATATGGAACAATTTCCCACAAATTATTTATTATAGCTAAAGTGGCTGCTTATTAGATATTGCCATTCTACTGATTCAACATATGCTAACTTTGAATAGAACATTGGGGGGGGGGGACCAAGAGGAAAAACAAAAGTTAAAATTAAGAGAAAAACCTACAGTAGAAAATGCAACTTCTGCCACATTTAATTGTTTTTTCTAGATTATATGCTGTATATAAAAAAGAAATTGCTCCCATTTTTAAAATAAGACAAAATGAGTTTATGAGATTCTGCAGCCTCCTATTACAGCAGACTTTGGAAGGTGGCCCCGTGTGGAACTGGAAAGTTTTAAAATTAGTTCATGACACCATATAAAGGAGTCTACTGTTAAGAAAGAGACTCTTCCGAATGTTCAGGGTAATTTACACATGTGCTCAGTGTTTTCACATGCATTCACTGAGGATTTGAGACCCATCGGCTACCCTCATCTGGTTTATTTGGCCAATCAAAGCTGTTTCCCGGGGTGTGGGCACTTCTGACAGCTACTAAGAGCCACAGGTGAGAGAGCTGAGTACAGTGGTACCTCGGGTTACATAAGCTTCATGTTACATACGCTTCAGGTTACAGACTCCACTAACCCAGAAATAGTACCTTGGGTTAATAACTTTGCTTCAGAATGAGAACAGAAATCGTGCAGTGGCGGCACGGCAGCAATGGGAGGCCCCATTAGCTAAAGTGGTGCTTCAGGTTAAGAACAGACCTCCAGAACGAATTAAATACATAACCAGAGGTACCACTGTACAGGGTGGGAACCAAATGTGGACAAGCTACCCCCAAAAGGAGCATGACATGTCCCCCACCAAAGGTACTACCCCTCCCCTAACACCCCATAACACCATTTCCATTGAAACATAATATAAGAGCAGCCTTCTGGATCAGGCCAATGACCTGTCTAGTCCAGAATCCTGTTCTCACAGTGATCAACCAAATTCCTGTGGTAAGAAGAAGCAGGACCTGAGCACAACAACACTCTCCCCACCTATGATTCACAGCAAGTGTTATTCAGAGGCTTGTTTGGTTAGACTCATAATATCCCTTTACTGTAACTTACGCTGACACAATGATACAAAAGCAATGTTTACATTAGAAATAAAACAGAGCTGAGTTGAAACAGACCTACTAACTCTGCAACCTTGTTTGCAGGATGTGAAGAAAGCTTTTTATCAGTGCTCCCAAGGAGGACACAGTATAAGCAGTACCTTCCTATCTTCCAGTACTGTGCTAGATTGCAAGGAGAGTTCTTCGGTAACCTAAACAATACAAGGGCACTTACCAGTCTTCTAGCACTCTGTTGCAGCTCAGCACCAAAGATAGGAAGAACCACCTGGATGCTAGGCAACCGGGTAACTCCTCCAGTCTTACTGAACAAGCAGCATCTCTATATTGCCTAGGAAACCAAATGAATCTAGCTATCTTCCAGCACAGCAAGCGAGAACAAAAAAGTGCTAATTAATAGAGCTGTGAACAGCCACAAAAGAAATGAATTTAAGGTATATTTGGTTTGGGGGTGGGATGGGAAAGAAAAGAATAATTGTAGATGCTACAAGTTTCTTGTGAGCTATATTTTGGCTTAGCTTTAACATAACGCACTGTAACGTGATATTTGGATTACATGGGTATTTGGTTAGCATGTAGGGGTATATATACAAAATCCTGCTTGATGAAATTCCTAGATACACAAAGGGTTATTTAGTTGACTAGACAGGGTGTCAGAACCACACACACCTTACCTGCCCTCTCTCCCCTTGCTTTTTCTTACTGTTCACCTTTTAGTTTATGTTATTGTCTAAAGGAAATTGATATATATATATAGAGAGAGAGATCATATGGTGCTGAACAGTGTTCCCCAATGAAGCATTTATTTATTTAAAAGCATTTATGAACACCTTAATATTTCAAACCTCTCTGGCACATCACATTTGTGCTATCTAGTCATGCAACATTTTACATTCCATGTGGCTTGAAGTGTGAGGCTACATTTTAGATTTGGAGACTATGGTTGAAAGGACAGCTGCAAAACAAAGGGAGGGGTTAACATTTATGAAGAGAGCGGTTAGAAAACATATGGAGGGAAATGTGATGGTCATATCTGAACAGTATGATTTGTCAACTGGATTTACACGCTAAACCTGTGAAATCTTGGGCATCTCAACACTATCAGGTTTTGTGGGAGGGATTAAAATACATACTGTAAATTTAGCTTTGTGCAATTAAAGTGGATTAAAGTCCCCTGATGCAACAAATGGACTTCTTGCAGTTAGAAAAATGACAGGGAAATGCACTAAAAACTATAGGATAATTATTGATGGGAAGATGTACAGCCACTACATAAACAATCAGGACGACTGCTCATTGTCACAACTACCCCAGAAACAAATCAGAATGTTCAATACTCAGTAGTGAGCCTCTGCATAAGGTTTGTGAACTCAATAAACAGGCCATTTGAAAGAGCCCACTGAAAGCTTACGTATCTGGGGGAGAAAGGTTGACCTGTAATTTGCTCCCTGATTAGTTTCCACAGAGACTCAAACACAGCAGATAACTAGGTATCTCACTTCATAAACCACTTAACAGCTGTCAATTTAAAGAGCCCAGGATTCTGAACCACACTTGAAGATGCATATTGCTTCTATTTCACATATGTCATTCAGAAAAGAGCTATATCCATTCAGAAAAGAAGAGCTATATCGATGACATAGCCACTGAGACAGAAAGTCAGTCAGCACTGACCATTCCCTCTAGAAGTTCCAACCCCTGCAGCCCATATATGCCCATACCTTCACCAATGCCAGAACTAATGTCAGTAGAATTCAGTTATTTTCATATCTGTAAATCACATCTAAAATTGTACTAAAATCAATATATACTAAAAGGCTTTCATATAAAAAACATACAAATGGGACTTTCATCAGATATTGCAGGTGATCAATTAACTTAAATTCAAATAAGTTTATTTCACTCCAAAACTGCAAGCAAGTTGTGGCGGGTGTGGCAGTTTGACCTATTAAACAGTTGATAGAATTGTAATAGCAATTTCCCTAAGGAAACACAAACACATGATGAAACTATTCTAAAACAGGGAGAACCTACAGGAGGTAGGGTGGTTTGGAAGACTGGATGTGAAGTCTGTCTGTCTTGCATCCTCTTGCTTGACTACATAAAAGATTGATGGATATGGCCATAAAATGTGATGCATGAAATCACAATCTGTAGAATTATACGAAAAGCTAGATCCATGTGCTGAGCTACCCTATAAATTATGCAGGCACAAGGAATTTCTTAGTCTATGAGATTTTAATTGCTTCAGTGCTCCACAATCCTCCTCCCCACCCCACCCCTCTCTCTCTCACACACATACATATAGCTCTTAAAATAATTGTACCTCCTCTGTGGATAGCCTCCACAACCTCCAGGCCCTAGCCACCTCTTCATTTTCTGAAGACACATGATATTACACTAGTCTGCAAATTAATATTAGCTGCCAGGTTTCTAGCTTGACAGAACTGGAAGTAATCTGGGGTAGTCAGTCAGTGAGCCTGACAACTATAAGGAATTTATCTGAGCATGACTACTGGGTGAAAATGTGGCACATCCCCTACTTTCTATGATTTTTATAGAAATACACACCAAGATCTGTAGCTGCAGCAAACAGGAGATGGAAGAGCAGGGAAAGTTCATTCCCTATGTTTCTTTCCCATGCCTCACCTCTCAAAACAGGTTGCTTTGGGGATCCTTGAGTTTTGGCCAAGTCTGAAGCTTCCAGAGTGCCATGCTTCCTTCCATAAGTGTCAGAGGCAATGTTGTCTACCTTCACTATATGGAAACAATGAAAGCCAGTTCCTTTATTATTGCTTAGCTTTGGCAGATGGGGCACTGGGATAAAAGGAAATTGTTCTTCTTGCTTGGTTCCCATTTTGCTACTTCAAAAATATTGTGTTCCCCACCATTCAATAATTCATCTGAGCCATACAAATTGTGGTACAAATAAATGCCCTAATACAGCATGATAGGTCGCCCCATGCTTTTAAAACATGCAACAACAAACCTGGAATTTCTTTAAGTTTTAGCATTACCTACTTCCTCTGGTCCATGCCATTTTACTACTCTGCTAATTCCAGAAGAAAAGGAAAAGCATCAAGTAGTTCCATAGTATTGGTTTTTATTCAATTTACTTAATGGGCACTTAATTTGTAGGTTGACATCAATTATAGCAGAGGACAAATGGGAAAGTATAATTTTTCAGGCAATTATTTATTTAAACAGAACATCCAGGCTTCTAATTTTAAGGGTAGGAAAGACTTGGGTGTGAGATCATTAGTGTTCTATATCAAGTTTATGCAGTAGATATTTTTAAATGCTTTTCTGCATTTGCCACATCTGCAACCTAGCAATGGTACGGTTGAATGACTGAATTAATTAACTTTATCTTCCCTATGCAGAAGGATTCTTCTGTTTTGAGCATAGGCAAAGTGAACTCTATCCCAATGAAATGAGGTGTGATCATATGAACTGGGTGAATTAAATCAGAATCATTTCAGTGTTGAAAGCAATTTTTAATTCCATACAAATAACTCACAATGTAAAAAGCAGGAGGGAGGGTAGATTGGGGGAAACATTAGTATTGCCCAAAGAATTTAGGTCACCCTCTTCAGAAGGATGTGGTCATGCATTACTCTTTCAGAACTATATTTTAACAAATATTGAAATAAAAGATTATGATGGGACCAGCAAACATTATATGCCTAGGACTCTTCCACTCAAAAGTGTGACTTGAGGCTGATCCCTGATCAGTAAAGATCAGTAAAGGGAGACAGGGTAGAAAGAGAAATTCTACCAGACATTTAACCACTTGAAGGATTCTCTGCTTGAGACAAACAGCAGCAAATAAGCCCTAGTTTCAGTTGAACAAAGGAATAAAGTCATTCAGCATATCTTTTAAACTTTGCACTTCCCATCACATCAACCTGAGTTTGACTTTTCTAAACCACTCCTCAGAAATAATCCTTGAGCAGAAAAAGCTACCCTTTTCAATATGTGCCATGGATCAGATATACAAGTGAATAACATGCTTATTATGCTAAACATGAGCCTAAGAATGTTTCCGCTTGCGTTCAATATGGCTCATTTGCATCTGTCCTGTGGGAAAGAAAAAAGGAGGAGGAGCAAATACAACACGAAGGCCTGCTCCAGTTGGCTTTCTCAAACCAACACAGGGCCAATGGCCAGTGGGAACGAGAGAGCAACACAGACAGGCAAAGACATCAGGGTTTGCTCTGACTGTGTGCTCCACCTTCTGTCATCACAGGGCTAACTTTACATTTTATATTAATCATTCATTTGAGACTGGTATGATCATCCAAGTTGGATGCTCATCCAAATTGCCTTTCTTGTGGCTGAATTCTGTGCCATTCCTTCAGCTTGTCTTGTATGATGATTCTGTTCTAGGAGCAATGTCTGATGTAGTAAAATTAATGTTCTATAGAAATCTTGTCTTGAGGTAAATAAATGGCTGCTTTGGACCCCGAACAAAATATTCTGCTTTGGTTGCAGACATAAACCTCTTGCTTCAAAGAACTAAATAGGGGTTAACTAGTAAAGTGGAATAAATATATATCTGGTTTTCTTAGAGAGGGAATGAATGTCTGACATGTTTATTTTGAAAATTTCAGATGTTTATTTAAAGTGCCTAAGGTGTTGAATTTTTCATCACATTTTTCTTTTAGACTTTTTATAGGACCAAAGAGGTAAACAGTGCTCAAAACTATTTTTTCCCAAGTCTGCAAAGAATGTTATTGCACTTGCATAGCATCTATGATGGAATTTTTTTAGCTCAGCAGATTGAGGAAACAAAATAGGCAAGGACTACATATTCAGCATAAATAAAACTGAATAGCCTAATAGTCTAAGGCATCAGTCTTTTATCCATTTATTTGGGAGTAGTTCTCAATGAACTCAACAGGACTTACTTCTGAGAACAGGATAATGATGCAAGACATTCAGGAAATGTTCCAGGAGGTCCTATTTTCTAAAGAAGGACCATAGCTCAGTGCTGGAGCATCTGTCTTCCATGCAGAAGGTCCCAGTTTCAATCGCTGGCACCTCCAGGAAGGACTGGAAGAGACTCCATCTGAAAAGCCTGGAGAGCTGCTACCACATAATTTAGATGATACTGAATTAGATGGACTGATGGGCCTGACTTGAATTAAGGTAGCTTCCTATGTTTCTAAGGCAAGAAGAGGTACAGTATATGTGAAATTTCTTTTCATTTGCAGCGCAATTTTATGATAGAAAAGAAATTAGTCACCTAGCACAAATGAATGTTAGATTTCTAATCTTTTAAATTCCAAATTATGACAGATATTAAAGTGCTCATGCTTCAAAACAAAATTAATGTACAATTCAAACAGTCATTCATACAACATGCAACAGTCTTTAATAATATCTAAATAGCATAAGAGTGAAATATTTCATTCAGAAAACGCAACACAAATACCAGTTTCTTTAAAATGCTATTTTCATGAGTGTGTGTGAACAAGAAAATATATTTATCTCCAGGGTCAAATCCATGATATGAAGGAAACTGCACCTGATTTACCTATTACATGAGATATCTTGAATTTGTATGCAGACAGTGGTGATTATGGTAGGTGAGTCTTGTATTAGGGAAGATTTCCACACACCATAAACTTACAAACTTGCACATAAACACGATGTAACTAAATTTTCTCTATATTTACACATCTGAATACAACTTAATCTAAATAAGCACAGGACGGCAGCCTTAGTGTTTGGCTATAAACTTTGTCATATCATTGCATGCACGTGACATGGAGTCACTGGGTTTTATTAAACAGCAGAGAACCACAAGTTTGGCCAGAAAGCATAAACCAATAATCCATATGAGTGTTGACAGCATTTTTAAAAAACCCTTGCAACTGATTTCTATCTTGTTGATGTTTTTCCTGAACAGTAGAAGTGTGTCATCTCTCCCCAACCTCCTCTTATTACTTCTCAGGAGACCAGCTGACATTTGAGTAGATCTGCTTGAAACAAGCCTGGAAAGACTGTAGTGTCCCCTTCCAACTTGGAGGAAGTGTGTAATTGGCTGCAGGCTGGACTATAAAGCCACAACACTGCTGGAGTCAAGTTTAGCATGTGAGTAGTGTGGGCTGCTTTTCTCTGCCAACACATCATTGCTATTCCCTGTTCCCAGGATCTACTGTCCAAGGCAGCCATCTCAATCTCTCAGTGGTAGGGCCAATCCTGTAACTTATCTTAACCTGGTGGAATTAAATGTACTCTCTCTGCCAGAAAATTGTGCCACGTGTAGCATCAAGGAAAATGATTTTTATTTCAAGAGAAAACATTTGTGGGGAGGAGGGGTGTTCAGCAAACTTAAAAGGTTTCAAAATATATCGTCCTTTTATTATGTTAACTAAAACAATACCTCCAGGGGAAAGTTGCTCTTTTAAAAAGGCTTAAAAAATATTTTTTAGAAAAATGCATATTCATGCAGTAACAATACTCTTTGAAAAGCTAGTCTCTGTGCTCTTGGCTAGGTATCTTCATTGTATTTCACACCTAAGTATGAATGATGAAATAGCAGGATTTGATCATGTTTTCAGTAAATTTGGGTTGCTGTTCTTTAAAAGAAAAAAGATATATGCACGTTGGGAAGATTTTGGAAAGTCATAAGAGCATAAGAAGAGCCATCTTGTCTAGTCTATTGTTTTCAAAGTAGCCAACCAGAGACCCACAGAAAGCCCCACATGCAAAATGTGAGTGCAACAGCACTCTCCCCCACCTGTGATTCTCAGCAACTGGTATTCAGGGATATAATGCAAGAAGAGCTATAGCTCACTGGCAGAGAATCCGCTTTGCATGCAGAAAGTTCTAGCTTCAATCCCTGGCATCTTCAGGTAGGGTTGGGATCTGAAACCCTGAACAGTCAGTGTAGACAGTACTCAGCTAGACAGACCAATGGTCAGTTTCAGGGTAAGGCAGCTTCCTGTGTTCCTGTTGCCTTCAACTGTAGAGACTGAACATTGACATCCTTACTACTAGCCACTGAGAGCCTTATCTTCCATGAATTTGTCTAACTCTCTTTTAAACCCTCTAAGGTGGCAGCCATCATCACTTCTTGTGGAAGCAAATTCTATACTTTAACCATACACTGTGTGAAGAAGAACTTTGTTTCGTCTGCCCTGAACCTTGCAACATTTGGCTGTATTGGGTGTCCCCAAGATCTTGTATTATGACAGAGGGAGAAAAACTCTACCCAGCTGCTCTTTTGGTTGCCTTTTCCTGAACCTTCTCCAGCTCTACACCACCACACACAGTAGTCTGCATATGGTTACATCATATATTTGTTCTTTCCTAATGACCCCTAGCATAGAATTCCCATTTTTTCACATCCGCTGCACACTGTGTTGACACCTTAATCAAATTATCCACCACATCCCAAAAGTCAGTCCTGGTCAGCCATTGTCAATTCAGACACCATAACTGTATATGTGAAATTATATATGTGCATTACTTTACACTCCTTTACACTGAACTGCATTTGCCACTTTACTGCTATCATGTCCCTGCAGGCCTTGCCAACCGATTTCCCTGCCTGTATCAGCTTCTCCAGGTCAACTATTTTGGCCTCAAAGGAACTAACCTGTTTCCTGAGAGCTAGGAGCTCACTGCCCCAAGCACACACCCATAATTTCTATCCAGCAGTCAGTCATACATGTGACTATCATACCTTTAAAAGTTAGTAAATACCAGACTTAACTACTGTAAAATGTTTGCATGGAGAGCTTGTTTATCTGCAAACACATGAGTGTTTGTAATTTGCATATTAGAAGTCGTGAAAATGTGAGCAGAAAGAGAGGAACTGAAAACATTATGGAGTCCCAGAACTTCTAGTTCAAACATTGCACCCATATGTATCACTTAGCTAAGGAATAATGCATGGATTCAAAGCCTCAACCACATAAGGAATACTTTGCATTTATATAGCACTTGATTTTTTTGCAGTTCAACTTGATTCACATAATTCCATGTGTGTGATTTTTACAGCCATCCTGTAAAGCAAAACAACATTCTTATGTCTGTATTACGCGTGGGTGGCTAAGACAGAAATAATAGATTGTCCAGGACCAACTAGTAAGTGCCTGGTAGAAGCAAGGCTCAACCTGTATTATTATTATTATTATTATTATTATTATTATTATTATTATTATTATTATTGTTATTATTATTATTATTATTATTATTATTTGAATGAATTATTATTTATTATTGGTATTTCATTCCTATCTATTCCTATTTATCTTTTTATAAAAAGAATATACTCAAGGCAATATACTCAAGGCAAACAGATACATAATAAACCCAGGTATGAAACATCAATTAAGCACAGCCTCCCTGAACTTAAAAAACAAAATTATTCCTGATCCTCAGTTCAGTACAGCTAAGCTATGGTGAAGATGGTCTCAAATAATTTGTGAAGTGTGACTAGATAAGTTAGTTCTAAACATGGGGGGGGGTTTACATCAAGAGTGGCTGTTCCCCTCTTAATGTGGGCACTGTGAGAGCAAGCACAGAAGAGTAGAATAACTACATTGGAGTCACATAGTGGACATACAAAAACAGCTTGAAAACAAAGCTTTGGCTTTGTGTCTTGGCCAGACTACATCTCCAAAAAGGCCTGGAAATTTAAAGATCCAGGACCACAATCTTTCGCCCCAAGAGGTTTGGATCCTCTGTATATAGTGCAAAACCTTTAAAATAAAATAAAATAGACCCTCTTTCCATGAATTAAACTGCAATAAACTAAGGGAGTACACAAAGGGTCAAAGTCAAAGGTCAAAGTCATTTATAAAGAGCTCATATCCATTACACAGTTATGTGATACATCAGAATAAAATGTCAGTAAATATTGGATAGCATGCATGCATTTGCCTATGGGCTTTTTGAGAGGTCACAAAAGGTGAGATGCTGGCCAGAGACTGTAGTATTTGGAAGGCAAATGGAAAATAATGATAGCATGGACTGAGTCCTCCCTTGTCTTATGTCAATAGGAAGGTCTAGAAATTTCGTGATAAGTCAACCAGGAAATTCCTGTGTGAAATCTGGCAGAAATGCAAAAGTCTAATTTCAGTCAAAGGGCAACAGACAGTCCCAGGGAAGTGTGGCGAAGGATGCAGAATTGTAGAAGCATGCACCAAACAAGCTGCCGGGGAATGTCAAGCAATTCAATCCTACAATTAGTTCCCATGACACTACTTCTACATGCAGTAAACTGATAAGTGTCATTTTGTTGTCTGCAGCAGAACCGTTATCATGGATTATTCCTTCATATGATCTCACTCTGCAAACCAGAAAAGGAAGGAAGCAATATGGAATATGTTCATCTGGGACATAGGTAATCAAAGAAACCAGCTTATTCAGAAGAAAAGCTGCTTGTGTGAACTGATGCCACAAGATGTGAAAGTACAAAACCACTTATAAAAACAAAGTTCAAACAATAAATATTGTTAAGCATCTAGACAGACAGTAAAGAAGAAGAAAGCACAGAATACCACACTATCAAAGTTTCCCAAGTAGCAAGTTATGGCGAGTGCATTAAAAGTGCCTGTAACAGAAAGTGAACACTTAAGGAATCAGGAGGAAATGGTGGCATAACAAAACTGAGGGGAGGCAGGGGGAGAGAGATAGATAAAATCCATTTGTTAAAAAATTGCATGCACAACATATATAAAGGACAAGTAGCCTTGAATTCGGCTAAAAGACTGATAAAATATTAATGCACTTTCTGAAACTGTGTCCTTAAGAGACAAGTGTATCTTTTAAAAGGGAAATGATACAAGCTGCACACATGTTTTTCCAAAAAATGCAGTACTCGGAGACAGCCACTGCGGATAGAGAAGTGCTGTATCACTTTGCATTGTGTTAAGTATATTAGAAAGACTGTATAAAAGCAAAAAATGAAATACTCATTGCATGAAGAATTTCATGTTGCTGACATGACAGCAAAGGCAAAGCTGCAGGAAAAGTTTTCTTATTATGTGTGATGGTTCTTGCATTAAATAAATATCCCTTTTCACATAGGAGTCCCCTTTCATCCACATATGTGGATAAAATTCAAACAGGAGAAGCCTTTTTACTTTTTTAAAAAATATATAATTTTTATTTATTTTCCATTTAATATTATACATTCACATCATTATTATCCACTTCACCGCTTTGGCTCTTTACAGCCTTTTTACTTCTAATCTTCCCTTTCTCTCCCTGGTGGCCGCTTGACATTTCAGCTCATAACAGGGCTTCTGGGTGATGTGGTCACTAGATGTTTGCCAATTTGATTAACAGGCTTATCCAAAACAGGGGGACTGTGTATAAGTGGGAACTCCACACAAGGTAGCAACTGTCTCGTTCTGAAAGTTTAAGTGGTAAATGTTTCTCTGGAATTTGCATGCATGTATTTGGAACCATGAGATAATTTGTAGGGGGAAAATGTAACATTCACTTAAAGGTAAAGGGACCCCTGACCATTAGGTCCAGTCATGGCCGACTCTGGGGTTGCAGCGCTCATCTCGCTTTGTTGGCCGAGGGAGCCAGTGTACAGCTTCTGGGTCATGTGGCCAGCATGACTAAGCCGCTTCTGGCGAACCAGAGCAGCGCACAGAAACGCCGTTTACCTTCCCGCCGGAGTGGTACCTATTTATTTACTTGCACTTTGAGGTGCTTTTGAACTGCTAGGTTGGCAAGAGCAGGGACCGAGCAACAGGAGCTCACCCCGTCGCAGGGATTCAAACCGCTGACCTTCTGATCGGCAAGTCCTAGGCACTGTGGTTTAACCCACAGCACCACCCGTGTCCCTAACATTCACTTAGCTTCATGTTAACACAGTAAATATTTGAAACTGAAACCAAAAAGGAATCCAAGAGCTATTTTATTTCAAAGAAGATGTGAGAAGACTGCAGAAATAATTCTCACATTATATCTGGAGTTAACACAAGCAGGATAGTTGGTAAGACCAAGATCTAAAATTAGCGAAATCAGGACAATTAAGAAGACATAGAAGAGTCAGCTAAGGCACAAACTACATTACAGGAAACAGCATACAGAAGACATGAGTATGTCTAGCCTCGAATACTCTCTCTTTCCCCACCCTCTTGAGGCTAAGGTGGAAAGACTGGAAGCTGCCACTTTCATTTAACTACAGTTAAATGATTATTGTTATACCACAATCCCCAATCTGGATGACATGGGAGAATGTAGTTAACTAAATGCAGAAACAAAATGGTCTGGCATGTTAGGGGTGGCATGGAAAGTGCATGAGCCCAAGAAAAAGCTAGGTTCATTCATGTAGTGCTAAACCATGGTCTGGTGTTACAGCCAACAATACCACTTTGGCATTGTTAGATCATTTCTCTCCAGGAAAGTATAGCAGAAAAATACACTTCATTACCACTCCATCATCCAAGTAAGTCACAAATATATATTACCAAAAGGCAGCGGGGCAGGAAAAAGAGGGAGATCTGCCAATACCCAATATTATTCCTGCATGAGGTGGAACATTTTAACTTGTATCCTACATACCAGTACATTTAAAATTGGGGAAACGGGAAGAGATAGAAAAATAAGGCATGCTGGAGTTTTGCTTGAAAGTTAACTACTCTAGACTATTAAGTTTACTAAGTTTTTAAAACAAAGCAGCTAAGAATGAACCACTCCTCATATACTGAGCTTGAAAACGACTACCTAACATGCTGAGACAAAATCAAATGAGCAGACTCATCAGTTTGCCAAAGAAATCTTTAGCTATTGCCATGAAAGTATTTGTTATTGTGATATTTTTAAACGTTTTAATTTGCATATTTTTTAAATTTTCTGTACTTGGACCTTACTACAAACTGTTTTGAACAGTGTTTAATGATTAACAATGCAATCTTATGCATCTATCTTCAGAAATAAGTCCTACTGTGTCCAATGTGGTTTACTTCTTAGTAAGAGTGTCCAGGATTGCTGCCTCAATATATAAAATGGAGCAGCTGGTGTGAAATTTAAAATGACAACATGAACTTAAAATGCTTAACATTATTGTTACTATTATTACTATGAGTTTGTAACCATGTTTTAATCAGATTGGGAGATATGAGTAGACGTCTAAGCTTTTATATAATTGGGGCAGCCACGGAAAGAGGGAGACAGTTTGATTCATCTTTCCATCTACTCATCCTGCTTTATGTAAGACATAAGGAAAGCTACACTACCAAGCCGAGAAGATGAGGCTGTATGAAAGTCTTAAAAACACTATTATCCTAAATCAGTGTTTTTGATTAATTTGAATTTATCCAGGACAGGTCAAACACTTGCTCTAGATATAATTTAATTCAGGTTAATGAGAACCAGTAAGGTTACATTGATCTTGTCATGCTCAATACAGAAAAAGGGCTTATTTCAGTTAATTGTGTTTAATGCTCTCAGGCCAGATTCTTTGCACAAGGGACTTAGATCCGTCTACAATCAGAATGATTTGTTGCTACCAGATTTCCTACATTGCCTGAAGATTTGTACTTACTTTGACCATTACCCAAAATGTAAGGAAAAGAGGAACCTACCATTCCTCTTAGTGCCCTTGATTATAATTCATCCTGTAAGATATTTTTATTATTCCTTCTATTCAACCCGTGAATAGGAAACTATTTGACAATGGAACCTTAGAAACAGAAAACTGCTGAAATTTTGTTTGCATGGCCATGAGCGAACTCGTATAGTAGGGTGTGTAATCTGTCTCATTAATTAACTTGATTCTATTTACTTCACTGTACCAGCAGAGTACTATGACTGAACAGCCTCATCCTATAGGTCTGCTAAAGTTCAAACATAAAAGCTTCCAGTAACACTTTGTTTATGCTTGCATTTAACCAGCAGAATGAATGAAGTGTTGGATAACTGATTTACACACACACACACACACACACACACATACACGTTTAATTAATTCCCATCACAGAGGGAAAACTTATATTGTGGTAAAGGCATAGGACTTTCACGTTCCTGAGAAAGTCAAGCTTTCAAAGAATTTACATTCCTGATAATATTTCTGTGTCACTTCTCTGCTTGAACTATTTCTACACAACATACCTTAATGGAAATCTCATTACTGAAACTGCCACCAAAATACCGTATTTTTCGCCATATAGGGCGCACCGCCCCATAGGACGCACTTAGTTTTTTTTGGGGGGGGGGAATAAAGAAAAAAAATTATTTCCCCCCCAGGTGCGGGGCTGGCGCGGGGGAAGCCCGAGCTTCCCCCAATCCCAGCCCCGAGAACAGCCTGCTATCCGCAAGCTTAGGGAGGCCAGCGGTAAGTCGCACCGGTCTCCCCAGGCTTCGGAATGCAGGCAGCTCTGCGCAGCCATCGGGAGGTGGGCGTGACTTCGCGCCCCGCTCCGGATGGCTGCGCTGAGCTGAGCTGCGCTCGCCCCGGGACAGCAGGCAGCTCTGCGCAGCCATCGGGAGGCGGGTGCGACTTCGCGCCCCGCTCAGGATGGCTGCGCAGAGCTGCGCTCGCCCCGGGACAGCAGGCAGCTCTGCGCAGCCATCGGGAGGCAGGCGCGAAGTGGCGCCGGTCTCCCGAGGGTTGCGCAGAGCTTCCTGAAGCCTGGAGAGCGAGAGGGGTCGGTGCGCACCGACCCCTCTCGCTCTCCAGGCTTCAGCGAAAGCCTGCATTCGCCCCATAGGACGCACACACATTTCCCCTTCATTTTTGGAGGGGAAAAAGTGCGTCCTATAGGGCGAAAAATACAGTAATCTTCTGACAAGAAAAGGATTACTTGGCCCAGCGATTTAGTGCCATTTGGGCCCACCTTATAACAAAGTCCATTTCCAATTCTTGAACTCCTAGCAACTCACACCACCATGCAATACTTATGTGCAATAAAATATCAATTTTGGAATATTTACATAAATTCTATGGCCCCAAATGGGTCATACATGCTTAGTAAACATATGCTGGTTTTCACAGTCATATATTGGTTCCATTAAAACCAGGTGATTATCAGTTTCTTTATTGCTTTCCTTTAATTAAAATTTGAACAAAAATTATCTTGTAATTACACACTGCTCATTAACAATCAGATATCACACAATATACGTAAAAAAAACCCTCTACACGTGCATTTTAAATCAAAGTAACCTTGTCTGAAGAGCTCTTATTTATTCTGCAATATCATTACATACAAGATGAAGAACTATAAAACATTTCACTATTCACTGTAAGGCAGCTTACAGTTAAAATAGAAGCAGCTATAATCATGGGGGAAATCAATCATTAAAAAATGATTAAACATAACATAGATCTATTAAAACACACAAAACACTACAATAAAAACATCACAACACCAGCCCATTCCTTAAAAAGAGTCAATTCGCACACATCTGTTGGAACAAGAAGTCTTCCCCCGCTGGAAGGACAACAAGGAGGGAAGCCAGACTAATCTCTCTAGGAAGGGGGTTTCAAAGTTTGGGAGCAGCCGATGAAAGTAAAGTTGGACAAATATATATCTTCCTTTCACACTGTTCTGCAACTCCCAGAATCAATGTTAATTAAAAGGGATGAAACTCCTTGGAAAATCTGGTTACTTCAAAATCTGAATCTATCCGTTTACAAATCTTCAGTTGTGTGGCTAGCAGACCTTCAAAGTCTGTCAGAAAAGAGGAGCTGAGCCAGTAACTTGTCAAGGTATTCTGCCAGGAGATGAGCCTGATTAACTATAAGTGCTGACTCAGAGGTGTTAAAGATCTCCTTTTTAACATTAGTCTTTTCCTATCCCAATTTCCAATTAGTTCCTGATTGCTACAGTGGTTTAATCCTGAAACCTGCTGAGCTATCTCTTTTTTCAAAATCTGCTTTTAATGCTAATCTGCACTGTAGTACTGACAAGCGCTCTCAAGTTCTGTGTTAATTTTATTCATAAATACAGTGGCCTAGACCAAGGTCAGTATATAATGAAGCAAGTAACATGTTCAGCAGCAAACAAAATTAAGCAGTTTTAAAGAGAAAGCTCTTACTTGTTTGCCATAAAAAGCTAAACATATTCTGTTCCTTTGCTTTGATAAATCAGCAAATTACAAGAAAAAGTAGCCTTGGAACAATTTATTCAATGAGTAGTCTACCTTCTGGAGCCAGGCCAAGGCATTTTCTGTCTCAGGTAAATGGCAAGATACCCTCCCCACATTATGTAAAACAAATGGAATACCAGTTGAACCTTACTTCAACATTGTTGATGGAACAGCATCCTCCACTGTACCCAAAGGCGGCAAGCTATCTTAGCCGGCTGACAGCAATGTGGAAAATAGTACAAATCTAAACTTTCCAATTCAGCTCTGATATTCACATGTGCCAAAATGGCACAATACTTGCAACTAGTCAACAGGTGTACCAGGCTTAGTAACAGAGATTATTTTTACAGAAGCAGTTTTCAAATCTATGGTCATTAGCTGAAATTCAGTCAATGAAAAGGATGGGAGGTAGGAAGTCAGATAATTTAAGGGGCACACAAAATATACCCCAAGATATAGGAAACAGAAGAATCTGGCATGACTCACTGACTATCATGCCAGAAAGATAAAGCAGAGAGTTTGATACCTGAGCTACCACCGTTTTAAGAAATTGTTCAGGACTACAGAGCTTAGGCAATAACTACTATTGTAAATAGGAGTGTCTTCAAAAGCCAGCAGACAGCCAATATTGATGAGGCCTCTTGTATTCTAGAGTTCCCAAATACTGGTGCTATGAGTGAAAAAGCCCACCTCTGCATTACCCCAAGGCAACCATCATCAGGGCATGGGAACACTAACTAGGTTCCATTTGTTGATATTAATGCCCTTATCAAGCAGTAATTATAAAAGCAAACAGCAGCTGTTAAAAATAAAATCCAGTACAACACTTTAAATAAATAACAAATGTAATTAAAACAATAAGTGATATAAAGTAATAGAATCCCAGCACAGCTCTTTACAAAGCCCATTTAAAACATAATAAAACATGGACCATGTCCCCATCTTTAGTGCCTGCCAATCTATCGATGGCAGGTCTATGAGCAGGGACTCTGACACCAATCCTAAAGGCTAGGCAGGTTCGTAACCAATCCTTCAGATGGCCTGGTCCCAAACTCCTTAGGGCTTTAAAAGGTCAATACCATACTTTATATTCGGCTCAGAAACAAGGCAGACAACTTGCATGTGTTCCAAATGCTTAACACCAGCAAGAATCAGGTGGCTGTATCATGTACGAGTTGTAGGTTCCAACCCATTTTCCAAGGCAGCCCATGTAGGGCATGTCACAATATTCTAGATGTAACCATTGTCTGTTGGCATCTGTCTTGGGAGACAATGGAGGAGTGCGCCTTTGGGGGTGAGGTCAAGATGTTAGATGGTTGTAGCCATGGGCATAGCCAAGAGAGGACAGGAAGGACAGCTGCTCTTTCCTAAATGAATAAAAATCTGAGGTTCTGCCCCCGCCCTAACAAAAATCCTGCCTATGCCCATTGTTGTAGCTCCTTCTGTGGCTGTTGAGATTGATGTGGGAGAGGACAAGCTTTGTTGCATCTGGGGCAGATGAAGGAGTCTAGTTGTACTGCTGCAGATGCACCATGGCGTTTCTTCTCTCTGTGCTCCTCCCAGCGGTCATTTCTCCTCTGGTATGGAAACACAACTTGACTGTCTCCAGGCACTGCGGTTGTCTGCAAGGGATTCCCACATGGCAGGGTTGATCTTGCCAGCCTTCAGGTAACGTTTGCAGACATCTTTGTAACTCAAGAGTTTGTCTGCCAATTGGCGTGGTGCCAGAAGCCAGCTCCCCATAGAGCATGTCCTTGGAGATTCTGCCATCTTCCATTCTGTGGACATGACCAAGCCAGTGTAGATGTTGTTGAGACAAGAGTGTGAACTTGCTGGGATATATATATATATATAGCAGGACATATGTAACTGAGGCATGGGCCGCTTTCTCCAGATAGGGCATATCAGCAAGGAAATGTTTCAGCTGTCTTCTGAGATATAATGAATAGTATTCAATCTGCAGGTTTGGCCTAGAAGCTTATCAAGTTGGCAATCTGGGCATTTGCTACTATGATGGGTGTGAAGTTGGATTTTTGATGTAGGCAATTTGGACTTTTGCTAGCTTCAATTTTGGGCCTATGCAAACAGGAAATGTTCCCATGCACGTGAAGAAGACACTATTGAGACAAACTTGGATTTCAGATATGCTACTATCGCAATCCAATGTCATTCTAGCTCCTGTGGAATATGACTGCTTCAACACCCCATGTGTACTGTCTCAGTGCCAAGTGGGAAAAGGCAGTTTGGTGGAGAAGCAAAGGAGAAGGCAATTTGGGGTGTAGAAGTCAACTGCAGAGAAGGCCTAGAAGAACTCAGAAGACCAAATGGGCAAAGGATTACAATTAGAAGAAAAGATTACAATTCAGAAAAGATTTAAACAGCAGAAATCCAAAGAGGCACCTCCTTTTCTCAGGCTTCACCCTTTTTCCTATTCTTGCTTGTTATAATGATCCCTAGCCCAGGTCCTTTGCATGTGTGAGTATCCCTTCCTTGGTGTGTGGGGGAGGATTAGGGTTACTGTGCTAGTAGGATAACTATTTCACTCAAATCTCTGTTTCCAAGACTTCTCTTCACAAAGAAGAGAAAGTCCTAAGCTGTTTAATACTTGATTAGGAGATAAAGCTTTGAACTTTCATTTTTGGTCTAGTTGTTTATCCTGGTATCCTTGCATTCTCCTTTTGCAAATAAAAGTTTCCATGCTGTGTGTCTCAGGCATAATCAACCCTGGTATACACATAAAGTTCACAATCTAGCGTGGATGCACTGTTCAAGAACTAAAACCTGCATCCAGCATATTAAAGCAGCAACACTTGAGCTCATCAGCATATATTAGCAAACAGCCACACATGTTTTGTTCTTTTAATGCAATAAAATGAGACAAAAACAGCTTTTTCTTATTTAATAAAGCTATGAAGCAGGCCTATTGACTATGATGACAACCCAGTTAGCAGTAACGATTTCACAACATCACACTGGAAAAAGGAAATAGCCATTCCGTCATGAGCACTTTTACATTCTAAAAATTTCCATTATACGTTAACGATAAAAGACACATTTTTATCCTAGAGCTTCAATGCATATTATATATTAAATGTTGCTCTGGCACAAGCCCTAGGATTTAGGTAGCAGGAGGATTGCTTTAGCTTCCATGCTGCTGTATTTGGCACAAAAAGAACTTTGAATGTTTAGCGATCAGCCTCAGGGCAAATCTTCCACTTACAATATTATCCACTTAAAGGACTGGTTGGATTTCATAATTCAAGGATCAAGCCTCTGCAACATGCAGTATTATGCTTTGTTTGTAGAAAAACACAGGACATTTTTTCTGTCTGTGTGTTTACAACTATGACATGGGAATCTACTTGTATAATCTAACACTACAGGGTGACAATCAGAACAAGCCTCTGTTATGAGAATGTTTTAACATTCCACATCCTTATTTTGGCCATCATAATTTTAATTTGAGATGGTTGAGTGAAGAAAAATAGAAATAGGCTGTTACCTTAAAATAACCAGATTAGACAAGTAGGGAGTAAAAAACAGTCTGCACCCAGTGTTTGCCCCGGGTGTAAAAATAGACAGCTACAGTGAACAGATTACCTGCTCAACAGAAGTGACTAACTTTAAAAAGTTGGCAGTTAGATATTCAACTAAATGTTTTCTATATACTACGGATGACTAGGCTATATGAAGAAAAAGCAAGATATAATAGCAGGGTATCTGACACAAAGGCTGTCTTGCATATCCCTTAGATATGCTACATACTACAAAAGGAAGAATTAACACATTAGAGATAAAGAAAAAAGAGAGGATACTGTATGTATTTTAATTTCATAGATTTCTATAATACACTCACATTTGAGTACGCCATACCTTTTAGGGTCAGGGTCTTTTACTCACATGCACAATATAAAATAAAAATAAAAATATAGAAAATGTTATATGAAGGTATCTATACAATGGAAAGTTAACAATATTACATTACAACTCTTCAACAAGGCTTCTTGTCACCTTTATCCTAGCGTAAAGTGATTCACTTCAGACGGGGGAGTGCTAACTTGTGGAGTCTAAGTGGGCAGTGTCTGACCAAGAAACAGACCTTGGAGTTGTAGTGGATAGCTGGGTGAAAATGTCAATGCAGTGTGTGGCACATCTGAAAAAGTCCAATTCTATCTTAGGGCTCATTAGGAAAATTGGTTGCCTTTAAAAGGACAAATTAATGAAAGAATGAGCCATCAATGGCTACTATATAAAATGGTTATGATGGCTGTGTACTACCTATATCATCTGAGGCAGAAATGCCTCTCAGTAAAAAGGTAAAGCTAAAGGACCCCGGACGGATAAGTCCAGTCAAAGACGACTATGGGGTGCTGCACTCAACTAGCATTTTAGGCCAAGGGAGCTGGCGTTTGTCCACAGACAGCTTTCCAGGCCATGTTGCCAGCATGACTAAACCACTTCTGGCACAACAGGACACCGTGACGAGTGCCAGAGTGCAAACAAACACTCTTTACCTTCCAGCCGCAGAGGTACCTATTTATCTACTTGCACTGGTATGCTTTCAAACTCTAGGTTGGCAGGAGCTGGGGCAGAGCAATGGGAGCTCACCCTGTTGTGCAAATTCAAACCACTGACCTTCTGATCAGCAAGCCCAAGAGGCACAGCACCACCTGATCCCCTGCCTCTCAGTACTAGTTGTTGGAGAGAAACAAGTGGAAAAGGTACTGCTGTGCTCATATCCTGCTTGCCGACTTCCCATAAGTTTCTGGCGGGACAGTGTGAGAAAGGACCCCTAGGTTAGATGAGCCTTTGGTCTGATGTGGGAGGACAAGTCAAATAGCTCAGTTGGTTAGAGCATGGTGCTGATAACGCCAAGGTTGCAGGTTTGATCCCCATATGGGACAACTGCATATTCCTGCACTGCAGGGAGTTGGACTAGATGATCCTCAGGGTCCTTTCCAACTCTTATGATTCTATGACTCTTACATTCCTAGAGCACAAATGTAGTACTACAGAAGAAAGAAGCTAGGGAGAGGCTGCAAAAGGACTGAGATGCTAAATTGAGGGAGACAAGTTAGCATGTATTGGCTTGGTTAGGTTTAGGGTTGATTTGAGCCAATACTGATTTTAGTAGCAGTGTTATTTTTTTGTTATTATGGATAACTTTTTTAAATAAGGAGTTTTTTCTGGAACATCTTTTCAAAACTGTTGACCTTAAGTAAAATTTGTGTTTGTTTTGCTTTAAATGTCACTGAAGCCTTATACCTCACGACACACAATTGCCTTGCTGCTCTACCTAGCATAGAGAGACCCTATGTGAGTGTTGGCTTAATTTCTTTAAATTGATGACACATTGTTCTAATCCAGCAATATAAGTTTGGCTGGCGCCTACAATGTGGACTGGCCTCCCCAAAGAGTTGCTCCTACTTTTTAAAAAAGGGTTTCAAAATGAGTTAAGTTTTTGCAGGCATTCTTAAAGCTATAGCCTTTAAGCATTTCTACCTTACTGCTGCTTTTTAACCAAAACGGATTGTTTTATTTGATATATTATCTTCTTATTGTCAACTGCATTTTGTTGTGAACCACCTCAATATAAAAAGTCAGTACTGTACACAAATTATAGATATATATAACAAAAACAAAACTGCCACTATTTCATGTTTGCTATAATGTTCTTACACATTCACAAATATCTGACTGCCAGAAAATGAAAGTAATCAATAAGAAATAGCCAACTGGCAGGAGGAATATGTATTAAGAAACCATTTATTCAGATCTTTCAAGACTTTAAAAATGATTACTTCACTAATTATGATAATTTCAAATCAATCTTGGCTCCGAAACAGAAAAGGACAACAGTAAAAAGATAGATTCAACTACACTGTAAGTTCCACAGGGTCTATTATAATAGATGGATGGGTGGGGAAAACAAGAAAGTAAAAAATGAACAGCTAGCCTTTAGCGATATATCATTACTAACTGTAAAAATACAAATATTGACTGAATATGTAATCATAAAGGCACTAATCATTCAGATGTGAACTTCAAATAAAAGATTAGGCTACTAATACACATTTATGCTGATATTACAACAAAATGACACAAAGAACTGAGATCCTGGATCACCAAAAATAGAAACTGGCATGAAGCTTTTGTACTAAGAATGTAGCCCCTTGGCCTCTCAACAAACATTAACCTTAAAATAGGCAGTTCTGCCAATGCCTCAAGGCTGTGAAAAGATGTACATATGATGAATGCTATATATTCTAAGTGAAGGCAGAGGTACAAATGCAAATGAGAACCTTGCCCTTTTAACTACACTCCCAGAGGCTTAGTAAGAGCCATGGACAAACAAGTAACCCTGTGGAAAAAATAGCAATTATTATGCTTTTTATAAAAACATAGTGATTTACTTATTTTTAACTGACTGAATCTTTAGAAAAGGCAACCTGGAAAAAAAATCCTGCTATGTATGAACATTGCTTTGAACATATTCTTCCCATTAACATACTTGGCTTCAACAAAACAAACAACAAAGCATAACTTCCCCAACCCCTAGAGGTAACTCTACCAATTCTAGCTTCTTATGCCATAAGTATCTGGCCATGTTATCTTAGCTAGGCAAATCAAGTCCTAAAAACAGACTTCTCAAGCATTTCATCCTGTTGAATATGATCACCACAAATTTACACTGTTCTGGAGTTTTCAATCTGGCACCAAACTTCAATTTCTGCTGAAAAGCTGACGGCATTGACATTAAACATATTACTTGGGACTTGAAAGGTGGGAAGAACAGCAATTACAGAGCACCAATTACAGGAGCATCACAATTGAACATGGTAACATTTGAAACAGTGTGAAATTGGTTGTTCAAGAAAGTCCCGAAGGAAGAACTCTGTTTCAAAGGAAGTAACGTTAAGGTTTTCTTGCCCTTAGTTGAGATTTGCCTCTTGGGTATACAAATATACACATCCATTTGTGCAGAAGTTTAAGTTGCATGCTGTCAATGTATCTTCTCTTGAATTTCAGCTGATTTTGGAAATATTGTAGTCTTAGACATGTTGACTTAATGGCTTGTATCTCAGAGAAGGTGACAATAGCAGATGGAATGTGCCACAGTCACCTACTGGATACTCTTAGTGATGTAATTAGAAATAACATCTTTTTCCTACCCACTCTGATGCATACAATATTTTATTAACTTTAAAATGAAAGATTCCCCTAATAATTTAGTTGCTCTGTCTCCCATTACGATGCAAACAATGTGCAATGTATCCAATCAAGCAATATTTTGGCAAGAGCTAATAGGCTAACCCTTCTATCTTCCAAGGATTCTTACTTTTTCAAAGCTTCCCTTGCCTGAAACATACACATCTGTACACAGTACTGAAGTTCTCAGCACATGTAAGCATGTATTATTTTCATACACCCTACATTCACCTCTTCACAGGACCAGTCCTACCATTAGGAAGATTAGCAGGTAGCTATTCCGGCACTGGATGCTGAGGTTGGGGAGCAATTCATCCCAGGTTGCCCCCCCCCCCCCGTAACCATTTCCATTGTCCAAAGTCAGCACTGCAATGATAGCAACACTGGCTGGCAGCCTCATCTTGCTGTTGCCTTCTATCAATGTGCCACCTACAACACCATTAAGGCCTACAACCAAGTGAGGAAGCCGAGAGGTAGCCAGCATGCAAAGGACTTACATTTCAGTGGGCATCATATATGCATTTGCTTTGTTTTTCTCACATAACACCTGCTGCCACTAGGGAAGCTGCTCTCAAGTACAGTTGGGGATGCTGTCCCATTGCCAGTGTTGAAATAAGATTTAACTGCCAATTTGGTCAACTGCTCTAGGTGGAGCTGGGAGGGGTGGCCCTGTTCTTTGCCTGAAGCAGCAAAATGTATTGGGCCAGCTTCTTCAAAATTATAAAAGTATGTTTAAGATACATTGAAATAGTTATGAATTTGTCTCTTAACAAGGTTCTCTCAAATGATAGTTCATGTTTAATCAAACAAAAAAACTGATTCTGGTTTAAAATTTAAGCACATTAACACTGAGTTTCTTACGAGTAGCAGCTTGAGAACATCACGCTTAATTTGTTGACATACGGTTCTTGTTCCAGGGCTTTATTCACTGCCTTCTGTTCCTAAAAGTTAATCTAAAGTGCTAAATAAAATTTTAAAATAACAGTACTATATTCTACCAGACACTTGGGAAAATGGGAGAGTAACAACACAATCTCTCTCTCTCAGACACTGACATTGACACACACACACACACACACACACACACACACACACACACACAAACACACTCATCATCTTGCTGATCAACTCTTGCATTTAATCATTGTTCCACTTTATCATCTCCCCTGTAAACATCATGGGGTCTGTATGCCAGCACATTTATAGGCTTTATTCCAAACTGAAGATGGAAATTGGAGCAGTACAAACCATGGCTAGCACCTGGCCTGTCACTGAATTGGAAGACAGAGATTACCATCACTAGAATGTTATCCATATTTGACAGAGATGTAGGGGTGGCATCCAACAAAGTCTGTTCATTTATTTGTTTTATTTTTATTTCATTACATTTATGAATTGCTTCCCATGAAAGATCCCAGGGTGATTAAACAATAAAAACTTCTGATCCAATACAGATATAGACAAGGACAAGGCTTGCTGAAAAATGAAGGTACAAAAAAGGACCAATAGACCAAAAGGACCAAAAAGGCAATAGATAAGGCATTTGTCTGAAGTTCCAAAAGGGTAAGTGCTGCCACAAGAAAGGTATTATACATACTTTGCTATAAAAGGATGTTGAAATGGACTATATTTTGGCTGTACTACACCCCTATCCATAATTCACTTGCTCTTGTTGTTTTTCTCAGGCTGTGATAAAGCAAATGTCTTATTGGCTGTGCCTTTAGCATGATGGGTCACTGCTAAAACAACTGCAAATAGCCACACCTCTAGTTACTTGTGAAGTCAAGTGCAATATAGTGCAATGGTGGCAGGCAAATTAATACTGCAACCCTTAATGCTGTTGTATGAAAGTAAACCCCACTAAACCACTGGATTTATTTCTAAGGAATTAGGCATAGGATAAGATGCACAGTTTTATACCTAGAGAAAATAGAAAAGCAAGCCTTCAAAGTTTATGTTAATCAAACACTTTGAATTCCCTGGCTATTTTAGAATGCATCCTGAAAATTACTGCGAAGCAACTTAAACCATGGGTATCGCATAACTGGAGACACTTGCAAGTTTTTTCCATCTGTACCGATACAAACAGGTCTTGATGATGCTTCTGCTGGGTGTGCAGTTTTTATAAGCGACGGAGTTACGATCTCCCTCATACAAATTTTATGAGCTGCAATCTGGGAATAACAGCAACTTCACTCATCTATCCATCTTAGCAAGATATCTGAAAATCTTAGTGACTATACAGCAAGCATGAACAGTTTTAAAAGCATGAATTTCAGAGCTAGCTCAATCTACAATATATGCTTTGTTTGAACTGTTCATGCTTGCTGCCTGTATTCCTTTCAAATAAGAAAAGACATCTGCAGCAAAGAGTGTGATCAGAACTGCTGCACAGAATAGGACTGCTGAATTTGTTTTATCTCTACATCCTTCTCCAGTGGCCATCATAGGGTTACTCAAGAAACATCTAACCCTTGGGGAAGAAAAGAGATTCTAGATTCTGGTAATTTAGCTGAGCTGTCCCCCTGTAACTGCCACCACAGGGCCATTCAAGGATCATCTTGACCTTAGGGGGAGGTAAGATTTGGCTTTCAAAAAAGGTTCTTTTTCTTTTTAAGTTGTCTTGGCTGTTTTATTATGTACTTGCTATTGATGGTTGTGGGTTGTTTTTATTTTAAAAGAAGTAAACCATTTTGTGGATTTGCCTAAAAAGGCGTATATAAATACCTTATATAAATAGCTAAACAAAAAAAAATCTAAGAAACCAAATTTAGTTAAAGAACTGCTTTAAAAAGATGGCCTTGGAATTTACAAAATGATGGCACTACAACCATTTATGCTGCTTATGCCAAAACATGGCTTCAGGAAACTATGAAACTGCTGCAAGGATGAATAATACATCCTGTATGTGTTCAGCAATCCTATGTCAAACATATCAAATTTCAGACATCCTATGATTTTCTTTTTCAACACAACAAGGAGAGGGACAGCTGCTACCTGATCATCACATGGACAAGTTTGAGTAAAGGTTAGTGTGAAAGACAATTTTAATAATTCTGAGGACGCCATTTTAAAAATCAGTTTATAAGTTCTATAATTTGCACTAAAATACAGTTTTACTAAGGTGCAATTGCAGAGTTACCTTCTTCTTTTTTTAAAAAAAAAGTAGGCAACAGTTATTTTACTATTACTGTAATTTGAAGATTGCCTCCCTACCCCCCCCCCCAACAAAATTAATAGTATAGGTCACTATAACAGTGCTGGCCAGAAAGGCATCACGTGAAGCGGGTTTTAATCATTTTTCTTACAAAAAGTAAAAATACTGTTTGTTGTTCTTTTAAAGGGAGTTTAGTAGAAATTAAAATTTACAACAAATTTAGATTGATTTTAAAACATGCTAATAAAATGGCATCCATAGGAACAATCATGTGAAGATGTGCTTAAGTAGACGTATAGTTCACCCACCCATCCATATATGAGTGCACAAGTCAAAACCATGCTTCTTAAGACAACAGAAAAGGGGTACTAAGGCAAAATGCACCTTGGAGTTGGGTGGGAAAGAACTGAATAGTAGCATGCAGCTGAATTTGCTGTGATCTTAAACAAAATAGAAGAATCACAGTGGAAACAGTAAATAAGAGTTTGGTGATGATGCCATGGAGACGCTCTTTAAAAAAAATGAGTAACAAAGCATGGCAATTCCAAAGTGAACACATAGTATAGAAGCACCCCCTGTGATAGCAACTTTGCCTGCTTTCTTGGAATGTGGCCCTCTGCCACAGATATTATGCTTTCATCCCTTGATATGCATAGGAGCTTGGTAAACAACTACTACTACTACTATTGAAGTCAATAAGAGTCTTCATATGAGGGACTGTGCTCTGAGTCTTGCTCACGCATGGGAACAATGCAAAAATGAACACTGCACTAGAAAATGGTGAATGTACGATGATGCATGCTGATTGTTAGGCACAGTAACTGTCATATGCACAGACTCAACACTGTCCCTCAAATTAGAAGCAGACAATCATGAAGTGACAAACAGGGACCATTTCCCATTTACACATGGTTGTGCGTGCTCTTAATCCTTATTGGGTTAAGCAGCCCTCAAATCCAGAAGCACGTGAAATCAAAGGATTAAAATGCATATGCTCTGCTGCCACAACTAGTTTTAGGGAACAAATACCAGTTCAAGACTTCAGTAGTCATGTGAATCATGATACAAAAAGTGAACTATATTGGTATCATCATCTTCACTATACATAATCTGAACACAGAGAGTGAGGAACATATTTGTTCAAATGCATAGCTGCACAGATAAGAGAAACAGAGTTGCACCAGATATTATTTCAATTTGAAGAATTTAGAACAAGTAGGGGAATTGCCTGGAATGAGACACAATATGAATAATCTAAAAGGTGTGCTAATATTATCCTTATCACTATATTACTTGACAATTAGGTAAGTGCTACAGAAACATATCAATGTTGCTTGCAAAACCAATATATGTAAATAGTTGAAAACCATCTTGTTCTTACCCAGAGATTCCATCATTTTTTGCTCCTACTATCGAGTAGAAATAAGTTGTGAACCTGTAGACAAAAACAAACATACCAATGCACTAACATCAGACAGTGCCCTGGAAAACTGAACCACAGAAATGAGTGCAAGTTCTTTTAGTGGCACTGAGCCAGGGTGCACATTCTGGGAGTATTTTATTATCTGTGCTTAATTAGTTTGGGACTGTGTTCTGATCAAAGTGAGAGAATGAGGCCATAAAATACAGTCCCTTATTTTGTGGATAAAAGCATGGATGTCATCACTTAAAGCATGTAAGAAATCCAATTAAAAGGATTTTCAATCTTTCCTAGCAGAAGTAAAACAAGTTAACTCTATTCCATCCAGATTTATAAAGCAGATATTAAATGACAGATAATTCACAGTAGAGAGTTACATTCATGTTGGTCCTAAACAATGAAGGTTTCTATGATTGAAAAAAAATAGAAATTTCTTTCTTGCCTCTTTCAGTTTTCTTTTCCCTTGTTTTCTTTTACCCATGCAAGTATGGTAATGCTGCAATTCTATACACAAGTACATGTAAGTCAGAAAAAGAAAATCTGTGCCCCTCTAGCCCCAGCCAGCAGGGCCAATAGCTAGGGAATATGGGAGTTGAAGTAAACCCTCCCAAGTGTTAGTACTTACTTCTGAGTAAGCATGCTTAGGATTGTATGTTCATTTGAAGGACTGTTTATTCAAGCAGTAAAACAAACCCTCTCTTTTTTAGGCAGTCCTTGGCCTATCTTAAAACATAGCAAACAGAAAGCAAGGAAGCATTCCCAACAGGTCTGACTCTCAGTTTTGCTGTCCCCTCCCCAACAATAACCTTTACCTTGCACTGTTCCAAATGAAACAAAAGGAACCCGTCAAGTCATGCACTAAAGAAAAATGTAAAGATAAACATTTCCCTAAACCACAGATATTTCCATATTTCATCTGTCTGTTCCCACACATTAGAGCTGCCAAACTTAATTTTCAGAATTCTGTGTTCTGTTCTGTTTCGTTGGCATCTCAAAAGACAATGAAGGGCACCTCGGTGGGTGAAGTCAAACTGCTGTGTTAGTAGCAGCAAAGTGACCTCCCTGGGGCACAAGCTTGTGCATGGAGGTCCTGGGCTGCCCAAATGACAAGACCTCCCTTTCAGCCTCGTGGATATGGTCCGAAGGAAAGCAGAACAATACGTTTGGCACCAGCTTGGCTGCAGGAGTTGCCAGGAGGAGGCATACAAGGCACCATCCAACCATTTTAGGGACTTCACTGCAGGTTTGTGTAGGGTTTACTCCTTAGCCTTTTCTTCTCCTGAAGATATCCTGCAAGGCAGTGGATATCCCACAAGGCAGTGGAGGTTTAGATTCAGCATTATCCTTCTCCTAGATGAGCTACCTTCCCAGGTTGACAAGCCTCATCTACCCCTCACTTCCCTCTACAGCATGTGCAGAAACAGTCTTATTGACCACTGGACCCACTACCAGAGCCTGTCTTCACATGCATGGGAAGTGCCTAATTCACTGAGGATTTAAGACCTATTGGCTACCCTCATCTGGTTTAGCTGACCAGTCAAAGCCATTTCCTGGGGTGTGGGTGCTGTCGCATGCTGATAACTTCTAGGAGCTACAAGTGAGAGCTGAGTGCAGGGTGGAGACCAAAGGTGGCCAAACTACCCCCAGAAGGAGAATGACATGTCACCAACCAGTGGTACTCCCTCCTCCCTAACACACATAAGCAACACTGTCAGATCCAATTCTCAAGAAATCATGACAGGCTAGTATTGCAAGCATGTTAAGGAACTGGGTTAAACTGCAGTGGCTTTCAAGGATTAGCATACATATGAGGAAGCTATAGGTGTTAGGAGATGACTTGTCCTAGTACTGACCTGATCCTAGGCTGAAAGTGCAATAAACCTCTGTGTAATTTTCTCCCTTGTGTCTCTTTCTACTATCTCTATGATTCATAAGTGAAATGATCATATTGAAGGTTGAGCAACTGAATTTAATGTAATGTGAAATAGCCCATAGCAGCCTTTTAAGGTAGGAACATTAAGCTTAAGCCTTGCACTGAAATTCTGTAGCACTTAAATTTTTAATTTTGTCCGGATTGTACTCATAGTTTTGATAGCTAGTTGAGAGATAAAACATTGTTGATAAAACATTCAAATAAAAAGACACTTTGAATGACATGCAAATCTGAACTTCTGACTATTCCCTTTGTATTGACCTAGTTTCTTTCAGTTGTAAAAATCCCATTGAAACCATCATCTGAATAGAATATTTATTTATTTTTGCTTTCTCTGACCTGCAATAGCTGCCTGTGTTGTATAAGTAGACTCTTGAGAAGATGTGAAGAGTATTAGTCTCATTTGTTCCACTTGGAAATAAATTTGTGTTTTGATGTTCAGCCTTGTGGGTTAAATGTTAATCTGGAACAGTCCTGAAAACTACCTACATCAATTTACTGCTGCTGTATCTTCCGCACAAGGTTAGATATGCTGAAACACTGTAAGTTTTACAACTGGATTTAAGTCTGAATTTTAATATACTGCAGGAGTTTTACAGTTTTAAAATAATATATATTAGGACCCCCTTTGAGAGCACCTGAAATGGCACAATGTTGGTTAATAAATGCAGCACTGTCTGTCTATTTACGAGAACTCCGAGGCTCTCCTCCTTCCCATATGCCAAATCATGTATATACGATGTGCATCAGAAGTATTTATGAAATTCATAAAGAAAATGGAAATAATAAAGTGAAAGGGGAAGAAAGTTTAATAAGTAAATTACTATGCAACAGTTTCCAAAAAAGTTGACACAAGCTCCAGGAATTTGCCAGCAGCATCAACATAAAACAGTAAGAAGTCCAAAGGATAAGGACATAAGCTAGCAGGTAGCTTATACCAATTTCTCTACGGCAATCATATGGTCTATTCTCTAAAACAGCACATTTCTTTGTACTTTGTACTTAAGAAGTACGGTGCACCCTTTTCTCCACTTGACTGAAGCTTACATCTTCCTATGCAGCCCAGTCTACAAGTTCCAAACAAGCACAAATGCCTCTCCAGTAATTAAACTCCTGGATGCATAAACAAACTCTGATGAGCACTAAATTATTAATAATTGATAATATAGACCTACTTTACTTGCTTCAGCAGCTGTGACAGACGACCACTTCACCCGGAACAAATATCACTTGTAATTACATGTACTATGACCCTAGTCACAACAGGTATCGTCTTCCTAATACACTATTTTAGAAAAGAAATATTCCATCAGATTCTACCTAAACTTAGCTGCGAGCTATCCTGCCTGGCATGTGTTTAGTAATCCAATCAATTCCAAGATTTTTAAGAACAGTAGTTGATTAAGATTTTTCATAAGCAGTAACAATAACTAAAACAAAACAAAGGATAACATTTATAGCTGGCAAGATAAAAATCACAACTGTTTTGAAAAAACAGGTATATTGCCTCCTTTAAAGAAAAAGAGAGGAATCAAATTAATAAAATAATGTTCCTGTTCTTAGTGTCTTGGCCTGTAGTAAATTACTGTGAGGCAAGGTAATCGGTCTCCTATTTTCAGTAAGTAGGGACATAAGGAATTTTTAAAAAGGGACATGAAAGCTGACTAAGCAAAGAGGGGGGTGTCTGTTTGTGCTTAAAAATTATGTTAATAAAGATGTAAAGGATATTTAAAAAACACAATTTTTTAAAAAAGTCTACTTTAAATTAGTTTATTAGTATGTTAGCAGGAATACTCTAAAAGCTCAGACATCTTAAAATATCATGGAAAAGGCTAAATATGAAAGTCCCTTTGACACTAAATTTAAGCCTAATAAAAATAGCACTTCCAATTGATACATGCTATCAGTTTGCTTATTACATTTTATAACATTTTTAACTAGTTTATATTTATACTTTTATGCAATATAGTAACTCATGAAATCTGAATAGTTTATTCTAAAACAGAGAATATTTACAAATTTTGGGTTGCATCCATTGCTGCTATTCCATTCAGTCAACAGACTTCTGCTTGCACAACAGAACTTCGCCCCCCTCTCCCCTGCAACCCCCACACATTAAAAAATCTGCTCCAGAGGGTTGGGGGATCCTCTGGAGCAGATTTAGGGGAGTACAGGGAGAGAGGGGAGCGAGGAAAGACTCCTACTGCATTAGCTATGCAATAGACACAATCCCAGAAGAACTAGTTTACCTACTGCTATTCAGGGATGCGGGTGGCACTGTGGGTTAAACCACATAGCCTAGGGCTTGCTGATCAGAAGGTCAGTGGTTTGAATCCCCGCAATGGGGTGAGCGCCCGTTGCTCGGTCCCTGCTCCTGCCAACCTAGCAGTTCAAAAGCACGAAGTGCAAGTAGATAAATAGGTATCGCTCCAGCGGGAAGGTAAACAGCATTTCCATGCGCTGCTCTGGTTCGCCAGAAGCAGCTTAGTCATGCTGGCCACATGACCCGGAACCTGTACGCCGGCTCCCTCGGCCAATAAAGTGAGATGAGCGCCGCAATCCCAGAGTCGTCCACGACTGGACCTAATGGTCAGAGGTCACTTTACCTTTACCTATTCTAAAGATACTTCTGATATATATTTTGTCTCTCTCTCTGCACTATTATTGTCTTTACTGATGTTTTCATACCAAGAAGTAACATAGCACTAGCAGTTAAGCCCCAGAAGTTTAGGTGAGGGGATTTATTTATTATAGGATTAAAGCCCCGAGTTTCAAAAAGAGAAAAACTATCAACAAAAGTTCTTTTTCTTAACACGACTATTATGCTGCTTCTTTTTCTCAATAGGACTATTATATTGCTTCTTTTAAGTTCATCTGAGAAAAAACTGAACATTAAAGTAAGTAGGAACTGCTGCTAGATGTGGCCTGGTTTTATGAATGGTCTTACCCTTGGGAAAATGCTGATTCATACTGCTATAGCGAGGCTGGTTTTGCCACACTGCTTCTTGCATCTGGGGTAGACACATACAATTTAGGAGTTTGTGCATTCTGACACATGGGGCACCATACACTGCCCATCAACAAAAGGCAGGAGCTGGCCTGTATATAGCAGCCTAAGTCTCTGCACTTTCTGCTTCTCCTAGCACAGGGGCACCAGCTAGTCCTGCTATTTGATACCAGTATGGGAGTAGCTGATAGCTTTATTGGCTGAAAGGGGGGGGGTGTTGTACTTTTTCACATACCGGTACTTCATACTGGGAAATTGGTTTTGGCTGATTCAAACGATCAGTTTGACCGATGATTCAACAGATTTGCATTTGCTTGTTTGGCTAATACTACTAATAGAATGTTTCAGTCATGTAGACTGGAGTCTAGACTAAATGTCTGATCCTTGGCAAACGTCATGTTAAGGATTTTGAGGCACCTGAGGGTAAAAGCATTTACGGATGCTTTGCTTTCCCATGGCTTCAAATCATACTGTGTCTACATTCATGTTTGCTTGCTTGTTGAAGATCATTTAATCAATAAATGTCCTTTATACTCAATAGATATATCATGTCTTCACTCTGGTGGGAAGGCAAAGTCTCTCTGTTAGGAATAAGGCAACACCAGCCTCAGTTGCAGCTTCAATGGCCTACTGTAGTCATATTCTAGATACCTTTGTGAGCGAGTTACAGAGGAAAGGGATGGAAAGATACATCAGCACAGCAAACTACTTTGGGGGCTATCCCCAAGTTCTCATTATCATCATGATGCAATCCTAACAGTATTGGACCTGCATCAAAAATATGTGTAGGTGGAGATAATAGGTTGGATTCAGACTAAGTTACCAGCACTTAGGTCCCAGTGAACTCACCATGAAAATTTAGTAATGACTTAATTCACATTGATTTCAACAGGACTTAAGCACAACGAACAGTATGGACCAACCCAGGCTCAGTGCAGTTGTAATATCCCAAATAAATGTCGCAATATTTTTGATTCTGTACAACACAGCATCAGTACATTATTGCTACAAATCCAGCTCCATTTTTCACATTATCAGTTTCATAATTTGCCTCTAAAATTTGGACCTCATCCCTTTTCTTTCTTACCCTTCAGCTTTTTTTTTTTTTTTTGGCAACGAACTGTCAAAATTTTAGCTAACCACGGAATTTAAAATGTGAGATTACGGAGTATGTTAGCCCATTTACTTCAGTCTTTGCTGCACAGTGTAACATTACAGAACAACTTTATAGCTCTTAAATCTTTGCACAGACAGTGGATCACCTTGTGAAGAAATAAAACCTTTAAACTGTCCTCGAGTGCTTGCACGGTTAAAAGCCACACAATTCAAATGTCAAAAAGGTCTAACCCTAAAACATTATATATCCCCAGGTTACAGAGCAGATTTAACAGTTTGCACAAACTCATTGCCATAAAACCCCCAAAACAATCAGATTCTGCCGCAGTTTATTTCCTATCTAAGAGTATGCTCACATTAGTGAGGATATTTTTTTAAGCATAGGGGCAATTTCCCCACACTGTGTTTCTGAGATGTGCACTGAGCGCTGAGATGTTCACATTAGAGAGAGGGTGGGGATGTCTTCCCCTGGCACACACAACCTTTTTGGTTTCCCTGCCCCTGCAATCCCACTAGAACTCCTATTTATTACACTGTCATCTGTGCTTGCATGCTTATCTATGCCTGCAAGACAGCTGTTTGGATACGTTCACATTGTTGCTTACTCAGCATCCTGCTTTCCCATTGGTCTGAAGCTGGTTTGAGGAGGGGGGGAGAATGCACCAAGCAGCAGTATTTGTCAAGAAACCACAGGATCGATATGAATTGTCACTAACGTCATGTGAATGCAGCTTCAAAAATTAGAAGTGGGAGTGAACTGGATGTGGAGTAAGTAACAAGTAATAATATGAATATATTCTGTTTCCTAAATAGCTATCCAAACCTTGCTAGTGCTGCAGATCAGAAGTTAATTATCTAAAAGTGCAGACTCTGAGGAAGCATGCAAAATTACTATTTTTGGAAGCAAGGCTTTCATATCTACTGAATTCAAAATTTATAATTGCCACTGTGTACTTGATAGTCATGTTTATTGGGGGGTGAATCTACCATATAAGGACTGTCAAAAATAATCCCATTTAAAACTCTAGTGTGGGATCAAATTAGTTGATATGGAAATTTGTTCTGTTCTCTAACACCCACAAGTCCCAGAACATTAGTCTGAAGTGCTGGCATGAATAAGAACCATTTGTCAAATATGAAAATTCACAAGGTTGTCAAGAGTTTTTATACTGAACAATTCAGAGGTGTCTTTTTAAAAGTTTTGCATTGCAGTGGAGAGCAGTACTTTAATATGAAAATGCATGTATCATCAGATGGCTTCTAGTTGCAAAGAAAAATCCAATGTAATAGCCTAAACTGAAATACTAAGAGTTGCATGTCATTTTATACTGACCCACTAAACATACAAAAGAATTTAAATTCCAAAACATGAAACAATTAGTGAAGGAGAAACATGGAAAAATATATGAACATAATTTAGATTGATTATCTTAGGCAATGTTGTTCCTGCATGTTTGCTCTGTCTAGGATACTTTAACTGACTCTGAATCCGGACTTTATGGACCACTCTACACAAAACATAATCAAGATGACCCTTTACAGAAGTACAAAAGAAAGAAAGAAAGAAAAAAGGAAAGGAAAAAGAAACCTCTTTCAGTACGTATTTAATTACAACATTAAAAATTACTTGCCACCACCTCAACAATTTTAAATAAATTTGACTTCCATGTATGCCTAGTTATTGATTATAAAATATATCAACTGTGCATTCTAAGACCGTTTATGGTGAATTGTCTGTGCAGGGAAGTCCCATCTCTTTACATCACAAGGAAAGCTTACATTTTGATTCTTTCTTATTATGGTGTTGGAATTCTATCTATCAGGCTAAGCTATATGTGATGTTAAGTGGCATGTGTCTTTCCTCTGTTGTTTTCTTTTCTTACAAAGCGCAACAGTGGAGGCTGCAACTGCAATGAAAGTTCAGCCTGTGGTGTGGCGAAGGGAGCTTTTTCACCCTTTTCACAAATAGATTGGTTCTTTGCATATATATATATATATATAGACACAAAACCTTTTTATCTATCACCTTTTATGTATTTAAGACGTTTGCCACATTTTTGGAGCTGATAATAATTGTTAAGAAAGCTTCAATTTGAATTAGCCTGATCCTCCATTCCCTTTCCCCTTTCCTTTTTTATGAAGAAACCCTTCCAAGACCCATATTTAAACTTCCCTGGTCTCCTTGCTGGCCTTTGTAGGACCAACTTGGCCAGTTAGCCCTGGTGATCATTTGATGTTTACTGACTGAGTGCCCCTCCAAATGACCCTGAATTTTTTAATTTTATTGACATTGATACTGCATTTATGTTGTATTTTATGCTGTTTTTAAGTCAGTTTTTAATCAATGTTTTATATTTGCTGTTAGCTGCCCTGAGCGGGGTATAAATAAAAATTTATTATATTATTATATTATTATTATTAAAGGTCCTGTTTACATTTTTAGATGAAGAGGGCAAAATAAATTGAGCGAAATCAGCCTTGAATGCTGCCTTTTATAGAAACAAGGAATCCACAAAGAATGGACACACAAAACAGAAAACTGTGATGGTAAACATGCAATATCTTATGACAAACTGTGACAGATTGGAACATTAGAACTATAGGCACATCTCTGTCTTCTAGTGGACATTTCCAGATATTGCCTTTCAGCAAGCTGCTTAAGGACCAATAAAGAGCATTTTGTCAAAAGAAAGGCATCCATTTACTTCACAGAGCTTTGAATTAAGCTATTAATCAGTCTATGTTTCCCATCTGTAAAGTGCCTTCCAGTAAGATTTTGCAATCAGCAGTGAGGCACGGGTTACAGCACCCTGTCTCCTTACTGAAAGAATATGGAATTCTTAGCGCCCTGTCAAATGGTCATATTTCTTAAAAGGCTCAAACTGAGAGTTATAGCACTGCCATCCTTTCACTTGTTTCTTTTAACCTGCAAATCCTAACTCTAGCAGACATGGTTAGGATTGAGCTGTAAATCAGTATTTCAGACTACAGTGTTGCAGAATATAACAGGCAGCTTGCTAGTTCTTTATTCTACTCATTATTTACTTACTTCTTCATAGTGGTTTCAGGGGAAATCGGCAAAAATTCGTGGAAGGAGAATGAATGAAGGACAATCACCACGACACTGTATTTCACAAGCATGTAATAGCACATACTTAAATCCATCCACAGAACATCACCACCAAACAATCCAGTCAAAGTGAGAAATGTAGAATAGAGTGGTAGTGAATATCAAAGATTTTGCTGATTTCAAAATATAAGTTATTACTGTGCACCAGTTTTAATGTTCTGGAAAACAAAAGAACTCCAGAGAATTTGGAGTCTATCAATGATTTTCAAAACTTCCATGAAGCTTGGAAGCTTGGCTGCCAAAGTACAGTACCAGTGAACATTATGCAGAGGATTCTGCACACTCAGGTCACATGGGATACTAGGCAAGTCTGCTGTGCTTCACCGTTTTCCTCTGTAAACTAAGAGTACACATTGTAAGGCACAACAGATAGTGGTGGGGAATCTCACTTTAGGGGAAGTTTAACAGCCATTTAACTCTTGCCACTGAGATACTGCCTAATAATCTTATAATAAACAACAATTCATACTTTTAGAGCCACTCTATGAGCTAAGAAACCATGTCCAAAATCTAAAGCACCATTCACACAAGAGTCCAAACGCTCTTTAAATAACATATTACGTATGTTGCTGGAACTTTCTCCTTTAGGATTTTTCTCCCCACCATATACCCGTCACAAGAATTATATAATCTTTGTTGCAATTTAAATAATTTATTTCAGGACCTTTCCTGAATATTTACAATGAGCAACTGTTTCCTCTATATGCCTGGGTGTCATCTAAGTATTATTTTTTTATAACTTTTTCTTTTCTTTTCTCAAGGTTAACAGTACTTATTACTTTCAGACTTTCTTTCAGTACTTATTTCTTTCAGAACATGATTTGTACACTATTTACCATGAGCACAACTTTCCTATGAAAGATTCATGGGATGCTTCAGCAATCCTGTTTCCGAATTGAATCTTTCCTTACCACAGGTGTGTGGAGAGTGGAATTTTTCTTTACAAAAAATCCAGAGTTCTTTAGTGCTCCAACATCCAAATAGAGCTACTGCATTTGCAAGAAGTCCCCATTTCAGCCAATAAAACTGACTTGTTAATGCAAATAACCATATATGTGGATCTGTGCTTCTATTGAAATGACTGATTGGTAACTGCTGCATGTTAATTAAATGCATTAGAACAAATGCTAAATCAAGGTTTACCACCAAGTTGGGGAACTTTTTTCTATGTAGGACATTGACCAACAGGAGAAGTTAGGAAGGAGCAGTTGCCGGTTGTGATGTCATTTACTTTTACAGAACCAAGTTTCCATGTAAAGCTGCTGTTTAGAAAGCAATGAGATTGCTACATGTGCACTGTAACAAATTAATGCATATATATACTTTGCCTCATGATGCTGTGAAAGACTGCTGACTGAAGATCTGAGAATCTACATGGTTTATTGCTTTTCAATTAAAAAGATAACATACAGAGTTAAACAGATTTTGAAAAACAGTAATAAAGAAGAACATATTGTGTTATATCTAGAAAAAAAAAATGAAGGCAAATTCTAGATTTAAAATGAACCCCCTTAACAGTTCCTTTGAAAGATAAGGCATAAAGCCCGGCTTTCCATGCCTAAATTATACCTGCTTTGCTCCTCCCCACTCACACTGGAAGTGTTACATGATCCCAACAAGGGATCCTCTCCCAGCAAACAGACCTCTGTAGCAAAGAATCCATACCATACATTCTATCCATTAAACAAAACAAAAAACAAAAAAAAACTTCAGACAGGTTATACACATCCTGCACTATTGCTAATGTTCACTGAGTACACACACACAAAATCAAGAGGCTTGAGGGAACCCAAGGGCTTGCACAAATATACGTAATAAATCTTTAGCAGAGGTGGGGGAATCCTAATGAGAAAAAAACTGAGTGGGCATAGAATGCTGATTGATTGTCGGGGATGGGGACAGAAAACTAAGTGGGAGGAGGAACTGAATGAAATAGTGTGAAGTAGGACATGACTGAATGAACAGGAAAACTCCCCATATATTACTGAAGGTCACCTTGTTACTGACTAATCAACAACTCCCAATCTGTCAGTAATACAACCTTTCTTTAGCTGGTGTTAGATGCCACTAAATGAAGGTTTCAAAGTAATGATCATTTAACTTTATACCACCAAAATACTACTAGTTCAATTAGAGATGAAACCAAGTACTACCTAGAATCTAGATCAACTGCCCTCAATCATGATGTCACTTGAGAGGGAACAAATGTCAGCTTGGCTTTCTGGCTAGCCATTATTTGTGATTATCAAGTTGAGAGATAGAGTATTCACTTACTTACACTGCACTTCTGAGAAGGTAAAAAATAGAACAACTGTCTGCTGTTGTTTTGTAGGGGACCTTTACTGATTCTTATCACCTCGAAATCACATCACAAATGCAAGTATTGCAAAATGAATGTGTGCTGTGAAACTTCTGTGCACCAAAGAGCCATGACGCTTGTGGACTGATAGAGATCAGACTCTGACCAATCTCTCCATAAACTAGCATTCTCTTATTGGAAAATAACATGAAAAATCAATTTACTGTCAAAATCTGCATTCTTCTTTAATCACTGAGTTAGATAAGATCTAATCTGAAATAACTGAAAATGTGTTAATTTTATCTCTTATCTGTATAGGGAAATGTGCTTTGGTCACTATAAACCAGCAGGGATGGCTCCCTTATTCAATGCCTTATTTTCTGTGAATGTGGAAATTTGCTGCATGGCTATTGCTTTTGTCAGCCTTCTCCTCTCTGGAATGGGTAACATGTTAGGAATCATTAGGAAAGGGACTGAAAATAAAATGCCAATATCATAGAATCATAGCATAGAGTTGGAAGAGACCACAAGGGCCATCGAGTCCAACCCCCTGCCAAGCAGGAAACACCATCAGAGCACTCCTGACATATGGTTGTCAAGCCTCTGCTTAAAGACCTCCAAAGGAGACTCCACCACACTCCTTGGCAGCAAATTCCACTGTCGAACAGCTCTTACTGTCAGGAAGTTCTTCCTAATGTTTAGGTGGAATCTTCTTTCTTGTAGTTTGGATCCATTGCTCCGTGTCTGCTTCTCTGGAGCAGCAGAAAACAACCTTTCTCCCTCCTCTATGTGACATCCTTTTATATATTTATATTTATATATTTATATGATATATATTTATATATATCATAATGGTGCTATACAAATCTACGGTGATACTGTACTTTGGATTATGTGTACAGTTCTGGTCGCCTCGCCTAAAAAGATGTTATAGAGCTGGAAAAACTTCCAAAAAGGACAACTGAAATGATCAAGGGACTGCAGCAACTGTTCTATGAGTAAAAATATGACTTGGGGGGCATTACTTTAGACAAAAGACAAGTAAGGGGTGAAAACATGGTAGAGGTATACAAGATTATGCATGGAATTGAGAAAATGGATAAGTTTTTAGCTTCCCCCACAATACTAAAACTTGGAACCATCCAATAAAGCTGAATATTGGAAGAGAAGCTTCAGGTCAGACAAAAGAAAGTACTTCCCCACACAGTGCATAATTAAAGTATGGAACTCCAGCAAGATGAAAAGATGGCCAGACTTGGGTGGCTTTAAAACAGGATTAGTCAAAATCATGGAAGATAAAACTATCAGTGGCTACTAGCCACAATGGCTATGTTCTACCTTGACTGTCAGAAGCATTAAGTCTCTGAATACCAGTTGCTGAGAAACGTGCATGAGGAAGAGCACTGTTGCACTCAGGTCCTCCTTACAGACTTCCCACAGACATTTGGTGAAAACAGGATGAGGGATTAGATGAGTCTTTTATCTGATCCGGCAGGGCTCTTATGTCCTCTCAAATTTATACAGATCTACCACATACTTTCTTTAAAGCAAGCACTCTAGTTTTGGTGGAAGAGAACTACAGTTTTAAAAATCATGACTCTCCTCAATGTGCTTTCATCAAACTTTTTAAAAATAGAAGTGTGAAGTCATCTTAATCTAAAAGCTGCATTAAAATTCAGGAAAAATAGGTCAGCTTTCCCCCCCAAAGCAGGTATAATTCCATTCAGAACAAGCATTCTGTACAGTTAAGTTTGCTCACTGTAGTATATATTGTAGTGTTGCCATTTCTTTAAGAAGGTGCTGCTTTTGTGCTAAAAAAAATCCACTGCAATATTTGATGAACAGAGACAGGGGAGCGGGTGCTGTCATGGTAAGCCTGAATCTCTTGTTGAATACTGGAATACAGTAAATTGATGCATAGAACCAACACCCATCTAACTTGCCTGCACAAGTTACTATGCTTTTTTCTACACTTAACACTAACAAAAAAAATGTTAAATATAACTGCGATTCAAAGTGCATCCTTCCTTGCATTTCAATTGCCCGCAACACTTTACCGTAGTAGAAACAAGAATAGAATTTTCTGTTGAGCTCTGTTTAGGTGAAAATGTCAGAGGCCAAGTACAAAGCATGAAAATGTTACCATGGTGACATTATAAATACCCAAGATAGGTTTATTCTTATCTCCCTCATATCAGAAAGTTATGTTTTAACAGGACTTTATAATATAAGTGGTCCAGAGTTATCAATGTGGCTCATTCTTCCAAAAGAGAATAATAATAATAATAATAATAATAATAATAATAATAATAATAATAATTAATAATTATTATTATTATTTATTATTATTATTTATTATTTATACCCCGCCCATCTGGCTGGGTTTCCCCAGCCACTCTGGGCGGCTTCCAACTGAATATTAAAAACAGTACAGCATCAGACATTAAAAACTTCCCTAAAGAGGGCTGCCTTCAGTTGTCTTTTAAAAGTAAAATAGTTGTTTATTGCTTTGACATCTGCTGGGAGGGCGTTCCGCAGGGCAGGCGCCACTACCGAGAAAGCCCTCTGCCTGGTTCCCTGTAACCTTACTTCTCGCAATGAGGGAACCGCCAGAAGGCCCTCGGCGCTGGATCTCAGTGTCCGGGCTGAACAATGGGAGTGGAGACGCTCCTTCAGGTATACAGGACCGAGGCCGTTTAGGGCTTTAAAGGTCAGCACCAACACTTTGAATTGTGCTCGGAAACATACTGGGAGCCAATGCAGATCTCTCAGAACCAGTGTTATGTGGTCCTGGCGGCCACTCCCAGTCACCAGTCTAGCTGCCGCATTCTGGATTAATGGCAGTTTCCGGGTCACCTTCAAAGGTAGCCCCACGTAGAGCGCGCTGCAGTAGTCCAAGCGGGAGATAACTAGAGCATGCACCACTCTGGCAAGACAGTCCGCGGGCAGGTAGGGTCTTAGCCTGCGTACCAGGTGGAGCTGGTAGACAGCTGCCCTGGACACAGAATTAACCTGTGCCTCCATGGACAGCTGTGAGTCCAAAATGACTCCCAGGCTGCGCACCTGGTCCTTCAGGGGCACAGTTACCCCATTCAGGACCATGGAATATCCCACACCCGCCCGCCCCCTGTCCCCCAAAAACAGTACTTCTGTCTTGTCAGGATTCAACCTCAATCTGTTAGCCGCCATCCATCCTCCAACACCCTCCAGGCACTCACACAGGACCTTCACCGCCTTCACTGGTTCTGATTTCAAGGAGAGGTAGAGCTGGGTGTCATCTGCATACTGATGAACACCCAGCCCAAACCCCCTGATGATCTCTCCCGGCGGCTTCATATAGATATTAAAAAGCATGGGGGAGAGGACGGAACCCTGAGGCACCCCACAAGTGAGAGCCCAGGGGTCTGAACACTCATCCCCCACCACCACTTTCTGGACACGGCCCAGGAGAAAGGAGCGGAACCACGTATAACAGTGCCCCCAGCTCCCAGCCCCTCTAGACGGTCCAGAAGGATTCAGTCTGATTCAACTCACACCAATAGTAAAAGGAAACAAATCTTCTAAATCTCAAGGGGCTTGTGTTACACTTTGTTAGCTAGTGACCGCTAGGAGAGCAAGCATAAGAGGCATACCATTCATTCCTGTTGAATCAACCTAGCATTAGATCAGTGATTTCAACACATCTACACTGGAATCAGACCCAAAGAGTTGATTCCAACTTGAGTTTCATGCGTTTTCCTGTCATATCAAGCACTGATAGGTGTCCATCTAAGGCAGGGACTAACTTCCACCTTCACGTCTAATTAGAAAGACTAAAGAAGAAAGAAATGTATTTCCACAGAGAATGAAAGAAGAGGGTTAGAAGAAAAGACATACAGGGCCCTATCCCTTTCAAAACTAAAACTTGTCCCGAGGGAGAGGAACAAGAAAGAAGTTGGGATATAGATATAGATATATATGATGACACGGCAAGCTTTAACATAGATTTTAAAATACGTATAAAGTGAGTATTTTATAACAAAGTCAAGAAAATCTAAACTTTGTTTTCTTGCAATAACTACAATTCCCATATCTTTATCATGTGCTGGTGTTTTCATGCAGATTGCCTTCAAGCAAGATGCAACACCAGCCTGATTAACCACAATATTTTGGAACCCAACTGCAGTTCAGGGTATGGGTATATAATGGATAGTCAACATGGTACCCTCCAAATGTTCTTGGACCACAGCTCCTGTCACCCTGACCATAAGCCATGCTGACTGGGGTTGACAGGAGTTGGAGTAACAACTGAAGGGCACCACACTGGATATCTCTGGTCTATAAGCTAGCTACACAGATGACACAGATGACACATTACTACAAAACATGGTTGTGCTATCTTCAAGTCAAGGGAATCAGTTGAGGAATCATTTATTTGACCGCTAAACGTTACACAGAAACTGTTCCTGTTTCTCTGGTCAAACAAATGGTGAAGATGTTGGTAGCATAGGGGGAAACAACAAATTTCCCAGAAGACTTGCAAAATTCAAGGCCTCAAGATTTTTTTTTTTAATGTTGCAAATACTTAAATATTTTCATATTATCTTTCAAGGCGATAATAAATTTGAATGGAAGAACACTGGGCTCTATTCAATGTTCTGTTAGCTAGTGCAAGGACTCTCGGGTTTTAATGTTTCACAACAAAGAAATAAACTCCAACAACTGTGCTAGCAGAAACTCAATGTGTAACAGGTGTGCAATCTATTGTGCAATGAAGTTACCAGCAACATGCTTATGAATTATCCTGTACAATAAAACATTTCACCAGTGAAACAACTATGTTGTTAAATAGCTTCAACTTGTAGAAACACAGGATTACTACAAAACATGGTTGTGCTATCTTCAAGTCAAGGGAATCAGTTGAGGAATCATTTATTTGACCGCTAAACGTTACACAGAAACTGTTCCTGTTTCTCTGGTCAAACAAATGGTGAAGATGTTGGTAGCATAGGGGGAAACAACAAATTTCCCAGAAGACTTGCAAAATTCAAGGCCTCAAGATTTTTTTTTTTAATGTTGCAAATACTTAAATATTTTCATATTATCTTTCAAGGCGATAATAAATTTGAATGGAAGAACACTGGGCTCTATTCAATGTTCTGTTAGCTAGTGCAAGGACTCTCGGGTTTTAATGTTTCACAACAAAGAAATAAACTCCAACAACTGTGCTAGCAGAAACTCAATGTGTAACAGGTGTGCAATCTATTGTGCAATGAAGTTACCAGCAACATGCTTATGAATTATCCTGTACAATAAAACATTTCACCAGTGAAACAACTATGTTGTTAAATAGCTTCAACTTGTAGAAACACAGGATACAACCCATTATTTCTTTCTTATCCAACATGGGTATGACTAAATTTCAAGAATTATTAAAATGAGTTGCTGCTGGAATTTGGAACTTAAGTTACACGGCCTTAGTAAGCCTTAATTAGAAACAAATACATGCTAATTACCAACATTTTCCCTAATTGAGGTACCATCTTCCAAACTCTTTGTAGTGCACATTCATTCACATTTTTTTAATTTAGAGAAATATTTCATGAGTTAAAAACTGTATTGAGAATCATTTCTTCTATTTTCAAAATTCAAGACTGAATGTGGTTTATGTAGCAAAAATGGCGCCAACTATGCACAAGAGGGAGTGGGGGGGTCTGAGAGAATGTCAAGATTTATAGTCTTTATTTAAAAAATCCTAAGAGGTGGTAAAGCAAGCCCAAAGCAACCTAATGAGAACTGAGCATGCCCAGTGTGCAGAATTCAACTAAACTTTACATAATGGCAGGCACACTGTGGGCGTTTAATGAATAGGCATGGCTAAGAAGGAACAGCAAAGTAAAGTTGGGTTACAAACATCTCTTTCACATAGATACCAAAAAAGGAAAGCCATTCTGAGTCACAACCATGGGGAAGAAGAGGGTGGAGGAAGCGGGCTCTTGGTGGGTTGAAATAGATGAGTATTTTAAATGTCTCTAGTCACACCGAACAAAGAATATGAATATTTTTAATAAGAGGACCACCACAGTATTGACATAAAATAACGCCAATTGAGTTTCCCAATTTTTAAAACTAAAAGAGAACTATGATGCCCACACATAATTGCAGAGCAATTTCCACTGGGGACAGTCTGAACTGCATTAAAATCAATGCAATTCTAGCTATCGACCTTTCCATTTTGTATCCACACCACACTCTTTTGGTGGCTCAAATGAGAAAGCCCCAATTGTGCTATTATCTGTAGACAATGAAAAAAGAGATTAGTGTTCTTGTGTGTGTGTGTGTGTGTGTGTGTGTGTGTTTCAATTGCCCCTGAAATTATGAGATCTAACAGTCTAATCCTCTTATCTGTTTATGTATCTAAAAATCTTCACAATATGTTGTGAAGCCATAAGGTTACCCTGTCCTCTCCAGCACTCACACAAGCTTAAATCTTGCAGAAACATAATATGCTGCAAGGGCCCAGCACCACAGGATGGCTCACACTGACCATGAACTAGCTTGGTGCTAAGGTACAACAGCCTCCAAGTGCTTTGGGCTCTGTTCACTGCACTGCCAGAGGGACACTGTGGGAAAGCAAGTGAAAGCAGTGGTGGTTGCCTCTGCCCACCCACCTTCTCTTTCCATGGACAGCATGGCACTAAAAACAGGACCCAGCAGGGCTGCCTAAAGAGCGTGTACAAACCAAAAAAGACTGCTACCTCCATTCACTTGTTCATCTTCTCTCTCTCAGGGAGGACTGGGCCCTGTGGCACTGTCAACAGAGAAAGGTCTCCCCCAGCTAACTTGCCCTCTCTTGGGTCAGTGCAACTGTGTCCAATACCCACCACCGCTGCAGCCAGAGGGAAAGGAGAGTGTAGGTGTGCAACTGGACAGAGGCAACTGCTCATGAAAGGAGCAATAATTTCTGCCCCTGTCCTTCTGCTCGCTCACCTGTGCAGCCAGTAGTGATTGGATGCAGGGAGCCAGTACTCATTTCTGCACTGTCCAGAGTGGAGAGCAACCAAGAAGAGGCAGTAGCAACTTTCGCTGATTCACTTGTTCTGCGAAGCCCTGCTGTGTCCAACCATTCCCCATCATATGACTCCAATTGTTGCACCCAAAGAGAAAGAGAGCGAGTAGGCAGAGCCTCCCAGAGTTTGAGAGAGGCCAGCTAAGCAACCAGAAGTAATGGTAACAACCCCTTGCAGCCATCACTTGCCTAGTTCTTCCTGCCATGCTCTTAAGATTGAGGGGAACGCAAGTGATTCCACAATCCTACAAGGAACAGCTTCTCCTCTTTTCCTTGCCTGTGGTTTCCTTTTACTTGCTTGCCCTCCATCTGCAGGCAGCATGGCAGAGAATATTGGGCCCAGCACAGCTTCCCAGAATGAATGAGCAGAAGCTGTCACTACTACCTTTACTTGGTAACCCTCTAGAATGCTGCCTGATCTCCGCTGCTATGCTTGTGCCACCCAGAGGGAAAGTGCAGGTGAGTGGATGTGAATATGAGATGGCTGGTTCAATGCATGAGCAATTCACTCTTCTCCACTTGCATACCTCTCCTCTCCCTCTGGAAGCTATAGTGGCAGACACTGGGTAGCAATATGGGCCCCTTTCCACAGAGAGAAACTATGCCCTACCAGTCACATCTTCCTACTTGTTCACACCCTCTCCTGGCAAGATGGGGAGTATTGTACTTACAGTGTGGTGAGAAACACACACACACACACACACACACACACCACAAAAGGGCCCTCCCTAGCCTGCAACCATGCTGCAAATTTTCCATGCTGCAAATTTTCCTGTGCATAAATGCCAAGTGGGAGCTTCTGCTGCTCTAACCAGCAAACAGCTTCAGCCACCTTGATCCTGTCCCCCATGCCACCCCGCCCCCTCCAAATCTACACGTCTTTTAAGCGGAGGTGGGGGGTGAAGGGGAATCACAAAGCTAGGTAGGAGGAGAATATAGCTTCTTTGCAGCTCTGCTTTCTCCCCTTAGCAACCACTGCATTTCAACCGATTACCACCAGCAGCAGCACCCTCGGGCGCTTCCATCGCTCCATGGCTCACCCACCGCCCCCGAACCGCCATCCGCCCCCATACGGAGGCAACACCCAGCAGCAATTTTTGGGGGAGGGGGTGGCGGGTGGGGGAACGGGGAAGAGCGTGAAACCACAAAGAGCTACTTCCTCCAGCTTGAATCCCGGCTTGCCCGTGCAGGGAGCCGGAGCGTGCAGCGCTTGCACTGCTAACACGCCCCTACAGCAGGCAACCGTAGGAGCAGCAGCCCCTTCCCCAAGAAAAAGGACGCAGCCCCCTGCTCCAAACATGCACATTGCAGGGAGGGGAATCTGCCCATGAGCCTTTCCGCTGCCTGCAAATGATAACGGTGGCGACAGCGATGCCCATAAAGAAATCGAGAGGTTATGGGGTTTAAAGAAAAAAGTGAGAAGATAGGTTAAGGTAGAAGGATGGCGATTCCCCTCCCCTTTTTTTTATTGCCCCCCCCCCTTTACTAGACCACGATGCGGATACCCTTCAGGTGAGCATCTTGCATCTCCCACCCCACCCAGGTCTGGAGAACAGGTACCTTGTCAGCTGAAGTCTCTCCGCTTGCCAGTCCCCCAAGGCAACCACCCAAAAGGCAAGCTCTTCATCCAGTCAATCCTTTAGGACCGAGGCGGCGTGCGAAGAAAGGGGAAAAGGGGGGGGGGGGTCCTGCCGGCGCCGCCACTACAGCCGCGGAGGCAGCGATGCAAATAAATCGGTGGGGATGGGGGGGGGCGCCTCGAACCAGCCCCTTTCCCCGGCGCATCTGCCGGAGCGGCGCGCGGGAGCGAGACTCCACAAGGGCGCGCGCGCAGGAGGGCTGCCTCACATTGCCGCGGCTGGCCACGAGGAGCTCGCCGACTGCCCCTCTGCTCCTCCGCCGACGAGAAAAGGGTCGGAGGGCAAAAGCACACAAAAAGATAACCCGAGTGTGTGTGTGTGTGTGACTGTCAAGGCCGCCTCCTCCTCCTCAGCTTCAGGCGACGGCTTCGCTCCGTCCCTCCATTCACAGGTGTAATAATGGTTGCAGAGGAGAGAGGAGGAGGAGGAGGAGGGAAAGAAAGGGAAGCGGGAGGAGGGCTGGCGCTGCCCACATGTGGCCGAACCTCCTTCGATGTCGGCGAAAAGCTCCCGAGGAGGAGGAGGAAGAAGAGGGCGCCCCTCACGTCCGACGGCGCCAACGGAGCGAAGCAAGAGGAACCGCCTGGCGCCCTCCCTCAGGGAAAGGAGCGACCCCTGGCCGAGAGGGCGGCAGCCTGGCGCTGCGCTGAGGTGTCTGCCCGCTCAAAACCCGACGCCCCGAGCGAAGGGGAAGCGGGGGGGGGGCGGTCGGCAGGAGAAGGAGCCTCCGGCTTCAGCTTCGCCTCAGAGGCAAGAAGCCGGCGCTCGCCCTCCCGAGCAGTAGAGGGAGGGGGAGGAGAGGCAACGGCCGCCCCCACAAGGCGCGCGCGTCAGCGCTCCTCGCTAACCGCCGCTCCCCCCCTCCCCAGCCCCCTCTTCTCGCACGCGCACGCGCTCCCCGCCCCGCCGAAAGAAGAAGTGGAGTGGGCGTGGTGGTGGAGGAGGAGGAGGAGGCCCGTGTACAAACGCCCCGCCCACCTGGCCCACGCTCTGCACGTGGCCGCCGTGGTCCCGCAGCCAGGGACACGCCCCTTCGGAAGGCTGCTTCACCTTTGCTCGTCTTCTCGCAGCGGCAGAAGCCACGCGCGGAGCCTGAACGTGGGAGTAGCGCGCGCCTTCCCGCTAGTCTCACCCCAGTGGTCAAGGAGCGTGGTTTCTAGAGCGCCTCGACGGTCAGTTAGTAGCTGCTGGAGACCCGCAGGCTCAGGCGGGAGGTCTCTCTGGCGCAAGCCACTGAGCAGCACTAGCAGCTGCTGGAGATGAAGAGCCGGCCTCACCATCGGCAGATTGAGGAAGCTGCTTCAGGCGGCAGATCCTGCTTCCCCACCCAGCGCTTCCACAGGAGAAGCGAGGAGAAGAGACAGAGTGGGGATCCAGTAGGCTCTCCTGCTGCTGCTTTTCCTCACTTCTCAGGTGGTGATGGGGAGGTACAATGGGCACCCCCTGCCCCTCAGTACCAGAGGAGAGAAGCGGCACCAGCTTCCAATGGCAGGTCCACCATCACCAGAGAAGAAATAGTGGCTTCTGGATTCTCATTGCTTCTCTGGAAGGGGCAGAAGGCGTCCAGAGAAATCTGGCGTCACCCCATGGGTATGGTGGGTGGCAGAGGACATTGCAAATGAAGGCTGTGCGGTTTCTGAGGGTGTGGCAGGGTGATGATGCACCGCAAGTCCATATGCTCTCTCTGGGCTACACATGCATTACTGGCTTAAAATGCAGCTAGGTCATTATTTTTGTCCATTTGGATCAAGGCTGGTTTGAGGGGAAATCCAGTATTTCGTAAGAAACATATGGATTGTGGCTAACATCGTGCGTACACCACTTCCCAAACCAGTGATGAGAGGCCCCTGGATGCAGAGTAAACAGGAGTTTGCATAGAATCCTGCTCAATCACTGACCTTACTTTTGCCTTTCAGGGGCACATTTTGCAACAACAACAACAACAAAAATAGTGTGGGGTGTGAGAGTCGTCATTCTTCTGGTCAGTCCTGTGGGTAACCACTCACTGGCGCAAGCTTAGCAAGAATGAGCAAGCATGTGGGTGCCCTGAGCAAAAATCATGGCCACTTTGTTCATCTCTCAGTGCTGCTACTGCCATAGTACCCAGAACTAAGCCATGGTTTTGCTTAGTTTTATATGCAGACCTGGATAAGTGGTTAACCCAGAACGTTTCAGATGCCAGGCTAAAACTTTTCTTTCAGGAGGCCTTTGCACCATGAATGTTCTTAGGTTGCTGTTGTCTGATGTTTTAATCTGCAATATTTGTGTATTGTGTATCTGTTTTTTCTCTCTAAGCCACTTTGAGATACATTGGGAAAGGAAGTATAAATTCCTTAAAGAAATAAACAAACAATAAAGTGCAACAGTTTGCATTATCAATTGAAGCTGGTGTGTTTGTGTGTATATGCTTTATGGCTTCAGTGTAGGGACTTTGTAATATGTGAAGTGGCTCCCAGGATTTTTCAGAAGGGTTTTTAAGAAGTGATTTCTGAAATCTCTTTCCAGGAAAATTTGAGATACCGTATATCCACACCTGCAACATTTCTTATGTCTGCAATTGGAATTAAAAGGCCAGTTTGATAGGTGCATTTGCCGTTTTCATAAACATATTGCAGTTCCTCCCTTTCAAATTCCAGAAGCATCCCTGTTACTTAAAGGTAAAGGGACCCCTGACCGTTAAGTCCAGTTGCAGATGACTCTGGGGTTGCTGCGCTCATCTCACTTTACCGGCCGAGAGAGCCAGCGTTTGTCCGCAGACAGCTTCCAGGTCATGTGGCCAGCATGACAAAGCCGCTTCTGGAGAACCAGAGCAGCGCATGGAAATGCCATTTACCTTCCTGCTGGAGCGGTACCTATTTATCTACTTGCACTTTGATGTGCTTTCGAACTGCTAGGTTTGCAGGAGCAGGGACCGAGCAACGGGAGCTCACCCCATCGCGGGAATTCGAACAGCCAACCTTATGATCAGCAAGCCCTAGGCTCTGTGGTTTAGACCATAGCGCCACTCGCGTCCCATCCCTCTTACTTTGTGTTCATATTTGAAGATTGCATTCTCTCTGCATTATGTACTACACAAAATGTTGAGATGTGTACGCTGTTTTTGAAGAACAATCAGTCACATCACTGTTCTTTTTTATTTTTAAAGACCTTGTGTCACTAGGGGTGTTATCATACATGACATTAGAATACATTTGAGCTTTTCTCTCAGTCACACACAGAAACACAGTTTTTATGTCATGTAAATGCTGATAAGGCAAGAGAGAATTTGGAAGAGCAATTGAGCAAATACAGACCCTAATGTAGTCCCTGGAGCCAACTTAAAAGAAAGCTGATTTAAACCAAAAAGTCCCATGAGTTCATCCTGCTGTTTATTCTGTTCTTTGCTGTCCCACCTTATTTTCCCTTTCCCCCCCCTGCCTATTTGCTTGCTTCCATTGCCTTTCCAATCATCTAAGTAGAGCTTTTGTTTCCTGCCTTCTTTTTATTTCCCCAAATTCTATCATTGTGTTGCTGTGTTTCTCCTTCCATTCTTCTTAATCCAACCCAAAAAGTATATCAACTTTGATGATTCAAGGGATGAACCCCTTTCGCATGTTTTAACCATTATTTTTTTCTCTGGAGTGAAGAATAACCACCGATCTCAACCAGAAACAGGGTTGTCAAATGACAATGTTAAGAAAAAAGCACTGATTGTGTTTTCTCAGAACTTTTATTGAAGACCAAAAAAGTAAACCCAGACTACATTCTTAGCAGTACACTGGCATTGGCTCTGATTCAGTGCCAGTTGTGTGATTGTCTGCCTTGTCCGATTCCTCATTATACATAGGATGAGGAGACTTACTGAAGGGGAAAGGCTTGCTGCAAGGACCATTTTATTCTGGTGGATGTTTTTTCAGTCAGAGCCTATGTCGGTTACATGAGTTTTTAAATAGACAAGGAATTCCATTAAACTCAGTGGAACTGGGTTTGGTTGTACACACACATTATTATACCAGATGTGTCATGTCTGCTGTTTCCTTTTTCTTATCATTTGGTTATCTAAATGCATTTATAACCCTCTCCATACATATATTTTTTAAAAATCTCTAAAGACGTAGTGTACAATATAAAAACAAGCATTATCTTTAAAACAAAAATACAACAAAACTTCTTTAATGAGATTTGGTACATTATTTTTACTCATTTTTGGTTATTTGGGGGGGGGGGATGAGGACACTTGTAAGCTGCTTTGAGTAAGATTTATCATAGGTAGGTGATTATAAATGCTGAAATAAATAAATAGTATTTTCCCAGTTGCAAAATTTTGGCATTGGCATAGCAGAAGGAAATGTTGTTTTATTTCAAGAAGTTTGCTAGCTGTGGGGAAATATTTCCAGCCACGACTAGTAATCTAGAATGGTCCCCAAGGCTGTGGTGTTAGAACAGCTTTTCTAAAATAGCAGAATTCACTAAATTCTACAGAGCAATGGTAGCTGTTTTATACTTATAGTTGTCGTTTACTGTGAAAGTCAGTAACTACTGTCCAGGAATCCTACTAAATAAGAGGAACTTTTGGTTTTATCCCAGCCTTGAAAAACTTCAGTGCTGGTGCCAAGAGAGAGTTTGTCAGAAGGGAGAGAGAATTGGGAATTCAGTGTTTTAGAAGTGTCGGGGAGAAGATAACTTGCCTCAACTTTGCTTTTTCAAAATGCTGATGCCAGCTGTTTTAATGGTTTCTATAACCATTTCTGTAATGTCTGCCAGGGCATTGTGGACCCTGTAGATTTATTGCATTTGGTATGAAGCACTTGCGGGTATTTTTAACAGGAAAATTAGCGTTCTTGGACACCGCTGCAAAAGACACTAAATTATATAGCAACGAAAAACAACTGGGGGACTATGGATGCAATCCTCACTGGGGACATTGGGAGTATAATTCATAAACAAAAGTTCTTTATTTCTCTAACTCTGTGCAGTAAACACATGGGTAGGATAGTGGGGGTGAACCCCCTGGGTCTGTCTCCCCCCTCCCATGGTTCCCATTGCCCTCCTGAAGTTAGAAGTCTGAAGTGGGGAGCCTCATCTTCACATGGCGGCTCCCTGCATGTTTTAGAATCCTGGAGAACTAGGGTTATAAAATATATTGGGAACCACAAGCCTATGAGCCCCCTACTTTAGACAGTCATGCCTTACTTGTGGAGGACAATGAGAATGATGATGGGAGGCAGAGCCAGTGTACTCTTTGCTGTGCCTCCCTCCCCACACCATGTGTTAACTCTACACTGTGGTGGCTAATCCTTGGCCTGCCATCCACATACAGTTCACAACGTTGTTATGGTCCCCCAATGCCCTCAAAAAAATTCATTTTTTAAATGAATTTGTCCCCTGCTGCTATTTGTCCCCTAGTGTGATGGCATGTCCAAAATATGATCTGCAGCCCCCAAACATCTCCCTTAAAAATTGTAGTCATTGGAAGATAATAAATATACCATATTTTTTGCTCTATAATACACACTTTTCCCCTCCTAAAAAGTAAGGGGAAACGTGTGTGCTTCTTATGGAGCGAATACAGGCTGTGCAGCTATCCCAGAAGCCAGAACAGCAAGAGGGATCATTGCTTTCGCTGTGCAGCAATCCCTCTTGCTGTTCTGGCTTCTGGGATTCAGAATATTTTTTTTCTTGTTTTCCTCCTCCAAAAACTAGGTGCGACTTATGGTCTGGTGCGTCTTATAGAGCGAAAAATATGGTATGTACTGATCACTCCTCCAAATCCTCTGCTGTGCTTCTGTGCCCCCAAAAGGTTGTTGTGACAAGGCCCCCCCAAATGTATCCTTTTAAATCATTAAAATTGGCTACAGTACTTGTACACTTCAGCTACACCCATTTTGACATTTAGCCCTTGGAGGGTGAATCAAAAAATGTGAAGACTCCCCCTATTGTATGCCATTAAAGAACACATGAAGAGGGCTACATATTAGGTATTAGGTTTTGAAACCTGCCTCCAGGGTAATTAATAATGTCGGTGATGACCTGTTTTTCGACAGTTTCCAGAATAACATGTTTGCTGTCAGTGGCTGTTTGTGTTCTGCCTCTGCTGTTGGGAGGTTGTATGCTTCCGAATGGCAGTTGCCAGAAACCCCAGGAAGGGAGAGTGCTGTTGTCCTCAGGTCCTGCTTGCGGATTTCCCATAGGCAACTGGTTGTCTACTGGTAGAACAAGATGCCACCAGCCTGATCCAGCAGGTTCTTCTTATGTTCTCAACTTTGCATTAGAACTTCAAGAACGTCTTCACACATAGCATTTTATCTACACAGATAATTTCAGCAGATGGGGAAATATGCCCTCTATTGTAGTTAGTTCTTGTTTCTTTTGCTACAAGTAGATGAATCACATTTTTTTCAAATTCTAGAGTTGGAAGGGACATCAAGGTCATCTGGTCAAAACCCCTGCAATGCAGGATATCCTGCCCACAACCATCTCTGGGTGGGCTTGAACCACCAACCTTCTGGTCAACAGCCAAACACACTGACCCCTTGTGCCACCTGAGTGACAATCTCATTGATGCGGTGGCTTTATGTCAACATCAAAAATTATACTGGATTTCAGACATGCTAATATACATGTGGTTCCCCACTCTCGCTTTTCCTTCACAAGTAATTTCTATGCAGGGGGAATGTATGAAGCAGTATTACACTCCGCGATTTAAAGAGACTGAAATATTTTTCTGAACGCCTGCAAAATACTTTGCGGAACTCTGTTCCAAAGTACTTCCGCCACTGCTCAGATAAGGTTGTCAGAGCAACTTAAAAGAGATTATGGAGGCAGGAATGTTTATCCAGTGTAGGGCTTTGTGTTCAAATGTGAAACTAACAAACACATTTGAGCCACTAGCATTTTATGACGCTAGTCAGTGTTGTTAATTATTTGCATATATAAAAGCAGTTAGATGCATATATTGAAAATGGTGGATAAAATCACTCTTGAATGATTTTCATCAGTAAATTGAACTCGGTGGTGAAACAATTTCAGTGGTAACATTGGTGATGTTTAATATAGTTGTACCTTGGTTCTCGAACAGAATGTGTTCTGGGAGTCTGTTTGACTCCCAAAACTGTTCAAAAACCAAGGAGTGTCCTGCAGCCAATTGGAAGCTGTGGAAGCCATGCTGGATGTTTGGCTTCCGAAAATCATTTGAAAACCGGAACACTTCCAGGTTTCGATTGTTTGGGAGCCGATTTGTTTGGGATCCAAGGTGCGACTGTATATCTCTGTTATTTGCATGTTTGTATGCTGGAAACACAACCTGTTCCTTTTCACTTCTGTTTAAGGACACCTACAAAATCACTTAAAACAGATCAGTTACCACTCAACACCATTTAATTATCATGTCATACAAGATCACTTAACACAGATTAATTTCTCCTCAGTACCTTTTAATTACTGTGTCATACATTAGGATGGGCCCTTTCTGGCTTACCAGTAAATGTTTGTGAGAGGAATGGGAATTCTAATACATTTCAGTGATGTTGAGCATAGAACAGAGAAGCAATTATGTTAATGGAGAACCTGAACAAACTGAAACAACACAAAGGTGTGCTCTTAAATATTTGGTATTTACTGGAGTATTTAGATGGATTTAAGCTGCATAATTTGCTCAAGGTTATACCTCAAATTCTTGAATGCTTATCTTAGATACAGATCAAATCTATTGTTTTGGGAATTCAGGATGCTTAATCCAACTAGTTTACCTTTGTCAGCTCACGATCACCCACATAAACGCAGCAAAATATACTATGTCCTTCAGTAACTCCTAATTCTGATAGTAGGTTTATATCAATTTGTACATTTTTCTTCTTCTTTTTTTATTAAAGTAGTAGCAAAATCTGCAGCTGACTGAAATTTATTTCTAGATTCTGTAATACATAGTTATATGTTGTACAGATTTAGCCAAATACAAATACGCAATATGTATCTAGCATGCAGTGCCGGTTTCATTCCCAGCAGTGCACAGAGAATAACAATTCAGCTGCCCGGCTTCCTACTTGCATTTCTGTCAAAGTAAGAACCTCACTGAGGACAAAAGTACTTACTCTTTCCATTCCCATCTTTTGTGCTTGTTGCAACCTCGACAATAATTTTATTGTAAGCAGTGTCTGTTAAAAATGCCATCTGACTCTCACTAGCATGGTTGAAAATGTTTCATAACTTCTCAGATTGTTTGTTTTATTCTCCTGACAGCCCGAAACTCTGCATGCCCACTTGGAAGTAAGTCTAACTGAGTTCAATGGAACTTACTCCCAGGTACGTGTGCACAGGATAGCAGGCTGAATATATTATTTTAATTGTCTTATCTGCTTTCTGTCTAGTCTGTTGCCTCATTATGTATTTATTTAAGCCACTAGGCCCAATTCTGTTTATCTGCTGTGTCATCACTTGCTGAATTGATAATCTACAGAACATAATACCTACAGGCCTGTTGATGGACATTTTTCTGTTTTGCATTTCTGTAGCGAAATATGTCTCTTTGTGCATCCTAGGCTAAGCAGCAAAAGGCCAAAAGGTTTCCCCTTTTCTGTGTCACATTTAATATGATTTAGATTTTGTTATAGATCATTTTTAGAGTGCCCATCTGAAATAAAATGTTTCAGGAAAATATGAGGACTTATTACGTTAATTTCTAAATATAAAATTTATTTCTTGGACAATTCCAACAACAGGTTAATAAACCCTTATGCTATCTTCTGTGTTGTCCATATATTTAAAATTCCTAGGACCCATGGGTTTCTCAAAAATAGTCATGTCGAATGAATCTCATTTCTTTGATAGAGATACAAGCTTGGTGGATCAGGAATGCTGTGGATGTAGTGTACCTTGATTTCAGTAAGACTTTTGACGAAGTCCCCAATGATATTTCTATAGAGAAGCTGGGAAAATGTGGACTGGATGTAACTGTTAGGTGGCTTTGTAGCTGACTGACTGACTGACCCAACCCAAGAGCACTCACTAATGGTTCCTCATCATCCTGGGGAAAAATGGCAAGTGGGATGCTACAGGGTTCTGCCCTGGGCCTGTGATTGTTCAGTGTGTTTATAAACAACTTGGATGACAGTATTGAGGGGATGCTCATCAAATTTGCAGATGACACCAAACTGGGAGGGATGGCCAGTGCTGCAGAAGACAGAATCAGGATTCAAGATAACCTTAACAGATTGAAGTAGTGGGCCAAAACTAACAAAATGAATTTGAATAGGGACAAAGGATGGTTGTGTTTCAGTTCATACAGTGTTTGGGAAGCACAAATTAGGCAGGTTTGCCTTTAAATGCAAACTAAATCAAATTTCTCTCCATCCCCACTTTTCATTGAAATGAAACAAAGTAAACAAAATATCCCAGGATAGAAACACACAACTGTGTGTAGTGCGAATTTTAGTTACCCATCTCAAAATGTAACAAGTCTTTCTTTTTCAAAGCTTTGTTAGCAGTCTTGCAACCTGCACTTCATCTAGCCTTCTTTCACATGTTCGTGTTCTGGCACATTTCCCAATTTCCCCTTGTGTCTTCTGTAACACTTTGCAGATTAATCCTAGAAATTGCACAAAAGAAATGTATTGCCCTGTGTTTAAAACATACCCCATGAAAGAACACAGCATATTCCTCCATTTTCACAGCAGTGTAATGTTATTGGCTGCCGTGCGCATTGCTGCATATCCAGCTGGATGTTCTGCTGAGCCTTGAGCACACCACAATTATGTTACAAATTGAACTAGCCTTTATTCATACATCACTGTATTTTTTATCATACATCACTTTATTTTGACAATTCTGTGGAAGAGGAAAGCATTATTTCCATTGTGAAAAGATATGAGCAACTTCAATATTGAATAAGCTATGGTGCATTGTCGTCTTGTGATTGTTATGCTTCCTTTGCTGGGTTGCTTGATTTCTTTGCTTTGCACTACAGAAAAGATGGGAAGACTGGGATATCTGGTCAAAATTAACTGACCCATTAAGGTTTTCACTTGTGTAAATACCAGCTCTGGGAAACAAGGAGCATTTTCCATTGCATCACCCACATGCAAGCACAACTACTTGTGCCGACAGAAGTCATGTTCCTCTAAGAAAGACCCCAAATTAACTTTGCTTTGGATGTGCTGTTCTGCCCTGTTGCCCGACTGGTATATGTGTAGTTAAATCCAGCCCATGATCTGCAATGGTGAAATAGTTAACAGAGAAAATGGAGTATGCTAGTGCTATAGTCGCCACATACATGTAAGAACTGAGCAGACCGACCTAAGCAGATTCTCTATAGCTTTTAAAATACAGTGGTACCTCGGGTTACATACGCTTTAGGTTACATACGCTTCAGGTTACAGACTCCGCTAACCCAGAAATATTACCTCGGGTTAAGAACTTTGCTTCAGGATGAGAATAGAAATTGTGCTCCGGTGGCAGCGCAGTAGCAGGAGGCCCCATTAGCTAAAGTGGTGCTTCAGGTTAAGAACAGTTTCAGGTTAAGAACGGACCTCTGGAATGAATTAAGTACTTAACCCGAGGTACCACTGTACTGTGTTTTTTTACAGCCAGACTAACCTGTGCATCTGTGCAGAGGGAAAATCTGACAAAAACCACTACATATAAACTGTGCGGCTGTGTACACACTATACTTTTAAAGCACATTCTTTCCTTCAAAGAGTTATGGGCGCTGAAGTTTGTTCAAGGTTACTCGGAATTGTAACTCTGAGTGGCAAATTACAGCACCCACAATTTGTTGAGGGGGAAATGCACTTTATTGAAATAGTGTGTACGCAGCTAGCTGAACTTGAATGTTGTTAAATTAATGCAATAATTAAAAATTAAAAGTTACCACCCTCAAAACAGAGAAAAACTGGGAAATGGTATTCAGGGCAGGGAATCTTGTCAGTTATACATGCTCAGCCAAGCAGCCACTGATGTTATATAGTGCCAAGAATCCTGGCATATAATCCATTTAGGATAAGAGAACATGATTCTTACGGATGTTCAGATAGCACACTCTCAGGTCTTCAGCTTTTAAGGCAAACTGAGGTAATATTAGAATATTTAAAGTTATCTTCCTTCAGTGCTGTTTATGCCTTAAGGGGCTCCCTTAACATAAGAAAGACTATAGTTTTAAGCACCCTTATTTCTAAGCAACTTCCATTGAAATGAATGGGTAAAAAATGTGATCAGGCTGAAGGAGTGCTTTGCTGCAGGCTAATAAATTGCCGAAACTTTGCTATGTCAGAAATGATTGCTGCATTATTTTATGTTGACTAGTCAGAAAGTTACACTTAACATATATCTATTTTATTTGCAAATAATTAATGGACTAGCATACAGAAAGACTGAGACAAGTGTCCATCTAAGAAGAGGTTGAAAACATCAGAGTGTCTTTGTTAATAAAAAATTATTGCCATGAAACATTATAAAGTTAATGACATTGCATTACTATTTCTGCCTCTTTATTATTCTCTGTAAGACTGAAAATTGGTTTACGTGCTTCTTGACTTATGTTGCATGAAAATGGCATAGCCCTATCCTTGACTTATGTTGCATGAAAATGGCATAGCCCTATCCTTGTCCTTTAAATAATTTTATAGTCAATGGTGCTGCTGCCCCTATATATCATATCATATTTTATCATATTTTGGCCTCAAATGTTTTGTCTTGTTTAAGAAGTTCCACTTAGAATCATTATGTGAAAATATGTGGAGGGGAATCTGAACACATGTCAGAAACCAGTCTTAATGCTAGGTAATTGTGTATAGATAATTCAAGTTGCATGTTAACAGGACAGCACTTTTGCTGCAGTAGCAGATGGAAGGGCCTCCCCACTCTTAGATGTTCTACTGAAGCAGCAAAGAAAGAAGCATGAGTGACTCATGCTTCTTCTGCTGATGCTTCAGTAAAATGTCCAAAGCCACATTCTGCTTTGATGTATTTCTCCCAGAAAGGGCAAAGCAGCTGACAAGGGAAGCTGGCAGAAGGGAATATGGCCCCAGATTCTATGTAATGTTTTTCTTCCATGTGAAAGTGCTGGAATGAGTCCTGTGTCTGAATGCACATAGAACTTTTACATTAGACTCATTGATCCATCCCTGTATATTTTGTAGGAGATAACTGTGAGCAGCAACCAGCAAGCATCTTTCAGCCTCATGGATCATTCCTACTTTTTCCTGTACCTGCATAATGTTTTCCAACTGGGTATTTCCTATAACAGGAAACAATCCAAATATGAGCGTAGAAGGAGCCATGCAGCTTGGCTCCCCACTCAGCAAATGCTGCACATGAATGAAGAGTCTCTCTAAAATGAAATTCAATAGCCTGCATCTTTGCTAACCCAAAGATTGCATGATCCTTTTTGTAAGGAAACTAACTATTTTCTTATTTAGAACTTCCCCTCCTCTTTTACTGGCAGTGGATGGAGACCGGTTTGCTGTAACTTTTGGAAACTCTGAGTAAAAACGTCACTTATTTGCAAGTTAAGTCTCTGTGATTTATTTTAGCTTAAGTATTTTTGTGGGGAGTGTATGTTTGAAGGTGAATGAAGGTAGATGCAAATCTAACTGAGTTTTAATCACCATTGTGCTTGACTCTGCTACTGGAGAATAAGATCTGTCAGGGAACTGCCATCAGCTCAGAGGCGAGAGGTGGAAGGGCAGTTGGGTTACAGGGAGCCTCCGAAGAAGAAGATCGTGCAAAGCAGCTCTTCCTCCGGCAAGGAGGGAAGCCCCGTCTCCAGTAGGGAAGGGATGCAGGGACCAGAAGATGTTAGCGAGAGCCGCAACACCAAGCCTGAGCAAAGTGGAGGGGAAGGAAGTCCCCCTTTGCCAAGGCCCTCTCTGCGCAGTCAGTTTGCGCACAGAGAGGAGAGAAGGATGGGGGTCAAAAGACTGTTATGCTGGGGAAGGTTTAAGGACTGCCCTCTCCCAGATTCTGTTAGCAACTGAGCAGACATGGACTTGAGACACTCTGCACTGTAAATGGTTTTGTACAGATAATAAAGCCTGGAAAAGACAGGTGGGAGTCTTGCCTGTTCGCTCTCGAGCAACCACGCCGGCACATAACAAGATCTCTCTTCTAAACTTCTAACATTGGCCTATGGAGGGAAAATAGGTATATTGTATGTAAGCTTGTGGTTGATCAAGACCTGGGATGCAAAGACTAGCTGAAAGGTGCAGGCACGATGGAATGAGCCAAAGACTCCAGCACACCATAGCTGCCTGCTGTATCCATAGGAATCTGGAGAGAATAGATGCTCCACCGAAGAATGGCAAACAGTAGGTCTGCAAAAGATGAGTGATGTGGGGTATCAAGTTCAGAAGGGGTGGAAAATAATAATAATAATAATTTATTATTTATACCCCGCCCATCTGGCTGGGCCTCCCCAGCTACTCTGGGCGGCTTCCATAGAAACAAAAAATACAGTAAAATATCACACATTAAAAACTTCCCTGAACAGGGCTGCCTTAAGATGTCTTCTGAATGTCAGGTAGTTGTTTATTGCTTTGACATCTGCTGGAAGGGCGTTCCACAGGGCGGGCGCCACTACCGAGAAGGCCCTCTGCCTGGTTCCCTGTAGCTTTGCTTCTCGCAATGAGGGAACCGCCAGAAGGCCCTCGGCGCTGGACCTCAGCGTCCGGACAGAATGATGGGGGTGGAGATGCTCCTTCAGGTATACTGGACCGAGGCCATTTAGGGCTTTAAAGGTCAGCACCAACACTTTGAATTGTGCTCGGAAACGTACTGGGAGCCAATGTAGGTCTTTCAAGACCGGTGTTATATGGTCTCGGCAGCCGCCCCCCAGTCACCAGTCTAGCTGCCGCATTCTGGATTAGTTGTAGCTTCCGAGTCACCTTATATTGCGCCCATGGTGTCAGTCCATAAGGTTCACCATGTTAAATATATATTACTGAAGCTTTTTTTGTAGGTATGTTTTGCCCATCTTAGTTTACTAAACATTTCACCTTTTCAAGTGGATCTTGATGTAATCTTTTAAAATAAAATATGACACAGTCACATTTGTATGAAAAAAGTTTACTTGGTTTGGATAAACGAGAGTGTGATGTTCACACTGAAGTAGAGTTGTGCAACAAACACAACATAGGTTGTGTTCTATTTAAGTTTGGAACAAATTATTACTTATGTAGTGGTTCTCAATATTCAAAGTGATTGACAAACTTTGAAGTAGCCTCGGGCATGTTGTCCAGTGGGTACGCAATGAGTCTGTTTCTAAGGTAGCTTTGAACTCAAAGGTTCAAGCCCACCTTGCTATCCATTGGACCAATATTTGCCCAATATTTGAGTTCACGCATCTTCTGCTTGCCATACTGAGCATATATGAATAAACTGTGATTCTGTTTCCCAGCTTCCTAGTCTGGCATCTTTCAACAAATGGCATTTATATTAAAATGTGTGATTAGGCTGAACCCTGCTATCCTACCAGTCAAATTAAGATACCTTCAAGGAAAGCAGCTGCTTGAAACTGAGCAGATGTTAATGAAATCGAGAACATTATGTTGAACGAAATAATAGCCAATGGCATTTTTTAAAAAGTGTAGAATCAAACAGGAGGCCCATCATGGAATGGGCTGAAGGCTCTTGGTGCAGTTCTTTTCTTCTTTTTCCTTCTTGCTGCTAAATGGGTCTGTCCCTGAGCGCTGTCAGGATGAGATGCTGCCTGGATACAAATTACCATATCCTTTGAGCTCTTTAGAAGAAGAAACAGTACAAGTCTAGCAAATAAAATAAACTATCAAACACTTGAAAGAAGGAATTTCCTCCCCTGGAAATACAGCTTTTTTTCCCCTGAGTATCCATTGCCTGTGACAATTACTGCTGCTGCTGGTGGTGGTTTGTTTTTGCTTTTAAAATTGTATCAATGTACTCTTGTCTGCAGCTTCTTAATTTGACGGATTGTAAATGCTACTTTTATTTTGTTTTTACTTTACATGCTGCCCAGGAGAACTCCTGTTATTGGGTGACTGGTAAAAGTAAATTATTAAATAATTATGAGCATGAAAACATACATATAGGACAGTACATAAACAATGGCACAATTAGTTCTGCATGAGGAGAGAGGCTTTCATGAACAGGCATTCCATGTGCCACACAACAAACCACTTTTGAAAAAATTAGGTCTGTAAAGGCATATTGTGATATGGCATGAGAGTGGGTGGGTTTACTTTTCAAAGAATAAAGTAAAGGTGAAGGGACCCCTGACCATTAGGTCCAGTCGTGGCTGACTCTGGGGTTGCGGCGCTCATCTCTCTTTATTGGCCGAGGGAGCCAGCGTACAGCTTCTGGGTCATGTGGCCAGCATGACTAAGCCACTTCTGGCGAACCAGAGCGTCGCACAGAAACGCCGTTTACCTTCCTGCCAGAGCGGTACCTATTTATCTACTTGCACTTTGACATGCTTTCGAACTGCTAGGTGGGCAGGAGCAGGGACCGAGCAACGGGAGCTCACCCCGTCACAGGGATTCGAACCACCAACCTTCTGATCGGCATGTCCTAGGCTCTATGGTTTAACGCACAGCGCCACCCGCCTCCCTTTTCAAAGAATAAAAGGTAGCAAGAATCCCACTGGGCATATCCAAGTGCTTGGTGCTCCTAAAGCAGGGGCAGTTGACCTCTTTTGGCGCAAGGGTCACATTCACCCGTGGCCAACTTTCTGAGGGCTGCATGACAGCAGTGGGTATGGCCAAACAGAGGTACAGCTATTCCACACTCTTGCATGCGAACACAGGGACACAGCGCCCTTCCTCAACTGATCCTCCACTCAACAAATGATGGATCTGATGGCCAAGGAGGGAGCAATCTCCATCCACATCAAGGCCCTCTCCACTCATTGTATCTACTTCAGGGTGTGGTTTGTTTTGCCACTGTTGGTGGGGTTTGGGGAGGTCCAGAAAATTATACATGGGGAAGTGTCAGAGCATACTTCCTAGCTGGGAGTTTGTTTAAAGTCACTCTTGATCCAAAGTCTAGCATTGGTCCACTAAAATTATGTTTGCCTATTCTATAGCATTCATCTCAGAGCGCTCTGACTTAATTACTTCTTCTTCTTATGATAGTGGCAATATCTTTCAAATAAACAAATAATATATAATGCCAACTCTGCTTTATAAATGTATCTGCAAACGTGGCATGAAGGCTGGCAACATCTTCCATTGTCTCTCGAGACAGATGGGTGCCAACAATACCAAGCTAGTAGAAGAATGAGAAAGAAATGAGTGGGAAAAATAAAGGAACATGGAAATTAAAAGTGTGGAAGTATACTTGGATCAGGTCAATGCCAGTAAACTCTGTCAGTAATATCCTGCGGATTCTGCCTATACTTGCTTCCATACAGGATCTAAAAGCCAAGCTGTAAACATGACAAGTTTGTATGATTTAATAAGATATGGCAGGGAGTAGTGTCAAAAATCTGAACGTGAGTAGAAGAGACAGTCCATTTGCACTCATGAGTTACATCCTAGTTTGGAAAAGCAGCCGTTTCCAGCACTGACCTAACTATAGACTTTTGAAGAATTAGGACGCTAACAATTCAGCCCCTTTCAGAGGCGTACCCCTGGCTGGCAATTTCCATTGCTTTTATTCTTTTAAGAATCTTTGCTCTTTTAAAAGCCACTACAACACAATATAATTTCTAATAATGCAAATTATCGCTTCCTACCACCACACACCATCCATTTCTTTGCCTAAAACAATTGACATTTTTGAATAGTTCAACGCCAGCACCCGCCCCCCAAAAGCTGCAACTCACTCATAGCTGTCGTTGCAGACAAAAGAGGTACGGCAATCATGTTTCTGGTCCCCCACCTCCGCTGCTCAGCCAGACACAGGATTTAGCAAACTAACCCACTGATGACTCACAAACTGGTGACTTGCTCTAAATTCTCTATGATTCATGCCCGGCTTTTTTCAGTTGCATCTATATATACAATATTGCATGTAAAACATATATATGTGCATATAAGTTATTCAAGGTAAGCAACTCTACATCACTATCCAATGAATGAAGGCCATTACCAAGTCTGCCACAAGAACAAGAAAATTAGAACAGGTCTACAGAGTGTTCTCCTGAGTGTTGGAATTGGAATCAGCCTGATCCCCTCCCCCGCTTTCCTTTTCCTTCCTTTTCCTTCTGTGATGGAACCCCTATTTGGGGACTTCCCTGGCTTTTTTCTGGCCCATGTAGGACCAGTCTGGATAGTTGGCCTTGGTGAAGATTTGAAGTTTTCTCCCCGCAAACAGTTTTTGATCTGGGCTTCCACTGAAATGAGGCTACATTTTAAGTTGCATTTTAATCCTGTTTTTAAGTTGTATTTTAATCAATTGTTTTTATACCTGATGTTAGCCGCCCTGATGCCTTGGCCAGGGAGGGTGGGGTATAAATAAAACGTATTATTATTATTACCTCCAGAGAGGATGGTGAATGGAGTTCTTTGTGATACCATCTTCAAATTACGTAATGGTATGAGTGGTGTTTTCCACTGCCAGCACTCTGATGATCACCTTCTTTATTTTTCACATTTATATCTTGCCTTTCCTTAAAAGAGCTCAAGGCAATGTACGTGGTACAGCCCTGTGAGGCAGGTCAAGTTGGTGGCTATCCAAAGATCCTATGAAGTCCTGGGGACATCTATTCAAGCAGATGTTGTCTCCTTCTCTTTAGTATCAGGGAGTGCTTATGCATGCTAATTAGCTCTAGCTATTTTTCTGTATTTTGCATATGTTGAAGATGACTGATTTTCGATTCTATCTTTAATAGGACATCTGTTACTTTACCAGAATGTTCATGTAGGGGCGGATTTAGGCAATATGGCGCCCTGTGCGAGGACAAAATTTGGCGGCCCTCCTCCCCCAGCGATGGCAGAGCAAGAGTAGGTTCACTACTTTACGTCTGAGAAAGAGTGAGGTTGGCTGAGGAAGACAGAACCAAGCTGTCTCGCTCCCTTTTCTTCTCCTCTCTTCTCCTACCCTCTCCTTTTCCCCAGCCTGACTTTCTCTCCCAGGCAAATAATAATAATCTCAAAGACATTCAGAGGGATCTTTCTGAATTCCCTCCCCCACTACCCTACCGGTCTGGGTGGAGGCTAGAAGCCCTGATGCCTCACAAGCTGAGGCAGGAGCTGCTCTGATCAGCCCAGAAGTAATTGTATTACAGAGGAGGGCTCACTGTCTATCCCTCATACTGTGCGATCTGCTGTTCGAAGGTCTCAGTTGCACTTCCCTGGATCCACCTCTGCATGATCAAAATGTGGGTCTTTTTTTTTTTTTGCTGTTTCCCTTGTATCTTTTCCTATCCTAAAGGCTCCTAGGTTGGGGTTTTGTTTCTTCATTACACTCTGCCTTATAGCATTCTAAATCATGCCATCCATCCTTGGAGTCAACCTTTCTGCTCCTATAATGTCATTAAGTGGTGTTTGAGTTCCTGCCGAACAAAGCTCTGCGTATATTACCTTCCTGAAATTTCTACTTCATCCATCTTTTCCTCTGGCTTCCTACTGACATCAACTTCATCTTGAATTGGGGAGGCTGCACTTTAGTTTTACAAATGATGCCTCTTCATCTTGCGTGAAAACATGACGTTGCCTCTTCAAGCTGATCTGACAGTGCTTGTTTACCACATTGCCATGAAAGTATTGAAATTGGTTCCTGAGGTAGGCATGTCATGCATGACCCAACCCAAGATAAAGGGAATTTAGTGAAATACTGATGGGGAAGGATGGAGGCCAATATACCGGGGGGGGGGACCCAGCATGCCCCACTTATGTACCTTTACGCTGCCTTATACTGAGCCACACCATTGGTCTATATACCTCAGCTTTTACCGGTGACCCTCAAAAATTTCAAATATGAATCTTTCCAATCCTTACTTAGAGATGTCAAGGACTGATACCACGGTCTTTTGCATGGCAATATGTAACAGTCTGTCCCCAGCAAAATGCAGACATCAGTATACTGTAGATATAATTTACCTGCTAATATCAGATTATGGCATTGTTCAGGGTACAAGTTGCTAGTTGAAAGGCTGACAGCCCTAATGTAAAGAATTAGAGAGAAGCAACATATTTGCTGATGAGTTTGACTGCAGTGGGATCACTAATAGCTTTATCCCTATCAGCCATATTACTCAATTGAGGGGGGGTTTGGCAATGACTACTGAATCATGTGTAATTTCTGGAAAATCATGTTCTTCCAGATAGTTTAATAGAAACACAACTGAAGTGTGTTAGGAGCAGGGGAAGCATATGTGTGCTTGGATCATGATAGAGGATTGTACACTCGCCCCCAGGAGGTGGCAGAAATGGGGTCACAACCTTCAGGATTCTAGAGTCAGAAGTCAGTGAAGGTCTGACAGATAGTGAAGTTCTTGGAGGATGACTGCTGGAGTAAAATATAAAATGGTTTCAGTAAGGACTTTGGGGTGCTGTGGATGGACAGACCAACATCAGAAGGTGCTTTGAGACAGTTAAGGTAGAGATGGAAGGGTAAAACTAAAGGACGGGGAGATGGAAGGGAGATGGGGCTCAGGAGATGATGCTGAAACATACTAGTCTTTGCTGTCGGTTTTGGCCATATGGTTGCTTTGGTGCATGGCTTTTAGATTCAAAATCTCTGGTCACTCCTACATGGGCACAAAAGCTGGGAGTGAGCAATTTGGATGTCCCTTAAATGCAAGGGTTAGGAAAACAGAACCAGGGGACTTGAGCAAGCTCTGTTGCACATTTACAAAACAGAATATAAAGATTTACTCTTTGATTATTATACAATCATTGAATCATAGATTACTCCAAATTATACTTACAGTGTTTGGATGGCATAATGAAGGAAGTGGCACCATTTGTATTCAAATTGTCTATTTATTTTACAGTGGTTTTTCATTAGAAAAATATTCATATCTTTGACATATATGCCAGTAAATAGTTTCATTACCAACCCCCCCCCTTCTGCTTCTTCTCTGGTATTTAACCAACCATAAAAACAAATGAATCTCTTTTAAGCTCCAATATCACACATCCACTAATACACTGTATTAAATACGCAGTTACAAAAGATGGAGAAAATTACAAAGTTCCATTAGTGTGTACAAATTACTGCCATATATAATGTATGATTTTTTAAATGGCTTATTTGCATAGCCACATACTTCTACTGTGGTTCTCTGTGATAACATTCCCTTGAAAGAAAAATAATGATAATGAACATGTTATCCACATATTTGTTTAGCAACTGGGGGAAAAGTCTCACCACAATGGGGCCACATCAAAGATTATGTGTGGCTTGGCTGTGATGGGCTGTTACTGGTGCAACAGGTATGTTGTGCAACCTCAAGCTAGACCACCTGACATTATGGTGGTCTGATTTCTGTGTGGAATGGCCCGTGGTTGATGTGTTTATTTGTGTAAACATTCCATGTGTGCACTTAGCATATGCATCAGCCTGTAGATATAACACAAGTGTGTCAGCAATCAGAAGCCTTAATGGGAATGCTGCTGAAATGCAAATGCAACGTTTAGATAGAACAGTGCACTTGGAAATGCAATTAAACATGATGAGGTGAACATAGAATGCTTACGTGGGGTTGTATTCAGTGCTAGCCCTACTCAGAATAGACCCATTAACATTAATGGAAATGACTAGCTTAGGTGCATTAATGTCAATGGGTCTGCTCTGAGCAGGACTGGACCTAATGGTCAGGGGTCCCTTTACCTTTATACATGTATATTATTTATTTGATTTGAATGGATTTACCCACATTTTAGGGCAAAAGGAAAAGGAACAGCTTACAAAAGTTTAATACAACAAGAACAAACAATAATTTAATTACAATTATACAATGCATTTTTTAAAAAATCAAAAAATGAGATAAAAATAGCAGCAGCTAAAAACCAGCATCTGTAACATATTAATTAAATGCTTATCAAATCAGAAATGGCTTTTTAAGTTCCACATAAAGGCAACTTTAGAGTCAGAATTCCAGAAATGCCTTGCTATAAGCAGTACTTGCTTCCTGTTTTACAGTTTAAGGAGTCTTTCAATTGCAATTCAAGCTGATACCTACATTTCAGTTTCCTTAAGGCTTAAGAAGCAAACGGAGAAAACAGAGTGATAATCCTAGTTCTCTCTAATAACTCCCTCTCTACTCCTAGTCCATTTGCATATAGTACAATTGGGTATTGGATTACAGCATGAGTGGTTATATCTGTGGCCTTCATGTATAAAATGGGCCTGTGTTTCAAGAAGGCATTGCCCAGGATGCTGTTGATAAATTGCAAGTACTTTGTGACTAGAGAGCATGAATAGCCACTGAAAGATGATGGTCTCATAAATTTTGTGGCATCCCTAATCACTTAAATATGCCAGGCTCACTCTTCATATCTATTTCTTATAGCGTATAAAGTTGATGTAGTGCTGACTTGTAGAGGCTAAAATAATGGAGGACAACAGACTGTGATATACATTAAGATAAAGGAGACCTGATCAATTACTTCTTAAAGAAAGGTGCATAGCTGAACTGGCACTGGCCAGGGTCATGTGGTTAAGATTCACATCCTCATTTCCTTAAGGAGGATAACACAGATGGAAATATCCAATCCACGCTCAAATGAAGGGATACGTATACGATTTTGAAATGGATTAACAAGTTCTTATAGTTAAGACGTGATTGGCAAACTCCTCTGTGTTGATGTGAACATCCCCCTCTGTCCAGTGTGCCAGGAAGTATAGCATCTACACAGCGCCCCCTGTGGCAGCATTTGCTGGAGCAATACTATGCTGATTCAGCACATCATCTGCTAAATACTTGGGCAGCTAAATACTTGGGACTCTTATTGAGCATCAGTAAGAGTCAGTACTAAGGCACCTGCATGTCACTTTAAGCAAGTGAGCCCCCTATGAAGTGATACCACAAGTTTCTATGCCTCACTCTGCCAAGTTGGTCTGTATACATAGTACAAAATATGCTCAAACTGACTTCAGGAGCTTCAGAAATACTGTAAAATTAATGAATATTAAAATGATGTTGGATTGAAAATAAGTGGCATTAGCAACAAAGTTAACAAGAATATGCAAAATTGAATTGATAATGGATGAAAATATAGAGTTATAATATGTTAAGATACAGAGTTAAGATAAACGAAAGAGGGTAAGGATTTGCTGATTTGATTATTTAAATGGGAATACAAAAAGGGGAGGTGTGAGGAGGCCAAGGAAATAAAATAATGAGTTTAAAGTTACAAAAAATGGATTTGTTTTTAATTCTTTTTTAGCTATTTGTCTTCTGTGTTTTGTATTTTTATTCTTCTTTTTTCTTTTTCATGTATTTTTCTATGTTTTTTTGTATCTTTTTCTTTTTATATGACCTTTTTTCATTTTGTAAATTTATGTTTTTGTAAAACTTCAATAAATATCTTTTTAAAAAAAACAAACTGACTTCAGGATCTAATAGCACTAGCTCCCTAGCTTGGGTTTCCTTAGCCCACAGGTCTTAAGTAATCCCAGGGAAGTTGGGACAGCCACAGTAGTTATCTCATGCCATTGGTGGTATCAATCAAAATCACTCAATTTATTGTGTACAGCCCAAAGCCTTTACAATGTACAGCAAAGGGCAAGGCAAGGCTTTGCTCTGAAATCACATGACATACCCTATAAAATGTTTGCAGCTTTAAAAGTTCACAACATAAAAATTTAAAATTAAGGAGCATTAACATATCTGAAATTGAGCTTCTTAGCTGCCAGGGCAAATATGACTACCGGGTATGTAATCTGTAGATCTTTATCAGCCAGGAGCTTGACTGTCACCTCCTGGGGGGATTGGCCAGAGAGACAGTCAAGAACAGGTGATAAAAAAATTTATCTGGGCATTGAACATAAAGGGCAAAGCAGCAGATAAGCTTATAGCTATGTGCAGTTGATTATATGCTTCCTGGCCTGGGCTTCCTGCTTTTGCCTTCCCTCAAAACATACAGACCTTACGTAACCCCAGGGACATGTACATTTACATTGCATTTGCCATATCACATGGCCTATGGAACTGCACAAGACTCACCAAAGATGCTGCAGCTGATTGGAGTAATTACAGTAGCTCCTGCCCAAGAGTCACACTCCCATGAACCCTCTTCCTCCCAGTGCAGCATGGCTGGGATGCAGAGCTTCAGGATACAAACAGGGAGCAATGTCCAGGGACTTTGCATATATGACGGGTGAATTAATAAAAGGGGATTGAAGAACGCATTCATAAAATGTTAAAATGGCTTATGGAACCAAGTTTTAAGATTAGAGTTAATGGGTGTAAAATGGTGTCAAACGTCTGAGTTCTTGAATAATGCATTTCTCCCGTATATACTGTGTGAAAGAAAGTGGATTATATAAAAAAAAATCTGAGTTGTGTTGAGAATTAGTGGTAAAGCGTGTTCTAGATTTTGCAGTATCTAGGAACACAGTTACGAAAAACTCTCAACATTGCCTGTGAGAATCAAGAAGATATTAACTTCCTTAGATTAAAATGCAAAATATTTCAGCAACATAGTTCTGTCTTCTGCCTTTCTCCCACTATTAAATTTTTGGTTTACTTTCTGTATCCCCTGCCTAACTAAGCTACTTTTTGTTTTAATATTGTCTTTAATCAAGCCTAAAGTCCTGCCTCTTTCTGACTACCAAATACTCAAAAGTTCTCACAGTAAGGGAGATAATTCTATCTCCTTCAATATGGAAGTAGCATTCCATTTCTACTATAAAACTAGCCATTCAGACAGTGTAGAATCAGTCACCCAGACCCTTCAGCTCTTACTTTTAAACTTGTGTTTTGTGCCAGGACTCTTCATTTTTTACACCAGATCTGCTGAACCAATTTTGCTAGGTAGGATAATGAGCCAGCTAACTATATAATTGAGTCAGTAGAATACTGTATATACTTGTGTATAAGCCGACTTTTTCAGCACATTTTTTTATGCTGAAAAAGCCCCTCTCGGCTTATACTCGAGGGGGGGTCCCACCTGAGCGCATTTCCGACAGCAGCAAAAGTGGCGGAGGAGGAATGAGCAGCCTCCACTGCTGCCAACAGCCTCTGCCTCTCAGCAGCACCCTAGGTAGGCAGGGGGTGGGAGGGGATGGGGGGGAGAGGTTTGTGGTGTGGTGAACCAGCTTATACTCGAGTCAATAAGTTTTCCCAGTTTTTTGTGGTAAAAGTAGGTGCCTCGGCTTATATTCGGGTCGGTTTATACTTGAGTATAGAGTGGTACCTCAGGTTACATATGCTTCAGGTTACAGATGCTTCAGGTTACAGACTCCGCTAACCCAGAAATAGTGCCTCGGGTTAAGAACTTTGCTTCAGGATGAGAACAGAAATCATGCTCTGGCGGTGTGGCAGCAGCAGGAGGCTCCATTAGCTAAAGTGGTCTTCAGGTTAAGAATGGACCTCCAAAACGAATTAAGTACTTAACCCAAGGTACCACTGTATACAGTACTTTCTCATTTAGGACACCATTTACTAACAGGTGAGGACTGAGAAAGATAATACCAATCTATTATAGAGACCTTGGTTTATTACTCCCATGCTTGCATCACTTCTTTAAGAATAAAGAGGTGAAACTTCAGCCAGTGGTTCAGAATGTTTGATAAGATTTTTACAGCCTTCATTAATTTCAGTTACATGGCTTGAGAGTAGATCAAAAGTTTCCAGCTTGCTTTGCTAATTGGGAATTGAAGTTGTCTGCACAGTAAGGCCAGAGAACATAGCTTCATGCTCTATTCTGTACAAAGCAATAATTCAGAAGATTCAGTTGAGCAAGAGTCAATGATGAGAGTTCTGCACAGTAAGATGAATAGTTCACACACTGGTCACTCTGATCTCATCTTTTCTACTTCCCTTTCTTTTACAGAATTAATAAAACAAATGACTTGGAGGGGGAAACCTAGCTCAAAGAGGAACATTGCAGTCCTCCTACATTTGAATTAATAGTGGGGGTGGGCAGATTGGCTCTATTGTAGTCAGTATTCTGGGCAGAAGTACAGCTTGAAACTCCTAAGGACATCTTAAATGAAAAACCTGCTTTTAATTATTCATTTGCAGTAATGGTCCAGAACCTTAAGCAGGCATAGGCAAACTTGGCCCTCAAATGTTTTGGGACTACAACTCCCATCACCGGTGACCACTGGTCCTGTTAGCTAGGAATGATGGGAGTTGTAGTCCCAAAACATCTGGAGGGCCGAGTTTGCCTATGCCTGACCTTAAGCTACCAGCAGTTCCAGGGGCCCATTTTCTTTCTGATCTACTACACGCAGCAAACACCTAACTGCCTTAAGGAGTACCATGGACAGCTCCACTAGACTCTCCACTAGCAGCTCTATTCTGCTTGCTATGGTATGAATGCCATTTTAGCTGTTACACAAGCTCCTGTGTGACAGTATGAACAATTGTTAACTATTGTTAAAGCAGGAACAGGTTGGTGCTTTGCACCTGATGGCAAATAACATGGTGCTAACAGAAATGGGAATGAAGGAGTGGAATGCGTTTGTGAAATTTGATCAAACTTGGCTCCTCAAAATAGAGCACACAAAATTTCAATATTGCTATAAAATATGTGTTAGAAGGAAGCCATTTGAGGGAGGTTCATCTGTAACCAGGCCAACACACTAGCAGTAAAAGGAGAAATCTGCAGCTCTGAAAGTACATTTCTTGAAGGATGAGTTCTAAAGCTAAGGTTCCTCAGATGGGCTCTAACACAAGCATCCATGCCCTGGGGATCAAATTCTAAAAATAGGAACCTGCCCAGATACACTACATATTTCCTTTGCAAAAGCACATTTTCCCCAGCTTCATTTCATTTTCCAAACATCAGAAGGTCACATGCATCCCAGTCCTAAGTGAGTGATCTATATGCTATCTTGCACTGGTCAGGCAGCTCTATAAATCTGAGCTGGACTTGACTCACAAGTACTCTGCTGAATTTGATGCAGAGTCAGACACACACACACAAAATCTTTTGTCTAGAAAGTTATACTTGCTTTTCTTTCTTTGGTTTACACCATGGGATCCATATCCTTTTTAAAACAGCTTACTTTACACTACAATTTTGCCAAATAAACAACGAGCCATTTCCACTATTCATAGTTCCAAAAGATTAACAGAGTTGCTTGCAGATCTTATTCATTTAATCGTGTCATTTTGCAAAGGAAGCAATTGCTTTTATTTTTTATTTTTTATTTGCATTTTCAAAAACAGGAACAGAAAAAATATTTAACCCCCCCTCCCCATGACTGTTTCAGTGTGTCTGCTATTAACTACCAACAGGCTTGAAAGTATCACAAAATTATGCTTTGAGAACCTAAGTTGCCACATTACTATATTATCTGCTCTTCTTGTGAGTGTAAAAACTTACACACTTTGGTCTGCCCAAAGCTTAGGTCAATACCTCAAGCCCTGTTGTGTCCAGCAAGCCAGTGGTGATCTGGTCTCCTACCCCTTAGCCTTTGGTTGGTTTCAGGTGGTATGAATATAATTCAGATACCAAGAAAACAACTCTCCAGTTCTTCTGAGTCAAGTTTGGGTTTTAATATGAATTAAATTCTCCCAACTAACCTGTTTAACAGATGCAAATAAGAATTCCTTTGCTTTGAACAGTTTAATGATTGAACCATATTTTCTAATTAAAGTGGTAATAGTGTCTTTTTTCAAAAAAAATGATACGATTTAGGAATACACAATGTCATTCTACTAATTATGGATTCAAGGGATACAATTATATTATCTTCAATAAAATCAAACCTTGCTTCCCAACAAGGCATGTTTTCTAATATTCCTTTTTTTAAAAAAAATAATTTTTATTGGTTTACAACAAAAACAAAAACACATATTAATTTCACATCGAATTTTTCACAAATTCTTCTTTTTCTGGACTTCCTTCAGCTTTTCCGTAAATCATCCATAGTCATTATTTAAATTACGCATTCCTTAGATTTATATTGACATTATTTATATCTTTCTTTCTATTCCCTTTAGACAATACTTCTTAATTTTTCACAGTGCTTCTTTAAATCCCTCTAGCGTTATCTGTCCCTCACTTATATTTTCCAGATGTTCCACAAATTTCCCCCAGTCCTCGATGAACTTTTGGTCTCTTAAATATCTAATCTTCCATGTCAATTTGTCCAACTCCGCATAGTCTAACAGCTTCATTCTCCAGTCTTCCACTGTCGGTATTTCCTGTTGTTTCCATTTTGGGGCCAGTAACACTCTTGCGGCTGTCACTGCATATTGAAAGAATTTACAGTCCTTTCTTTTTATCTCATTTCCTAGTATTCCTAACAGAAAGACCTCTGGTTTCTTTATAAATGTATATTTTAAAATCTTCAATTCATTATATATCTTTTCCCAGAAGTCTTTCACTTTCTTACATTCCCACCACATATGGTAAAAAGAACCTTCTTTATCTTTACATTTCCAACACTTATTGCATGTCTTATACATTTTCGCTAGTTTTACCGGTGTTATATACCATCTGTAAAACATTTTCATAACATTTTCTTTTAACGTCATACACGCTGTCAATTTTAAGTTTTCTTTCCAAAGTCTTACCCAGTCCTCAAATTGTATGTTATAACCAAAGTCTCTGGCCCAGTGAATCATTACCGACTTAACTTCTTCATCCTTTAAATTCCATTCTAGCAACAGCTTATACATTTTGGATAAAATTTTAACATCATTATCTATTATTTCAGTCTGAAATTTAGAATCCTTGTCAGCATAACCACATTCTTTACTATCTTTCCTAAACATTTCATTTATTTGAAAATAATGCAACCAGTCATATACATGTTCTTTAACCTGTTCATATGGTTTCATTTTCCATTTTCCTCCTTCTTGTTTTCTAATATTCCTTTATGATTGCTTTGTTCATTATAATAATATGATGCTGATGGAGAAAGACCAGGACAAAGTTTAGCCATAAATCTTGCCCATAGTATATACCCATAGCTTCTGAAATAATATACAGTGGTACCTCGGGTTAAGTACTTAATTCGTCCCGGAGGTCTGTTCTTAACCTGAAACTGTTCTTAACCTGAAGCACCACTTTAGCTAATGAGGCCTCCTGCTGCCGCCGCGCTGCCGGAGCACGATTTCTGTTCTTATCCTGAAGCAAAGTTCTTAACCTGAAGCACTATTTCTGGGTTAGCGGAGTGTGTAACCTGAAGCGTATGTAACCTGAAATGTATGTAATCCGAGGTACCACTGTATTGAGATAATATATGGATCAATTTGGTGGTGGCACGTTTTCTGCCTAGGTAGCAGTGCTCTTTTTAAATTTTACTATTGCCTCCCTCTGACAGAGGCTCTGGTTGTGCTATCTTATAGTTCTGGACATTTCTTTGAACTGGTCAAATACTTTGCTATCCAGACTTGTACATTTTGGTCCTTGAGCTTACACATGATGGCTTCAGGCATTGTGTTCTTCTGTGTTCTTCTCCTGATTTCATGCATTTGGGCTTTATAAATCATCCCTGGGTTTGTGGCGCACTCCAGCCCTTTGAATTAACCCTGTTCCCATCTGCAGCATTCCACTTGGTTTACTAATTCATTCCTGGCTTTGCAAACGCCAATTGGCTTAGAGAGACAATGTAGCAGAAACCACACGGAGTGTTGACAGGTGAGCAAATGAGTAGTGTTGGCATTGAGGAAGCAGCAGGAGCAGTAGGAATGGGTAAGACTTGGCTGTGGGCCATTCTGGAACACTAAGGTGTCAGCAGCCTCCCAAGGATGCTAACCATTGGCCATGGCAGATGGGGTCTGCAAGGTAGAAGGGGAAAGGGAGTTGGAGTGGGCAGGGGAAGTGTAGCTCCCAGGGTGTGTGGTTATGTATCTCCATTTATACTTTTCTTTTAGGTCACCATTATTATTAATGTTCATTTGTGGAAAAGTAATTTATATAGTTTTCATCCTGTTATTACACACAAACCTTTCTCTGAATGCAAGGGCAGGTGTTTATTTCTATTCAGTGACCAAACTTGGCACAAATTTGCCCTGTCAAGAGTCTATTGGCTGTCTTGGCAAGGCCTCATCTTCCACAATCACCTCTCATGTATTTGGTACATCTGCAAAGGGTTTGGTAATGAAAGAGACATCTTTTCATGCAGGCATTTGGTTGTGGATGGTAGTTTGGATTTGTTTTTCTCTTTTTGTGATTTCATGTGCTTTTTTATGTTGCTTTGAATACTGCCCTGAGATCATTCTGGACAAAGTGTAGTATGGAAAAATAAAAGAATAATAAGAGAAGTAAGAGCAGGAGGGCCAGAAGCATTCGAGGCATCAGCAATGCATTTGAAAGTCAGAAGATATTTGAGTTGGATGTGTTGCCAGTGGACCATCTCAAAGAGATCATATGGTTGCATTAATTTGGTGAAATTTACACATTTGTCATCTGGCCAGATTAATTAATTTAAAGCAATAATCCCGCTAGTGGGCTGAGATTTTCTATAGAAAGCATTTATCTTCTGTCTGCAAGGCTGGATTAGCCCATAAGGCTAATTCACCATGAATATATGGGTCAAATTTTAGGTGCTTTCCTAGTTCAAACCCTTCTTGTCTGGTTGCTCTGATTGGTGACTTCATTGGAACTACATGGTTGGTTCCTAATGCTTGCAAACTTACTATACCACCAAAGAAGCTTGATTGAAGAACTGCCCAGTTTGGGGTGATATCTTTGTGAAACGTTCACTACCAACATGCCTGGAGGATGAGATAAACTGTATGATGTTTTAAAATAAGCTGTTTAAATGTTCACACTTCTGTAGGTAATTGTAGCTTACTTAATGAGAATCATGGTCTAGCCAATTTCCCATTGGAAATTATGTATCTATTAAGCTTTTAGAAATAGGCAATTGGAATTGTGGCTGGGAGTTCCCGAAGACATATATGAGATGTAGTTAAATACAATTTTCACTGTCTAGCTTTGCCCATCCTACCCCTCCATTTACAATTGCCGTATCTCTATATCAGTGCTGATGTCTCTAATCGCTGTGCCCATAGTTGTAAGATTTTTGTTAGGTCCGTAGCTTTATAGCCTCTAAGCACTGTTCAGGTTGTTGGTGTAATTTCCAGCTTTGGAAGGATATTCCAATATGCTAAGCCCCGGGGCTTCTGATTTTACCCACCACATTTTTCTATTAATTCTATAAATTTTAAATTAGATGTATCAGGTTTCTCCATCAATATAGGAGTCCCATTGGCATGTAACAAAATTTTGCATTCAATAGCTTAATATTTTATGATACATAAACTGCTTGCTGCAAAGAGGAGGCATAGGCAAAGCTCAGTGGCAAGATGGAACAAAACTGGGGAGCGGAACCCACTCTTCCTAGTGCAAGCTTTAATAGGAATGGGTCAAAAGATAACATGTTTGTTGGAATTCTGGATCTGGAGAATTGTAAATAATGGCAATCCAGTTCACAATTTTGGAATGTATGTTGTATTTTTAACGGAAACAAGAAGAAATTCTAATTCACTTTTTGAATTAGCTTATATATATATATATATATATATATCCTAATTTTCATTTTAAGTCATATAAATGTTAAGGCAAACATACAAAGTTATACAACTGAATTTTGTTCTTGATGGTACTACCATGGACCTGGGAGTAACTGTGTATATAGCAAAAGGTATTTTGAAGAAAATATTGGGTGCTCTTTAGAATAGGCATGGGGAAACTGTGGCCCTTCAGATGCTGCTGGACCACAGCTTGCACCATCCCTCACCATTGACTATACTGGGTGGCTTGGAAGGGAAGAAAGTCCAATGGCACCTGGAGGACCATGAGTTCCCCATTCCTTCTTTAGCATCTTCCAGTAATTAATCTCCATCTTTGCCAATATAAGGGTTCTTAATATTTATTTGTTGGGACGCGGGTGGCACTGTGGGTTAAACCACTGAACCTAGGGTTTGCTTATTGGAAGGTCTGCGGTTCGAATCCCCACGACGGGGTGAGCTCCCGTTGTTCGGCCCCTGTTCCTGCCAACCTAGCAGTTCGAAAGCACGTCAAGATGGGAACTTGTTATCCGTTTTTTGAAAGTCATTTGCAAATCACACTAGTCTTTTGAGGGAATTAGGAAATAATCAGCACCACATAAAAGTACATTGGAGATCTCTATAATTACATCTTAAACATTATATAGGTTATCTAAGCAAAGAAGCTGAAATGAACACTTCTCTCTAGATTGTTAACTCAGCATTCCAGGAAGGTAAGTTTTGTTGTATATGAAATGAAAAATGTTTGCTTTTGGTTAAATCAGTTATGATAAAATGGGCCAGTGATATTGGTCATAATATACAATTTAACGACTGGATAAAACTATGGAATGAAAGTATTAAATTTACTGCATGTACTGCATTAAAGGAAAATGTTATGAAAATGATATACAGATGGTATATCACACCAGTAAAACTTGCAAAAATGTACAAAACATGTAAGAAGTGTTGGAAATGTAAAGAAAAAGATGGCACATTTTATCATATGTGGTGGGAATGTAAGAAAGTGAAAAGCTTCTGGGAGTTGATATATAATGAGCTGAAAAAAATGTTGAAATATACATTTGTTAAGAAACCAGAGGCTTTTCTTTTAGGAATTGTTGGTAATGAAATAAATAGAAAGGACCACAAACTTTTCCAATATGCAGTAACAGCGGCAAGAATATTACTGGCCCAGAAATGGAAACAAGAACAAATACCAACGTTGGAGGAGTGGAGAATGAAGCTGATGGACTATGCAGAACTTGATAAACTGACTGGGAAGATCAGATATCTACGAGATCAAAAGTTCATCGAGGACTGGGGAAAATTAGTTAAATACTGGGAATGTATAAGTGATAATGCAATAACGCTAGTGGCATTCAGAGAAGCTCTGTAACAGCATAAGAAATATTGTAAAAAGGCAAAATAGAAGTGGGGGGTAGGTATAAAGGCAATAGTAAAATTTGGAAATGTGTAATTAAAGAAGTGTGAATTTGGATGATTGGCAGAGAAGCCGAAGGAAGTCAAAAATGGAAAATTTAATAGAAATTGTAATGTGGATTGAATGTATGGAAAATTAATAAAATATAATTTTAAAAAAGAAAGAAAAATGTTTGCTTTTGAGCTTAGTTTTGTGTTTTTTTGTTTCTTTTACACATGTGATTATTGCCATCATTCATGTGTAAATGCACTCAGTCTTCTGGAACAGAGAAAACAAGAAGTACAACTTCATTAAAAAGGAACAAGCTGAGTAATACTGATGCCCCTGTGGTCTGTGAAACACAAATTAATCCTATTATTTTTGTCACCATCAACCTGGTGTTGCATATCTTGCTCCATTTTTAATCGGCTTCCAATATTTTCTACAGGAAACTGGACAGTGACTTGCAGAGACCATAAATCAAGAAAGATGACAGGTGTTCTAGACATGGACATTGTAGATGTCAAACAGAGTTTTATTCTGGACATGCCAACTTCGTGACAGATAACAAACAGTGAGATTGAAGATATTCAACAGAGGCATTTTTGAAAAGGTTGTGCTATTGTATAACTATTGGTCATTTAAACATTAATATTTAAAATTATAACATTTAAAACTAGCCCAGATGTAGTGTTCAGGCATTTGAATGTCAACACAAAAGCTTTCCTGAAGCATGTTTAGTAGATGGTTTAGGTCTGTTTCCCTCAGTGTTTTGAATTAACTTGTTCAGCTGAAAGAAGTCCAATAAATTAGTTCTGAAATGTCTGAACTACACCTGAAAAGTAGTGAACAGGGGAACTAAGTTCACTTTGAGGTAGAAACCTGAAGAAACCTCATGTTCATTCAAATACAATCCCTGCACCTTCATTCTGAATTGGTTCAGCTTTCCACCTCAAGGCTATAATATTAAGTATATCGATTTGAAAGTAATTCCCAACAAAATAAATTGTACTTCCCTGTAAGTAAATATGGATAATGTGGGGTTCATTTTTGAACCTAGGCTTATGTTTAAAGAACTTTGTGCCCTCAACATTTTTCTTCTATTAAAAAGTCCTAAGGCAAATCTAGGGCTAGCATCAATGGGCTTTTAGAAAAATTGTTTTCTAGAAGTACCATCGCGATTGCATTAAAGACCAGTGTGAATTTCTACAGAAAGTCAAACAGAATAAGGTTGATCGCTAACTCATTTAATTCATACAAGTTCTATTTACTTCTATACTAACACAGATTCAGGGTCAAGGTGTTCTGAGCTTTGTGGGGGGGGGATTCTCAGTGGGTCTTCTTACATCTTTTCCATAGAGAAACTGCAAACAGAATCTTTGTGATTATTATTAAAGCCATCCTAGAAGTTACTGTGACTTACTTCCTCCTTAATGGGGAAAAACATCCAATCATGTGCAGGGACCAGTTCACTCTCCAAGCATGCATTGTCATGCAAGATCCATTTTAATTGTACTCAAGGTTAAATATACTGGGAATTGGGGTTTGCATATTTTTCAGCGGGGGTTGGCAGCATTTGAGAGTTGCAAGCCTATATTTTAATATGCTCAAGATTCACAAGATAACTAATGAATATATTAAAATTTATTGCACATTCCATCTCAGAGGTTTTGGGAATGCAACAAAAGTCAAGTAGACACAATATATTTATTAGATAATTATATATCAATAAAAGGGCAACTGAATGAGCAACCCATATCCCAGGTGTGCAGTGGTGAGGCGTAACAGAGCATCTTCCGTTCTCTTGCTCCTGTTGGCCAGGCAAAATTAGTGAGGCCAAGTTGGGAGTCACTGAATCACAGGTTGGTTCAGCACCCTCCTCTTCAGAATGCCCCACACATTTAGGATATGGCACAGCGGTTCTGGGCTAGGTATAAGGATACATTTGCCCCACCCACCACCACCCCAATACAGTGAATCAAGCAGTAGGATTGAACTCTCAGTGAGTTAGAACACTGCAAATGCCAACACCAAAAAGCTTTAGTAGCTTATTTCCCCACCCCCACTCCACTCCCAAGTGGAGTGGAAGTTAGTTAAAACCACCATACTTCTGAAACATGCTTGGCCTTTGGTCAGTCTCTTGCAGAAAGCGTTTCACATTGATGGGGGGCAGGTGTCTCAAAAGACAGGGAATGATGGTTCTGGAAGTGGCAGCGCCATAACTCCTTCACCAGCAAGCACTTTGATTCCTCAGAAGGCAAAGATGGTTTAGCTTTATAGATCCAGGGCAACCTCGATGCTGTGGGTCCAAGAGACACAAATGACTTTTTCAGCTTTAAGGCTGTCAGTTGATCCGATGAGCCAGTCAAGACACCCTAGGCGTATAAAACCCTTGCAGCCAAGCCAGCTCCCTTGCCTGAGCAGCAGATCACACCAAGAAGCAGTGAAGAGGTGCTGTCCTGCTCTACCTCTCTTTTAAATCAGAACCAGTGAGGGCAGTGAAGGTCCTGTGTCTGGAGGAAGTTGGAGGATGGAAGGCAGCTAATGGATTGAGGCTGGATCCTGACAAGACAGAAGTACTGTTATTGGGGGGACAGGGGGCGGGCTGGTGTGGAGGACTCCCTGTTCCTGAATGGGGTAACTGTGCTCCTGAAGGACCAGGTGCACAGCCTGGGAGTCATTTTGGACTCACAACTGTCCATGGAGGCGCAGGTCAATTCTGTGTCCAGGGCAGCTGTCTATCAGTTTCATCTGGTACGCAAGCGGAGACCCTACCTGCCCCTGGACTGTCTCGCCAGAGTGGTGCATGCTCTAGTTATCTCCCGCTAGGACTACTGCAATGCGCTCAATGTGGGTTGGCTTTGAAGGTGACTCGGAAACTGCAATTAATCCAGAATGCGGCAGCCAGACTGGTGACTGGGAGTGGCCATCGAGACCACTGGTCCTGAGAGATCTGCATTGGCTCCCAGTATGTTTCCAGAAACAGTTTAAAGTGTTGGTGCTGACTTTAAAGTTCTAAACATCCTCGGTCCAGTATACCTGAAGGAGCGTCTCCACCCCCATTGTTCTGCCCGAACACTGAGGTCCAGTGCCGAGGGCCTTCTGGCGGTTCCCTCACTGCGAGAAGTGAGGTTATAGGGAACCAGGCAGAGGGCCTTCTCTGTAATGGTGCCTGCCCTGTGGAATGCCCTCCTATCAGATGTCAAAGAAATAAACAATTATCTGACTTTTAAAAGACATCTGAAGGCAGCCCTGTTTGGGGAAGTTTTTAATGTTTAATGCTGTATTGTGTTTTTAATATTTGGTTGGGAGCCGTCCAGAGTGGCTGGGGAAACCCAGCCAGATAGACAGGGTATAATAAACAAACAAACAAACAAACAATTTATTTATTATCTGACCTCTAGCCTTTTTTCAAAAAGGAATCAGATGTTCCACTTTTGCCAATATTAAGTCAATTTACTCCAACACTCCTTTACAATATACATTATTGCACACGTTAGCTGCTTCATGGCCCAAACTGATGTGATATTAAATGTAGGGATGCATTTAATGTGTTTGTGAAGAAGGAGCAGGAATGGGACTGAGGAACTTGGAAAAGTGGGGTATCTTGCTTTCTCCCCTGCTGTGGTCCTAGGGATGGGGGGGGGATTCAATTCAGTTCATGTCTAGAGGCCGAGCAGCCTCAAGGTGAATCTGATGTCTAGTCAGCTATGACTGCTAGGAGGAGGGACACAGTGGTTTTACAGCATAAAGTTATAACACTAAAATATGATTTATCTGGAATCTCTGCCCCCCCCCCCGGGCCCCTGCTGCTTTTCTGCCTCTTGGTACTCATTTAAACAGGAACCATAATGACCATTGGAGAGTAACTGCTGGGAGTTGTTTAGGTTTTCATCACCTAAATGCACATATTAGAAGCTATTTCTAATATTTTGTCTGCTACAATACAGTCAAACCTTAGTTGTCGAATGTAATCCATTCTGGAAGACCGTTCAACTTCCAAAACGTTCGACGACCGAGGATCAAAGGGCAGTAGGCAAAGTCAATGGAGAAAAAAGAAGAAAAACTCCCCAGAAGCTGTTCAGCTTCCAAAAATTGTTTAAAAACTGGAGCAGTTACTTTCAGGTTTTCAGTGTTTGGGCCCTGAAACATACAATAACGGAGGCATTCGAGAACCAAGGTTTGACTGTACTAACTTGCTGTGGGCTTGCTATGTATGTATGAGAAGGTACAAGCCTGAAATGGCTTCATGTTTGCATGATGTGTAAATAATTTGGGCCAGTAAAAAAAAAAAAAAGTATACCAGTTGAATTAAAAATAAACCGACAAAATAATAATATAAATTAACACAAGAAGCTACCTTACAGAAAAAAACCCTGTGGTGATTATCTGATCAGGGATATTATGTCAGTATTGTCTACACTGACTAACAGCAGCTCTCCAATATTTGTTCGCAAGGGGATGACTAACTTCTGCCTTTAGAGATACTGATAAAATCTGGCCAGAGCTGTGTGAGGCTAGAAACTGTGCGGGGAGCATCCATTTGCCTGTGCAGCTCCTCATCCAGTTTGGGAACTGTCCTCCTTGAAAGATTTCCTGTGAACACCTGCAGCTTGCAAAATGTGAAACAATTATTATTGGGAAATGAACCTTAGATCTCAAGAGCTAAATATCTGCTGTGCCTCAATCAGAAAATGCATCAGCAAAATACCTCAGTGAACTCATGCTAGCTACCAGAGCTGGATGCCTAATACAAACTATATTCGTCTTTGAATCTGATCCAAAAATGATCTTCAGCACTAGGAAGAAGGATGCTGTTTTGTTAATATCAAGTTAGCTCGGTACACAGAAAGTGGTAAAGTTAATCAGGGCCCAGGAAATGGCTGAACCCCAGATTAGGAATAATAAAACTGACCATGCAGTTTAGGGAAATGAAGTCACTTTCCTGGAGTCACTTCAAGAGGTGCTAGGAAGAGTTTGCTAATGTCACGCTGTATCATGTGCTTGGTAAATAGGGTTGTGGCTCCTCTATGCTTGTGATACATATTTGGCTAAGGTGTGAAGAGTGATATCATGCTATTACTGACTATGGGCTGTATTCAATGTAGCGCTAAGGCTCAGATTCCATCAGTGCAAGCATTTCTCCTTGTGCAATGGAGCATTCTCCCCCTCACCTACCCCTGTGCACCCACACATCTGTTCTGGGGACTCCCCCAACCTTCTGGAGAAGATTTGGGGATGGTGTAAGCAGACACAGGCAGAGGAGAGAGGAGAGGGGTGAGGTCCTGTTGTGCTAGCGGTGAGCGTAGCACTCACAGAATTATTTAGTTGAATACTGCCCTCTGGTTTGGTGTGAAAGGTTCAAAATGTTTGAGAATCCAAATTTTGTGGGACTATATGCTGCTTGTTAACCTAAATGCAACACGACAGAACATTTCTTGGCTCAGCTTGAACGTCTGATGGATTTATCAAAAGCCAGGCCTCTTGAATTTTGGGAGCAAGATTCAGAAATTTCAGGACCCCAGTATTCGGCTGAAATGGCAGCTTTAAGTTGGGCATAGATAAAGATTGTCTTACTTTGTAAATCTTATGGCTCTGCTGGGAGAAATGCACCAGACTTTTCATAAACACAGTTCTATTTGTGACTAATTTTGCCTCCTCCTTGTTGGAGCCATAGGTCTGTTGCTCATTTGCTTGCTCTGCTTAAGAGTTCATGCAGCAGCTTATATGAACAATGCTTGCTGGCTTTTACCACAACCCTTTTCTAGCTGGCATTCTAAGAAGCTTAGCAATTTTGCATTATTTGAACAGATTTGTTCTTTTCCCGTGACCTCCAAGTTAGGCCGTTCACAAATTAACCCACCTTCTCCTACCACAAGAAGAATTGCTGACTAATAAGACTAGGTATTTATCCAAGTGCAGATTTGCCAAATGTCAGTTTGACCTAAACTCTTTGGGTTTCTGCTGGGTTTTCCATAATCTGTATAGGCTAGAAATTGATTTAAGGATCTGGGCCAAAAAATAAGACTACCTGTAGACTCCCCACACCTTTTGCCCACACTCTCAATAAAGCTATGGGCAGAGGGCCTAATAACACTTTGCATCAAACATGATTAGAAATCACAAGTTTTAAACAATTGAACATCATGTGCAATTGTCAATCAGCTTCACAACATGCAGGGAAGTGAGGCTTGAGTTTTTCCTTCCTCAGCCATAATGCTGGTAAAAAAATTGCTCCCTGTGGAACAATTAGAATTAATAAAAATACTTCACACTAGTGCCAATGGTAGATTTTTTCTATAATCTTTATTGTTCAGAAGGGAGTGATTTTTAACATGGCTTTGGGGGGAAGCTTAAACCTAGCCTCAATGTGCTATGTGGTGCTGATGACAACCCCCCCCCCCAATACTTGATACTTAGAGTTGTAGATCACTCTCTAATTTAAGCCATTACACATTATTTTAATCCTCACTCTACCAAAACAAAGCATATGTTTATTCCACTACACACACTAAAAAGTGAAACATGAATCATAAAACAACAAAGCTTCCCTCTATGTACCATCATGAGCTTTGTATTTTAGAAAACTCCAATTTTCATGAATCTCAGTATACTCTCAATGAATAATGCTCTTGTCTCACACAGACGCTGTGTCAAAGATTGTAATGCAGAACGTGGAAGCTCAACCAAGTCCTTACCTACCATGTTTTTGTCCTAACATCACTCTTAAAGTGTGTGTATCGTATTCTATGTGGCCTGAACATTTAGAAGTGGTCATTAATGGCAAGCAAGTACACCTGGCTTTTTCCTTCCCTCCTGTGCCCCTGGTAACTGACATCATAGATAAGGGTAGCTATTTTCAAAATGGGTACAGTTATTTTCTTTGCTTTGCTACTCTTTTATTGAAAAACATGTTTTCCACAGCCTACTGCCAGAAGCCAATTTTCTCCATCAGTGACTCCTTCACATTTTCAGAGGAAATGGTTATCTTGCTAATCAGTGGGCACAAGAACGTGCACACACACACACACACACAGGCATCGGAAAATGGACAATCCTTAGGGGTTGTTGTATTGTGTGCCAGCTAAGTAATGTTACTAATTTACAACAGTTAATTGGTTTGGTCAATATTATCTTGACTTCACATTTTGGAAATGTGATAAAGTGGTATCCTAATTCAGTGGTACAACTGCTGTTGGATTCCAACTCTCATAAACCCCAGCCCCAAGGTCCAGGATTCTGGGAGGTGTGATTCTACAACATTTGGAGGGCAACCACTGCTCATGGTAGAACAGCTCCCATCAGCTCCAGCAAGCTATGGCCAATGGCCAGGGATGATCTGAATGCCTGCACCAAGGCCGAGGGGCAAGTAGTTGACATTGTGTAAGGCATACATCTACATCTTCAGCCAGAAGAATCAACACAAATTTTAATTAAGTTCTAAAATGTTGGCTAATGTTTATGGAAAGGGTCACTGAAACTTTTTTTGAGGGTGGTGTAACTAAAGCTGCATCAAATATAAGATGATCTTACCTGTTAAGTTTAACAAAATCTTTTTCCATGATATTGACCCCCTATTGATGTGTCAAAAATAATCAGGATGACTCTATAAAAACTGACAGTTGCAGTCAAGCTAATGGTTACGTGACTGCTTATATCTACTATGTAAAACAGTTCTCATGTGTCTTATCCTTCCCATGACTTTTGGGAAAGGGTATTTGCAGAGATTTTCTGGTGCAATGTTTTAATAATGGGTTGTCAGTTAAGTAAGAGTTCTGCAATGAAGGCAAGGGAGTTAGAATATGTCATTGCCTCTGTCTTCCTCCCAAACGATTGAAATGTTGGAATGCCTGAAATGTGCCTCCTCACCTTCCTGTTTCAGGGAAACAAACAGAAAACGTGTGAGTTTACTTGTGCAAGAGCACAGGCAAAGACTCCTCCAGTGAGTCATCCTCTTTCTTACAAGAGCCTTGAATTGGATCGTTATAAAATCCTATGGTTTGACATTTCATCCAACAGATAATGAGCTGCTTCGGCGGAAAGAAAACAGAGTTTCTTCACTAGTAGCAAAGGACAAATGGAGTAATAAAAAAGTGGCATTAAAATAAATAAATACCCAGATCGAATTCTAGCATGTTTCCATGGCTACCAAAGTTCTTTAACACAACAGATAAGATGGCGAACAGATTGATGCATAGCGCAATTCATGATCTGTGTGAAATATTCTTCGGCTCCTTAGCATAAATGTTTTCTGGCTTGCAAGATTAATTCCTAAGAACATTACTGTGTATCTTGTGGTGTAAGACTGCCATTTTATTTATTTAACATAAAAACGATCCAGGGTATGGTATCAAAGTTACAGTATAAATGCTGCCGCTGTCATGCAGAGGCAGTGGAAAACTGCTTCTGTGAGGCTGTGGCTCGGATGGGCCTTGTAATTTTTGTAAGCTGCTTACCAAATGGATCAGGCTTGATTGTATGAGTGTCTTCATCAGAAAAAGGCAATGTTCCCCTGGCATAGAGACTCTCTACCTAGTCAGGATCACCCATGTCATTAGAAGAAGCTTGGCCCTCATATAGACCACAGTCAAGAAGTACTTTTGGGTGGAATCCATGCTGCAGTCCAAACCATGCATTGACCTTACCTCTTTGACATCAGAGAGAAAATAAAGGAGCACAGATGCAAGATGCGGGACTATTTTGCACCAGCAGGTTAGAACAGGAACCAGTGGTTTTAGAGAGAGACATATGAAGGATTTTAAGGGGAAAACATCTGTCTCTTTCAATCTTTTCTTCTCCTCTCTTTGGCTTTCCTTGTGGAATTTTATTTGGGAATAAAGTTAAAACTATGGGCAACAACATCACAGGTGCACATGTAGCAATGCAACAAAATCACTAAAGGGATAAAGGAAGCCACTGATCACAATCCTTAACAAACGCAAGAGTAGCTGGTCATAGTGATTCTAGTGGTGTCCTGGTTCTGTGGGAGCCTACAGATGAACAACTATTCTTCTCTGCTGATAACCATTCCAACACATGGACATCTCTAAGGAGGACCAGGTAACACGTGAAGAGGGCTAGTGTATAATCCATAACACGAGAATTCCATAACTATGGAATTTGCTTCCACAAGACACAGTGATGGCTACCATCTTGGATAGCTTTAAAAGGGGATTAGACAAATTCATGGAGGACAATATTAACAGCTACTAGCTGCACTGGCTATACTCTGCCTCCACAACTAGAGACAGTATGCTTATGAATACTGGAATACCAGATACTGGAAACTGCAGAAAGGGAACAAAAACAAAAAACAAAAAAAATCCATAAGAGACCAGCTAAGTTTGTTATTGGTATGAGCTTTCGTGTACATGCACACTTCTTCAAACTTAGTTGGTCTCTAAGGTGCTACTGGAAGGAATTTTTTTATTTTGTTTTGACTACGGTAGACCAACATGGCTACCTACCTGTATGCAGAAAGGGAGAATGCTATTGCTCTCAGGTCCAGCTTGCAGGCTTTTCATAGATATCTCTTTGATCACTGCTGGGTTAGATGGGCAACTGGCCTGATCCAGCAGCACTGTTCTTAGGTTCTTATGAATAACAACTGAGTGAGATTTTTATTGGGACTATGGCATGGGATGGTGAAGTTAACTCTTCTCCCCTTGCACCAGGATTCTGATTCACCACCCACCAACTATTTATTGCTTTAAAAAGATACATGCAACATTAAACTACATGTTTAATTATAGCGACCTTTGACTTTTTTAAAAAAAAGAAGTTCAGGTGGAATGGGTAGAAGACCCAACTTTCGCCCTGTATTTTTGCAGTTTTAACTTGGCATTCCTTAGCAGCAAACTTTTAAATTATAAAAGAGGACTACATAAACTACATGTGGTTAAATGCAGTATTGATTGCATTTTCACACATAATTCAAGAAAGCGGCTTCCACTTTTGATAGATTGACACCACCATGGTTTCTGTAATGTGCTGCTTTAGAGGGTATCTCATGAAATTTAGGTCAAGCTTAGTTAAGACTTAGCAATGAATTTGCTGCTCTGTGAATCAAGCCAGTGTAATCTTCACAATGGATATGACTACATAGTTTACATAGTTTGGATATGACTACATATTTAGGAGAGTCAGCAACTCTCCTAAAGGTCCAACTGCTGCAGCAAATTACACACAACTCCCTTTCAAACATAACTATTTAAAACACCAATCAGAACAAGGGTAACCATGAAAAGAATTAGCTTCATGATACATAATCACAAAACATTTATGTCCATTTTTAATGGGATGATTCCTTTCATCATCTGGTCTCTCCATTTACACATCTGCTACAAAATTCAAGTATCTGCAGTGATTACAACATTTAACTTTTCATGCTGATCATATTTAAAGGTCCGCGTTTACATATGTTTAGCCACAATCGGCCTAAATATTTTAAGTTTAAAATGATCCCAATGGTATGAATTGATTAAATTACGATGCATATACATCTGGTATGAGGTCTAGTACTATATTTCCACTCCTTTTTAATGTTTTCTTGTATATATTTGTATGGCATAGCACATTGATGTATATCTTATTTGATTTTTGAACAAACCAAATTGAAACTGAATCCTGAAAAGACAACAGGCCCATAGCTTGAGGGCACTTCTGAATCTAGCAGCGTCACTGGAGGGTCAGGTGGCCTCAGTGGCTAGCACTGCCTGTTTCTAGCTATGGCTGGTTCTGGTTAATCAACTATGGCCTCTTTGGACAGAGATGACTTGACCATAGTACTGCATGCTCTGATAACGGCACGATGCACAGTGTTGGGAAGCCAAGAGAGTTACACGGGCCCACCTGTGCTAGCCTGCTACCTGCTACTGTCTGACAGTGTAAACTGTCCAATCTTCAACTCAAATACATTTTAAGCAGAAATATCCAACAATCTGATAGGTCTAATTTCCTCACAGAGTCCTCCCATCACAATAAGTGGAGGAACTTGTGGGAGTCTATCAAAGTGGGAGGCAAAGGCTTTTTAAAACTTGTGTGTGATTTGTGTTGGTTCCATTCAGTGCTATTTTTCTAGAGAAAGAGGTGACAGGGCTCACCATGAACTTCTCCCTTGTTCTCTTAGAATGGCAATGGCACAAACCTGAGAGGTGCCGGAGCTGAGTTCTGGTGAGCTCCAGCTGAAAAGAAGCCCTGGTTCAACTAATGGTTCTTTCAATCTATTCCACACCACTCCCCACACCCTTCATCTTTCTCATTCCTTTGTGCTCACTTATTAGTAGCTTGCAGTTTACAGAGATAAAATATTTAATAGTTTGTGCCTTCCTAAATTGTCTGTAAAATTGGAGCCTACTCTCTAATCTGTCTCAAGTTTGACACAATTCAGTTCCATGGAGGGATAGTGAAATGGCTGAAAGCTTCATGCTAATTGGATAGAAAACACAGAAGTTACAGGCAATCAACAAACAGCTGGGGCTGCCGTCGAAAACAATGAGAAATGAAAACAATTGAAAACAACCAAAACAAATGGAACATTAAAGGGAAAAAATGTGATTTAATGAATGAACAAGCAACACACACACACACAGAGAGAGAGAGAGAGAGAGAGAACAAATGAAATAACTACCCCTCCTTAAAAAACAACCCTTTGCATACTTCAGTGTTATATCCTTTGTATTTGTGTTACTGTTAGGGTTGTCATGTTTCAGCCCTTCAAATTGTTAAGCTTTTTTTTTGGGAAACCTAACCCCAAAAATAGTGATTTTAATCTTTTTGAGCTGTTTCCATCACGTTGCCATACATCTGGGTTTCCCCTGACATTTTGCCGAATTTTCCTGACACATGGCAAGCCTAATTACTGTTCTCTATCAGCTGATATTTCCATGGGTAGATTTATTCCTGAGCTTTCCCCTCTTTCAGTCACAATAAAACTCAGTGTGCAAGGCTTGCTGCTAACGAACACTGATCTTCATCTTATAGTAGTTCTGGCTTGGGAGCACTGTGTTGGAGTGAGCCTGCTATTAGTCATGGGTGTGGATTTCCCTGAATATTTGCTAAGGTGAAGAAGAACCCGGCCTGGGGCAGCTGGAAGGCAAAGCTTCTTGTCTGTTGGATTCATCAGCTTGACAGCCTGAAAGTGAGTGACAACGGACAAACTCGAGTTTTCCCACAGCAACTGGAGGAAGTGATAATAAACAATCATTTCTTTGTGTACTAAAAAGTTCAAGCAGCACAGTAAGATCCAGGTAGGTGGCAGACATTCCAGGGTGGGTGGGAAAGAGGCAGTGGTTTTGTCCATCATTTGGTTGGTTGGTTTTATATTTTTATATATTTTTAGCCCACCATCATATGATTCCAGGACGAAGGATGGTACACATTTAAACACTAAATAATTCACATTCAGTTTATAAATACAACTTCACCTGCAAAATCACAAATCCATAAGAGCCACAGAATGGTGTCCTTACTTTACATATAACATTAAAATTAGTTTTATTCCCAGCCGCACATTAGTATTTTATTAATTATGAGAATCTCAAAAGATGCATTAAAAAATGATACCTTAGTTTATTCGGCCAACTAGTAAGTCACACGATACGGTTCACGCAAGCTTCCATGTTCTACACAGCATGGTCATTTTTGCTGACAACCATTTTAATTCTATTGGTGCACAAGTCCCTGATAACTCCTGTTAGATAGTTAGATACCTCCTGTTTTAATCATACATGATTATGTGTTGTCTGAAAGAGCTTGCTCCTTGATAAGTAGCTAGTTTACATATTCTTATGCAGCTAAAAATCAACCTCAGGTACGTCCATCTCAAGGGTGATTTCTCTGGTGTCAGATAAAGAAGGATGTTTGCTCCAGGAGAGCCAACCCTGGAGCAGCAATCGTGAAGAAATACAGGCTGTGGGCATTTTCTTCACCCTTTGCCCCCACCAGCATCAGTCCAAGTGTTCCCACTGAGAGTGCCTGAGTTCTGCAGAACATGGGAAGCTGCCTTCGACTGAGTTGGACCCATAGTCCATTCATCCCAGTAGTGTTGGCATTGACTGACAGTAGCTCTCCAGGGCGGAACCTGTCCCACCACTGCCTGGAGAAGTCAGGGACGTTTTGCATGCGGACCATGTGTTCCACCACTGAGCTAAAACCCTTCCACAGAAGCATTCTGTAAGATACATTTATTATTATTATTTGCTCTGTGTCTGCTTATCTATTCTGTTCATGCTGCAATCCCTAGGAAAAAGCCAGGTCACAGCAAGAACTGATCAAAGAAAGCAGCAGTTTTCAGCTTTCTGCAGTGAGTCAACCACTCCCTACACGCTGTGCTGTTTTTTTCTTCTGTGCCCATTTGTTGACTAAAGTGTTTTTAGAAAAATCAACATTCTGACTCACTGTGATCATGAATGTTCTAGGATGCTTTCAGCAAGTGCATAATATATTGTTTAACAAACTAAGCTGCTGTTAACTGTGGTGCATTTTTTCTAGTGGTTTTTGACTAGCTAGTGATGTCCGTTCTGTAGCATCATTCTTAAAGACAGAACAAGCCGCAGTCCCAAAACAGCTTAGATGTGGAACAGGTCACATTGACTTCAGTAGGGATGATGGAAGTTTTAGTTCAGCAACATCTGGAGAGCCAAACGTTCTCCACACCTTCTCTGCCTTGAAACTGGCTACTCTTGACTACATCCCTTGAACTGGAGATGTAGGGCAGAGTGGGCAGACTTCAAGCATGTGGTACCTAATATGTTTGTTGCTGTTGCTGCTAGAACCTCACCCCTCCCTCTTGCTTGCACATTCTCTTCGTGCATGTTGATTTAATTAACAAAATTTATATACCGCTTTACAGAGAACATGCACGCGGGATACCTCTCTGCCCCATCTACTTATCTTTTTGTCACCACCTCCCAAATCAGTGGGGCCTTGGGGGGGGCAGAAAAAAAATTGCTTAGGGAGTTGGGAGATTAGCATTTCCCTCTGCTCTAAAGAGAACAAAATACTGCCAGACATTTTTGTATATTCCTTATGAGTAAAAGCGTGAGCAGCTTGGGCTTTAAGTTGCATGGATTTCAACGGGGGCCAACTTCTTACAAGAAAGCATGCTTGGGATTAGAGTCTTAGAAAGAGAAATATCCGCCTGTTGTTGTTGTTGTAACTGAAATGCTCTGTGTGTGTGTGTGTGTGTGTGTGTGTGTAAAACCTATTTCCTTCCAGCCATTTTTCTGGTCAAAATTGCCTTCCCCAGATACTTTCCCATCCATCAAGGATGAGAAGATGCAGAGTTCCAATACCTTCTTCCTTCAGGTGGGAAAGCAGATAGGGCCTGGTTTTATTTTAAGTGGCAGGAAGGGAATGAGATAAGTACCTGTCCCCTGCCACTGCCTGGATGAGATTTGCAGTCACCTGCTGAATTCCAGCGTGGTGGTGGTGGTTTTTAAAAAAGCTGTCAGGAAACTGATCATGTACTTCCTGGCATCTCTTCTTCTTTGACTCTTGGCATAAGTTGTAACATTCCAGATTGGTTCTCAAAGTGCATGATTCATACATTGCAGTGGAACGTGAGTCAGTGAAGCGTCTTGACGAAACATGCCCTTGGACAACAACCTGTAAGTAATACAGAACCATCTTCTGCCTTCACCTAGCCAATCCATGTGGCAACACGAGAACGGGCCTTCTCTGCAGTGGCTCCCCATCTGTGGAATGCTATCCTCAGGGATGTTTGCCTGGCATCTTCACTATACACCTTTAGGCACCAGGCAAAAACATTCCTTTTCAACCAGGCCTTTGCCTGACTTGATCTACATCCTATAGCCTTTTAAAAAATGCTGGCTTTTGGAGGGGGGTTTATTGGGTTGTTGGTTTTGTTTTGATTTTATGTATTTGATATTTTTATGTGAACCGCCCTGAGACCTTTGGGTATAGGGTGGTATAGAAATAATAATAATAATAATAATAATAATAATAATAATAATAATAATACTATAATATAATAGCATGAGAATGCACATATACACCTCCTTGCTTAATTTATGAAAGTATTCCTAACTCTCTTCACTTTGACATATTGTGAGAGGGAGGCAGGAAGATTAGCTTTTGAATTTTCCTTTCTTGAAAGGTTGCCTTAAAAAAAATTAGAGTGCTCATAAGGGTAAGAAAAGACTTTTACTGCATAATAATTTCTCCCTATATTTGTGTGCATATGTTAAAAGCACTGTGAAGCCTCAATAGGTTTTTGATTTGTTATTTTTATGAACAAGCTTGGGTACATTATCTCCTAAGACAATCTACCAGCTGTTAAATGTTTGCTTTTACGATTGAGAGAGCTTCAGCTGTAGAAAGCAGAGACATTTAGCTGCTGCTGCTCTGTGTGGGGGTGGGGGGTGGGGGCAAGGCTAAGCCTTGCTAGTCAGAATTGAAACCCAACACATTTGGTTTCTCAAGAGAGGAAAGATACAATGAATGAACTGAGATATAAGGAGTGTAAATCACTAATTCTTGCAGAAGGAGCGTTACATGAGCCCAATGGAGCATGGGCACAAGGCAGAGGAAGAAGTGGTGCCTTTCTAGGGACATATGTTCTCCTGGCACGAGCACAAGGAGGGAGATGAGGAGACAAGGGAGCAGAAGCCATCAGGCTTGGAAGGAGGAGTTAGCCAGCAAAATAAGTTCCTCTCATCCTGCATAGGCTGATGCTTTGCAAATATGTAGCATTACATGAAGGTGAATGGCTGCCCATGGAGTTGGTAGGTGAAGAAGGATACACTGGCATTGAAAAAGCCTAGGTCATCTTCCTTGCACATGGCAAGGACAGCAATAGGGGTCAGCAAGCCCCTTCAACAGCTCCTGAGATGAAGAAGATGATAGCCACCAAGTAGTCATTGCTAGCTGTAGCAGCAAAGAATATTGGGAATGTATCTTCAAAGAGCAGTAATTGGTACACCCTTGGTTAGGCAAGGCATCTATCTTGGGGCCTGGAATAACATAAGAAGAGTCCTTCCAGGTAAAGGCCAATCTGGTTCAGCATCCTGTTTCCCACAGGGCAAATTTGGATGCCTGTAGGAAGCCTGCAAGCAGGAACTGAGCTAGCCTATTCTTGCTGTTGTCCCCTACTGGCTAGTATCCATGCTGCTTTGGAACCTGGAGGTGGCATTCCACCCTTGTGGCTAGTAGGCACTGGTAGCTGCAGCCTCCATGACATTGTCCCCATCCGCTTTTAAAGCTGCCTAAGTTGGTGGCCATCTCCACAGCTTGTGGTGACCAATTCCATTGGTTCAAATGAGTCCTCTTCCCTTTTGTCCTTCCCAAATCTCTCACCACTCTACTTCAGAGCATGAGCTTGGGTTCTAGTGTTAGGTGAGAGGAAGTGAGGAAGTTGTGTGGCTCTGCTGCAGCCCCTGTGCCTCCTGGATGCTTCCTGGTGAAGAAATGTTGCACCTATTAGCTGCTTCACATTATCCTGTTTTCTTTCAGTCACATTTGTTTTGACCTTTCTTTCTTTTGAAAACAAAAAATGCTAAAATAGTGATGTGGCTATGAGGTAGTTTTTCTACATTAATTATGGGAAGTAGTTAAATAAAGTGGTCATACAAGCATTCCCTTGCTTCTTTCAAAGAACCAAAGTATAGTATTTAATCCTGGCATTTGTAGCTTGTTATAAATACCCTCTGCGTTTGAGGCAATTCTGCAGTACACGAAGTACCATGTTTCTTTAGTTGCCATGGCAAAATTTCATCCCACCCCCCCTCCCTTCAGTTACAGAGCAAGTTGTTTCTTAAAACTCACATTAATTGCTGCCACACATTATAAGAAGTGAAATAATTTCTCTGAAGATAAGCTTCTCTCAACCTGCAATAAACTAAATGCTTTAGGCAAGGTTTTATGCTTGTCGTTCTTTTTAAGGAGCCAGAAGTTTTAGATGAGCTGAGGATGAGGTTGGTGTGCAACCTTGTGTCTTTCACCTTTTCCCAAGCCACGAACGCACTTAGTGATGCAATGATCTGCAGCAATAACAGGCTGCAACCTTCCAGCATGTGATGTCTCTCAATGCAGTTTCCCCTTGGATCTAGCCCAGAAACTGAATGGGGAGAGGCAAGTTTTCAGTGATTCCCCCTACACCGCAGTGCCCTGTGACCCCCTAAATCTGCTGTGGAGGGTTAAGAGATTTCCTGGGGCAGATTTAGGGAGCAAGAGACTCCCGGGCAGGGGAAATTACTGAAAATTGCCCCCTCCCCATTCTGCTGATGGATGCCTTTCACTAGTGGAGCAACACTCGTGGATTCCATCCTGTGTTCTATCTGTGGTCTCAATCTTTGTTCCATTTTAAATATATTTCTATTTGTTTAACATAATATCCTAATGGTTGCAATCCATTCTGTGTAGCATATAGGCACTAAGAGGGTGAAGTAGAACATTCTATATCCAGCATCCCCAAACTCGGCCCTCCAGATGTTTTGGGGCTACAATCCCCATCATCCCTGACTACTGGTCCTGCTAGCTAGGGATGATGGGAGTTGTAGTCCCAAAACATCTGGAGGGCTGAGTTTGGGGGTGCCTGTTCTATATGAATAAACAAACCAGCACACATCTGTAAATCTTCATGTTATTCCTGATATCCACTTCTCCGGAACAGAAGTAGCTTGGGCACAGTTGAGTTCTTGTAACATCTAGTTTGAGTTACTAAAAGGTGTTGTGCATGAAAGCTGCTTGTAACGTACCTAGTGGCTTTGGGAACTTACCAGTCATAGTAATATTCATAATCAGATTGAATCATTAAGTACTTTCAATAGACAGGCAAAAGCTAATTACCCAATTTATTTCAATAGAATATTGTAGTCAGAACTCAGGTAGTGTTAGAATCAGAGATGTGATCACAACTGGATTGTATAAGGCAAATGCATCTCTTTCCAGTACGAACCAACCCAACAACGACTGAATACCGAGTCTTCCATGCTGCAAGAAGGACAACTTTAAAACTGTGGCTTTTGGTACTCCTACAAATTACATTTGGCACTATTGGTATCATTGTGAGTGATCTTAAAATATATCATGGTAGGTGGCTAAGAGCTCTTGCTTTCATGCTGCTCATTAGATGGGGATTATTGTCACAGCAACAGGGACAATAATCACAAAACCTCTTTGAGTACCATGGAGACCATAAAAAACACAAAACATGATGGAAACCTTTTCAAATGATGGGAGAAAAATCTACTTCTTGGGACAGGAAATGAATTGCTTTTATGATATACATGCTAATAAGTTTAAAGGTGCTGCAATACTGTGTGGATTACACACACACACACACTTGCACAAACAAGAGGAACACCCTATAGCTTGGTCACCTGCAAATTTGATATTAGTGTCAAGGAATTTATACATTTTTAAAGACCTGATTGGCTCTTTGTTAGAATCAGTTCTTCAGATTTACTGGAATATTAAGCCTTCCTGCTGGCCTGCCTATAAAGACCAGTGGCAACTGCTGGCTCCTCCAGCTACATCTTTTTGTTCTTTATGGGATGTATTGGCACAGTGTGTTGTTGTCGCCTTCTCTCAAATAGCACTTCCCCACCCACAATAAGTTCTAGAAACCTGAGGTCCATTGTGGGCATATGGGCAATAATTTGTGTGCAAGCACTTCTTTAATTTTATTTTTGAACTACAAGTTTTCAATATCCCATACTTGTACAAGGCTGCAGGAAAACAAACAAACCATAAAAACCCAAAACATTGTTTTTTTTTAAGTGAACACGTGTGTTTAGGGTAATAGCTATAATTTGCACAATCATTTCTAGTTGCACAATTAGAAATTTTTACTTGGCTTTTGATGCTATAAATCCAGGATGTATTTGAGAATTACTTGCATGAATCTTTTACACAGAACTAGTCAGCTATGCTAGAAAATTCTGCAAATAATTTGTGGGGGTTACCAACTCTACAAGTCAAATGTATATTAACGATGACTCCTAATTAATGATTAATGCCCCTCATTTTCTCAAAAGCTCGTATTCAAAGGTTTATTGCCTTTTATAAATGATTATTTAAAGGTTTATGGCCTTACTTTTTATAGCAAGGTTTGTTTTTTAAAAAAAAAAAACTTTTATTAGTGTGCAGAACATTACAGTAAAAACTTTTACAGTCCCGTAAAAACCACCCTCTGATAAGAGATTAGCAGTTTTATTATTTAAGGAGCTATTTTCGCTATATTGATGGCATAAGATAAAAAATTGGGGGTGTGGGGAGGAAGGACACTGAGCTGTTGTGTACTCAATTCATTTCACAATCCATAGCTCTAAGGAAATGCTAAGTTGCTGTCAAAGATAGGCAGTTCTGAAGATAAGTACTCAAAGAGCAACGGGACAAATCAAGGTTTGGAGACTTGTTTGTCACCAATGAACTTTTAAATGCATAACCAGCCAGTGGTCTGTCCCCAATTAGCATAATGGAACGTGTTTATAATTTGCATAAATATAGTGGACACCAGATCATTGGCTCTTGGATCTATTCCGCTTCCCTCTTGATGCCATCTGTGCAATTTCTGGTGTGAGACTAATGGCAGATCAGCATCCTCAGATGACATAGCAAAAAGTTCAGTAAACAACAGATACTCTACCATTTGAATCAATCTTAGTTTCTGGGGAGATAATTGTTCTAACTTTTCTGTTTGACATTTATCCTAGTGTGGGATGTTTCCAGGGCTGTGTGCTTTGCATTATAATTATTCATTTTCTGGAAACAATCCCTGGGAAATCTGACAAAAGATCTTGCATCAGAGTAGCTCTTCTATCAGAATCAGAAGTCTTGGTGCTGTCAGTTCCAAATACTCAACTTCACAAGAATTTCCAGGTGGTTAGCTGTGTTAGCGTGTTGCTGCCAAGGCAAACAAGAGACTTGTGACACATTAAAAGATGGACAAATTTATTGCAACAAGAGCTTTCATGGACTGCAGTCCACTTCATCAGATGCTTAAAGGCACTGTTGGAGAGATAGTAAAAGTGTGGTCAGGCAAAAATGAAATGCAGAGAGTACAGACAGTGATAATTAAGTTATTAACAGTGGCCACGCATAAAGCAGTTGGTGATAGCGTAGACACCTTGGCATTGATAGGGTGTACAATGTGACAAGCCACAGGTGACTCAAACTTCTTTGTGAATTCAGCACTTCTACATTGCAATCTCCACAATCATGAGATATGGTTTTTGAATCGCATGGCTTTGAAGCCTAACACTTTTCTCCCCAGACCTCTGGGCTGCAATGTTGCCATAATACAAGATAGACTTCAAAGCAATGTGATGACTAAACCATAGCATATTTGTCTTCAGACTCCTGATGTGCAGCGTTGCCATAGTATTGTTAGCAGATACGAGCTAGACATGTACTATTTGAATCATAATCAAGATTCATACAAAGCTGCTGAATCAAATGGTTGGGCATATGTGAGAATCCCATGCAACCATGTGAGCTGTATGTTGCCTGTTGTTAACTACTGTATATGTTTCTTATATGTCATCATGAAATGAACTTTCCCAGGGAGAAAGCAATGACCACTAAAATGCAGGGGAAGCCAATGCGATGGCCTCCCCATGACTAGTGGCCAAGAATGATGGAAATTATAATCCATCTGCAGTGCATAATGATGGCACAAGATATATATTTCACACATGTAGCTCAAAGATCACAGATCGTTCTTGTCATTTAACACAAAATCAAACCCTAATTTAACAATTTAAAAGATCAATTACAAAATCATTAAAACACTAAAAACAGGAAAAAAGGAAAAAAATAACAAAAGCAGATTTAAATTATATTTAAGTCTTATGTGGATCCCATTTCTTTAAAAGCTAGTAGATTATTTAGACTGAAACCGAGGTGTAGCTCTTCCAGGAGAGGCAGGTGGGTTAAGCTGGAAACACAACAGGGCTTTTAAAATCTGGCACGCAGACAATGATCCCGGACGTGTTTCATCCGGGAGCATCCCATTGCTGCGTGTTAAGTGGAACAATGTGGCCTAAGTAGGATTCCCATAACCAAGTGACAGCCTGAGGAATATAATCAAGATCCCCTGGAGTCACCTAAAGTGCTTTAAGCATGAAATCCATCTGTCTAAGTAAGTGAATGGAGAATGAGTACCAGTGTTTGCCAAGGCACACTCTATTTGCTTTTGGCATCATTTAACAGGGATATTTGAATATTTGATAGATGTGATACAACTAGGAAAATTAAGCTGTAATTCTCACTAAGGGATTGTACGTCCAAGACTCACAAGTAAGTTCCTTTAATCAGTTTATAGATTCACAAGTGTGCTGGAAAGAAAAGATGCAAGAAAAAGGAAGTGTGAAGAAAGACCCTGATCTGCCCTCACCATTCCTCTAAGTCAGGTTGTCACTTACCTTCCTCCCAGTCTCTTCAAATGCAAAAACGGTACCTAAGATGTCTACTTAACTGGCTCTGGTATCCCATTGGTCAGCAAGGATCAGAAGTCCCTCCAAAGACAGAGGAGCCTTTTTCAAAACAGCTGCCCTGACGCTATGTTTGCTTTCACTATCAGGGATTCAGACCAGACTTCCTACAAAGCTGACTATCTTCACTTGTGAGTAAACCAGAGTAACTATATAGTAGTGAATAGGGTCGGATTAGTCCAGTTTTGGAGCCACAGTGCTCTGGCTTATTTTGTGTTCTGTTTCAACCTTCTGCCTGCTCTTCTGTTACTTATTAATTTTAATAAAGTTTCCTAGCTTGACCCTGAAGTGTGTGCGATTGCCACTCTCAGAGTTTTAGAATTCCCACGTGCCTAGATGCTTGGAATTCATGCTACTGAAAATCTAGGATTGGAGTTCAAAGAGAGTGACACATTCTTCTGAGATCTGGGAGGGATTCAGAGAGTGTGGGCTGCCTTTACACTCCAAATAACCTGTAAGCGTTCTAGGAAATGCGGGGTGCATTAGGTTAAGAGCTCCTGGGTTTTAAGAAGTTTAGTGGGGTCTGCCAGGGAAACAAGCTACCTGCTTTGATCTTGGACTAGGATAATGCAGGTGGAAACTAGCCTTGCTTTCCCCAGCATTTTGTGCACAGGTGTGCTGGGCGTACTGGCTCATACGAATTGTTTTGGTGCATCCGCTTCCATATGGGCTCCAAGAGTAAGGGGGAAGGTAGTGGCTGCAACTACTGGAGAGTAAGACCCACTGACTGCACTGCAGGGCTGTTGTGTAGCATGTCCTCATAGTTAGGACAGCATGTCTTCATGCTTTCTGAAGTCTCAAAGTCTGACCTTCTGCTGAGGCTCTCAAAACAGGAGATAGAAACCTGATGCTAGGAAACTCTATGGCATCTCCTGGTTGCATTATTTCTCAGAGGAAAATACTTCATTGCCATGGTGAGCATAGAGTTCATGCGTCTTTTAAGCTCCAGGAGGTGATTAGGTATCTTATTAATTGAAATTGGGTACTTTCCCCATATAGCAGCTGCTAATGAACAGCTGATGGGAGAGCTTCTTCCTTTGCCTTTCCAATTTCCAGCCATCAATTAACCACATGGAACATTTAAATTGGGACGATGAGTCCATTATTTCATTTGAACTTGAGAGAAGGTGGGTTTAAAAGTTATCAGCAGACAATGGAATATTACTGTACATGATGTTGAGTTTCTAAAGTCTCCATTGCACCACATTTAAAAATTATTACAGAAGGAGAAAAGAAATCGCTGTTTCTCAGTAGAGGCAGAATGTTAGAGTAGAATAAAATTTATATATAATATAATACAATTTATTATTTATACCCCCACCCATTTGGCTGGGCTTCCCCAGCCACTCTGGGTGGCTTCCAACAAAATATTAAAATACAGTAATGCATCAAACATTAAAAGCTTCCCTAAACAGGGCTGCCTTCAGACGTGTTCTAAAAGTCTGGTAGTTGTTCTTCTCTTTGACATCTGGTGGGAGGGCGTTTCACAGGGCAGGTGCCACTACCGAGAAGGCCCTCTGCTTGCTTCCCTGTAACTTGGCTTCTCACAGCAAGGGAACCGCCAGAAGGCCCTCAGCGCTGGACCTCAGTGTCCAGGCAGAACAATGGGGGTGAAGACACTCCTTCAGGTATATTGGACCGAGGCCATTTAGGGCTTTAAAGGTCAGCACCAACACTGACCTTTTCTGCATGCACAGCCCCTACTGGATCAAAGAGGAAGTATTCCTGCAACAGCTTTGGGGACTAGGCTGAAGCCAAAATTAATTCACTTGCTCCTGTTCCTGGTATATGGCTAAGGAACATTAACAAAGCTCCACATAGCTGAGAGTGCCACTACTGAGAAGGCCCTCTGCCTGGTTCCCTGTAACTTGGTTTCTTGCAGTGAGGGAACCACCAGAAGGCCCTCGGAGCTGGACCTCCATATCTGGGTAGAATGATGGGGGTGGAGACGCTCCTTCAGATATTTTTGCTCCTTCAGATATGTTTGCTGAAAATACACTGAGAAAATATATCATCCGAGAGCCAGTGCCATGTAATGGCTAAAGCACTGGAGTTGGATCAGAAAGATCCCAGTTCACATTCTACTCTGCTATGAAACTCACTGGATGACATGGGACAATCAATGTATTCATCTACCTCCCAAGGTGGTTATAAGAATAAATTGAGATAATGACCATGTAGGCCTCCCAGAGTTTCTTGAAGCATGGACAGGATGTAAATAAGCAAATGAAAAAAAGGGAGCAAAGCGGGATGTATACTAACATCTGCTGGAATGTAATGCTCATACACTAGTCAGGGTTCCTCTGTCTGAATGTGCCTTGCCCTGTGCATATCTTGCTCTCAGCTACACCTTGTGTGCTCAAAGCGTCTTCCACATTAATGTGCACACTGCAGAGCGCATCAACAAGCTAATTGCGAGCAGAATGTGGCACAGCTCTTCCTATTAAGCTTTTGGAAATCTACGCTGGCGACTGCGAACTGGTAAAAGGACATCTTCCTGCATGACACCAGCAGAAGCTGGGCACAATTTCAGGAGCTGTAGATGACTTTTCATTTAGCTTTAATTGAGACTATTAAGGCACAGCTTGGAAAGCCTGGTCACAACAGCCCTTGGAGACTCGATCTGACACATTGCATGCTGGCCTGTCAATGGAGATGCAGTCAGTCAGCTTTGGAAATCCCTCCTCCATATGGAATCATTTATTTATATGCTGCTGCCATAATGCCATGCTGGTCTTTGTAGGAGACAGTCCTCTCATTGCTCAGCCTTCTGACCAAAAAGCGAGGAGCAGTTTTTGCCAAAACTAACTCTTAGAGATTCATGACTATAGAATGGCTGGTTCTTTTTCATGCGCTGAATGAAGCATATGCTCCACAGTGATGGCCTTCACAGCTAGCATTAAATTAACTTCAGAAGAAGAGGGGCCCACACTATTTAATGGGCTTTCTCAGTGACTAAGATCTGACACTTGTTTCCATGACAGTTGTCAAGAGCTCCTGTTTCCCGTAGAACATCAGTTTGGTGGAGAGCTGTATTGTGACAGCTCTAAAAAAAAGGGCAAGGGCTATAGAGAGAAAAAGGAAGCCATTGTGGTACAGTTTCTAAAGTCTCAGATGTGCAAAGCCTAGGTTCAAATTCCTGCTCAGCTATGAAACTGAATAAAGTGACAATGCTGCACTTGAAAACACACATTTGATGCCTTTCAAGCCCATGTCAGGTTTGACCTTGAAGATGTCAGAGTCTGAGATTGTCTCTTTTATAGGGATGGGTGAATCAGTTTAATTTGGATCCTCACAGTTTCTCGTTTTGTCAATCAGTTCTCTGCAATTCTGCATCATTTTGCAATTCTTTAAAAAAAAACAAAACACTTCAGCAAATGTCTCCTAATATACACACTGGAATGTAATTTTGCCTAATTTTTACAATGCAAATGTCCATAATATTACTTTATGTCTTACTTTAAATGTTGTGAGGATCCTATGCCCTTTTAAAATGCAGGTTTTTGGGGTGGGAGGTTATTGGGTTGTTTTTTTTAATTTTGATTATGTGTTTTGTGGTTTTATATTTTGATTTTATTCTATGAACCGGCCTAAGACCTTTGGGTATAGGGCAGTATATTAAATAAATAAATAAATAAATAATAATAATAATAATAATAATAATAATAATTGTATGTTATTTTCAGTAATATGTGCATTTTAATGCACCCTTTACCTAGTATATGTATTTTTGTGCACATTAATTGGCTGGAGAAGTACATTGCAAAGTTCAGAGAAGTGCAAATTTCAAAGGATGTGTCTGCTTTGAATTATGTGCTCTTTTGGAAAGTCTGAATCAGGAAGGTGCATATCTAAAGGAAAATGGAACTGACTTTCTCCTCCATCCATACTTTCTTAATTTATCCCTATCCAGTGCATGGCAGTGGCAGCAACTCACAGTGGGGTTTCAGTTAGACCATAGATCATTTTGCCCATTTTGCAGGATCCTGGTTGAAGTAGCCTCTGGGACATGTGATCTCCCCAAGGGGCCTGGCACTGCAGTAGCCCTTGGGAAAACTCCTACGACTTCAGAGTGGCCTAGTGCAGTGTTTGGCAGTGTGCCAGGCACCAGAGGAAGAAAGCAGCAGCAGCAGCCCCTTCCTGACTCTCTTTCCTGGAGGTTTGCTACCACCAAAGCATGACTGTCACAGCAACTGCAGTCCAGTCAACAGGCTGGAAGGAAAAGGAGGAGAGAGAAGAGGGCTGGATGGAGGGGTGGTTGGAAGTGGGTGTCAAGGCTCAAAGGAGTGAATTTTGGTTGGTCTGGAAATTCGCTAGTTCCTGATTTTGCAGGGGAAATTGACTTATTTCTGATCCAAGTCAATATGAGCTGTGGAAGTGTGTGTTTGTGGTGGGGGGGCGGGGCAGATGCTTCCTTATCACTAACCATATTTGTCAATATTAATATTCAGCAATTATTGCCTGTTATTAACATTTCTATTTGTTTGCTTGCTTGCCATGTTTGTCACCACAACTAACCCCAAACTGCACTGTCCACTACATTCCAGTTTGAATGCATTAGAATTCCACACATTTATCTAATGTCTAATCTTCACTATTTGCTGCTTCATCTCCTTTTAAAAACGTGGAAACCAGGCTGGTGCTGGAGCCTTGGGGATCTAAATCTAGAGGGACTTGGGCTGTTCTTCTCTATTTTGGCTCATGAAACCAGCAGACAAGTTTTTATTCAGTTCCTTTGCCTTTGATCTGGCATGATGCTTTATTAGACTCTCTGAAAACATTGGTACATGGTACTTCTGTAATGTCACCTTTGTCCAGCCCATAAAGAATAGCCTGACAAGTGAGACAGGGAGAGCTTCCTTTTTCCTAACCACACACTGACTGTCCTTGATCAAACTTTCCTTTGCTAGGTGTGCTTGCATTTGATGTCCTTAACCTACTTTCAAAAACTTTTCCTAAACCGAAGGCTCACCTGAGAGCCCTGGTGGTTCTTTAACTCTTTTCCACCTCTGTCAAAATGCTACATTTAATGGGGCCACCTCAGACATTTCTTGTGAACTGGATGCTGTTTAAATATAAAGCATTATTTCCTCCTGATTCTTTATACACATTATCATGTGGTCAGAGAAATAACAGCTGTAGGTATTATGGAGTTTTAGGCTTCCTGGTAGCTTTACATTTTGATTTAATCAACTATTTGTCCTTTTAGTTTACAACATAACTGAACTGGAATTCCTCTCCCCTCTCAGCCGAACTGCTGTGCTGGGTTGTTATCAGCAAAGAACCATTTCACAAGCTACCACTGTTGTCAAACAAGGAAATACATGCTAGAAACTGGTACTGCAGCACACTGGTCTCACTGCTCACTGTTAGTGGGGTTCCATGTCTTTTTTCATCCATGCATTACTTTATATTTAAATTTTAGAGGCAGAGTTTCTAAATCCCTGGCTTTAAAATAGCATCTGACACAGATTTCAGTCTTTCAAGTTGCACTTAGTGGTCCCCTTCACATGCAACTATTTCAGTCCCTATTTTCCAGGGACGTCCCTGATTTAGAGAAGCCATCCCGGTTTCTGATTTGATCCCGGAATGGCCTGCTTTTCTTTAGGATGTCCCTATTTTCATTGGAGAAATGTTGGAGAGTATGGAATTATCAAACCCCCAAGCCATCTGAAGGCAATCCTGTATAGAGGAGGGGTTTTTTAAATGTTTTATTATGTTTTTATATATGTTGGAAGCTTCCCAGAGTGCTAGGGCAACCCAATAACATGTGTGGGGTATAAATAGTAAAACTACCATTATGGAATGGGATCTCCTCATTTTCATCAGAGAAATGTTGGAGGGTATGCTTTTTCAGCTTAATAAAGTTGTGTCTGTTTACTCTCTGCCTTGTCTATACCTCCCCTTATGAAGTGGGTTTGGTGCTTCTATTGTGGTTTGCTTAAACTACAGTTGCCTTTTACAGCTGAACCAGGAAACTGTAGTTTAATTTCAGTTTCCTAACCAGGAAATGAAACAGGTGAAATCCCTGAGTAGGCTCTAGACATGTGTCTATTCTTGCAAATGTATGTTTGCAATCCTTGGGTGGGGCCAGGGGAGCTGTTTGGAGGATAACTTGGAACAGAAAAAGCTAAAGGAAGGGAAGGAGTTGAGCCTCACAACTTCCCTTTTCCAAATTGCCCCCTCTAAACTCTGCCTTTTCCTAGAAGAATGGCTGCTGGGTTTTGTCTAATTGCACCCCACTACTTTATATACCCAACACATTGAGGGGGAAATGAATCTATGCCTGCAGCCCATCCCTCTATCCCCTCTGTGTTCAAACCAATAAATAAAAGCCACTTCTCACCATCTGTACACATGCAGGGGATTCCAAGTGACCAAGATCCCTGGTCACATAGGATTCCTCTGAATCATGTGCAAACCCTCATGTGCACACACATCTGTACATCTGTAGAGACCCTTTCCCCATGTTCTTCTCCGAGAAGAACGACAAAAGCAATACAGAGCGATGGAATAGAATTCCCATCATCCATATGGCCCACAGCTGCACAGATCTCAGAGAAAGACTACTGAACAGAGCTGCTCTTTTAATTTTGCTTTAAATTTGTTTAAACAGGAGTTACGAGTAGCCCTGCTCTGGTTATTGCATTTTAAGACTAGGTGCCTGTGGCATCTTTGAAGCTGATATACACAGAGAAACCTACATTTATAGCCTGTGTTCTTTAACTATGTTTTTTTTTAACCTTTTGCATTTAAATATGCTGTATCTCTTTGAAGAGCCTCTAAGCTATGATGGGGAGGGCAGAATCCATCAAACAACAATAAATAGTGCCTAAGTTTTCATTCTTCAACAATTTTCTTTTCACATTACTCTAAACGTTTCCAGCTGTTGAAGCCTGATATTACTATCAGTATGTGTAATATTGTTCTTCCCCCTTTATTATAATAGTCTGCCTTCCTGTCTTGTTGAATCTCTCTTAATATGCTTTATCCTTGCATGCTGCAGCTTCACACAGTATTCTGATTTAGACAAATATCAGCTCCTTAAAGATGTATGTTTGCAGACATGACATTCTCATATTGTCCTTGTCTTGGGGGGGGGGAGCTTTCACATTTCACATTTGGCAGAAGTGCCCTAGAGTTTGATATAAAATTATTTTCTACTTACTTTTCTTTTGTTTCATTCATGTTTCCAGGTGAAAATCTGCATTCTGGAAACATTCCTAAGAGGACCATCCAGCATTATCTGAATTCTGTTTTTTCTTTGCATCCATTTAGTAACATAGTAATTTGGAGGACACTGGTTCAATAGCTGTCAGCAGCCCTTGTTCATAATTTCCCTATCAATCTAAGTTTCTAAGAATAAAAATGGAGGGGAGTGAAAGCAAAGGTCCTGTGTTCATGGTTAAAATTCTGGAGATTCCCTGGAACCTTTGTAACTGGAATCCTGCCATAACATCACAGTCCCACCACATGTGCAGCTAAGTGCCTGCATCCTGAGAGGCACACTAACACAATAAAGTAGGGGTGATGAGAAAGTGGGTCACAATCTACTGGGTGATCTGAAGTAAATTGGCAGTTGTCTCCCAAAACAACAAAAGTGACAGCCCCAAGATAATATTTATTTGTTTGTTTGTTTATTTAGTTATTATTTCATAAAATTTATATGCTGTTTGATTGTAAAGCATGATAAGTCCCCTTCTGCACCAAAACATTGATAAATAAATTCATCCTATTTATTGTAAAAAATTATTGTAACCCTCCCCTAAAGAACTGCAAAAAAGAATAAAACAATAAAATTATCAGTAGAAACAGCAATTTAAAATATTCAAAAAGCAATTAAAATCAGGGAAGAGCCGGGGGTGGATTAAAACACATGCCCACATTCTGCATATCTGGAGAGGCTTGCCTAAAGAAAAAATGTTTTTAGTAGGTGCTGAAAGGGGTACAGTGAGGGTGCCTGTCTGATGTCAGTAGGTAGAGGTCCAAAGTGCAGGTGCTGCCACAGTAAAAGATTGTTATACAGAAGGTACGAGGTTTATGTTCTCTTAGAGAAATTCACCTGTCAGACTACTGGTTGGTGGCTGGTCAAACCCAATACCTCCAGTGTCCAACCTTTCAGCTCCAACAAGATTTGAAGGGCCCTGATTTGATGCTTTACCAAACTGAGTACCCCCAGTTTAATTTTCAGTGATTTAGAAAAACCTTAAGCCAAGTAGGGGGGGCACCTGAGGCCCTTCAGATGTTGGACTCCGACGCCCATCATCTCACCCCCACAGTCAATGTTCAGAGATAATGGGAGTTGGAGTCCAGCAACATCTTAGAGTGCCACAAGTTAGATGCTCCTGCCTTAATGAAAGACTCACTTGAGATAAGTCTAGTTTCACATCTGATTGCAAATCAAATTGTCCCCGAACCCCCAAAACTGAGAATGTTCACATCATCTCTATTTCATGGAGGCTAAAGCAGCAATATTGAGGACTTTGAAAAGAAATGTGGCTGGCCAGTTCTTTCTTGTCTACTGTCGTTTCGTTCATTCCCCCAGTTATTTCTCGCTGTTAGCAGGCGTGTAGTAAGTGACAGACTGTTCAGCAGGCAAATCTCGTCTGCAGTGCCTATTCTCCAACTGTAAAACCCCCCAGAAAAATAGAAGAGATAAACTATTTAAACTGCATTGTAAAGAAAACAAATTACTTAATGAGTGCTATAGGAATTCGGTACTACCGAAAGTCGCTTAAAAAGCAATGCTGTATCATAAACGTTTTTATTTCTCACTGGTACCCATTGTTTCAGTGTAACACGGTTTATTTTCCTATTAAAGTTAGATATGGGTGCTCAATGGAATGCTGTGACCTACATTTTATGCATATCAGGTCCCCGATGCTGACAATGAACTGAAAAATCTGATCTATTATCACTTACAATATATTCCTTTTCACAGCTTCATCTGTGTCATTTGCCAAGCAGAGAGATATTGTGTCATAGTTTCTCTGGAACATCCACACCTTGGAGAACATTAACATTTCAAATGCATCTAAGCACCTTCTGTATAAAACCTGTCTGGTTAATTAGAAAGAGCCCAAAGCATTGTTAAATGCAGATATAATTGTAACTAGTGTCAACATACAATGATGCATACTGTAAGTTACAAAATTGTACCACAGACAGCCACAGAGCGTGGTTTTTTTTTAAGTCCTTACCACTATTTTAAAAAGCACATGACTCTTTAATGTACTTCTTTATGGAATCCAAAGACTATCACCTGCCCAAACCACCATTTAACCAGTTTGAAGATCAATCCTAACTTCCAGTCAGGAACAGCAGGGCTGAATGGAACAGTGGAGCCACGACTGCATCCAGAGCCCAGCTCTTCATGTTGTTCAGGGTGGGATGTGAGGCAGCAGTAAAGTAGACAGTTCCACAAGACCACCTCCAGGCTGGGTTAGGAGAGACGCCTGGATCAAGCCCATGACCAGCAACTGGACTGGCTTCGGATCTAGTGAATCTTTGCCCAGCTCAGCTTCACCTACTCCCCAGAAATGCTCATTTTGGGAGTTTGTGCTGGCTACTACCCGTGAGATACTGCTGATGGCAGCTTCTGCCTGAGCTTTTGGCAGGTGCGGTAGGGACCTCTATGGTGGTGGGCTCCTGCTGTCAGAGGTGCACCTCTGCCACACCCAACCCCCATCCAGCAGGGCCAATCAGAAGTGTGGATTGCTCTGCTCCTTATCTCAAATCAAGCCTTTGATTCCTTTGCTCTTAACTTCAGTCTAGCACATTTAAGGAGCATCACACAAGTAACGTTCTGACACCTTGAAACACGACATGATGTGTTCATGTAGTGACATCACCAGTTCACCTCCACTGTCCTCATTTCACAAAGGTGTCATTGCAAACAAGGCGACAGACTCATTCACCACGTCAGGTGCCAATTGAAGCAGGATTGCTCCAGTTAGAATTACATTCGTTGTAAGTGTAATGGGACTGCCCTGTCACACTTTAAAGGACCTCAAAGAGAGGGGATGCAGCTCCCTGGAGGTTGTGGTTTGCTTCTTTGCTATTGAACTGTTCTGCCGGCTGCTGTGTATAGATCTTTTTTTTTTTACTGCTGCTTTAAGTTTAAGATAATGCATTTTATTGATGCATGCTGTTCTGCAAAGTGCCCTAAAGCCTCTTAGGAGGATTGTGACAAGATAGAAATAATATAAAACAAGCCTTGGATCCATCACTTCTCATTTATAGATTTAATCTGCTGCAAATTGTAGGTCAGCATCACTGGATATGCGCCTACGCTCACACCTGAGCAGAGGGTCCAGGCCCAGGCCCCAGAGACCCCCTAGAAGCAAGTGAGCAGTGACAGAAGCTAGGAAAATGAGAAACAGCTGCTTCTAAAAGTGTTTGCTATCATAGGAAGAATTAATATGCTTTCTCCAACCCTGCTTCTCTCCTGTTCTCGTTAGAGTGTGTGCTGAGTCACTTCCCAGATAAGGGTGTATTCCTTCAAACTGTGTCTTTCCTCTGTGTCACTGACCTCCTCCTCCTGACAGATTTCCTGACTCTCTCACTTAATACAGGAGCCTCTGCTTGCCTCACTCAGCCCCTTCCCCTCTCCTGGATTAGGCCCAGAGAAAAAGTGCAAGCAAATAGGCAGTGGTGACAAGCAGCAAGGAGGAGGAGGGCCCACTCAGGAGTGGAGCCCACTGAGGGCATCTTGCTCAAGGGCATCTCAAAATCTGCAGCTGGCGCTGGACTGGCCGAGGTCATTTTGACACCTCAGATTCAAATCTAGTAGCCTGAACATTACTTTGCAATTAAAAAACTAAAACCAAAACCGAGGGGCTAGTTCTGCAAGTACAAGTTCTAAAACCAAACACGGAAGGCATATATAAACCTTCCCTCACATATTCACACAGATTTAACAAGCGAGATCCTTCTGCAACACGAGAGTCTCTGCACAGTGTGATGGAAAAAAGCGACAAATATCTAATTCATCCTCTGCCAAGTGCACAAGCAGTGATGCTGGAACTGTAGGAGTTGTGTTTTGCAGATTAAGGCAACTTCAGCCTATAAGCAATGCGACAGAAGTGAAGACCGAGGGGGCAAATACTTTCTGCAAATGCATTTCCAAAGCAATTAAGTTCAAGAAACAGATTTTGATCAGTCATTAGACCCTGTGCGTTGCGCCAAAAGGAAGGGAAAGGAAACTGTGATGTACCATGACTTCTTCTACAGGACCACAAAGATGGCCATCTGAGCCCCAGAAGACCCTGGAAGACCAGGGTTCAAATCCCCAGAGAGACATGGAACTCACTGGGTGACCTTGAGCCAGTCACCAACTCTCAGCATCTAGGGTTGTGAGAGCCATGAATGCCTCCTTCAACTCTTTGGAGGAAAGGTGAGGTATAAATGCAATAAATAAATACTCTTGCTAGGTCTTTATTCAGAAGAAAAGGGTCCTCTCAACACAGAGCGGATTCCTGCTTGTATACTTAGGGGGTCCCCAGTCAAGGAGAAGATTGCTTGACATGCTGACAAAACAAACTGATTCCTGGGCCCGCTTCTTCACACACAAATGTATCCTTCCCATTCTCTGTGTGGTCCTCCTTTGACTTCTTAGGCTTTCCTTGTTCTCTTGAAAGGAGCATGAGTAATTCTCACCTACTGTTTCCCCAGCCTTCCCCTTCATGGCCTACTTTGAACTTGCTTCATCCCGTCAGTTCATTCTGCATCCAGTGTATATGCTGATTTCAGCCCCCCAGTGTATAGTTTGCCTTAGATCTTGGCTAGCCCTGCCAAGACAAATGAAATCCAAAATAAAATCACCAAAACCTAAGGCCTTGGGGGAACCCTCTTTCACAATGGTAATGTAGTAGCTTTGAAAAAAATTTATTTACCAGTGTATCCCGCCCTCCCCAGCCGAAGCCGGGCTCAGAGCAGCTAACAACGGTAAAAATAACACAGTTTACATAAAATCATAATCAATTAATTGAAATTCATGCACAAAATAGTATCTCCTACCTGCAAAATCAGTACAAAAGCCATGGCCTTTGCCATTTCTATAAAAAGGCCATTGTTTTATTGATTCCCTAATATAAAGAGAGAGAAAGAGTATAATCATTCTTCTTGTCTTGTTTCTCCCACAGGGTTTATTCATTTATTTTGACAATTTATATACATTTGTATTAGTCAAGTCTGAGGGCTTCCCCTTTTCTCCATTTAAAACAAAATAATAAAATATGGCTTCCAATATATCCGGCCAAAATAAGCAATAACATTTTCCACCACTGTTTACATAGTATTCCTGCTCCCCGCTTCAATGAATGCTCTCAATGAAGCTATATCATGCAAGTGACTGACAGTGATGGAAAACTCCCATTTGGCAGCATTAAAACAAATTTCTTCGGCTAAGCATTAAAAAGAAGAAGAAGTGTAAATATTGGCAACCAAAATGCTCCTTTGTATTTTATGTAAATCGCCAGCCACGATCTCACAACTCTTTTAAGCTCAGTGTTGGTGAAATGTCATGTTACACAAAGCAAAACAAACCTGTTCCTTGGGGACAAAAAGATTGTTGAAGTAGAAGCAGAATGCTACAGGGCCTTCCTGTCCAACATATTCAGGGTGGTTAAAAGATTTAGCACTTGGATTACATGGAAATGTATCCTCGTGAGTCCCCCCTACACCCTAGCTATCTTTCTGTTATACTGTACAGTATATGAAATGAGGAGCTGGGGAAATGTGCAAGTATGTTTAGCCCCCTCAAATTCACCTGCAGAATTTGCCATTTGTTCTGCTCAGTGGGTGATGAGAAAAAAAGAGCATTACTCTCATCCCCATGCTTGCATCTATTCTTATGTAGATAATTTTGTAACAGTGATAAAACAGAGGCATAAAAATAACATCCAGTTCTGTCCTATAGTATACATTCTGTATTTCTCCCTGATGTGTGAGACCCTACCTTTCTTTTTACTGAGTAGCTGAACTAGTATTATTTGGACCAAGGGCATGGGCTGAAGGCACATGAAGCCACCACCTTGCTAAGGCTAAGCAGGTCTAAGTCTGGTCAGTGCTTGGATGGGTGACAATGTAGGAATCACCTATATGCTCCATTGACTTCCATGATGGAAGAGCAGGAGGATATAAATGTAAGAAACTAAACAAATAATTATTCCGTCTTATCTGTCAGATCATATTGTATATGGGATTGCATATTCCAGTTTGTATTTATTTATTCATTTGTTTATTCTGAAAGATTCATAGCTTACCTTCCATCGGTACTGGTATCATGGCAAAGCACAGAATAAAATCCATTTAATATAACCATCCATAAAAACAGTGACTACCTAGCTAAGAAAGTGAAAGCCAAAAATATTTGCACATTAAGAAGCCAACTGCATAAATTTGACTGTGTGAAAAAACTTAAGATTTCAGAGGAAAATATTCTCTTGAATTATATACCTATTATATGGAAGTTGACAACTGGACAGTGGGAATGGATTCTACGCACCCCTAACTATGGTCAAAAGACTAGTATCGATGAACTGGAAAAATAAAAATATGGTCCTATTTAATCAATGGATGGAAGACATGACAGCACTTGCAACATATGAACAGATCACTTATAGATGCAGACTTTGTTTGGATAAATATATTGATATTTGGAACGAGTTTATACAGAATGTAGTAGGTTATTAATAATCATATATGTATTAGCAATACTGTGTGTGTGTGTGTGTGTGTGTGTGTGTGCATATATTGCACTTTCTTTCTTTTTTCACTTTACTGTATTTTGTATAACTGAAATACTTAAAAGTATTAATAAAAAAGAAAAAAATAGAACCCATTTTACCAAGTGTCAGAAATGGTGACTAGCTGGGAAACAGACTGGATGACTGGAGAATGGTTGGCTTGGAGCTTAATTCAGGTACAGCTTCCAAGTAAGACAAAGCTCAGGACAGGACTCAGCCAGTGAGGAAACAAAGTACCTGGTAAAACAGCTACTTTGGCTGATAAGCAACAGAAACAGCCACCAGGGTCCAGATTGGCTACCAAGATTGTGTTTGCTGGTTGGGCAGACAAGCTGTGACATGCTTTCTCCACCAATATCAGGGTGGCGCTGTAGAGCAATGGGAGACATGCACGTTGTTCCCTTTGCCTGTGAGCTATCCCAGTGATCCAGAAGGGCTTATGCAATCTGCTACTAGATCCCACAGTTAGAGCCTGCTGTCTGTTACCTTATGCTGGCCTACAAGAGGCCACATCCCACCAGTGGCAGCCAGTGATGTGGACCCAGAGTGGCTAATCACACATCACAATGATGTCAGGGAAAGGGGTAGGTTGGACATGATGTTCTAGAAGTGAAAAGAGAACACAGACAAAGCAGTCATAATCACTGACAGACCTATTTTTTAAATGAGTCATTCTCCCCCTTCTTACATCACAAGTGAGCTCTGAAACAAAACATTGCAGTATATCCTCCCTCATAAAAGGAACATTCCTATTCAGGGTCCAGCCAGCCGTTCCCTCCAAGTGGGACAGTCTACTCTTCCCACATCCTTCAACCTGATGACTGGAATGTGTGCATTTATGACACACACAAAGAGCATATTGTGAGATTATGTTTTAGAATAACTACTGAAGTTTCCACAGATATGAAATGAGGAAGCCATCAAAGGCATCAGCCTGAAGAGATGAAAATTAAGTGCTAGGTGCCTTAACACAGGCAATAAACATAATGCTCTATTACTTCCAGTGGTAACCTATTCTAAGTGCATGTGCTTTATAATCAGGAGATCATTCAGCTCCTACTTCACTTTAAATTAAAGCATAAATGAATAACACTTCTCAGCTCAAATGAGAACTTTTCTTGAAATTCTTTTGGCTCATGTCCTTGATATGTCTCTTAAAATGATGACCTAATCATATTAATTCCAATTTTATATCTTGGTGCGTTTCATTCATAGTTTGCAGCTGTCCAGAAAAGCCTTTCTTACAAAACTAAAAATGGCATTGGACCCATACGTAGGCAATTTGAATCAGCGGTGAAATTAATTTCGCTAAGAATATTGCAATCAACCCTAAATATTGTTCACATTCGTATTGCATTCACTGTGAGAATGCGTTACGGTAAATTGACATCCAATAGTAAGTTATCATGTGAACAATGCTAAAATGGGAAAAATCCAGAAGTAATTTAAGCCTCCATTTTAAAATTTCTACTGATGTCTTTTTAATGACCGTGGAGGATTTTCACTTTAATAGCTGTCTATCACAGACCATACAGGAAAGTGAGGTTCCTCTGAGGCTGCGACCGTGTATCAGCCGCTAAGTATTACAGGACACCCATTGCTATCACTTATAACCTAGTTGCCAATTGGCCAGAAAAATAGCCTGTCCAGATTCTTTACCAGCAACAGTAACTTGATCTGCAGGAATAAGCTGACAAAGTAGTTTGTGGATGTGGTGCTAGCAGTATCACTTCCTATTTAAGCTGCCATTAAAAGCGCAGGAACGAGGAAGCAAGTTGGCCTCCCTGGCACTAAACAAATAAGCAGGAGAGAGCCCAGGGCACAATGGAATCTCTGTGGCTTCTTGCAGCCTGCACAACCAATCCCCTAACTGCTCCTGAGTCCAACAGAGGTTTTTGAAGAGGCACAGCTTTATAGTGCTTGCACTGCAATAAACAGAGGTCCCACCTGAACTATACATTTAAGCAGTGCTATAGCACTTGAAACAGTCGTGGCATCCTGGGAAGTATGGTTTGTTAAGGGTTGTTAGAGGACTCATATTTCCCTGACTACACTTCCCAGGATTCTTTGGGGTGAATACTATGGCTGTTTAAAGTGGTATGATACTTCTTTAAATGGAAAGTGAAGTTGGGACCTGAGCTAGTCCCTGTCCTTGGCCACTGTTGCATACGGGCAACTTAGAACACATGTAGGACTTTTCTTTCATTTTTGCTACTCAGCTGTGATCTGACACTAGTGATCACACATAGAACATAACTCAAAATGTGTCATTGCCCTGAAATAATAAATGATTCGTTGGTGTATGGCTTTGAAAAGGCTCTGTCTCTATTGAACACATGCACACCTGAACTGTCTGACAAAGTATACATGTCTTCTCCTATAAATAAATAAAAAAATTGTCCAGTAGCACCTTAGAGACCAACTAAGTTTGTTCATGGTATAAGCTTTTGTGTGCATGCATGGTATCTGAAGAAGTGTGCATGCAAACGAAAGCTTATACCAGGAACAAACTTAGTTGGTCTCTAAGGTGCTACTGAACAATTTTTTTATTTATTTCGACTGTGTCAAACCAACACGGCTACCTACCTAATTCTCCTATACTTGTCTACTCCAAAGTACCACATGGGTCAATGAGACCTATTCTCCAGGGCATATGTATAGAATTGCATCTCTGACTACACCAACCACAGACATGCAGCCCCTGAAGCATTACTTCTGAGGGAAGGGGACCCTTAGTGGGGGAAAGCTTCTCCACCCCTACCATGGACACTTACTTGGAGGTAAGTCTCATTGAACTCAATGTCACTTACTTCTGAGTTCCTACACTCTTGTGTTCATTTATTTGGGAGTAAGACCTGTTGGACACAATGGGAGACTTCTGAGTAAAGATGCACAGAGCGGCACTGCTGGGCACCTAATTTTAGGCACCCAGCTGCGACACTTCCGGTTTATGTCTTCCTTTGCCAGATTCATAATTGGCAATAATTGCCACCTGACACTTCATTCATATTTTAAGGCTTGTTGCTGTAGAGCTTTCTCAGCCATGAATGAGGAATCTGATTGATGTCTGGGGAATAATAATGAATTCATTTCAAAGGAAATTAAAGAGCTCATGGCAATGCCAATTATTGACAGGCTTTAATTCTTGACTTGTTTCCACAAAGTGGTTCAGTCGGCAGGTGGAAACCCGTAATAGTGTTCTCAATGTTCTTTTTAAACGGGCAGTCTTAGAAGTGCACAGGATGGACTTCAGGAAGTCAAACATGTTGTGGATAACTTGCCCATCTCTTTTAACTAAAAAAAATAACTGCAATATTTTCTTCTTGGGTTTCTGCGCACTAATCACATACACTGTTTCCAAAATATGTTATTGGTTGTGCATGGACAGACAGACAGACAGACAGACAGATAGATAGATAGATAGATAGATACACATACACATAGTTGCAATCAAAATTATTCAACCTCCATTGTAAATCATTTCAATTGCAACTGTATATTTAGAGAGAGACTTACCAAAGTGTTTTGCCAAAGGTAACATTCATTATTGTTTAAGGTAACAGAACTATGTCTCGTGATGCAAGCCTAAGTGTGTTTACTCTGAAGTAAGTTCCCCTGAGCTCAGTGAAGCTTACTTTCCAGTATGTGTGCTCAGAATTGTGGTGAACTGGCCAGAAGGAAAAGAGGGCATACATGAATTAATTATTAATAAATAAATAAATAAGCATTAGCTATTGCTTGCTCATTATGAATTATTTTATATACCGCTTAGTGCCAAAACAGGCTTCTAAGCAGTTCACTAAATATTTTAAAAAAACAATTTCACAACACCATTAAAATACAATAATTAAAAGACACCGTAAAAGAATCCCAATTAAAACATTAAAATATGTCCATAGTTTAAAATATGCAATAGAACAGTCTCATTAAAACAAGAGCCTCGGGTCAAGAGAACAAGGGAACGTCTGCATCAACAGGGATTTCATCAAGAGCTTCAAGCTGTGCAGAAGAGGGCACTTCAAGCAAGTGCAGTACAATGATTATTGTTGGAGATGGGCTCTGCCCTTGCTGGACTTTGCTCCTTTGCTGCTGTTAAGGTTATATCCATTTCATATATAATTGGTTTAATAATGTTTTATTTGTTACGTTTATTATATTGTATCCTGCTTTGAAATTGAATTTAACAGAGAGTGGGTTTGAGGTCCTTGAATAAATAGACATACAAAGAAATAAGGAAATACCACATTTCGAATTGCTGGATCCTTTCATGACCTGGGTGTGCCAGTCTTTCCTGCTTGACACCCAGTGCAATTCTTGCCATGTCCATTCAGGAGTAAGTGGAGTTAGGATTCCAGCAAAAGTATTTCTGTGTGTGTCAGTGACACCAGCATTTGAAGGTAAAACTCCTGTGGGCAAAGCTCTTCCAGGTGTCTGCTATTATGTGAATTGAAGTTGCAACATAGCATCTCATTATACAAAAAAGAAAAAAAGGAGAGGTATAGGATAGGAAGCGAACTATCTCTGTTGCATAACAAACTAGAGAGGTGTAAACAATAACTAATCAAATATTTAAATGTGCATGTAAAGGAAGTGTCACTTCCCAAGGGATGCTTCCCTTAAATGCAAAAAGGAAAGGTTTAACATTCATTTACAGTTCCAAAAACACCTGAGGGACAAAAAGATAAGATTTCTTGCAAGAACCACAGTGCTTTAGCTGACTTAATTTTTGCTCGGCATGCATGCCATTCATCCAAACATGACATGAAATTCAGCTTTTCATATGTCATTCACACTGTCCTAATTTCTGGCCTTCTTGGAGATTCTGCCTAAACTATCCAGCTATATATGCAGCTAAAGGACCAAAAATACATCTTCCCAATTTATTTCTGGGAAACAACTGGCGGCATGTTGAATGAGTATTGCAAATCGTGGCGTTGCTTTCGGCAGCGAGGACAAGGGTAGCTAACATGGTGCCCATTAGATGTATGGGACTACAGCTCCCATAATTCTTGACCACTGGTCATGCTGCCTAGGGCTGATGGAAGTTATAGTCTACAAAATCTGAAGGATAGCATCTTGGCTGCCCCTGAACTCAGATCTCAAGGGCATTGAGACAAGCGGAACAAATGCCAATATTTCCTTTAAATTTAAAAAAAGAATTTTTTTTTGCTTGTATTAAGCAAAAAGGGTTTTTTTGTTGGTGTTACAAAGCAAACAGATAAGCAGGGAGAGTGTTATGTATCCTGTGGTCTGTGTTTGCCTGAGTTTGAGTCTGGATTAAGGATTTTGAGCCCCTGTGTTCTGATCTGATACATGATATCCAATCACAGAACATTTCAGGATTTGGGCCTCTGCCATTGGCACTTAAACTCTGACTTTGCAGCTTGGATGTTTAGACAGCCAATCACGTTGGGAGTGGGAATGGCCCAGGCCTCCAGAAATGAATATAAGTAGTTGCTTTGCTCCTGTTGTACAGTTTTGTTTGTTCAATAAAGGTTTTTGCTGTTAACACTGCATCTTGCCTTGTGGGAACCCACCTACACTTCAGAAAGGTACATCTATCGTCTCAACTTTCAATTCATAGTCTTTTTCACAGTTCATTTACATTTGGTGGAAAAAAAATAAGACAGTATTTCCCTATATCTACATGAATCTAGTTTTAGAAAATCAAAATCAATGTCTTTCCTAAATAATAATCTTCCATACTAAGAACTCTGTAAAAAGTGCTATCATTTAAAAAAAAAAAACTAGCATAATCATTATTTTACAATGACAGCAAACATGGGTGTCTCTTGGCTAACTCCAATGTTGCCATTTGAAATGGAGTAAATCAAGCACTTCTCACAGGGTGTGCTGAAAATACGGGTTTTTTTCTTCCAAAGTCCCAGCAGGAAATAATGGGAGGAATTTTTGCGCTGTTTGTTCTCTGTTCAAAGCCCGTCTAATTCTTTCATTTAATAGGAAAACTCTCAAGTTGCTTATCAGTCAGTGCACACTGAAGCTTTTGCTTACCCACACGATTCCTTCTGGTTTATTTTCAAAAGGTTCTTAAAGATCATGTTGATTCTATGCTGTCTACAAACTATTATTCAGCTCCAGTGAAAATTTTACCAAATTTCAAAGGATGCGAGTGAACTGCTCTAGAGCACAAGCATATCTGACTCCATTGAAGTCTTAGTCCTACTGGCTGGCCTGGGAATGAAGAGCCAGAATGTAAAAGCTCTGTTTACACTCAGTGGTAGTAGTATTCAAAAGTCAACTCATGACAATGAGCTATGCAGAGCCACTGGTCTGGGCATTCATGAATATGTTGGTATATATCAGTAGAAAATCCATTCTCTGAATGCTGACCTTTATGTAGCCAAAACAGCACCATCCACACACAAAAGGAAAGTACTGTATTATGATTACAGTAATTGCATACTCACCCCTCTTTACCTCCCAAAGGGGCTCGGGGTAATATATTACTTCAGCATACTTGGAGGAATCTCAATGCATTTTTTAAGCTTTAGGGGGGGAAACCTTAAAGTGGGGACTTGGACTGCTCAGTGGACATGGAACACTGACTACTCTCATGGAATGGAAAGTCAAGAGAGGGTGGAGAACAGATTGGAGTGTCCAGAAAAGGGCATGCCACACTGTAGCATCCAAGGTGACTTTTAATATGTAACATAGGCAATGCAATAGTCATTCGTGTATTTATTTTCCTCCTAATATATGCAAGAGGAAACCAGGTGACTAATCCATGGCTTTCTGTATGTAGAAAAAGAACCTCATTTCCCTCCCTGGAAATTGCATGAAGACAATTTCATGAAGATATTTGGGGGGGGGGGAGAGACAGAAGTATGAATGCACAAATGGGGACCCCCCTCAAGTCTCCTAACCCTACAAAGGGAGGATCTCCATTCCAATTTTGATAGGGGAGTGAGAAGATAAGCCTCCCCTTCCTGCGCTGCCTTCACATAAAAATCTGGCTCCCCAGCCCCTATGATTATGAAAAACAAGATATGTTGCTGCCCTGCTACGGATTTAAGTGCATGCTGATTTTGACCCTTCAAACTCAGGGGCTACAGAAAAGCACATTTATCAAATGTCAGCTATGCCCTGCCCTTCCTTGCCAGTTTTTTTATGCCAGCCTCTCCTCACACAACTTCCTGTGCAGAAATGGGGAGTCAGTCAGTGATATTACGGGCCAGGTGGAGGAGGAGGAAAGGGGATTCAACAGATTACTATTTTATGGTGTTTCTATATAACCAGAGCCTCCAACCTTGCAAACCAGAAAAGTTGTTGTGGGAATTGGACACACTTCTATTGGATAGAATTTTCAAGTCTAAATTCAGCAGGGGTGGGGGACCCCCCCGTGGGCATCATGGAAGTCCTCTGTGGATGTACAGGCATCCATGGGCACCACGTTGGCAACCTCTGCTGCAATATGGAGTTCAGAATGGAGGTCACAAGTTGTGTGTTCAAAATGATTGCAGGGGAGAGGAAGGAGAACCTGGATCCAAGAGAACACTTAGGTCAGACAGTTCTGAGAGTGTCTGATCGATAGGTAGTCCAGGCTAGTGTGACAGAAACGCTTACAGGCCAGAAAGGGAGAAGAGCATTGAGATAAGTAGCTAAGAGACTGCAGCTGTTCGGTGTAAGAACATGCAAGATTAATCTGGGCCCTGAGGGAGTAGCAGAGCACTCGCTGCCACCTCACCAGGCACAGCTGTTTTCTCTGCTGGAGATATAAGCTAGAGGGGCTTTGAGGCACTGAAGGAAGATCTCGCTCTTATGCCAGCTGGAGAATTATCACTTTCAGGCTTGCGACGAAGAGGCAATGAGGGGTGGCCAGGGGCTGGTTCTGGTTTTGTTCCATTGCCCACATCTTACACCCGTCATTATTAGCAGTCGTCACTGATTATCTGTGGCAGTCCCTGCTATTAGATTCATTATTATGCAGTGTGGGATTAATAACTTCCTTGCTAGATGCAGTTCTGAAGGTGACAGGAACCAAGAAGAGGCTGCCTTCAAGAGAACTATTCCTTCCTTCTGCCTTTAGGCTATCACGGTGTTCTTCTTCAACCACAGGTGTTCCTGGACTACAACTCCCATCTTCTCTGACCATTGGCTGAGCTGGAGTTGGAGTCCAACAGCACCTGAGGAATCAAGGTTGAAGAACACTTGTCTATCAGACGTTTCCTCAAAGCAGCTGAAGGGAGTCAGCATCATTTCTTGGCCATGCTTGCAGGGTCTTGGTGAGTTTCAAGTAAGGCAACAGCATTAACTGCCCTTGGTGATACTGCCATCTGTAGCCTTCAACATTTCAGAGCCCAGACCATCAGAGTATGTATATGTTTATTAGAGGAAGACTTCCCACATGCGTGTACACCGCTGGATCTGTCATGGCTTGATTACTCAACATTTGATGTGGGATGTGTTGTTTGTCTCCCATGTTCAGCTGACATCAGACCATCTCTGCAATGCCCCAATTGCACATTCAAAGTATCGCTTTCTGATATAGCCAGCTTAAGACTGACTGCTGTGGTGGAGAATCAAAGCCATACTCCTGCCCTTTACGTGTGGCATTGATGCCTGTTCCTGGGCTCAGTGGGAAAGATAAAAAGGAAAGAAAAACAAGTTAGGGGGCCTGCATGTATAGAATCATAGAGTTGGAAGGGACCCCAAGCATCATCTAGTGCAACCCCCTGCAATGCAAGAATCTCAACTAAAGCATCCATGACTAAATAAGGTGCAGTACATCTCAGAGCACTCTCTCATACACTGGGTCTGTTTTGTGGCATACATGCCCCCCCCCCCAATCTTTTAGACTTTTGTTTGTACCTAACACAGTTTGCTCAGAGCAGACCTGCCAAAATAAATGGACCTACATTAGTAATGCCCATTAACTTTACTGCATCTGCTCTGAGTATGACCAGCATTGGATACAACACACATCATTGATGTATTCAAAACAGAATGATCAACTACGTAAGAAAGTGTGTGCTGATAATTTTGTTTCAAACTGAAGAAACTGCCCGTTTCCCGCCCCAGAAACAATAAAGTCACATTTGTTTTGTGCTTTATCTATTGAACCTATCCTGCTGGATGGAGCACGTTTCTATGCAGAATGAAACTTCAACCAGTGGAACATTATTGAATGCACGAAGCCCCCTGGCTGTCTAGCCAAGAATGAAAATTAAGTGTTGTTGTGCAGCTCCTGGAGCTTTCGACTTGGTCTAATACCTTAATCTTCTTTTCTGAAGCCCAACTTCTAATTTTTAATTATGCCTCCATTTTTGCCCTGGTTTCCTCTGCACTGCTTGATGTTAACATTTCCAGTAGCCTTTGTGCAGCATTTGCTCACAATGTAATCGTAGCTCTCTTGACCTAGCTCAGTAATGCAAGGATTAGGAAGTTCGGCCAGAGAATACAGATGGAATCATAGGACTTAACCAGTGTGCTGGGGAAACACAACAAAAGCAAACCTGGGGGATAATCCACTCCTTTTCAGTGACTTCCAACTCTGTATTTAAGGAACATCCAGTTTTATTCTCTCTTTTCAAAGAAAAGTCACTACCTTTCACATAACACACATCAGATCCATCCTCATCAGTTTTGAAAAAGTACATCTCGTGAGCTTCAAATCCCACAATTTGAAGGTTCCCTGTGAACCTGTACAGCAGCAGGTTTAGACTGGAACATCCATTGTAATTTTATGTCAAGTGCTTGTTCTTAGAAAAGGTGGTTTTACAGAATAGCCCAGTTTATACCTTGTGGTAAACCATAGTTTGTCATTAATGTGGAGACAACGCTTCCATGTCACTTCTCTCTTGAACTGCCCTGAGATCTGCAATTGAAGGGTGGTATAAAAATGTAAGGGACACAAGTGGCGTGTGGTCTAAATCACTGAGCCTCTTGCGCTTACCAATCAGAAGGTTGGCAGTTTGAATCCCCGCGACGGGGTGAGCTCCCATTGCTTGGTCCCAGCTCCTGCCAACCAGCAGTTCGACAGCACATCAGAGTGCAAGTAGATAAGTAGGTACCGCTCCGGCGGGAAGGTAAACGGTGTTTCCATACACTGCTCTGGTTTCGGTGTTCTGTTGTGCCAGAAGCGGCTTAGTCATGCTGGCCACATAGTTACCAGATTTTTTTTCAGTGAATCTGGGGACACTTTTCAACTTCCTACTAAATAGATGGATTTTGTCGGGGGACTGATTTGTAAATTTGGGGACTGTCCCCAGGAAATGGGGACATCTCGTAACCTAAAGTTAAAACCCCCTCTGGTCCAGCCCCCACAGTCCTGTCCTCACCACCACCATCCGTCACTCACAAGTTGGGAGCTAACATAGCTGGGAGTTTTCTGAATACGCATCGGTTCTCTCCATGATGTGGAACTTTGAAGTAACTGTTCCTGAAAACATGGTCCCAAATGTGCAGAGCACTGAGCTGCTTTGCTCTTCTCTTCCAGTAAAAAAACCCTGGACATTTTGCTGATTTTTCAAAATTCCCTCCCGGACAGTAATTTCACGTTGTATGGCAACCCTATATAACATATGGTCTGAGCATGAGCAGAATGTCAGAATGCCAAAAAAGGAGAAACAGTGTAAGGTATCGTAGGGGACCAATAATTCCTCTTGGAGTTCTGGAGAACAGAAGCTGATATCTTTATATTATTCACCACAACCACTATAAAAGCTAATTTCTTTTACCTTATAGTTCCTCCATGGTTGTGAGGAACATCAATTTGTATATTGTTTCAAATGGTATCAGATGATGCTCGCCGAAAAGGTAACACTTTGTTAGCGACACAGAGTAAGTCACTAACAAAACCAGGCATACCTTGGTCTGCAGAAGTTGTATAGATGCAGGCAATGAAATACGGAGGTGGGAAGAGACCCTCTTATAAAGAGTGAGGGCACAAATGTTTTTCACTGACATTTTTCTTTCAGTGAGAGACTAGGCAAAATTGCAATACATTTTAACAGCACCCCTCTTAACACTGAAGGTTGCCATGGAAACTAAAATCTCAGATCAACATGAAAGGCTTTCAGAGAATCAGCCTGTACCATTAGCATGATCTAAGCATTCTGCACACCACTAACAATCTAGCATCTACTTCACAGTGTCATTAATATTCATTAAATATCCCTGTGTGGAATATCTGAACTCCTCACCCAACATACAGTTACACACAAACATTGACACAACTTGTGTGTGTGTGTCACACTTAATAATAGGAATGCAATATGAAGCTTCATCTTCAAGTTTTTCTAGCAAAGCATATTTTCCCTCCTTCTTTAACACCACTGGCAGGAACTATTTAGTGCAGACACAGGACACCATAGGCCTGAGGGGAAATTGTGACCTGCTGGGCCTTTTTATCAACACCTTTAGACTCTTCCACACCAGCTACACCTCTTATTATCTCTGATCTCCGCCCAACTCAAGTATCTTTTGCTTGCCTGGATAAAGAGGCATTTGCATTCAGCCAACTCAATCTCTCGCTTTCTCCCTCCTACAAAACTCCTTCTTCATATGCGCATCTGCAGAGCAATCATTTTGCAGTCACATGGAACATTCAGTAAAATGCCTCCTAATACCATCAATGGAACAGCAACCAGGCATCCACTAGCAGCAAGGCAGGGTCACCTACTGCAAAAAAAACCACCCTTCCATATTACTGATTTCCACCCTCTGGACCAAAACAAAAAACAAAAACCCCACCCACCTATTCCCCATCAAAATCACCAGTTTTAGCAATACAAAAAAATGAGATTTAACTATTGCTAAACCTATTGTCTCAGTGCCTGGTCCATGCTTGTTTACATGAAAACAGACCCACAATTCTCCCCAGGACGCTCCTTGTCAAAACACAACACAAGTTAGCATTTCCTGAACCACAGGCAGCTCCTTTCCAGTCTCTTATAAGATGAATAGAGATTCAGAAACATGCACACGGTGAGCATACAGAAAAATTCACTTTGAAACAGTAAACTTGCATTTGAGAAAGAAAAGCTCTGGTACATCTTAAGGCATCCTCATTTATTTTGCTCTCCGCATCATTTAAAACACAGTTTGCATCCTCCATCTCACCTGGAATCCCCAGAATTCTCAAACTCGGTACAACCAGCAACGTGCATTCTTGCTTATTAACCGTGTGACAAGCTGTGAAAAAAAGACTCTCTCTTCCCTTTCTTGTTGTGAACTGTTTCCTGGCCCACTTCACCCCATTCCCAGTCCAAACTGTACACCTTCTAAAGCTTCAAACAACTCTTTATCCAGAGTACGTTCTGCCTCCTGTTTGGGGGTAAATTCTAGCAGCCAGCAATTTGCCTCTTGTCCATTATGCCAACTGCTTATACCAGGCCTGGCTTATACAGTGCATTATCTCAAACCAGGAACATAAGAAGCTGCCTTCGTTGGCTTGGTGTATTGGACTCTACACCATCTGACCACAGCTCTCCAGGGTTTCAGGGAGGGAATGTTCCCAGTCTTACCTGGAGATGCTGGAGATTGGACCTGGGACCTTCTGCATGCAAAGCAGTCCCAGTTCTGAAGCCGATGGGCTTTGCTTTCACAACTCAAAGACTTCTTGTGTAAGAGGCTGCCTCTAGGGAAAGAGCAGGGGCCTCCTGTAGCTATTCTGTTGCTATTGAACTACACGCCTTATCATCCCTGACCATTGACCATATTGGCTGGCACTGATGGTCGTTCAGCAACTTCTGGAGGGCCATGGTTTCCCCATGCCTGCAGTAAGGCCTTCATAGAGCACATGTGTATTAAGAGAACGAGGTCCATAAGATGTTTACTTGTTCCATCCATGACAGTCTAGGCATATAGGTGACCTGCTTCAGGAGGCAGCATAGGGCGAGGGGGCAGGAACTGGTGTCTGAAAGGTGCAGCAAGGCTTTTAAAGGCATTGGCATTAATTTGTGCTCTATGTCACCTGTGCCAACATCATCTGACATTGCTGGAGACTTCGTGGGCTTCTGTCCACGTCTCAGTCTCCATGTGCAGGTTGTACTTTCTCTTGATTCAACAGTCGCAGATGGATCTCCCATCATCTTCCACCATTCCTGGGTCTTTTCCTCCAGCTTTCACCTCTCATCAGTGCTGGAGGCTTCCTGGATGGACAAAAGTCAGGTCTTCAACTACAGCTTGTAATACTCTCAGGGTATTTGCCGTTAGGCAAATTGAATCAACCACGTGAGGCAGCAGGTGCTGGGGGAGTGGGGGAAGTCCACAGCTGTTGTCTTCTGGAGGAGAGAGCTGTGTGCGCACCACATAGGTTGTGCTGTACCCTGCATAAAGACACATCTCTTTACCCTGATCTTAGACACCTGAAATGTGTGTTTTCAGGACCCACCCTATTCTTCTTAATGTAATCTGTTTTAACTGTTTGTTGTAACCACCCTAGGAACCTGCTGGTGAAGGGCAGGTAATAAAATTAAAGAACTCCTCTGCCCCTCAGGTGCCGTGCTGGACCCAACACCATTGCTAAAATCGAATTAAGGTTCAACTGCAGCTAGCTTCTGTATGTGGAATAGGTAGGTGGGTGACAACTTTGCCTCAGACAGCATAATGTCTACAACCAGCCTTGAATATTCCACAATTCCAGCCTGTCAGCTTCTCATCCATCTCACAAATCTCCCGAGTCAGCCCTGACTAGATGCTCAGCTTCTGGATCAGCCTTCATCCCTGGTAGCCGCTGATCAAACATGGCTCTCAAATCCTGAAATGCAGGCAGTCTCAAGACTCTCCTTTCATTTCAGCTAGAAATGCTGATTCTCCCACCGTGCCTCAACTTGCACCAGCTGACAGTTTCTCTCCAAGGAAACCGTATCTCGTTCCTGACACCAGCGCTGTGCGCTTCCCACTTCCAGGCAGCGAGAGAAGTTCCAGGGGCAGCATGATAGGGTTTACTTTCCTTTCTATGAAAGAGAGAACCGGAGGCTTTGTGCTTCATTGACAGATGTACAAATATGGTTCAGAAGAGGCAAATAAACTCCTGCAAGATTTCTGGGAAGCAATGTGTGCAATCGTTGCACCCTCAAACTTACCCCCAATTCAAAGAGGAAACCAACAAAACCCACAAAGCATCCTGTGATGCAAAGAAGAAATGAATGTTATCTCAAAGATGCTGGAAAGGGGGAATGCTTATTGTGAAATTATTAGCTAAAATCCTTTCCAGCATCTTTGAGATGCAATTCTCTTTTTTCCCTGTTTATCTTCAGTTGCAGATAGTGCATACTAGAAACGCCGTTCCCTCTCTCTCTACTCCCACACCTGCTCTGTCTCATTTCAAGCACAGAATTGCTAGTTTCACAGTCACCCTGCCAACCACCTTTCTCAGACCCTAGTCCAGGTTAATTGTCCATTCATGAAAACAACCTGCTAATCATTGAGTGAATTTCAGCTGATCATTTCCTCACAATTGGAGCTTTACAAATGATGGTCTGTCTGCAGCTGAAACAGCATGCTTATATGTATAATGGGGTGGTAATGGTCATATTTAGGGATTGAGATAGCTGGTTCCTTACTTGCACTTGTTGGGTGCTCACACCACAACCCTTCCTCAAATGCACCACACAATGGTTTGGGTATCAGGAGCCTCATGGAGGGTGAGGTGGGTGACTGAATCTGTCCATTAGCATTTAGGGCACACAAGGCATTTCGCATTAAATATAAGGTAAGAAGCAATAGTGATTAAGTAACTGCCCCTCATTCAGGACCATTGGTTTACGTTTGCATCCAAAAAGCAAGGCTGGGATAGCTGTCATCCACAGAGAGGTCAACCTCCTCTATAGAAATCTAGGCTACACTCAGCTTCACTGAACATACGTAATACTGTGGGGCAGGAATGAGAATCATTAGCCATGCTTGCTGGGGCTGCTGGGAGTTGTAGTTCAGTGACATCGGGAAGGTCACATGTTCACCAGGGGAAAGGAAGAGAACATTTTGAAGAGGACTGGATTCAAGACATCCTTGTAGAATTGGACACATTTTCTGGCATGACTGTTTCATTAATTGCTAATCCTTCAGTATCCACCTAACCCACATTTCTCAAATTTATTCACGATTTGTCAAAAGCCAGGCTGAACTAAATATATGTACAGCATTCCTCCTGATAATGAGGGTAATGAGTGGTGGGAAATAGGCAGCAATCATCATCATCATGATCTATGAAACATTAAATACAGTAAATGTGCCAGTTATTTCAGGATGGAAGAATAAAAGAGAGCCCTGCCAAATTTATGTGGAGACAGTATCCTTCTGAGGCTCCCACCTGGAGGCTGATAAGAGATTAACAAACACACAGCAAGCCTTAAGAGCTTGTGAAGCAAATGACAGATATATAATCTTAGAATAATGTGGAGGCAGATTGTGAGGTTGAGTTATTCCTGGGAATTTTACTTACACTGTGTGGAATCAAGATTAATGCAGGGTAAAGACAGATAGATGTTCTAAGTGTGGTTAAAATGGAGTGAACACATATTCCAAGAAATATTGCTTCAGGGTGAGGTAGATGTGGTTCAAAGCACTTTCCAGTATACTTAAAATGCCCACCTGTTTTCACCCCTAGGCTTGTTAAATGACCTCTCTAAGGCAGCAATCCTAATCATCTGCCGTTGCCAAGCTTCTGTCTTCCAGTTGTTTCAAACTACAGCCCTTCAGCCCCAGACAACATAGGCTGATACGCACACTTACCTGGGATTACCTAAGCCTTTTATGGATAACCCCAGAATGGTACCATCTAGAGATAGAAATAAAGACTGCCTGAGGAATGGAAGGTCTGTGATTGTTACCGAAGTAACGAGAAATCAAGGTAAGGATTTGAACATCAGGAGATGTTCCAGAACCCTAGTTGTTGCGTGGGAGACATGTCCTTTTAGACTGCAATCCTATAACTATGTACCTGGAAGTAAGCCCCACTGAAATCACTGGGATTTACTTCCATGCAGTCACATATAGGATTGTGCTTTAGATGCATATACCACTGTTGATTTAAACTCTTGCCTCGTGTGAGTCTCTCTTCTCCAGCTTTTTGCTGGAATTATTCAGGGGAGGGTTTTTGTTTCCCAGAGCATCAGACTATCCTTGAGGATATTATACTTGCGCATGCCAAACCACTTGGAACCAAATCAAGGCAACATTTTTATCCTCAAGTTGCCTTCAAAACAAAGGCACAAGACAATGGTGACTACACTTGTGGGAGCAGTTAGTCAGGTACAGAAGCAATAAGAAAGGGTGCAAAGCAAAACATGGAAATTAAATAGTTCACTTATACAAAGCTAAATTGGGGAGGAAACAAGGAATGCAACAATACATGGTTGTATGCAGCATTCTTGCAGATGCTATGTTATTGCAACTTTGCCATATTGTCTTACTGTAGCTTCTCATAAGAATGAGCATGTCCAATCAATACTATAGGGACTTCTAATATTGATGGGGTATACTGATCTTTAATCTGATACTAAAAAGGGGGAAAGTAAACAGTTGGGAAACAACTGATCTCAAAAAGGCAAGAGTAGCAGAAGTCAATGCGGGTGGCGCTGTGGGTTAAACCACAGAGTCTAGGTGTTGCCGATCGGAAGGTTGGTGGTTCGAATCCCCACGATGGGGTGAGCTCCCATTGCTCGGTCCCAGCTCCTGCCAACCTAGCAGTTCAGAAGCACGTCAAAGTGCAAGTAGATAAATAGGTACCACTCTGGCGGGAAGGTAAACGGCGTTTCCATGCGTTGCTCTGGTTCGTCAGAAGCGGCTTAGTCATGCTGACCGCATGAGCCGGAAGCTGTATGCCGGCTCCCTCAGCCAATAAAGTGAGATGAGCGCCGCAACCCCAGAGTCGTTCATGACTGCACCTAACGGTCAGGGGTCCCTTTACCTTTAGCAGAAGTCAAAGCATTTCTTTCTGCTGTGAAAATAACTAGATATATGTTTACTGGGCTGTACACAAACATTATTTATCTTAAGAGAACAGAAGATCCTGAGAAGAGAACAGAAGATCCTTCTGCCCTGTAGCTATGGTTGACAGTCTATCCATTGATGTCAATGAGCTGACATGGTGTGTGTGAGAGCGAGGGAGGGAGAGCCAAGAGGAAGGGAAGGCGCTAATAATGATAAAATGTTGTAAGAGGCTTGAAAACTTCCAGGCTAGGATTTAGCCTTTGAGATCTTGGTTCCGTAGACCTGAGTGGAAGCAGCCCTACAACACACAAACTTCACCCAGATTAAGCCCATCAAAATTAATGAACGTGACTAGTTAGGTCCATTAATTTTAGTTAGTGTACTGTGAGTAAAACTTAGTTAAATGCCACTCATAGTCAACTTCAGCATAACCCAACTTTGCAAATCTGCTTCCTTTGCTTCTTCAATTATTTGGGATAGAGATACATCTTTCAAATTATGTAATCTGTGCCAAAGCCCCAAAATGCACCACAAGGCTCCATATGCCTAGCACAGCATACAAGGCAACAAAACCTGTTAAGTATAATTGTTTAATTGACACTGAAATGGAGTATGCCTATATGTATTGCTGAAAGGGTTTAGCTGGAAGTTTCCATTGATGGCTAAAGAAAAGCAAGAAGAGCTCTCTGAGCTCCTTGGTGGGTTGATAATTAACTGTTATTATTCTCTGGTAGCTCTGATGAGGTGTTTAACTTTAGATCACATGGCAGGCTATTGAATTGCAAATTTGCCATCTTGGAAGGGTGGTGGCTGGAGTCTTTGTTCCCAGACTCTGTAAGGATGCAATGAAGCTCTTCAGGAGCACACAGCCTCAGGCTGCAATGGAGGCTGGATTGGGGGACAGAGAGAGATATTTGATCTTAATCCTGTTTAAAGTTATTTTTAAGATGATGCTGATCCTATGCTTGGACAAGCATATGCCTTATGGAATTATTTGGATGTATCTTTGACGTTTTTGTTCTGTTTTGAAAAAAGTTCTCCATGTAAAATTTGGAACAATCTAATGGGTCTGGACAATGTTTTATTCCAAAAGGAGTCAGTTTTTATGCATCTAGTCACTTCAAGCTGTACAGTATTAATATCTGCAATAAAATCAAGCCCATAAGAAGTTATTATGATGCCACCATGGTGTGACACCATACTAATTATTCTTACCTTCTCACACCACAGCCGTATAATCAATTAAGATTTGTGTGTAGATTTTCCTCCTTTTGTTCTTTCCATCTGCTCAAGACCTCCTTGTTTCAAGCATTAGACTTCCTGGGCAATTAATGGAAGCCCTGCTGTCACCTCCTGGATAGCCAAGGCACTGCTGGCTTGCTTTATGAATTATTACTTTGTCAGATAAAATCTCACCCCTGAAAGTGAAGGTGGAGAATGTCAGACTTCAGAATTACTGCTGTTTACCTTTTACACTAAAAACCATAAGCTCATATACTCAGAAAAGTGTCTCTGACTTCAGACTTGGTCTCTAATAAATGTGTTAAGAATGGCAGCCTAAATTATAGAAGACCAAAACTCTAGACCATGCATTTGCTGCTCTGCAAGATTTAGGCTTGTCGTATAAACTCTGGATGAAGCTTTCAAGAAGCCTTTGACATTATTATTATTATTATTATCATCATCATCACCAACTGTTCTGGGCACTGCCAATTAGGATATCTAGACATTTTGCCTCTCTGTTGTGACTGGAACACACATTTAACCCAGTCTAGGTGAGGGAAATTGAAGTTGTTCATTAGTACATTTCTTATTTTGGTGTTTCCTTGATTTTACCTTGGAGCAAATGACTTGGAGTAGGAAATGATCCAGCATATTTCTTACTAGAACAAGGAGAGAGGAAACCTTATATTGTCAGGGAAATCACACACATGAAATTCCTATTTGGCTCACTAGTCTGCTCCTCTGCAGGCTCACTCCATCAGTATTACATAACCTCCTGCATTCAGAGACCCCTCGGTGTGGTTATCCTGTTAGTGATGCTTTGCTAATTTTCATTCTGGTGCACTGAACTCTTCAAAGCCTAGCAGGTTCCCTTTTAGTAAAAGGTCACAGTCCAATGGAAGCCAGTGGAAACGTGCTTGCCAAACTGGTGCTTGTCCAAATTTCAATATGGCATGTCAGTTTGTTGTTCTGAAATCAAAGCATCTCTGGTTACAGTGCAATCCCTTTGAAAGACCTCCAGGTTTCTTTATTCCCCTCCCCGCCTTCCCCCTAGTTCTTTTCCTTGGAAAAATTCTGAGAGGGTGAACACATTTCTGGGATGACATAACTCCGTCCAAGCCCGCAGCCCTTGGTCCTCAAACAGATGGGAGCTTGTGTAGTTTGTTTGCCTAAGAGGTCGCAGCATTGCAAAGCTTTTCATCTTATGGTTTCAGTGATTTTTCACAGAATTAAAAATGCTGGATAATGATTTGAACATTATGTGAGTATAAAGAGAAAATCTGGCATATGTTGTGCTTGTCAAAGTGGTGTGATCATGCCTGCCTGCAATATTATTCCCCTTTTCTTGATAGATCCATCCTTACATATTTTCCAAGGCTACTGAGGAACATCTTCTTTGTGTTTCTCCCACAGTCCCTCCTTACTTTTATTGAGTCCCGTTCTCTCCCTCCGCCTTTGTTATATCCCTTTTGCTTAGACTGTAAGCACTTGAGGGCAGAATCCAGATGACTTCTATGGTCACCAGAGCCGCTACACGTAGTTGGTGCTACATTTTTATCACCAGCTTTGAAGCACAGAGTATGTTTGTGCTATTGGTCTTATTTACACACATCTGATTTTGAATGCTGAGGGAAAATCCAGAAAGAAATTACCTCACTTTTTCACATCTAGGTCAAAATTCCCTATGGAATAGCATGTTAATATGGAACATGATAAAAGTGATTCATCATTGCAAAATTGAGATTAAAAAGGAGATTATGAAGAAGAAAATGGTACATTAATTTTATCAGTTGTGACAGGGCTGACATTAGGGACAATCCATTTGTGTTGTTTTCTGCTGAAGAAGAACTTCCACAGCACAATCCTAGGCAAAGGAGGCGGCTCTCAGGATTGCGGGGAATGCTGGCCGGGGTGATGATATTCTGTGGAACTCCCTCTTCACAGAGATGCATCTAGCATCTTCATTAGACAGCTCCCATTGTATGCTGAAAACACACCTCTTTACCTTGGCCTTTGACAGTTAGGTTTTTTTGCTGGGGGTGTGTGGATCCACCTCTTCTGTTTTGTGCTGCTTTTGCTTGGAATTGTTTTACTTTCTGAAGCCATGCAGTCTAAGCTTGGAGCACTCAGCTTAGACATCCTTCCTGGTCAGCTCACATGGTGGAAGAAAAGAATGGTGGAAAGTGGGAGAACAAAGAGTTTGGTAACTCTTCCTCTCAAGGTGAGGGGATGTGACCTAGCTAAGCCTGACAGGACAGCTTACTCTATGGTCTTAACTCTGCCATGGATTAATTAGAGTTAAGCATGTTGGTTAGATGAGGCTGGATTTATCCCACAGTGTTCCCATTGCAATGGTAGTAGTTGTAAGGGCTTACACTGCCAGCATTACAATGGTAATGGTGGAATCCCTTGGAGAATATTACAATCTGCTCGTGGCTATGCACATTTTCTGATATCTCTGTATATATTCTGATGCTGAGATTCGTATGGAAAATGCACTCCAATGAACGATTTTCTATCTGTCTCGATAGGTCTTACTTCCCATCCTGCATTCTCAAGGGCAGATCTGTCCCCTAGTCCAGGATCTAGAATGAGTGACAAACAAATAGGACATAGGGATACAAGAAGCGCCTGCTGGATCGTGCCAAGAGCCCATCTTGCCCAGCATTCTGTTCTCACAGTGGCCAACCGAATGCTTATGGGATGCCTAAATGCAGGGTCCGAGTGCAACAACCCTCTCCCCACTTGTGATTCTCAGGAAGTGGCATTCAGAGTCACACGGACAGTGAGGTAGAACGTAGCCATCCTTGGAAATTAGCTTAAATAGGATGCTACCAATGGGAATGAAGCAGAACAAGCCCTGCCATGGCTTGTGCTAATGATGTTTCAAGGCTGAGGTAAAGAGTGCATATGAACAGAGCTCCATGTGAGTACACTGCACATTCTGAGAAATGTGCTTAACAAATGTAACACCATAAAGAGCATTTAAAATGTAATTGCCGGTTCTGGGGTTTTTCAACGTTACCAAATTAAAAACAATTAGCAAGGACAGCAAATATTTCTTTATCATGAAACACTGGCAAAAATAGGCATGGTGAAGGAGCGTATTCTATGGACGTTGCTGTAGAATCCCCTCTCTCCCACACATTAGTAAATTAAGGGGAAATTAAACAACAAGGCACATGTATCTATATTATTTTATTCATTTCTATGCTGCAAACTCATATATCTACGTGGTATGCGAAATCTCATCTAAAAGCAAAACAACCTAACAATGAAATCAAAGCAGCATGCCCACATAAACACACACACACATTATACCTGAATATCTATAGTTACATTACAAATAATGCCTTTGACTATTAAGTGAAACCATGGAAACACAGTTTCCACAGAAACACAGGAAGAGGAACTCAAAAAGCATATAAGGTTAAGAACTCAGGTTCTTGTGAGAAAAACTGAAGAACTGAGCTTCTGGACCAGAAATCAGAAAGGCTTTTAAATTTTTTATCCCCCGTTTTCTACTGCTATGACCCCTGTGATCTTCCCCGCTCCTTTTCATTATCTCTCCTATGCTTTTGTACTTGGTCTTCATCATGAGCGATGACTGGCATATAATGGCTTAATTGAATAAATGCATTGTTTGTGACCGTTGCTAATTCAGGATGGAAGTACAATGTAGCCGATGTCACACCGAATGTACATTAGAGCTAATGCAGGATTGATCAACAGAGGTTCATGTGCATAAAAGGTGCTGTGCACGATAAGCCGATCTGGTTCTAGTTTTGCTGTGTGTGGCTACAGGATGTACATACTCTTACATGCCAGGGGCATCTATAGAGTTCAAGGCAAACCTGATGAATAGGGCCAGCTCAAGACATTTTGCTGCCTGAGGGAAAGAACAAGGTGGCACCCTCTCGCACACACACACACAGAGAAGCCAACTGAACTGGTAGTTGAACCTCACTTTAATACTGGTGAAAGTATAGTGGCTTCATCTGCATTTGAAGGCCTCAGGCTAGTGTAGGCCTCATAGCTCTGGGCACTTCCCTAGGGTTGCCATATGTCTGGGTTTTCCTGGACATTACCAGGATTTCAATGGCGGAAGTGATGTCTGGGGGGAATTTCTGAAAAGCAGTGATTTGTCCTAGATCTGCGTCAACATAATAATAATACAGTAGTACCTCAGGTTAAGAACTTAATTCGTTCTGGAGGTCTGTTCTTAACCTGAAGCACCACTTTAGCTAATGGGGCCTCCCGCTGCCGCCGCGCCACCAGAGCACGATTTCTGTTCTCAACCTGAAGCAAAGTTCTTAACCTGAGGTACTATTTCTGGGTTAGCGGAGTCTGTAACCTGAAGCGTCTGTAACCTGAAGCGTCTGTAACCTGAGGTACCACTGTATAAAAATCATGGGGTGGTGTTTTTTTTTTTACACACATGTGCACACACACACACACGCGCGCACACACACACAAGCAGCTCAAAATTTTTGGAATTTCCCCCCAAAATCTCAAAGACTTGGTTCCATCTCCACCCCCATAAAGCTCAGCAACTCTGGGATTTGTTTTTTTTTTAAGCTGCTCAACAACTTTGGGAATGTTCTACAAAAATAGGTCAACAATTTCTTTGTGTCCGGATTTTCACGTCTTGAAATATGGCAACCCTACACCTCCCCCACCTGAAGCAGCTGCCTCACGCCTGGTAGTGCCAGCCCTGCTAATGAACACTGTGATGCATTCCACAGTGATGGGCACAATTGTTCCTCGCTGAATTGGGATGCATGAACACCGCATGCAGACAGTTTGATCTAGCTGCCCGTTTGCATCTGCGTTGCAATTAATTAAGGAGCTACCAGGATGCGGAAGTGCCTTTGCTTCTGTACTGAGATGCAGAGATGCACTTCATCTCCATCCACCTAACATTACCATTGTGCCCTCTTCCGCATGCATTGCACATTGATTCAGCCTGCCAGTATGCATGAGATTCCTTCATTATCCATTCACAGCAGGATTCTGTGCAGCTTTCCACATTCAGATGCGAGAGCAGTGGCTCTCTTCCTCCTTTTTCTGTGCAGTAGATTGTAGAGGGTTGAAAGCGCAGAACAGCTGTTCCAGGCACACAATAGGCCTACAGCACATAAAACAGAATTGTTGGGTCAGGTTAACTGGGTACATCCCAGAAAATGTGAAACATGCCTAACTCCCACTGAAAATAATTCCTTCACTCTGCCCCTTTTTTATATTTTCCTCTCTAACTCATTACACATTACTCGGTTTATATTCACTTGCACACCCTATGCTATCAATGGGTACGTTGAAGAAGTTTGGCAGCATGTCAGGAAGATATTCAGCTAATCAGACCCAAACAGAGCTGTAATGTGTGCAAGGCAAGGCAGATGGGGGGGTAGGGGGAGAGAGAAATATTTAGGAGTCAAATTATCTATGTTGTTAAAGAGCTAGTGAAATATAACATTGGTCCACTGATAAATAAGACAAGGTGAAACCTGACTGACAGAGGAAGCCTATGCATGTCTACTTAAAAGTAAGTCCCATTGAGATCAACAGGATCTACACGCAAATGCATGTGAATAATTCAAAGAAATTATGTACAGGATGAAAAGAATTAGTGGCACAGTTAGGGCTGGACTTCAGGGCCCCACAGCCTACCCCATGGGTAAACAAACTAAGGCCTGGGGGTCAGATCCGGCCCAATCACCTTCTAAATCTAGCCCACTGACAGTCTGGGAATCAGTGTGTTTTTACATGAGTAGAATGTGTCCTTTTATTTAAAATGCATCTCTGGGTTATTTGTGGGGCATAGGAATTTGTTTATTTCCCCCCCCCTCAAAATATAGTCTGAGGGACAAGGTCTGAGGGACAGTGGACCGGTCCCCTGCTGAAAAAGTTTGCTGACCCCTGGGGCCGTACCCCTCCCTCCTGAAACAACACCAGAGAGCCGGCCAAGTTTATTTGGAATAGCAGTTGCAACACTGGCAGCAACCTCAGTTCATCAGACTCTGGGTCAGTAAGAATGAGAAGGTGGGCCAAGGTTGAACAATGCTGCTCTCACTTTGGGCAGACATTTCAAATGAAAACAGTGGCTGCTGGTTGCCATATCGGCTGCCAGCACAAGACTTCGCTTCTTGGCACGTCCAGCGCTGAGTGAAGCTATGCCTAGCCTAAATTAGGGTGAAGTGGAAGCAGAGCAGAAACACCACTTCTTTCTTCCTCCTCACCTCCAGCATCAAGTGGATGTCACAGTTCCAGCATCAGCTTTGCTCAAAATGTAGACAGTGTGGAGGACTGCCCTGCTGCTCATAGTACTTGCTCCACACTGGCCCAGTTGCCAGGCAAGGGCCATGGGGCGATGGAACGGCAGGGATTTTGTTATGGAGAGGAGAGCAAAGGAGTGCCATGTCCAATGGGGCAGAAATGCAGAGCCAGCTTTCGGGTAGCAATGCCACTACTAGTTCCTGCATGCATTGGCATTTTCAATCATGTTAAAATGGGACTTTAGACTTTTTATGGTCACAAGTACTTTAACAATATGAGCATTTCCATTAAGATTGTAATAATATGACCTGTCATTTGTTCTTGCACTTTGCATTTGCGCCTTCTTTGTTGCTTTTAAGATTCCTTATTCTCTTTAATTTTTTTTAACAAATTATGCATGTGGATTTAATAGGATTGTGTTTTCGAGAAACATGCCATCAAAACTGATTTGTGACAAAACAGAACTTCAAACTATGAGGAAAAGAAAGGATTCTTAGTGATATGATTTGGCAATCTTTTGGACAGTATTCTGTTTTTCATTCATTTCTGTTGAGTAACTGCAAAGCAGAATATTAAAATGCAGTTATCTATTCTTTTTTTAAAAAAGGAAAATGTACTCTGTTTTTATGCATGAATCATCTCTAATTAGTTTTCTGAGATAGCAAAACCTACTTCAAGTATCTCACGAAATTGTAAAAAAAGTGGATAAAACTATGATTAGGACTATTCTGCATCTTTTAAACTATGTGCTTGAAACCATACTAATCTAGTTCCATTGTATGTTCCTATGTCAGTTTAAAGAAAAGTTTGATATATCCAAAGAGCTGGTCATCTGACAGCTCAGTATATGCTTAAAATAATTAAGGCACCGCTATTCTCCTCCTACCCTTGTTCCTGATGTATATCTTTATTCCTTCCTTGCTGCTGATGTAGATCTTAACTCACCCCTTATTCCTTGGTGTTGGGGGGATGCCATTTTGTGGTTTTTCTCAGGTGCCCAAATGTCTTGGGGCAGCCCTGATTAACCTTAATTTGTCACTTGTGCAATTTCATATTGTTGAGTAACACTATTTCTCACCCACATCCTCAGTTCTTGTTGTGTTTCTGAAGTTTATACCAGATTTGAGTGTTTAGAGCTCTTCACAGTTGTCTGAGGAACTGGAGTTTATGACCTTCCTATCAATTTTTCAGATTAGCAAATCAGCCTCTTTCCCCTTTTCTTGTAGCAATGAACCAGTGAGCACCAGCTGAAGTTTCTGAACTACCTTCAGAGGCAGCCCTACGTATAATGCATTGCAGTAATCCAGCCTAGAGGTTACCAGAACACAGACAACAGAAGCTAGGCGATCTCTGTCCAGATAAGGGTGCAGCTGGGCCACCAGCTGAAGCTGATGGAAGGCACTCCATGCTACTGAGGCAACCTGAGTCTTAAGCAACAGCAATGTGTCCAGGAGTACCCCCAAGCTACGTACCTGTTCCAAGAGGGAGTGTAACCCCATCAACAGCAGGCAACTTCACATCCGTCTGGTCTAGGGAACTACCCACTAACAGTGCCTCTGTCTTATCTGGATTGAGCTTTCATTTGTTGGCTCTTATCCAGTCCATTACTAAGACAAGACAACAGTCCAGCACATCTACTGCCTCTCCTGCAGATGTAAAGGAGAAGTAGAACTGTGTGTCATCAGCGTATTGCTGACAATGTACTCCAAAACTCTAGATGACCCCCAACTTGTCGATGTTAAAGGATTCTTCGAATTCCGTTAATGGTTGTAGTTTAAAGGGAGCACACCTCGATGTCCCTTGTTCATCCTGCCACTCCTTCAATCTCACAGCTGCTTCTCTAAAATGTTATAAAAGTGGTAGCTTCACCAGCAATGCCTTTTTGTAAAGTGACGATGCTTCTTGTTGAATGCTGTAATGCATAATTTTGCAGGCTGAAAACTCCTTAATAAAGAAGGACCTCTTTTTCCATGTGTGTGTGTTCTGCACTGTCACCACCATGCTGTTGGCACACAAAAAATGATTAATTTAAAATAGATGAGATGATGGAGGCAGCTTCAAGAGGGGCCTTTGTGGGGATCGATTAAGTGAAGGTTGCTTTGTTAACACGGCCCTGCATAAATCAAAATGGGGGGAAATGTTTCTGAATGTTGTGATGATTTAGCTATGCCACGCTCAGTCCCCAAAGACTCAAGCTGTCTGGAAACAAAAGGTTTCTGAGAGATCAGAGGAAATTATTTGGAACTAGAATTCTTCTCTTCTAATGACAGCAAACAAGGAAGTAGGCAGTGTACCGGTTAAAGGAAAATAAACAGTCCGAGAAGGTGATTTTACTATGTGGCCTTGTACAGAGTTGTCAGAAGCGTGTGACGATATAAGTGGTCTACCTGGGTCAGGGCTAAAGAATTATATGTGGGCAGGTTCTGGTCTTGGGAGGGTCCAGAGAAACTGTCAGGAATGGGAAAGATCTGGGGCAGATAACACAGCTAGGGAGGCAGGCAAGCAGGAAGACAAAGGAATAAGACAAAGAGCTAAACTGAAAGCAGCAGAATGCGACTGATGACAAGAGCAGTAAATATCCCCCTATAATTTCTTTCTTTCTTTCTTTCTTTCTTTCTTTCTTTCTTTCTTTCTTTCTACAAATTTCTTTATTCGGTTTTTCAAATTAAAATTTTACAGAGATATATCTAACATAAATCATAAAAACCAGATTCCTAGGAATCTTCTGGACTTCTACCCTCCCCTTTGTGGGTTCTGCTATTAAACATTTCCTCCCGCATCTTTTATAATACTCCATAACTTTTACCTCTTCCTTTATGTCCAGAATTCAACCTTAAACTACAAGTGATATTCCAAATCCTACTAACAATTTTAACTGTTTTCAATGGTCTTTAATGTAAGTTATAAATTTTCCCCGTTCCTTATTAAATTTTGGTCCTCCTGATTTCTAACTCTTCCAGTCATTTTAGCTATTTCAGCATAGTCCAAAAGCTTCATCTTCCATTCTTCTCTGGTAGGGACTTTATCTTCTTAAGCACAAGAACAAGTTTTCAGGAAGGAGAACATCAGCCTTGTATGCAGGGGGTTCAATCCCAGACACCTCCAGGTAGGCACATGCGCACATGCTGCACATGCACACACCGTACGGGCTGCCGCTTGCGCTGCATCCGTAAGGGCTGCTGCTCACGCACGACATCCTTATGGGCATCCGTACAGGCTGCCGTGCGCACGGCGACCCTATGGAGTGTGCATGTGCAGCATCCCCATACAGACTGTGCATGTGCGGCATCCTGTACAGAGTGCACACGCACAGCATCCCGTACAGACAGCGCATGAGAGCGGCAGCCCATACAGTCACTGTGCGAGAGGCAGCCCATACGGACTGCGCGTGTGCAGCATCCCGTATGGACTGCGCATGTGCGGCATCCTGTACGGAGTGCACATGCGCGGCAGCCCGTATGGCTGGCATGCGAGAGTGGCAGCCTGTACAGATGCCGTGAGAGCGGTGCCCATACTGACTGCACACGCCCTCGGCCGCTCTACAGCTGGGGGGAGGCAGGGGCCATCTTGTCTCCCCCCAGAGTGGCACCTGGGGTGGCCCGCCCCCTCCACACACACCCCACTTTGTACACCCCTGGGTAGGCATGGGAGAGAGCCCTGTCTGAAACTCTGGAGTGCTGCTGCAGTTAGTGTAGGCAATATTGAGCTTAGGTGGACCAAGGGTCCTACTCAGGGTAAGGAAGATTCCCGTGTTCCTTAGCTTCAACCCCCAAGAACTGGAGACAATGTTTAACTCTGTTATTAACCCATTGCTACAGTTCTCATCTGTGCTTCTAGAGGATGAGGAGTATAATAGCACAGCTCGTTCTTTTCAGTAGGTACATTCCTGCTCCATTTGTGCAAAGAAAGAAAAGCATTGGGCAGGGAATCATACACTAAATCTGGATCCGATCCATTATTAATTTATCTTTTTGCTGCTTTTGTTTTCGAATTATCCTGTTCTACAGTTATTCTTGCACTGATTAAGTTTAGCTTCCTTGAACAGCATCCATAAATAACACCTTTGTGTGCGGGAGTGTGTGCCAGAGTGTGTGACAGAGACACCATCTGTGTTGTTTATGAAAGTTCATCTTGCATTCCACACAGATGAACAGAAGGAGGTCTCCATATCTCATACCTCTTGCAGATGGATCAATGTCCTCCTCAGTAGGCATCAGGTTGCCTCAGACTCTTGCCACCACTCTTTCTAGTCCACTAACACAAAAGAACAAAGAGGGCCTCCAGTAAGTTAGCATAACTTGCTGCAGAGCAGTTAGACGGCGAAAACTGCTCCATAACTCTCTGCAACCTTTTTTGGATTGACAACCCAGTAGGCCAAACATTTGTCTCTCAACGCTAAAAGATGGAAAAGCCACTTGGAGAAATTGCCCACCAATAGTTTCCACCTGAGACCTTCCACCATTGCTGCAGAGCAGAAAAATAGAGGTCAGGGCAGCCCTAAATGCTCAAGTTTGCTGCCCCATGATTGGTCACCTCACCCCCAATGACCTCCTTGCTCCCCTACAGATCCAAATCTCCTTTGGGTAAGGGAGGAAGAGCAAATTTGTCCCAGCTAATGGCAGGGCAGCCATTTTGAGTGTGGGGTGGGGGACCTACCTATCAGAACATATTCCAATACCTTGAGAAGATGGACCAAAGTCCCCTTGAGAGTTAGAATGTAAGTTAGAAGGTAACTTCCTTTTGAATTGCAACATGTAAGGTATAATACAAGTAAAAGCAGAAAAGTAAAGTGGGAGCCCCTCTGTAATTGGCTGAAGTGGGAGCACTGACAAGGGATAGATGTGTTTTCTCCCTTGAATACAAGGAGACTACATACAATACAAGGAGAAAGCATCATTTCTGTACAGACTGCAAGGGATAGATGTGGCTCCCTTGAATAGGAGCCTAGGAAGCTGCCTTATACCTAGTCGGACCACTTGCCCATGATCTAGCTCAGGTTTACACGGAGAGGCAGTGGCTTTCTAGGGTTGTCTCCCAGCCCTACCCAGGATATGCTGGAGATTAAACCTGGCACCTGCTGCATGCAAAGCAGATGCTCTACCACTCAGCTATGGTCCTTCCCCATAGCTACATACAAATGCTTTATGGAAATGACCCTGGAGGTAGAAGTAGAACCTGTGAAGTACAGTGGCCCCAACCACCACCTACCTGAACCACTCCAGGAGGATACTGTGGTCAATAATAATAATAATAATTTATATCCCACCCTCCCCAGCCAAAGCCAGGTTCAGAGCGGCTAACAACAGTAAAAATAGCACAGTTTACATAAAAATCACAGTCAATTAATTAAAATACATTCTAAAATCAATTCAGAATAAAATTAATGGGAACCATTGGACTAGAGTTCTATGCGGATGGTATGGAATAGTATAGAAAGCCACTGAGCAGTCAAGGAGAACAAGCAGGGTCACTCTCTCCCATCTCTCTCCCGACAAATGCCATCAGGCAGGGTGACCAAGGCAGTTTCAGTGCCATGACTGGGCTTGAAACCAGACTGAAATGGATCCAGATAGCCCAGGCATGCAAGAGGCGTTTTCACAATTAAAAGACGCATTACACTAAGGAAAAACACTTTGAGCAAGGCTTAAAGCAGAAGGTAAGCCTTGGGGAGAGCTTTAGCTCCCAGGATTCAGGTTCCTCAGCTCTGCTGTAGAACAACAGGATTGATTTCTCTCTTTTTTGGCATAAACACTAACCCAGCAATAGCTTGATAACCGTAGAAATGTAATGGTAGACTAGGAAATCTCAGTATAGAAGCAAAGATGGATTTCCTAAGTCTTAATTGTATCTACTTTCCTTTCCCTGGTTGTATAAAGGTCATTGGACTAGTGTAATTATAAAGATCAGATCAAAAGCAGCCTGTTCAAGTCAATTTCACAAAGAAGGAAAGAAAAAGATCATTGAATGTGCTGTGAAGGGCCCATTTCTGTTTCTCTCTCCCTCCTCTCTCTCTCTCTCTCTCTCTCTCTCTCTCTCTCTCTCACACACACACACACACACACACACACATATATATACACAACTGTGGTGAGAGATGTTTCCTACAGGACAGTTCCACATCACTGAGATATGTGTCTGAATAATGCCTCACTTCCTCTGTGTTAATTCCTCATTGTGGAAGAATGTGATGGAGGTTGCCTTGAAAGAGTCTGAGCTACACCCCCTCCTTGGACCCTGGCCTGATCTAGACCCATTTCAACCTGACTTGAGGCCTGAAAAAGCTTTCACCCTGGTTGATGACCTTAACTGGAAGAGGCACACAAGTAATGTAACCCTGCTGCTTCTCCTGGACCTCTCAGTATCTTTCCCTACCATCAACCATGGTGTCCTCTTGGAGCACGGCCATAAAGTAGCTCTGCTCCTACCCTCAGTGCCAGTTCCAGTGTGGTTCTCATAGTCTGTGGCATTGTGTAAAAGGCAGCAAAAGTTGCCTTTTAGCAAAAGGGGTGGTGACGGAATAACACTGTGTCATGAGCAATGGGAACCATATAATATTATATAATCCAAGTCTCTAAAAAGTTATCATGCTTGCAGAGTCTACAGGCACAGACTAGTATGATCAAAATGGATGATAGCAGCATCTAGATCTGGACAGTCTGAATCATGTTATGAAAGAAAAAGCTACAATTACACACACACACACACACACACACACACACACACCACACTATCAAACCTATTTTTGTTTGCATTTTTATCAGTGTCAATTGGACTGCATGCATGGCCACAACTGGATTTCTGAGACTCAAGAGAGAGGAAATGAACATTTGGCATCTCATGAGATGCGCAGGATTCTATTCCCACATGGAGAAATCTGTGTTTTCATCACATATGGGGTTGAGTGACTTTGGTACCACATGTTTGGGAATGGATTTTATTTCCAGATGGAGCACTCTGACTGCTGGAGGCCAGTTTTATGAAACAACGTGGTGTGTTGCTGCAATGTGCATGACTAATGCACTGTAGCGAATTTCCCCTCACCTCCCGCCAGAAAGCAGAAACTATACCCTTTGCTTAATTCCCTCCGAATTACTCAATTTTTCTTCTTCCTACCGGTGCTTTTTCAATTACAAGGATCCTTCAAACAATCAGGCCATCCCCTGCTCTTTATCTTTTGACTGAGTAAAGCTGTGGAATGCCACTTGAGGGGAATAGTAATGTGGAAAGGAGGAATTTTTAACTAAAGTTTATTTCTAAAGCTGCACAGTAATAGGTATATTTGTGTGGAATCATCATTAAGGCTCTATGTCGTATAATGTGCTGTGAGTAGGAATAGGAGCTTTGCTATGCTGAAGGTCAACATGCATATTGCAAAGGTACGTTGCAGAACTTCACAGCAGAGGTGAGGGACCTTTTGCAGCCTGAGGGCCACATTTCTGTCTTGGCAACCTTCAGGGGGCCACAGGCCAATGGTGGGCAAGGCCAAAGGCAAAAGGGGGTGGAGCAGTAAATATAATTCTTACCTTTGTGCATACCGATAGGCAAGATCAGAGTTCAAGGACACTTTCCAGCCAAGCAAAAACACTCAAACTTGAAACTTGAATGTGAACTGAATATGAAATGATCAAGCTACTCTTAAAAAAAAATATGAAAATGAAAATCAGTACCAGGAAACAAATTCAACTTACAGGTCAGTTTTAGATCTGTTTGTTGGCCTAAAAAGCCCCACTTTAGTTCGCCTATTCTTTTTGCTTGGGCTAAAATTCCCTGGTGAATTATTTGCTGGTGGAGTTTTGTGGAAGCAAACCTAGCTTTTTTCCGCTGCTAGGCTTTCATAAAGCTCTGTGTCCCACAGTGCTTCACAGAGCACATAATTACATATTAGCAACAAAGAAAATGCAGCAATTTGCTGTGTGCCAGCAACAACCCACATACAGCTCTGAACATCCAGCCATCTTACCCAACATTAATAGATTGCTTGCAGGCCCATTGGTCATGGTCACTACATTTTCATTTTGCTCAGAAAACATTTGGGATTATGCCATTCAGTGTTTCAGATCTGTGATTGCTTCTATTTAAAAAAAAAAGGGGGGGGGGTTCTGTGAGACTGCAACATACATGTACATACAATCCAATCAGCAGAAAATGAAATCTCACACCTAGTTATCCTTGCTTCACCCTCCTGACTTCAGCGAGACTAAGCATGTAGAAATGGATTGCCGTCTAAGGAATAAAAGAGTAAATATATTAGTACAGTGGTACCTCGGTTTAAGTACTTAATTCGTTCCGGAGGTCCGTACTTAACCTGAAACTGTTCTTAACCTGAAGCACCACTTTAGCTAATGGGATCTCCTGCTGCCGCCACGCTGCTGGAACCTGATTTCTGTTCTTATCCTGAAGCAAAGTTTTTAACCTGAAGCACTATTTCTAGGTTAGCGGAGTGTGTAACCTGAAGCGTATGTAACCTGAAGCGTATGTAACCCGAGGTACCACTGTAGTCATACCCACAGCATATACATTTAAAAGCACATTCCCCCAGAAGAAACCTTGGGAACTATAGCTAACCCTCACAGAGGAAGTCATGTGTGTCAAATTTATGGTGTGAGTGTAGCTCCCGTCTTTAGATTTAGAATGTGGCTTCCTTGATACCACCATGAGATACCGCTCGATACCACCACAGGGCTGGCTTTCACCATCTGGCCGAAATAAAAACATTGCTACTCCTCTGTATTGGACCCTGAAAACCCATCTTTATTGGTGACACACACACCCCACCCCACTCCGAATTGGTGATCCCATATGAACAACTCTCACCGTATCACAGCGTAGCCAATCAGCTTACCAACTTTTAGTTGAGGCTGCTGGCACCTTTGATTCCTTAAAAATAAACATATTGTTTCATGCCACCCCAATCTCCAAGCGGTGTGGGATTCCAAGAGCCCATGCGCTTACCTAGGGTTTGTGTTTCTTTTGGAAATGAGGCACAGCAGAGACTGTGGTGTCTTTATGATATATGGTTTATTTGCACATATATACAACCTGAGCCTAGGTTGGAGGGGCTCACAGCATTTAACACCCCAAGAGGTTCTTCATTCTCCCATGGGCACACGCTTAGATGTCAGCAGAAATCAGCCATGGCCCTCTGTTCCAGCTTGCAGACTGAAACCATTTTCTCTAGATCATATCATCCCCAACTGCAATCCTAAAAACAACTGCTCTCCTTTTGTCTCTGCTCAATACCTCATAGCTCAGGTAGGGACTCCCCCAACTGTTGGCTGTTGCAGAGTCTTTACTTTGCTGATAGCCCATCCTCCTGTCTTGTTCTCTGCTAATGTTCTCTGCTAATCTTTCAGGTGATCTTTTATACATGGGAAGCTGAGTCCAGCTATTAAGAGTCTGATTCCCAGTTTAACTCTCCAAGCATAGATTAAATTCTAACACTTACTAAATCCATGAATTATGGGTGCCTTGCCCCACAAATTCTGGCACTCACAAACCTGTAACATTGTCAACAAAATAAAGGATTCATTTCACAAGTCAGGTCAAAGGCTTCAGATTCTAGTAGGGTTCTCACCAGCCTCATCTATACATGCACGCAAGTTGCAACAGACCACTGTTTTAAGGTGCCTTGCATTGCCATGCTCCAAAGTTGCATATGACAAACAGCATAAGAAAGAGTTAATTCCAAGAAGCAAGCATTTGAAATTGCTTTAAGTAAGGACATGACTGCTTTGCAAATAAACCATTTTGTAATTTGTGCAGCGGTTGGTTTTTTGTGGGTTTTTTTCTTCTAGATTTGTATCTTGCCAAATATGGCTCCATAGAGCCCTCAGGGCAATTTATGACACAAGGTAAACACAACAATAAAATCAATATTTTTTTTAAAAAAAATACCACTAATATTAGTCTCTTAACAAGAATAGACAGCAGCTCATCAGCAGAAGAAAATGAGCAATCTAGATATCTGTTTAGCTTGCTTTTTAAAAAGTAAATATATTGGTTTTTCTTACTCATTCTGTTGTAACTTAGGCTACATACACTGCTTACATTGAAAGCACATTGAAAGCATACAAACACCCTGAAAATCCTGGGAACTTTGGTTTACACCTTCCAGAGCTACAATTCCCAGCACCCTTAAAGAACTACAGTACCTAAGATTCTTGTGGGGGTGCTTTAAATGTATGGTGTGCATGCAGTCTATGACCCCTTTTCGGCACACATGTTTATGGAACATCTCTATAAAAACCTCCCCTATCACTTTGCAATAAACGTCCTATGTCTAAATCAGCTTTTCTTATTAAAACTGCATTGGAGCTCAGTTATGATGTTTGGAATGTAAAGTGTGTCCCTAAACCATGTCAAATATTATGTTGTTTTTCTAACAACATGGACATTGATTTGCATCGTATTGTGGAACAGCGTACATTAAATCTTGCCATAGTTTACATTGGGAATTAGCAAACTTTAAAAATAGGCATTCAGTTAAACACAGCCTTCAAAAATTAAAGGCTTAATCTTTGGCTGCAGTACTTTATTTTAGGTCCAAGCACACATAAAGCTTCTTGCTAAGAAATTCCCTGAAGTTATAATGCCAATGCTTTTCATCATTCAAAGCTTTCTTCCAATTTAGAAGAGAAAATAAAGAGATGCTTTTATAGTCTCTCCAGATAATAGTTTCCTAAATGACTGTAAAAAACATTATACCAACGCCATTCAGCTCCTGATGCAGTGAAGCACTCTAACATATTCTTAAAGATCAGACAATTCAACATATGATCATGGGGACATGCATTGAAACTGCTTGAGATGGTTCATACCCCACACACTTATTGCAGGGGCTTATTTATTCTGGATTCCATAGATGGAATAATGACTTATTGCTACTCCTGGTTTTGTACCGAAGCATTGCATCAAAAGAAAAACCAGCTGCATTTCCTCACCCTGATCCAGCTACATACTGATACAGCAGGGATGGCAAACCCGGAGGGCTGCAGATGCCGTTGAACTCCTTTCCTGACCACCCAATCACCTGACTGGGACTGATAGGACTTGGAGTTGGACCATATCTGGAGGGCCACGATTTCCCATCTCCAATATATAGCATCTAGGGATATGTATGGTAAGCCCCAGTCAGATAATGAATGATAGCACCAATCAGACCCGACTTTCTTCCCCTCTCAAACAGCAGATGTCATTGATTGGTTGGAAGCAGTGGAATGGTGGGAGGAACCAGCTGGGGAACCACCAAGAGAAGAAGGCTCAGAGCCTGGGGAGTGGTGGTGGGACAACGATGAGTGGCCATTGGGAGAAGACTAGGAAGAGGAGGGGTCAGAAGGTGAAGAGGTTTAGTGACCTGGGAGAGTCAGTGGCAGAGACAAGTCCAGAAGCAGATACAGAAGCCGAAGCAGGGGGGTAGGAGAAGAGAGGTAAGGAGGCAGAGATGAGTTAGGCTGGTGAAGAGTCACAGATGTCTCCCCCTTCTGCTGCAACAAGCTCTCCTTTGTCTCCTAGAACCAGAAGAGGGCTGAAACAGGCAGAGCAGTGGGAAGTTGCAGATGGGTGCAGTCTTCAATTGCTTGGGGAAAGCCCTGGAGAGGAGGGGACTTAGACAGCTATGGGGAGGTGGGGAATTTCAGTCTTGGCAGCAGTGCTGGATTTATGTATAGGCTAAGTAGGCTGGAGCCTAGGGCCTCTAAATCTAGGGGGCCTTACTAACCTGCCCTCTCCCCAGTGCCGCAGTCCCGACAACTTCCATGCACATGGCGTATGGTGCTAATTACTTCCCCTAAATGATAACTAATCAGAGGCAGCTACAGTTGCAAATGGCAACAAAATATCTGTGAAAGGAAGAGGAGCAGGTTTGCTCAAGTGTGTTGCAGGTAGAAATACTGTTTGTAATGAAGTGAGAGCAGTAGTTTACTTGCTCAAATTAACAAATAAGAAAGTTTTGAGAATTTAAATTCTAGATTAAAACTGATTTTTTAATTGAGAAGGGGATTGTAACAAAAACACTCAGGCCTAATTTGAATAGTAGAGTGCCTGGTATCTGGTGGGCAGACCAAAGCACTCATCAGGAGAGCTATGAGATTCAGGTGAGGGTCAGATGCCTTGTCAATCCCAGCAGGTATATAACAGGAAGACCCGGCCTGTGGCCTGCCCAGGCCACAAATGTTTTAGAAAGTTCAGTTATTGCAGAAGTTTTGCACCTGCTTCTTTCTCTCTCAGGTAAGAAAATAACACATGGAAGCCTACTTCTGTGGGCCTATGCACCTCAGCTGAATGTGGGTGGGGGAGCACTTTTTGTGGAATGTGGGGGGGGGGGGAAAGCACTTTTTGCTGCTATGATGAGTCTAAGTTTATATTGACCACAGGCTCTATGTATGTTTTACAGAGCTTTCATCACAGCAGGATTAATTTCTCTTGTCAGAACTGGCCCCCATTATGCTAATTAAATTTAAAGAGTTCATTAGCTAAATGGTAATTGCACTAACATGCATTAAGGACATTATGATTTACAAAACTTGCTTTCAAGAGGAATTGCTTCCCCTTTTAAATATAATCTCAAATAAAGGCCACACCAAGCAGGAACAGAGGGAGCGGGTGGGAAGAAGAGGCAAGATTTCAGGCATGCTTGTTTTTAATGAACCATTAATTTAGTTGAGATAAATTTTCCTTCTCTTGGGCTTTTCATTTTGCATCAATCTGACCATCACTTCTGCTGTAGGCTTGGTGCTTTGCTGCTAAAAATCACTTAAGGTAGCTGATTTGATGCATCCACATTTGCAGTGTTGTTTTTCTTAATTTTTTATCAGCTGACAGCAAATATCACAAGGCTTGTTGTTGAATCTAACTGTGCCGCTCTGTTTGCAGAAGAGATTTTCATGTAGTGGATGCCTCTACAGATGAAGGTGGAGGGAAGGCAAATTTCACAGTTTCCTGTGTTGCCCAAAAGTCTGCCCCAAAGGGTCGGGGGACCCTTCAGAACAGTATGGGAAACGGTGTGAGGAGCTGTAGGAGGAAATGGGAATCAGCAGGCTGTCTCCCCTCCTCTTCACAGCAGTGTGAGGAAGGACGTATAGCATCTGACAAATTAGTGTTCCAAAATATACTGGAAATGCAAGTTGTCTGTTTCATGTTAGTTAAAAAATCCGAGCTGGCAAATGAGAACCAGTACAAAACATAGCAGTGTATTCCCACTCCCTTATAAGAGTGTTCCTCTTCGTGCAGCTAGACAGAATCTTTCTCTCGCTGTTCAGGCCATGCGATGGGGTGGGGAGAAGCTTCAGGAGTGTGGAAGGATAAGATAACCTTTCCCCCTCATCCCCTGTATTGCACTTCTGACACCATGTAATGATTTTCGGTCCACAAAACAGGGAGTGAGGGGAAACCTTGGGTATAAGGCAGTTATCTTATTTTGGGGTGGGCCCGTTTCACTTCCAACCTGAGAAATGTTCCACTACCTCTAAAAAAAAGGTAAAATCCAGTCAAAGGTGACTATGGGGTTGTGGCACCATCTCGCTTTCAGGCCGAGGGAGCCGGCATTTGTCCACAAATAGCTTCCCAGGTCATGTGGCCAACATGACTAAACCGCTTCTGGTGTATCAGAACACCGTGATGGAAACCAGAGTGCCTGGAAACGCAGTTTACCTTCCCGCCGCAGCGGTACCTATTTATCTACTTGCACTGGCGTGCTTTCGAACTGCTAGGTTGGCAGGTCCACTACCTCTAATCCCTACTAGAGGGATTGCTGAAGACTCTGACATGAAGCATTTGATATGTATCCAGCACCTGAGACCTTCCTAGAGTGCTTTAGGTTTCCGAAATCCCAAAAACAAGCTTGGTGTGATGGATAGAGAGTCTGTTGAATTGCTAGGTTCAGAAGCGGAACACAAGATAAAAACTCTAAAATCGTAATACCCTCTTTTCCCAATACATTCTTCCTAGCTCTATAACTGTGCCAATCACATGCTACCTTCCCTTAAAATAGTCAAAAAATAAAGTAGGACAAACCTGACCCTAAATGTTTGTGGAATAATTCAGCAATTTCTCTCTAGGTTAATGCAGTAATACTGCTTTACATCTGCCCCCCCTCCCCACCAGTATTGACAGGTAGCAAAGATTTGGTCCTGCATCTTTTAATACGTGGCATCGTAAGATCATTCAGAGATTTACACAGGCAGCATTTAAGAAGTGAAGCTTAGGGAGTTGGGGTTGGAAATGCCATCCTTTTGCAAACATTTATTCCTTTTTGTAAAAACATGCTTCCATTCTGCCTGTGCCCCTTGCGTCTCTTGCTGGAAGGAAGACTTGATAGAAAACAGCAGATTATAAAATGTTTTGCTCTTTCAGTCAGGAAACGGAAATGTACCATACGACCCGTATATTGAATGAATAAAATGCAGTCTTAGTGTTGTAAACATTCAATTCATCGTTCACAGTAAGCAGGAGTCAAGCTGATGAAATGTTTGGAGGTGGGGAAATTAATAGAAAGCCTTTCACCCACTCAGGTTGTACAGCTACTGTGTTTTTCAATCCCCTCCCACCATGCTCACCATAAGTCACCTCAGATCAGCGTAGGGGTCTTGGTAGCTTGGTAGCTCTCCTGTCCCCAGAAGCTTGTGGAGCTGGTCCTGGGAGAGGGTGTTCTCTGGGGCTGCCCCTAAGTTGTGGAACTCCTTCCCTAGAGAGCTTTATCTAGCAAGTTCACTCTGCAGTTTTCAGCATATACTGAAGATACACCTCTTTACCCCGGCCTTGTATTTTAAGGAACCAGCCTAGTCTTGTGATTGCCATTTGTTTTTAACTGTTTTTGAACGTTGCATTTTAAATTGTTGTAACCTGCCCCCAGTCCTTAGGGTGAAAAGCAAGTATATAATAACAGTGCCTAGGCTGTCTATGTGATTGGGAATTCCTTTACAGATATTACATCAAATGCACAGATGTTAGGAGATGCATCAAAGACGGGTGTAACCCCACTAATGTGCATTCATGGAATGCATGAGCATTTTGACTGGAAAGAACTCACATATACAAACAATCTGGCCTCACCCCAGTAATTGCAAAGTGATCGTGTGAATCTGCCCTGAGTCCTCCTTATTTCTGAGCTCCAAGATGACCCTACCAGTGAATGCTGCTGATCCTTACTGCTGTGGAGCTGAAAATTTTAATGGTAGCCCTTCCATATTCTTCCACTACTTATTTAGATTTCTGATGTTACCCCCTATCTGTGTGCTGGATGTGACTGTTCACTTAGCTACATTTCTGCTATCATGGCAAGTCTGGGCCTGCGGAGAGCTGGAGGGAATTTTTATTTCCTCTTCTCCTCCGTAGGTGTCACTAGATGCTGAAGAGACTTAATCAATTCCAGCAATACATTTTCTGTAGCCAAAACCTGGCCTTGGTCTGGGGCGGATTTGTCAATGGAAATTTATGGCGTTAAGACAGCCTGCCAGAAATGGCTAATTTTAGCACAGGTTGCTTTCAAGGACTAGAAATCTAGAAAGGAACGTGAAGAGGAAGAACAAAATCCCATTCACTTCAGCCTGCAAAGAGGAGTCCTTATGGTAGGCCACTTAGGGAAGCAGAAGTCCAAGCCCATACTCACCCACCCTCAAGAATATTTTGCTTCTTATTGACCTTATTGACCTTCTTATTGACCTTCCTCTCGAAGGTCCTATTTTTCAGAGACTGGGCTGTACAAACAAGTCTTAACACTTTAACTGACAAATGCTATATTGGAATTATCATCATCCCACTTCCCACCCCCTTCTGGGTTTACACGATTTTGCACTCGTGGCCAATTTATAGAGGATGCAGGGAAAATGCATAATTCGTCAGCTCATTTAAAAAAGTTTTAACCCTTGTGCTTGTCTCTTTGCATGCATCATTCATACATTTGTGATCTATAGCCCCAAGTGAAGCCAGGCTGGCATGAAAACCTTGTAGATGCAGAAGCCAATGAACAATTTAATTATTTTTCCAAGCACTTTTTTTCCTTTCCAATATTTCACCACCAAAAAAACTGCAAGATTAAAAAATTGCCAGTTCCAGGCAGGGCACAATTAAGATATAGCTCTAAGAACAACCTGAAGTATAGTGGTTTTTCATGTATTTATTCCACTTTTCAGGTAGCAGGGGGGTGGAAGCAGCAAGATACATCCTGACTGACTGCCCATTGTGGCAGCCTAAAATACTATATGTGATGTCCCATAATTTTATATAATCAGTGGGTAAATTAACAGTGCATGGCTCCCAGTTTCACACGCTTTACTAAGGTTTAGCGTGACTCAATCAATAGTGGGCCAAAGCCTAAGCCATCAAGAAGATCATTAGATGTGTGTATTGATTTCCTCATGATTTTCAGCACTATCTAAAAGACATTGAACAAATGAATTATAAGCACTCCTTTCGGATAGAGACCTCTCCTTATTTGGAAAGGATTTCAGTGGCATTGGTTTTTACTTTGAATTGTTATACCTTTTAACAATTGGAGAAGATGGACAGAAGCAACACTGTAGAAGGGATCTCACCTCGCTCCTCACAACGTGTCGTTTTCCTTCTTGGAAAGTGACAGTGATAAGAAATTGACAGATTGCTTCTCACCGTAAGAAATGTTTTGGAACATGGTGTGAAGTGCCTTGAGGGTCCCGATATGTAGGACAAAAAGAAGAAGAAGAATGGTAAAATGTTTTAAATTAATAAAGCAAATAAAAGAAGAGCAGAAACACAGAGGTATGGCAGGAGAAAGGCTTGCATGACCCCCGGTTTCCATTAAATGTTAGACACCCAAGATACTTGCGCCCTGTGAATGAACTAGCTTAAGAATAAAGTTTCCCTTCAACAAAGAAGGCAGTAGCTCAATGTAAAATACTAGTCCAAATAATTTCCAGTTGTTAACTATATATTGGTTCAGAACAAAAGTCTTCATTCTCCAGAATATGAAAGGTGCACTGTTTGTGTATGACATTAGAGAGCCAGTTTCTTAAAGCATAGGCATTTCCTAGCCTCTAGTGCCAGTTTTAATCATTCTTGGCTACTGTCTTTGCAATGTTCTCTGTTGTTGTTGTAAACTGCCTTGGAATTGTTTTTTAATGAAAGGCATCATAAAATGATTTTAAATACTATTTAAAAATAAGGCTTATGCTATCGGTAGGAGGCCAATATAGAGGCAGCAAGGATGCTGGGGACCAAGGAGAACTAACAGCTGCATGCGAGGCCGAATAGTTTCCAGTGGGTGTGGGGAACTTTTGGTTCTCCAGATGTTGCTGAACTACAACTTTCATCAGCCCCAGGCAGCATGGCCAATGGTGAGGGATGATGGGAGTTGTAGTTCAGGAACATCTGGAGGACCAAAGGTTCCCCACACCTTCCCTACAACCATGAAGAAGTAGACAGTCATGACAGATATCCAAACCCAAATGACATTTGTAAAGGCAGGAAAGTAGCGGGAAGGTGCCCTTTACGTATGTATAATCTTCACATGGGATATTAGACTGTGGTGGAAGTGCTCTCAGGTATGTCAGATCTGCTCTTGTGTGGCTGGAAGAGTTGCAATGGACACCACAGGAACGTAGGAGTTGGCTCCTATGGGTGTAGTAGCCTCCAACACAATTAACCAATTGTCATCAATTTAGCTTCTTAAGGTTGGGGCTAATTGCTGTTTCTTCTTGGGGATGTTCAGCCACCCAGACAAAATTTCAGGAGCTCAAAGTAAGCAAGCACATGTTGGTGCAATTGCCTTCACAGGGAAGCTTCCGCAGCTCTGGATGTGCTGCTTGCTTAGTGGTCAGTCTCGCTTGCTTGCCTTGTAGGGCTGAATTCAATTATTAAAATGCCTAAATGGGGCAGGGGCGGGGATTTCTCCTTAAGATTTGCAGCTATAGAAGCTCCAGTTCTTGAAGCAGAGGCACACTTACAAGAACCAGTACACAAAGCAACAATGTGTGTTTCCTTTTCAGCAGCGTCCTCTTTGCCGGTTGTTGTGATGCTGAATAAAGGAAATGGCTCTCTACTGATCTCTAGCTAACATGGATTTACCTGGACGAAATGGTGGGGCGGAGGGAGGGATGTATTAGCTGCCTCATGCAGATATACTCTTCTAGCTTTGCAGAATTCCAACATAAGTTGTGAATGGGTGAAAATGGAAAAAATGCATAGCAAGATATCCTTTCAAGGGAAGTCAGGTCGCTATTGGGTGTTGCTTTCTGAGCTCTAATGAAATAATGAATTGAGTGAAGTGGCCTTGAGCAAGTCACATCTTCTCAGCCAAGGTTTTGGTGAGGATGAGTGAAAAAAGAAATAGGAATAAGACATCATTTATATTCATTCAGTAGCCCAACTAAGGAATACCTGCCATGTTTTATTTTATTTTTACTCACAAGTCACCTGAGCAAGCGCAGGAAGTAATACGGATGATGTCTGAAGACAAATCATAGTGAGGGTAAATCTTGCCCTCACTCTTGTGACTTGTGCATATGGATAGAAGGATCAATCAATTTAGGTTCTCTCACATTTTCTAATCTCTAATTCACGTTTCTGCACCAATTGGTGATCTGTCATGAAACTTCTTCAGCAGGTTGTTGTGAATTTCTGCTAATAAACATATTTTTGTACAGAGTTTCAACTGATTTTTGGTAGCAACCTCTCCTAATAAAATGAATATTTGTATGCTATTTTCACTAGTATATTCAATTTTATACAGATTTCCCCCTAATAAAAAGGCAAAGGACCCCTGGACAGGTAAGTCCAGTCTAATTTGACTATGGGGTGTGGCACTCATCTCTGCATTTACCGGTATGTGAACATTATTTGGCTTGAGAAGTACATCACAAAAGTCAGATAAGCATGGATGTTGAAGGACGGTTGTGCTTTGCTTCTCATCTTGTTTCAGAAATCGCACATCTGATAAATTTGGGTTTAAAGGTGAACTGAACCGAATTTCTCCCCATCGCTGCTTGTGGGTAGAGTGGGGGCCATTTCAATTCCTCACCCAATGGAGTACAATCACTGGTCAGATTCCTTTATGGAATTGCCAAACAGGCTCTGAACAGGGAACATTTTGACTCAGCGCTACTAAGAGAGTTTTGTTCATAGCTGTCCTGTTCATAGGCTTGACACAATAATTACAGCCAATTCATGAAACTCCTCACCAAACTGAAGGAATACAACTGGTGCTCAAAAATGCTTTTACAGTTGAGCTATATCCTCTCACAGCAACATCTTACCGACATGCTATCAAAAAGCATACTACCAGAGAACACCAGACGGACACATTTCAAAAGTGCATCTCCACATCTGCATGCACTAGACAAACACTGAACAGAACACAGAAAATTGTCAGAAATGCACGTGCAAAGATGCCGTGAGCTAAATTATCCTGAAGCTTGTGCAGATGGGTAGCTCCTCACTTTTGAGTGACAGACAGATGGTCTGTGTGGGCAGCATACTAACTGACATCCCAAGTGCATGTTCTTTGTCTTTAATAAATGTGCAACCGTGTTTGAAACAGTCACAGCATTGCACAAATTAACTTTGTAGGAAATATGTGCATTTGTCTAGATGAACTGACAGCTGTAGATCCTCTATGGCAAAAAACAAAAAACAAAAAAAAATCTACAGTGATGCCCCACATCTCCCAGCCAGCATGAAGGTTGAAATCATGCTCAGAAGAATTTGCAGCAGAATAGTTAAATTATCATGCATGCAGATTTTCTGATACGCCCACACTACTGAGATGTTCCAGAGAGTGTAATAAAATTCCTTTCTGCCTGCATGACTATGATATCTAAAGCTGCTGCGATCATTTATAGATATGTGTAGGAGGGATTCTTTGTGTGATGGTATTTGTATGACTCCCACCGGGAGTCTAGGCTTCACACACACACACACACACACGGCTGGCCCAAGACATTTTGGCACCTGAGGCAAACCATAAAATGGTGCCCACTGCCCCACTAAGGAAGAGAGGGTGAGTGAAGATCTATATCAGCAACAAAGGGGGAATCAAGATCTATATCTGGGTCTGCTGCTCCTGTGGATCCTACAGCCTGAGGTAATCACCTCACCTTGCCTCATGGGTAGGCTGGCCCTGCACTCTCTCTCTCTCTCTTTCATTTAAGATATATAGGTATACCTGCATTCAAGGACTTGTCAAACCAGTGAATAATAGCCCATGCTGTTGATTTGAAGACCCAAGGCAAATTTATTCAGGACTGTTTTCTTCCTGGGTCATGTTTTCTTCCTGGATCACAATAACCCTGTGGAATAGGTTGGAGTGAGAGGCTCTGGCTGATTCAAGGTCACCCAGTGATATTTGTGGCTGCATGGGGATTTGAAACTGATTCGTCCTAGTCCTTGTCTGACATTTTTGCCATTGCGCTACACCCTGGGCTATCCTAACCCTGGGCTATCCTAACAATCATCTATTAATCCAAAGGTGATAAAGCTGTACATAAATGTTTGACACACCTTCAAATATGTATCTGTTCAGGCTTCCTCAAGGCACGTTCAGAAGTCAACGTTTGCAATTAGTTGACATCAGGTCAGGCTGTTCAGTCTCTAAGACAGCATTTTTCTCTTCCCTCTTTTTTAAAGAATCAGATTCTAACATGCAGGAAGTCCTGGGAGTTTTTCAATCAGTAGCCTGTTATCTGCAAACTGAATTTCCTGCTTCTCCAAAAGAAGAACGCTCTTCTTTTGAAGCTTTCAGCTGGAAAATGAAAACCTCCCCTATCAGTGTGCAAACCTGTTTCATATTTCTTGCAATTTATTAGTTCCTGCTTTTAAAAAATAAAGGGCCTTGGTAAGCCCATTCTTCTTGACAAATCTTTCTTTGTGTCCCCCCTTTCCTTCTACACCTTTGAAAGGTAAGGTGACATCTCTTATCGGATTCTTTCCATGTGAGTTTTGTAGCAGAGTGACTGTAACTTTAGAAAAGGCCTATTCCGCATGGCACCTTCCTAAGAAACCTGAGAAATGTGAACTCAACAGGTCATCAGAAGATGGATTTGCTTTTGGTTAAATAACCAAAGTCAAAAGGTTAATGATAAATGCATCCTCGTCAGATTGGGAAGAGATATCTCATGACATTCTAAAGAGGTCACTGATTACTGCGATGGGCACAGGCTATACAGTCATACCTCGGGTTACAGGCGCTTCAGGTTGCGCGTTTTTGGGTTACGGACACGCCAAAACCAGGAAGTACCGGAATGGGTTACTTCTGTGTTTCGGCGCTTGTGCATGTGCAAAAGCACTAAATTGCGCTTTGCGCATGTGCAGAAGTGCTAAATTGCAACCCATGTGTGCGCAGACACGGCGCTGCGGGTTGCGAATGCTGCGGGTTGCGAACGTGCCTCCCACATGGATCACGTTTGCAACCCAAGCGTCCACTGTATTTTCAATAGTTGCACATCGGTAGGTAGGAACTTGCTCAGGTGACGATGACACTTGGAAAAAACAATTATAGCATAAAATAAACAGAGTATGCATAGGATGGGTGTGAATGGGTATGATTACTTTTTCTGCCTCTTACAAAGGGCTGGTGTTAAATGAGCATATTACTATGCCAAGTGTTCAGTAGAAGACGTTAGCAGGAGATAAGAGAAGCCCCCCCCCAAAAAAAGTCCAACAGTGAGAGCAGCCCCCAACTGGTGTCATGGACTGGCTGGATGCAAAGGAGTGGTGGGACACACACACACACACACACACACACACACACACACACACCAGGGATCCCCCAGGGGAAGAAGGTTTGTTGTGCAAAGAGCCTTGAACCTAAGGAAACTCGTCATGCAATGAAGTGCTGCTGTTGAGACTCAGCTGATATATATCAGTGTGACATCACCCAAGGGGCAGAGCTAGCCTCGCTTGTTCCCCCAGGGTCCTTCACATGTTCTTCAGTGCCTGAAGAGGGCTTTTATTAAAATACTTTTGTGTCTCTTGCTCTTCCTTCAAGGGCTTCAGGGCAGGAGTTTAGCCTGCCAACAACAACCCCCTGAGGTAAATGAGAAAGGCTGTCTTGCCCTGGATCACTTTGTGGGCTTTGTAGCGCTGTGATGGTTTAAGCCTGGTTCTGCCATGTTGCAGCCCAACACTCCAGCCCAACATTTTTCAAACTGGTGCTCTCCAGATGTTTTGGATGACAACTCACATCAGGCCCAGTGAGAACAGCTACTCTAGACCATGGCCTATACTAGCCTGTGGTATGACTCATGCTGCATCTCTATATATTTAGTAAGCATCCTTTCTAGAGCTCTTGTGAAGCAACTGTCCGCCACATTCATGTGCTACTGAAAACGGAAGCGCCTAGCAGTTGTTATGGAAACACTGCCAGATTACAATCTGAGACACTGGGAGCATGTTTGTGTGTGTTTGATGTTTTTGGCTCTTCTTAATCAGAAATTAAAACTAGCTGTAGAAGCAGAATGGGCTCGTGAAGGCCAGTACTCTGGAACATATGCTTGATTCAATAGCTGAAAAGAAACAAGCCATTCCACACTCATGAATTTCTAAGTATTAGCTTTGGCTACAGCTGCTCCCTCTTTTCTGGGCAGAGAGGGCAGAACAGGAGGACTTGCCTGCTACTTTATGGGAGATTGACCAGGAACCACAAATACAGTGCCTTGGGTTCTATGGTGGGGGGAAGAGGGGGCAGAAATGGGAGGAGGAGAAGGCAAAGGCAAAGGCCAGTGTAGGGAACTTATGGTATGAAACAATAAATAAAATTTAACCAGGACACTGTTCAGATGTTTTCAGAATGCATGTAACATGGGAAGCAAGGGACGCGGGTGGCGCTGTGGGTTAAACCACAGAGCCTAGGACTTGTTGATCAGAAGGTCAGCGGTTTGAATCCCCGTGACGGGGTGAGCTCCCATTGCTCGGTCCCTGCTCCTGCCAACCTAGCAGTTCGAAAGCACCTCAAAGTGCCAATAGATAAATAGGTACCGCTCCAGCGGGAAGGTAAACAGCGTTTCTGTGCGCTGTTCTGGTTCACCAGAAGCAGCTTAGTAATGCTGGCCACATGACCCAGAAACTGTACGCCGGCTCCCTCGGCCAGTAAAGCGAGATGAGCGCCCCAACGCCAGAGTCGGTCACGACTGGACCTAATGGTCAGGGTCCCTTTACCTTTACCTAATGTGGGAAGCACCAGTGGCGGACTTCTTTTCAATGCAGATACCAGCTGCATAGGAACATAAGAAAGTGCCTTAGCTAAAGTAAGACCACTGGTCCATCTGGGTCCGTATTGTCTATGCTGGCTGAAAGCAACTCTCCAGGCTTTCAGACCTGGGCCTCTATTTGCCCTACCTGCGAATGCCAAGGGTTCCATCTGCCTTCTGCATGCAGAAGGGGGATTTTTCTGTCAAGATTGCAACCGGAAACAGAAGGTGAGGGTTAAATTCCCTCTCCACCTCTGCTCTGATACTGATAACAACCAGCCTCCCCATCTCCTTCTCCGCTGTTGCAAGTTGGATTTTTTTTAAAAAATGAAACTCACCGCACATTAGATTCAAAGATGCATTTTAATATCATGTGGAACTTGGCCCTCGAGCAGCAACTAGAGCCGTCTTTCTGCATGACCTCATAAAACAGACTCTGAGCACAGATGTGATATAGCTGGGAGGGTTTTCTTGAGGGCACAATGTGGCACTGGGGAGAAGGCGTTCTCTGCGATTGTAATCGTTCCAGCCCATTCTGAAGGCATTCTGCACCAGGCTGTGCTCTTTCCACACCCTTTTGCTAGTCAGGGCTCATTGGTGCTAAACTGACCAGAATAAAAATTAGATCAAATCTGCCTCTTGAGACTTTCAGCATGATCAAAATATTTTTTTAAAAGTCGGAGCGGTTTCTGCATCTTTCCCCACACAGGATTCCATTTTCCCAGCAGTTGGCATAATTAGAAATTACATACTTGACTGATCTTCTAGGACTAAATTTAGAGGAAAAAATAATCAGTATTGTTAAAGAAGGTCAGAGCAAAATATGTTGCAAGAATCTAAATCACCTTATGCAACCAGCGCTCTGATGTTAAATAGGACCATTGATTCACTGTCTGTACGAAAGTTCTTTTAGGAGCACTGTTCCAATATTATGGTTATTTTTAGAGCAAATAACTCCAATATTCATTTCATTTAGCATTGCATAAAACACTGACGTTAATAGTAAGCACAAAATTGACGAGCAAATGTTTGTTTAATTGGCAGATGGGCTTCCTTGACACTATTGCTATTTTGCATATTAATCAACCCCGGATTCATAACATTGGTTACCATTAATCAAAATATAATATTGTGCATTACAAACAAGGAGAGAGAAGGAGAGAGAGAGAAGATAACTTATTCATATATTGCAATTAAACTAGCACTAGGGCTGTGGTTCAGTGCTAGAGGATCTGCCTTGCATGCCAACAGCCCCTGGTTCACAGTGAACTATTTTGACAACCATGAATTGCTACCTCCATGATTCTGGCTGCCAGCTAATTTCCAAGAAAGACATATTTTGCAATGATTAAGGACTGAAGGGCCCACAACATTAATCAGTTGAAGCCAAGACAGGCTTTGTAACGTAAGTCACAACCATCCCAGCACATGACCATTTAAAGCACATGGCTTCTCTCAAAGAACCCTGGGAACCCTGGGCCCTTTGTTAAGAGCGTTGGGAACTGAAGTTCAGAGAGGGGTAAACTGCAGTTCCCAAACTTACTTGCTGTAAACAATGCACTTAAAATGTGTGGTGTGGATGTGATCCTATTCCTAACCAATGGAAAAAGAAACAAAAAGGCTATGCAGTTGTTCTACTCCTCAGGTTAATGAAACAGCAGGTTGCCTAAGTCATGGAGAGGACAGTTGAAATACATAAGGGGAGAACTCTTTGACAAATTCAGTTGATTTTCTCACTGGAAAGACAAGCTGAAGGAATATTTTACTATGTCTACAGTCACCGAGAAGCAATGTTCAGCTGGAACTCTGCAGCTGACATGGAACTCTTGCTGGGGCCGGGGGGAGGATCCTCTGAGAAACAAGTGCTCTTGCAAAGAAATCCAGGGAAGCTAAAGTGGTTTAAACCAAAACTCCTCCCAAACCAGAAGCTTTTGCATGCACCACAGCATAAATATCAACCTAATTAGTCCCTGCTTGGCCCTGAGGTATTCTTCCATCAAACATTTTCCTCTAGTAGTTGGATTAAGCCTAAATACATTCCCATACCCTCCAAATGTCCCATTTTTAGCAGGACATCCTAGATTGGCAGAAGCTGCCCTGGCTTCTGATCCCAATCTGGGATGTCCTGTTTTGGCTCCTGTGCTCTGGCCGCGCCAGAGTGCAGGATGAAAAGACACACTTTTTTGGTTTTGCACCAGTTGCCATATACTTCTCTCAAGAAACAGCTATGAAAGCAGAACAAGGGAGTCTGCAATGTGAAGATTTATGGTGGAACTCCCAGCTTTGCTATTTGCTCTGGCCTCCTTCTTTCACATGGAGCTTCCTTTCCTTATGGCTTTTTTTTTAAAAGAAGCTCTCCAGATAAATCCAGCAAGTAAGCAGATTTTCAGTGAAATATGCTCAGAGTCACAAAGTGATTTCATGCTCTTTATTCAGCTCATAGTGGTGAGGAGGAATGAATGAATGTCCCCTCAAAGTATCTGCTTTATATACATTATTTACACAATGGGCTGCACATGATTGGCTAATTCCGGAATTCTACTGTAAGCCAATCAGGTTGTGGATTCACTTCTATCTGGAGCATGATTGGGTGGTTCCTGCCAACCAATCATACTGCTGCATTGTTCTAGGACCAATCAGACTGCTGCATTCTGAATCCTATTGTTCAAGGACCATTCAGACTGCTGCAGTTTGGATCCTATTCAACTCAGTACATAACACCCAGAATTCACAGACTCTCCAGTGGTAGAAAAAACAATCCTGACCCTCCACATGCAGGAGAAAGGATGCTAATAAAATGCCACGATAAGAAAACAGTTGGCCTGTCAAGCTTGCGAGATTTTGCAGTTGCACAAACACATTTTCAATTATTTTGGGGCTAGACGGAAGATTGGCTGACAGCTAGGTGGAAAGCTGACAGAGCGGGTCAAGCACTAAAGAAAACAGAGATACTGTTTTGCTGAAGAGATTTCTGCATAGACTAGGATCAGGGTGACCTTGGGCCAAACACTCCCTCTCAACCTAGCCTACCTTATGGGTTTGTTGTGAGGATAAAACGTCAGGAAGATGGATGGGCAGAGAGACATGCATGAAGCCTTGAGCTCCTTGGATGAAAACCAGGATGGAAGTGTAACAAATAAAGCACTCACACACCCAGCTTACAGGTGCAGCCAGGACCCAGCCCAAACGCAACTCCACAGAGAGACATTTCCACTGATTGCACAGCCTAGGATTCACAGACTGTTCTGCAGTGTACAGGATCAAAGGCTACAACTGGCACCTCTTCTTTGAGGATTCCCTCCCACGGTGCCTGTCGCATAGACTGAATTCCTGCATCAGGGCTGGCAGCTGTTGAGAGAAACATCATAGCCCTAAATCTACAAAATTCTAGAGTCAGCTTTCCTTGGGGTTGCTAGCTTGTAGTCCTCAACATTCAGGAGGTATACACAAAAACTCTACAGAAAAACCTGGGGGGAAAGCCAGAGGAAAAAACCTGGGATTTCCTACTCCTGAGTTTGGCACCTTTCCTTGCTCCCAGACCAAGCTGCATGTTAAACTAGTGGCAAAGTAACAGCTTGAAAATGGAACTTCATAGACACTGTTTCTTGTGGGAAGGTATGTGGGTTCCCATGTAGTCTGGCCAATTTTATACCCATTGGTACAACTGCTGCAAAAAAGGGCTTGCAAGAGTGGATTAGGAGGAAGATTTTAGGATTTTACAAACTAATTTGTTTCCTTGTTTTGGGGACAGGTAAAGCAACAACATTTCACACTATTCTATGGGCCGATCCTACAGTTAGGCAGAGTGAGACAGCTGCCTCAGGTGGCAGATTCCATGGAGTAGCAAAATCTCTGCATTGCCCTTAAATCCTCTAAGCTAGCCTGCTACCTTCAAGTGTGGTGAAGGATTCAACTTGCAGTCCAGTCAGATTCTGTACAAGAAATGAGACGCACCGTCTTGTCCTTCACCTGAGGCAGCAAGATGCCTTGGGGCGGCCCTGCTGTTTCTCTCAAGACCTCTAAGCAGTCAGCATACGGTACTACAGTTTATTTACATGGAAGGACAGGCATAGTGACAAAGAAGCACTAGAGTTGCTTAGCAATGCAAAATACAGCTATCAAGCCACGGGAGAGGGGAGAAAAAGGGAATCCACAAGGGTTGGGAAATAAGAAATCGAATAGGGTTTTGAAATATATATCCTTCTTTTGACTGTGGGCTCCTTCTGTATTCCGCGGGTGAAAGCATCCAAGCTCTCAAATCCAGCTAGTGTACTGTTTCATATTTCAGCAGAAGGGTGGAGAGGGGATTGCTGTCATCTACAAATAAGATAAAAGTCAGCCAGGTGCTGAGGAATTCACTCCGTCCTGATTGGATCTGCCCTGCTGTCAACTGAGTGACATCTCTCCTGTTATCATCGTGGCTCAGATATTGCTAAAGCATTGCGCCTGGGGGCGAAGTGGAATTCTGTTTCATCCCCATTTAGTTAGCTGGCAGCAGTAAACACACAGTTAAGTCATCTACATTCTTCAGTTATTGTATTGTCCCATTTAAAAGAACAGCTAGAGAAATAGGAATTGCTTGGGAGGCAATGATCCATCGTTTGTTCCATTCACAGCCATTGGGCCTGATTACAGTAGACGGAAAGGTGAAACAGACCAGCCAACTTTGTTGGCTTAGCTGGGATGGACAGCCATTTGGCTCCCAGAATTGTCTGTCACTTTGGCCACTCAACGTGGTCATGACATGTTTATGACTGTGTACACACCATACATTTTAAGCATATGACACCCCCTAAAGAATCCTGGGAAGTGTAGTTTGTTAAGGCTGCCGAGAATTGTGAGGAATAAACTACAGTTTTCACGATACATTGAGTATTCAATGTAGGGTTGCCATATGTCTTCTTTTTTCCAGGACACGCCCTCTTTTTCATGGGTATATAAAATGAGAGACGTCATATCAACCCATATTCAAAAGTAGAAGTTGGCAAATGTGTCCTCTTTTTCAGAATATGGCAACCCAAATTTAATGTGCTATAAGTATTATTATAGTATCCTTTAAATGATGAACCTGCCTGATTCAGACTTTCCAAAAGAGTACATAAGTCGAAGCAGAGCCATCATTTGAAATTTGCAGTCCTCTGAATTTTGCAATATACTTCTCCAGCCAATTAATGTGCACAAAAATGCATATACTAGGTAAAGGGTGCATAAAAATGTACATATTACTGAAAATAACATAAATATATTGTGATTATCATGATGATTGTGATGATGATTATGATTATAATTTATATATCATCCTATACCCGGAGGTCTCAGGGCGGTTCACAAAATAAAATCAAAATATAAAACCACAAAAGCATAAACAAAATAAAAACAGCAACCCAATAAACCCCCCACCCAAAAAACCCCACATTATAAAAGGGCATAGGATGCCCATATAAGTATATGGTATGTATGCAGCCTATGTGACTGTGAGAAATGATTTCTCTTATGTTCCCATTTACACACATTCCTGATCGAATGCTGAAACCTTCTTTAATGGGGGGGGGGTGATCTACAGTTATGTTCATCCAAAGAGAAGAAATTAAATCGATTCATAATTATAAGAAGACAAATATGGAGCTAAATGGACAGAAGAGGGGCGATCGGATTAGTAATCTATGGCGAATGATGGCCACCGTCAAGCCAATCCTTCTGCTCCAAAATGTCTATACAATTCGAGCACTGATCTTGTAACTATTACATAGCCAACTATACTACTTCCTCTGCTGGAAAGATAAGTATATTACAGTACTATGAAGAACTCATGCTGGTGACAATCCTCTATGCATTCGCAATCTTGTCTATTAGATTGCAAGCTTCTAGGTAGGGGCTGTGTTGTTTTATAATGCTCTGTGCACCACCAAGAAGATTTCACATGTTAATTTGTAAATAAATAAATAGTAAAATCTCTCACCTCAAACCAATTGGGCTTTTACAAGCATCAAGCCGTCGCTTGATGAATGAGCAATCGTTTTAAAGAATCTGATTCACCATTCTGGCTTGATGTGTGCCCCGTTCAAAATGCCAAAATGTAGTCAGTCAGCCTTTGAAGAGGCTGACTGTGCCCTGAATGTCATCTCTCCCATTCCCCTGATAAGCGGGGTTTCAGGTGTTTGCTTGTTTAGGCTGCATGAAGGCAACCCATCTTGTCTCTGCACATCCTTTTGTAACTTCTTCTAGGTAGAACCACCAAAGATGTAGACACGTGACCTTCCTCTTTGCTGCATGTCGAGCATCACCCAGATTCAATTTTTTTGAAAATCTGCATAAAGCGTCATGGTGTTCGATACCATCTGCTCATTAACTTAAATTAGAATTTGTTAACGTTAATGCATGCAGTTCTCAGGATTGCGCTAACCATATGGTTTCCCCACATCTCAGTAGGTATCTCTTTGTTCAAATCAATTTCCCACACTTTCATGTAGCACAATACGTTTTCGCAGGTAAGTAACTGTAACGTTTTGTAGAATGGAGATAGGATTTCTATTTTATTTTATTTAAAGGGGAAAAAATTTCACTCGCATAGAAACGCTCAGAACTGCTCGTCTCTCTGTTTGCTCCCTTAATTAGAATGTTGGCATGCGGGAAACATTATTCAATTGCTTCTTTTAAATATTACATATTGTTTCAGCAGAGGCTCAGGCATCTAAGTATGGGATCTGCTTAGCTGGCAGCTCAACAAAATGGGCAGAGGCTTTCTTCCAGTAACAAGGCCCGGGCTGAAATTAAGCTTGGACTCTGCAGGATTCAACCCTGGAGTTTCACACCAGTCTGTCAAGGGCACTTCCCAACCCAAGGAATGCACATGACAGAGAGTTCAGTATTTATTGTCAAAGATGGCACTGACTCACTTCTGCCGCTCTGGATATCTACACACACCAATCTAACCGCTAGGCAGCTCTGTGCTCTATGGAGCAGTTGCAGCAACAGGGGAACAATCTCCCTCCACCAGTTTATTGTTGTTTAGTCGTTTAGTCGTGTCCGACTCTTCGTGACCCCATGGACCAGAGCACGCCAGGCACTCCTGTCTTCCACTGCCTCCCGCAGTTTGGTCAAACTCATGCTGGTAGCTTCGAGAACACTGTCCAACCATCTCGTCCTCTGTTGTCCCCTTCTCCTTGTGCCCTCCATCTTTCCCAACATCAGGGTCTTTTCCAGGGAGTCTTCTCTTCTCATGAGGTGGCCAAAGTATTGGAGTCTCAGCTTCAGGATCTGTCCTTCCAGTGAGCACTCAGGGCTGATTTCCTTAAGAATGGATAGGTTTGATCTTCTTGCAGTCCATGGGACTCTCAAGAGTTTCCTCTAGCACCATAATTTAGGTGTCGTCCTTTGATGGGCTGCATGCATGTTGAAGGAGGCTTCTCCGGTGTGGAAACTTTCACTGTTCATCCGTTTTCAGTTCTCTGCTGGTTCTGGGAGCCAGTGGAGAGGGAGAGGGTGGGGAAGCTCCTGGCCCTTTCCTTGCCTGGCCTGACCTGCCTCTTCCTCCTCTTCTTCCAACCCATCTTGTGCTCCAGCCTCCAGCTCTGAAGCTTCCCTTGCCTCTGATTCTTGCCTCCTGGCTGGGACAGGTCCCCACAAACCACTGCTCCCTCTCCCGAGTCAGACCCCAGCCCCCCTTCCCCCAGTGCACACTCGTCGGAGTCCTGCCAGTCCCTGACACAGCCCTAGGCACATTGAGGGAAGTGCACAAGAGTTCAGTCTGACACCTACTACTCGTGACCTCATTGTCTCCACGGTTAAAAAGATAGGAAGCAGCTTCCAAAGGCAGCCAGTCCCATTTTGCCACCTAGGAAAATGGGAATGTGCCACGCCCTGATACACAGCCTACCATGCTCCACCACCACCACCACTTCCGCTGGCAACAGAATGCTGTCCCCCCTTTGCCAAACTCGACAAGAGCCAGGGTGCTCCTCAAGGCACTGCCACTTGTCTTCTCCACCCCAGGGGCAGGGAAGATGAGCAGCAATGCCGCGCGCCAAAACACCTCCCTCTTGCCTGTGAGAGAGGGCGTTCCAGCAGTGGCAGAGGCGGTGGGGCAAGCAGAACACTGCCTCTTGCACTTCTGCTGCCTAAGGTGGGTGCTTCATTCTGTCTTGTCAGTGGGCCGGCTCCGGCTGCCATGTACCAATTCAAATCAGGGGTCCATCTAACCTAGTGTTGTCTACACCAGTTTTGTCTATGGTGGGGAAACCTCCAGTCCATGAGCCTAGGTCCCAATTTTGCCAGCGATGCCTTTTCTCCAAGGCCCACAACGCTGTCCTAACATCTGATGTCAGGCATACCTCCCAGTCAAAGGCAACACTCAGTTCCTTCACCCACACCATTTCATTGCTCATTGGTCAGATCCAGTTCCCCACCCCAGGTCTACACTGATTGGAGGCCTGCTCCCAGGGGATGAGTGCAGGTGTGACTCTAGATTTTCTTCACCTGTTGGCTAAAAGGTGGGAGCAGACTCATTTCTCACAAAGTGATGGGTTAAAATGGTGCCTGCATGTTTGCCTGCATCTCTTACCCTCTAACAGCTAGAGATTTGCTTTTAAAAGAGAGTGTGTGCTCAGGACCAACAAAGGCCCCTTGTTGACTCTGAGCCCAGTACAGTAGGTTCACCTGTATCCTCTTTTTTGTTGGCCTTAAGAAATAACTAGCCCTCTTCCACCCCTGCAAATTCCTGAAAATCACCACTAACCAGGAACAGGGCAAAGAATGCTTCCTTTAAATTCAACACTTGCACAGTGCAGTTGTGTACAGGGACCAACAGTTTGTTGCTACAAGCATCCAGCTAAGATCAAATACCCAATGTGCAGCTTGCGAAAATAGGAAGCCCTTGTTGATTTCTATTACGATTGCATAATGCGTGTTTATTCCAGACCATCCCTGTGTTCCCTCACACAAGAGCATGTCACAAAGCAGCTCTCCTGCCTTCCTGACCCCAAAACACGGAATGAATGATGTGTGGACATACTTACCACGTTTCCATTGCAGGCGTTTGAGTTGCAGCTCCATGTTACACCATTTTATAAACGTCACCCCGAGTGACGCATTTGCGGCCTGTCAGATTTGACAAGAGGTTTTGCTGCAGTGGGTGGGCAAACAGTCAGTGGACAGACACAATGTGTTATTATCGCTATGCCAGCTAAACACATCGTGACATGAAAAGTTAATTGCTGGTTTGTTCAATAATCGTTGCCAAGGAAGATTAATGTTTTGCAATTTGCAGCTCATCTTAATTATTTAAAGCAACCCTAGTTTATCATGCCTTAAAAAAAAAGAAAAGCAAAAATATGACGTGGGCATTTGGAGAAGATTTGATAAGCTTATTCAAGTTTTTAACCAGAAAAGCAAGCTTTTACAGACCCACCTGCTCCATTTGTCAAGCAAAGCAGGTTCTCTTTCATGAAGAGCACGTGATGCGGTGGGGGCAACCAGGATGCCCTGCCCTGTAGCTGGGCGGGTTAGCATGAATGGCCACAAATTTGATAGGGTACCGCCAATTGTTGCTGGGGGAAATTTAATGTTGCAAAATTGTTTGATTGATGGGGGTGCTATTTATTCCCTGCGTGCAGCGTTGAGCTTCCTCTTTTCACTACGCACATCGGATCACCCCCCCCCCCTATATTTAGGGTTGTTCATGTTGACCTTGGTATGCCTGTCATGGGGTCGTCTGCTTTGGGGCAGGGGCCTGGTAGGAATTTTTACCATTTGGCTGATTGGCTGGTGCCATTTGGGTTTTTGCCTACTGAGTAGCAAATCGTCACAACTTGTAAGGTTGCGGTTAGGCATTGGTTAATTTTGGTTGGTGGGGGGGGATGTGGCTGGCTGTGCCAGCCCCTCCAATGCTGCTGCTGCAAGGGTATTCCATTAAAGGAATACAGGGGCTCGCCATGCTCTTGTCCAAACCCCTGGCAAGGGGCTAGGGCCACGCAAGAGCCCCTGGGAGCATTTGGGGAGAGGTGAGAGCCTGGCGCACAGCTCTATTCTCTCCCCAAAAATGTTCACCCTTACTGACTTTTGCAGGCTTGCCGTTGTCAGTTCTGTTCCTACCTCTAAGTGGGAATAGATAGTCGCTAACCAATGCCTAAGCAATTCAATAAAGTTGTGGCCAAAATTATGCCAAAAACCAAAACAAAAATGTTGTGTGAACTGTGTCTTTATTTGGGGGGGGGTCCTGGGGGTCCTCGACGCGCAAATCCAAACCCTTTTATTTTGTGTATGTTTCATTTCTTTTATATGTTACATTTATATCCCACCTTTCCTCCAAGGACCTCGTGGTTTTATACATGATTCCCCCCCTCCTTATTTTACCCTCAGAATAGTCCTGGGAGGCAGGCTAGGCTAAGAGACAGGGACTGGCCCAAGGTTACCCAGTGAGCTTCAGTCCCCTCAAATAAAATATTTGAGGGGGCAGGCCCTCCTGAAGTTAATAGGCATTGTCATTCAAATGGTGGGTGCACACTGCATCATATGATGGATTATGTGGGGTGGGGCTTACCTGCTCTCCCTCCCCCCATTTTATTCAAGTTGTCACCCCCGGCTGTAGCAAAGGCTTTCCTGCATCAGCTTGGGACTGAACTAGATGGTCTTTTGAGTTACCTTCCATGGTTTACTTACAACTAGGTAGGGGTTAATCAAAGAAAAGGAATCAAGAAAATGCAACAAACTCTCTATTTCATTTTAATGATTTAGGTCTCATTAGCAGACATTCACTCAGCGAAGATAATGAATGTATGATTATGGCTAAAGTGTCTCATTAATATTTTTTTCTACAGGCAAAATCTGAAGAAAAAAAATAATTCCTGAAATGTGCCCACTTCATTTTTCCACATCACGCTTTGTAAGGTCTTTGTCAAAGTTAATAGCATTGCATCAGAATCCTTACTTTTCAAGAGCGTTGACAGTGTCTTCATTAGGTTTCTATGAAGACGAAGGAACCTGGGGAATCTGTGACAGCACTTATAATTTTCTAGCACACAACACTTTGAAATCTTAGCTGGGGAAAGCGAACCAAGTTTAATGCCTAGCGCTGCCTCTGTTGTGTTTCATTCGTTTATGCAAGAATAAATTAGGAATCCAGATTGGCCCAGGATCCCCACTTCCGTGAAACAGTTCTTGTTGCAGATATTAAATATTGTGTGGTTTGAAGCTACTAGAAGGATAAGAACTGACTCCTTTGGAAATGAAGCATTGTCCAGACCAGGGGTCTGCAACCTTTAAGACAAAAAGAGCCACTTGGACCCGTTTCCGAAGAAAAAACAACTGGGAGCCGCAAAACCATTGCGACATTTAAAACAAATATATCTCCGGAGCCGTGATCTGACAGTGGGCGGGAAGGTGACGTCGGGACGGTGCGTGACTAACACACGCACCGCCCCCATGCGACGTCACAGCCAGTACAGCACCCACCACAGTGGGGAGTGTCGGGGCGCACAATGCGCCTCCTCCCCTCGCTAGTATCCACCCCGGAGCCGCGGCAAAGGTGTAAAAGAGCCACATGCGGCTCCGGAGCTGCGGGTTGCAGACCCCTGGTCCAGACCCATGAAAATATTATTTAAACTTTACTGGCAGAACTTCCTTCAAAACATAATTAAAACATCAAAAATATCTATACAATATCTTGTGCTGTCCAGCACAGGCCCAGCATTTTATGAAATAATCCAAACAGACCTATAAGCAAAGGTCTCTCTCTATCCAGCCTGCTTTCCAGCCTCCAGGCTGTCTGCTCTCCCTTCAGGGAAGCCATTACATGCATTGTTCTCTCTGTAGCTTTCAAATGAGACAACTCCCTTTGCACCTACACTCCATTGAGTTTGGGAGATAAAGACTCAAAAGCAACTCCTTTCAAAATGGAGATTGCAACGCGATACTTCTCACAAAATCACAAAAGTTTACAACCCACACCTGTTAGCCCACCAGAGAACAACAATTAGTTAATCATTAACTCATCAAGAAGCTCAGGGTCCTTTAGAAAACTCCTGTAGAAAAAACCCCAGTGTTAGCAACACACATCCAGCCGTTTCCCATTTAAAACTTCATTAATACATACACAATTTTTCATTTCTGTGTGAATTAAACCATTATACTTAACAGTTCTGTCTGTACATTCATAGGTGTAGTGGTTGAATGAATGTGTTAGGCTTTGGGGAATCAGCTTCCTCCACCGTGGCCGTAAATGAGCAGATCAAACGAAAGGAATTCTTATCAATTAGTTTCTTTAATAAACACAGCAAAGGACAAAAGAAAGTGTCCACCCAGAATGGCGGTGCTCCCAATTAAGCTTATACCCCCTCTGTCCCTATTAATCTATGTCACCCCTACGTCTTGTAATCTGAGTTTGTACCCTCTGTGCTTTCTGTTCTGAAACTTTCTGGGGAGATCTGTTAACCCTGTCTCTTCCAGTGTTTCTTTTCCTAGCTGTTCCCCATCCAGTATTTCCCAGCTTCTGCCTTCTGAACTATGCCCCTCTGCAAACCACTGTTGCAAATCTATACTGTCCTCCTGCTCCTGAGAAGATTCAGGAGAAGGGGGAGGGGGTGGCTCCCACCATTCCTCAGTGCAGCATTCCTCAGCACAGTCCCTGACAGAATGCTTTGCATGATAAAGTCCCAGGTTCGACTTAAAAACATAAGTAGAATCTGCTGGATCAGGCCAGTGGCTCATCTAGTCCACCATATTGTTCTTCCAGCCAAATACCTATGGGAAGTCCACAAGGAGGACCTGAGCACCAACCACTCTGCCTTCCTGCAGCCTCCTGTGAAAGCAAATTCCATAGTTTCATTATGTGCTTTGTAAAGAAGTATGTCCTTTCGCTTGTGCTGAATCTTGCAACATTCAACTTCAACTTCATTCGTCTTTTTCCTAGGTGTTGTTAGAAGAGGAAGGAGAAAGTGAGCTCATGGGAACACAAGGCCAGCTCAATTGTGTAGAGAACATAGAGATGAGATCAAAGAATCATAGAGCTGGAAGGTACCCAAGGATCCTCTAGTCCAACCCCCCGCAAAGCAGGAATACACAGCTGTCCTGTGTGGTGACTGAACCTACAACCTTGGCGTTATCGGCGCCATGTTCTAACCGACCGAACTATCCAGGCCAATAGCTAACCTGTCCTCACACTGAGGCTGATATGATTTCCACTGCAGAGAGGAACACAGCTCATTTCTTTTCCCAGCAAAAAAAGAAACCCAAAATAATCACCACACTATTGTGATGGTGAATAAGAAGGCAAAGCTTTTGATACAGCATCTGCATCAATGTTCTGAATGAGGCAATGGAGCAGGGGCAGGAGGGAGGATGAGACAAGTCTGAAAATACTCTTTAAGAAACGCAATATCCCTTTGCTCATGTTCAGAGTAGTGGAGTCTGAAAACGATATTCCTTCCTTCCCTTTCCCTGGTCACTGTAAGGGAGTGATAGAGGCAGCGAAGCAAGACAAGACCATTTATTTCTAATTACAGCTAAAAGAGAAAGAGAGAGAAATGTAAACATTTTATTTTGCATTATTAATTTACTTTATTTAGAAGATTTATGTAAACCGTTTGATCAAAGAGCTCTCTGAGAAATGGGCAAATGAAACACAGCTAAAATCCTCAAAACAACTACGGAACAAGCCATCATTATCATCACAGCACAGATAAGGTCAGTTAAACAAATTTAGGTAACTAAAAGATGTGCCTGGTAGGCTTACTGAAACAAAAAAAAGTATTCAAAACTGTGTAGCAAGGTGCCTGTGTCAAAGTCAATAGACAGCAATTACCTTTTGCTTCAGTCCACAACCCTATTCGGCAAAATGTTCTGTTTATCACTTTTTGCCAGAGCAAGGCTTTCATTTTGAACTGGCACACTCTTAACCTGAGCCTTCGTCGTTTGTTGCTTCAGAGTACAGCACACATAAACAGAGAACATCTGAGAGGTGGCAAAAGCTTAGTAAATGAAAAAGGTTACTGATCATGAGATATTAGACGCTGAAATCTGAAAGCACAGCAGAAAGCTTGAACCTGGGGTGAAGGGAGAGAATGGGAAAGCTGACAAATCGCTGACACTGTATTGTCCATACCAAAAAAAAATTAAGCTACGCAACAAACCACACACTTCAGAGCCTCATGAGTCCTGGAATCTGTTCACACATTGCAGAAAAGGCAGGAATTAAACATTGTTTTAAAATAATTAGTAATAATAATAATTAAAAGCATGGGCAAGAATTAAAAATGGCTTTTGCAGAGTGGGTGAGTTAACATACATAAATGTTTATACTAAGGCTGCTGAAGATAAATCTGGACCCCAATGAGAATTCAATCTCTGACGCCACCCTGCAGAATGTCAGATTACAAGAGCTGTGCCACGAAGCTTTGTTATCAAATACTTGGGGGCACAGCAGGAAAGGAGAAGGCAACAGTATAAAACCCACATCTGTGTGTGTGTGTATGAATATAGCCCCAATCCTGGGGGTGAAATATCTTAGATTATCTACAAAGTTCACTAGTTAGTATGGGATATAGTTCATTGAGGACGTTCTCATAATGTGTGAGGAATCCTTGGCCCTCCAGATGTTACTGAACTACAACTCCCATCAACCTTAGCTATCGTAGCCAATGGCCAGGGATGATGGGATGGGAGAGGTAGTTCAGCAACATCTGCAAAAAGACAGGTAACAAAGGGAGTGCTAGTTTCTCTTTTTTTAAAAAAAAAGATATTTATTGGGATTTTACAAAAAACAAAAATTTACAAAATGAAAAAACCAACAGAGAAAAGTAAAAAATAGGAAAGGGATACAAAAAATACAAAAATTCATAGAAGAATAAACAAGAAAAAGAAAAATACAAAATACAAAAAACAAGTAGATAGGAAAAAATTAAAAAGCAAATCCATTTTTTGATATCTTTAAGTTCATTTGCTTGTTTCCTTGACCTCCTCACACCTCCCCCTTTTGTATTCCCATTTACATAATCAATTCAGCAAATCCTTACCCTTTTTCATTTATCTTAACTCTATATCATAGCATATTATAACTCAATATTTTCGTCCATTTATCAGTTCATTTTTTACATATTCTTATTAACTTTTGTTGCTAATTACCACTTATTGCCAATCCAAACATAATTTTAACATTCATTAATTTTACAATATTTCTGAAGATAAACTTTAAATTTCTTCCAGTCTTCCTCCACTGCCTCTTCTCCCAGGTCTCGGATTCTGCCAGTCATTTCCGCCAGTTCCATATAGTCCATCATCTTCATCTGCCACTCTTCCAGGGTGGGTAGCTCTTGTGTCTTCCAGTACTTTGCAATAAGTATTCTTGCTGCTGTTGTTGCGTACATAAAGAAAGTTCTGTCCTTCTTTGGTACCAATTGGCCGACTATGCCCAAGAGAAAGGCCTCTGGCTTCTTCAGGAAGGTATATTTAAATACTTTTTTCATTTCATTATATATCATTTCCCAGAAAGCCTTAATCTTTGGGCACGTCCACCAAAGGTGAAAGAATGTACCTTCATTTTCTTTACATTTCCAACATTTATTATCAGGCAAATGATATATTTTTGCAAGCTTGACTGGTGTCATGTACCACCTGTATATCATTTTCATAATATTCTCTCTTAGGGCATTACAGGGAGTGCTAGTTTCTCGACCTGGCTGTGGATCTTATCCCTCAAACTGATAAAAAGAAATACATTAAAATGAGCTCTGCAACTGAATACCTTAAAAAAAAAAGAAGTGCTAACAAGTGCTTCCGAGATGAAAATTGCAAGTTCCCGGACTCGTCTGTGAGTCAGCAGTGGAGAACAATTGAAAAGGGGTTGTAATATGTAGGAGACATTGTCACCACCTCCTTGGCAAACCAGCCGTCTGTAGCAGAAGCTATGCAGAAGCACACATATTTCAGAAGAAAAGGAAAAATGGACAAAATAATAATAACAGGCATAAGTCAGCTATAGCAAAGTGCCACCTATACACACCAGCAGCAGTGGAGAGGGGGGCAGTGGAGAGTGGAGTGCGATTGCTCTTATCAAATGTGCCTTCATTGTAGCTAGTGTTTTTTGAACAACACCTAAACTTTACGTTCAGCTTGTCTTTTGACAATGCCATGAACTTCCTCACAGAAAATTGTATAAGAGAGCCAAAGTTGGCTTCAAGAATGTAGCAGCAGAGTACAGATAATCATGTCAGCATGCTACATCTGCTTGTTTGAGTTTATCTAGGGCAGCATCCTTTGAGCTGGCAAGGAGCTGAAAATATCCCTAAGCGTTTAAAGCAAAAGATGGACACATTTGCCAAAAAAAAGAGGCGAACTTTCCCTATCAAATCATTTTCACCTGATTCAGCCATACGATGATCTGAGCGCCTTCAGAAAGTCATTGACATTTCATGCAACTATCAATGAAAATAAAGCCAGTTGATATAAACAGTTAATGAAAGGATACAATTGCTATATTCAATAAAGAATCCCATCTTTCAGAGGCATGTTCCAGGGATGTTTAAGAGCGCTAAACACTTTCTGTGTTGCACTCAATGCACGAAAAGGATTGAAAGAGTTTCTAGCCGATCCACACTGCAAGCAAAGAGGACCCAGAGCCTATTCATGGCTGATTTCTCAGACTCGCCCATAAGGAGGGAGGGAACCTGCCCTTTCCCCAAGCGCTTCCTATACTCTGGTTGTACACTATAGAGAGTAATCATGACCATCTGGATGACTGATAGATCAAGAGCTGCTTGGCTCCCTCCAAAACGGCACTACATATTTTGCAGGAAGTTAACCAGCGAATTTTGGTGTGTGCAACTGAAGTGGATTAAAGTGTTTGTATGTAACAAGAGAGGGACGCAGGTGGTGCTGTGGGTTAAACCACAGAGCCTAGGACTTGCCAATCAGAAGGTCGGCGGTTCGAATCTCCGCAACGGCGTGAGCTCCCGTTGTTCGGTCCCTGCTCCTGCCAACCTAGCAGTTCGAAGGCACGTCAAAGTGCAAGTAGATGAATAGGTACCCCTCTGGCGGGAAGGTAAACGGCGTTTCCATGCACTGCTCTGGTTCGCCAGAAGCGGCTTAGCCATGCTGGCCACATGACCCAGAAGCTGTACACCGGCTCCCTTGGCCAATAAAGCGAGATGAGCGCCGCAACCCCAGAGTCAGACACGACTGGACCTAATGGTCAGGGGTCCCTTTACCTTTACTTATGTAACAAATGCATTTAAAAAACAACAACTGGACTTTTGTGCTAAGGAAAATGATGGGAAATGATGGGATAACAACAAATTGATGGGATGTCCTATAAAACCTGCGGAATCAGATCAGAATGAATAAACAGTAGACAACACATAACCTCTGTGCAAGGTTTGTGCAAACAAATCAGGACAAATGCTTAATAAACAGGTCATCTGGAAGCACACCTTGAGAATATTTTAAATAAACTAATTAATATTCTACATGTGAATTTGAAGTGCCTTTCCTCTATGCTGGAGGGCTAGCCATCATGTCTTGTGGAATCATAGAATTGTAGAGTTGGAAGGGACCATGAGGAGCATCTGGTCCAATCCCCTTCAATGCAAGAATCTTTCACCTATCGTGGAGCTCAAACCCATGACCCTGAGTTTGAGTCTCATGCTTTACCGACTGAGCTATCCATAGACAATGGGCCGTTGCTTATATTCTAGACACATTTATAATTACTTGGGGGGGTTAACTGGATTTAATTAGAATGGACATGTGATAGTATTAACAGCTTGTCTTAATTTATAGGGCACCATCTTGAGCATCTAGGCTACACTCATAAAAGATACATACTTTTTTGGGGGGAAGTGTTATTGAACTCAATGGGGCTTCTATCCAAGGGTGCCTCCAGTCTGTCACTATGCTGGGCAAGAGATTCCAAGGCATAACCAGCTATTAAGGTTTGCGCAACTCAAGTGGATTAAAGTGCTCTGTCACTCTAGCAAACAAATCCACTTAAAAAGAAACCTGGATATTTTGCGCATAGGAACAAGATGGGGGTTATCCAATGAGATGATTGGATAAGCAAATAATTAATGGGAAGACATATAAACAAGCAAATTGGGATGAATGTTCATTGCCATACAATTGCCCTGCAACCAGTCACAACAAAATGCTAAAACTGGAAGTCATCTAACCTCTGTATAAGCTTTGTTCAAGCAAATCAGGATGGATGCTGAATAAACAGATCACCTGGAGGTGCCCCAAGATGATGATGATGAATTTTTGGACTGGGTCTTCAGGATCCATTGGCAAACATACCAATATTCTGCTTTTACATCTGTGCTTCACTTTCAGCCACTTCACTGCACAGCTAATGATGACGGGGGAAAGCAGAAATGCGCCACGAGGAGAATAAATCTACCACACAATTGTGTGGCTGCGGCTTAAAAATATATATAACTTCCCAATGTACATTCAATATGACCGAGTCTCTTTTATGAAGTGTGATAATGTGAGTGGGTCAGGGATGGGGAGGATTCCGTGCACCACTGCAGCTGCCATTTCTATGAAACTTCTTGTCCTTGCACTGTGTAGGGAGATGAGATTTCAGGCCTTCACATAATTTTACTGAACCAAGCTTTTGCAGGGGCCAAGACACCTGTTTAAAAAATTAACAGTGGACATCTTCCAAAAAAGAAAAAATCTTCATACTTCAAATATTAAAACCATCCCACTGGCAGGTGTAAAAAGCTGTTCATATCAGGGGAGAGCCATGGGCTGCTTAAAGATGAGCAGCGCATGAGGCCAATTCTCTGATGTGGTGAGATGTGGATCTTAGGAGATGCCTCTCCTTCCGCTGCCCCTTCTGGTTTCATTTCTGCTTTGTATCTTTTCGGTGCTGGTGTTTCTGCTGGAGCCTGCAAAAGATATCTTTGCTTCAGAGTTTGTTGATAGAGGAGGTGGGGCCTGACTAACTCAGGACTGAGCTTCAGAACCTTTTATTTGTTCCCAAGGCTCAGTGCTGGGTGTTCTGGAAAAGAAGGTCTCTGAACATCTACAAAATACACCTCCTTCACCACTACAAGTATCATTATCAAAACTCATTTATTTGCCCAAGTGTTTTAAAGTATTGTTATCCAGTCCGCTCTGCCTGTTTTCAACTGCATCTAGTTGTTGTTTTTTTATTTACATTGGTGTCTTCTATTTAATTGAACTGGAATTGTTGGTTTTCATTTTCTTTTACCTTTTCTTTCTTCGTTGAATTGTCTAGAAGCATTTTAGAGAAAAAATGAATGAATGAAAAGCTTGACCCTACACATTTGAGATTCGGACACTTCCAATTTTGTAAATCTTAATCTAATCTAAAATACTGCAGGCCTTTTCTTTCCCCTTTCCAGCATTTCTGTGATATTCTTCTTCAGAGGAGGTGACCACAACTGTAAGCAGTACTATGCTAAATTTGATCACACTCATTTATATAAAGGTGTTTTGATACTTGCCATTTTTTGTTTAAATCTTTTTCCTAATAATGTCTAGCTCAGACACTGCTGAGTTTATGTTTCCACTTAGCTATCCAATATGACCCTATGGTGTTTCCTGGTGAATCACTGCTAGTTAGAAAATTCTCCTATAATTACATCCTTGCTCTGGCCCTATTATCTTCCATATTTTTAACTGGTGTGTGTGTGTGTGTGTGTGTGTGTGTTATATTGCATTCTACTGGCCAATCCATTTGCCCAAAGCTTATCCGGCCCAAGTCTACTGCAGCCTCCCCCAACATGGTGCCCTCTGGCTGATTTGGACTGCAGTTCCCATCAGGCCCAGCTAGCATAGTTGTGCTGGAGGGCACCTGGTTGGGAAAGACTAGTCTAGGGAATTTAATTCCCCACCAACATTTCAAGAAGTATTCAAGTTCAAGTTCAAGTTCAAGTTTTATTGCGGCAAAAGCCAGTAAGTATTTTGAGTTCCTCAGATTTATTTTGTTTGTGTTCCTTTTCCAACATGTTTATTTATTGAGGATTATCCCTTTAGTAGAAAAATATATATTGCTGCTTTCTCCTGCTTTCAGCTCTGTTATACTATTTGCTCTTGACTTATAACCTATTTAGGGGGTAAATTCTTCCGAATCTTCCCCGTGCTTTACTGCAAACTCTTTATCCTGAAGCAATAAAGACATTAACTTCCACATTCTACAACCCTGATGCACTCTCCCTATTCTTGTTAACTTCTTAACTGTCTCTGAATAGATTATGTGCTCTACATTGGTTTGTATGGGCCAGAATGCCAGGGGAGGCCTACAAATAAGCAGTTCTTGAATATGAACTGTGAGTTTGTGAGGGAAATGTGTAATCCCTACAGCAGCCATCCCCAGCTTGGTGTCTGCCAGATGTTGTTGGACTCCCGCCAGGCCAGGCCATCCCAAGCCAGGGGTGTTGGGGATAGTCATCGAACAACATAAAGAATGCACTGGGATGAAAAGGGCTCTCTTACAAGTTGGGTTGAACAACCTCCAACACTTCAGGAAACGTCTCTCTGCCTTCCTTAGTTATGCATTTTCTAGGATGGTGAAAAGAAATCCCACACCAGTTTTCTCCTAAGACTATTTCACTTCCAAAGAATGTCTTGAGGGTAACTTAGGGACAGATCCACTGCTCAAAGTAACTTGCTGAATTCCTGGCAAAACTTTATCCATTACAGCCATGCCTATGAATTTTCAGGTCATTTTAACCCCTATTAAGATGACTGATTGCCTAGCATTCGCTCTGAAATAACTGAAAAGACCTCTTTTAAGCATAATTTCCCTCTTGTGCCATATTGCAGTCTTCTTCCTTTTGATCAGGTTGTTTAGCCTCCTATTAAGGGGAAAAAAACCCATTCCCTCTAATATCAACCTGTCTGTACATTAAGATTAGCAGGAGAAGGTCTCCTAATGATCCCTGCACTAAATGAAGTGTAGAGAGGAGATCTATTGAAAAGCCTTTTCTTGTCTTTTCTTTCCTTTCCTTTTCTTTCATTTTCAGATATGTATTTTATTAGGTTTAATAACACAGAGAACAAATATAAAACATAGAAACAAAATAGAAAATCAATAGGTAAATCCAGTATCTAAAGCCCAATATGCTCACAGAAACTCTAGGGAGCTAACTGATCCCTCATTAGCAATCTATATGCATGATATACAATAATGCAGAATTACTGCTTAGCGTCCACTGTTTTCTCCATAATGTTTCCTAACTTGTCCATGGCATGATCGTGACCCTGCCCGGGTCACATTGCTTTCCTTAACACACCCACCTCATGGACTCAGAGCTATTCCAGCCCTGGAGCTCGAATAGTAAATTCTGTCTCACTATAGTCAATGGAAGAGAGAGGAAAAAAACGGGTTGGGGGATAGAAGCCACCACTCCACTTTCTGTTATGTCAAGCTGGAAGGACAATAGACGTGGTGGTTGCTCTGCTGTGGATTATCTCCATCCCCTTATAGGATCGTGGTGCCTCTTTTCATCTTCATTTTGCTGTGCTCTTGTTAAGCACAAACTGGGATAATATCTAGATACTGTGATTTCATTATAGTAAATATATACTTCTGAAAACAAATGTTTTTTTGCAGGGGTGGGGGGAGGTTCCATTAACCTCAGTAATCAAAACTCCTAATTAAAATTAGACATTCTCCATTGCTTTCTAAATGAATCTTGGTAACTTCATTAATCTGGTATGATTAGGCAACTGCGATACTTAATATTCTGAAAATCACAGGCTACATTATGCAACATGACGTGGAAAGGTTTTAATTCGAGGCAGGAAGGTAGCCTAAAAGCAAGCATTTGAATTTCATATTGAACTCTTAGACTTTATTTAGTCTATTGGCAGAAGCCAAGGTACAATCCGCTGATTATCCAACTAGGCAGATTGAACCAACTATGTATATGCACATGAGAGCTCAATTGCACTTGGCCGTGGTGTGTGGGCTGGCATATATACATGACAAGATTCAGGTCGGAGCTAAACAGTATAAACTGAGAGCATTTGCAGATGATCTAGTTTTAACCCTGGAAGAGCCAGACACTAGTACGAAAAGAGTTTTAGAATTAATACAAACATTTGGTCAAGTAGCAGGTTTTAAGCTGAATAAACAGAAAACGAAAGTACTGGATAAAAACTTAACAGCTGTTGAAAGGGAGAAGTTTCAGAGTGAAACTGGTTTGACAGTAGCAAAGAAGGTGAAATACCTAGGGATTAATCTGACATCTAAGAATGTGAACTTAGTTAAAGACAATTATGAGAAATGTTGGACAGAAGTTAAGAAAGATCTAGAAATATGGTCAAATCTAAGACTTTCCTTGTTGGGCCGAATTGCTGTTATTAAGATGAATGTCTTGCCGAGAATGTTGTTTTTGTTTCAAACATTGCAGATTTTGGACAAAATGGATTATTTCAAGAGGTGGCAAAAAGATATATCTAGATTTGTCTGGCAGGGCAAAAAGCCCAGAATAAAATTTAAGATATTAACTGATGCGAAAGAAAGAGGGGGGTTTGCCCTGCCGGACTTAAAGTTGTATTATGAATCAGCGGCCTTTTGCTGGCTGAAAAACTGGCTGCTTCTTGAGAACACAGACATTTTGGATCTGGAAGGGTTCAATAACAGATTTGGCTGGCATGCATATTTATGGTACGACAAGGTAAAAATCCATCAAGGTTTCAAAAACCATATTGTCAGGAAAGCATTATATAATGTTTGGATTCGGTATAAAGATTTGTTAGAAAACAAAACCCCTAGGTGGTTGTCACCAATGGAGGCTAAGGAAGTGAAAAAACTTAATATGGAATCCAAATGGCCGAAGTATTGGGAAATTATAGAACATGAGGAGGGAAAAGTAAAATTGCAGAGTTATGAGAAGTTGAAATTTAAAGTAAGAGACTGGCTACATTACTACCAGATAAATGAAGTTTTTAAACAGGACAGGAAAATTGGCTTCCAGGTGGAGAGGTCAAAATTAGAAACAGAGCTTTTGGAACCCAGCACTAAAAATCTGTCAAGAATGTATAACTTGTTGCTGAAATGGAATACACAGGATGAGACGGTTAAATCAGCTATGATTAAATGGGCACAAGATATTGGTCACGACATTATGTTTGCTGACTGGGAACAGTTATGGACCACCGGTATAAAGTTTACGGCATGTAATGCCTTAAGAGAAAACATTATGAAAATGATCTATAGGTGGTACATGACTCCAGTCAAGCTTGCAAAAATTTACTACACGCCCAATAATAAATGCTGGAAATGTAAGGAAACTGAAGGTACCTTTTACCACCTTTGGTGGACGTGCCCAAGGATTAAGGTCTTCTGGGAAATGATTTATAATGAAATGAAGAAGGTGCTTAAATGCACATTTGTGAAGAAACCAGAGGCCTTTCTCCTGGGCATGGTGGGCCAATTGGTCTCAAAGAAAGATAGGACGTTTTTTATGTATGCTACAACAGCAGCAAGAGTACTTCTGGCAAAGTACTGGAAGACACAAGAACTACCCACACTGGAAGAATGGCAGACCAAGGTGATTGACTACATGGGACTGGCGGAGATGACTGGCAGAATCCGTGACCAAGGGAGAGAGACGGTGGAAGAAGATTGGAAGAAATTTAAAGTTTATCTCAAGAACTGTTGCAAAATTAATGAGTGTTAAAATGTTTTGGGTCAGGTAAAACAGAATTGCGGGGACAAACAATTGGATATGAGAAAAAGGATTTAAAGGGGGGGGAAAGTGTTATAAGTTGACATTGGGGCTTGCTGGAAAACTTTAAAGTAGGGATGCAGAAAAGGGAGGTATGAGGAAGTCGATGAAAGAAGGTCTAAGAAAAAATGTGAAGAAATTATACGTGTTTATATGTTTGTTTGTTTTTGTATTGTTTTGTATTGTCTATTATTATGTGTTAAAAAACCAATAAAAATTTTATAAATATATATATATATATATACATGACAAGATTTCAGAGAAAGTGCGAGCATCTACCTGCACTAATGCTTGTATGAGAAGGGATCTATGTGTCACAAGCTTTCAGTCTCTAAGGAAGGCATTCAACATTGCACCACTATGATTGTTCCATCAACACAAGCATTTCTGCTTCCCAGACAGAACAGTCTCCTTCTGCAAGCAATTCTGGAGGTTCTTCCAACCACATAGAGCCTATTTGGGTAGGTGTGGGAGGGAGGAGTTGTGGGCGCCCCTGTTGCACTTGTGAAGTCCATGCTGGCTCCTGCTTGTTCCACTGTTTAGTTGAATCTAGCTGATCTGTCGTAACTCCGAGGAGGAGATGGACCCAATACCAACAGCGCAAGAGTTCACATTCAACCTCTCAGGTCCTGAGGGTGTACCATTTCCTAGGGACACAGGAGAATGAGCTATCAATTCCTCTGAGAGTCCTGCAGAGCTTCCATCCACAATGTCCCCACAGCCCCAAACCCTGCCACCTAGAAGTTACCAACACCTGCACCAAAGGACACTGGCCTGTGGCAGCAGTCAGAAGTGGGGCGGGGGCTTCAGTCTTAATCCTCCAGGCCAGACTATGAATCTGGTGCTGAGACAATGAGCTGTATCCAACTAAATTGTAGTCATGTTCATTGATTTCAATACGTCTCCTTTAAGCAATAATGGATATACAACCTAATCTGCTCTCAGCTGCCAGATTGCTGGCCATGGTCCTGAAATTTATGCTTCTGAACTCTGAGCCAATCCTTTTGGTTATCCAAATCCCTGACCTTAGTCTAGCATGAAGCTAGCCCAGACATTGCCTCTTGTTGGCAACGGAAATTGTTATGGTTCAGGGTAATATCTGTGCAATGCTTAAGTGGATATGTACAATCCACCTGCAATGAAAAAGAGACAAGCATACAGAGCCAGTAGACCCTCTTTGCATAGGCCTGGGTTTACATTGAAGTACCTATGTATGCTGAGGGACAGCAAACATGTTCAAAGTACACTCTTGTGACCCACTCTGTATATAACTTAATAATAATAATAATAATAATAATAATAATAATAATAATTTATTATTTATACCCCGCCCATCTGGCTGGGCCTCCCCAGCCACTCTGGGCGGCTTCCATAAAAACCAAAAATACAATAAAATATCACACGTTAAAAACTTCCCTGAACAGGGCTGCCTTAAGATGTCTTCTGAATGTCAGGTAGTTGTTTATCGCTTTGACATCTGCTGGAAGGGCGTTCCACAGGGCGGGCGCCACTACCGAGAAGGCCCTCTGCCTGGTTCCCTGTAGCTTTGCTTCTCGCAATGAGGGAACCGCCAGAAGGCCCTCGGCGCTGGACCTCAGCGTCCGGGCAGAATGATGGGGGTGGAGACGCTCCTTCAGGTATACTGGACCGAGGCCGTTTAGGGCTTTAAAGGTCAGCACCAACACTTTGAATTGTGCTCGGAAACGTACTGGGAGCCAATGTAGGTCTTTCAAGACCGGTGTTATATGGTCTCGGCGGCCGCCCCCAGTCACCAGTCTAGCTGCCGCATTCTGGGTAACTTAGTTACCCAGTCCATATATGAACCAGCCCTCCTGAGTGTTCAACGGATTAGTGCACAAATTAGGATCTTCAAAGAATTCATAGGCGGGGGAGATGAGTGAGTGGAGGTGATTTTGTGCTCTGAAGACAAATGTCCTCAGAGGCCAATTCCCCTTACATAGGATCTTTCAGAGGCAATGGAGTAATGAGCAGATACTCCTTTGTTCATCCTTGAAGCCCCAACTTCTCACTTGCAGGTTATCTTTTTGGTGGGAAATAAGTTTTCCACTTCATCGTTGAAAGCATCCTTTTGTGGGGAACCAGTGACCAGGGAGACAACTGAGAGCCATACCACCCAGCCCACAGAATCTCTCAAGAATGTCTCGTGCTCAGGACTAGCAACTGTGTGTTCCCCAGGCTGTAGGGGATTTTTTCTGGCAACATGAGAAAAATGGGCATGTCAGTATAACCCTTGTCCAGAGAAGTTTTTGGTGGTTTTGTAAAGGTGGTGGATTGTTCTGATTTCCACAACCATGCTTCTGCCACCCCCTGCAAGAATAGGCGATCTCCATCATTGGAAGAGATAGCCACATTAGTCCATGAGATGGTCAGGCTTGAGCAGCCTATACAGACCAGATAATGGGGTGATAATTGAAGCCAATGTGCTGATTTAGTGCATTTCCAAAATAATGTTTACTATGTGCAAACACTCCTTCCAGGATAAACAATACCTATTATAAGGGAGTGGAGTTTAGAGTTTAATATGTCTGAACATATTAAATAGAGCTCTTTACTATAAATTTAATGTAAGCACATAGCCATTTGCAGAATTTTGGAAGGCTGCTTTACTGCGAAGAAAGGTCTTTATTCACTATTTGCCAGTCACCTTTAAAGATGTGCATTGAGTGTAGCAGAATAATTTCGGGCTGTGATTCACAGCAAGGAAAATGATGGAGCCCAGCCAGACGTATGAACACCAGCAGCTTGCTTATAGGCCTCTGCTTTTGTCCCCCACTCTTCTCTTTTTGCCATAGTGTGAGGGAAAGTGCTGCTAGCTCAAAATGCAGGCAATGTAAATAAGAATGTAATTTCATGTATAAACAAAACTTATCAGCAGTCACCAAAACCTACTGGGGGGGACAGGAAAGTCCATCTTCATTTGGTCAGACTAATTAGAGGAATTCATGAGGACGACAATCTGGGTGACTAGCCTGAGGGTGGCTGAGCTGCTTGGATCAAACCTCACATCAGTCTGTGGCAGAAAAGGAATCCGTCTGAGGCTGTTCTTTCAGTCATACTTCCCAGATAAGGGAAAGTGCCGAGGTTCCCTACTGGTGACCTAGTTATTCCCTTGCAAATACATGGGTGGTTGTTAGTCACATGTTCATGTCTATTACTTGGCTATTTCACCACCACATTTATGAAAGGTGAACTCTGATCCCCCACAAGATTTTTTTTAAAAATCAAAATAAAAAAATCAAATGTGGATACAACCTTGCACATCCATCAATTCTGGATCCTGATTCTAGCGTTGCTGGCATGATCTACTTTGGGAATATAGGTGAGATTGAAATAAATAGGTGAGATTAAATAAATAAGTAAGCATTTTGATATCCTTTTGAAAACTCCACTGCAGCTTCTGCTGATTTTTCTGCATGCCCTCTCTCAAGCAGGAACTTTTTGTTCTTCTCATTCCTTCACCTACAAGTAGTGATGGAGCTGAAGTTCAGAACTTAAGTTTCATGATGTTGGAATTAAAGAATTCTCACTCTTCCATAAATCCTAGAGTTCTTGAACAGAGCTCTGTGTAGGCCTCTCCAATCTATTAACTGAAAAAGGCACAAAACACTTTTTGTATCACAAGCATGATGGTTGGCACCTGTCTGTCTCAGGAAACAATGGAAGAGGGCACCTTAGGGGGCAGAGTCAAACCGTTGGAGAGTTACAGCGCCTGTTTTGGCTGTAGAGACCAAGCCAGCGTAGACGTTGTTGAGACAGAAGTGCAAACACACTGGGAATGTTGGCTTGGGAAAGCACCTCTTTATTTGAGACTCTGTCCTGCCATGTGGTGCCCAAAATCTTCCTGATGCAGAGCATGTGGAAGGCAACCAGAGGCGCCGCTCCTGGTGAGTGTAAGTTGTCCATGTCTCACTACCATAAAGTAGTGTTCTCAACACACTGGCCTGGTAGACTTTCATGTTTGTATTGGTCCATAGCATCACATTCTCCCATACCCTTCTGGAGAGGTAAGCCATTGCTGTAGCTGCCATACCAATACTCTTGTCCAGTTCAGTGTTGATGGAGAGGTTGCTGGTTATGGTGGAGCCCAGGTAGACAAAATTGTCTACTACTCAAAAGAGAGAAAGAAATGTTGAATGTGTAAGTGTATGTCTAGAGACAATGGATAAAGCAAACGCCATTAGCAGTACAACTGCATATGTATTTAATGGTTATTTTAGTTTAAAGAGGGGGGAGGGAGGGAGAGAGCAGGATCTGATAATTTCCCAACATCTCTCCAAACCTCTCACTCAACAACAAGTCTACCAAGAGCAGCACAGTTCAGGCCTGCGGGGATGCAGCAATAGCACTAGAACTGTCACGATTTTTATTTATGGACAGCATTTATAGCCTACTTAATAAATAACAAAACCCTTGTCAGCAGTTTGCATAAAACAATATAAAATACTCATGAGAAAATGCCGATAAAATCAAGAGACTTTGAAAACAAGTAGACGTAATGAAATGATCAAAACATAGTTTAATCATTAGTTTTAAACAACAAATGCACATAATAAAATTGCATGTCTGAGTAGACTTGCCTAAATAAGAGTTTCCAGCAGACATAAAATGGGATTCAATGAACAACACAGAAAAGGTGCTGCTGTACTAAACCCTCAATTTCTTGCATGTGTGTAATAAATATTATATGGCACTTGCAAACCTGGCAGTTCCACAGGAAAGCAGTAGAAGAATTCTAGTGCCGTTTGTTTGTTTGTTTGTTTCCCTTATGGGACAGCAAAATGGTATCTGTGGATTGTGGCAGCATGAAAGACAAGGATTGGCAGTTTCCAGCCTTTTGTGGAATGCCCTATGTTCTATCCTTGTTGGCATTGTATATCCATGGGACATAGTGGCATTTCACTTTGGGGAGGGGGTTGATAATGGAGCCTTGGCATGCCATCTTTTACCTGCTTTTCCAAGTCACCATCTACTTGCTGGCTAGAGATGTGTGGTCCCTTCTTATTCTAGAGAGAGTTTTAGGATGCAGTCTTAACTCCTGCGGTAAATATGCAGAAGATACAGCACAAAATCCAACGCGGGCATGATAACTTAAAAACATATTATAAAGCCATCAGTCTTTACCCTTGGCAATATTCCTATAAAGTTCAACTTGCCAGATGCAGGGCACGGTAACAAAAGTACAATAAACAACCTACAGGCAACATTTGATTAAATTCATAATATTTCAAGGGAAGGGAAGAGTGAATTTCCGGCATCAAACTTTCATAAACCTTCATGCGTCTCTTTTCTCAGGGCAAGTCAAAGGCAGAGCAAGCATTGCCGAAAAAAGCAAGCTACCCTGAAGTCACCAGAAAATACATTCAAGAGAATAAAGCCAGTAAATAACTCATCCGTCACTGGGATCTTTTATTGAATCAAATTACTTTTGACATGTGGTCTGCATTATGTGAAGGTCAAGTGTTTTGTAATGAAGACAATAGAGTTATGTCTTTGAAAACACAGACTAAAGATGTGCTCCTTAGCACACTTACTTGGAGGTAAAAATCCATTGGAATCAATGAGACGGCCTTCCATCAGATGTATTTAGGATCACTGGGTAAGCGAGGAGGACAGAATCAGGCTCAGGGATTGCAGAGATTTATTTCAATGAGTGCTTTGCTGATGTCTGCAGGGGTCAGTTTGCTTCAGAAGGGGGATTGATGAGCTGAATCCCTGCAGAATGATTAACCTTCTTGGGAGTAGTAAACAAGGCTTGCGTGGAATTGTTCTGCTTCAAAAAGGTATTTGCTTTGAGACATCGATTAGCACTGCAGCTTCCATTGATCCAGGTTCAACAGCGATTCACTGAAACTGCACAACGTACCATGTGCAATAAAACCATAAAAATACAAATTAGAGAGCAGTCAATGAAATCCTCCTTAAAAGGGCAACTTTGCAGCAAGGAGATGCAGCTCTTAAAGGGAGGAAAGCTCAACTATCCTCACACATAGAATTTTAAAAAATAGATTGGATAGGGAAAACGAGGGGACAGGGGCTCTTCAGTGATTCTAATGGTCTTTGTGTCTCCTTCAATTTTATTCTCCCTGCACAACTTTGCCTGATTTGAAGTGGGGGACAGGAAAGGGCATACAAACAGGCTGGCGGGAAAAGAGCCAAATGCTTTTCACCTGTGCAAAATTGGCCACATTATTATAGAATGATGGTGAAGATGATAATGGGGGAAAGAAGCCTTTGTATAGCACTTTCATGTGTCCAAAGAACTTAGCTTGTTGCTTTTCCGTGGTGAGTCATGCCTAAAGCATTGCACACAAAAAAACAATATAACATACAATGCAAGGAATTGCAACCAAAAATCACACAAAACTACCCTATGGTAACAGACCTACCTTCCTCCTGCAGGTCTCTATCACATACATGTCCCCCAGTGGTGCTTCTGAGAGTTGGGAACTGTTTGGAGTGGTGTGGCACATGTTTTGGGAGCCTAAACCTGGAGCAAAATCCTTAGTGAAATCAGGGGAATTGTGTAAGAACACCTTTGGGCTGAAACCTATGTTTAAAAAAAAAAATGAAAAGTTGGTGCTACTGCTGGTGGTGGTGGTTAAAACACCTTCCCTCTCTGCCTCTTTCTTTAACTCTCATAATTTAAACCGATTTACGTTTTAATCTGCATTTAGATCAACAGACTAACAGCAACAGAACTAGTGCTGGTAGCATGAAGAGGAGACAGGTTTTGTAACCCAGCTACCCAAAACTGCATTCGGCACAACTGACTAGTGCGCACATAACAAGCAGGTCCAAAGGATGCCATGTCCATTTAGGGGGGGGGAGGTCAGATGGAGGTCAAAGGAGGAGCTCAAGATCAGCTGGAGATTAAATTGGGGACTTTTCCCTTTTCCCCGCAATTTCTTCCCTTTTTTCCATGGCTTTCCAGGTCCTGGAGGTTTTTCTTTTGTCCTGCCACTTTGCCCGAGGTTTACTGCTGAATTGAAACAAATGTCCATCTGCAGAAAACCTGGTGGACGTTTGTTCCAATTCAGCAGTCAAAAGCAGGTTTTCCCAGGAAAAGCAGCGGGACGAAAGAAGAACGTCTCAGTCCCGTGCCTAGAAGTCGGAAGGGCGGATGAGCCCCAAGATGCCAGAGCGGTGGGTGGCATTTGCCTGCATCTCCTATAAAACGGTTAGTTTGAAGAAGGCCAGAGCTGTCTTGAAACCTGGGCCTTGGAAACCTGTCTAGAGTAATTTGACATACAAAGGCCTGGACAAGATGATCCTTGAAGATTCACCCAGCATTGCTAGCCCAAGGACTGGGCATGCTTGAATGCCCAGTATCACTTTGTTCCGGCGCTCATTAAGGGCTCACTTCTACAATCTGTTCTCAGTACAAGGAATCACTGTTGTAATATGTCAAGTGAAACAAGAAAGTCATGTCCCTCTAGGTGTGCAAGAATGCTTTCTGCCTGCTGAACAGGAACAGCCTGAATCCCACCCACTTAGAAGTAAGGTGTAGGACCTACTGGGCAGCTAAGGGTGGGTTTTATCCAATGCTCGTCCTACTCAGAGTAGACCTACTGAAATTATAAACAGGACCAAGTTAGGGACATTTATTTCTATGGGTCTACTCTGAGTTGGAAACTTAGTTGGAGACAACGCTAAAGGATCCCGGAAGACCTGATCCCAAACTTTAAAAAAAAAAAATTAAGCGCTAGGTGTGATATGATTACTTGTCCCTGCCACCTGCCTTTAGTTTGACAGTCTAGAGCGTGGTGTTTTCAAGTAACAGATTCCATCTTACGAACATGATGTTGAATGAATTACTACACCTATTCCCATGCACCATATCCGGATGCAGCTGCCTCGTAGACGTCGCGCCCAGTGCTACCTAGGGAGTAAAGTAAATCCAATTTCTCACACTGAAGGATACTGATGATATTTCTGTTCACTCCTGAGAGGGCTTAATAGTTTCCATGCATCATTGGTACACATAGGCTATGGATCTTTCCCACTCATATCTTTGTGCAGTATATTATACGAAATGTATTCAGAAATGGCGAAATGAAAAATAGTTTTGACTGAAACAAATGATATATACGCCTGGAAAAGATCTTCTTGGGAGATGCTTAATGGTCCATATTACATTTTTTTAAAGCGTATAAACTTTTTTAAAACAAGAAAAAACTCCAAAAATATAACATGGTTTCATGACTGATTGGCATCAGGTAATTACTTTTCTGCCCTGAATTATGCAAAGTGTGCACTTGAAAGACAGGATGGGGTACTTATAACAATGCATTTGCTAGAGAAAACAGCATATAAAAAGGGATCATATAATTTTTGCTTCCAAAAATGGGTATATTAGGCAGAATTAAAAACAAGAACATGTATATTAAGAGACATTTGATTAAAATGTTGCTGAATTTTCATGAATGCTTGTGGCTGTTTGTTTCTTTTTAAATCAGAAACTGGTGTGGAAATGTGGAGGGCTGACTTTAAGACTGGGGAAAAAAGAGAGAGAAACTGAGAGTAAATGCCGGGCCAGAGGTTGGCAGCACATACAGAATAACTCACAACACAGGCGGGCATTATGTTACTGGCCATTACGTGTATAAGCAAAATTGAATAAGGCTCTTAGTCTTCCTCTTCATCTTCCTCCTCCTCTCATTCACTGGACTCTGCTGTAGATGACCTGAGGACCAATGGGGTTGACCAGTAGCCAGAACATATATGAAACATATAGTGTGTGTGTGTGTGTGTGTGTGTGTGTGTGTGTGTGTGTGTGAAGGAGCAAATGACCTATCAACTCAATCCTCTTTTTTAATATATATATAAAAAACCCAAACCCTAAATAAATAAATAAAGTGTCAGGGAGAAATGAGACTGTTGGAATACAAAAGAGGGGAAGGTGAGGGATGCTGAACACTTCTGGAATTTTCTCCATGACACAGAGCTCACCTTAAGGCTCCCTTGCTAGCCGCTGTGTGAAACTGGTTCCTGGATGGGCTGGCCTGATTCAGCGGGGCTCTTCTTAGCTGTGCCATGCTTGGGGGGTGCATCTGGTAGCAGTGCCACAGAGCAAGGCTGTGGAGAAGCTGGAAAACATTTGAAATGCTTGATTTGAGAGCTGAGCCAGCCCTGAGAGCATGCTTTTTTTAAATAATGGCCGATTGTTCTTGGAATGCACTCAGCAGTGATGCTTAGAGACCTTCCGCTGTCACTCTGCAACTGCTCTATACAGAGAATGTCTTTTCAGGCATTATCAAGCAATTATTTCTACATCTCCCTTCAGCATGCCAATTACCACTTTGCCCTTAGAAATTCAAAATGCATTTCCAAGATTCAGAATATTTACTATTACCAGCCCAGGCTACTGCAACCTAGGTGAAAAGAGGTGTCTGCTTCATTTTACTTTATACATACCAGCTTTCCGCAAATTGCTGTCCTCCAGATATTGAGAAGACCCCAGGTCCTATCGACCCCAGTCAGTGTATATTCCAGAAGAACTTTGTATTTTGAGGAATTCGTGCCACTAGGGACAATGTGCATTTCGGTGTTAAGGTATTGCAATGTCTGGCATGCAAAATCAAGACAATCGATGGCACCCATGAAGTTTCCTCAATAAAGAAAATCATGCTGGGCCTATGGAATGAGAGGCTTACACCTGTTTGATGGAAATGTTATGTAAACACTGCATAATGATTGGAGAATGTGCAGAATTACTGGTGATTCCACTCTGAAACCCTGGGGTGTAGACAGTACAGACCTAGATGGGCCAGTAGTCCACACACACCTCCCTGTGTGCTGTTTGTAGCAAACAACACTTTTAAGGGGCAAAAAGCAGTAAAGAGGTGATGATATTTAGCATGACCCCCAGTGCATGCTAAAAAGGGCATGTCCTGGATTGAGTTCTCACAACTTCAAAATATTCATGGCTTGCATGTAACTAACGTTGCATGCCGTTCAGCTCTTGGTTACTTGTTTATTTATTGGTCTGGCACAGAGCTTTAAATAGCCACTTGGCTGTGAATATGAAAAAATGCAAAGCAATGTAATACATCAATAGAAAATATAGTTTGAAGCTGGCATAAGAATAGCATCGCAGTTGCCTTGACAAAGCACTCAGCGTTTGTTACTTCCTATGCTAATTGATGATTTGGCCTCCTTCTAACTTCCTCCAGCCGATCGAGTTGGTGAAACAGAATTTCTAAGTTCCCCAGCTTATTAGCATTTTGGAATAAAGTTCAAAGTTACCCATCCAGGGCTGTGGGCCAGCATCCTGTGGCCTTCAGCTGCATGGACGCATGTGAAGCAGAGCTGGAGGAACAGCAAGCAGAGAGAGCATGAGAAAGGATGCTTTTCATCAGCAGGATGGACTTTCCCATCTTTTATATCAATCCCATTACTTACATAGGTGAACCTATGTAAGATGCTGGCTTTGGATTAATATATCTGGGGAACAAGTGTAGCAAGAATTCTTGCTTCTTCAGAAATTATTCACCTAAGTTATCGCCAAAGCCCAAACAGGGCCAATTTCAGGACCTCTATGCTTTGCCCAAATCAGTTGAAAAGATCCTTGTTTTGCCCTAGGTCTGGCTGCTCAGCACAATCTAGAGCTGTCACGCAAGGGGTAGGAAGAGGAGGAGACAGGCAGCCCCAGCCCCTTACCCTGCAGGGAGTCTGCTGTGGAAGCACATCTCAGCAGGACTGAAACATCCTCTCCTCACCAGCTGGTGTGCAGAGTATTCAATCCTGCCAGCTGCAGGGTGCTTCTTTACAAGTGCCTTCCTTCATTTTGGGGCTGGATTCCAGTTGGGTGTCCCCCAAACTGATCCAAGGCCCTAGATCAGAGGTCCAGATTAGGAGGAACTGTGCAGAGTCCTGATGTACAGCCTGACACATCCCAGTGCTTCTTTTCCAAAACTGTTCAATAAAAGTGATTCCACTTTTTATTTTTTAGGGGCAGTGACTATTGTCTTCTCTGCATTCCTTAACATTTCATTATTCTGATAGCCTCATGTTTTCTTCTAATCTAATCATCCAAGACGCCAGGGTCTCATGTAACAGCCAGTGAAATCTCGACGAAGCCTATGCACAGAGCCACAGACTCGAATTTTTCATTCCTTTCATTTTTCATTTTGCTTTTCATTTGTATACCGCCTTTCTGTATTACTATACACAAGGCAGTTTACAAGCTGAAGAAACAACAAAGTAAGACAGCAAAGATCACACATGTAATAACAATCTGATCCAATACAAAAAAAAAGTCACAATAACTTTAACCTTTCACCTTGTTCCATCTTGGTAGTTGTACTGTATGCTTGAAGTTTGCTGTGGTTGATAGCTGTGCAGGCCTATCAGGGTGCAGATTAGCACAAGCCATTGCTGTCACCGTCTCTGCTGTGCTCACATCACAGCAGCAAGTGTCACCCCTCCATAGACTGTCTGAGCGCTTCCTCCTCCCTCCTGCCTCAGACCTTATTGTGGGCTGGGAGATATGACTAATTGGTGTGAAACAGTTCTCATCTGCATACTCATCCAACTGCATGCACTGGAGCTTAGCTGCCTTGCCTTTTCTGCAGAAAGATGTGCAAGGAATCAAAGATGCAGCTTTGATTCTTCTACTCTGTATATCTCCAAGTCTAATTCTCCCATTCATGCAGCACCGTCTACAATTGCTTCTGATGAAAATTTTTGCCCCTTGCTGGATCTTCATAATACTTTGTGAGTCAATTTGGTTCTGCCCCTTGGGTGTGCTATTGAATCACATTCCTTCTCCCCGTTGTTGACGTCCTCCCGCCTCTTCCCATTTATTAACAGCAGCTTCCTTCAGTGAGTGTTTGTCATCAGCTTTTTTTCATTTCAAGCTCTCCGATTTTTCCACGCTTGTGAAGAGATTGCTGAAGTATTTGGTTTCTGATTACTCATGATTAAGCAACAGTAGGAATTGATTTGGCAATAATGGCTGAAGATGTGTTGTTCCCTCCAGGCGGGTTTCATTTTCATCTCTTTTCTCTGTACAGATTAATATTATCCTGAGACGGTTGTGAAAGTCGAGTCTTTTGAAAAACTAACTTAGCATTCACATTTCTGCTCTTTGGGGTGTAATCAGTAGCATGGGGTATATGATAGGTTGCAGTTTAACACTGTAAGCTGAACTGCAGGTACTCAGATTTACTCCAGAGTTTACTCCAAAACATTTTTCATAATGTTTCATTGTAACATAGATGGGGAGCCCTAAAGCCTTTGAGGTGTGGTCAGACTCCAACTCTCATCACCCTCAGCCAGAATGTCCAGTGATCAGGGATGATGGGAGATGGAGTCAAACAACATCTGGAGGACCACAGGTTCCCCAATCCTGGATTAATAACCTAAACAGGACCCTAATGGATTGGGCCAAAGGTGCAGTTAGTTCAGTATTCTGTTTCCTTGCCAGCCAAGCAGTGGCGTAGCGTGGGTTGTCAGAACCCGGGGCAAGGCAAGTAATTTGCACCCCTAACCCGTGGATTTGCGCCCCCTAACCCTAACCCCCAAATGTTGCGCCCGGTGCGGCCGGCCCCCCCTGCACCCTCCACGCTACGCCACTGCAGCCAAGTGCCTTCGCAAAACTCAGAAGCAGAGCCTCCCCAATTGTTTGTCGTCGTCACCTAGCATCATTTGACCAGAAAGGCCTGTCCTCTATGAATTTGTTTGTTACTAAGATATGATGCATACTTAGAACTTCCAGGCATTTCTGACAAGGATAAGGTTACTAGATATTTTTCAATGAATCCAGGGACACTTTTCAACTTCAGTAGGAATGATAGGATTTTGTCAGGGGACTGATTTGTAAATCTGGGGACCTTCCCCGGGAAATGGGGACTTCTGGTAACCTTAGACAAGGAGGATTATTATTCTTACAAAGTCACGGGGCACTTCTAGACTGGTGGGACTTCAGGTGAGATTCAATCAAATACCAGCAAATTTAGGTTGCACAAATAAAGCTGATTTGGCACTCTTGTGCAGCAGAGCCATCCCCACCACCTCCAAATTGGACGGTTTGCAGTTAGGGAAGTGATTGGGAAAGGTGAAATTACAACCGCTTGAAGCTATGTCCTAGAACCTATCCGCAAACAAATCAGGACACATGCCCAATGAACCGCCAACATCTAGCCTCCCTGCAAACTTTGTGCAAACATATCAAGAAGAATGCTCAATCAACAAGTGCCCTTAGTCACATACTATTTATTAGGCAAACTGGAGCTCTCTAAGCATTGGAGCATTAGCATTGGAATTGCTAAACATTAGCAGCTAGACTGGAGATCTCTATGGGGTGGGGGGTGGGGACATAATGTATTTTTCATTGGTGTAAAAGAGGGGGGGGGGCTTACTCCGATGAACAAATGAACCTAACAGGAATGCAGCCATGTAACTTTTTGCTCATACTGCATTCTGAAGGTATGTGATCTTCTCATAATACTCCAGAATAAAGTCTGTTGACAATACTTTTACGTATGACTCTGCTTTTATATTTCTTAGGAAAGTGTACATGCTCTCCCTGCTAACATGCATCTGTTTTTCTCATTAGTGACTTTCTGGAGGAATTTGAAAATATTCCTGTTCACCCAGGCATTTCATAGCTGAAATACACTGTTCCTGGTAACCTAGAGATCACTAGATGAGAGAATGTTTTTAAGTAATACTGTTTTTAGAATGCTTTTTTGGGGGGGGCATTTCTTTTAAAAATAGTTTTATTATGAGTGTGCTTGTAGTCGTGGGCTCCTTTGGGAGGAAGGGCAGGATAATTAATTAAGTAATTAAATGCCCAGTTTGGTTGAAGGTCAAATTTATTTGAATTCAAAACTCTGAAATGCTGAACTGAACCAGCTTAATTCTGAATAGCCTTGGAATATGGCAATGGTCAGGGACAAATGTTTAACATTTTTTCTTGCTGTTTAAACTTTAAAAAACAACAACAACACACCACTCACAGCAATGTAAGTCTTTCTCTGGACAAATTCTCACCTGCCACACTTGCAGGAATGCCTTGGGAGTGATGCCACATTACCGCGACACTCCCAAGGCATTATGGGAAGTATGGGAACCAAGGGGCAGCTCACAGCTGTCTCCACAGTTTCCTGTGGGTCATACTTCCTGGCAAGGCTCAATATAAGCAGCAACCCCCTTCCAAAACGTTATTTCACCCAGGAAAGCAGCAGAAAATGGGACCCTGTTTTTGCAATGGGACGACAGTTTCATGAGGGGAAGGGATTTCATCCCAACCTTGGCCAAGGTCTTTCCTCCCCCAAAACTCAATGTTAAAATGCAAATTATTCTGTTTGGCTATTTGAGGCTCATTTATACATTACCCTTTTATTGTGTTCAAGAAACCTGCTGCCTACATTAACCTCCAGAATAACAGATTGGGCTCCTTTCCCCAGTGGTGACCAAAGGCAACATTGCCATATTTTATTTTATTATGACATTGATATGAAATTATTATTAATAATGTCCTTTATCAATCACTTCCCACAAAGAATCCCAAAGAAATTAACAAAATATCCCACTTTTCCTCCAAGAACTCAGGGTGGAATACAAGGTTCTCCCTCTCTCCACATTCTTCTTCTTCTTCTTTGGCAATCACTCATAGCCCAGTCAGATTGTCTTCCATGAGCACAGTCTTAATGGTGTGTCCGTTGGTGACTGCGGAGGCCAATTCTGGATCCACACGTCCTTTCACAGTGGGGACATAGGTTTCCGGGCAGGAAGTAGGTTGGGCTGCAAGTTGGTGACTGGTCCAAGGTTCCCCGATGAGCTTCATGGCTGAGTGGGATTCGAACCCTGCTCTCTAATGTCCTAGTCCAACACTCTAACCACTATACCATGCTGGCTCCCTTCCAGGTACAGTCTATTCCCAGACCACCTAGCAAGAGGAGCTTATCAGCTACTACTTCTTGACCATGTCCTGGTTCTGTTTCCTTTCCTAAGCCATGGACCACATGCCCCACATAAATGAGTGGATACTTCTCCTCCTAAAAGCTTATGAAAAGCTCTTTTCAAACATCCCAAGCAAGGGGTGGCCATCCAGACGTTGTTGGACTCCAACTCCCATCAGCCCCAGCCTGCAAATCCAAGGTTAGTGACCCTTGGTGTTTTAGTCCAGCAACATCCAGTGAGCTACAGATTCTCTATCCCTGTCCTAGATAATTGTCATTCTGAAGGGAAATGACCTCATGCAGATATTTTTTCTGAGACATGTAATTCCTCCAGTTGCCAGGTACACATGTCTACACACACACACACACACACACACACTTCTTGCAACAAATGCTACCAGCAGCAAAGACTTAAAAGCTTTGTGACTTTACCCACCGTACTTATTCTTTCTGCCATCTGAGAAAGGACTCCATAAATCAACGGCCAACTACTGCCTTGTGACCCATCATACTGTACTGGCAGAACTGTGTTCCTGCCATCAGCATCTGTCCAATGAGGAAATACATAACGCGGAAAAGAGAAGAGAAGAGCAACTCTCTGCAGTTATTTAAGCGGCCAGGTTTACTGCCTCCCAATAGGAATGAGCAAAGAAAGGTGACGAAAGGCAGATTTGGAGCGGATGGGTTTTCACGTGCTTAGGCAGCTCTCCCATTTGCATTGCAAAGTATATAAATAATGCAAGAATGTGTTCACAAGACGGAAGGCTAAGCCGGGGCTTAGTGCACATGGCTGGACATCACGGGGGACAGCTTTGTAAAGAATTTGAGCTACAGTGGATAAAAGCAACAAACAAAAGTCCATGATGCAATGGGGTGGAAAATAGAGTCAAACGACTGAAATGCTATTATGTAAATGTATGCCGTTTCTTCACCTGGAACATAGTACATAGTTCCACTCATATACTCTCAAAAATGGCTGGATGGTTTGCACTCTTTTATCCTCACAGCCTAGCTATCGAATAGTCAAGTTTCATTAAATCAGAGAGCTGGAAGAGACCTTGGAGAGCACCTAGTCTACGGTAGCCAATGTAGTGCCCCCTCCAATGTTGCTGGACTACAACTCCCATCACACCTCACCTTTGGTGAGCCTCATGGGAGATGTAGTTTAACAATATCTGAAGGGCCCCATGTTGCCTACCCCTTTTCTACTGTGATCTGCTGAATGCAGGTTCTGCAATGCAGGAGGCAGCAACATACCTGAGAGAAGGCTATCCAGCATCTGCTTAAATGCTTCCAGAGAAGGTGAGCCCACCACTTCCTGGGACATGGCTGAGTGGGGATTTGAACCCTGGTCTCCCAGGTCCTAGTCTGACACCCTCACTACTACACCACATTTGCTGCTACTACTCCTGCCCATTGTGCTCTGACAACAATGAGCTGCATAAAAAAGACGAAGAGGGAAGTAGTCTTCCTCTAGGTCTGCCCCCGCCCCCCTTCTAAGTCTATCTTACTGCATAAAGCCAGCCAGAGCAGAGGCGGATTTATGGGAGTGCAACCGGTTTGCCTGCACTGGGCGCTGAGCCAAAAGGGCGCCACAGGGGGCGCTGCAGCAATAGCGAACAATGGAAGGCAAGAGGCAGGGAGCACTAGATTTTGGCATTGCACAGGGCACCGCTGTAAAGCCCAATATCTACCACTGGCAAGAGGAACAAGACTCTCCAAGTCCAGCAGACAGTTGCAGTTTGCAATCTTGCCCAGTTTCTCTCCCCTTCCCTCACCCTACCAGGCACAGCTCCGTTCCACTGTAGGTCACAAATTGTCTTGGACATGGCAAACTAAAAATGCTGCTGTCCTTATCCCCAGGAGCAATTCTGCATGCAAATATGGGGGCCCGCATATAGATACTGTGGAGTATTATCAGAACAGTAGCCCACAGCTTGCAATCCCGGTTAGACCGTTTTCCCAACGTGGAATACTGCACTTGTTTCCTTTCCTTAGTAGAATGCTAAGAAGCCCACCGGTTGTTATATGGAATGCTAAAACTACTTACTGTGACTGGAATTCACTCAGCAGCATCAAGTTAAACGTCTACAGTAATTTGGAAACAGCAATAAAAGGTTGTTTGCATTTGATTTTACTAGGTAGCCTAAGGCCTAGGTGGTTGAGTTAAAAGTGATGCTGCATTACAAAGCATCCATGGAGGCTGACCCTATGGAGGGAGAAAACTGCACCATTATTATTTTATAGTGCTCTGGATTGGCTCCAGGGCCTTTAAAGTTTGCATAGAAGGGTAAATTCTGCCACAGTAATTACTGTGATCCGGCAATTCTGCTAGGAGGCAGAGGCCTCCTTGGCCTGCTCATATTATCTCACTGAGCTGATTCTTTCCTCGAGGGATCACTAACCCAGCACCAGCAAGTAAAGACTCTAACCTGAAAGGTTGCTAACCTCACTAGTTCACAGTAGGAAGGGATGGATGTCTTCAAGCTCATTGAATTATTTGCAGAAGTATGCTTGGCTAATAATGCAGTTCACACATGGGAAGAGCTCAGTGGCAGAGAACATGTTTTGCATGCAGAAGTCCAAGATGCAAGCCCTGGAAACTTCAAATAGAGCTGGAAATGACTTTGGTAGGAAACCCTGGAGATCAGCTGCTGATCCACAACCAAGGGACCTCCAAATGTTGTTGGTCTCCAGCTGTCATCTGCACAAGCCAACACGGTCAATAATTAGGGGTGTTGGAAATCGTAGGCCAAAACATCTGGAGAGCACCAGGTTAGGAAAGTCTAGGGCTGAGCTAGGTAGATTAATGATTGGATGCCATATAAGGTGGCAACCTACATCTAGATACAAATACATAAAAGCATGTCTGGTAGAGCGGGGAAAGTCCTGACCCATGTTAAACTGGATTGAAATGCAGTTCCTCCTCGAAAAAGGATATTGCAGAGGTGCAGAAGAAGACAATCAAAATGATCAGGATGCTGATCATTTAGTTCAGAAAAAGGGTGAGGCATGATAGAGGTATGCATAGAATGATGCATAGTATGAAAACAAACAGAGATGAGTTTTTATTCATCTTTCATCATGCTAGAACTTCATCCAAGGAAGCTGAAGGGTAGAAAATTCAGGACCAACAAGAGGAAGCATTTCTTTGCACATAGTGCCTAGCTGATCAACGCATTTTTCTTCCACAAGAAGTGGCAATGGTTGTCCAGTGTAGACAGCTTTAAAGTGGGATTAGATAAATTCACATTACAGCTTGACCTCTGCATCTCTGCTCTGCAGTAGGTCCAACTGAGCTCCATGGGAGTCACTTCCAAGTACTGTAAGTGTGTATTTGATGGCAGCCTCTATCTCCTTGCAGGAGCCCTAGAAGCAGATACAGTGAGGATTAACTTTGCCAAGGGTAGCCAATGTAGAACCCACCAGATATTTCTGGACTACAACTCCTATCATCCTTGACCATCAGCCATGCTTGCTGGAGCTGATGGGAGTTGTAGTCAACAACATTTGGAGGGCATTACATTGGCTACCCCAGAATTATAAATTTAGTTCTTTAGCAATATGTCCGTATTCAGATGAGTAATCTTTACTCCTGTGAGTACATTCCTCACTACTTTTATTGGGACTGGTCATGTAAATAGGCTGGTTATAAATGAAAAGTCTTTAAAGCAGCCGGTACTTAGACGTGAAAGCTGGTGTAATATTTAAACACCCTTCTAGCCACTTGCAAGCGTGGATGAGATGGCTTAGCAGTTAAGGAAGTGTCCACATCTAATGGAACCATGCTAAAACTCAAAGTGCAAGCCCTTTTTATGCCAATTACAGTACCATATATTATATTTGCAATGCTGGTTACACTTCTGAGGAATAGCCAAGGCTTCGTTACACAATAACCACTCATGATGTATAAATAAAATGTTAACTGGTAAACATGCATTTGACCATTAGCATGGCAATCTTTTTGGTGTCCTGAATATTGTGTTATTCAAATACAGAATTATGTATTCTCTGAACACAGCCAAGGTAAAATACACACGGCCTTGTCTTAATGACACTGTACTCCCTAAAGAATAACGGCCAGAGATACATCAGCTCTCACTATGCCAAGGTTCTTCCTGGCTCTCTAAGCGCTAGCAATGTATTGCTGTCAGAAAGAGAAGTCAGAAACTGATAATTTAAGGGCTTGTGCTAGAAGGAACCAAAGTTAGTTTTCCTCTCATGGTGCCCTTCTCCAGTGCTATTTTTCTAGAAAAAGAGATGCTGGAACTGACAATGAACTCCTCCCTTGTTTTCTTATAACAACAATGGCGCCCACCTGAGAGGTGCCGGAACAGAGTTCCAGTGAGTTCCAGCTGAAACAAAAGCCCTGCCCTTCTCACAGATTCCATAATAACTTAGTAACTTACCTTTTTCCCTGCCTACATTTTGCTGAATTTAAATGTACTATAGGAAAACAACCGTTTGCTTAAGCAAGCAGGTGGCTTCTTATCCATTCCGCGCACCCCCCACAAAAAAACGTGAATCCACATCTGTCAGAATAAAAAGAGAGAGAGAGAGTGACTTCTTTCTGCCTTCACTTAGAAGACAGCAGCTTGTGAGAGGAAAGAGATAAAGAAGTGACATTGTCTATTACTCATCCTGAGTCCAGTTTCAATGAATTAATCATGAGAGACAGCTATTAAGATGTTTTTCTAACGGAGGTCGACTTCTTTTTAATTATCTGCTTCCCACTCACCTCATACAACACAAATAATAATAGGTTTCAAACATAAATGTTGGGGAGGGGGGATAAAAAAAAGTTCCCTAGTGTAACAAACATTATTTTCTTTTATTTCAGTTTATATGCAAGCACAACGTAGAAAGGGGGATTTAAAATGATAGCAATTGTTTCTGCCCCAGCATCAGCTTATGGTAATGAACAATAGGGGAGACAACTGTTGAAAGAGTCAGTGGGATGGTATTTATTTTCACTACAACGTGGTGCCTAAGCATTCAGAAGCTTGAAGTTCTCCATAGCTTTGAAGAGAATTGGGGCTAACTTTGAAATCGCACTACTGATTCTGCCCATTCCATCCCAGCAAGCAGTATCTTCTTAGCACAAAGTGCAGAGAGAAAATGAATGTAATTTGATGTCATTTTTCATTTGCAAGTGAAACGGGGATATGTTAATGTGGTGGACTTCTCTGAGCAGAGTATGCTAATTCACACCATTTATCTTCATGCCTGCTGCGTTATTTGCTTCTATTAAAGTATCCCCCCCACACACTTTCTCTCTATAGAGACTCAGGGTACAGCCAGACAGCTATTTTGAAAGTACACATCCAGCTCCTGCTGTTTACTTGTCCCAGGCCTCTGTTCCCTGTTGCTCTCCCATCTGCCTCGGCTTTTCCATACCATGGGCCACTGCCAGCATGGGACTGGGCAGTCTACGTAGCTGAAAAAGTCATAAAGTGTCGAGTAAACAAGATGCCCACAGTTTGAAAGTGCCTGCTAAGTTGGCGTCATGCAAGCACCCAAACCAAAGCTAGAAGCTGCCTTCTGAAGGTGCCCTGAGCAGCTAGGTTTAGAATTGCAGGTATGCCTACTTAACACTGTATAAGTGGAAGAACTGACTTAAAGCTTGAGATTATATAGAAGAGGGGTGGAGAACCTGTAGCCCTCCAGATATTAATGTATTCTCAAATTCCATCAGCCCTAGGCAGCATGGCCAGTGCTCAGGGAAGATCAGAACAGCAGTCCAAAAACAAGATGGACCAGACGTCCTCCATAGCTGAAATGGGAAGTATCAGAAGAAGAAGGAGGAGGAGGAGGAGGAGGAGGAGGAGGAGGAGGAGGAGGAGGCGGCTAGGTCCTAAAGCCCTGCTCAGTCACTTCTTCCTCCAGCCGTAGCTGAAACTGTTTCATTTCAGTCCAGCAAAGTATTATATGTGGGCTTCCTTCCATATGGCTGCACACCTTAAGATTCCCAGTGAAGGATTTATATTCTTGTGTGGCAAATATGTGAGGGGTGATTTCATACTATAAGGAGCAGGAATGTTCCTCAGAAGTAACCTAGAGGAATCACTTTGTTTTCCTTACAATACACACTGGGCCAATGCAACATCAGGGGCACTGTGGAGAAAACAAAATGGCAGCCACAAGGCAAAGGCCCTATTCAGGCATGGGACCCTTAGTAGCTGCCCCAGAGTGCCTGTACTGATGCTAGGCCTGCTCCAATAAGATAGGATTTAAAGAAAAAATTTGAATTTCAAGTTTCTGTCTTGCAATTAGAGAAGCATTCATAAATCACCAGTGGTTGTCCCACTCCTTGCATTTCTAGAGATTCAGCTTACTTATGACAACCAAGTGACATTACAGAATTAGTTACCATAACTGTGAAGATACAAGGGGTCCCAATCCTCACCCTAAGGTAGCATCTTCCATAGACAAACTCATATGAACCCTAAAGTGTTGGCCCACATTATTCAGATAAGAACAGGTCACAAGCCAATAAAAGAAAGCACAGTATGCCAGAGGAGCCTGTAGAAAAATAAATGACTGAGAAAAGAAAACTTAAATGAGTCAAAGAAGTATCGAGAAGAATGGCATAGGGTTTTGTGTTGCTTTGTTTTGTTTTTTATTTTACAGCAGCCTCCATTAACATTATGGGAATATTTAATGGAAGGCGGGAAACATCTATTTTCAACCAATATAAAATATCAACTTTAATTTTGGGTATTTTGAATGGATAGAGTCTGTGAACAGCCAAAGTAGAAGTCAGTCTTCACTATATGCCAAGCACATTTATCATTTCAGCAGTGTGTGTATCACAATACACCAAAGAAAATAATAATAAGCAGGTTGTTATTAGGAAGAGATTTGATTTCCCAGAAGATATCTAGGGAATTGGTGAGGAATGGTCCATTTTGTAAATATCACTAGCTTTCGAGAAGTTCAACAATACTCCGTGCAATGCATCGTGTGGGGGTGAGAAGGCTCTCTGACTCATGGTGCTGAGGATGATGTAAAGAGACCTATTAAAATAGCAGCATGTGCAAAGTAATATGGAGAGAACAAAAGAAGCAGTGAAGGTCACCTATTTCTTTGTTGATAATAACACAAAAGCCTAAAATGTCACCACTTGAGCTAGATTTCTCCACTACAAAGTTAAGTGTTCTCAACGTTCTATATATGCCATGCGTATCTCTTATAAACTTCTGGGTTCTGTATAATTAAAATCCCACACATCACAGTCTCCGCTTCAGTTTTCTCCCTACAATTATAAATCACAAATCCTGGCTATGAGGTGGGAAGAAAAGATCCTGCCCCTCTAGAATATATGTGTTTGTGCCTGTATTTATGTATGAGCTCTGGTGACAGAGAGTGTGACTTCTGATTTGTATGGTTATCCAAAATCTATAGACCTCCTGTGTCCAATGGGAGGAAAAATAGATGGCTGTGTACCCAAAGACTATGTGCACATGGGGTCCTTATTATGCGCTATGGATAGGTAAGCCTCGTTGAACAACCAGCAAATTTGTTCTAATGGACATGCATAGCTGCTGATTTAGTGGATCACAATTCTGTTTATCTTTTGGTAAGGTCTAGCACATAAAAAGTAGAGAAAGTGAGATTTAATAGTGCCACCTCGCTCGGGGTACCACATATTTACATCCAGACAGGTAACATCTCCAGTCCACCCAATCACAAAAGGGTCCTACAAGAGGGCATTGCTGGCTCACTCCATTCCTGAACAGTGCTAAGTAGTGCTTACTGCTTATGAACTAGATTAAGCAATTTTCCAAGATCCTCTCTGATTGAATGCTGAGTGCTTTGCGCATCCACTGCCCACCCTTTCTAGGAATCAACATAAGATCGGCAAGTTTGGGACATGCTTTGTCTTCAACCGTCTTGAGATTCCTGCCTGTGGCTCCGCATCATACTGCATGTGAGAAGGATGCTGTCCATTAAATTAGTGCTGAAAGCTCACTTAAAGTTATACAAGCCTTGGATCTTTTATTTCCAGGGAAACTTATTAATTTCCCTATTTCGTTATCTGAAGCCTTTACACAATATAACTGAAAATCAGACGCCTGAAGTTGACTGACTTGGTGCATTGCTTCAGACTTGTCTTACTGATGTTTCTAACCAGTTTCACTCTGTGTTATACTTTTGTAGGTAAAGGGTAAAGGGACCCCTGACCATTAGGTCCAGTCGTGACTGACTCTGGGGTTGCGGCGCTCATCTCGCTTTATTGGCTGAGGGAGCCAGCGTACAGCTTCCAGGTCATGTGGCCAGCATGACTAAGCCGCTTCTGGTGAACCAGAGCAGCGCACGGAAACACCATTTACCTTCCCGCTGGAGCGGTACCTATTTATCTACTTGCACTTTGATGTGCTTTCGAACTGCTAGGTTAGCAGGAGCAGGGACCGAGCAACGGGAGCTCACCCCATCATGGGGATTCGAACCATCAACCTTCTGATTGGCAAGTCCTAGGCTCTGTGGTTTAACCCACAGCGCCACCCGCGTCCCTTCATACTTTTGTAAGGGGAGGTTAAATCCAGAGACCATTGGGTTTGAGGTTACTTCCCTACTCATGAAGAATCTAAGGTACCTCCACCTTCAAAGCCAGCAAGATTTCAAGGTGGGCAACAGTGACTACATTTTAAAAAGGATGCATTTCTCCTGAATGTACGTCCCTATTCATCATACAATCTCAGAAGCATCTGATTCATCAGTGTTGTAGACAGAAGGCTCAACTTGATGGATTTTTTATCTGTTCCAGAAGGGACCTCCTTATAGTCTTATGACTTATTTTTATCTTCACTTGTCATGTGCTGGTACAATAATATGCCAGAGAATTTCTATATGAATCTGTGGCAATTCAGAAGTATCTCTATGATGGGGGAATGGGCAGCAGTCTCTGTATTTTCTGTTCCTTCCCACTTGGTCCTTCATACTGTGTCCTGGATTAATACAAACTTAATGTACTCTGACTTTAATATATGTTTATCATAATCAGCACCACAACACATTTATCTAGGCTCATGATAATAAAGCTGTATTAAATGGCCTCCAATCCAGCTTAACCAACCTGAAAATCAGGATATAAGAAAATATAGCATGCACTATATAAAACACCACAAAATTGTATCCAGTACTGTTCTCTAAGGAGTATGCAATTAAAAAAACCAAACCACCAGTTTGCAACTAAAACAGTGAAGTTATTTGCTTCATGTATTGCAACCAGAACATAACTGCAGACATCCTAAATGAATTTGGAGAGTAGAAGTGTCACAGCTGAGAATCTAACTTATTCAGCCATGGCACACAGTTAATTTTACTGAAAGATTAAAAATGAGCCATCTCCAAATACTGCAGGCACTGGACTGAAGCTGCAGGAGTCCAAGTAGCAAAATTTGGATAATATCTGACATGACACATATTATAATTTCAGAAGCTGTTGTTCTTTTCCTATAACATTGCCACTGAAATAGAAAATGATTCAAGTGTGTCCTTTACCATTGACACATCTGTTTCCCAGCAGACCAAAACAAGTTGAAAATTAATGAGTGAGTGAGACCTTCCTTCATCATTCATAATAATCCATCATGAAATGTAACTGAAATTATTATGGATTGGTTTCAGGGCCACTTGACTCAGGAGGTCTCCAGCTATACTCGAAAACAATGTTGTTTCATTGCTAAAAGAGAGTGTGGAAGGCAACTGAATGGTTCCTGATCGGAGTCAAAGACTCAAGCTTAACCAGCTTGCAAGTCAGGCTGTAAGAGGCCATCAGGTGCCCAGGGCACATTTGGAATTTTTCAGGAATGCTCTGGGTACTGGACACAAATACTCCCTGACTTCTGCTTATATAGCATTGCACTATGAGGACAGTGCTGATTGGTGGATTACTCATATCCACATGAGCTATACATCCCTGGCTGTAACATTCCTTGTGTATTCCTGGGGGGAAAGAAGGTCTACTGTAGATATTCTCACAGCTTTGAACTAAAAGCAACAGTGTGAGTTAAACTTTCACAGCTGTCGCAGCTAGTTTCAGCCTTTGATGCTCCCAGTTAGTGTATCGTTTCTCATAATTTACCAGCCATGTGACATTCTACTATTTCCTACTGAATAAATGTTGGATACACAAATTCGTATGAACTCCTACACTCAAGGATTACAAATAGCAAGCATGCTCTGAACACTATACGCAACATTCTTTGGGCTCCCCAGACAACTTGTTTATTTAGCGTTCATCCTGATTTGCTTGCACAAAGCTTACATGGCACTCAGACTATATCCGGTTTTTATTGAGCATTCATTCAGATTTGTTTACTTGGAGGTTACATGACAATTAGCAGGTGCTGTGACCTTCCAACAGTTTGACCTCACCCGCTAAGGCACAAGCCCCTATTGTCTCCCGAGACAGACAGCGACAGCAGGCTGGGCTCTGCATGCACTCAGACACATCCCTTTCTGTCTTCCATCTAGACAAGCCATGGGCAGAGTTCTAGGACACATTCCAGCCAGGCATGAGCACTCAAGGTGGGCGTGAAGCACAGCCAATGAGATGTGTGGCCAGCAGAAGGACTGTGTGTGGCTTGGGAAACTCCAAATGACCTGTTGCACTGCCTTCTGCTGAGTGCCATGTCAGTAGGTATCAAGCAAACTTGAAAGAATATCACTAAAATTCTCCCCCTCCAACCTAGTGCCTGGTGTAAAATGTGCATGCATTTTTGCTGAGTAAGGTAGAGCTTACTCTTACCCAGCTGTGTTGTCAAAATCCACACTCTTAATTAATGCACTTTGCTATTGTATGACTCCTAGGTAGTGTGTGTGTGTGTGTGTGTGTGTGTGTGTAGTCTTTCTCAAGTCAAGACATGCATGCAGTGCATGTTTGTGTCTGTGTTTAGGATGCGTGTTTTATGATGTGTGGCTTGGCCCATCATTCATTTGCAAGCAGATCTGAAAGCAAGTATCTGGAAAATCATCAGTAAAACTCGCCAGTGACAAATGCCCCAGGTTCCCTGGTACATGGTTGAAGCTGCAGCTGAATACCTGCCAGCAACATTTATGAGCACATTTTTCTGCACTCTTAGCATTCATGCAGTCAGTTTTCCTATTCATGGCTGTCACCAGGAAGCATCATATCTACCCTCATTACCCAGCATTGTGATTAAATCCCTCAATCAAAATAAAAAATGAGACTTCTATTTTGAAGGAGCTGAGGGTTGCAGTTTGATAGGTAGCTTGCTGAAAGTGCATGGCTCAGAATACATTGCGGAAAGGTATTTGCCGGCATGCAGAACTGTATTCTAAAGCTTTAAGGTGCTTGTTTGTGATTTATCATTTCTATAGCACTTCCAGCGAGCAAAATGCTTTACATATATATTTTCATTCCTCTTCACAACAGCCTTTTAAGCCAGCTTTGACTGAGAGGCATCTGCTTTTCCAAGGCTATCAGGTGAGCAGAAATATGAATCTGGGTCTTTCGTGTGTAAATCCAGCATTATCCTATCAACGGCTACTAGTTACAATGGCTATATTACCTCCTGTATCAATGGCAGGATTCAAGTTGCTGGGAATCATAAGGCAAGGCCATCTTATTTATAGGTGCTAGGGGTGCAGGGCACCCCGGCGCCGGGGTCTCAGGGGCACCAGGCTGAGAGTCCAGGCCCAAGAGTTGAGTCTGGGGAAGAGCCCACCCGTCAGTCAGAGCACCATGGCGGGCTCTTCTGCTGTGGGCAGCTCTGTGCCATGAGTTTGGGGGTGACCGAGCCAGCGAGATGCTGAGGCGGCCGGCCGGCGCCACCCTCCCATACACCTGGGACTGGGCAACCTGGCAGGGAGCGCTAGGCGGATCTTTGCACCCTGGCACCACATATGCTTAAGACAGCCCTGAGTCAAGGGAGCGCTGTTGTGCTCAGGTCCTGCTTTTGAGCTTCCCATGGGCATCTGGTTGGCTGCTGTGACCACAGAATGCTGGACTAGACAGGCCACTGGCCTGATCCAGCAGGACATTATCTGAAGCTCTGCACTCTGGTCCACACAAAAAAAATGTTCTATGGTTCTTGCCATTTCTCCTTACAACAGCCCTGTGTGTTAGGTTCTCCTGACAGATGGTAACATGCCCCAGTAAGCTAAATGCAATCAGTTTCCAAATGTACAAACCATTATATTCCTACAGGATTCTGGTATTAAGAGACGTCTTTCTTGTTTATGGCAAGAGTGTGCTATTCTAAAGATTAACATGCGGGGGAAGGCATTGCCTTTATTATGTTACTGTTGGAGAAACCCTGTATAATATATAACATAACAATAGTATCTGTTCTGCTGTAGCTTTAAATTCAAAGGTTGGCATGGCAACAGATATTCCCACATTGTTGCATCTCCCTTGTGCTGCCATTTTGTTCAGGATCCCTGGTGGGTTCAGGATTAACTGCCTCCACTATTTCATTTTGAATAACTAAATCAGGGTTTTTTGGGGGGGAGCTATAGCATGAAATGCACAGCTGAAGCGTGGTACGAGCCGTACACTTTTTGTTTTGTAGCTTCACTGCAGTTTTAAAGTATGCCTTTATGCAACCTGCATAGTCCCAAGCTCAACATGATGGGATGTCAAATGCCAGTGAACTGGAATTCTGTTTGGAATTGGAGCTGGCTGAACCACATACAGTGGTACCTCAGGATGCGAACGGGATCCGTTCTGGAGCCCCGTTCGCATCCTGAACAGAACATAAGACGTGACGGTGCGTCTGCGTGTGTGCAGGTCGCATTTTGCCGCTTCCGCGCATGCACGTAACATCATTTTGAGCGGCTGCACATGCGCGAGCGGCGAAACCCGGAAGTAACGCACTCTGTTACTTCCAGGTTGCTGCGGAGTGCAACCCGAAAGCCCTCAACTTGAAGCACATTCAACCCGAGGTATGGTTGTATGCACCTCTGGCTTGACGTTTGCCTATTGTCTGCAAACACCTCACAATTTTCCAAAACTTGTCTATTATTCAGACATCTAACTTTCAAAGGAGGAAAACACAGCTTCTCTTGCCCTTCCATAGCACCACATTGCAATATATGTATTGCATACTCTAATGAAGCAAATACTTTACAAGTATATGTTGTTTCATGTTAATTTTGAAATTTAAAACTAATGATAATAACAGCAACAACTTTTCTTATCTAAAGGTAAAGGACCCCTGACAGTGTAGTCCAGTCATGAACGACTCTGGGGTTGCGGTGCTCATCTCGCTTTACTGGTTGAGGGAGCCAACATTTGTCCACAGACAGTTTTTCCGGGTCATATGGCCAGCATGACTAACATGCTTCTGACGAAACCAGAGCAGCGCACGGAAACACCGTTTACCTTCCTGCCGGAGCAGTACCTATTTATCTACTTGCACTTTGACGTGCTTTTGAACTGCTAGGTTGGCAGGAGCTAGAACCAAACAACAGGAGTTCACCCCGTCGTGGGGATTCGAACCTCTGACCTTCCGATCGGCAAGCCCTATGCTCAGTGGTTTAGACCACAGCACCACCTGCGTTCACCTAGCTTTCACCGAAAGGTCTCATATAAAAACTTACCATGGATAGCAAAACAAATAATTTGACAGAGACCAAGCTGCAGCAGAATGGAAGCAGCACTGATTGTGATGAATACTGATCAGAACAGAAATTACTGCCTTCTTACATCCTTCATTAGAAATATATATGCTATCAGGGCAGGATTGGGCACTAAGCAGAATAATCAGAAAGACCCCCAAATGCAGCAAGGCTGGCTTACCACATTGCGATGTAAGTGAAGAAGTACGCATTATAAATTTAAATTCCCCAGAAAACCATGAAGTCCAGAGTCGCAAATGACCGACTCCTGTATCTGCCCCCCAGTATACCAGCTCTATAAGCAAGTACATCGACTTTGACTAGAAAACCATCATCAGTTACCTTGATTTGGCAAACAAAACAAGGGCAGAGTCATCACTGCAGTTAAATTGATCAGATTTGCCGACCATTTCAACAAGCCCATATTTGAAGGAGCAAGCTAGTAAGAGACTGAACAGATACATCCTTAGTGCACTAAAGCTGCTGAGGTGTGTTTGTTATTTCCTTATTGCTATTCAAGCGACTGCATAATGATTACTTTCCTGAAAACTTACTAAATAAGTAAGCACAAGTTGTTGCTAGGTAACACAAAGCTACAGCAGCATCACTGCCTGGTTCAGGCAGAATGTACTATTTGACAGAGAGGGGGGAGCTAGAAAATGTCTTTTACATATCTTTTCTTTTCTTTTGCATGTTTATTAATCGCTACTGAGTCGTTTTGAAACTGAAACTCCTCCCTCATTTTGGGGTTTATGTTGCCCCACCCTCCTCTTTTTCCTCTCCACTGTTAACAAATATTTATGCTTTGTTCCCTGTGTGTCTCACCTCAAAGTTGAGGGACCCCACCACAGCCTTCCTTCATGAAGGGATGAAATGAAAAAATACTGACACTCCCATCCCTTTCTATTTGTAGAGGAGGAGGGTGGTCCTCACTCAAGTATCTTTCTGGTTGCTCATATAGACTATCTTGACAACAGTCCTGGCTAACCGCAACAACACAATAGGTAGAAGTTGCAAACTGGCAGGATAAAGTTAGAGGTTTGATGTTACAGCCAGGAAGCAAAAGAATATTATACAGTATAATAAAGTCTTATGTATTTTTCTCTCTTCATCAGATTTATATTATTTGATACCATTTTTAATTATAATTATTATTTCCTGTGCTGTGGTTTTCACATTAAGGGCACATTAATAGATATTTTAAACAAACAAACAATGTTGCTATATCTTTAATCAGTGCAGATGTGCAATGTGTTTTTCTTCATATGCAGTGTTAACATGGAGAAAAATTCTTACCATAGAGTATACTGTGGGCATAATTCAGCACAGTTTTCACTTGTTTAAGCTCATTCACTTCGTTGGCCTTGCTATGCTTGTTTACTCAGAAGCAAGTCCCAGTGTAGCCAGTGGGGTTTACTCAGTAAGTGTGTTTAGAACTGCAACCACAAGCCTGCCTTCCTCTTTATTAGACTGTGACTAAAATGTACTTCAGAAACATTAATACTTTGTGATATAGTGGTTGGTATGATGAACTAGGACAAGGTAGATGAGAGTTCAAATCTTCTCTGCCCTGAGGTTCGCTGTGTGGCCTCCAGCCAGTCACTGTCTCTCAACCTAACCTATTTCACATGGTTGGTGTGAGCATAAAGCAGGTTATCCCATTTTTAATATATATTTATATCCCACCTTTCCTCAGAGGAGCTCAAGGTGGCATGTATGGCTTTTCTCTGCCACAGTTTATCCTCATAACAACCCTGTGAGGTAGGTTAAGGCTGAAGGAAAGAAACTGTCCGAGTATCCCTCATCCCCAAGGTCATCATATTCAGGTACGCCACTCTGAGCTCTTTTGAGGAAGGGGAGGCAAAACATGTGATTTACTTTAAACATGCATTTTTTTGTGCTCTGGAAATGTACCATTGATGTTCACGCCCTGCACTGGTTGGTTTATATGGAGTCAGTATTACCACCCATTTTCCCCCCTTGTCCACCAACTGTTTGCTTCCATTAGAGTCGTTTCTTGTAGACCTTTTGGCCAGTTGTTCCAACTGATCTCTTTCCCCTTAGAGGTGCCTGGATTCAGAAACAAACTCAGAACAACACGATGGCAAGTCATGATGCTGTAGCTGCATGAGTCAACTGCTTTTCAATGGCTGGAGGAGATGTGTCAAATAACTCCCCCCCCCCTTGATTTGGAAATACTTGCTTCAATGAGATGTGAGAAACTTTGTTTTAGTTAGTATAGGGTACTCTAGAGGGGGAAAGCTTAATCAACTTCCTTTTGATACTTACTGTAAAGGTAAAGGTAACGGTAAAGGGACCCCTGACCATTAGGTCCAGTCGTGACCGACTCTGGGGTTGCGGCGCTCATCTCGCTTTATTGGCTGAGGGAGCCGACGTACAGCTTCCGGGTCATGTGGCCAGCATGACTAAGCCGTTTCTGGCAAACCAGAGCAGCACACAGAAACGCTGTTTACCTTCCCGCCGGAGCGGTACCTATTTATCTACTTGCACTTTGATGTGCTTTTGAACTGCTAGGTTGGCAGGAGCTGGGACCGAGAAACGGGAGCTCACCCCGTTGCGGGGATTCGAACCGCCAACCTTCTGATCAGCAAGTCCTAGGCTCTGTGGTTTAACCCACAGCACCACCCGCGTCTGGGATATAATTTCAATTTCCTACAATGTACAATAAAGAACAACGTTGGAAATTAACTCCAAATAGTTCACCCCACTGGCATTGCTTACTCCAGAACTGACAAATGCCCCCTATTGGGGCACACAGAGACTTTTCTTCCAAATGTCATTTTCTCAGGCCAATGATCTCCATAGCTGCAAAATAATCTCTTTGCTATGTCTTGAAGAATTTCTTTTGTAGCCATGACATTATTGGATGGTTATCTTCCTAAGTGTCAGAAAAGGCCAAGCGTCAAGGGGGCTTACCAGTAAAGGCAGTTATATCCCTTCATACCTTCGGGTGCATTTCAAGCAAGTCAGATGTTCAAGCAGCAAATTTGCTTTGACTTGTAATCTTCTTCACATTTGGGGGCTGAAAATTAAATTGTGCTCCTTTAAGGTACTGAATGCTACAGAGTTGCTTCTGCCTTCCTGTTAGGAGCCTGACGTGTTTTGAAGGCAAATTTAAATAAATGAAAACTAGAAATACTATTAAACCATTCTATTAAAGATCTTGCTCCTTTGAGTGGCAGAAATGTCTTTCTATTCATCTTGGGCTTCCTACACATGCTGCCAGAAATGTTTCCTTTGCGCACGTGATGGGTGATTTCATGCATTTGGAATATATATCTTTTATTGTGTGATATGCAAGTCTGCATAAGGCAGCACTGAGAGGGACTGAGAGTTGGGCATAAGGTAGTTCTGCTTACCAGACTGCCATTAAAGTTATCAGATTTCAAAATGGGACACAATCTGGAAAGGGTAGCTATATCATTTATTTATTAAATTTATACCATGCCTCTTATAAAAGAGTCTCAAAAACAGCTGGGCATTTGTGACTGTTTACTCAAAAAGAGGGAGAAGGGTTCAGCACATTCCTCATCTCACATTTGCCATGGTGCTCAGAACACACCACAGACCAAAGAGTGCTGCTCCTGTCCACAAGCAGAAGTCAACAAAAAGCTACCATAATCCCCTTTAGCCATCAACGGTTAATATTGTTTCTTAACTGAATTACCAAACACTTCAGAAGCTGTGCTGACAACTCCTCTTCCATAATACAGTGGTACATTCTCACATTCCATGTGCTATGTTAAGGAAACAGGTTGGAATGTGAGTTCGTTTTTTGCTGCTCTCCCAATTGCAACCATGTGGAATACCATGCAGATCCTCCAATGCATGGACTTTATTGCACCTGATTTTTTGTCCTCTTTTATTATATTCAATACTTTCTTAGTTGGCTGCAGGAAGGTTGCATTTCATAATAGAAAGCATCCAAACATATTTTCCTTTATAGATTCCCTGATCTATACAGTTTGCATCTGGGAAAAAATGAACTCAGTTTTTGCAAGCAGACTGAAAGAAAAGCTGGAACAGAATGCCAATGTTAATAAATCATCTCAAAGGCCTTTCTAGAACCATTCTGGTATAGTTCCTGGCATTATTTATTATTATTGGCTGTTTGCTTGTGTCACTAATCAGGCAAACGTTCACCTTTGTTTCGCTCCTTTCTTTTATGTATAAAGGTTATAATATTCATAATTAAACTGGAAAGTTCATTCAGAGTAACCTAATTTAGAAATAAACATTACTTTAAAAAATACAGTGTCTTTATAAGTTAGGGAATTGTTCTGGGGGGATGCTTATAACAAACTAATTATAGTGCCTTTGTTTTCATCTGTAAGAGGATTTGCATGCATAACAGAAATAATTGAGCAGTTTATTAAAACGAGTTGTGGAGGAAATGCTTCATCTATTCTATTCTATTCTAGATTTATATTCATATTATAATAATTTACCTCTCAGCTGCACATTTTTTTGTTTGCATTGTCAATTCACATATAGGTGAAGTCTCTCAAAAAGGAATATATAATAGCAGGATTTGTGAGCTCAGAATGTGAGACTTCCATACAAGGTTTTTGAATGGTAAAAAGTATAAAATTTTCATACCTGGAAAGTGGAGTTACACAGGATATGCAGAGCCACTTTCCTTTGCTACTAATGGTAGTGAAAATTAAGGGCACTTAGTAGATTAAGTAAAATGTTGGCATGAATCTGACTTGCATACTAGACAGGACCTTTGTATTACTATAAAAGCATTTGCATACCCAAGACAGATACATCAGAAGCCACCATTGTTCTAGTATAATTTACAATCCCTTAATATTCATGTTTTTTATTATTTTCTTTTTTAAAAAATAACCCTTAATACAGTAAAATTATAACTACAAAAAATACAAATCGAATAAGTAGAATACAGAGTCCTCTCTTTAAAGTAATTCTTAGCTCTTACAACCCACCTGGAATCTTTCCTTTCTCCTCCCAGCCTCTCACCCTGGGAGAGGGCCATTCCCTGACTCTCACCCAGGTTCCTCCATCAACCATCTACCATCTCCATAAGTATACAATCTCTGGACCTTAATAAAGGCCCCATACATAGAACTCCAAAGAAGGAAGAAGAAGAAGAAAAAGAAAGAGGAGAAAAACGAAAAAAATAAAGGGACAATAAAAAGAAAGAAGGGAGAGAGAGAGAGAAGATAAGAGCAAAAACGAAAGAAAAAGATACAAAGAGAAAACTTCTGATTTTCCATTTACTGGTTACATAAAAAAAGAAAAAAGGTATTATTTAAGACATTCAGTCCATGCTAACATCCATCTTCTCCACCTTCTATTAAACAGTATTTCTTTTAAGTCAAGGTGTCTCAGAATCAATCATTTCTTTATACCCACAAAAACTCCAAGATGGGTTCCCTAATTGTTATTATTATTGATAAATGTCAATAACTTTATCTCCATTAATTCCCACCAACATTACTCCATATTGAATGATAATAAATTATTCTGCCCATTTCCATTTTAAAGTCTCTCCACTGTGATCACATATTGGGACGATATTCTTTTCTTTTTCTTTTTCTTATTACATATCCTTTAGTTCAGCAGGAAGTTGCAAGATGTGCACTGGCGGGAAATAAAGTGTTTCCAAAAACTCAAATACCCAAAGTGTATTGAAAGTAGGATCATGTATGAATGCACTGATAGCATCATGAGCACAAATCATCATTAATGCACATTTAAAAGGACATCTAGAAGGGGGCTAATTTTTATATTTAAAGCATGTTCTGCCAAAACCAGAAAGCATGAAATAAAAATAGTGGTGAAAGTATTCAGCTGTTCTCATGTGTGTCTTGTAAACCTAGTAAAGTATTTTCCTTTAATGAGCTTTTGCACAGTTCAGCGGACACCAGGGACTATTAGACTCTTTTTGTGTGAGTGCAACGTGAGCAAACAAAACTTGCAGTTCCATAGTAACAGTATCTGAATAATTTAAATAGAGCAACTTAAAAAACAGTAATTTACTGAGGCATATTTTGCACAACTGTGACAGGCCTATGTTAAAGCTAGTATCAAAGATAGCTGTTGCCTGATGGTACAATGGGCTAAAGATTTTGGATATAATATTCAGTAAGAATCTTGGGAAAGGTTGTGGAAGGAAGGTATTAGTTTTACTGCATGCAGTGAACTTAAAGAAAATGTTATGAAAACGATATATAGATGGTATTTAACACCAGATAAACGGGCTAAAATGTAGAAGATAAGAACTAGTGAGTATTGGAAATGTAAAGAAAGGGAAGGTATCCTCTACCACATGTGGTGGACCCTTAAAGAGGTAAAGGCTTTCTGGGAAATGGTGTATAATGAGTTAAAGAAAATGTTTAAAAACACTTTTGTTGAAAAACTAGAAGCCTTTTTACTGGGTATAGTCTGTGAAAAGATACCAAGGGAAGATAAAAAACTGTTTATGTACGCAACAACTGAGGCAAGAATTCTTTTAGCCCAAAAATGGAAACAACAAGAGAAGAGTGGCAGATGAAGATGATGGACTTTGCAGAACTGGTGAAGCTGACAGGAAAAATCCGAAACCAGCATGATCAAGTATTCCAAAAGGACTGGAGTAAATTTCTACAATATCTTAAAGATTAGTGTAAGCAATTAACATCACTAGCAGGGTTGATTGAAGACTTGTAATGAGAAATTTTCTACCTTTCTATATTTATTTAAATTTTGAGTCATTTTGTAATGAGTGTAATTAGAATTGGAAAATGTACAAAATGCAATGATATAAAGGTTAATTTTGAAAACTACGAGGCGGAAGGGAAGGAAGTTGATAGGCTCTAAAGAGCCAGGGTAGTAAAGTGGATAATGATGATGTGAATGTATATTAGGTAAAGGTAAAGGTAAAAGGACCCCTGGTCGTTAGGTCCAGTCGTGACCGGCTCTGGGGTTGCGGCGCTCATCTTGCTTTACTGGCTGAGGGAGCCGGCGTACAGCTTCTGGGTCATGTGGCCAGCATGACTAAGCCGCTTCTGGCGAACCAGAGCAGCACATGGAAACGCCATTTACCTTCCCACCAGAGTGGTACCTATTTATCTACTTGCACTTCATGCTTCCGAACTGCTAGGTTGGCAGGAGCAGGGACTGAGCAACGGGAGCTCATCCAAGAGGCGTTCTCAGTTATACATATCATCAGCATCAGGGCCAGCTCAATACATTTTCACACCTGAGGCAGACCCCAGAATGACACCTCCCACCCTGCCATGGAAGAAAATGTGAGCAACAAGGAGGGAAGAAAGATTGACATCAGCATCTGCCCCCCATGTGGATCCTGCCGCCTGAGCCATTCACCTGACCTTGCCTCGTGGGTGGGCTGGCCCTGTTCAGCATATATCCTTTGGGAATTCCTTTTAAATTAACATAACAGTAATAACATTGAGGTGGGGGGTATTAGGTGACAGCTGGTGCACTGGTAGCAAGTAATAAAGGTGAATGAGGAGAATCCAGTCTCAACAGCAGAGACCAATTAATACCAGTTCTGTATCATAGACCCCAATTAAGTCTGTGGTGACAGCAAAGGTAGCTTTATAAAGCTGCACTTCTAAACTCACTTCCTAGGGAGCAAGTCCTATTGCTACATTTGCTACCCCGGTTTAAAGGGACGCAAGGTAACTCAGATGGGCATCTAAATACTACTGTATTGCATCATTTTCAATATACTGCAGTTTTAGATGTTCATCTCTGAGTTTGCATTTGGGGTGTGTGATATAGATAGAAAACAGCTGTTTGTGCATCCAATTTGCATCAACAAAAACTGCAAACGTTTCATATGTTTGCATATAATAAGTGAAGCCGATACTAGAACTTGCCTGTATATTTAATGTACATGTTAAACTTTAAAACAAAGAAACAAAACAGAACATATCCTTTGTAAAAAGTCCTTTATTTAAAATACATACTTTGTTGTATGAGCAATGTGTTCCACAAACAACAATAAAGCAGCATAATTCTATTGTTGGTTTAGTGTCACCAAAAATCAGTGGAGATTAAGGTGATTTAAGCATAATTTGATCTGATTCAAGTTATTTTAGGACTCGGTTTTTGACCAAGCAGCAAAATGCAGTAGCTGTGCTTTCTGGAAGGGCTAATAATGGGAATGATCAATAGAACCGAAAGGATGCTATCATCTCCTTATGTCAGTTGTATCTCTTGGTATACATTGGGGGTGGGAGAAAAGGAAGAAGCACAAAGAAAAGCAGAAGCAAGGATTCAGGGTCACATCTTGGCCTGTTTTCAGATTGCCACTCTGATCTGAAAAACCTTATCATGCCATGCCTCAACTGATGATTTCTTAATAGATGGCTGTATTATGGTGATTATTATTTATTATTTCCCATTTATAACCTACCCCTTCCTGTCCAAAGGGAGCCCAGGGCAACTCGCAATAACAAAATTACATGAGAACAGTATGAAACAGCACTATAACGTAAATAAGCAGTGTATATGAATTGCAATACATACAGATTGCCTGTATTGCCAGATTCTCTCTCTCTCTCTCTCTCTCTCTCTCTCTCTCTCTCACACACACACACACACACACACACACACACACACACACACCGTATTACCACATTTTGATGAAAATAGGGAGTATTTCTTACCTTGAGACTCTCAAATGAGTTCTCTTGTGTCATTTGAATGCCTGCATTAACGAAATGGACTTAAAGCTGATGATGAATTAATGAATGAACACAAAGAAATGTAGAGGAGACAGATCGGGTGAGAAGCAGTGGCACTTTGGGTTTCAGGCTGATTTTTAAGAATAAGGGATATTGTTAAAATGTCAAAGCTGACTCACTGTATGAGGAACCATACTGAAGAACAACTGGATAGAGAAATGAATACGCTTTGTAATGTTTTGGAATAATAAGTTCCGAGACAGTGTTCATCTTCAAGTATTTTTCTTGGTGTTGTGAATCACCCTTTATATGTTTGCTCTGTAGCAGTTCTTTAATTTTCCTAAGAAAACAAACAACCAACCAACAAACATGACAATCTTATCCACATTTCCCTGGGACTAAGTCCCACTGACTTAAAAGGATTTGCTTCTGAGTAGACATGCATAGGTGTGCACTGTAAAAACAATTGACATACCAATTTAAGGAAACCACAAATCCCACCCTAAGAAGCACATGCAATGCTATGTCTGTGGACTCAAAAGCAGATCCCACTGAAATGAGGTTTCCTCCAAAGGAACTGAGTATTGCAGGAGTGAGAAACCTGCCGTCTTCCAGATGTTGATGGGCTGCCAATTCCCATCTACTGGGTGGGACTAGTTAGATGTTATGACTCCAGCAATGGGAGGGTTGTGGAGGCTCCCCGCTGCTGATGTGTAAGGGTGCAACATCCCTATAATTTCATGGAGGCTTGCCAAAAGCGTGATCCCGTATAAATGAAATCTCTACATGTTTCCTTTATGTTCCACTTATGAGATTCCCTTTTAGCCCTGAAATAATGGAGCTCTCCACGATGTCACTTTCCCACCTCCTCTTTCTGGGAATAGCACATATAATACATAAATACTTGAAAGGCAAATCAATACAGCATAACCTTATTATGGAAGACTCCTTCTCTCACACATTTTAAATAGGCTGTCAAAAGCGCGGGCCTAGAGATTCTTTCCTGAATACCAATGAAAAGCTGTACGTGAGCTATATGTATTTTAAGGATTTTTATTTTTTTTATGTATTAAAAAGAAAAGGTAATAAAGTACTGGTAGCAGCCCTGATCCCCACCCCTCTTTTATTAGGAATGCATTTGTGGATTTCATTAGTGGCATCAAATATTTTGTCTGCGTCTTTTGGGCTTTAATTATTTCAGTACTCAAGCAAAATCAAATAATCGTTCACCAGAACAATCATTGTGCTGCAGAGTGGCAGTGTTTTCGATGGTAATGTTTTCTTTGCCTTTTCTTTGCCATTATCCTTGAGTATAATTGTTTTGATCGCAGGACTGCACTCGTTTGATTGATGGAAATAGGGCTGCTGCTGCTGTTCTTTCTTTTGCATGAAAAAGAAAATCGTCTGCTCCAACCAGAAAGTTTGCAACTGAACGGACTGAGGTAGTGGTGGCAAGGGTAGAAATGAAGGAGCCGCTGTAAATCAACACAAAAGAGAACACAGGTTGATAAAGGCTAAAATAGCTTTATTAATTATATTACTGTAAGGAAAAATGCAAATGCATGATAATTAGTATGTACTGACCTCCCAATCATCACAGTGCCTTTTGCAATGCAATGAGTGCATTAGCACTCACTGCCAGAATACAGGAATGGAGCAGCTTATTTGTTACTAAGTATAAATATTGGCTGTGGATAAGTAGATAACCTAGAACAGAATTAGTCAACATGGCACCCTATGGATGTTCTTGGATGACAACCTCCGTCACACCTGACCATTGGATTGCAGCAAGCTAGGGCTGATGGGAACTGGAGCCCAACAACTTGTGGAGGACACCCAACCGGGTGCTTCCATTCAACCTCTTTATTGAGCATTCATCCTGATTTGTTTTCAGGGAGGCACTGGCCATTTAATGGGCATTCATTATGATTTGTTGGCTGGGAAACTGGATGGTGTTGCATCAAAGAAAGAGTTCTCCCATACTCTCCAATGCACTTTCCCATCACTTTCCTTTCAGCAAATAGTCCAGTCTTTTAAGGAAGAGGATGTGTTGCGCAATATCGCCCTATCAGCTATAACTGCAGTATAATCTGAATTTGCCAATATGATTGAATCCCATCCAACACATGTGCCAGTCTGGAAGTGCTTATTTGGCTACCCCTGGGACAGAGAGGCACTTCTTTCTCTTTCTCCCTCTCTTCCTCCATGAAAACTGGGTATTTGGGGAAGGCATTGCTGCACCCTTTGATTCCGGGATTCAGGCTGACTTTGAATAGGCTCCCTATTGTTCTCTCTGCCTAGCCTATGATACAGAACTAGTGTTAAGGTAAGGGGGGCATGTACAAGGCCCTGAGCTCTGTGGGAGAAACAAACGAAATTAATCATAGGAAAAATGTCTCATTTGGGGACTGTTATGTTTAAGACTTAGGTGCTGTGTGGAGGAAAAAGTTGGGTTAGGTTGTTGTAGTTATAAATGCTGGTGGTAGTTATAAATACTGTATTTTCTAAAGCTAACCTCGGTTTTGGGGGGAGGGTCAGTAACAAGAGTGTGTGTAATGCTTTGCTATATATTTGATGTGATTGATCGTACTACTTAGTTTGTTTCATGTATACTCCTCCAGTGAGGAGCCAGTGGGCTGAAAATGAATTGGGATTTATTCTAAATATATTATGATCTGCATTGTGTTGAATTTTGCTATGTGTGGTGCTGTGGAATTAGGGGGAGGGGGGCTTCCCATTTGCCATATGTTTCATCAAGCAAAATCAAAAGTCAAATGACCCTGTTAAGAGAGGTGCTTCCAAAGCCATCTCCTTAATTTTTTTTCCCACTCAGTCTCTAACTGTTTAAAATAATGCAGAAATTCAAGCTATTTAATTACACTTGGGAAAGCATTCAATAATATCAATTATCCTAAAGACGTGCCTCAGAACTACTCAGGTGTCACTGTAGATTTAAAAGGTCTTATTTCTGATCGGCCTGAAATCCTCCAGCTGTGAAGATGTGCTAACTAGATAATAGATATGCTACACCGAACTGAACACATCAGGAAAATAAATCTAACTCGTCAGCAAACAGTATCCGAAGATTTGCTAGGGCTTCGCAAGGTGCCCACTCCTGTTCAGTAGATTTATACACCTTATGAGATCAATAGGACCGTGAAGAACGACTTACTACCGAAAGGGGGGGGGTCCTGCATATTTGACCCATCGAGTCATATTATCTGCAAGCCAACCTTTTCCTCAAGGTGCCACTTTCTATTAGTTTCAGAGCACCAAATGCCCAGTGATCACTTGCTGAAAGCATATTGCCTTCACTTAGGACGCCGTAAACGTGAATTTTCAATTAGCCACACTTCATTCGGCAACATAGATAATTCACTTCCTTTAGATCGCTGAGTAACTGACCTTCACTGAACAGGTTAAAGGGAGAAATAATGCAGACTTTATCGGCTAATATATGGGTGGCTTCTTCAGCGGTTTTCAAGTTTTCTGCCCTCAGAGAATACTCTCAAAATTGACTCCTCTGCCTAGCAACACTGTGCCTTCCATGTGAGCTGCAGAGGATTCTGAGACATGCTATAAGGCACATGGTTCATGTGGGTCACCAGCCATGCCTATCAGTCTACACCTTTGCCATGTATGGCCTACAGCTCAATAGATGTTACATCTTGCCATTCCACCGGTGCAAGAAACTTCTGCTTGCGGAACAGACCTTCCTCCTCCTGTCCTCTCCCTTGCAGCCCCCACCCACAAACCCTCAAAATCTGTTCTGACCCCAAAATAATGACAGATATGACAATAAATGTGTGACTGGCCGGATACATATTATACTGTTCTTGAAGATCTGCATTTGATCCCAGTTTGCTACCAGTTCCAATTCATGATGTTAACAGTGACATATCAAACCTAAATGGCTTGGGCCCAAAATATCAAAAAGTACATTCTCCCATGTTGACATTTCTAGGTGCTAAGATCAGCATGGGAGGCCCTGCTGATAGTGTCACCACTCTCTCTGGCTTGCGGGGCAGCTGTGTGTAAGAGGGCCTTTATTGTGATGGCTCCAGATTGTGGAATGATCTCCTCCTATAACACACTTCTTTACCCAGGCCTTTGGTTGGGTGTATATATGTCCTCCTCCTGTATTGCTGTGCTGTGTAGTTATTTTTTATAGTGGTTGTTTTTCTGGTTTTATTTTATTATTTTAATGTACACTGTACTTGTTTTAATTGTGACCCATTCTCACATCGTTTGAAACGCAGGCTATAAGTACAAACAAATTCATCTCTTTAAGGAGTCTCAAAGCGGCTAACATTCTCCTTTCCCTTCCTCCCCCACAACAAACACTCTGTGAGGTGAGTGGGGCTGAGAGACTTCAAAGAAGTGTGACTAGCCCAAGGTCACCCAGCAGCTGCATGTGGAGGAGCGGAGACGCGAACCCGGTTCCCCAGATTACGAATCTACCGCTCTTAACCACTGCACCACACTGGCTCTCCAAATTCATCTCTTGTTGCCATTATTTGCTTCAGCCTCTAAGGCACCCTTCCTGCAGAAGTTATTCCATTGAGCTCTCTGAGGATCAACCGTCAACATGGTTGTGAAATATGCATCTGCATGTGAATGCCAAGTGCAATTAAAGACTCCGAAATAAAAAAGTACTTTTAGTTTTAGCCTTTTTTTAACCCAGTGCACCATTATATTAAGAAGTTCATTTTTAACTCTCTGGGGTTGGCAATTGTCATCTGTCATTTATCTTTTCTGAAATGACACTTGTTTAAATTAGTTATACTTAGCAGAAACTGCAAGGAATATGGATATCTTTGAGTTTCTGGATTGAAGCAGTTGCTCTTGGGAAGCCCGCAATCCCTTTATAACCTTCTGCACCTTGTGCTTATAATCCTTGTTTTGTCTTCATTGATTTATTAATGCTCTTCTCACTCATAAGCATAGCATCTATCTGTGGTTTGCAGAGGGATAAATTAATTCTACTTTATTGGTCACTTGCGGCTTACACAGGCTTTTAAGAGCACTTCATAATGTTCAACACAAGATGAATAAAGAGGATCTATACTAATTGTATTTATTTCAACTCACTCCACCAGACTATATTTCAGTTTATATCCAGTGCTTTGTTCTGTGTTCTACATTTAGCTCAGATTCAGTGCGCTCTCAAATGCTGATTATTAAGATCCCTTGAAGAAAAATAATAACTCTTACACGAGGAATGGGGATCATGTATCCCTCCTGGGGTTTCTGAGTCCCAGTCAGCATGGCCAATGGTCAGCGATGACGGGAATTATATTCCAGCAACACCTGAAAGGCCAGAGCTCCCTCAGCCCTGTCCTACACAACACAAACTATCCTCAGCCCAAAAGTGCATTGCAGTCCTAACTTTGTGATGGGCAGAAATAAGTAAGTGACTGGGGTGGGGAACCCTGTGAAGTTCTGATCTGGAAAATTCAGGGACGAAGCCAACTACAGACCTGCCAACTGGCCCATTTTAAGCGGGACATCCCAGATCACAGAAGCCAATCCCAGCTTCAATCCTGGAATGTCCCATTTTTTGGTCTGGCGCTGTCCAATTTCTGGCCACCAGCCTCTTGGCCAATTTCTCCATGTAGTCTCTTGCTTGGATTAACTCCACCCACCAAGGCAGTCAGTTCTGTGATCACTCCTTTGAAATGTCCAAAGTTGACTCTAGTTTCACAACAGAAGCATCACACAATAGGGCTTGGTTTTCCAGTCATGTCTAGGCAGAGTTGTAGAGTGAGCTGGAATCCCACATCTGTAGGCTCTCCAGAGAGTTGTATTTTTTAAAAAAAACGTATTTAAATCTTTTTATTTAATTCCATCTCTGGAGTGTCTTGTTTGCTATCACTCTTGGTTCTTTTGTTGCTTATTTCCTTCTCTCTCTTTCCAAAATGTGGAAATCAAACAAAATCATTGTGATGACTCATTCTTAGAAATCAACAATTTCTAAATAAAATGGGGGGGGGACGACTGCAGAAATAAATTAATTGTGAGAATCTTCACCTTTTTTCAATCCTGTTTGCTAAATGTGTTTCCGCTACCTGCTGTGATGCCATTTTTGTGTTTCTTTCTTCTCCCAATCAGGGATCACAATGGCTGGTGACCAGATTAGATATGTGCTACTGTATTTTGGTATTGCTGTACATTTGGGTATTGCTGCCTGAATCACTCACAAAGGAATCCCAGCCAATTAGGATCAACTCGTGAGGGGCATGACATCAGAATACTATGTCTCCAAGCAGATTTGGGTACAGGCCAAAGCAACTGCTTTACCTGGTTTAAATTATGCACCTGGTGTACCTTGTCTCAAGACAATACAGGAAAATGTTGCAAGGAAACAGATGACAAGCAAATGAAAAACGTCAACACAATATGCCCCTCTTCCTTTTATGCAGGATGTTCGATCAGATGCAGATAGACTTGTGGGACAAAGCAGGGTGATAAAGGCAGCCTGGAATATTATGTCATTTTGCAAAGAGGTTTCCCCTGGAATTATATTAAGTGCAATGAAATGCTTAGTTGTATGTAAGAGCTGTGCAGAATAGTAAGATTCCCAAAAATCCTCACAACCTACGTCTGTAATATTAAGAGGATTCTCAGAAAACATGCCGATGCCATAGGTAAAAAATAATAATAATCACATTCCTTCTTGTCGACTAAGACTAATGTTAATTCAAGTCATACAGTGAGGGTTCAAGGCCTACCAGTCTCCCTTGAGAACTCTGCCAAGCAACAACTGTCAGCTTACAGCAGCACAGAAGGCTATGGAATTATTATTTTTTAAGAAGACAGAGAATTAGTGAAACTATGAGAATAATCCCGTTCATTACAGAACAGAACTCTCTACATCGTATTGCAATAATGTATTTAAAATGTTAACATTCTGCAGGGAAATGCGTCAAATGCATTAAGGCTCACATCTCTCATTTAAGGAATAGAAGGAAAAGCATAGAAGCACCAACATCTCTCGGATTTGTAAGGTTCCTATAAATAAACCCAACAGGCATTCTTGCTTCCCTTTAATATTACCCAGCAGAAAGACTTTATATCTGTTAAGTTGTGGGTGAACTTATCAGACGACACAGCAATTCTTCAAACAGCTCTTGTTTATTGACAGGCCAGAACAGAACTGGGCTGAAGGGTTCAGCCAGCCTGATTATATAGAGCTCCACTAGAACACAACAGTAACCATTTTCTGTAACTATCCAATCACTGAACGTCACTTTCAATCCCTTATTTGCATATGTGGACCTGAGTGAAAACTATCTACAGTATCCCCCTGCTGGCCCAGGGTGAGAACTTCAGTACATAACACCATCCATTGCTGTTTATTTCAAATGCAACATTAATGTATAGAACCAAGCACATGTGTTCATGCAAGGCAATGCCAATGGGGGCTTCCAGACCCATCCCTTACTGAATAATTGCCATGTCCTTTTCATTCAAATTCTTCAGGGCTTCCAAACGACATCATCCTCCATTTGCAGTTGTTTCAGATTTTTTTCCAGGCTAATCACTTTGAACTACTTTGTTCCATATGACAGAAAACCTAATAAGTGAGAAAAGGGAGCTTTCTTGCTCCACACCCTCTGTGTGAAAGCTGTATGGTGGGATATAAGAATAAAAACATCAAAAGAACCATATCATTGTAGAGTTGGAAGAGACCCTGAGGGTCATCTAGTCCAGCCCCCTGCGATGCAGGAATGTCAACTAGGTACTACATGACAGCTGGCCATCCAACCACAGCTAGTAGGACCAGTGGTCAGGGATGAAGGGAATTTTAGTCCAAAAACAGCTGGAGACCCAAGTTTGGGAAACACTGGTCTAAAAGGACCCCCTATGTACATTAACCTTCAATATAAGCATTTTGCTATCGCAGTAATTCTATCCAAAGCACAATTAGATGTGGCAAAACTCACATTAGAAATTCCTTATAAGAGGCTAATTGAAAACCAGTTCAAACCCGTGGTGACAGATTGTTAAAAGGCCTTAATTATGGCAGGTTCAGAAATCGGAGGAAATTAGCCACCAACAAGGACTGCATTCTCAGAACGGCAGGTTGAGATGTTTTCAAACTGTAGTCCACAACATCTGGACCTGATTTTAGTTCATCAAAGTCAGAAGAAAAAACCTGTATTGCTGCCACAACCATCATTTCTGGCCATCTCATTACATGGAACGGTGAAGATACATCATGCCCATTGGCAGAAAAGCAACCAAAAATGACTAAGAGGCTTCAGGGATATGATCTATTAAAAAAGATGAAAAGCTCATTTCAGCTGTCATCAATATAAATACTCAAATCCTAGGCTTAAAGTCTGATCACAAGCAAATGGGATGTGATAACAGAGTAAAAACATTTAAAGGGTATAAATGCCTAGGATGGATGATTCTGCACTGCAATGGGATGATGATGCATGGAGGGGTTAGACATCATTTCTTCCGGGGGGCGGGACTAATATTGCCCATTCTCAGGTTGCTACATGTTCTCCACTTCTCTGAGCAAAAAGAAGTTCTTGGGGGAGGAAGAGGGGGTTTGTTTCCTTTGGCCAACAGAGCACTAGAGGCTCCTGTGTCACTGAAATAAATATAAATTATTATTATTATTATTAATAATACCCCGCCCATCTGGCTGGGTTTCCCCAGCCACTCTGGGCAGCTTCCAACAAAACACTAAAATACAATAACCTATTAAACATTAAAAGCTTCCCTAAACAGGGCTGCCTTCAGATGTCTTCTAAAAGTTTGGTAGTTATTTTTCTCTTTGACATCTGGTGGGAGGGCGTTCCACAGGGCGGGTGCCACTTCCGAGAAGGCCCTCTGCCTGGTTCCCTGTAACTTGGCTTCTCGTAGCGAGGGAACCGCCAGAAGGCCCTCGGCGCCGGACCTCAGTGTCCAGGCAGAACGATGGAGGTGGAGATACTCCTTCAGGTATACTGGACCGAGGCTTTATATAGATCTTGGATCTAGGGCTTTAAAGGTCAGCACCAACACTTTGAATTGTGCTCGGAAACGTACTGGGAGCCAGTGTAGGTCTTTCAAGACCAGTGTTATATGGTCTCAGCGGCCGCTCCCAGTCAAGAGTCTAGCTGCCGCATTCTGGATTAGTTATAGTTTCTGGGTCACCTTCAAAGGTAGCCCCACCTAGAGCGCATTGCAGTAATCCAAGCGGGAGATAACTAGAGCATGCACCACTCTGGCGAGGCAGTCCGCAGGCAGATAGGGTCTCAGCCTGTGTACCAGATGGAGCTGGTAACCGGCTGCCCTGGACACAGATTTGACCTGCGCCTCCATGGACAGCTGTGAGTCCAAAATGACTCCCAGGCTGCGCACCTGGTGCTTCAGGAGCACAGTTACCCCATTCAGGACCAGGGAGTCCTCCACACCCACCCGTCTCCTGTCCCTCAAAAACAGTACTTCTGTCTTGTCAGGATTCAACCTCAATCTGCTTCATTTACTAATAAACAAGCAGAGCCAGGGGTGAAGGAAGGGAGGTGCAGTGGGTATGGGCTGCCCCGGGTGTCACAACTGAAGGGGGTGACAAAATGCCAGGCGGCACTCACCGCGGGGCCTGCAGCGCGCCCGAGCCATGCGTCTCTCCTGGGAGAGACACAGTGGCTTGGGCGCACGCAGGCTCCTCGCTGCCCAAACGGTCCGCCCGCTGCCTCCCCCCCAGCTGTAGGGCAGCTGAGTGGGAGGAGACAGGCAGACTCTGGAGCCCCCGTGGTGTGTCCCACCCCTGGACGCACTGCCCCAGGCGCCCAAGCAGCTTCCTCCACCGCTAAGCAGAGCATAGTAGAAGGAAGTGAGCACCCCTGGAGCAGGCAGCAGTTCCTCAGATGACAACTTACGTAGCTGCACCCTCACTTATAGCTGAGGCAAGTTAGGAAACTTTCAGCTCTTTCTCTTTTCACCCAAACTGCTGTTCCCCTCTCGCTTTCAAACATATACTCTGAGGTCCCATAATTGCAGATAAATTGCTCATCCAGGGAACCATCCGCCATTATTAAGACTCTCCTTTGTCATCCTTTCCCACACTGAGTGAAATCATGAACCCATCCTAGCTCTCCCTCTCAACATGCTGCCAGTTCCCCCTTCCTTTGTACTCTCCCAGTCTGGCTACTATCCCCTTTCCTGGATTGCCACAGCAACCATCTTCCACATCCACAGCTATTACCGAATAAACTGCACACATTAGTCATCAGAATTATTCAGGTTAATCACGGACCCAGAAAGTTAAATGTCTTTTAAGGGAGTTGAAAGGCTCTTTTTCAAGTGTTACAGTTCCATACAGTTGCTGGCCTTTCCACCGCACGGAAGAACACAACCCTTTAAAAAATAAAACGTATGTTTAAATAAATACAAATTAATAAAAGGTTCACGAAATGACACAGACAAAGGGCTAAAAAAGCGGTGCCACTTGGCACTAATTACATCACGCCCAATAATCTATCAGGTACCCTTGACAAATACAATTCCCACAGCAATCACAGTAGCAACGAGTACGCTATGTGAGTAAACATTTCATCTTGCCAGCTACAAAACACAGCAGTTTTGAGAGCTCGGGAAATATAATATCTTTGCCAGTAAAGTGCATTCTCTGGGAAACATAGGAATACTATGCGCAACAAATACACATTTATTACACAACTGCATGAACTGAACATGTTTGCATGAACTGAGACAACATTTCCTGTATTTATACAAAAGAGTTTCTACCTGGTAAACTGCCTTAAAATTAAGATGCTTTAGGCTGCAACATCATGCTGTCAGTAGAACTTCTAAATAAAATCAGGATAATGTCTCACAACAACAAACCTTTTCAAACAGAGGGCTAGATCTGGCTTCTTTCAACTCCTGTTTCCAATTACTCTGTGGCAGGCATCGTTTTAGACATATTTAATTATATTTATTAATATATATATATATACTGATGTTACCTTTTAGCGTCAAACCCTCCAAAGGCGGCTTCCAGTAATGCATCACACAACACATAGCCTCTCCTTGGAAGCAGCTGAGTTTTGTTAAATCCCCTAATGACCCAAAAGTGTCTTCTTTTTTTGACAATGATGAACTTAGTACAAGATATGAATGTCTTTAATAGTGGTCAAATGCCTCTGCAATTTTAAATATGGAGAGCTGATCGCAGTGGCGGGGGGGGGGGGTCGGTTTCCTTAGAAGTTCCCAAATATTCATATTCCCATCGCCACCAGTAGCAATGACTTGAACAGAAAGCTTCATGATATAAAGGAGGTGATGAAAGGAAAATTGAGGTCTGTGATGTTCCTTTCATGTACACTTATAAGAGTAGGTGCAGGGAAAACATTTTATCTTTCTGCTTTCCAGATTTCTCTGTTTTCTCCTGCTTGAATAATATATCCTACAGAGAACCAGCAAAAGGTATTTATAGCACGGAACGCAGTAAGCCCGTTGCCAGGCCCTTTGTTCCTGTGAATCGTAGACTTGCATCGTGCTAGCTTTGCACAACAGCCTTGGAAACAGGAATTTAGTCATGGAGAAACCCAATTTTAGGGCCCAAACAGGCAGTTTTGATGGTCACGATATAAATAAAATTACTGAAATGGGGGTTTTATTACTTCTTTCACGTCTGAAGCTTTAATGAGTTTGTTTGTGTGCCCTCAGGGTGAAATGATGCCACAGGCAGAGGCCTACGTAAGTCCAAACACTGAAAGTGGTACTGTACTCGATTTCTGAAAGGTTTCAACTTTCCAGAGCATATGATATATTCCAAATATCTGTTCCCTAGCCATGCAGCTTCACCTCCTTAACCATTCCAAATTTTCATGTGTTTTTAGTAGTCACTCAATCATTGTGGGTCTCAGCATCTTCTCTCTTTTGGGTAATTATCAAAGATACATCTAAGCGACTTTTCTTCATTGCAACTGTAGCTGTTATATTCTTTACAAAATCTGGAATAACTCCATAGAAGATTCCATTTAGACAGTGGGACTGCTCTGTTCACAAGTAAATGGTAGCAGAAAAGGAAAAGGCTGACAAAAAAGAATTGTAGGTTTTTACAGCTACTTGTTCATGTCTCCTGTACTTCACCTCAGCTTTTAATGACTCCAAATAATCTTTCTCTCAGTTCCATTTTTAGCCTAAATTATAGCCCAATTAATCTTCTGTTTAAATAGGCTTTGGGGGTCACTATTGTTCTCCATACAATTGTTTGTGTGCACACAGACACCCACACCAAATGAGAAGAAAGACACTTTGGGGGCTCCCAGGTCAGGATTGATTGATTGATTGATTGATTGATTGATTGCAGTGTCCACATGCCATTCTGGCATCAAAATTTCAGCCAGCACCCCACCATCCTCAATTTACCTTGGATTTACCCTGGAAAAATCTGAAAAGCTACAAAATCCTGTTGTGGACCCACTCACAGTGAAACACACACACACATACACACACCCCAAGGGAGCAAGGCCTGAGCGAAGAAAGTGAACAAACTGGACAGGATAATCATGCAATGGCCCAGTGGGGTGGAAAAGAAGAGTTTGGATTTGATATCCCGCTACCCGAAGGAGTCTCAAAGCAGCTAACAATCTCCCCTCTCCTCCCTACGCATGTTCTTCTGGGGGTTCTCCCACCTCACCCCCTGGAGCCAATTTGGGGGGTGGGGAGCGGAGGAAGGGGGGAAGGGGGGAAGCCCTATTGCTCTGGCAGAAGTCCTTGCATGCCCTTCCACTAGGAGGACCAGTTAGCTGAATATGACCCTCCATATTCAGAGGTTTGCTGCCTCCAGTACTGGAGACAGAACATAACCACCATGGCTGATGGCCATTGATAGCCTTATCTTGAATTTGCCATATGTGTGGAGAACAGACACCCACCCACCAGGTCTCTGGTTCTGAGGTGCTGTAGCCACTACAGTGCAGTGTGGCTAAGAAACGTCCATGCAAATGAAGGCACGAGGCTACGCAGAGACAGACTGTTTCAGTTCCCAGTGACTCTCACCAATTCCTGTGGGGTGAAATAAATGGAGGTGGGACCCACACCAGATACATAATTATGTCAACAGGAACAAGGACCAGAGGGCAGCCCTGCTTCATTAACATCTAGCATGTAAGTTAGAGATGGGGATGTTGTTGGACTCCAACTCCCATCAGCCCCAGGCAACATGGCCAACAAGCAGGGATGATGTGAGTTGGAGCCCAAACAACGCATGAAAAGCCCCCGTTTTCCCATTCCTCTTCAAAGTGGCTGCCTCTCACTCCTACAGGAAATGAATGAGGGCAAAGCCATCTTAAGGACCACCACCACCCCCTTCACACCCGTCCTGCTTGTCATGATGTGCATTTTGCTGGTCCTATATTAATTCCACTTCTGTTTATCTGAAGTGGAATTAAGATTATTAGCTGACTGCTTCAATAACAGACATTTCAGTACTAATACATAACTGTCAAGTATAACAACATCTGGCAGAGTTCTGTTTAGCCGGACAAATTGTTAAGAGTCAATGATTACAACCTGCAATAAACAGAGATTAGCAACTTATTATTGTACTGAATTAATGTTTTGCGGCTTTTAGGACCTGTGTGGGCTGACTGTTCCACTGAAATGTTTCAGTGCCATGGAAACGCCGGTAGATATTTTCTCTTAATTGCATGAATGGCTGACAGATAACAGTGCAGCACTGTGGAATTAAGTCCTTGATTGCTGGTGAATTGTGCCCAGAGTGGGGAGCAAAGAGAGCTGCACACTGAATTGGCATGAAGGAAGGCCACAGCTTGGTTGCAAATGTACAGACATCCAAACAGCTGGGCTCCACCAAGACACAGGCAGACCTGAGGTTCCAGTTGCCTTAGACCAAGTCAGAACACTGGTCCATATATCATAGCATTGCCTCCAAGGTTTCAGGCAGGAGTCTTTCTGAGCCTGACCTGAAGATGCCAGGGATTGAATGCAGATGCTCTGTTGCTGAACTACGGGCTTCCCCTGTACTAATGTGCTTTTTTTTCTTTTTTTAAAAAAATGTTTAGGGGTACTCTCATTTTGACTCAAGAAAATCACCATTTCATAGTTTGAATCAGGAAAAATAAATACAGTAAATGGACAAAAGTACAAAGATTCATAAAATGTTTAGGGGTATGTACAAAGATTCATAAAATGTTTAGGGGTATGCGTAGCCCTGCGTAGCCCGCCCCCCCAGAAAAAAGCACTGAATGTAACCCAGCCTACAAGCTTTCGATAGCATAACAGGGAGGCAGTTTATTACTCAGGAAAGAGCACACCAAGATCCCTGGCAAGTAGCTGGAATACCTTGCGTGGTATTATTCAGTTTGCTGACAAACAGAAAGTCATCCAGGTAATAGGGAATGTGACCAAGCCCTTTTTTTCCCCACAAAGAAAATCAAATATTTAATAGCAGCTTCCAGAAGGGGAGGAGTCCACATGTATTTGGAGCAGATATGCACAGCAAAGAAGAAAAACCACTGGCATCCGAGGGGTGCAGGGGGCACAAGGATCTCAAAACTGCTCCAACAGAGTTGTCTGCATGCACTCAGGATCAAGCCCCATAACTCAAGTTTGCTCTGGGGTTGATTTTAAAGTGCAAGCTTGTTTGTGCATCATCTCACTCACACAAAACAATGGCATGGTTAGTTGTCCTGTGTCCCAGCATTTTAGATACCAACTTTTATTAAATAAAGTTACCCTATGTAAATCGACATTAAAAAGCCTTTTTGACAGTCACTGGGAAAGAAGGTGAACGTTTTGAATGCAGCACAAGTTATCGAGCAACCCCATGGATGTGACTTTGTTGTAGCAGTACTTCCCTCAAAAAGAATTCTAACAAGGTAAAGCCTGCAGAACCACAGGAAGCAACCAGAAGCCATTTATATATTAAAAAATCATACATGTAAAATTCACTGTCCCAGAACTGGGTTGTGAGTCCTGGAAGACCTGCTCCCTGCCTTGCAGACCCTTTTTTTCACCTGGCTGGGAGAACAGGGCCCTGACTGACTCCAGCTACAAAACTTGAGGCTTCTGAACAGAATATTGGGCCGGGGTATTGTTTATGGAGGTTGTGGTGTGGGTTGTTACTGTTAATTTTTTGTACCTTCATTTTGGATCTTGTGATTTGGGTCTTATGATTTATGTGGAAATTGTTCAATTTGGTCGTGTACTTTTTGATGTTTTGTCTGTTGTTAATGACCGCTTGTGTTATATTTGTAGCTATATAATTTTAAATGCCTTGAGCATGGCTTTAACTTTAGAAAGGCAACGTACAAACAAAATGATTGATTGAAGAAGCTCACATTAGTTACAGTGCCTCTTTGAAAAGCGGGTCTGACATCATAGTTCTTTACACTCAAAACTTTTGTGTTTAGCGAGTCCAGGTGCCTAAAAGTAGAATTTCTAAGGATAAAGGGGGGGGGGGAATCAGCATGGATCTTCAAATCACTGGGCCTGTGCAGCTCAAACTCCCAACTGGGAAAGTAAAGATTAATATAAGTACAGCATGACTTGGTCTGATCATTGAGTAAAAGAGTGTTAATTCCCTGTGCAGCTAATGCTCAATCTGAATTCAAATCATTATAGCTCAATCAGCTCCCATGCCTAATAACAGCAGTATTAATGTCCCCAAACCAGTAATATTAACATTAATAATTGGCGTTATTAGCACATGTCAAAGGGAGAACTACATTCCTTGGATTGCAAGCCAAGCTCAGTTAAGGAACAAGACCTTATAGCCAAGAGAAAGTCTCTGGTAACAAGAAACTTATTCTTAGTACCCTTTAAATGAGAATTGTTTTTTCCCCTAATGGTTACCATGAAGCTTTACGCCCCCAGAAACTGTTCTCTGACTAGATGGATGTGGGTAGTTTGGCACACTTCCGTAGCATTACTCAAATCTGTTGGATTTTATTTTCACCTCATTACATTACTCTTACCATCTTCGACAGTTCTCATATTTTAAATTCATTTGTAGTCTAAATTTAGACCTGTCGAAAGTGGAGAAACCGAGGTTTGGGTGGGGGAAGTATGCCTCAAAACCAACTTAATTATAACCGCATATATTGTCATAAATTTTCATAACACTGTATAAAAGCTTATATAAGCACCTTCCTGATAAATAACAAAGAGCAGCAGGAATAGACGATATACAAGGAACGGGTAAAAAGGGAGAAAAGTGTTCCTTCTGTCATAGATCTTCTTAAAAAAAAAATCTATTGAAAATACCAGATTAACTGAAATATGGACTTTAATTTGTCAGGAGGATTTCATCAATCCCCATATTGGAAGATAAGAAATAATTCTTTACTTAAAACAAAAGAGGAAGTATTTCTCTGGTCTATGTGTTAAGTTGTGGGTGAACATATCAGACGACAGCGATTCTTCAAACAGCTCTTGTTTATTCACAGGCCAGAACAGAACTGAACAGAAGGGTTCAGTCAGCCTGCTTATACAGAGCTCCAGTACAATGTAACTGTAACAACTTTCTAAAACTATCCAATCACTGAACGTCACTTTCACTCCCTTATTTGCATAACTATCTACAGTATCCCCCTGCTGGCCCAGGGTGAGAACTTCAGTACATAACACTATGTGTCTTAATTCTCTTGCTTATTTTATGAGCCTAGTAATCATTGGTGGTCTAGATCCTAGGCCAAACTCTCAACTCTCACTATGAAGTTGTCCTGCCCTTCCCTATTCCTGCTATGGAACTGCCCTGCCCCACCTCCCATTGTACTGAAACTTATCAGCAGTCTGCTTTGGGTGGTGGCTGTGATCACAGCAGCATCTCACCCAGTGGGGCAGAGCCACAGCCACCACTACCAGTTGCATATACTGGCCAGGGAAGAGTGAGGCAGAGATGATGTCCTAACTCGCTACCTCTCCCCGCCACCAACCTCAAAGTGGGTTTAAGTCAGGCATAGCCAGACTTGGCCCTCTGGATGTTTTGGGACTACAACTCCCATCATCTCTAGCTAACAGGACCAGTGGTCAGGGATGATGGGAATTGTAGTCCCAAAACATCTGGAGGGCCCAGTTTGGCCATGCCTGATTTAAGTGAAACAAGTTACATGGCAAAACTAGACCAAGATATAAGCTACAAACTAGGTGCGCAGCAGAATCGGATCAATCCCAGGCTGAAGTGGGATGTTTTGGGCAGCAAAGATCTTCTGAAATGCCTTGTGTTATTTTGTCAGGTTTTGGGGGATCTGATCCCTCCCACGGTGGCAGTCAAGAAGCAGATAAACCAGAAGAATTCTTACCAAGTCTTTTGTTTAGTATTCACAGAGAGCATTATCTTAGATAATGGCGTTGCTCCGGGTAAAGTCCCACCTCCTCCGTCTCTACTATTATACGTCATCCCTGCACCAGCTGATCTGTGCTTTCTGCCTCTAAGCTTTCTGTTCTTCTACTCTCAATGCACGCCAGGTCCTGGGAGAGGGGGGGTCAGGAATGCTTTCTAAAGACACTGAGCCGGTCAGCTGTTTTTCCCCTGGTGCGTCTTCTTCCTGCTGCCCCTCTCCTAATATTTCCCAGCTTCTCCCCTCTGCAGCCTCTGAACTACAACCTTCTGCAAACCACTGTTTGTAAATCTATACTGTCCTCCTCTTCTCAGGAAGGTTCAGGAAGAGGGGGGTGGTCCATCCATTTCTCCTCAGTCCAGCCCCGACGTGCTTTGGATGCATAGATAATAGAAAAAATGCTGCATACAACTTTGCTGCACAAGTGCAGGACTGTGATGGCCTGGGATTCGGACTTGGAGGCTGAACTTGAGGAATCCCAGCCTGCACAGGAGTCCCCGCCTCCAGAACCAGCTGAGCCGGGGCTGGGGCTTGAGCCTGAAGGGTCCTCACCTGTGCTGGATCCTCAGGTGCAGGCACCAGCTGAGTCTGCTCTGGCTCCTGAGGTGATGGTGCTCCACTGCAGGTGCTCCACTCTCAGCCCCGTCAGGGGAAGATGAGGTTGCCTCTGGGTCCGGTAACCCTCCAGCCTCTCCTGAGCTGCAGAGGCTCAGGGCAGAGAGGTGGAGGGAACTAAGTTCCCGCAGGAGGAGTGCTCGCCTCCAGGCCAGGAGAGGCGAGTCACCTGTGGACAGGGACCGCCCTATGCCTCGAGGCAGATAAAAGCCAGCCAGCCCCAGTCCCAGGTTGTGGGAGCAACATTGTTGGTAGCCTGTTCCTGCCTGTACCCTGTCCTGCTCTTCTGCCAGAGTTCCTGACCTCACCCAACTCCCTGCCTTGGACCCAGCTACAGCTTTGATGGACTGCCTCCATACCGCACCCTCGACCTTGGACTGGACTCGGACCTAGCCGCACGGTTAACCCTTGGGACCAGCACAAGGACTCTCCTCTACACAGAATCTAGAATCCTGCACCAGGAGCCCTCCTGATGTAGAGCTCTCTGTGTGTGTGTGTGTTGGCTTCCTATAGGTGGTCTAGCGATCACAGTGGTTTTGTAAAGATAAGCAAGCAAAGGCATATTCTGAGTACTGCCCAAGGAAATTCTAAGTACTGTACAATAACTACATGGGTTCCCACCCCACCACCCCTGCAATCATCCACTCCTACTGGTTTGAAAGACCATCAAAATGGGACTTAAATGGAGTGTGGTATAAGTTCTGACACTATACCCTTCAAATACAATTGGTATTTTATTCCGTGGTCTAGTAAAGGATTGCATCTTCTGCATGAGGACTACCGCGTCAGGGCTGCAACTTTTCCTACTGTGATAATGCAAAAACTCTTGATTAAACATGTCAGGGGATGAAAAGTAAACCACTTGAAAATCAGCATATTTTTATCAGGAGTCGCAGCAACAGCTGATTAAAAGCCAGGAGAAAAGAAGAGCCGTGGCTGAGTGGAAGGGCTTCAGCTTTCTATTCAGAAGATTCCTGGCTCAATCTCCAGGTCGGGCTGGGAGAGTTCCCCGTCTGAAAGCCTGGAAGGTCATGGATATGCAAAAGTGAGCTAGGTAGAACAACGGTCTTGTTAAGTTGTGGGTGAACATATCAGACGACACAGCGATTCTTCAAACAGCTCTTGTTTATTCACAGGCCAGAACAGAACTGAACTGAAGGGTTCAGCCAGCCTGCTTATATAGAGCTCCACATCCAATCACTGAAAGTCACTTTCAATCCCTTATTTGCATATGTGGACCTGAGTGAAAACTATCTACAGTATCCCCCTGCTGGCCTAGGGTGAGAACTTCAGTACATAACAGGTCTGACTCAGTATAAGGGAGCTTCTTAGGCTCCTATGCATAAATCATCCAGAAATCACATTTGGAATTATCAACATGCAAATAATCTAACTCTCGGGGGTGGGGGGTGGGAATGGGTCATTGCTGTTACTCCCCTAAATGCTCTGCATGTTATAATGTTTAACACTTTAGGTAGCACCTTCCAATTGTTCAAAATAGGGTTCTCACACATAACGTCAATTATCCTCCCTGAACCTCGAAAGATAAGCTAATGCTATTGGCCCCCATGTTGCAGAGGAGGAGCCGAGAGGATAGCGGCCTAACGAAGTCCACCTAGCAAGTATGGGGTTGAGGTGAGCTTTTGAGGCATGCTTAAACTGTGGTACCTCGGGTTAAGAACTTAATTCATACTGGAGGTCCGTTCTTAACCTGAAACTGTTCTTAACCTGAAGCACCACTTTAGCTAATGGGGCCTCCCTCTGCCGCTGCGCTGCTGCTGCACGATTTCTGTTCTCATCCTGAAGCAAAGTTATTAGCCCTAGGTACTATATCTGGGTTAGCGGAGTCTGTAACCTGAAGCGTATGTAACCCGAGGTACCGCTGTAATTATTGTTGTTATTATTATTTATTAAATTTGTATACCACTCTAAACCTGTAGATCTCAGGGCAGATCACAACATAAAATTACAACAGGGGTCAGCAAACTTTTTTTGGAGGAGGCCGGTTCACCGCCCCTCAGACCTTTTGGTGGGCCGGACTGCGCGCCATGGATGCAGAGGCCGGCGGGAGCAGCGCGTGGGAGGCAAGGCTTCGGATTGGCTGGCACCAATGAAAGCCCAGCTCCCTTCCTCCGCAGGGCAGGGAGAAGCCAGGAGGAGCGAGGGAGGAGGGAGGAGGCGCCACCACGGGGGGGGGGGGGGATGGCACTCAAAAAAATGTTGCAAAAAAAAATGGCGCAGCCCGAACGATCACGCCGATCCAAACAGCGATTCCAGGACCATCCGCGGGCCGAATCCAGAGGTCAATTGGGCCTGATCCGGCCCGCGGACCTTAGTATGCCAACCCATGAATTACAATATAAAAACACAAAATGCATAAAAACAAAAACAAAGACAACCCAATAATCTCCCCTTCCACAACACATTTAAAAGGGCATTAGATGTCAGTCAGCCAAAGGCCTGGTTGAAGAAGAACGTTTTCACCTGGTGCCTAAAGGTATATAATGAAGACACCAAACTTTTCTTGGGAGAGCATTCCACAAATGGGGAGCCACTGCAGAAAAGGCCCCTTCTCGTGTTGTCATCCTGGGGACCTCTCGTGGAGGAGGCACATGATGAAAGCCTCAGAGGATGATATCAGGGTCCAGGCAGGTTCATATGGAGAGAGGTGGTCCTTGAGTTATTGCGGTCCTGAGCTGTTGAGGTGTGCGCAGTTCACAGCTCACCTGTAGCTGCTTTGCCACATGACTCTGGAGCTCCTGATCTCTGAAGTAGAACCTAGCATATGTTCTGCGACTGCAGCTCAACCCCAAGCCACAATTTCACTCTAAGAATTATTTTCTCTAGGATGGATATTAAACTGACAAGCACAATCCCCGTTGAGCTCCTGCAAGTCACAGTCTGCACAGAAGTAAAATGTTCCCCCTTTAGGCATCATCATGTCTAACAAGTTGAATTTATATGAACAAGATGTTTAATTATGTTAAATAATGTTTAAAAGGCTTAAAGACAAAAGCTTTGTGTATATATCTTTTCCCCCTAATGAAAAAAACAACACTTTTTTTCTTTCCTGCTGATAAATAATTGGAACAGTTAAACATGATACATGGAAAACTGGCTTGAGCAGAAAAGAAACAGAGTTAAGGGTGATGATCTACCGAACACCCTGAAATTATTTCCCAGTGAAGATATTTCTTCAGCAGCCCACCTAGAGAAACAAAGGCTTCTTTATAGCCCATACGTAATGAAAACCGAATGCTAATAATTCAACATCAATTCATATTTAATACAGTAATTATGCAACTATGACGTTCTTGCATCAGCTAAATGTCAATTCAAACAAATCCAACATCTTTCTGAAATCCATCTGCATGTCTTTAAAAAATAATAGTAACGCAAATTCAATAGCACCATCGTGTGGCAGAAACAAAAACTACAAAAATAGATATGAAAGGAAAAGGCACTCATCCTGTATCTCGTGTGCATCCTGAACCTCTTCATGCTTCTTCTTCGGAAACAATTCCACACGTTTTAGGGACTCGACTCCAGATCAGGACAAATAGATCAGCCTAAGGCAGTTCAGTTCCTCAGGGAACTGTCTTGGCAGAGACTTCACTCGCAGGCAATATGCAGCACAGCCCTTCTCTCAGCTAAAATAACCAGCACTCAGCAAGCATTGCCCTGGACTCAGAGCTTGCCGTGTGTTAGTGTATTAGAGAGATCTTGGGAGGGAAGCAGTGCATCACCTCTAGAGACATGGCTGGTACAAACCTGCCACCTGCCACCTCCAGGAATCCCTTCTGGGAGGAAGGGAAAGGAGATTGTTAGCCGCTTTGAGACTCCTTAGGGGAGTGAAAGGTGGGATATCAAGTCCAAACTCTCCTCCTCCTCCTCCTCCTCCTGGGTTTTTTTTAATTGCCCATTAGACATGGCAGTGTGGCATATACAGTGGTACCTCAGGTTACATACGCTTCAGGTTCAATACGCTTCAGGTTACAGACTCCGCTAACCCAGAAATAGTACCTCAGGTTAAGAACTTTGCTTCAGGATGAGAACAGAAATCGTGCTCTGGCAGCGTGGCGGCAGCGGGAGGTCCCATTAGCTAAAGTGGTGCTTCAGGTTAAGAACAGTTTCAGGTTAAGTACAGACCTCCGGAACGAATTAAGTACTTAACCTGAGGTACCACTGTATGTACATTGGCTTTAAAAGAGGATTAGACCAATTCCTGGAGGATAAGGCTATCAATGCCTATCAACGGCTACCAGCTATGATGGCTATATTCTACCTTCACAGTCAGAGGCAATAATGCTTCTAAATACCAGTTGCTGGAAACCGTGAGAGGAGAGAGTGCTCTAGTGCTTGGATCCTGCTGGATCCTGAGAGAACAGGATGCTGGACTAGATGGGCCATTGGCCTGATCCAGCTGTCTTTTCTTACATTCTTACATGACAAATGCCATTTAGGCTGTAGCCACATTTAAAGCACTATTATACTACTTTGACCAGGCTTCCTCAAACTCCGCCCTCCAGATGTTTTTGGCCTACAACTCCCATGATCCCTAGCTAGCAGGACCAGTGGTCAGGAATGATGGGAATTGTAGTCTCAAAACATCTGAAGGGCCGAGTTTGAGGAAACCTGACTTTGACAGTTGTAGCTTCCGCCAAAGGGCCTTGGGAGCCCTAGTTTGTTAAGGATGCTGAGTGTTGTTCGAAGACCCTTATTCCCCTCACAGAGTTCCTGGGGAATTGTTAAGCCACTTTGGGGAGTGTAGCTCTGTGAGGGTGATAGGATTCTCTTGTGCAACTCTACTTAAGAGGTAAGCCTCACTGTCAAGACCAGGCCGGCAATAGCTCTCCTGACAGATGATTTGAATTGGACTCAGATAATTGAGTACTTTCAGTGCTTTTCAATAATATTTGCAGATCGGGGGGCAGCTGCACCCCTGCACCCCGCTTGCCTACACCCAATCTTGAAGCCGCCACCTTCTCTCATTGCTGACACTAAGGAATAATGCATTAGTCTCCTTTCAGGGCTACCTGAAAACATCTGAATTCAAACCACGTAGCATAACCAGCACAGTAAGTGAAGAGTGATTATTGTGTAAAAGTGGGGCAATGTGTTGAGAAAGCTCCTCTTTTGTAATCTCACGGTTGAAAACAGCAGCCACCTGGTTAGCCACAGGTTGAAAAAAATTCTGCTTTCATTTTCTTAATCTGGAAAATGTATTTCTATCCACGAGACAGAAAGGATAATAATCCTTGTCTAGATGAAAGCAGAATTGAGATGTCCAGTTAAAAGAGAACTCGGAAAAGAATGAATTGCTCCCTAAGGTGTTCAGAGCTTAAAGAATGAGAGTTCCATTTTAAAGCTGGTAGTATCTGTCATGGCCATCTGCTATGGCTGCTTTAGCTGAGATTCCTGCATTGCAGGGGGTTGGACTAGATGACCCCTGGGGCCCTTCCAACTCTAAGATTCTAAGAAAGAATACGTACCATACAACTGCAGCTACAACAGCAAAATACAATTAATTAGTATCAAATATCTGTGCAGTATCACAATGACCAACACAGAACAACCTAAACTGATAATCTATTCTGAGGTCTCAACAGAATCCCGAAATTCTCTGCTGCTACCACAAATTACTTTCAAGAACTGCAAACACGTTCATGCTGGCTAAATATCTGTACCATTTATTTATTTATTGTAGTTTTTTTATATTATGCCTTTCAGAATTCCTGTCATTCAAGCATCAGAAAGACTCATTAATAAAAATTGCAATTACAGTGGTACCTCGGATTACAGACGCTTCAGGTTACAGACTCCGCTAACCCAGAAATAGTACCTCGGGTTAAGAACTTTGCTTCAGGATGAGAACAGAAATCACATGGCAGCAGCGCAGCAGCAGCGGGAGGCCCCATTAGCTAAAGTGGTGCTTCAGGTTAAGAACAGTTTCAGGTTAAGAACAGACCTCCGGAACGAATTAAGTATGTAACCAGAGGTACCACTGTATGATAATAAAGTATAAGAGTTCGTTACAGGGCAGTTTGTGGTAGATGGCCTCAGATGGGGAGTGAAGTGCCCTTTGTCTGCTTCCCTTTCCTTCCTTGAAATATCTACATTGGCTCCCAGTATGTTTCCGAGCACAATTCAAAGTGTTGGTGCTGACGTTTAAAGCCCTAAACGGCCTCAGTCCAGTATACCTGAAGGAGCATCTCCGCCCCCATCGTTCCGCCCAGACACTAAGGACCAGCGCCGAGGGCCTTCTGGCAGTTCCCTCGCTGCGAGAAGCCAAGTTATAGGGAACCAGGCAGAGGACCTTCTCGGTAGTGGCAGTCGCCCTGTGGAACACCCTCCCACCAGATGTCAAAGAGAAAAACAACTACCAGACTTTTAGAAGACATCTGAAGGCAGCCCTGTTTAGGGAAGCTTTTAACGTTTAACAGACCACTGTATTTTAATATTTTGTTGGAAGCTGCCCAGAGTGGCTGGGGAAACCCAGCCAGATGGGTAGGGTATAAATAATAAATTATTATTGTTATTATTCCTCTTTCTAAGACATGATAACCCTCCATCAGCCTCTCACTCCTTTTGACCTTGGAAAGTCAGTTGCTACAGAGCACATGTTATCTTCTGCATTATTTTGGATTGTTTTGGATTTGTAATCTTCTGGGAAACCCCCTACTTCTTCACTATCAAGTCACCACCACAGGGTGGTCGGCCTAAGATCAGTGGTCTGGAAGAGGTCATTTCAGCAAATTAACTCAATTCCACTTGATAATCCTCATTTTTGAAGATCTTCACCTTACGATTCCTATAAATTAAACTACTGTTTCGCACGGAGGCTGTCTTGTTTCACAAAGAAGATAAATCAGAGTGCATTGATTTAAGCCAGTTTAGTTTCATTGAATCAACTGAGGTCCTCCAAAACATGTCAGCATTTATAGTTTTCATAATCCAGAAACAAAGCTGTGATGTCCTGGAGCTAAATAATTATAAGGAAAATAAGTGGCATTTCCTGCATTCTAACAGTGACGGTGGCACTACTGAGGCTTGTTTGGGTAGTAAGAAAGCTGAATTAATCTGAACACCGCTGGATCCTATATTACTTTCAGCCACAGGCCATTATATGTTTAATTCCTGTCTCTTGTTTTTTTATACGTATGCCACAGTGCATTAAACAATACAGTATGAATTCAGAGGCAACGTCTTCAAAAACATGGTGCCTGCAGAGGCAGCTGGACTCCAGCTCCAGTCAGCTCCAGTTTACAGAGTCAATGGTCAGGGAAGATGGGAATTGTAGTTCAACCCATCTGGAGGGCACCACGTTGGCTACCGCTGCTGTAAAGGAAATGGCACAAACCGTTCAGTCTCAGTAATCAGGGGCTGTTGTATAAAGCAAAAATGTACTTCTAAGCTTGTGAACTATTCGCCCTTCCTGTTAGCAAAATATTTAAATCCTGTGATTAGATTTATGTAAGTTTGATTTACGTTAGCTCCATTTACAGTGGTACCTCAGGTTACATCCGCTTCAGGTTCAGACTCCGCTAACCCAGAAATAGTACCTCGGGTTAAGAACTTTGCTTCAGGATGAGAACAGAAATCGTGCTCCGGTGGCGCGGCAGCAGCAGGAGGACCCATTAGCTAAAGTGGTGCTTCAGGTTAAGAACAGTTTCAGGTTAAGAACGGACCTCCGGAACGAATTAAGTACTTAAATGTTTTATATGAGCAAGTGTTTCCCACTTAGGACAACTACCATTCATCCCAGAAGGCCTTTGTAACTGCAGTCTTTTCAAAAAGGTCACCAGTAAGTCTGGGCAAAACTCGAAAGCTTCAGCTTTTGTGTTTTACTGACAGGAATGAACAAACAGAATATCTGGCAAGATGGACATTAATAATACTCATTTTACATTTTAAAATAGAAGTATTCCTCTCTTCTGTTTTTTACCCCCTGCTGCCTCTGGAGAAAGGTAACTTGGAATCCAGAGCTTTTTGGATTATGGCTGCATGAGTAAGTGTTGCAGTTGCTGTAATGAGCATCATGTGAGTTTCTTAATTTGATACAGAAATCTGTGAAAGTGGCAGTTATTGTGTTTTCCATCTACCCCAGGTGTGGCTCATATTTGGGGTGCTAAACTTTTTTTTGTCCCGGGTAAAGCCTCCAGAGGGCAGCCATTGAGACTCTAAGTCTGTGTCTGTGTGCAAATGTGCATGGGGGATGCCAAACTGGGTCTTTGAACCAGATGAAATAAAGCCTAGTTTGTCCCCTGGCCTGAGCTCTTCCTTGTCTCAGTGTTGTACCTTTTGCAGTCCGGGGACTCCCATTTCTATTTTATTTATTTGCTTGTTTATAAAAAATATTTATACACCGCTGTATCTTTAAAAAAATACATCAAAGCAGTTTGCAACAACATAAAAACTGAAAAGTTCCCGATAGTGTCTCTGTTACCATCTTCTGCATCCATCACACTCCACCGTTCCTTTTCTGCAACGCCTTGGGAAGGTGAGGGACCCCGGAAGTTCAACCAATGAACCCTAGAATAAAAAGCAAACCCACCTATGGCATCAGGGGGACATTTCCACAGCAGAAGGCACTTGACTCTTTGTATAAACTGAACGTACACACAGAGAAACAATCCTGGATTGTCTGAGTCCTGGAAGACCTGCTCCTTACAGTACTTTGCTAGCCTTTTCCACCTGGTTTGGGAGGGTGGGGCCTTGACTGACTCCAGCTACAAAAGCTGAGGCTGTTCAGCAGGTTCTTGGGCTAGGGCATTGCCTTGGTGGGAGGTGTTTTTTATTGAAATTTCTTAAGTATACAAAAACAGTGTGATGTCTCTTTCTTCATGTTAGGATTTCTACAATTCACTTGCATTTGTTAAGAGACATTAATGATGCATACAATGTTAGGTTATGAAGAAAAGAGGGGGAAGAGCGAGAGGGGTGGGTGGTTATGTTTCTATTCTTCTACTTAGTGTATTGTATGTGTGGGGTTTTGTGCCAGCGTTACTGTTTGTGTGTGTGCGTGTGTGTGTGGTGGTTGCTGCTGCTGCTGCTGCTGCTGCTGATTCTCTCCTTTTTTGCATCTTTATCTTAGGTCTTATTATTTATGTGGCATTTTTTCCCCATTTGCTTGTCTGTTTACTTTTTGATGTTTTATTTATTGTTTATGACCTTTTTTGCTACGTTTGTAGTTGTGCAATTTTATTTTTCAGGTTGCAAGCCGCCCTTGAGAGTGGCTTTAACGATGGAAAGGCGGCATGCAAACAGAATCGATCCCTGGCCGCTGGAACTTAAGAGAGACGGTGGAAAAAAGCTCCATAATCTCTCTCCACCCCACCCTATCCCCAGTTCAGCACGCCCGATTTTCCCTCCCTTGTACAAATCGGCCGGTAAACTCCACCCGCGTCCGCCCTATAACGCCATCTAGTCCTTCTTGACAGGGGAAAAATCGGGAACTACACCCATTAACCACCTCCTGCCTCCTTTCCTGGTGAGAACACACCTTCCTTCCGCCCTTCGCGTGCGTGCGCGTCACATGACCTCGTGCTCCTCCAATCAGAGGCTCCGGGGCGCTGTTCAAACCGTCCGGTAGCAGTTGCCCTCCTGCTTGGCGTCGCTCGCCATCGCCTTCGCCTCGCTCGGTCCGGGCGCGCTATGGAGGGCCGGGTGGTGTCTCCGGGTCCCTACCGAGCCACCAAGCTAGTAAGCGGGGCGGAGAAAGCGGCGAGGGAGGGACTCGCCCCGGGGCGATGAATGCAGAGCGGCGCATTAGCTAGCAAGTCCGGAGTGCGCGGTTGGGGCGGCTTCACACGTGACACAGTTCGCGTGTCTGCTTGTCTTCGTGTCTGTTTTGTTCTTTAATAAGAACTTTTTCTTTTTTAAGGTTGCCTTTTGGGGCCCCGAAAGAGCTTCTCTCCCCCCCCCAATCCTTTCCAGGTGCTTGAAACCAATAAAAAACACACAATGAAACAAAATTAAACCCAAAGAAAATAGAGAAAACCTTCAGACTGGGCAGGGGGTGGGGGGCAGTTGGTGGGGTGGGGGTGGGGTTCTACCAGTTTAAAAGCCATCAGGGATGTGGTTTGTTTTAATTTCTTTTTGCACGCTACAGTCATGGCATGCAGAGGTTTTTCTCTTCCTTGTCCACATGCTAGTAAGCAGCAACTGGCTTCTTTGCCCAAGGACACCAGGGATGGGGAAATTGTGATCCCCCAGATGATATTGGATTGTGCGGTCCCAGCCAGCATGACAAGTGGTCGGGGATAATGGGAGTTGTAGTCCAATAAGATATGGAGGGTCACAGTTTATTGATTCCCCGTGGACATGGGGTGTAAAGTCCTCCATGTGTGATTGCTACATGCAGCACTACCCAGAAGTGGTTTCTATTTAGGGCCACGAAAGATGTTTAGAAAATTATCCAGTTCCACACTGGTGAAGCTGGTATTTTTAATTTGGTTTGCCCTTTTGCCTAGAAGTGCATGTTTAACATCATACACAAAGTGGTTACTACTCCACGTTAGAATCTGTGGATTAACACCTGTAAGTATGCATTGACAGGTGCTAACTGCTCTTAAGGGGCCTTGAATATGTTTAGTGGTTAATGAATATGTGATTCGTGGTGACAGGACAAAACATTTGCCTATATTGAGGAAGCCATGGAGTGATCATATGACTCCTCCTTTGCACACCTGCAGATTCCACACTTCACAGCACTGCCATGTGTAATCAGCCCTTTGTTAATACCCTTCTAGCTAAGGAGGAATGTTACTACATTTTCAATTGCCATTATGGCTGAAATGAGGATTCTGACATGCATTAATTCCTTGATAAACAGCACAGGGTTTGTGGTATATTTGGGCGTTGGTGCATTATGTGATGGATAACTTATCGTTTCATTACCAGTTCCAAACTGCAGCTTCTGCTTAGCTTATTCTTGTTGTTTTTTAAAACCTAAATTTCACTTCTGCCTTGTAGTGGAATGAAGTTACTAAATATTTTCGGGCAGAAATGCCACGAAGGAAACACAGGCAACACTTCAAAAAATATGGGAATTGTTTTACTGCAACAGAAGCAATCGACTGGCTTCATGAATTACTGAAGAATAACCGTAATTTTGGTCCAGAAGTTACTAGGCAGCAAACTATTCAGCTGTTAAGGAAATTTCTCAAAAATCATGTGATAGAGGATATAAAAGGAAGATGGGGCTCAGAGAATCTAGATGACAACCATAACTTGTTCAGGTAATATATAACCATATTGATAGAACTTGGAAAAATGGGTTGACTGGATGCAAAAGTCCTTTTGATTTCCCCTGTTTCATGTGTTACTACCAAAAATAATGAGGTTTTAATTTATTCAGTTTCCACCTTTGAGTAACATGGAATTGAAAATTAGCTGTAACATAAGATCAGCATCTAGCAGTATGATATAATATGCACTAGGCTTGTGCCAAACTGCTTGGGAAACTGGGCTTACTTTATCCTGTTCATACAACGAAAGAATTCATCTTCTTCCTACGTTTCAGTACTTGTATGTGACATGTATCCATTACCTTAATGAAAATTGTTGACTTTTATACTGTAAATGTTTTTGAGTGATGAACACTTTCACAAATACTTTGAAATGCAAACTGTGTTTCAAAATAGTCTGTGACGCTACTGTTCAATGTTGAGCTTTTGTGTTTTAAAATTACAGGTTTCCTTCAGTTTCCCCAGTGAAAATTCTGCCACGTCGGTATCCGTTGAGTGAGAGCACAGATAATATTTCTAAACAGACAGAAAAGACATTTAAGTTACCACATTTCTCCAGAAGAACACCCAAAAAATATGAATTCCGGGAATGTAAGGTAATAGGTTATTTCTGACTCTGATTCTATGACTCATTATGTACACTTACCTGGGAGTAAACCCATGGAACACAGACCTGCTTCTGAGTATTTATTTATTAGATTTCTATCTTTCTCCAAGGAGCTCAGTGTAGCAGCATACATGGTTCCCCTCTTCTCCATTTTACCCTCACAACAACCCTGTGACGTAGGCTAAGCTAAGAGATGGCAACTGACCCAAGGTCACCCAGTGAGCTTCATGGCTGAGTGGGAATTTGAACCCAACTCCAGACCAATGACCATGCTGGCTGGAGCTGATGAACACGGTAGTCCAACAGCATCTGGGAAAGCTACAAGTTGCCCACTACTACGTTATGGTGTTGCAGGATTGCTGTAAACATTGTGGGAACAGCTAACTGATGAGCAATTGTGGGAACATCCATTAGCGGTCTTCTGGCTTCCAGACTCCTGGAAGGATGGGGGTGGAGAACGGTTGTTATGAGACAGTATGACTCTCCCAACTCTTGAGTAAAAGTCTTGACTATACATATTTATAATGCCTTTTATTATGGCTGCTTTGTAGGAGAACACAGAAAATGTGAAAAGTGAAATGATGGAAGAGGACAGGAAAAATATGTGCATCAGACAAATAACCCAAGCAGACATAGACGAAGTTTGGAGAAGCACGGTTGTGATACAGTGAGTGACAAATGGTCTTCTTCACTCCTCTCATTTCCCAATGTGCCTAAGGATAGAATCGTTAACTTCTTGGGCAAAGATCATTGTAGTGTCCTGATGGTCAGCTGACGTTCTCAAAGCATTCTGTTGGGAGAAGCCTCCTTTTAAGTTGTATACTTTATTGCTGGCAGAGCATTTTGAGTACAGTCTTACCTTGGTTTTTCAAATGCCTTGGGGGTCGAACGTTTCGGCTCCCGAACAATCGAAAACCAGAAGTGATTGTTCCGGTTTTCGAACATTCTTTGAAAACCAAACATCTGACGCAGCTTCCGATTGGCTGCAGGAGTTTCCTGCAGCCAATTGGAAGCTGCGCCTTGGTTCTCAAACGTTTTGGAAGTCAAACGGACTTCCAGAACGGATTCCATTTGACTTCCAAGGTACCACTGTACTGGAAACTTTGAGCTTAGCAAGCTTATACACCAAATTGAATTAAAATATTAGCATTTCTAAAGAGCACTAGTCCTACTAAAACATAAAAAGTGCATGGATTATTGTAGTAGCTTAAGCTGGGAAGAAGAGTTATTTCTTCTAGGGAAGAATGTGTGTGCTTTGTCTCTGGCCCTGTTTATATTTTAATGATAAGCTCCTCTGGTTAATTTCTTTTAAAACCTATTTTTAATGGGTAATGAAGATAGCTTGTTTAACTAACTAAAGTTTGTTTTACTCCATCTCTGGTTCATATGTAATACCAAGCCAGGTTTTGTGAAAACCAAAGCTAAACTCAGCCAAACTCCTCCTGGCTGCATAGCTGATAATGAGCAGAGGGAGGAGTGTGTGAGCCCAAAACTCACAGCAGCTCATGCAAATAGTGGTAAATCATAGTTAAGCATTACTTATGAACACGGTTTCTTGTGATACTTCATGGAACTTCTGTTGGACTTTTGAAGATGCCCGGTCTCTAGTGTCCTTGTCCTTTACCTGTCTGCGCTTAACAGATTTATCCTTGCTTATTATGATGCCTTAGACACCACAGGAAAATTCATTTCGAACTAGGCACTAAAGTGGATTTACATGGCCACCCCTCTTCCCCTATACTATGATTTATTTACTGTGATCACCCAGTGGTGAAGTTTTCATGAAAGCTTGGTTTTGATTTGCAGGCAGTAACATTAAGAACACAGTAAAACGATATGCTTATCATTTCAGAGATGTTTGAACATCAATATATATTGAATCCTTTTGCAAGCCTGTTTTCTTTAGAGACCCCCCAAAGTGATGTGCTCAGTTCTGGAATTATCTGGTGTTGTGTTTTTTTCCTCCTTGCAGTTTGCAAACTATTTTAGGCATGCCATCACTCAACGAAGTATTGCACCCTGCACAAATAGTTCCTCGGTACATAATATACAACATGACTAATACAAGTAAACGTGGCGTTGTTCTTCTGCAAGACAAATCAGGCAAGTCCTGTACAATTATTTGAAAACCTGATTTCCACCCCACCCCCCTTCAAATATTACAGAAAATGCAGCATTTCTCCTGTCTGGTAATTTAACATTGGCATTAAAATCTAATAATTAATTAATTAATAAAGCCCTCAGTAATTTGAAAGATATATGCCTCCTTTCCTACAGCCCCTCCCAGATGCTAAGATCAGCAGAGGGGACTCTCTTGGTAGTTTCCCCTCCCTCAGAAGTTTCCGGGGTGCCCTGGGAGAGGGCATTCTCTGTGGAAGCCCTAAGTTGTGGAATTCCCTCCCCATGGGGGGGGGGGACGGTGCCTGGCTTCTTCACTATTCCGCTTTCAGTGAATTTTGAAGATGTGCCTGACCTTTGACACCTGAGACGTTTGTTTTCAGAGCCCCGCCCCCTGTTTTGTGTGATTGTGATCTGTTTTAACTGTTTCAAGTTTTTGATTGTAACCCGCCCTGGGATGTGCTAGTGAAAGGCGTGTGATAAATGCAATCATAATAATTTCAGCAGAACTTCAATGTAAATATGCTTCATTATCGCAACCTAGCACAAGGGAAGAAGGAGCAAAGGGGAAGTCTAGAACTTTTCCTTCTTCTCAAACTACATGTTTTAAAACCGGTTATGTCAGCTAAGGGTTAGCTAGTGTGATGCAGTGACTAGAAAATTAACCATGAAGCTTTTTTAGAATGTGACCTTGAGCAGCTGGTAACTCTTGTTCTAATTCCCAGCTATGTCTCATGGGTAGCATGAGGGTTAAAGTGAGATGTTATATCTTCCAGAATATGCCCTTAGATGATGGATGACAAATAGAAAGAATATGTGAAGTCTGCTCTTAAGAATAATAATGGGAACTGGTCAATTTGTCTCTTCCTTCCTCTACCCCCTTCCTTGCAGAAGACCTCCCTCACTGGGTACTGTCAGCTATGAAGTGCTTGGCAAACTGTAAGTTAGACACACATTGTTTGAAATGTCAGGTGCTGAAATAGAAATGGAAAACAGAATAGAAATACCAATACTATGTTGGTGACATCTGCTGGGCTCTTATTTATTCTGGGCTTCCAATAATCTGATTTTTAGAATATTTTATGAGATAAGTGAAATTAAGGCTGAAAAAAAGAGCAAAATAGTAACACTGTAATTCCATAAATGCACCACAAATTTGTGCCTGATCTGTACAATGGCAGTTCTTAAAAGAATTGCTGTGTTATGTCTTGTCAGGGGTCCATCCACCACCATACCCCAGCCAGAATAACTAACTAACTTTATTTTTGCCACTCAGGAAGATAATTCCATTTGCATTATTATGTATAATGATGGTTATGGCCGAAATCCTAACTCCTGCCGTCAGGGCTTTTCAGAGCAGCAGAGGGGCTGCCACATCCACACACCAGCCACTCACTGAATACAGAATGGGGGGAGGAGGCTTGTACCCCATCCCTGTACCAGCTGCAGCAATTGGGCCCAATCCTAGGCTGGCTCCCCTTTCAGAATGCCTGTTTCTGAGCTTTCTACTGCTGGAGATCCTGCCTGCTAACCCCTACCATAAAGGGGGTTGGAGTCCTCTGCCCCATAAGATATCTCTCTCTCTCTCTCTCTCTCCCTCTCCCTCTCCCTCTCTCTCTCTCTCTCTCACACACACACACACACAGCTCTTTGTGCTGTTTCGTGTTTAAATTTTTGAAGAGTCAAGTTCAATGTTACTAATATTTATTTCGTTTTGTATTTTAGGGCCTAGAAGCAATGGCACGAGCCAGCCAATGTACATGGGCTTTGAACGAGATGTATTCAAAACAGTTGCCGACTATTTTCTTAGTCTTCCTGAACCTTTGCTTACATTTCAGTACTATGAGTTATTTGTGAATATACTGGGTACGTATTCCTCTAGTTCTGAGGCGCCTCAAACTTTAATGGGCATTTGAGAAGATGGACTAAGACGCCATGTGTCTGAGCGAAATCACTAGGTTTTCACTTGGAAATCACTTATTTTCAGAGTGAACTCTGGCTGCCTTAATAGGACAAGTAATTTATTATAAATTTTAACAACTTGGTTTTCTGTTCTTAGTCTTTGCACTGAATGCTGAACACAGACTGGCTTGTTATGTGTCCTTAGTCTTGCATATCTGAGCTATCTGTTGCACTTATGTTTTTGAATATCCTCTGACTGAGCAAGTGTTCTCTTCAACATGACTAACATTTCTGACTTAACTTTTCTGACTTGCGTTGCTTGTCTTGTTGCCCTGTCACATCGCCTGCATCTGAACTTGTATTTCATTTTCTGATAGTTTTGTGTGGCTACATCGCAGTTCCAAATAGATCCAGTGGAAAATCTAGTGCACGGAATGACTTGACTCTTTCAAAAACTCCACCCTTAAACTCTTTCAAGTCAACCGAATGCCTTCTGCTAAGTTTGCTCAAGACTGGCGAAAAGGACAAAGCTGAGGCTTCCAAAACAGTTTCTGTAAAGTGTACAGCTGAAAAGGGACATGATAAAAAATTGCAGCATGATAGTGTGCCTTGTGAACATGCCACCGTTCATGAACTAGCAGGTGGAAGTTGTCAGGACCTTTCAAGACTGAAAAATGAACAAGCTGTGCCTCTCAAACTTAAGGCAAGGTGTTACTCTTTGGAGGGAATTGCAGATACCGCCTCAGGCAAGTGTAGTAAAGACGGACTAAAAACACTTTCTGAAACTGGAGTTCATATACCGTTCGCAAGTAATGGAGACCAGCTGTTTCACTCTGCACGTAATCCAGACTGTTTCTTGGATCTTTGTTCAGATGTCGCTGGCCCAAAACAAACATGTGGCTTCAAGAGAGTTTCCGCAGCAAGTATTCCAGACCAAGAGCTATCTAGTGGTAACTACAAATCAAAGCAACTTTGCAGATCTCGTAGTTTACGTGGAAATAGCAGCTCTAGCTGGTGTAGTGCCCATGTTCCAGTTGCAGAGATCACGGTGAAACCACATCCTTTGGGCCATCTGGGCCAAAAAACCCAAAGCACCACTACACTGGTTACTAAAATAGGAAATAAACCTGGGAATTCTGATATGGCCATCAGTAAAAGACTCTGCAAAAGTGCAACACAACTTTCAGAAAACACGCTTCCCCCCAGCACCCTTATGTTGACTGGCACAAGTAAGATTGCTTTCCTGAGCATGGGATTTATTTATTTATATTTACTAACTAGTTTGTTTTTCTGCCTTTTTTTTCCTTTGCACAAACCCCAAGGTTTTAAATGACTAAACGTATTCAACAAGATTTGTCAAAACGGTTCCTAGGGCCTTTGAGGTTCAGTAATTTTAAAAAACTAATATTTTGCCATGCAAGCATCAGTATTTTCTGTAGTGCATGCTAATGCCAAGTGTGTGTGCTCTTCTGTCAATGCTGTTATATTTGTGTAATTCAGCATATTTGTAACCTGTGTGGCTACTGGGCAACTCTTCCAAACAACGTATAGAGAAAAGAGAGGAGCTGCTGTTGGGCACGGACTTCTAAATCACTCGTCTAGCCTCTAAACTTCTAAACAACCAGCTAGACGTTTTTATGTAATTGGACTTTAGCAGACTTCGGTGTTAAAATAATAACGTTTCACTTTCATTTGCTCTTCACCTGTATTGCTGGAGCAAAATGAAGCGATTTCAGGATATTAGCACAAAAGTCTAGGATAGAGCACATAACTAACTCCTTAACTGAAGTAGAATCAATTACCATAAAACTATTCCTTTGTGTTATGCGGGGAAATTAACGTGCAGGATTGCTAATTCTGCTTTTGATACAGTTACTGAGAATAATGTCTGTCCCCAATTTTTAATTTGCTAGAGATGCTCCAATCTCATTTAGAAAGAGTTGCTATTGAAGCACTGCAGATCTGCTGCTTATTGCTTCCTCCATCAAATCGCAGAAAACTTCAACTCTTGATGCGCATGATCTCTCGAATATGTGAAAATGTTGATATGCCACGACTTCATGATGCAGTGGGCACCAGGTCTTTGGTAAGATGCATTGCTTTCCAATTTTTTCTTAAGTTCCATTGTACAACTGAAATTTTAGGCTTCCAATGTTATCAGTCTTTCCTTCTGTGCCATTGTTACTGTTAAGGGGATATGTCTTGGGAAGGAACATGATACCACATTCTTTCCCAAATAATTGCCACAATACAATTCTTTTGTTTCCTAACCAGTTTGTTTAAATGTTTCCAGATGATACAGACGTTTTCTCGATGTATATTGTGTTGTGAAGAAGAAGTTGATCTTGATGAGTTGCTTGCCATAAGATTAGTATCCTTTCTAATGGATCATCACCAAGAAATTCTGGAAGTCCCGATTTATTTACAAGCGGCCGTACAAGAACACTTAGAAATTTTAAAAACTACTCAGGTGAGGGAAAAGGTTGAAGCATGCCTTTCATGCTTCAAACAGAAACTCTTATGAGTCAGAGATCTTAACTCCTGAGCTTGCTGTCTTTTTTCTCAGCCTGGATCTTGGGACACATTAGTTAAATATTTAAGGCTCCTACTTAAAATGCAGAACTTGACATTTCTTGCCCCTTAAACTTAAGGATGTTTTGCATCCTTGAGGTACTATTCTTCCCATATCTTCAGGCAATTGTAATAGTTTGGCTCCTAGCAAAGATTCTGTAGAAATCGTTTGGTTGCTTTCTGGCTATTACAGCGGTGCCTTGGTTGTCAAACTTAATCCGTTCCAGGAGTCAGTTCGACGCCTGGTACCGTTCGAAAACCGAGGCGCGTCTTCCGATTGGCTGCAGGAGCTTCCTGCACTCAGCCAGAAGCCGAGGAAGCCACGTCGGATGTTCAGCTGCCGAAAAATGTTCACAAACTAGAACACTTACTTCCAGGTTTGCAGCGTTCGGGAGCCAAGCTGTTCTACAACCAAGGGACCACTGTACTCAGTTTGGTCTTCAGGGAATTCCGTGGACTTCCAGACCTGATTATTAATTGACAGGAATCAAATTTTCATTATGTTACTTCATACTATAACTGTTCTCTGCACTATAATTCTGAGTCCAATGGCCCTGGGTACTTCTGTGGTTTCAGAAAATTGGGTCATATTTTTATCATACTTTGATTCCATTGTTCATTGGTATCTTACCCTTTGGGAGTTTCAGCCTCTATAAGTAGGTCAGTATTATTATCATCATCATCATCCACATATGACAGATAGAGAGAGGGCTGAGAGAATCCTGGTTTGAAACCCATTCAGTGCATCCCTGGCTTAGATTGGAACTGGGAGCATCAGACTGAGAGCACTTGCTGTTTAACAGATGCACTAAACCAACTCTGTGTAAAATGCCTGGAACTTGACATTATCTTTGTTTGCAGATGGAGTGCCTAGGGGAAGAACTGAGCACCATATTTCCAACTTACTCCTACTGCGAGAGGATAACTTCTCAGGAATTTGATGCACAAAAGATTTTCACCTCTCAGGCAGCAGTTGCTGAGCTTCTGGAAAGCGTCATTAAGGACAGAAAATTAAGTGTGAAAGACAAGAAGAAGAAGCTTAAGCAGGTAATAGAAGATGTTAAACCTGCATCAACATTATTTGTGAAGCAGGTAGCCATTTAGTTTTCAGAACTGACAGTTAAGTTGCCTCTGGCAATCTCATTTAGATGAAAATTGTCTGTCTGGAAATGGGTGCTTGCAGTGTGAAGAACAAAGGGATCTGTTCAGCGGCATCTTTTCTTTTTCCTTTTAAAAAAGCTGCATCTGTTTCTGAAGCCTGCTACAGCCCCATCACTGCTGCCTCTTCTGCTGTAGTGGTGAAAACAAGTCTTAGGAAAACAAAGGTTTAGGTGGCACCTTAGGTCTGGCAAGTCGGGCAAAGATATAACCTGGCCCAGGTTGCTACTTAAATCTTGCTGCTAATTAGCATTCTGCTTAGGCACTTATCTGTGTTAAGCAGACGTCCCTATAGTACACCAGAACTTCTGCTGAGGTGTAGGTGGCTGCTCTTTGCAACCTCCAAAATTCACCCCCATCCCAGCTGTGATGAACAGGGACTTTCTAGCGCTACAGTGTTCGTTGTGCCAGCTGCTTTGGCAGTGCAAATACGACTGTGTTGTAACTCTATAATGGGAGGACATGGCATTCTTTTATGGGATTGAAATCCCTGGCTACAGCATGCAGAATCATATTAGCCCACCTCAAGATGTCTGGCTGAATGGCAATGCATTTTGCAAACTAGGGGTGTGTGGTGGTGGTAGGGATTCTTTTCAATTTTTTAATGGATCAAGAGCAAATCTGCAGTAGAGATTTATCCCTCCTTCACCAGCCGAATCCTAGACATCTTGGCTTGGAAATAAATGCCACTGTCCCGTATGATTTGCTCTCCAATTAGTATGCAAAGGATTTCAGGCTTAAAGGGTTAATGGTGAACATGCTGTTTTTGCAATTGGTCTCTGCTTTGATATTAGTAGCACTCTAAAATGACACATAACACCCTTGCAATTGTTACGAAAAAGTGCATGCTAGGTTGAATAAGTAGGGGTTCTCCTCCCCCCTCAGTAAGTGTTTAGTTTGGTTTATTCAAGGTCACCTGAGACACAATTTACTGTAATCTACTTTTGGGTAAAGTACAATATCTTTGGAAGCTTAATACAGAGGATTTCTGTTCTCCTGCAGAAACCTTTGAGTTTGTTTTTTTCCTGGACAAACCCCCTACACAAAATTGTACTTGTCCCAGAACTTTTTAAGTCTTATGACTGGAGTCCAGCTCTAAAGCAAGCAGCTTTTAAATCACCAAGTTGTTGTTGCTATTCTCTGTGCTCTCTTGTAGTAATGGAAACTTTGTTGGGGTTGAATTGTTTCTTAAATTCAGCCAAAAGGACGTTTTAAAGTTCCTACTCTGTAGCTAGCTGGTTGCCAGTGAAATAATTGTTTCATTCTGGATAGCAAGAAGTCTTAAGCCAGTATTTTGTAGCAAAGTAGAATGTTAAAATTGAATAAATAGAAAATAAAACAAACTTGGCCACCTCCCTGCTCACCCCTGACTGCCTTTATAAGAGTTACTACTTGGTTGTAGCACTGTGTTCGTTTTTTGTAACTTCAGTATGACTAACATGGCATCTTGTTCCTCAGTTTCAGAAAGAGTATCCTGAGATCTATCGAAACAGATTTCCAACCACAGAAAGTGAAGCCATCCTGTTTGAAGACAGGCCCACAATTAAGCAGCCAATGCTCAGCCTGCGAAAGCCAAAGCTTCGTACCCTGAGAAGTTAATTTTATGTCTTTTGACGAATCTGATGTTTGTAAAGCCATTTTGCTTGGAAAACAAATATTAGCCACATTTAAGTGAGCAAGTATACAAAAATGTGAATTTGTTGAACTATGCTAAAATAGGTTGGGTCCCAGGGTTCCCTTGTCATACCTAAAGTCTGGAAATGACGACATCGGTGTTTACAAAAGAAACCAACCAATGTAAATAGATAATATTTGTGTGTGAGTGGAGTTGGGTGAAATGAAGGGTAACCAAAAATGTACAGATACCAATAGCCAAAAAGAAAGAGATGGTGGAGTTGGTAGAATTGAGAATGCATGCTATAACCCATTCCAAGAAATGGGGCATACTTTTACCTCAGTAAGCTGGTGTGTGTGTTAATTTTCAAGAAGTACTGCATTATTATTTTTTTAGTAATTGTAAGTAGAAAAGTAGAGGATTTTTTATTGTTTTTTGAGTGAAAGCAATAGGTTCACAAGCAATTTGATTAGACAGCTTTTACTTTTCAATTTGCACTTACCGTGTATGTTGGTTGTCTGTTGTCTCGAAACTTTGCATGGTCCGTTGTTGACCAAGAAGAGGCAGGAGAAAAAGGAGGTATGGAACATGTGTCACAGTGTTAAATAGAAGAGAGCGATTGTAAAGCTGATCATCTTTGCACAAATCCAGCCTTTCTTAGAAAAAGGCTTCAACAGCCATAAAGAAGTAATTAAAAGCCTTGCTTGCAGTGGTTCAAAGTGTGTTGCATTTGTAGTCCTGGAATATTTGGAAATACGTGGTTAATGGGTCACTGGTCCCATTATTTGTGTTGAGGTTTTCCTCCCACGCTGTCTTGGTTCTCTTTCTTTCCACTTAGACCAGTAAATTGGATCCAGGTGAGAAGAGCAATCCTGAGTGGGATGAGGCGGAGAGTTAAGTAGCAGGCAATCTCCACTTCCAAATCCCTACCAGCTTGCTCTGGCCATGTTGGGAGTTGGAAGGTGTTGCTACCACCATCACCCTTCCATACTGACGGGGTTGGTTTTGTTTTTAAAACCTTTCCTCCCACCTGTTTCAATGGGAGGGAAATTAATTACGGCAGGTTCAGGCCAGCATCAATAGGTAGCCCAGTATGTTGACTGTACAAGCGAAGGGGGTTGAATGCAGTGGATCAAAGGTCACCCGCAGTTGATCCCACCACAAATGGGAAAAGCACTGGCCGTACTGCTTCCATGGCTCCTGGGGGCTCTAAGGCAGGTGGGATGTCCAGTCAGCAGAGCACTTCCCCAGTGGCAAAGCCACACTTCCATCCTATCCCCCTTCCTCCACCGGCCTTTGGCAAGGGTTAAATTCAACTAGTTTTCAGGGAAAATCTTAAGTCGTCACTAATATAATTTAAGTGGGACCTAAGTACAACTAAGGTTATTCTGGATCTAATCCATTGTGTGTTGTAGTAAGACTACACTGCCCAGATTCTTTTCACCTCTCCTTTTCTTTTTATGTTTATCTGTTGTGAATGTTTTGTGTTTACAGCATGTATCTGTCAATATTTAATTGATTCTATATTTTTAAAATATCGGTCAGAGGAAGCTTGTTGAATAAAATGACATAATGTTGGTACTCTATTTGTGTTTTGTTCGGAAGGGTGTTTCAGAAAGTGCATTGAAATTGAATTGTAGCAGAAGGACCTGCAAGTTTAGGAACGAAACGCAGAATTGCACTTAAGGAGTTAAATATCGTAGCAAATGGAAGACTATATGGAGTACCTTTTCTGACGCTTAACACTGAATTTAGATTATCGTAGTATGAGCAATGTTTAAAGGCTGCAGTGGTAAATGGAAGGCCCCAAATTGTAACAGCATTTGATGGGGCAGTTCTAAAGACCAAAGATGCTCTGAGTTATTGCAATAATTGTGAGGTAACCTGCTTGTTCTGAGTCTTTTATGATGTGGGTTATTTTTCATCGCACATTGGGTGTAGCCATCATACTGGGTTTTTAGATACCTTCATTTCCATGTGAAAGTTTGATAGGTTTATCCCTTTTTTCTCTTAGCCCTGAGGCTGTCAATCCTTCTAAGCCACTATTTGCTATCTTTTTATGTGTGACAGATATTTCCTATGGAATGTGCCAGTATTCCTGATAATTTAATATGCCCATTCCCATCCTCTCTTCATGATCCCTACCATTTTATAGCCTTTGGCTACACTTGCAACACATGCCTTCAGTGCCTTTGTATCAGAGATTCATTCACTTCCGCCAAATTTAATTAATGTTAATTAAGTTGCAAGAGCTATCATACAGCAGCTAACTAATGTTTTCAGCACTACTGAGCATTTCTTCAAGGTTAGAACAGTGTTTCACAGAATTGGCTTCAAAGTCTTTTTGGAAAATAACATAGGAAGGCAAACGGGAACAACAACAATAATTTTCAGGTATATTTTATCTGAGTCCTTTACGCTTTCAAGTCATATTCTTTATGGCAGACCTACCACACTTTATAGTTCCATATAAGCAAAGCTTAAACACCTATAAGAATGTAGCCTTTGCAGCTTAATTGCCCAAGAAAAACGATTACTGGGAATTAAAGATTTGTTTGGTAATATTCTCTTCTCTGATACCTATTAAGAAACCATGTGTGTTTTGCAACAGAGGCACAATGCTCACAATGTTTGAGAGAGTAACAATCTGTTTTAACTTGTACTATTCCCATAAATACAATAGTCTATTTCTAAGAACTACAGTTAATAGTTCTGTATAGCCCCAAAGCCTGCATGCCTTAGTCCAATGCAGTATGATAATTTGTGTATTTTATAGTCTCTAAGCCAGCCTTTCCCGAACCCTGGTGCCTTTCAACTGTTTTGGACTACAGATTCTCGCAGCTCCAGCCACCATGGGACTTGGGCTCCCAAACATCTTGAATGCATCAGGTTGTCAAAGGTTGCTCTGGGCAAATCGCTTGCTGCCAAAATTGAGAAAAGGAAACAAGGAGTTGAAATCAACCAACATTCATCACATAGAACTAAGAATTTCAGTGGGTTGACTGAGTAAAAGTTATATGGCTACAGTCCATGCATGACCTTCTAATTCACTTTCAGAGGCTTCACATTGCTTGCTCTGATGCTAAAAACTGAACAGATAACTGACATAGGTGTTTGTGCTGTTGTCCAAATACAGATGCAGTGTTTTTAATAAAACCTTTTTTTTAATTTGGGAGGAGGCAGAGATTCCTCTTTTAAAACAGACCTTTACAAAATTGTTTTGGTGTATAATGAAGTGTAACCTACACAGCTGTGATTGGATTTAAGGACAGGTGCCATTGGCAGCTGCTGCAATCTTCTGCTTCTCGTGTCCATCAGAGACTCTCTGTTACATAAAATGGGGCGTCTGGCAGCCTATGTAGTCCAGTCTCCTGGAGCCAGCAGTGTGCTGAGGGCCAGTTCCTCCAAGCTGGAGGTTTGGGTAATGGGGCAAAGGTTTTGTGCCAAGCAGCGAGCACGTTACAGGCTGTGTGACTATAGTCCACTTTCTTTCCCCTTGTTGTTTCATTGTAATCCACTTCTGCATGGGGATTTAGGTCTCTGGAAAACATTCAAAGGCCTCTCTTGAGCAGCGGGGTGAAATCTCATAAAGCTTCGGGAGGATTTGAGTGGTGAAAGATGCTTCTGTTCCCCAGGGCCCAGCTGATTGGCTCATATGTTTCCATAAAGCTGTTGCTCCCGTCAGTAAAACCTAACCTTCATATAAATACCCAGCACACATCTCCGACTGCCGTACTCTGCATTTGGCTCAGGGAAGTCCAAATCCTTTCCTGGGGAGAAAATGGCCAGCCAGTAAGTACCTTTCCCTGGGCTTTGCTTTGCATAGAGTTTAAATGTCAACCCAGTAAAGTGTGATAATGTCACTAGATTCTTGCAGCTAGCAAATTTATCAGAAGCAAAGAGTCAGTCTTCACATGCTGCTGCTGCTGCTGCCTATGGGGCATGCATGATATTCTAACAAGAATCCACAAATTATTGTGGCAGGGCAGTAGTAAACAGTAGTAAAGCTGGACTCCTCATTTTGTGATTTTTATTGTTAAAGCTTAATCCATTGCAAGCCTAGTTCTTCGAGTTGTGACCAACATGTGTTGGGAGGGTATTGGAACAGGAGAGTTCACCCTGTGGTGAGAGCAGGATCACAGAGTTTCTGGAACATGATGCCTGGCACTTGTGAGGATGAGTAATCTGTGCCTTCAGTCCATGTTCAATGTGATTTGGTCATGGGGAAGCTTGCATTTGGCTGGAGGAATGCTGTGCCGATTCCACTTTCTGGAAATATATTCAGCACTCTCACTTGGCCACAACCTGTTCTACCAAGTGGATATCGCCACATTTCTCTAAAAACTACCAATTTTATCCGGGGGAGGGGGCGTGGCACAATGATACATTTCATCTCAAGTTACCTTGCCTCCTATTTATGCTGGTCAAAACAATTCTTGTCGAATGTATAGCTCTGTTCTAACCTTCATCCAATAGTTGGAAGGACTTGCTCACCCTTTGTTTTCTTAACACCCTTCAGAGTTGAACATCCAGCAGGTGGATACAAGAAGCTCTTTGAGACCGTGGAGGAACTCTCCTCACCAATAACTGCTAATGTCACGGGTATGTGGATTTCTAATGCTTTCTTTCCAGATTGCCCCAGTGTGCTATCTTCCTTCATGAGCAAACCTTTATGGAGCGGGGGGCGGGGGAGATTCAGAGGGGGAGTTGAAGAAACCTTGGGTGTTCTTTGTTGTCATACTAGTTTATTTAATTAAAGTCAAATATTGCATTTCCATAGCCTCATGTTGAAAATCCACAAATTGAAATTGTTGACCTAATCGTCACAAGCCCTGCAATCCAGCTGCATACCTGGACTAATTAAATGCCATTCAAGTTAACCTGACAGTCCAAGAACATCGCAATAGAAATTCAATACTGTAACAAAGCAACAAATCTCTGGACATGCCCTTCTTTCAAACGCCTTCCACGAAACAAAACTTTGCTCTCCCCACTCTCTGGCCTTTGTACAGTGAGGCTTTCTTCAGTGTAGAAGTAGACTTCTAAGTTTGGTAAACATCTTCTAAACAGAACATCAAATCTTCTTTTTTTTTTTTTTTTTGCTGGATAACAAATGTATTTATTTAGCCCTATTCTTGGGGTTCATGTAATGTAAGTGAAATAATAGCTAGAATCTGTAGTACCTTGGAGAAGCTCTGTGATGTTCCTCCCCAGAGTCGTTATGGTCCCTGAGGCAGAAAACCCAAATTTGCTATCCCTTCCCAATCATTGCCCAGTCAGAGGGGAAAATATGTTTATCCAAGCAACTGACAATTTACTGCTTTTTAATGGTTTCTAAAAATCAGCTGCTGCCTTACAATCTGTCTGTGTTGGCTTGGCACAGTGTGAGCGTATGTTGGGTGGGACCAGGCCTCATGCTGTCCTTCACTTGCAGCAGCATCTGGGAAGGCAACCTGTGGGGCAGAAGATGAGGTGGGAAATTACCACCCTCATGTTTTCCAACCTTAGTCTTCTTTTCTCAGCGGCCACCATTGTCAATTTGATTCTGTGAGAGGTGACCAGCCCTGAGGAGCTAGGCCTCCCCTCAACCCTCACAAATATATTGATACAAAGAATAAGGGAAAACTTGAGACCGCTTAGCAGCCTGATTTCTTAGTTGAACACAGTTGGCATCTCCCATGGGCCCTTTTATTGCTTAAATATGTGACGGCGCTTTTTGCTATCATTTCAATAGGCAGGATTCCAGTCTGGCTCAGAGGCAGTTTACTCAGATGCGGGCCGGGTTTATTTGAAGTTGGCTCAGAACCATTTTATCATTTGTTTGATGGCCAAGCACTTCTTCACAAGTTTGACTTCAAGGAGGGGCATGTCACTTATCACAGGAGGTAAGCATCTCCATTTTTACTACTCGGCCTTCCCCACCGATAGCAAGCCCAAGGCTTGTCCAAATCAAACTGACTTTTTAAAACATTCTGTTCCAGAGCTAATAATGCATTTTGGCTATATTTTATGTTCTATGAAATGGGGATCGGCGATCTGCCTCCCAGGCTTTCTGGACAATAGCGTTAAGGATTGCATAGCATGGTAAACATTGAAATGTCAGGGGTTAATAAAATCCAGAGTTCGGGCAACAAGGGCGCTTAGGGTTGGCTTACTCTGTCCGGCACATAGCTCCCCACCTCCACCCCAGCCTTTTCGAGAACTTGTTCCATGCCTCTTCTACTTCCATCCTTATTCACACATTGCTGGTAACAGCACAGGGACTCCACTCTGGTGGTTACTCCTTTGTCGCTTCTTGACAATGTCTGTAACTTCCATCCATATAGTTGGGGTCGTTTGAGCAGATATATGACATACCTGGAGCATGTGACAGGTGGCATGGGAAGCGCACTCGTCCTAGGTGACCTGAGGGCTCCAACATACCAGACCAAAACCACCTTTCTTCCTTCTCTATAGGTTTATCCGGACCGATGCCTATGTAAGGGCAATGACTGAGAAAAGAGTCGTGATTACAGAATTTGGCACCTATGCTTACCCAGATCCATGCAAGAATATATTTTCCAGGTGACAAAACAAAGGCATATTGTAGGGGATGAAGCCGTGTTCTTTTTTTTCCCCCACCAGAAGAAATAATCTAGTGTCCTTGTTGGTTCTGTTTGGCAGGTTTTTTTCATACTTCCAAGGTGTGGAGGTCACCGACAATGCCCTGGTGAATGTGTACCCCGTGGGTGAAGATTTTTATGCCTGTACCGAGACAAACTTCATAACAAAAATTAACCCAGAGAATCTGGAAACAATTAAAAAGGTAAAAAAAAGAGAGAGAGATACATATGGATAGATTAGATGATAGATAGATAGATAGATAGATAGATAGATAGATAGATAGATAGATAGATGATAGATATGATAGAGAGAGAGAGAGAGAGATATGATGATAGATAGATAGATAGATAGATAGATAGATAGATAGATAGATAGATGATAGATAATAGATAGATGGATGGATGGAAGCAAAGTTTGAGGAGAAATGCAAAAAAGGAAAAGGAAAAAATGCTTTTGGTGATGCACAGTCTGCACCTGCAACACAATACTTGATTAATAATAATAATAATAATAATAAAAATTATTTATATCCCGCCCTCCCCAGCCGAAGCCAGGCTCAGGGCGGCTAACAACAATAAAACAGTACAACAGTACGACACAACACAACACTCTAAAATCATTCATTATAAAATTAATTTAAATCAAACCAATGGTAACCATTGGGCCAGAGCTCCGCAAAGATTGCCGTTGGAGGGAGTCAGGCTGTGCCCTGGCCAAAGGCCTGGTGGAACAGCTCTGTCTTGCAGGCCCTGCGGAAAGATGTCAAGTCCCGCAGAGCCCTAGTCTCTCATGACAGAGTGTTCCACCAGATCGGAGCCACAGCCGAAAAAGGCCTGGCTCTAGTTGAGGCCAGCCTAACCTCTCTGTGGCTTGGGACCTTCAAGATGTCTTTATTTGAAGACCGTAAGGTCCTCCGTGGGACATACCAGGAGAGGCGGTCCCGTAGGTACGAGGGTCCTAGGCCGTATAGGGCTTTAAAGGTTAAAACCAGCACCTTAAACCTGATCCTGTACTCCACCGGGAGCCAGTGCAGCTGGTATTAGAGAACTGTCTGGCTGTATATGAGGTCTGTGGCAGAGTTCCTACATGTCAGACCTCTCTCCCCATTAGAATCTAGTCCAGACATTGGAATACTTCAATAAATACTTTGCAACGTCTGTGCTCTCAGAATGCACTAGTAAATATCATGCAAACACGGACATTTTTGGTATTTATGCCAGAGCCAAATGACATTCCAATGACATTCTTCTGGTTACTACCACTTGTGGGGCATTCATAACTGGATTTATGACATCGTAAAGTGGCCGTGTTAGCTTTATAGATGTCGTGCTTCAGCAAGAGCTATAAAGAGACCAGTAGTTTTACAGAATTTGCTATAAATATATCACAGCTGGTACGAGCAGGCAGACCTTCTTATAGGTGGTACCAAAGGACAGGACAATGCCATCATTAAGAGATTAGAGTCGGGTTGTTTTTCATTGCAAGAGATAGTTTTTGTGCATGAAAAAACTGCATAAATAGTTATGTCTTAGCAACAGTGTGTTTATCAAAATTAGCTACAAGGACATGTTGCAATGTCAATGTGAAACATACATTTATGGCAAAATAACATTGCATCATAACTTCATATATTTCCAAGTATGTAGAACTTTTTTCTACAGTGATTGCCTCCGATTAGGAAATTCTATAGGGCTGAAATCTAGCAGAAGGTGTCCTCCGGCTGGAGGAAGGGGAAACTTTTTCAGGTGACTACTCAACCTTTTCAGGGAACTGTGCAGAGAAGAATTGGTGGGGGCTGGGGAAGAACAGTCTTTTTCCCCTTCCTGTAGCAGGGATTTCCTGTGAGTGGAACTCTGCTTATAGGAACTCTGGATCCAGCCCAATGTGTGTAGGGGCTACTACAGTATTCAAAATCATTCTGTGAATAATCAAGGACTCAAGACACAGGCACAAAGTGGATTTGGAGGAGTCATCTTACCTTCTCATCTTATTTGCAGTTGGTACAAGCCTTGGCTTTCCAACAGGCCCATCCAGTCCCAGTTGAAGGGGGATTATATTACCAAGTCAGGGGAACTGGACAATATCAAACCTCTTTTAAAATGTCATATTCCTTGTTTATCAGTTTGAATCCCCCCCCCAGCAAATGGTTTCTTTTTAGATTTTTTGTGTCATAATAATTTTATTATTTATACCCCACCCATTTGTCTGGCTTTCCCCAGCCACTCTGGGCAGCTCATACCATATATCAGAACATACTAAAACAACAAACATTAAAAAGTTCTTGATACAGTGCTGCCTTCAGATGCCTTCTAAAAGTTAGTTGTTTATTTCCTTGACATCTGATGGGAGGGTGTTCGACAGGGTGGGCGCCACTACCAAGAAAGCCCTCTGCCTGGTTCCCTGCAACCTCATTTCTCGCAGTGAGGAAACGGCCAGAAGGCCCTCGGCACTGGATCTCAGTGTCCAGGCTGAACAATGGGGGTGGAGATGCTCCTTCAGGTATACAGGACCGAGGGCGTTTAGGGCTTTAAAGGTCAGCACCAACACTTTGAATTGTGCTCGGAAACGCACTGGAAGCCAATGAAGATCCTTTAGGATCGGTGTTCTATGGTCCCACAGCCACTCCGAGTCACCAGTCTAGGTGCCGCATTCTGGCTTAGTTGTAGTTTCCGGGTCACCTTCAAAGATAGCCCCACGTAGAGTGCATTGCAGTCGTCCAAGCGGGAGATAATCAGAGCATGCACCACTCTAGTGAGACAGTCTGCAGGCAGGTAGAGTCTCAGCCACAAGGTACCAGGTGGAGCTGGTAGACAGCTGCCCTGGACACAGAATTGACCTGTGCCTCCATGGACAGCTGTCTACCATGATGACTCCCAGGCTGTGCACCTGGTCCAAAATGACTCCCAGGCTGTGCACCTGGTCCAAAATGACTCCCAGGCTGTGCACCTGGTCCAATATGACTCCCAGGCTGTGCACCTGGTCCAATATGACTCCCAGGCTGTGCACCTGGTCCTTCAGGGGCACAGTTACCCAATTCAGGACCAGGGAGTCCCCCACACCTGCCCGCCCCGTCCCCCAAAAACAGTACTTCTGTCTTGTCAGGATTCAACCTCAATCTGTTAGCTGCCATCCATCTGTCAAGCCCAGATGAATGTATGGACCAACTGGAACGTGTCCAGAGGAGGGCAACCAAAATGGTCAAAGGCCTGGAAACGATGCCTTATGAGGAACGGCTAAGGGAGCTGGGCATGTTTAGCCTGGAGAAGAGGAGGTTAAGGGGTGATAGGATAGCCATGTTCAAATATATAAAAGGATGTCACATAGAGGAGGGAGAAAGGTTGTTTTCTGCTGCTCCAGAGAAGCGGACACGGAGCAATGGATCCAAACTACAAGAAAGAAGATTCCACCTAAACATTAGGAAGAACTTCCTGACAGTAAGAGCTGTTCGACAGTGGAATTTGCTGCCAAGGAGTGTGGTGGAGTCTCCTTCTTTGGAGGTCTTTAAACAGGAGTGCTCTGATGGTGTTTCCTGCTTGGCAGGGGGTTGGACTCGATGGCCCTTGTGGTCTCTTCCAACTCTATGATTCTATGCTTCTAAGGCATCTTTCTATTATGCTCTCCAGGTGGATATCAGCAAATATGTTTCTGTCAATGGAGTAACAGCACACCCCCACGTTGAGAATGATGGAACTGTTTACAATATGGGCAACTGCTTTGGAAAGAATTTTTCCCTTGCCTACAACGTTGTACGGATACCTCCCCTGCAAGCAGGTTTGTTCACTTCCAAAAAACATCTGCGTACTTAGAATATGACTGCATTTTTCCTTTTCCATTATGAGTAAAATCTATCCGCTACACATAGTGCAATACTTCTCACTTTTCCTATGATTTCTGTCGCTTTTCCTTCTCTTACACAGTAGCTAAAGTGTCAGAAGCTCTGTGTGTGTGTGTGTGTATTTTGCAAAAAAAGCATCAAAAGAGGTTTTTGTAATGACGAGCTCATTTTCAGAGAAGCAGTGCTTGTGTTTGAAGACAGAATGATTGAGTTGTAACTAAGTTCTACTCAGAGTTAGACCCCTTTAAACTAATGGACCTAAGTTAGGTCTGTCCATTAGTTTCAGTGGGTCTACTCCCAAGTATGATTTATGCTGGATACCCTTCGTTTTTTCATATATCGCACCAATTTTCTTATTCTTGTATGGAATTCTCATTCATTGGCTTGTACAAGATCAGCAGATGAATTGTGTCTTATATATATATATATATTCTTTTTAGATAAGAAAGATCCAATGACCAAATGTGAGGTGATTGTTCAGTTTCCTTGCAGTGACAGGTTCAAGCCATCTTATGTGCACAGGTAAATTCCACCCTCTAATATAAGCCAACAATATAAACATTATGACTTCAGCTAATATAAAAGGGCAATATTGTTAGCACCCATCTCTCTCTCAAGAGACAATGGAGTGCACCTCTGGGAGTGAAGTCAAACGGTTGAAGAATCACAGCGCCTACTATGACTGCAGAGACTGGTAACGCATAACTGCTGTCTCCTGCATTGTTTTTGCTGCATTAGCAGCACCGAAGAGACCTCTGGGGCGCGAGCCTGGGCAGTGTGTATGGAAGTCCTGGGCTGCCCAGATGACAAGACCCCCCTCCCGGCTTCACTGATGTAGTCCAAAGGAAAGCAGAGCAATACGTTTGGCAGCAGGAGTTGCCAGGAGGCGTACAGGGTGCCATCCAACTGTCTCAGGGACTCAACTCTGGATTTGTGTAGGGTTTACTTCCCTGAACATATCTCACAAGATAATGGAGGTTTAGGATCAGAGTTTTCCTTCTTTTAAATGGGCTCCCTTCCCAGGTTGACGGGCCCCATCTGCCTCATTTCCCTCTATAGTACATGTAGCATGGAAAGCATTGCTAAAGAGATAATGTGATCAAGTAAAGAGAATAGCATCTTCAAATGTTTGTACTGCCTAACCTACATATTAGGTATTTTCTGGAAGTGCAAATAAGCACATGGAGAGGGTTGGTATTCAGGTAGATACTCCTCATTTTGATGTTCTAAAAGCTTTTAATGATGTCCCTGACCAATATATCATTCATATAATCAATCCAAATTTGAAAGCACACATTTCTAACAACAAATTGTTTGCCCCATATGTCAAAGCCCTTGTCTATTACTGACAGATAAGATTGAATTACGGTAAATTAGCAATTAAAAACGGGAAGAAACAGCATGCAGCTGAATATTGCACACTTTCATGTATGCAAAATGCTGCGTCTCCTGAAATAAAACCCACAACTATATTTCTGAACAGCTTTGGAATGACTCCAAATTACATCGTATTTGTGGAAACACCAGTGAAAATCAACTTGCTCAAGTTTCTTTCTTCCTGGAGTCTTTGGGGTGCCAACTACATGGATTGTTTTGAGTCAAATGAAAAAATGGGGGTAAGTGATGTTGCTCTGCAATTTACATGCCCCAGGGCCTAAAAGTATATTATCTAAGGGCACAAAGCAGTAGGTGCTATTTTATGGGTTCGCACAGTTCAAGTGTGATTTATTTTTCAGGTATGGATGCATGTAGCTGATAGGAAAAAAAAGAAGTACCTCAACATCAAATTCAGGACTTCACCTTTTAACCTTTTTCATCACATCAACACCTATGAAGATCACGGTTTTCTGGTTGTGGATTTATGCACATGGAAGGGGTGGGTATTGACAAGAAGGTTGCTTTCAGGTGATTCTCCAAACCGCAGTTTGGAGGATGAGGAATATTCCCTTTGCTCGCATGCTTCCTCCTCTTTGGTGCATGTGTCTTACCAAGTTTATTTGTGGTTTAATCAAACCATAGCTTCCTGCAACACTCAAATAATGCAGCAAACTATCATTCAGAGGTTTGGAGGGTCACCTGAATACAGCCTGAGCATTGCATAGCACTCAAAAGAGCTCTGAAGAAATCCAAGCAGCATGTGTCAAATACCGAAGGATTTTGTCAGCTTTCTTTTTTAAGAGTGATAAAATATGCATGCTGGAATATATCCTAATACTTGGGAGTAATTTTGCAGAGACAAAGGGATCAGCTGAATAATCGAACACTTTAAGCCCAAGTCTTACTGATTTTCTGGATCCTGTTTCTAGATCCTTAGGTTTGCATGCTCAATTCTGCTAGTTTTTTGTTTTTTTTAATGCCACCTACTTTGAAAGACTGGTTGTGCACTATATTTTATTATATGCAGCAATTACTGTATAATTTTTTTGTCAAACAAATTTTGTGGGCCAGGACTCTTCAGGAAATTTAATCCATCTCTTGCTTCTAGGGTGTCACAACAAAACCATGTTAGATGTCATTAACTGCTTGCTTTCAACATTTGAATGCTGATACTTTTCTCCTCCTACAGGTTTGAGTTCGTTTACAATTACTTATATTTAGCCAATTTACGGGAGAACTGGGAAGAAGTGAAGAAAAATGCCCAGAAAGCTCCTCAACCTGAAGTTCGTCGATACGTCCTTCCCCTAAATATTGAGAAGGTACCTGCAGTAGTGAAATAGAGTTCTAGCCTCCCTGGGGAGAGCATTCCACAAGTGGGGGCCACTACAGAAAATGCCTGTTCTCTTGTTTCCACCCTCCTAGCCTCTCATTGTGGCAGAGGCAGCTTTAGGGTAGCATGACCAGTGTGTTTGCATTACAGGCTGTCCCATTTACACAGGGGTTAGTTCCAAGGCACTGCACACATCTGTGAAATCATGTATAATTGAAACCCACTGAAAAAGAATGTGAACACCCCATTCTGCCCCCACCCTGTCCCCATTCTGCCCTTTTAGTAATGTTTCAGTGACGTCTTTATGAAGTTTCCTGGTCACTTCCGGGTTCAGCACAATGCACGTTTACACGGTTGCACACATATTGAACATAAATGGGGAGCTGCCTGTATATTAGAAAGCACTACAGAACAGTGCCTGTTATTATTCTGTGAATCAAACTTGCTCCCACCTGCAAACTTTTGTCCAAAGTTGGTTTTTGTAGCACTGTTCGTACTGATGGAAAATGGAGCATATCCTGTAAGAAAGCATAAAAATGTTCCCTCCTCACTACCTTTTTCATTAGCTTCCTTTTTTTATCCTAGGCTGACACTGGCAAAAACTTAATCACATTGCCTAATACAACAGCTACTGCAGTTCTGCACAGTGACGAAACCATCTGGCTGGAGCCAGAAGTTATTTTTTCAGGGCCCCGTCAAGGTAAGATCATCCTCAACCAGAATAACAAAGACAGCCTAGTAAATCTCCTCCTCCCTCCCAATCTATTTTCCTTTTGTGTTGTATCTTTTTCAGTTGTAAATTGTAGCAGGAATTGTAGTTTTTTGTTTTTTAAGTGATCTGTAAGCCACCCTCTGAGCATTTTTTGGCTGAAGGGCAGGATAAAAATGCTTTAAATAAATAAATGACTAAAAATGACTCACTAATTCCTGTAAATGTTCTTGTGTTTTGTTTTATAGCTTTTGAGTTTCCACAAATAAACTATGCAAAGTATTCTGGGAAACCGTACACATATGCATATGGACTTGGATTGAATCACTTTGTTCCAGACAGGGTAAGTATTATGTGCTAAGATGGGTGCAAATTAAGATTCCTTAATATGGTCAGGGCCAGCATTAATAGGAATGTGCAAGACAACACAGTTTAGTGCAATTTTAACACTATCTTCAAGAGACTCTTAATATTAACATCAAGCCCAATCAAAAAGTCATCTGGTTTCACTCAAACCTGAAATATATTTAAAGTGATTCTCAGCCCAGCATTTAAAAGGTGTTCATAGTACTAAATATATTCTTTCGCTCTTTATAAACACAGATACATAATCCATCAATACGGACATTAATTTATGAACACTGTATTTCAACATCTAGCCAAATATCTGTCTATTCTTGTGCCCTGGGCTAAATCCATTCTTCACAAAATTTCTGTTCTCCTTTTACACCTCATGATAAAACATAGTCATGTTAGAAAAAGTTTGTCATCTATTGGGCTAAGAGTTAATTTTCAACACAGCTTTGATATGGTAAAGTGACCATCACTTTGTCATATTTTCATATTTTTGTGATAACATCCCATACCATATTCTAATAGCAAGCGCATTGTGTAAAAATAATGTATGTCTTAATTTGTGATGATTTTGCAATATCTAGAGAGTTAAGTCAGTGTTTGACTAACAACTCTTTATATAATAGGGAGAAATTAACTTCAGTATCGTCCCCCACCCTTATCTCTTTCTAGCTTTGCAAGATGAATATCAAAACAAGAGAGACATGGGTATGGCAAGAACCAGATGCCTATCCCTCTGAACCAATCTTTGTTTCACACCCAGATGCCCTGGAAGAGGATGATGGTAATGTTATTTCTTTATTCAAGTCTATGCACATCTTTTCTCCAGTGAGTTAGGAAGGCTTTCTTTGAATGCCAGCTGTCTTACACAATAATTGCAAGAAAATAAACCTTGTACACAAATATTCACTGATAGAATAATGGAAAACTTGTTCAGATTTTGGTTTAATGGTCGTTGCAGTTTTCTTGGATGATATAGTGGAGATTTGTTGAAGTATCTGGTGCTGCTTCAGCTAGGTAACTCCTTTTTATTTCTGGTTCAGGTGTTGTCCTGAGCATTGTCATTAGTCCTGGAAGTGGACCAAAGCCTGGCTACCTTTTGATCTTGAGTGCAAAGGACATGAGTGAAGTCGCCAGGGCAGAAGTGGACATAAACATCCCAGTTACCTTTCATGGACTCTTCAAACGAGCATGATGGTTGCACCTTCATGCACCTTCAACGAGCATAATAGGTTGCACCTATTATTAAAGCCTGACTTTTAGCATAACGGATGCAGCTACGAACCGTACTTAAAAAACTACACCCTTCCAAATATCTGCCCCGAGGACCTGTAGAAGTATTTTAACATTTCAAAGAACTGCACACTGACAGAATTCAAGAATACTTTTATGATCCTCATGTACTGTAGAGAAACAAATGGTATATGAAACTGTCAGCATTTGGTATTTTTCATTCAACAAATAAATTTAACTGAAAAGAAGCATTGTCAATTGCAAAATAGACTTTCATGAGTCGGTAGCCTGACACACAAACTTTTAAAGCAAATGGATGATTGTGTAGGTGGGTGGGGGTAAAGAGACTCAAGTCAATTTAACACACACAAAAAACTTAATTATGGACTTTGTAACTGTTAGTCACTTAGCAAATATATTTTCAGAAACAAAGTGAGAATGCATTCTTTAATATAGTCTTGAATTCTAATACTTTTTAACAATTATGAACAAGTTAAAAAAATAATTACAATAAATCTCTTAACTTTTTCCCCACTTCTGAGGAAAAATGACACATTCATGATCTTACATCCACAAAGAATTAATCCAAAAGTCTTTATTGCACCAACCTGAAGAGTCTTCAAGACAGAGGTAAAAACTGCATTAAAATTGTGAATGTTCATGAAAAGCTCTTTACAATCAGAGCCTCATAACTTAGAAGACACACCTCTGTGCACCGTCCTGCAGCTTCAACCACCTAATATAGTCAAATTTCAGGGGCCAACTCTGTGGGAGGTAAAAACTGCCAGAGATAAAAATAAGGTGTTTACATCAGTTGGCTCCCCTTCATTTTGTTTTTTTTTTGGAAGTGGTGGCAAAGAATTATTTAATTTATTAGGTTTATACACCAGCCTTCCTCATAGGATCTCAGGGTGGCTGACAGAATACAGGATAAAAACAAGTAAATAATTAAAAACAAAACAGTAAAACAGTAGCTTTTGGCTTGGCTGGTTAGTATATTCTGGTGTTTCTGGTGCTGTTAAATCTGTTTTCTGTATTATTTAAGTTTTGTTTTAAATTATTAACTTGACACACCTTAAACCTTGGTATATCAGCTAATAAATTATTTCCATAATACTTGTTTGTTTATATTCAGCACAAAAGACATCAATTTAAAGTATCCTATCATTGGATGTGAACAGTAATAGAAGCATGATTGAAGACTGATATATAAACATATATAGAAATCAAACATTTTCATACTAAGAAATCATGATGACAATATTAAAATACTAATTGTTTCTATTTAACATCCAGGGAGCCAGATGTTCAAATTCATTTTTTTACCAGCAGGCTTTCCTGCTTACATTCTTATGACAGGAAGAGGAGACTGTTGCGGGGACATGATCTGGTATTTCTGCTGTTTCATAATTCTTAAGCATTGTGCAATAACCTGCCAAAAGAAACACACAACAAATAGAACAACATAAATTAATGTATTTGGAACATTCTAAAGTGCTTCACAAGACTGACAATTACTGTAGAAGCTGAATAAAACGTATCAGAAGGTCACTCTAAGGATAAAGGGGAAGATGCTAAAAGCAATTATCATGAAAAAATATGTAAAGCAGAAACTGTAGGAAAGGCAAGCAAAGGAATATAGGAGGAAGCAGATAAACAAGCAGTGAATGTGTTGTGTCAATTTATTGTTGCAGTAAATTAAGAGAAAAAACATCATCTACCCATTATTTCAGAGAGAATTACATCCCTAAAGTATGCTACCAATAACTGTTCTGTTTCAATTATGTCTAGGGTCACGGGTGGCGCTGTGGGTTAAACCACAGAGCCCAGGACTTGCCGAACAGAAGGTCGGCAGTTTGAATCCCCGCAACGGGGTGAGCTCCCGTTGCTCACTCCCTGCTCCTGCCAACCTAGCAGTTCGAAAGTACATCAAAGTGCAAGTAGATAAATAGGTACCGCTCCGGTGGGAAGCTAAACGGCGTTTCCGTGCGCTGCTCTGGTTCACCAGAAGTGGCTTAGTCATGCTGGCCACATGACCCGGAAGCTGTACGCCGGCTCCCTCAGCCAATAAAGCGAGATGAGCACCGCAACCCCAGAGTCGGTCATGACTGGACCTAATGGCCAGGGGTCCCTTTACCTTTACCTTCAATTATGTCTGCCCTACCAACTCCCTTACTAATCACTAGGGCTGTCTAAAGCGCCCTTACCCTTGAACTGCCCTGTGGCTCTAATCTAAAAGGCCTCCATCAGGCCAACCTGCTCCACAACTGGTCCAAAATAATTCAGAAGTCACACTAATATTCAATTAGTTTTTGTTTTTTGTTTTTAAAAAAGGGTTTTTAAGGGGGGGTGTATTTTTAACAAACAAATAAACAAACAAGCATACAGCCAGGGGGAAGGCAGGGGAAGGAAATGTGCCTTCTTTCCCTCCCCTCCATATACTATTTTAACAGGAAAAACCAGAAACCAGTATTTTTTAACAGGTAGGCTTGGGAAGGAAGAGATATTGAACATCTTATAGAGACATACACTTAGAGAAAGAAGCTTACCTTCCTTGAACTCTGCGGTAGGATTACACCATCATCCCAGAGTCTGGCAGAAGAGTAGAATGCACTGCTTTCTTCCTCTAGTCTTAAAAGACAAAAGAAAAATTTCAATTTTCAACTGCATTTGTAAAGATATATTGTACTTTGGGGAATACTAAGACAATATAGCACATTTTTAATACCCCCAAACTGAAGAGCCAACGGTCTGCTTCAAAAAGTAAAATAATCGCTAGTATAGAAAACAAGCAACTCCAAAAATTTATAATTCTTTTAGCTATTAAAAAAATTAGAAGCAGCACCCTGAAATCCAAAGAGAAACATCAATACCATTAATTTAATCATAACACTGAGGTTTTTGTTGAATGCACCTACTTTTCCTTTAATAGTTTTAAGTCTACTTCTGCTCCTTGTCGATCAGCATCCCAAATAAATGAGAGCGTGTGACAATGTCTTGAATCCACAAGGCCTATTCTTGCATTGGGCCAGAGGAACAGGAAGTTTGGATCAAATGATCTTCCACACTAAAGACAGACAACACAAGACCAGAGAAATTCAGAAATGAAAACTCACCATTTAAGCCAGCTTGAACAAAGCATTGACTCAAGGGAAACATATTAAGAAGGCATTAAAGAACTGTGAAATATAGTGTCCATCTAATTTAAAACACCAATTTCTGGTTTCAGTACAGTCTGATCCTTTGGTGCCATGTCTACTTGTGTCAACAATAATTCTGTATTTTCCTCACTACGTGCTAGAGATTCTTGGTTATATCAAGTTTCAAGTGTGGCATTCAACTACCATGTCTTGTAAGCACAAGGATTTATGCTTACGCATAAATCCATTTCTTCCCACGACCACAACCTTCCCTTCAGAGGGTTGGGGGAACACCTAGAACAGATCTGTCCCAACCCAGTGACCACATGATGAAATCTACTCCTTGGGTAAGTAACAATCCAAGTATTGGAGGGGATGCAGGGTCAGGAGGGAGAAGAACATCTGCCCCATTGTGCAAGGAGAAATCTTTGCACTGATGGAACAAGAGACTTAGCACCATGTTGAATTTTACCCTAAGAAACTAGCTAGGACAGGAGCTGTGTACATGGGGCATGTGGGTGAGGAAAGAGAAGCTGATCCTACGTTCAACAACCTACCATAGCATAGCTTTCATTTCCATAGCAGCCACCAATCACAAGGGTTATCTTGGGAACAGCAGCACAAGCAACTGCAGCCATCATGGATGCTTGTGCTTTCAGCCTATTAGTGTGATCCTCTGCCTGACTTAAAATGAAAGAATGGTGAGAGTTATTTCTTTTACTTTTTACATGCAGATGTTCCCTTTATTCCTGGTCTCAACATGTACAGGATTTGCAAATCTTTTATACGAATATTTAAGTGACTAATTTGCCTACCAACAGTAAAAGGGGGGAAAAGAAGATGGTAGTAATTAATGCAGGATTCAGCACTAGAAATTCATTGTTTTAATCTGTTCCTCTTCAAAACAAGACCAAAGCTCTCTATCTATGCACATGCAGACTAAAAGGAAACAGGAGTTTCAAAAACTGCCAGTCCATCATTTTCCAGGCACAAAAACAAAGTATACTACTTGGAAAAACTGAGCTCTGTAGGGAACATTATTTTTCATTGTATATGGTGAAATCTGCTAGTTCTGATTTTTTTCACATAGCAAGAATTTAGTTAATTGTAATCATTACTACTGAATTTCCAACAAAGAAGCTTGCATTATAAGGAAATTACAGTTTCTAGGTATACAACAGCACTTCTTATGCAGTGTTCAGATGTTAACTTGTTGGGCTCCTAATTTGGCTGACAAGCTACCTTAAAAAAAAGGTAAAGGACCCCTGACAGTTAAGTCCAGTCGCGAATGACTCCAGGGTTGCAGTGCGCATTTCACTTTACTGGCTGAGGGAGCCGACGTTGTCCGCAGAAAGCTTTTCAGGTCATGTGGCCAGCATGACTAAGCCACTTCTGGCGCAACCAGAGCAGTGCACGGAAACGCCATTTACCTTCCCGCTGGAGCGGTACCTATTTATCTACTTGGACTTTGACATGCTTTTGAACTCCTATGTTGGCAGGAGCAGGGCCTGAGCAACAGGAGCTCACCCCATTGCGGAGATTCGAACCGCCAACCTTCTGATCAGCAAGCCCTAGGCTCGGTGGTTTAGACCACAGCACCACCCGTGTCCCACAAGCTACCTTAAACCTGGGAAATACCAAGTGGAGAGATTTCCCCTCAATCATTTTTCAAACTTTTTACATTCAGAGAACCCGTTCCCTGTTGGATGCAGAGGAATTTGTTATTGCAGGGAAGAACCGAAGTGAGCAAACTTTTCCAGTGAAAAAAACATTTTTCCATTTGAAACTGAAAGCGTGATACCCTAATTCAGAGCCATTTGACTGTGCTCTGTACTAGCTGCTTTACCTGTGTGAGACTGGTTGGCTCTGCTGCACATGGAGCTGTATTCAGGAGAAAAAGGATTGGAATGTTTCGTTGGCTACAAAGCTGTATGAAGTGGGAACCCTTCAGAGAAGCTTCATGAGTCAGCTCACCGTTGTTAGCCACTATTCCAACTAGCTGTCTAACAAAAACATAAAACACTTTTTATAGTACAAGGGTAGTAGAAACATTGAAATCAACACAGTAAGTACCCTCCATGTGTTTAGTACTATAACTTTATAATATCACCTTAAATAGGCAACAAATGATTTGCATTACTTTTGCTTCAAAACTCCCAAGATACTTAGAAATGTTTACAATAAATAATCTGCTGCTACAAGTCATTTAAAAGAATATGGTTTGGGTGAAGTGCAGGCATGGAAAATTACTTATCTAAATTCTTGTCTAAATTCCCTTACTCTCAAAAGCGGGAATGTTTGTGCAAGAGATCTGTCATAAATTATTAGGAGGGATCTAGGGAGCCCCTTATGCGAGGGGAAGGCATGTTCACTATTGGCCATGATGGCTGGGATTGATGCCAGTTGTAGTCCACACAAGATTGTAGGCTAGCTTAGAATGTATGGACAAACATGGTTCCAATGCCAAAGTATGAAGCAACAATCTAATGGGTTACTTATTATGTACTGGTTATGGACATTCAAGGCTGAAAAAGCTCAAATTAATCATGCAAATTTGTACTTTTAGTGACAAAAGCATACACTTTCATAAACAGATAATCCTGCATAAGTAGTTAATATGGAACTTATTTGTTAATGTTCTCAAGTCTGCTTACAGCAGGAAGCAAAATACAGTTCATATTCTCTGTGGCGTAATTTTCCATTATGATGAAAAGACAAACCATCTCAACTATCATATTTTCATCTCAGAGGAAATCAATGAGTTTGAGTCTGCAGCATGCTTTATTAATCCTAGCAAAATAATTCACTTTCTAGAGCTACTTAGAGACAAGCTTAACATTAATGGAAAAGGTTAGGCCACAAGAGGCTTCTCTTTCACTTACAAAACGGACTTTAAATATTTATTTCAGCTTTTTAAAGTTTTGAGTGATCTTAGAGTCAGTGAAAGCAGTCTTATTATCAGCCCTAGAGAATAAGGCCTGCTTAACCATTCAACTGACAACCCAGAAGGTGGCAGTTCATCAGGCTCTTTCAGGCTGCACCACAAGCACTTACTAGCTTCTGGATCCTAGACTTGACTTAAGCAGCTATATGCAAAAATGGATTTTCTGCACAAGAAGCCATTACTTCAAAATATTAAATACAGTGTAGCACTTGCCCAAGGAAGGCTAACAGGATGGCATTGAGTTCTCACTGGACAGAGAAGGAGCATGGATAAGAACAATGGTCTGCTGCACGGAGAGCTGCACATTGGGGGAAAGCCTGTTCAACGTACTGACATTTTGTTTTGAAGACGTTGTATATGTTGCAATGCCAGAGAGTACACTGCCTATAATTAATTTTAAGGAGGACTCACAAAATTGCTAAACAAAGTTATGGAGGGACTTGGGTAGACTTGCCAGTGCTTCCCCTTCATCAAATAGTTTGAAATGTTTTATGTAACTATTCCCACTGGATACACAAACCATAGCACCTTAAAATTTTGATTTTTTTAAAACGGACAAATGGTGAAAGGAGGCTTTTGCTGCTGGACTCTAGTTAGCAGGTGCCCAGCACACACATGCACATACAGTGGTACCTCTAGATGCGAACGGAATCCGTCCCAGAGCCCCGTTCGCATCTAGAAGCAAACGTAGCCCGCGTCTGTGCGTGCACGGGTCACATTTCAGCGCTTCTGCGCATGCGCGTGACGTCATTTTGAGCATCTGCGCATGTGCAAGTAGCAAAACCCGGAAGTAACGTGCTCCGTTACTTCCGGGTTGCCACGGAGCGCGACTCAAACGTGCTTATCCCGAAGCACATTCAACCCGAGGTATGACTGAATACGAGGTGTTAGTGAGTGGTGATGATAGCTGAGAACTCACATTTCTCTAGCAACAGCAAATTGATGTTTGTTGGGAATGCAAGTTCCCCACACATCAAAGTTCTACATGAGAGAAGGATTAGATCTCATGCAAGAATGCGATTGTAAATTATTTGTGCACGACAACTATTCTGGAAAGATCCTAGAAAAAACTCATCAACTAGATTATATTAAATTAGGTCTGATCAGTATCTTTTAGAGCTGATCATGGTCTTTCAGATGTTGGTATGTGTCTTGGCCCAAAGCTAGCCATTTCTATGTTTATTAAATAAATTGCTAATTTGCTTAATGTAATCAGGTCTTTGGCTGAACTTAATTGCTGGTGGTTTGTTAGTAGTGTAATACTGATAATTCTTCTGAGCTCTGAGATGCCAAAATAAAATTTCGTCTGCATGCTTTTTAAGTTGAAATATGAAAATATTTAGCAGAGATAAATCTTAAAAAGAAGAATTACTAACGTTAGAATCATATACATTCTACACAGAAGTAAGTCCCACTAAATTCAACAGGGCTTATTCACAGATGTGGGTATAGTACTGCAGTTGTAAATAATTCTATAAACACATACAATGATTTTTTTTTAAAAAAACAGGTACAATTTACTATTAATCAGCAACGCTGATTGTCTAGTCAGGTGGCTAAGTACAGACTATATTAATTTAAAACCCCAAAATGTAAGCACTAAGCACTTGGAATACAATGAATCCAACAAAATTTAAATCCAGTTATACACCTTGGCTTCCAAAAAAAGAGTAACAATGTAAAAACAATTGCATAAGTGATCCAAACAACCTGGGAGCCATAATATAGTATGGCTACATTTCTATCTCTGTAACAAATCTAAGCTCAATTCTGTAATTTCAGGTGACTCTAACAGGGATCAAATTACCATTTGCTTGAACAACAAATCATTAAAAAGTGTTGCAATAATATGGCCCGCTGGTTTAAACTTCTCCCTTACCCTTCTACGTAGGCAAATCCTGCTACTAAGGTAGTTCCATAATTAGCTTTGAATTCCTGGAACCTGCTGCCATCTATCATCCGACTCAGGATCTATAAATTATTGTCAAGAGAAATGAAAAATCAATAGTAGGTAGCTTGCTGGAAAAAAATTCATGTCTTCTGTCTCCAATTATGGCTCAATATTGAAAGATAATGGATGATGTCTGACTAAGTCATACTACGAGTAGACACACTGAAATTAAATCCAATGATTTCAATGAGTCGGCTTCAAGTATGATTGAGTCAGGTATACTACTCTGTTAGATCACAAAATTGTAAACTTTAACATTCAAAATTGTTTTACTTGTTTAGATACCGACCGTACATCCAAAGCTAAAATTTTATGATTTAAGTAGGTATTGGTAGAGCATAAGACTCTTAATCTCAGGGTCATAGGTTTGAGCAAAAGATCACTGCATTGCAGGAGGTTAGACTAGATGACCCTCATGGTCCCTTCCAACTCTACGATTCTATTATTCCAGTGGGTTCAACAGCTACAGCCTAATGGAGCTAGCCTGATCACAGTAATCCAGGCTGCAGTAACTTCCCAGGTTGACTACCATTACAGTAGTAGGGCTACCCTTAGAAGATGGTTCAGAGACTACAGCAAAATGTTGCAGCACAGAAACTGACAAATATGATAACTCAGGAGCATACAACACTGCTTACAATGCAGTTGCGTTGCCAGTCTATTTGTCACTGAGCCGAGTTTATGCCCCGAGCTATTTATGGCTTTGTATGCCATCGTCAATATGGCATATAAAGTCATAAATAGCTTGGGACATGAATACCTGAAAAAACACCTCTCTCAATACGATCTTGACCATGACCTGAGATCTGCTGGGCAGGTCGTATTACTTGTTCTTACATCAAGAGAGATCCTGTTAACTGGCATCCAGAATAAGGTATTCTTGGCAGTAGCACCCTACATCTGGAATGAAGTACACCCTGTGATCAGGCATCTCTATTAAGCTGGAGTAGGTAAAGAGTAGGACAGCCTTACGGCTAATAAAAACTAAGTAGAAGTAAATACTCAGACTAATAAGGCTTTTTGATTCATGAAGAATATGGTGAATACTTCTCACATCTCTTCCTGAGTTTTATGAGAAATAACAATCAACTACAAACCATGGCCTCGACTATGCACACATAAAGGAGTAGACCATTTGAAATACTCAAATTAACCCTTGATCTACCTTTTCACCTCAGCACCTCAACACAGTATCATCTCTGGAAGTACTTCTAAAAGCAAGCAGCAATGGACAACTTTCAGAGAAGTAGCTGTGTTTGTTGGCTGTAAACAACAAAAAGTCTTGCAAGCACCTTAAAGACTAACAAAGGTATTATAACGTAAGCTTTCATGAACTAAGATCCACTTCATCAAATGCATGAAGCATAATTAACAGTGCTGCCAACTGAGGATCGCACTTCATGCAATGAAGTGGATTCTCTCAAAAGCTTATCCAATAATAAATTTGTTAGTCCTTAAAGTGCTTACAGGATTTTTTGTTTTCACCAATTTACATAAATGATCCAGGAAAACTGAGCCACAGGATTTGTAGTTCAACCACTGTTAACTATACTGTCACACTGCTTATTTTTTAAGCCTACTAACGTCAATGGGATTTATATCAAGTAGCCTAACTTCAGATTGCAACAAACATTTTCCTTACCAATTTTATATGTAGAGTGTAGCTATAATCTTGTGGTGCAAGCCCCAGAAGCTCATCAGCACTGTGCAAGGGACTGTCATACTCTACAGTTTCTTCTGTAGGTATTTCATAATTGAGTGTTGAAATAATATTTCTAACACATTCATATGCTTCTTTTTCTGAAGATGCAAAATGGTCAACACAGCCACTGACCCTGAGAAAAATAATTTACAAATATTTGGCAACAGATAAAATTCAAGGCAACAAACATGATCAGAAAACATTACTACTAACAGTAAAATAAATGATTCCTTATATTTATCTTCTGTCTTTCAAGTGATTGGAAATAATAAACATTTGCCTCAGACAAGATAATTTCTTACAAAAAATATATTAAAGCTGGTGAGACTGTAATATCAATTTGCATTAACTGTACTGAAAGAGGAGTGCTATTAGTTTTCTTCATGAATTCTCATGTTTAGAGTAGCACAACGTGCTCTAGACAGAAACTATTGCTACTGCAGAATGCAGGTGCCAGGGCTGTGAATGGTGCCACATAACACTTGTTCTGCACAAACTACACTTGTTCCCAATTCAAATTTCACTGGGTCCCAAGTACTTGAAGGAGCACATCTCTTTTTTTTTTTTTAATAATATTTATTACTTTTAAACCTTACAAAAAAGAAGAGAGAGAGAAGAAAAAAAGAGGGGGGGGGGAATCTCCCATTATTTGCTGGCCTATGGCTTCAGATGTGCTGAGGATCTTAGCAGCTTCTCACAATCCCTCTACCAAGCATAGGGCATGGGGCAGTGATGCAAATGAAGGTCTTCTTGGTTGCAGCACTCCATCTGTGGACCACCACTCCGCTCTGAGATAAGGTTGGCTTTCTTCTTGAGATTATAGTGTGGTGCGAAAGCACACCTTTCCAATCAGGCCTATAGTGCAGTGATGCTGTCTGGTTTTTGTGTTCTGATTCTTGCTGTGAAAATAACAATCAGTGGTACCAGGGCTTTTTTCCAGCCAGAACTCACAGAAACTCAGTCCCATGCTTCTCAGGTGGGCCCCACTGCCATTCTAAGAGAACAAAGGAGGTGTTCTTGGTGAGATCCAGCACTTCCTTTTTCTAGAAGTGGGTTGTACGGTTTGTTATTTGGTTTTGTTCCTCCCTCATTTTAATGTAAAACATGCAGTACTTGTGCAAGGTACTGAAAGAACAGGATATAAACAAACAAATGTTGTATGTTGAGGGGTGATTTTCAACCCAGAAATAGATATGGGCCAACTAAGTGCAAATAATGAAGCACTTTTTTGTTTCTGGATGCTTCTGACATTTGCAGGCATTTTTTAAAAATGAGATCATTATACCTAGAAAAACTAGGACTAAAGGTATCATTCAATCAATATTAAGAGCTCAGGAACAAATATTATACCTACTTAGCATGCAGGTTGGCTCCTCCCAGTGCCTCGGGATTAATATCTTCTCCTGTGGCAGCTTTAACTAAAGGGGGCCCAGCGAGAAACATTGTGCCAATTTTGTCTACAATGGCTGTTTCCTCTGCCATGGTAGGAACGTAAGCACCTCCTGCAGTACAAGAACCACACACAACTGCCACCTAGAGGACACACCAAGATAGCTGGGTAAGAAAAAAAGAACAAAGATGAGGAAATATTTAATTTTATGTTGTAAATTTCCAGGAAAAGTTATCAAGCATATGATTATATTGAGAAATTGCACTGAAAATCCCACAGGGAAAAGGAGTCAGGAGTTTTATTTCAGAGAGCAGTATCAAATATCTCAGACTTAATTTTATATTGTACAGCAATAATATATAATCCTTACTTAAGCAAGGAAAGCATGTGCAGGCCATACCTCAGATACAAAATCTGTATTATGATTTGTGACAGCTTGTCAGGGCTGGGGGTTTTTACAGCAAGTTCTCTCCACACCTACATTTTTTGAGGTGGGCAGAATCTGCTCCAGTGTTATCACAAGTGAGAAGAGGTAGTAGTATCATGCCTGTGTGACATGTTGCAAAGGGAAGGGTAACCAGCTCAGATTATTCAGGGACCCACAGTGTTCATGATGTGAAGAGAATTTAGAAGGAATGTTTCAGAATGTGACCCACTGGCTATCTTTCTCTAGTCTGTTGAATCAAATGAGATCAAAGTACTAACAGGTGTTTAATGCAAGAAGTTAATGACGAACTATGGTCAGATATTTAAGATATGAATGTAATGGCCAATGATTATCTACCATAATGGTTTCTGATCATAGTGGACCTATTCCTTGTGCAACAAATGCAAAATTTAAACTGCTGGATGACTCTTCCAAAACACTATGAACTGCTTTCCTCAGCAGTGTATTCTTTTACTTATTAACTATATACTACTTGGAAATGCATTTTTAATGCACAGATTTCTTCCCAATATTATACCTGAGGGATTTTCAATGCAGACATCACAGCCTCATTGTAGAAAACTCGGCCTCCATGGAATTGGTCAGGAAACAACTCTGCCTAATAATACAGAGGCAGGAAATACAGTAAAAATTCAAAAGTTACAAAGCCTATGTTCTATGCAGTTGTTCTGCCTCTTTCTTTTTCAAAAGTTGTTTTTAGCATATTGAAAGAATCATTATTTTTCTGAAAATCTGTATTTTCTTTTTTGGAGTCCCCCCCCCCAAAAACCCTAAGTATATTCTGTGCGGTAATTTTATACATACCAGTAACTCATCTTTCTTTGACATGGTTAATTCATTGACAGTTCAATGACAAACTGGCTTTGACTTTGTTACCTTGACTATTTTTCGAGTATACAATATTTTTAGGACACAGACTTGAAAGCTAACGATAAAACAAGACAAAGGGAATAATTTTAAGCAAATTAAATCAACCGGTTTCATAGAACACGTCTTTTACCTGAAGTGGCAAGAATGCTCCCCCACTGTCCACAAGGTAAACAGATGGAAGTCTATTTTTAATTGCTATTTCTTGAGCTCTCAGTTGTTTCTTCACTGAAATAGGATAAATGGTCCCTCCTTTCACAGTTGCATCATTTGCCATGAAGACACACCAGACTCCACAGATTTTTCCAATACCTGCAGCAATGACTATTGTCATTACATTTTACAAACAGTATGAATTATCCACTTTGGAATATTTTGTAACCGGATCATAAAGTAAGGCAATTAAGTACATAAATATGCTAGAGAGATCTTTTGTAGCATATTAAAATGCCAAGGAACTCAGAAAGAATGCAGCTCAACTTTCAACTATCCTCTTTTACTTACAATGCTGCTAGAGTTTGAACATGTGTAGTGAATGAGAACAGTTGTGGAACTAAGCAGTGACTCAGCTGATAAGGTATCCTATGGTGACATTTTTCAATACATGCAGATAAAATTACTTGTTTATCAAAAGATCCTATAACAGAGATCATCAAACTAAGACCCGCGGGCCAGATACGGCCCACTGGGCTCCTTAATCCGGCCCGCAAACCTTCCAAACCCTGACACCCACTCGGTCAGTCCCCGCGCTAATCAGGCGCAGCGAAGAGGCCTCGCCGTGTGGAGACTGATTTCTGCAATGCGGCACAGCTTCTGATTGGCTGCAGGAAGCTCCTGCAGCCAATCAGAAGCTGCAGACACCTCTGGGCGCCGCCCCTTCCTTCCCGCTGAAGTAGCCGAGCAGGAGGAAGCAGCCAAGTGGGAAGGAAGCGGCAGCAGCGCAGAGGCTGCCTCCGCCACCCAGGCCAGCAGAATCTGGGTACCGCCCCTTCCTTCCCGCTAAGGTGGCCAAGCGGGAGGAAGCAGCCAAGCAGGAAGGAAGCGGCAGTGGTGTGGAGGCTGCCTCCGCCGCCCAGGCCAGCGGCATGGGCTCTGTGCCCCACCAAGACAGAGGACGCCGATGCTGCCGAAGACAAGGCAGCATCGGTGGCTGTGGCATAAGTGGCATAGGCGGGGGAGGCCTTTCGGGAGGGGGGGTGCTTTCAGGAGGCGGTGGGTCCGGCCCCCGACACAGTCTGAGGGACAGTGGACCGGCCCCCTCCTGAAAAAGTTTGCTGACCCCTGTCCTATAAGCTCAGTGTAGAATCTCCTTATTGCTTTGTTTGTTGTCACACAATTGATTCTTTCTGTCCTGAACAAATTAATTCTTTCAACCAGTTAAATAAAGGCTGCAATCCTAATTCCTCCCCACTGCTAAAAGAGGAGCCACCACTGCATTCCCAGCCCGGCTGCTCATGGTGGCTGCAATGGAAGCGGGGGAGGCAGGACAACTGGGCCTGATCCCTGGGCCAGCTCAAGGTCTGGATTCCCAACCCCTGTATTTTGAAGTCTTCTGTTGGGCTCTGAAAGTGTGAATACTACCAGCAAGCCTTCTATCTACTTGAATGTCTGGCAACCAGTTAACTGAGCTGAAGGGTGTCTCTGCTCAATTCAACCCCACATCTGATATAAGGTTGGGTATGGATTGCACTGATCAGTTAAAGTCAGATGATAATCTATCAAATGTACATACAGTATTATCAATATTTCAGCTTGAGATATTAGATTTAAAGGCCAGCTTTAATACTTTTTTCATTCCTGCTCCACAGACAAGAATCCAAAACATCCTCAGAACAAATGTTTTCTAAATCACAGCCTGACCAATTCATTGACTGAGGCTTAAGTTGATTAATTTATCAATTTAACTCATTAAACCTTGTGTCCATGCTGCAAAAGAATGGAGGCTAATTTTACGCATCCCAGATAGATGACACCATAATATGTACTACACACGTAACCACAATGGGAAAACACAAATGAACAGCTTTCCTACCAACTTCAAGGCCACTACTTAAATTCTAAGTATTGTTTTCACATAAGCCCTTCATCAATCTCTCAACTGTGTAACTTAGTGAGGACTGGTTTCCACTGCTGACATCATGTGTCACTGCTGCACTGGATCAAGGGGCGGGTAGGCAAAAGAGCTGGCAAGAGGCTAAATGCAGATATGAGGATGCCATTTTGTCTTTTACAGAGCACCTAAGTTTCTACTTTAATTTAGTTAACAGATATAATGTGCCCCTCAGAAATCTTTCGTTACTATATGCAGAAAAAAAGCATTACATTTAAGCATGAAAGAAAAACTATGAGTGTGACTCTTGCCTTGTAAGGTGGATACCATAAACAGATTTACAAGTCTACTGTACGTTAATACCCACCTAGGAAAGCCTTATCTGATGTGTGCCAAACCAAACCTGATCCCAAACATTTGCTTCCGGTTGTCGAAAAGGTAGCTTAAAGGCACTCTAATGTCTCCCTCTCATTCTGTCTTCACTATTGCATCTTCCAACAGGCATAGCACAGATGGAATAGATTTTGTTATTTATTAACAGCGGCAGGCCACACTATCAATTGGCATGAACTGATTAAGTGCATGCAGATTTACTATACTGCGATTTACCTTTTAAAAAATCCCTTACGCAAAACCTACCAGTGAGACATCCTGCTGCAGGAACATCACCATAAGGCATATCAAGGCCTGCAAAAGGGGAGAGCTCAAGGAAACTTTCATCATCAAGAAGCATCTTTAAGCGTTCACGAACAAGCAACTTTTTGTTCTTCTGAGTGTGGCGCAATATTGCATCTTTTCCTCCTCCTTTACTGACCTTCACAAGCAACTCTGAATACCTGATATCAAAATGAAAAGCTCAATGGAACTGAAAACCAACTTCTGTTGCTAAAGGCAAAAGTACCTTAAGAACAAGTTAATCCAACACACATATTAACAACACTGCCATCATACTTGTGGGGAAATAGTGTGACTGTATTATTCAAAATTCAGCAACAAAGAAAAAAATATGAATTTAAACTGGACACATACATGTGTTCACTTGTCAAATTAGGGGAAACCTTATATGAAATAGACATAACCTTGATCCTGGAAAAACATGAAAACATTTGCTTCATGGAACTGTGACTAGAGATTTAAGTACAGACTTAAAATATAGCAGCTCCTTCAAGACTATATTTCTTAAGAAATGAAAAGAGCAAATAGAATTTTGTCCTTACCTGGAACCAGTCTCATACTCAAAAGTAAAAGTGCTTGGCTGATTTTACTGTAAATTCCCAAACAGACCTATGACCAACCACAAAGCTAGGACAGCCTATGATTCAAAAATTAACTGTATAATTTGATATTTGGATTCTGGCTTTCTCAAGAGATAAAATGGAAACAGTTAAACTAAAATAACTAATGAAAAGTACTCATTTTCATGAGTTTTCTTTCAGCTTGCACTACTAGTTTTGAATAAAGCCCTTTGGGCTGCTGCCATTTTTTTCTTCAGGACCAATACGTACAAGTAGTGAGTCACTTTCCTCTCTTTATCTGTGAATCATGATTAATTGAAAACTCTTTAAGAAGATATGACTCATATATATCTTTGCATTCAAAATGAAATGAGGGACAGGTTTTATGACATTTTCAAAAATTTGTAAAGCATATAACACAGATAACATTTATGGTATCAACTTGCTAGATGCCTTTTTAAATGAGCCAACATTACTCCAAAAGTGCTAAAGCATCTACACATATGCAGGTACGTATATAAGTTGAGAAATCATTCTAAACCTTTCAGGAGGCAGGAGAAATAACTTGTAACAGTTTTCAAGTTTATAGATAATTGAATTCAGCAAACCGATTAAGGAGAAAACTGAAGCCATGAGAATTATTTTGGATCCTGGCCTAAAGTAAGGCTAGTTTGCAAGAACCTAAAAATGCATACCTTACTCAAAACTGTAAAACTGTTGAATCAAGGGACTAATGCTGTAGAAATATTTTTTTAAAAAATTAGTTACCTTTGAATGCAGATCTCACTGTTTCTTGCATTGCCTTCAACTACGTGTCTATACAGAGAAGGGATGCTTCCATCTAATACTGGAAAGTTTTTTGTATGGTTATGTTTATTGTTTATTTTGAAGCTCATAGAGGAGGAATGTAGCATGTTATGTGGAACCACACTGGTGCATTTTGTTCCATCCCTGCATCTCCGGAGGCTCCATATTTGCTGTCTGCCTATGCCAACTTCCTGACATATGCTCTTGGAAGTTTGGAATAATGAAGAGCAGGAAGTAGACGAGGGGTGTCGTGAATACCTGGAGAGCATGGTGAGAGTGATCCACATGATCCTAGAATCATAATAACATATTACTTATTTTTTAAATGCATATCCCATATCATCCCTGAATTCATACAAAAATAAACCAATAGCCCTCCCAAGATAAAATAATGTGGCATACGACTAGAACATTTCAGTTATCATTTTCAATGCTGTATGGAAGCAAGTACACAAAAACTTTTCTTGAAGCAAAATCTCTGCTAGTTAATTTCATTTCACTTCAACAGTTAAAGAATTTAACTGAAAGGAAGGACAATTCTAGGGTCCACCTTTATACCTTACGCCAGGCATGTCCAAAGTCCATTTCGGGGGCCTAACTTTGGTCGGCCCCCACAGCCCTTCACTTCATCAAATCTGGCCCTCTTTGAAAAAAGTTTGGACACCACTGCCACTAGTTGGGATGCTATACTCTATCAGCAGCAAAATCAATAGCACAGTAAAAGCACTAGAAAAAAGCTCTTGCCAACCACCAATTACATATTCCCAATGATACATTTTCAGTGCAAAAAGAGTTCAATCATGCTGTGGTAACAGCATTAATACCATAATGATGTGATTGAACCCATTCCACACATAATACATGAGCACTGTGCCAGGAAATCTCACAGCACCCCATCCAAAATAGCTAATTCCAAAGCTCAGTGGTTAGGAGACTCCAGTGCTTCCCTGAGGCTGGTATTTGAATCTTCTGACTGCCAAAACCCAGGCATTAGCAAAAAATTCCCTATGCCAAGGAAGGGACCAGGGTCACAAAAAAAAGGAATGCCATTTCAGTTATAACAGTGCAACAACACAATAACTAGGAGGAAGCCACCATGCAGAATGTAGGAGAAATTAAGATGTAGTGTATCTGGGAGTTAGTACTGCACCTTTACTCTCAGGTTAAGTGGGCGTAGGTTTGTAGCCTGTCAGCTAAATTAAGCCATTAACAGGTCAACTTTATTTTGTAAAGTGATGGGCTGAAATTAAACCTCAACCAACTATAAAAAAATACGGAATTATTTTGCAGCAAGACAAACCCTGGGAGTCCATTTAGGGTGCACCAGCAGCCTTCTCCAACAGAGAGCACTCCAGATGTTTGGGGCTACAATTCCCATCTTCCCTGATCATTGGCTAAACGCTGGCTTAGGCTGATGGGAGTTGTACTACCCCTGAAGAACAGGATAGGCAAGGCTGCTATTCCTTCTGTACCTGCTTCATCTCTTTGCTTCTAAAATGGTGGTTGTATTCTGAACTGCACTGATGCAGAATTAGGAATATATGCAACTCATGGAAACTTATTTGTTCTAGCTGAATTACACTGAGCTTGAATGCTTTCTTGTCTCAGCGCGCGTTCAACTAGCCCTTGGCCAAAACTGATCTGACTGTCGCTTGCTTTTACTGCACTGACTACATTTCATTTCACCTAATGGAGAGGATGGACGAATTTTTTTTAGCGCCTCGACTATTGCTGTCCGCCTCATGTTTGCTCCTTTTTGTTTTTGTTTTTTTGTTTTAACTGGCGGGTCTCGGTTGCTGAGCGAGCCCAGCAAGTAAGCGTGGTTGTTATGGCCCCAACCGAAAGCTCTTTCTTTCCCGAAGGCCCCGCGAAACACCTCAGAGCTCTGGCCCCAAGGGCGGCCCCGGAGTTTCGAGGGAAACAGCTGCACCGGCAAGTTCGCTGTAGGCGAAACCAAGGCCTTGTTTCCTTTTTCATCCGCCCCCTCCGTCTCTGGCGTTAACCCGACAACCAGACTGGGTTCGCCCACCGCCAGCTGCGTCACCCGACGACCGTTGTCTAACGGCCATTTTCTACCCGCCCCGCCCCCCGCTTCGGGACGCACCGAAGGAAAGTTCGAAGTTACCGTCTTCTTTCAACTCTTGGCTTTTCCCAGAAGTCCCCGGCCCCGCTTCTGTACGTAAAGCGTCCTCCGCGTCCAGGACGGGCTCCGCCCCCTCGGCGTCTCTCTCTTTCTCTCTCTCGTAAGGGCGGAAGCCAACGCCTGTCCCCTGGTAAGTGTGGGAGTGCGCATGCCCGTTTTCTTCACGCGCTTCCCCTTGCCCAGTTAACAGCACGTGCTGAGCGAGGCTCTCGCGGGCGCTTCCTCACGCCTGTTCCTCGAGTACAGCGAGCGGAGTGCAGAAGGGCAGAAGGAAAGCCATGCAGTCCAGCGTCCTGTTCGCACGGTGGCCAACTAGACACCTGTAGGGAATCCCGCAAGCGTCCTCTTCCCCACGCCCACCCACTGTGGTTTCCAACATCTGCCATTCAGAAGCATTGCAGCCTCCAATTTTGGACGCAGAGCACAGCCACCCTCTTTTGAAGCCGTCTAGATTGGTGGCCATCACCGCCTCCTGTGGGAGCGAGTTCCATGGTTTAAATGAGTTCCATGGTTTAAATGAGTTCCATTGTTTAAATGAGGTGGGTGCTGTGGGTTAAACCACAGAGCCTAGGGCTTGCCAATCAAAAGGTCAGCGGTTCAAATCCCTGTGACGGGGTGAGCTCCCGTTGCTTGGTCCCAGCTCCTGCCAACCTAGCAGTTTGAAAGTGTAGCCTTTTTAGCCTCGGGTGAGAAGAGCTTTGCACCCGGAACGGGGAAATGGGAGTCAACAGACACTTAAGGAATAGTTTCAGAGAAAAAGCTTTGTTCTACCATCCAGGCTGGTAGAAGGAGCAAGTGTAATAGAGTCACAAAACAAGCACAAGTTCACAGCCATTTGCACAGAGCATATATTTCCCCTTCACTTCCCTCCCTTTCTCCTCCTCAAGAGTCCTGCCCCATGACGAGTTTCCTGAGCATGAACAGAAAGCTCCTGTCTTGGGACTCTTTTGGACTCTTGGCGCCCTTCCCAGGAAAGAAAAGTTGCAAGTTGAATGCACTGTTTGGCAAGGTCAGCTAGCCTGAGAAGCGAAAAGGCATTGTTCTTCTCAGCTCAGCTTTTGCTACAGCGGAGCAAGATAGCAAGATGCTTAGCTAAATGCTTTTTAGCCTTAGAGAAAAAGAGCAACTTGAAAAGTGCTTGAGGCTTTGAGGCCTGGTTGGGGGGGTGACTTTGGGCCTAGGTGGGGTCACCTGTCCTCACCTCCTTCAAAAGCTCGTCAAAGTGCAAGTACAGTGATACCTTGGGTTACAAACGCTTCAGGTTACATGCGCTTCAGGTTACAGACTCCGCTAACCCAGAAATAGTACCTCAGGTTAAGAACTTTGCTTCAGGATGAGAACAGAAATCGTGCTCCAGCGACGCAGCAGCAGCAGGAGGCCCCATTAGCTAAATTGGTGCTTCAGGTTAAGAACAGTTTCAGGTTAAGAACGGACCTCCAGAACGAATTAAGTACTTAACCCAAGGTACCACTGTAGATAAATAGGTATCGCTCCAGTGGGAAGGTAAACAGCCTTTCTGTGTGCTGCTCTGGTTCACCAGAAGCGAGTTAGTCATGCTGGCCACATGACCCAGAAGCTATACGCCGGCTCCCTCGGCCAGTAAAGTGAGATGAGCGCCGCAACCCCAGAGTCATCCGCGACTGGACCCAACTGTGAGGGGTCCCTTTACCTTAGCTCTAGACATTTTGTTTCCCTGAGTAGATTTCATTATGCTTTCAAATCCCTTCTCTGGGCTATCTTTGCTTAATTTGCCCTTCCCACCCCACCCCCACGTGTTTCTCAATATATTTCATATTGGATTTATTCTTTAATTTTTTACACAGAGAGTATTTAAACGGATGAAAACCCTTTTTCCATCTGGCTGAGGAGTTGCACTGGAAGGCTTTATGTTGATTCTGAGAGCCAATTGCAAGGGGAAACAACGTTGCCACGTTTTATTAGTTTGTCTTTCATATGTTATTTAAAATAACCAAACATATGAAAAATAATAAACAGGTGTATAGTTAGTTGCAAATTGACTGCTATATATGAAGTGATGCAAGAGCCTCATCTTTCATTTCCTTCCAGTCTTACTTTTTCCCCCCCAGGTAGCATTCTATTTGGAAATAACATTTAAAAATTCTGCCAAAAAAAGAAAGATCAGGAAACTCTTAGTACACCATGAATAAGCTTGTGAAACCAGTCCAAGGAGAATCTCAGTAACTACTGAGGGAGTTTGGGTGTGTAAGTTAGGTTGCCAGATCTTTTGCAGACTTATTAATTAGTCCAAACAAATCTTTATTCTCAGCAGCTCAGGGTGGCATTCATGGCTCCTCTCTTATCTTCACAGCATAATTGTGAGGAATGTTAAGCTGAGGGATGGTGACTGAGTTTTATAGCTGTATGGACATTTGAACTTAGATCTCCTTGGTTCTAGACTTCCAGCACACAGGTGTGACTAAGGTCACAGAGTCTGCAATCATGTTATACTTACGTTACTGACCTACTGTTTTGTTCTTGGTTTTATTATGAATTTTGTGTTTTTTTCATCTTGTATTTTCATATTGTGAACTGCTCTGAGAATCTTCCCAACCCTATAATGCATATAACACCAATGTCTCACAACAAATGTAACTGAAGAACCTGAAGAAAGAGATAATGCATGTGCTTTTGAAAACGAGGGGAAATTATTATTTTTTTAAAGAAGAAAAGGAGTGTGTATCAGCCCCCAGTATTAAAAGAAAGCCACCCCCATTACATCATTAGAACCAGAACAAACTTATGAAACTAGAAAAGAGAAAAAAATATCAATGTTTGGTCCAGATCCTAGGTACTGCACCGTCACTAAAGGAGTCTGTATGGATGATTCACTAAATGATTGTAGGATGACGTGTGTACCTGAGCTTATGGCCTCATATTCTCTTTATCTTATATTCTGCTTTATTACAAAAATGACGACTAGACTACTGATCCTAAGCTGAATAGTTAGTTGCCCAACCACCCCCTCCAGAACCCACCTCTCTCAACTGCCTCGCATTCAAACTCCCTTTCAAATCCTCATCCAATCATCACTCACCACCAGAATCCCACAATATCTCTTCTCCCCTCCCTCCCTTATGAACATTCCCATAATCATTCTGATACAATTACCTTAATAACCCTACTACATTCAATATTTTATACACACTGCTCCCTATAACCATACTGTTAGAAGCACTTGAGCTTCCCATTCCTGGTTCCTAGGAAATGGGGATGAGAACTGCAGCTTCTCCATTCCTGTTCTAAAAACCAGGTGTCTTCCCCAAATGATCCTGGGAATTGTAGTTTGTTAGGGGTTCTGGGGATTGTAGGTCTGTGAGAGGGAAGCCACAATGGCACAAATCATTTTGGGGGAAGTCATGTGCTTTAAAGGCGCATTGGATGCTCTTTAAAACACAGTAGCATAGAATTGTAGAGTTGGAAGGGACCCTGAGGGTCATCTAGTCCAACTCCCTACAGTGAAGGAATCTCAACTAGATGATCCATGGCTGATGGCCATCCAAGCGCTGCTTAAAAACCTCCAAGGAAGGAGAGTCACTGCTTCAGGCCCTAAGGGCCTCTGGAGCAGGAGAAAACAAGTTTGCTTCTTCCTTCATGTGACAGCCCTTTAGACTTTAGTTATTGAAAGGGCTGCATGGTGTGGATCGCTTATCAGTGTTATGAGAGTGTAACCAACACATTTCTCTCTCCCCTTTCTCCATACCATGCAGAACTGCAATGGTAACCAGAAGGCTGGAGTTTGGAGGCTGTGGGCGGGATCCTTGCATTGCTGAGGGTTTGACTAGATGACCCTTGGGATCCTTTCCAACTCTGCCATGCTAGGATTATATCAAGCAGCTAAACTGCTAAAGGAACAAAAGGATGCTTCTGAAACATTTGGGAATCATAGGAACACTCTCCCCACCAGTGGCTTCCAGCAAGAGCTTGCATCTTCCTTAGGAGAGAGGCAGTCCAGAACAAGCAGCGAAAGGCTCAGAGTTCAGGTAGGTGGAAATGCCAATTGAGTGCCCTATACTATAGGAATGCTTCCTTCCTGTGTCCTCCACTCTCATGCGCCAGACTGGTGCTAGCATGGCTGGGAGCCAGGCGCCTGCTGATTCCTCCATTTTCTTTGCAGGGAGGGAGCCTTTCCCCAACATATACTTTGTTCTGGCCAAATCCCTGGAGAGATGGGATGACCCTCAGGTACTGGGGCAGAGGGAAGGAAGGGGTCCTTGTGAAACACATTTGGGGAGTCTGTGGCTTCCAGCAAGTGCTTTTCAGAAGCAGTGTTCCCTCCAACAGGGGAGGCTGAGCATAAACAGCTAGTTGCCTTTGATAGGCCTCTCTTCCATGCAATTGTCTAGCCCTCTTTGAAAGCCATCCCACCCAATATGCCCTTGTGGTGTATCTGATTCTCCTATGCTTCGTTGCTCCTGCAAGGAGATGACTATTGTGAGATCCTTTGGTTAACATCTATCTGGGCTGGAAAATATTAAAGAATCAGGACTGGTGAGCTTCCCTTGAAGCACAACTGATCAGAGGCAGGCAGGTCTGTTAGCATCTTGATAAAGATGCTCATACAACAAAGGATGCTATCATACCACGCAAGCATCTCAGAAAAAGCTCCCAAGCTGATGGAGAAGAGAGCAGTTAAGTGGTCGGGGGCTGCCGTTTCTGGATCCCACCACAGCCCTTCCATGTTGCCAAAGAAATCAATGTCACAAGAGTTTTCTCCTCGCACCTCCTCCCCATGAGCCCATGTGGGGCTTCCTCAGACATATCTGAGTGTCTGAACCAGCAGATCTCACCAAACCAAGTAATCGAGGACCCAGTCAGAAAAGGAGTGTGCACAGTCATACTAGAAATAAGCAAAATAACTAAACAGGTACTAGAAGTCACCCCAGAACTGGCCCTACTGAACATCATCCAAGATAACAATACCCGCTCACACTAGAAAGAGCTCATAACCCATTGACAGCATATGATTCAATATGGCTAACTTAACCTGACAACCCCCCTCACCCACGCACAAACAAATCCCACTGCGGCCAGCCAAAGACGATCAACCACACCCTAGGCCACCCCAGCCTCTCTCACCACCAAGGAAACATTACAAGCGAATAGAAAGAGAACTTCCCCAAGTGACGCTGACAGAAAAACCCCAAGCATACATGAAATAAAAGAACTTAAGCTTTGCCTCTCTCCCATTCCCCCCCCCCCCAAGATCTATGGGTGAAGGGCAGTATACAAATTTAATAAATAAAGTAATAATAATAAAGAGTTTTTAAAAAACAAATCAGCAAACCTTGGAGTTCCCATAGCACACTGATACCTCCCTCTTTCTTTCTTAGTGGTTCAGGTTTGGGGTTTTTTTTTATAATATTCTCTGTGCTCTCCAGCTGAGTTTACTATTAGAGGATTATAATGACAGCAAAAGAACATACCTACAAATGAGTTGAATTTTCAGGTGTTAGAATACAATATACTAAAGTTGTATACAAGATTAAGCTTTGGATGCCAGAGGTTTGGCCAGATGAAAATTTCATACTCCCAAAGGAAAAAGAAAGACATTATGGCAGAATTTTTCAATCTAACTTGCATTTCAATAATTGTCCTGTAGAGGTCTCCATGACTTACTAAGTAATTGGTATAGCATCTCTTACAATTTTACTTGGTCTGCTTCTAGATGGTTGCTGTTTTGTGGGTGAGATTCAACTGCATGCTAGCGAAAAGTTTTGTGAACTTAGCAGGAAAAAGGCAATATCTAATTAGTATTGCATAATTGATACCTTCATTACACAACAGTATTATTCTGGATAAAATGAATGAACGGACTCTTTCTATTCATTCTTACCATCAGTATAACTTGTAAAAATATGTACAAGGGAGAAGCACACATTAATAGGAGTACTGTCTGAAATACTACAGACTCATAACTCGTTAGCTATGTAGGGGAGATGGATTATCTGATTACTGAAGCTTAATTATTTCCTCTGGAATCCTTTTTGCCCCTTTAAATAGACCAGAAGTGAATATGCAGTAGCTTAGTCACTAAAGAGCTTTTCTGAAAATTAAATAATATCCCAATGAGAAGTTACTTTAAAATTCCTAAGGCTAATTGAGCAGTGACTAATGGTTGATAGTCTTTGATAGTAAGTTATTAGAATGATATTGAAGGCCTTTTATTTTGTACCGTTTGGGTGCTGTCTTGTCCAGTCATGAAGTATGAAGAGTGCTTAGTTGTCTGGGGTTAGGGCTGACTAGTCAAGTTTTTTTTCAAACAGGAGAGGCAAAGCAAATATGGGGTGCGTTAAAGAGGAATAAGTCTCTCTTCTGTCAGCTTTTGTTTTGTTTTCTTGCCACAGCTGGAAGACGTTAGGCATTAGATATACTACATCCTTTGAATTGCAGCAGTTCCTGTATTTGGGAGCAAATACCATACAATTCTCAAGACCCCCTGAGAGTCAACTAAAATAACACCATCTCTTTTCATCTGGATAACCAACCCACTGACATGTGGATATTTTATGTAAATATTTCTCTTCTTTCTGATGCTTACAAGTTTTACATCAGAGTTCTTCTTAATGTTGTATTTCCCATTAACATATTTCAGTTTAATTAAAAGCGTCAGTTGTGCTATTCTTTCATCCTGGAGACAACACTGCTATCAATAAGCTACATACAATTGTCTACATAGAAGTTGAAAACAGAAACTACTGTGTAAGGATATTCTTCTTCTAATAAAGTCTGTTAAATAAATATAAATTAGCACAAGGCCACAAATTTTCTTATTGAAAACATTCAAAATCTATGTGAATACGCTGTTGCAGGAAGCAATGGTTTTTTTGGTAATGCTGCATAAAGCACAACTGGTTTTTCTAAAACTCGTTCCTATATTCACTTTCCTTTTGTCTTCTCAAATAAGAAGTCATTTATTATTATTATTATTATTATTATTATTATTATTATTATTATTACCACCACCACTACTACTACTACTACTACTTAAACCATTCTTTGCAATGATGGCATCATGTAATTTTCCATTGTTGAGCCAATAATATCTGTGCAGCTGTTAACAAATAGGAAATAATTTCCCTAAGCTCTTTCCTTATACTGGGTGACATGGTTCAACAAAATCAATACTGGATCTAAATGAACTTCATATTTCAAAATTTAGTTGTTATTTTAATAATCCTCTTCAAGTATTTTTGTTGTAAATACATGTCTACCACATACGAGAATAGGTTCCATTTTCTTTTTTTACTCTAACCAGATTTTTTTGAATATGTTCTGTTTATTGCCTGAATAGTTACTGGAGTCTTGCCATTACCTTGAAACAATTTTCTCTCACATTTGCATTCAGTGAAAATTTATGATCCTTTCTCCACATTTTCTCCCATACCCCCATAGCTATGTTATTTCCCATATCCGGATCCCACTTTATCACATATTCCTTTACTCATTCCTGTTCATCATATTGTAACAACAGAGCTTAGATAATGGATGTTTATCTTTCTTTTTATTATATTTATAAATTCTGTTACCTCCCTCAGTACCTTATTCTCTCTTATAAATTTTTGTTCTGTATTTTGTACTTGTAGACATTCATACCAGTGCAGCTAGTCTTTCTTTGTTGGCTTTTTGACTGCTGGAAATTGAATCAATGTTCCATCTTTAATCAGTTCTCTGTAACTATATACATCATTTTCCCCCCAAATGCTAAAACCATGATCCTGCTTGATTTCATCTAGTGCCAGCCAGAAAGGGCAGATAGTTGGGCTTATTAATCATTTATATCGATTCCATTTTTTTTAACCAAATGAATACCAGAAAATTACTTTTAGCTGCTATTACTCAATTTATTATAGGCCTCCACAGAGCTTTAAGTTATTTAATTGTGTACTATAACGATGAGAAGCAAATATTTATTTATGGATTAGAGTTTTGTTGGTTGTTTGATTATTGTTGATTATTGTTAACAGTTGTCAAAAGGGGGGTGGTCTGCAAATCTGCTGTTTCAGTTGGGAGAAAGTTGCGGACAGAAAATATACTGTATTAGACACAAATATCCCACTTATGTATCAAACTTCTTGAGCTGGTCATGTAATTTACGCAGTTTTATGGAATTTGTGAAAGCATGTGGAGTTTGCATTTGGAACGCTGAATAACAAGTTGGAATGTGCTTGCTTGTAAACCTTTTTCCCCTTCTTTATACAGTATTGCACACAGTATTCTGCATATAGAATAGGAGGTTTGTGTTATGTATTGAAGTTCTCACCCTGGGCCAGCAGGGGGATACTGTAGATAGTTTTCATTCAGGTCCACCTCAGTTATTTTAGGCGGGAAACCCTGGGTTGTTGTTGCTACAATGTTGACAGCCGACTGCCTATAAAAGCAGGTCGGCTGAGCTGTTCGCTGTTCAGTTCTGTCCAGCTTACAAGTAAAGAGCTGCTCTGGAGAAATCGCTGTGTCATCTGCTATGTTCGCCCACAACTTGACACTGGCGACGAGGATGGGATAGATGGACATCAGAGCACAGCCAGATGCAGCCACCTCTGAGCAGAGCTGAATCACTGAGCGAAATCACTGAGCGAAATCACTGAACAGAACCAATTCAGAGCTGACTGTTCTGGCTAGAGCACGGTGTTCCATCCATCGCCCTTCACGCCGGCATCGGAATCATGGCTTCACTTGTGCCTCTACCGCCGTTTGCACCAGCCTCTGAATCATGGGACTCCTACCTCGCTCGGTTCGACTGCTACCTCCAAGCCAACGAGCTGACGCAAGTATCACAGGAGCGTAAGCGGGGCCTATTCCTCAGCCTCTGTGGGCCTGAGGTGTTTGAGACGGCCCGAGCATTGGTTGCGCCTGAAGCAGTCCAGGCAACACCGTGGGACACGATCCAAGAGAAGCTCCGCAACCACTACGCACCAAAGCCGTCCAAGATTGCTGCCCGCCATGCGTTCTACCACCGGAACCAGGCAGAGGGGGAGTCAATCAACAACTACACCACCGCCCTGCGACAGGCTGCAATGCACTGCGAGTTCCGAGACTTAGACGATGCCCTGATGGATTGAATCGTCTGTGGGGTCCGGGACATCCATCTGCAACGGCGTCTCCTCGCCAAGCCAGACCTCACGCTACAGAAAGCCGTTGAGAAGGCTGTGGCCTCAGAAGCTGCTGAACGCTCCGTCCAGGAGATCCGCAAGTCCAGCAGCCTGCGTCTTGCTAGGAAGCCAGTTCCAGTGCATCATGAAGAGGCCAGCAGTGATGAGGCATCCTCCAGTGAAGATGATGATGTGCACCAGACAAAGCGGGAGTGCAGGAAGTTCCAACTGAAGTCCAAGGGCCAACTGGAATGTGCCGGCTGCGGAGGCAACCATTCCCGTGCCAAGTGTCGATTCAGAGACGCCATCTGTAGGAAATGTTCTAGAAGGGGCCACATCGCTAAGGTCTGCCGATCGGCTCCGTCTGACACCCCACCTTCACCGACTCGCAAGTCCAAATCTTCACTCCAGTCTGCCAAGGAAAGCTGTTTCGCTTTCACCAACTGCCGCTGCCTGTCTGGAACCACGATTGGCCAAACCGACTCGCCTACGCGACGCAAGCTGAACGTCATGGTGCTCATTGAAGGAGCTCCATGTGACATGGAGATTGACACCGGGTCTGCCCTGTCCATCGTGTCTTGGTACCCAGAGTGTCCAAAAGGCAACTCGACTCTCACCGCGTACACCTGAGAGACTACCAGGGAAACAACATTCCCGTGGTAGGTGTTGGCCGGTTCCGGATCGCCTTCAAGGATTTTTCGGGCCTGCTCCGGTTGGTGGTGGTCGAAGGTCAGCGGCCAAGCCTCCTAGGGCTAGACTGGTTTGATGCCCTCGGCCTGGAAGTCACCGGGATCAACTGCATCTCTAACGCAGAGACTGAGGGTCTGGTCAAAGACTTTGCCAAGGTTTTTGACGGCACTTTGGGGCAGTATACAGGTACGCCCATCTCCTTTAGCCTTGATCCACAAGTCGCCCCCATCAAGCTAAAGCCACGCCGGGTTCCCTTTGCTCTCAAGGCTAAGGTGGACGAACAACTGGACAAGCTGATCGCCCAAGGAGTTTTGGAGCCGGTTGACCACGCCAAGTGGGAAACCTCCATCGTCACGCCTGTCAAGCCAGACGGGTCGGTGAGAATCTGCGCTGACTACAAGTGCACGATCAACAAGGCACTTCAGCAGCACGCTTATCCAGTTCCTGTTGTCCAACACCTGCTGCATTCCCTGGGTGAGGGTAAGGTCTTCGCTAAGCTGGACCTTGCCCAAGCCTATCAACAACTGCCCGTCGATGATGCCACTGCTGAAGCCCAGACGATTGTCACCCACCGAGGGGCATTCCGTTGCCACCGGTTGCAGTTCGGGGTGAGTGTGGCTCCTGGCATCTTCCAAAACCTTATGGAGCGTCTCCTGTAAGGGCTTCCGGGCGTGGTACCATATTTTGATGACGTCTTGGTGTCCGCAGACTCACACCAGCAGCTGTTTGAGCGCCTCCGTGCCGTGCTGACCAGGTTCCAAGAGGCTGGGCTCAAGGTAAAGAGGGAGAAGTGCCAGATCGCCGTTCCACAGGTAGAGTTCCTGGGCTATCTTATCGACGACTCCGGCCTTCACCCGACCACATCCAAGATCCGCGCTATCCAGCAGGCCCCCATCCCAAAGAACAAGACGGAGTTGCAGGCGTTCCTGGGGCTGCTGAACTTTTATAACATGTTCCTGCCCCACAAAGCCACGGTGGCTGAGCCTCTTCACCGACTCCTCAGCACAAAGACGCCTTGGGCCTGAGGTCATCAGGAGACGGCGGCCTTCAACGCGGTCAAGGCTCTCCTTTCATCGGACCGTGTGCTGGTACAGTACAGTGAATCCAGGCCGCTGGTCCTTGCCTGCGACGCCTCACCTTTTGGCATCGGCGCTGTCCTTAGTCACCGTTTTCCAGACGGAAGAGAAGCACCGCTCGCCTACTTTTCCAGGACGCTATCTCCGACGGAACGGAATTACAGCCAGCTCGACAAGGAGGCACTGGCACTTGTGGCTGGAGTGAAGAGGTTCCATGAATACCTCTATGGCAGGACTTTTGACCTCATCACTGACCACAAGCCGCTCCTGGGCCTCCTCTCCGGTGATCGTCCAACTCCACCGGTCCTCTCGCCTCGCATGCTGCGATGGACTGTTTTCCTGGCTGCCTACCACTACCGGCTCGTCCATCGCCCGGGGAAATCGATGGGCCATGCCGACGCCCTCAGCCGTTGCCCTCTTCCAGCGTTTGTGGAAGACCCGGCTCCAGCTTCATCGCTCCTCCTGATTGAGGATCTTCCAGCAGCGCCGGTATCGGCTGCCACTGTGGCCTCCGCATCTGCCCAGGATCGCACCATCAGCCGAGTGCTCAACTGGGTGTGGAGGGGGTGGCCACAAGGGCCTTTTGCATCGGAGTTCCAGTCCTTCGCAACCAGACAACATGAACTCTCGGCTCATCGCGGCTGTCTGCTGTGGGGAGACCGCGTCGTGATTCCCCAGGGACTCCGTCAGCACGTCCTGGAGGCTCTGCACGTTGGCCACCCGGGAATTGTCAAAATGAAGGCGTTGGCTCGGTGTTACGTCTGGTGGCCTAACATGGACGATGCCATCACTGCCTGGGTGTCCGCCTGTCAAGCGTGCCAAGAGTTGAGGCCTGCACCACCGGCAGCTAAGGGACACACCTGGGAGACGCCAAAGACACCCTGGTCGAGGGTGCACATTGATCTGGCTGGCCCCTTTCATGGCCGGACCTTTATGGTAGTGGTGGATGCCTATTCCAAATGGCTGGAGGTGGCCCTGATGCCCTCCACCACTACCGAGGCCGTCATCCGGGTGCTGCGAGGCCTGTTCGCGACGCATGGGTGTCCTGATGTCCTTGTCTCCGACAACGGACCGCAGTTCACGTCAGGCACTTTTGAGCGGTATCTTTTGGGACTGGGCATCCGCCATGCCCTAACGGCACCTTTTCATCCATCCAGCAATGGACAAGTGGAGAGAATGGTGCGCTCGGCAAAAGAGGCACTGGCGCGCCTGGACCGGGGAGACTGGCACGAGCGGGTCGCCGAATCCTTGTTCGTGCAACCCTCATGCGGACACAGGGCGGAGTCCTGCTGAACTGCTTATGGGCCGCCGCCTCAGGTCACCGCTCGACCAGCTGCACCCAGACTTTGCCGTGGCCGAACCCCCAGGCTGTGCCAACGCGCCACGGTCATTTGTTCCAGGAAACCAGGTCTTTGCCCAGAACTATGTGGGGGACATTCCTTGGGTGCCAGCCACAGTAGTGGGAGTCACTGGACCTCGCTCGTTCCAGGTGGCAGTCGAAGACGGACGCTTGTGGCGCCGGCACATAGACTAGCTTAGGCGCAGGGTTGGGGACTTGGACACTACCGTGGTGCCCCCAACTGCGCTCGTGGCTCCAGAAGAGACACTTACAGATGGCGAGGCTCCACCTACACCTCCCTCGCAAACTGCCAGCGTGGAGCCGAACCAAGCCGCTTCAGAGGGTCTGCCAGACTTACCACAGACTCAGACCACTCCACTTGCGGAGGCTCCACCCACAGCAGCGGATCCAGGGGATTTGGTTTCAACGCCACCTAGGGTCGCACCACAGCCTCAGCAAGAATTGTGTGGCCCTCCGGACTTGGCTACCAGTCCCCGGCGGTCTGGCAGAGTTTCCAAGCGCCCAACTTATTTAAAGGACTATGTTGTTGGACATGTATCACTGTTGGTCTAAGTATGGGAAATGTAACCGATATGTTTTTGTGCCTAATTGAACCATTACGTGTAGTGCTGTATATAAGGAAACCATTACGATTGTAACTAACGCCTTATCTCAGTGGGGAGAGGTGTTATGTATTGAAGTTCTCACCCTGGGCCAGCAGGGGGATACTGTAGATAGTTTTCACTCTGGTCCACGTCAGTTATTTTAGGCGGGAAACCCTGGGTTGTTGTTGCTACAATGTGGACAGCCGGCTGCCTATAAAAGCAGGCCGGCTGAGCTGTTTGCTGTTCAGTTCTGTCCAGCTTACAAGTAAAGAGCTGCTCTGGAGAAATCGCTGTGTCGTCTGCTATGTTCGCCCACAACTTAACAGTTTGCAAATAGCAAAATGAGATAGCGAAAAGAGAGACACTAATAGGTTCTCCATATTTGCAAGGCATAGTTAGTGTAAGCCTTGCTTCACTTTTATTTAGTAACCAACACACGTACGGGCACTGGCTGCTATAGTGGAAAAGGACATTGCAATCTCTTGTAATGTTCTTATAAAGTTAAGCATATTCCTGCCAAAATCTACTCCAAGTTGCTTATTTAGAGTGCTTAAATTTAAAAACAAAACAAAACACCAAAGGCCTTTCAGTCCCCTCTGACAATAATTGCTTAGAAATTGTGTCTAAATTAGAGAAGAGTTTTGTTTGTTTACTAAGAGAAACCCCAAAACCACAGCAATTTTGGCTCCTTTAACTCTACCAAGCCGTCCACTCAACTGATTGTACATGAATGCAATAATGAAGAAGTGAAAAAGATGTGGCTAAGGACTCTAATCTTTAATATATTGCCACATGTAAGCAGCAGTCGTTTTTGAAAATATGCTGCGTGTATCACGTGCAAGTATTTGAACTATTCAGAACCTGTCTAAATAAGGATTGTTCAGCAATTCTTAGCAGTCCATATCCAGGTTGGAAGATATGATGTCTAAGCAGGCAGTGGAATTCTTCAGTCATTCCTTCATATTTGTTCAGCGTACCAGTTCTATACCCGGAGGGAGTCTTAAAACTTCTGAGGGAGTCTTTATTGTGGGGTTCAAGCCCCACATTGGGCAAAAGATTCATGCATTGCACGGGGTTTGACTAAATGCTTCTCATGGTCCCTCTATGATTTGTATAAAACAATTTTAATAAAAAATTAAATAGAGATTCTCAACCAGGTCCATAAATAATAAAAGAAGCAAAACCACCACCATCCTGGGCAATCCTTTTCCCCTCAATCCATCCACTTCATCTGCCTGGAATTCCTTCCCAAAAGACCTCTATGGTTGAACCACCTCTTTCTTCAAACCTCAACTCACCTTTCCATTAGCAGCCAGTCTTCTTCCTGAGCTACGACAAAAATCTGTTTACCTGTAACTTCCCTGGCTTGCATTCATCCCTTGTTAGCCTTGCCATTCTCAGGCTGCCTTGGCTGTCTCTTAGTGCAAAGACACATGTCATCACGCCTGAGCTTTCACAGCTGCCGCTTGCCATGAACCACCATTGATATGTTCTGTGCTTATGATCATATTTTATTCTCTTTTTGGTTATGCTGTTTTAAATGTGCATTTTATATCTCACTTCCTTTAGTAGTGTTTTAGATTTTTTAAAAAATGGTTAACAGTGCTGTGTTAAATGTACCGGTACATTCTGCTGTTGACCTCCTTTGTAGTGTTTTATTTTGAAATCTTTAGGGTAATATCTTGATTTCCTGTGAATTGTGTTGCTTTGAATGCATACTTTATACTTGCCTTTCTTCAGCAATGTTTTATTCTGAATTGTTTTATTTGATGCTTTAATGTAGATTGTAAAAATATAAAGCAGTACAGAAATGAAATGAATAATAACAATAACAATTTTTGATACCTTTGCTCAGAAAAGCTTAACGGGGGCTATTATGAACAGCTCTTTAAGTTTTAGTTGATGTTTAGAAAATATCTGTAGTTTCCATGCAGTGTTGAATACCTTCTTGCAGGCTTCCAAATACATTGTTCTTTGCTTTTCCCCCCTTTCGCTCTGAAGATCAGAGTGACAGTGGACTTGGGATAAAAAGGCAGCTGGCCTCTGGCTCCCAAAGCTACAACCTTGCTGAATATTTGAAGAAATTAAACCATGGCACTAATGGACTTTTCTTGTTCTCATTTCATGGCTAAAACATCTCTGGCTTAGAGGCATCTAACGGGAGAGCCATTAGTTCTGGTCAGAGAGTTATGTGGCTTCTCTCATTCCCCACCCCCTTTAACATAATACAGTGGTACCTCGGGTTACATACGCTTCAGGTTACATACGCTTCAGGTTAAAGACTCCGCTAACCCAGAAATATTACCTCAGGTTAAGAACTTTGCTTCAGGATGAGAACAGAAATCGTGCTCCGGCAGTGCAGCAACAGCAGGAGGCCCCATTAGCTAAAGTGGTGCTTCAAGTTAAGAACAGTTTCAGGTTAAGAACGGACCTCTGGAACGAAGTAAGTACTTAACCCAAGGTACCACTGTATCTCTTCCTGTCACTACCAGACTAAATGATTAGTTATGGTCACAGATCGTTAATCTTTCATGGAGAATAATTTTTAAAATCAAAGCAAATTGTTTTGCAAACTCAAATAGTTTAATGGATACCACTGTCGCCGTTGTAATTTCACTGGTATGAAATGCCTGGTATCCTATATTATTTTTTAAGACTCTACTGTTACCTTGAATTACCCAAAGGTTGAGTCTTGGGAGCTGGTCATGTCACAGAATAGCTTGAGGGCACTCACTCGAACCATCGGTCAAAATGAAGATCTAGCCAAGCAGAAACTAATTTTCATTATAAATATTTCAAAATAGTGGGCTGAGGTGTGCTATCTTGGTATGTTTTTAATCAGGCAACCAGCTATTTGGCAATGTAGCAATAACTGGATAATTTAACTTTTCACCTAATAGCATCACTTAATAGTTTCTAATAATTGTATACAGATGGAAAATGAGTTCCATAAATGCTGCTACCTCTGATGTTGCCTGGAGCCAATGGATGAACAATTCAGCCATAGAAGGGAAATGTTCCACACATTTTTAATGCTAATACTAAACATATTTCTTCTACAAGAATCTTCATTTTTATGGATGTTTCAGAGCCCGTTTGTATATGTCATGACAGCTGCTGGCCAATAGTTCCTTGTTAGGTGGATTGCTCCCTAATAGTCCAAAAAAGATTGGTTGATGTCACATCAATGAGAGGTTAGGGGATGTTCTTGTGATAGACTTTAGTGGAGGAATCTCAACTAAAGCATCCATGACAAATGACCATCCAACCTGTGCTTTAAAACCTCCAGAAAGGAGAGTCCACAACCTTCAAAGTGGACTCTTCTTCATTGGAGGTTTTTAAGCAGAAGTTGGATGGCCATTTGTCAGGGTTCCTTTATCTATTATTCCTGCATTGCAGGGGATTGGACTAGATGATCCTTTTGTGCATTATTTGGATCATCCTGTTCTGGTAAGCTTGATACAATGGAAGTGGAGCTAGGGAAGCATTTGTCCATCGGTAATTGCCAGAGGAAATTCTGCAGGGATCTTGCCAATTGAACTGGAATGTAATGAAATACAAGAACTGCAAGAACTGTGCACGATGGTTCTTAAAACGTAGCTATGGCTTTAATGCACTACATAAGATACATTATATAGAGATGTGGGTTTGAACTATTTTTGAACAAGGGTCACCTGTGGTTTCTTTGCAGCACTTAGAAATCTTTGTTCGGTAAAGTGGGTCGCAAGGTTTCCCCTCAATATAACACTGAAGATTCTTCCTTCTCTGCCTTCTCTTTCCGGATGGTTTTGTAATCTTTCTGTATGGTTTTGTTATCTTTCAAGATGTCCAGCAGAGAGCCTCCAGTTTGCTAAAAGAATTTTTTTGCTTCTGCGAACAAATGACTGTACTGAGATAGAATGAAACCATCTATACAGTTTTAACCTTTGCCCTTAGCCAGCAGTTTTAGGTTAGCAAAACAGTCTTGTTCAGCTGTACCTCCAAATGTCTGGTAACTGTCAAATACTCCGTTTTGTAACAATGGGAATCTTGTTAATGGAGATATTGACAGGCTTCAACATTTCCCCCCTGCAATATGACTCATCCAAGTGCTTTTTTTCTTTCTTTTAATCCACACTGATAATACAAGTATTAAGTAGAAATGGCTAAAACCCATTAAAACTGGATTAAACAGAAGGAACTAAGACTAATCTACAGGTAGAAATAAAAGCCAAGTCAGCCACTGGTTCTGATAGCTTGCCAGAATAGGAGAATCATGCTTAGGGCTCTCTTAAGATATCATATACTTACCTGGGAGTAAGTTCCATGGAACTCATTGGGATTGCATAGGATTGTGGACTTCTCAATTGAGAACACTATAGAGACACACTATGGATTTGGATAAATGGAAGGTTTTGTAACGAGGACATTGAGTATAATTTTATTGAGGCTTATTGAAGCCTGTTTTGAATGTTGAGGTAAGAGAGTTATTCAGACTTCAGTGTGAATGTTTTGTCATAAGCATTCTGCCATCAATGTGCAATCTTTAACAAATAAAATTAGTGTGACTTCCTGCTTCGAGAAGTTTACAAGCAAGAGTTAATGATGTCCTAACAATTTATTTTGTAAAATTTATATGCCGCTTGATTGTAAAAAGAACCTCAAAGTGGTTTACAAAAAGAATGAAACAATAAAATAAGCAACCTGTAAAAATAGTTAAAAGCAGCTATTTAAACCATCCAAAATATAATTAAATTCAGCGATATGCAAAAGCAATGCAACAAGTTTGTGGGCTAGAGTGAGAAGAGTTTTATTCCAGAACTGATTTATGAGACAGGGTTTGAAGGGGGATTGATTGTAGTTGCATGAGTTTTGTTTGAAAGAGTTTCCAGGCACAGATGACACTATGCAGGAAGACAAGCAAAGTTGATTGAGAAACTTGTGGGCATGGACAGTGGGAGTTCCAAGCACGGAATGCGTTTCTAGGGATGGTATTCCAGTACAACATGTCCTTCCCATATGACCCAGGCTCTGTTAAATACCTCAAACCATCCAAGCTGTTCTCTCCAACCTTCCAGAGCCTTTAGCAATTGTGCACCTTCAGTCTAAAAGAGAAAAGGCACCTCCGTGACCCATCCTGTGAGGTGTATCCCAAAGCAAAATGTCAAAGATTGTGTCTGTTCTCCCATACACACAAGTCTGCTGGCATGTAAACAGTGCACAGTCGACATTTTTGCTTAAAGTGAGGTTCACGGCATCATTTTAACAGGTTGGCTATTTGCTCTCCGTATAGCTTCCCCCTCAGGAAACTCCAAGAAAACCAGGAAACCTCCTGCATGCAGCTATCAATACCTCGCACTATTCATTCCTGCACAGCATGAAAACTGTGGATTAATTGGAGAGGGGATGTTGTGGATTCTGGAGATTTCTTTCTTTCTGCTGCACAGCTGGTGTCCGGGGAAGTTGCAGCATGAAAGCAGCCCTGTCAGTATCAATCCTTGTTACTTGGTGCTGTTACATTCCAGTCAATGAATTGGCATCATCTGGTAACTTAACGTGGTTGCAATGCTGAATAGGGGTTCTCAGAATGGCTGAAAGACAAATAACAGTCCATAAGATGATAACTTCTAAAACTGCTACCTCATTCATTTCCTATAGTTAAAGTTATCTTCACATGCTTGCAGCAGTGATCTGTGTGTTCTCATGCATCATATTCCTTCCATTTAAATGATAATAATTAGCAAAGAGTTGCTGTCTTGAGAGTAAAAGTATAAAGCTTTTGTTCAGGCCTGGGTAGGATCTACCTAAGATCTTTATTTAAACATGTCCTGCCTGTTTTTCCCTGTGTGCCTCCAATTTTGTTTTGTGAAATATATTTCTGTTATTTAATTGAGGACCAATCCCAAATAATCATGCCTTTAAAACCAGTATATATATATATATATATATATATATATATATATATATATATATAAAACCACAGAGATCAAGTACGCATAAATTACTAGTATTACACTCATGTTATTTCCCCAAAACCAAACTCCATAAACCCAACATTTTGCTGTATCTTTGAACTCTGTTGGGACTGTATGTTTTTCCTTTAAGCATTAGCTTATTTCATGGTCGTATGCATTCTACATGACTGTAACCCCAAATTTATTTTGTGATCATATGCCGTATTCATGTAGGACAGCAACTAAGAATTTTGTTGCATTTCCTCAGATGCTTCCAGACAGTGGTGTAATATTGCAGAATAGGTAGTTCAGATATCACAACCATGTTGACGACAGTTTTTTTTTTTAATGACTTTTTGGCTCCTCCCCCCCCAAAGAGTAAATCAGGATTAAATGAGAGTAAAAACAAAAACGACAGGCTATTGTTTTGATATTATCAGCAGTTTCCTCATGGACATCAGATGAGAACAGGGCTTAAGGGGACCAGTTTCTAAATTGCCACCTGATCCATAGGTCTCTATTCCAGCAAAGAAATTCTTAATTCTTAATTCCAAATGAGGTTTGTAAATAGCCAGTAAAATTAGGAGGCAAAGAAGAGTTGGCCCTTTTTCGCTTATTTTTCTCTCTAAGTTATTTGTGTACTAGAAATGACTAACATAAGGATGAATGAGCAAGCAGGTTAGTAAATTTTGAGAACATGTTTGAAAGACCTTTTAATAGAAAAACTTTAGAAGTTAAGTTTTTTAAAACTAATAAACCAAGATCTCACACGCAGTTGCCAATTTAATAATGCTGGCAGTAATTTGTCCTTGTTAGAAAGAGGGGGGGAAACAGTCTGACCGAAGGCTACTCATGAGTCACAAAGCTTTCTGAACTCCACCCAATATGGCACAGTTATCCCTGCTTATTTGATTGTGGCCATGCAGACAATATGTTTCATCCTTTGTGAGTTCAGAATCTGACAACTGTTCTGTGCTTCACTATGACATGAAGCAAGACATGACTAGACTTATACGTCCTAAGAACAATGAGGTACATTTTGGCCCCTTCCATGGCCCACTGCTAATAATTTTTGTTTTTCAAATTAAGCAGTGTCTTGCACAATCCCACCAACCTACCCTTGCACACACGCAACATAAGGAGGAGCAGAGGATTTTGTTATGAGAACTGTTGGGAGACTAATATTTTTGGTGGGCTTGACTTTGCCAAGACATTAAGATTTATGATTTGGCTCTGCTGTTTAAAGCATTTTGGACTGAAGGCACTCAAGGCAATTATTAAAGAGTCATTTCCTTCTGTGTGTAATGAAACCCCTCCCAATAAGCAAAACAATGGTTTCTGGCGTCATCCACTAGATTGTCTCCATTATTTGGCAAAATGTAACTTAATTTGTTGCTCTTTCCAACTGCTGATTACAAGCATGGAACCTGATCTTCTGCTCAGTATAAATATAGCAGATTTTGTGGGTGCTCCAGGGGCCTGGCAAGAGAGAGTTGAAGTCTGTTGAATAAGAAATCCTAGTTTAATGAACGTCTCATCAGCGGCAAGAGAAATTTCAACAAGATGACTAAGTTCTGTCCCTGCCACCATGCAGCCCTGACAGCCCCAATTCTGCAAAGGAGACCATGGCTTAGTAAGGAAAAGCACTGCCACCTTTGCTTCCATCAGCCTGAGCCCATGTGCAGCCTACACAAATAGATTCTGTACAATTGCAACTGTACTGTCACCTAGGAGGAGACAGGAAGAGAAGAGAGAGACACTATGTATGTGTAGGGGAAAGATTGCATCCCATAGTAGGTGGTGTTAACTCTATCAAACAATATATTGGGGGGGGGGGCTACAGAGAGGCTGTCTCTGCTTAGTAATACCAAAGGATATTTATTTGCTAATCTCTATGTCTTCAGTGCACATAAAACTGCTAGCACATTTGCAAAGCTAAGCAGGGTCCGATGCGGTTTCAAACTGGATGGGAGACCACATGTTGAGATTCCTGCATTGCAGGTGGTTGGACTAAGTGACTAGATGACCCTTCCAATGCTACAACTCTAGGATTCTATGCTAAGAGGGTCCACTGCTGGATCAGACCAAAAGTTAATCTAGTCCAGCATCCTGTGCCCATTGTGGCCAACCCAATACCTATAGTAGGGCCACAGGCATGACATGAACACAACAACACTCCCTTGATCATGCTCCCCAGGATTCAGAAACCTGCTGCCTTTGATACTTGAGGCAATAGGTAGCCATTATGTCCAATAGTTGTTGATAACTTATCCTCTGTGAGTATATCTAATTTCTTTTTAATGTCGTACAAATTGGTGGCCACCGCCACACTGAATGGGAACAAATTTCAAGCACTGCATGATAGAACTACTTCCTTTGGTTCTGAATTGCTCCATCCAACCAGCTTCAAATAATGGCCCTGAGCTCCAGTATTTTGGGAGGGGAAGACATATTTACTAGTATTGCTCCCCAGATTCAGAAATCTGCGTGCGCTTCTACATGACCTTTTTAATTGAGTATTCATTCAGATTTATTTGCAGGGAGGTTAGATGGTGTCATGGGCGTACCCAAGATTTTTGTTTGGGGGGGCAGGCTTTTGCTGGGGGGCAGAACCTAAGATTTGTATTGATTTTTACTGATTGGGGGGCAGCTACTCACACCCTTTCCAGTGTATTCCCCCCATCATTTTCCTTATCACAAATGTATGATCTTTTGGGGAAGTGAGTTTCCAGTATGCAATGGAATCCTATTGGAACACAGAGAGAGCCATGTAGCTCCCTAAATTACTACCATCTTTGCTACCCTGCTATGCACTGATATAAAGCAGTTACCTGCAGCATTGTGGCCCAGAAATTCCGTAGTTGTTCACATTGGCTTTTGACAGCAGAGGAGAATGGTAAAAACATTGCATTTGTTTTTCTTGAAATATCCTTGGTCCAGTATACCTGAAGGAGCGTCTACACCATGGGTAGGCAAGCTAAGGCCCGCTGGCCGGATCCAGCCCAATCACCTCCTAAATCCGGCCTGCGGACGTTCCGGGAAACAGTGTGTTTTTACATGAGTAGAATGTGTCCTTTTATTTAAAAAGCATCTCTGGGTTATTTGTGGGGCCTGTGGTGTTGAAATGGAGGAAACTGGCAAAGGAGTTGATTTTATACGATTGTTAAAGCTAGGTGTCTAGGTATCCCTGAGCTGTCAAGTCGAAAGGATACATTTATGCATAATATTTGTAACATTTAACAACTTTAAAGATGTCCCTCCCCCCCCCTTGTAATTTCCGTAACAATTATCCATGCCTCCTATATGACTGGCCTGCTTTATAGAGCAAACCTAAGCCCATGAATTTAGAAACAAGTCCCTTCGTTTTTTATCAGACTTGTGAAGGAACGAGTCTATCTCATGTCCTATATATTGGGGCAACTGGAGGCAAATTGAGTCCCCCGCCCCTTAAAAACTTCTTGTCACTTTGGGAAAGGAAGTGTGTGTGTGTGTGTGTGTGTGCGCGCGCTATAATGCTTTCTTCCTTTCAGCATTGGTTTCTGTCAGTTCAGTCTGCATTACATTTCCATTCGGTCAGGCTCAGCTGAAGCAGTGGCACAAAATAATCCAGCATGTCTCTGCATTTGGAGCTTGGGTGAGAGATAACTGTCTGTGGCTTAATTGAGGCAAGAAGGAGATAACGGTTGGTGTGTTGGAGGAATCTGCTAAGAGAGGTAAAGAGCAAAATTCATATTGGCAGCTCTGATGGAGGGAAATGCACAAAGGCTTGGAATGGAGTGTTAATATTCTTAGCAGCAGGGGGTGTTCACATCATTATCCATCGAGACCACCTCTTTTTCTTCACAGGGCATTTATTATTTCTGCCAGCAGAGAAATGCATTTAAACTGCCTGCACCTTCCCAAACAACTGCATCCCCACACTGTGAAATCCTGTAACACTTGCTAATGCGAGTTCTCTTAAAGCTATATTATTATGAAAAAAAATTCAATTCAAACGAGGCAGTGGAGTTTGAAAGCCCATTTCAGCCCTTCCTCCCCCCCCCCGCTTTTACTGTAGCAGAAAATGACAGATAATTTAAAGGAAGAAAATTGCAATTAATTTTTGCCATGCATGTTTTATTCAGCCTGTGTAATGGAGGGATTTAAGATGCCAGTTGTGCTTCCAGTGGTTGTTTTTAACCAAAGCAACTTACAACCAAAGCTTTACCATTTAATTCACTGTTGAGATGCAATTCCTCCCCCTGTAAAATTAAAATGAAATGATTTGACCTCAATGAAGACAACCTCACAGGGCATCGGGTTGGGAAATGCTGGCCTACTCCTTTCTTATGTTTAAATATTCCTAATGGGCTTATTTGGGGCTGCAAGGTGAGCTTCACTGTTAGCTATAGTAAGTTTTGTCTGTTTAAAAGAGAATTTTAGTATTGTGATTTCTAGGGGGGAAGGACATTTATCATACTTGTTGGATTTTGGCATTTGCTTTCATCATAGCTTGTGTAGGACCTGAGGGACAAAACGTGAGAATTTCAAAAGCAGAGGTGGAACCTAAATATTTTGCTCTGTGTGGAGTTGCTTACGAAGTATTCATGGAAGGTCCTTACTCATGTCCTTCCTTAGAATGCCCATCCTTTTTTTTTAAGAGGGGGAAAGAGGCACTGAGAGAGGATACAGCTCCCATGACTTCCATGTCGCTGGTCCCTTTCATCTCTCTCTTTCTCTCCGCTGTGGAGAAGCAAGACTCTGATGTAGTCCCAGAGCAGATGGTCAAGAAAAGTGGGCGAGGAGCACACAGTGACTGCATTCCTTCTTGCGTCTTAGAGCTTTTAATGTGTCAAGTGTGGGGGATATGAATGAGCACCAGCAGTCCTCTTTGAGCTTCACCTTATTTATCTTTGGGGCATCTCAGATCTGTTGTTGTTGTTCATTATCCACTGGGCCACTCTATTCTAGACCTTGCTTTAGACAGATACTGACGAAAACCTTAAAGCAGGAACGATAGCTTTCCTAAAGTGGTGTGGAAACAGCAGTCCTACTTGAGCTTCAACACTGCCAAGCATTGCAAAGAATCTCGCATTTCCTGACGGTTGAAATAAAGTTCAGGTGTTTCCAAAAGCAATGGTGAAACTACTAAGGAATCCATAGATATGATGCATAAACATAATTAAAGGTAAAGGTACCCCTGCCCGTACGGGCCAGTCGTGTCCGACTCTAGGGTTGTGCGCTCATCTCACTTAAGAGGCCGGGAGCCAGCGCTGTCCAGAGACACTTCCGGGTCACGTGGCTAGCGTGACGAAGCTGCTCTGGCGAGCCAGCACCAGCGCACCACACGGAAACGCCGTTTACCTTCCCGCTATAAAGCGGTACCTATTTATCTACTTGCACTTAGGGGTGCTTTCGAACTGCTAGGTGGGCAGGAGCTGGGACCGAAAGACGGGAGCTCACCCCGCAAAGCAATAATTGCTTTGCTAGGTCAGGTCCATGGTCCCTGTTGCCCAGTCTCCCAACAATTACCAGCCAAGTGGCTTTTAGAAATCTTAGAAATGAGGCACAATGGTGGTTTCAGTGTCTTAGACACACATTGGCCATGACGTAATAAGCCCAAATGTGCACAAACATCAGGTACCCACCGCATATAGATGCTTCCTTTGCACAAATAGCAAAACAAGTTGGGAGACCACCGTTAACTATAGCTTCCCACTGTATCTGAACTGGGGAACTATAGTTAATGGCTTCTAGACAAGCGAATGCATGAAGCAATGGTTTCAAATTGTCATTTGGAAGCCATCCACTTTTGTTCCTATTTTGGAGGTAAAGGGAAGACAGGGGAAATGCAGCTTTGCAGCTTCTGGTTTGTTTTGCCACTCCTGTAGAGGGAGGAGAGAAGTGGATACGTTTGGGCACCTGAAGCTCATGAATACTTAGGTGTTTTATCCTGAGACTCTGGAATGCAACCAGTGTGAAGCGGCAAACAATCGCTCAACATGAAATAGTGAATTCTAAAGACAAAAGAGTGCAAGTTTTCACCTGTATGAGATAAGTTGTCCTTAGTGTTTCAGTGTATCTAAACGCCCAAACATTAGTAAGTGACAGAGTTTACTTCCCTGCTGCAGTTAAAGGCACCAAAGCAGACCAGCCCCTGTCCCCCCCCCCCATTCTCTAGTTTCTAGTTGGCAACTATAAGGGTTTGGGAAAAGAATACAGTATTTCTTTAAAATGACTATTTTTATTGAGGTATCAGTTATCATTTTATGTATTTCATTTCATCTATGAATCCCTTCCCATGAAACATCTGGAAGCAATTAACAAGAAAAAACATTTATAAAAATAATTTCAAACCCAGGACAAACAGGGGCTGGAAAAATGATGACAAAAACAACATAAGCAACACAAACAGTAAACATACAGTGAAGATTGGAGTATCAAGTACATCAATATCCTTTGACTTCTTGGATAGGTACAAAGGTGTCAATGCAGAATAGAATCCTTCAAATGAACCAGAAAAAGGCAATAAAAATGTTAGGTGTATAGCTTAGTTTCCAAAGTGTTCTGCTAGCGCAATCCTATTAAAAGTCTGAGATCTATGAAGATGCGAGCTTTAGCCAGTAACTTATCAGTCAAGATACTGGTTTTGTACTGTGTTGGTGCTATATGCATGCAAACTGTTTTCATGGTTGATGTTGCATCACTTAGGCCTTTGGGCTATATTGAAGTCAAGTTATCTGCATTGTTCTTGTTATCTGCTGTATTGGCATAAGTACTTCTAAACTCCTGATTTTATCTAATGTTCAATGGCTAATGGTTTTATGGATTGTTGTGGGCATCTGTCTGTCTCAAGAGACAATGGAGTGTGCCTTCGAGGTGAAGTCAAACTGCTGCATTAGCAGCCCTGAAGTGACCTCCCTGAAGCAAGCAAGGACAGTGTGTATGGAGGTCCTGGGCTGCCCAGACGACAAGACCTCCTCTTAGTCTTGCTGATGTGGGACCAAAGAAAAGCAGAGTAATACATTTGGCACCAGCTTGGCTGCAGAAGTTGCCAGAAGGAGGCATACAACATGCCCTCCAACTCTCTCAAGAGATTTCATTCTGAATATGTGATGGGTTTTTCTTAGCCCTTTCTTCTCCAGAAGATATCTCGCAAGGCAGTGGAGGTCCTAGATGGGCTAGCTTTCAGGGTTGACAAGCCCCATCTGCCCCTCACTTCCCTCTACAGCATGGGCAGAAACCGCCTTCTTGACCCTTGGACCCACTATCGGTTTCATCTGCTCAATCTGCCAGAGCCTGTCTTTGCCTGCAGGGGAAGTCCCTAACTCACTGAAGGTTTGAGACCCATCAGCTACCCTCATGTGATTTAGCAGGCCAATGGAAACCATTCCCGGGGTGTTGCTGCTGATGCATGCTGACAGCTTCTAGGAGCCACAGGTGAGAGCTGAGTGCTGGGTGGGGACCAAAGGTAGACAAACTACTCCAGAAGGAGCACAACATGTCTCCCTCCCCTCCCCTTAACACCTCATATTTTTGTTGTTTTGCTGTTGTGTTGTGAATCACGCTGTGATCCCAATTAGAGTTGGTTTACAAATGAATCATATAAATGCATGACCAAATAAAATCGTCTGCGCAACATTGCCCCACACTTTTGCCCACACTTTTGGGAAATGTGTAAAATGGAAATATTGATTAATTTTTGCCTTCATTTTGAGCAGTTTTCGGAAAGGTCCACAAGAGTGGAAATTTTCTTCTGTTGGGAAATCTTTTACAAATTTTAAGCTGCAATCCTACCCACACATACTTGGGGATCACTCTTACTGAAAAAAGTTAGACGTACACCTGAAAAAAACAGGCAAAGTGTAAGGCTGCAGTCTTATGTACATTTCCCTGGGAGTAAGTGCCACTGAATTTAGAAGGACGTGAACCAATTTGAGTGGAAAAGAATAGGGCACATAGAAAGATGGGAGTGGAAGACTTGCTGCTGATTTAATCCACCTTTTTTATTTAGTGATGTTTTGACAGAGGGCTGTGTCTCAGATATCCTTCCTCCTGAAGTGACTACTTTTCTCCATTGCTGCCCAAATGGAAACTCCACAGCAGGAAAAAGAAGAAATTCTCTTTAATATTTGTCTAGGACCAAAACTTCTGTGAAAGATAATATTATTCTTGAGTGCTTGCAATTCTCCCTGTATTCAGTAATCCCTTTAACAGCATTGTTTTCTAACAATATTTTTTTAATGTACAATCCTGTGCATGTATACTCAAAAGTAAGCTCCAATGTGCTCAATCCTAGATAATTCTTCTTGGCATTGAGCTAGCTAGAATAGTAAGATTATTTTGCATTGCCCGTCTTTTGCCTTAAAAACATTCTATGGAACAAGAAACCAAAAAATTCCCAAGGCAGATAATGTCATCTCCTTAGCATAAAGCCAGTCTGATGTAGCAGATGGAATCTTAGACTAGGGATACCAGCTCTGAAATCTGGTGGGGGAGTTTTGGCCAATCATTTGCTGCCTCGGTTTCTTAGCTGTAAGAATTGTGATTCTTCTAATCTACTACACACAGCAGTGACTGTGACTAAGATAGTGTGTTTGACATTTTAAAAACATATACATCACCCTACATCCATACATGGATCACAGGGTGATGTGCAAAAAAGTAAAATTATAAAACATAATCAACAATAAATTTAAGAGAAATAAAACTATTCAACTCTCTAAAACTACCAGTATCTAGAATAATGGCAGGTTTTTTTCTTCTTCTTTGGCGATCACTCGTAGCTGAGTAAGATTGTCTTCCATAAACATGGTTTTAACCATGAGTCTGTAAGTGACTGTGGAGGCCAATTCTGGATCCACGTCCTTCCACAGTGGGGACATTGGTTTCCGGGCAGGAGTTGATCACAGCGTGGATTTGCGAAGCGTGCCTTCCTCTTAGCACGTTTCTTCCTTGCGTCCTGAGTTTGAGTGTCTTCAATGCCCATGACACCTTTGGTAAAGTCTGTTCTCCAACTGGAGCGCTCGCAGGCCAGTGTTTCCCAGTTGTCAGTGTTTATACTACATTTTTTTAGATTTGCCTCGAGACAGTCTTTAAACCTCTTTTGTTGACCACCAGCATTACTCTTTCCATTTGTAAGTTCGGAATAGAGTAGTTGCTTTGGAAGACGATCATCAGGCATCTGCACAACATGACCAGTCCGACGAAGTTGATGCTGAAGAATCATTGCTTCAACACTGGTGATCATTCCTTCATCCAGTACACTGATATTAGTTCACCTGTCTTCCCAAGTGATGTGTAAAAATTTTCGGAGACATATGGTAAGGCTGGTGGTACAATAGCTTTGTAAACAAGCATTTTGGTTTCCCTGCAAATGTCCAGGTCCTCAAACACTCTGCACTTCAATCAGGAGAAAGCCGCTCTCGCAGAGCTCAGGCGATGCTGGATTTTGGCATCAATGTTGGCCCTTGTGGAAAGATAACTGTCCTAGGTAGGAGAAGTGATTGACATTTTCCAACGTTACACCATTATGCTGGATTTGTGGCGCTGCAGAGGGGTTATTTTGTACGTGCTGGTGCAGCACTTTGGATTTTTGGATGTTGAGTGATAGGCCAAGCTTTTCGTAAGATTCTGCAAAGATATTTAGGATGGTTTGGATCTTCTGAGGATTCTCTGAGCGTGCACACACTATGTTGTCATCAGCATACTAAGGGTCTATGATGGAAGTTACGGTAACCTTACTCTTTGCTTTCAGCCTGCTCAGATTGAAGAGCTTTCCATCTGTTCGATATATGATTTCTACTCCGGTGGGGAATTTCCCTTCGACAATGGCAGGTAAAATGGTTTTAACGTAGTAAAATGGTTTCAACACATCATCAGCATCAGATGTACCTCCTTCTAGAGGCCACCACAGAGAGGGCCCTTTCTTAAGTTTGTATATAATGCACTTCTAAAGATAAAAGAAGGAACTTACACTGGAACTTTCTATTTATTTATTTTTTGCAATTAGTGAACTTCTTACAGGTGGTGGTGGTGAACATTTGGAAATGTAACCGCAGCATTTGAAATTTGATGATATCACTTATTAAGCCAAGTTCATGGCAGATTATTTTTGGACATTAGTGTGATGTCTAGAGTGGATATCCTTTTTCACCACTACCATTTCCTGTTCTGTCACCTGTAGTGACTATTGTTGCTGGATTGTACATCCATGTGGTTATGTGGCAGAAGAATATGACAGGGTTGTGGTTTTTCTGCCTTTCAACCAGCTTCGGAGGTAAGACAGAAGTCACCAACCACACAAAACGGAGGGGTAGCTAATTCTGAAGCAGAAAGAGCAAAGTTTTCTCCCCGCCCCCGCTGAATCTGTGATAAAATCGTTTTTAAAGGACACATCTTAATAGCATCTTCGTGTTATCCTTCCTTAACATCCATCCCCAAGTCTGGTGAACTTTCTGGGGGCTTTTTGTTCTCGCCGGGCTAGGCCCCGGGAGAGACCCAGAGAACCCTTTCTGGAGTTGGGGGAATCCGTCTGGTCCTCTTTCCACTTGTTAATTCCAAGCCCCCATCCTCCGCCTTGCCCCCCACCGCTCTGCGAGACTTGACACCAATTGCTGCTGAATAGCAGAGGAAGGCGGGAGGAGGAGGCGGCGACGGAGGGAGGTGGGTATCATGTGATCCGCTTTCCTGCTCCTTTAAAGCAGCCACATGCAGCCGAGCGCCGGCCACAATCACAGCTCCCGGCAGAGCGGGATTCGGATCCGGACTTGCCCGGGCAATCAGTGCCGAGGCGGCCGCCGCTCTCCCTTCCCATCCCTGACAGCCTTAACTTTTGTGCAAAGGGAGCAAGCTGCAAAAAATGGCAGGGGCAATTATCGAGAACATGAGCACTAAGAAGCTGTGCATTGTTGGCGTGATCTTGCTGATTTTCCAAATCATCGCCTTTCTGGTGGGAGGTCTGATCGGTAAGTGCGTCGCAGGGGCAAACTTTATCCTTCTTTCCTTCGCCTTTCTCTCTCTCTCTCTTTCTCTCTCTGGCTTCCCTCTTCCCTGTTTTCGAGACTTTGTTTCTGTGATCTAATTAGCCCGGCTATTGTAGTTAAGAAAACACCGCGCCACGGGCCTCTTTGTGCCCCCTGCACTCGAGTGGCTGCAAAGGAAGGAGAAAGAAGGGAGGGAAGGAAGGAGGGAGGGAGGGGCGCGCGCACAGGCTCGGGGCAGAAAAAAGTTTGTTCGGGGTGTGTGTGTTTCGGCCTCGCTTGCAGGATCTGCTCCAAGGAAGCGAGTGGAAAGGCGAAACCTTTTAAGCATGGCGACTTGGTTTCTTCAAGAAAGCCGGCGGGGGGGGGGGGGAGATTGTGTGAAACGCGAAGTTGATATTCCCTATTACTTCTGCCTCGTCCCGACGATCTCCCTCCCTTCCCCTTCCCCTCCGACTGGGCTGCAGGGAGAGAGCTAATCTCTTTCAATTGCAATGAGAAGAGGAGCTGCTCGAGCCCACGAAAGGAATGTTTGCGCATTGTGCCTCCTTGACGGGGATCTGCCTTTCTCTTGTGTTTCTTTCTTTCTCGAGCCAGGCTTACATTTGCTTAGGCAGTCTCTAAGTTTGGATTGAAGGCTGTAAGGGGGGTAAGGACGCTCCTTCGGGAGAAGAAGGAAGTGACACCCCCCCACACACAAACACGGAGGGTGAAGGGTTATTATTATTTGCACACACTCCCTTCGATTCTTTGCTCCTGTCTCGATGGAGGCAACTTAACCACTTACCTGAGATCTTGCTGCGGGGGGGGGGGGGGAGGCGCACATTTCTTTAAACATATTGGGTGGACAAAAGGTTTTTTTTTTTTGTTTCCCACCCTCCTCGCGCCCTCCTTCCGGGCGAAGTAAAAGTTGTGCTGCATGGATGCACAGTTCAACTGTCTCCCTCGTAACCCTCCCATTTCTGGCATATAGGAAGATTGGCTTCAGCCAGGGATTCCCCCAAAAATCGTCCCTCTGTTGTCTTTGACTGTCTGAAACTTATGGGGTTGCTGCTCTCCCAAGTCGAAATTCCTATGTTTACAGATAACTAAATGGTAGGAACTGAGGAAATGCTTAATTCAACAAGCTGTGTTAAAAACAACTTGGGGGCATGAAATGGCAAACAAAAGTGGAAAGCATGTTGCATTCTATTTGAGGGCTTTTTCTTTTCAGATCCCCGGCCTGGGTGCTAATCCTTGTTTCTAGCTCAGACAGGTACTCACTATTTTTTATTATCTATCGGTGCCCCCAAACTTGCACCTTTATTCTGACATCTGTCGCACGGTACAGGGAAATGATATGGTGAATAGTCTAGTAACCCAGTGCCCTTGCTTTGCTTCGCAAATAAATAATTCTGTTTAGGGCTTGCTTGTTTTTCTTTTCTTTTTTGTTTTAAATTAAGAAGCACAATCCAAATTGCTTGTTACCTGCACACACTGTATCTGTCTTAAGATGCAGAAGAAAAAAACCCCTTTCTGGGCATATCTGCTTATGTCTTAAGAAAAATGAATATGGAGTGACCTTTATGGGAAATGTTAGTGGAGCAAATGCTTAGAGGGAGAGAGACTACTTAAAATCTTGCTCTCCTTCGAGTGTGCTCAGCACTCTGAAAACTCTTGCTCCAGGCAGTTTCTTAAGCAGTGACGTAACCTTTAATTGTTCTGGCTCTGGAGCAAGCATACCCCAAATCCTTTGTTTTAATTCTCAGTTTTAAGGTTCATCTCATAGCATGAAGGCTTTCCCCAATGCGAGTCTGCAAGACACCACTAATGGGTTGTTACAGGCAAATCTGAGGAATGTTGCAACAAACTTCACAGAGGTTTTTATTTCGAGGATCATGCCAGTTGGTTAGCCCACCTCATCTTAACCACATCATGTGCTGGGGTTATATTTTTATTTTTGAAAGTTGATTTAGTGTGTCCTAATGCACAGTGCTTGCTTAAAATGCCTTCCACCTTCAAGTTCTGAAAGCCTGGAAAATATTTTAAGGCACCATGATAGAACATTTAGACGAGGGTAAGAGACCTGCGGTCCTCCAGAAGTTGCTGGACTCCAGATGTTGAACGCCCATATGTCCCAACAACCATGGTCAATAGCCAGGGGTGATAGGAGTTATAGTCAAGTAACATCTGGAGGGCCACAGATTGCTTTAGATCATGGCCAGACTTGGCCCTCCAGCTGTTTTGGGACTACAGTTCCCATCATCCCTGACCACTGGTCCTGTTAGCTAGGGATGATGGGAGTTGTAGTCCCAAAACAGCTGGAGGACCAAGTTTGGCCATGCCTGCTTTAGATCAAATTGTAGAATAGCGGCTACATGATTTTGCTGTTGTATGCCATTACGTAACTAAGGTTTTCTGGTTCAGTATGTTTGAGCCATGAATACATCCTTCAGAAGTATAGCTTCCAATTCAAATACAAGACTGTGGAAGACTTTTGAATAATAAATTTCCAGATTAAATTCTGCGCACTGTTACGTTGGAGGTTTGGGGCTGTTGTTGTTGTTTTACTACTGAGTAATGCTTGTGTTCAGGGAGGTTTCAAACCACAAGTTACTGGTTTGGACATCATGGTAAACGGTCGTTTTGCAAACTTGGAAGTTTTGCTTTACAGAGGGTATATAAGGAGGGACGGGAGTTTGTACATTCCGAATCCAACAAAATATGGTTAGTTCAATGAGGAGTGTGATTCCTGATCCCAGACTATGTGAGGATACTTAAGATTGCGGCTTAATGAATTTGTAGTGGTAACCTTGCACTTACATTCAGTCCCCTAATAGTAATTTCCATTCATCAACTCCAAGGGTCATTTTTTCAATCAACTGGTAGTGGTTTATAGTGTGTTGGCGATCTCCCATAGAAGATCCATGTTTGTGACAAAATCCTAGATAGCTCATCTGGTTACAGCATGGTGTTGAGAATGCCAAGGTTGCAGGTTCGATTCCCCATATGGAACAGCTGCATATTCCTGTATTTCGGGGTTGGACTGGATGATCCTCAGGGTCCCTTCCCATTCTACAATTCTATAATTCTCATGGCCAAGGGTGAACTCTTGGCTGAGGTGGGACTGGCTTGTTCTTTGATCCTTAAAAGAAAGTCCCTAGAAGTTAACAAGGTGGTGTTTACTTTGGTCAACACTTAACAAGTTCTGTGCTTCATGGATGACCCTATATCAGATGGCCTTTATTCAAGATTAGTTTTGCTTATTTTATTCCGTCATGCAGTTTTAAACACTGGGATCCCTTGCCACATCTGTGGCTAGGGCTGCTCTGCTGAAAAGGTACATGCTGTACTCCGGGTATGAATGCTGCATGGGGGCCCTTCTGTTTGGAAATATTCAGCCTGTAGTCTTAGCATAGATTCTTGAGATAGGAAATAGACAAGAAAGGTCATGTCTACTCCCTTCTTCAGTGAATATCTGTTAATTGCAGCTGAATGGGAAAATGCACTGGAAAATGAAACTACTTGGCACAAATCTGTTTGTTTTTAAGAGTGGTGAAGAATAGATAATAAGGACTTGAGGGGGAATACTTTAGATCCTACCAAAACTGCATTGCCTTGCCTTTATCTCTTGTAATGGCATAAACTTACAGTAAACGGCTTTATAGCTATAATAGTGTCTTTGCTTAGTTTTATGTGATACAACACTCCGCTGTAGTTCTCTCCAGATACTAAGAAGGATTGTCAGAGCTATTACTAGACACCAAAGTAAAATGTTACTGCTGGTTTCTTTCTCAATAACCCCCCTCACCTTCTGAAGCTGTTAGTGAATCTGATTTGGGAGTCTGATGGGTTTGGTATATAGAAGATCCTGATTAAAAGCCCATCACAAAGTCGCTCTTTTGTAGTTTAACCTCTTATCATGGGAGTTGTTGAGAAGATAAAACAAGACTAAAAGTGCTATGATAGTGTCAGAAACCCTAATCTCATTTTTAAAATGAAGATTTTCCCCTGCTTTAAGGATCTTGGCGTGTTTGGGAAGGGAGATGGTTTCTCCTCCAGCGAAGAAGGCTTCTGTTTTGCCTGAAGCTAAAATTCAAACTCTTTCTGTAAGCTAGGAATGCTTCCCTTGAGATGAAAAGGCTCTGTGCACATACCAAGGATACTTTAGTATTCCTTCAGGCATGTATGTGGTAGATGCAGAGTTATGTCTAGGGGGGACAGGCTAGTCTAAATAAACTGTTTTATGAGGTACCAGTAGTTACCTGCGGATTCGGCACTGTAGAATTGAAATGTTTCAGCTTGAAAGACACTGTTTTTCCTCTCAGAGCTGTGCTCTCGCCTCTGCTGTGAATAATGTTGGGTCATCACTGCTATTTAGACTTGTGTTGTGAGAGATTTAATAGTCTGGCTGAAGGAGCAGGAAATGTGTTTTTATCCAGAGTAAAAATCGACAAAAGGAGGGCTTGGACGAGGCCCAGGTATGCAATGCTGCAATTAGCAAATGTTTCCCGTGTGTGTGTGTGTGTGTGTGTGTGTGTGTTGAATTGGCTTGGAGGGTCACAGTGAAAATATACATGCTACAGAATTCAAACTGCTGTAGTCATTGGCTGCTTCAAGAAGTATATAGTAGTAAACTTGCTATCTAATCCGACTTAATGCTCTCCTCATGGAGATTTGTTCGGCACCTTCATTGTACACCTTTAGGTGCCAGGCAAAAACTGTTCCTTTTCAACCAGGCCTTTGGCTGATTGACATCTAATGCCCTTTTAAATGTGTTGTGGGAGGGGAGATTATTGGTTTGTTGTTGTTTTTATTCTTGTGAACGGCCCTGAGTTCTACAGATGAAGGGCAATATACAAATGTAATTCTTAGCAGCAGCAGCAACAACAACAATTTATGACATCATTCATGGTCAACAGTGCTTCTTTGGAAAATTTTCAAAATCAACTTGGTCATAATGATTTCTCTGGAGAAACAACCTTGCCTTGTGCTTCTGGTTGGGGGCAGCATGTTCTAGGAGAAAAGGGTGTAGAAAATTGTTGCCTTTTGATACTTTTATAGGAAAGGCACAAACATGGGGAAATAACTGAACTATGGCAGCACTGGTTGAGAATTGGGAGAGAGGGGCAGCAGAAAAAATCCTATTGCTGAATCCAGTAAAAAGTAAGTAGGCCACTCTCCCTTAAGTTCAGTGTACCTTATACCGATTAAGTCGCACTCACGAAAAACACAACATACATAAGCACAATCCTAAACCTCTTCACTGGGAAGCAAGGTCTTCTGATTTCAGTGGGACAGTCTCACATGTAAGGATGTGTAGAAGTGTAGCCAAACAATGCAAAAACTACCCAAAGGGAAGAGCGTCTAAAAGTCTGACTTGGTTGTAAAGTGCTATGAGCTGAGCAAGTTGCGAGTCAGTGGGGTTTTTTTTTATTCTTTCCACAGAAACAGATTTGCGATGTAGGCTAGGGATGTGAGAGTTGAGGATGATAAATTAGCTTGTTTATTCCTGCCCTCCTGTTGGTTAGTGTAATGAAGCAGAAGCCCATTGTATGCACTCATTTGGTAGCGATAGCTCTGCACAGAAGGGGGTAATTGAAGAGAAAAGCAGAGAGCTCTTGGAGCATGGGAGTAGTTAACATCACACGAGGTCACTAGGCTTCAAGTTTTAATCAGTGTGGACACCCTGCGATTCAGATTTTTCTGAACGATCCATTGGGGTGTGAAACAAAGATCGGTAAATAATCTGAAATGCAGAAAGGAGCTGTAAAAAATAAAAGAAGGGCAAAATTCCAGCTGCAGATACATTTTAAATGTTGTTCTGGGAGCCTGTGGTGTATTTAGATTAAACAGTACTTACACAGGCCATAGCGGTTTGTGTTTCACTATTAGAGCAAACCTTCCCCCCCCCCCCCCCATGATTGAAAGTTTCCAGAAAGGTGTCTTGAGGTAAAACCAAGAAATTGGCTGCAGGCATGTGGTGGGACTCTAGCAAAGGTTCAAGGGGCCTAGTCAGAGGAATCTTCCTGAGCTTCCATTTTGGGAGGCTATGGACTTCTGGTCGCAAGAACTGTACTCTCCCCTTGCTATCACAACCCACATTTAAAGATGAAACTAGGGTGGAGTAGGGTCTGAATCACATATAGCTCATTGTAAACTGTCTGCATAATGCTGTTGGGAGTAGGTGTGGAATGCCAAACACTTCACTCCCAGTCAGACCTCATAAAAACATAGATTTGGAAAGCAGTTGAGAAGCTGCTGTTCTTAGCACAGCTTTCTCAAGGAAAGCTTCCTTCAAGAGCTGTGGACTGCGGACCAGGAATCACTGCAGCAAAGATTGGTTGAGGGGGCTAAAGTGTTAGAGTTAGTGCAGTGGAACAACTGTCTGCAGTACCCTAAATGCATTTTTGCATGCCAGGGCATGTGTGTGTTTAATTTGGAGCCCTTCTAACTTCCATTTCAGGAAAGCACATGATAAATGCCATTATTAGGGGGAAGAAGAATTTTGTTGCACATGTCTACAAACATTCAGACTGTGTCTCTGGCGAGCTGCTAGCAAACACTTGTTATGACTTTGTGGGTACCATCATCACCAGAGTGTTACTGACCAAAAATGGTCAGTAACAAAGAAGTACTTTTAGGACCAAAACCCTGGGTTCCTTCTCCAGAAAGTGTACAACGTGGGCAGCCTATTGTGTAGAATAGCCAAACCCTGCAATAAAACCACATTTGTTCTGACCCATCAAATAGACTCACAACTTGACACCGGGCACATCTGATAGTACAATACCCATCTAACAAAGACTAACAAGGGTGAATTTGATGTCCATGAATAGCCTCCTATAAGACAGACCCAGAAGATAAGGTGGCAGGATACCACTTGTTGCCAGCTACTGCTCTCAACTAAAACTACCCCAATGTATCATAGATCTAAAACCAGATTTGTAGAATTATACTTTCCTCTCTCAGGCCTTGGGTTGTAGGCTTATACTTGCTTAACAAACAGCTCCGTAACCTAAACCAGTGGTTTTCAACTGGTGTGCCGTACCACCCTGGGGTGCCTTGAATGATGGTCAGGGGTGTCGTGGGCAACGCTGGCCTCTGCCCCTCTTCCCTCCCTCCTCTGATGCCCTCTTGTGTTTCTGCCTCCCGAAAGCTTGTGCGCAGCCCTGGCTACAAGCTCTGCAGGCGAATGGCTCCTCTGGGGCTGGCCAGGGAGTGCTGGTTGCCAGGAGCTGAGGTGGCCTCAAAGCAAGCAAGCAAGCAGGCAAGGAAGCCTAGCCAGTCAGTCTGCCAGCCCTTGCTGTTGGGAATGGACAGACAAGTCCCAGGCCCCTGTGGGGCTGTGTGAGGAGGCACCTTTTTGGGGTGGGGGAAGCTCAGAGACCTGGGGTGGCAGCAACGGCTACCCAGAGGACTCCCAAGGAGGAGAAGAAGAGTTTGGATTTGATATCCCACTTTATCACTACCTGAAGGAGTCTCAAAGCGGCTAACATTCTCCTTTCCCTTCCTCCCCCACAACAAACATTCTGTGAGGTGAGCAGGGCTGAGAGACTTCAAAGAAGGGTGACTAGCCCAAGGTCACCCAGCAGCTGCGTGAATCTGAGGGAACACTCCACAAGGGAGGATGTTCAAAAATGGGTGAGAGGCTGCCAGCTCTGCAGGAAAGGGGTGACATGACTGGGCTCCTGAGCCCCACAGGGGTGCCACAGAAAGAATGTAGTTGGTCAAGGGAGCCATGGACTCAAAAAGGTTGAAAACCTTTGACCTAAATCATCTTTCCAGCTGCACATCAGCACAATAATGAGACGGTGCAAAATCCAGGTTGCAAATTTGTCCCCACATTTTCTCTGTCAATACCATTATAGGAGCTAATAATGTCAGCATTTTATTCCCCCTTGCTCATCTTCCATGTATGCCATCATCTGCATATAGTGCCCTTCTGCATTCTGCGTAGGTCCATCAGGCCAATCCCTAAGCAATTGTGTCAGTGGACACAAATCCCATATGAGAAATGGCAGTATTCATAAACCAGTGATATAAGTTCAACTCCTCTCAGGTCTCAGTAGGGACAATGGCCTCCCTTTCCTCTACAGATGTTAATTAGCATGGTAAGTTGATAGGTGATAAAGCAATCACTGTGGTTACTTTGCATGCATTCTGCTTCTGATTGAGTTGTCACTATCTGTACTTTCCCTCTGACCCCAGGCTTCCAACTTCCTCTTCCCCATCACCATATCTGAAGAGTATTGTAGTCTGAAAAAGCTTGTGCCATAGTAACATTTATTAGTCTTTAAGATGCCACACAAGAGTGTTGCTAACACTAGCACTGCTATCCCTCTAGAAATTATAGCACTTTCTTCTGGAAACACAAGCTATTCAATTCAGATTGATAATTCCAGCGAGGAAAGGCAGACCCCAGGTCAGAGGACCTGCTTGAGGAAAAGGGGTAGCTATGCTTCTCATTCCTTCCCAAGAGGAGGGGGTGGGGTGGGAGCACATGGGATGAATACTTGTTTGCTAACTGCTGAACAGAATGGATGGGAATATAATTGAACTGGAGAGGCTGTATTGTTTAGTGCTCTCTGACATTGTAGCTTCTCACTTGTAAGTTTTTGTTCTTAAGTATTTATTTACAAAAGTACCCAAGTTAATAATTTTGTAAACAAATCAAATACTCCAGTAAATGTTATGTTTCGTTCAACTAATAGTGCCAAACATATAAAATGCCAGAAACTAGGTTGAACTAAACAGAGCATCTCTTTGAGTTAGATGCTCAAGTTGACTGTCACCCAGATTTTATCTGTCATCGTGCTGTGTTTTAAAGGACATCTGGTCCAAACTTCAACAGACTCTTTTTTTCGCCCCCGAGGTCTTTTGTTCCACCCACTTTGCTTTTATTTTTATTTTTTGTATTGGCCAACAAATCCCCCAACATCTAAAGGGGAACATTACAGCCACCATTCTGCATGAATGGCTTGAATTCAACCAATACTCTTTGAGAAGAGCCAGACATTCCAGACACAGCTCTTCAGATAAAAAACTCTGTGAGGTCTTTGTATTTGAAGTAGACAGTTCTCAATTAAACAAATGCTGTTCTGCAAAAAAAAAAACAACCCTCCTCCTGCCTCCCCTCCTTCTTACCCATGAACTCAGCAGGACTTTAGATACCCTGCCATAACTTTAACACTGTTTTAAACTTGTGGCCAATAGCAGTGGTTTTCAACCGGTGGGCCGTGGCACCCTGGGGTGCCTGGGCAACACTGGCCTCTGTCCCTCTTTCCTTCCCTCCGTCCTCTGGTGTCCTCTTGCGTCTCTGCCTCCCAAAGGCTTGCACTGCTGTTTGTTGCAGCAGTCCTGGCTACTCCTCAGGTGAATGGTGCCTGTGGGGCTGGCCAGGGGGCTTCCCAGGCCACTGTGGGGCTGTGTGAGGAGGCACCTCTCTTTGGGGGTAGGGGGGCAGCTAAGCTGTGGCTGCTGCCCAGAGGACTCCCAAGGAGAGGGGAGAGGAGGCTGAGGGAACACTCCACAAGGAAGGTTGTTCGAAAAAGGGTGAGACTCTGCCAGCTCTGCAGGAAAGGAGTGACATAACTGGGCTCCTGAGTCTCATGGGGTGCTGCAGAAAGAATGTAGTTGGTCAAGGGAGCCGTGGACTCAAAAAGGTTGGAAACCTCTGGCCCATAGTGCCTTTCCAAGTAAAGTTAAACAATTGTGAAGAAGAGGTAACTTGCATATTTTCTTGACCTGTTGGGGGTGGTACAGTAGATAAGCATCATCACCATTTGGCATGTATGACAGAGCTGGCTTCAGCGCCGTACAATAGGAAAGAAGTGTTGAGCCAGAAGCTGGTGGTGGTGGATGTCTTTGGAATGGCAGCAGAGTCGGTGAACGGGACTGCAAAGCATGATGTGGAACAAAGCTCGGGAGAAGAGAGTGCTGTGCCAAGCAGGACACAGACATTTCTTTACACAACATTTTTTGCATTGTGGTTGTATGCTAGGTATTTGCTGCAGTTGGACATATAGCAAGGAAAGCAGGAACGTAAAGAAACTCATTACAAATAATCAGACCAGTGCTTTAAAGGACTGATTTCATTGCAGGGGACGGACAAATGGGCTGAGAGAAGAGGACTGGAATCTGGTTTTGTTTCACTTTTCTAGTCCTTTGTTCTTTAAAAAGCAATTACTGGGCATTCTCTCCCCCGCCCCCCAGCCTGAGAGGATGATTTTTGGGGAAAGTGCAAGGGGGGTGTGTGCTTTTAATCCCCCATTCCAGCATATTAAAAATTAAGCCTGGAGATTCATACACGCAGTAATAGGAACCTTACCAGAATACTCTTGTGCTATGGTTTAATTTGCTTGTGACATTTAGCATAATCTGCAATGCCATGTGTGTGGCTTTAGGAATGGTCGGCTAACAGTCTGCAGACTTCCTTTGCTTCTGAAGTAGTTGAATGACCTATGGGCTTGTGGTTTAAATACTGGGAGACTTTGCTTATCCTTTCCCTGCCTGCCATTGATCTTTATGAACAAAATAAAATGTAGTGTTTTTTTTTTTAAAAAAAGGCAGCAACCTTGTACAGGTGTCCACAAATCTGTGGTTGCCAGCATGCTCAGTGGCGGATTCCGTCCCTGGAGTCTTATCCCAATTGCAGATGAGTCTGGGGAGGTCTCACACATTGCGCTGCCCTCTGGGGTTTTGGCCTCTTCCCTCTACTGTCTGCTGAGCAGCTCTGCATGACACAGGATCCTGGCCTCTTCCCCGAGTCCCCTGCATGCCAGAAGCTTGTTAGGCGGTAAGGATTGGTGGGAGCCACTAATAAGGGCTGACTACAGAGCCGAGCCAAAATCGATGGACCCTTGACCATGGAAACGTGTCTGTATTACAGCATATCTGATCCAATGAAGCACCAGCTGCTCAGTGGTTTGCACATCCTGCTTTGGAAAGAATTTTATGTGATCCAGCATCAAAAGGGAATAGCCCTCTCTCTGGTGGGCCAGAAGCACAAGAATATGCTCTGGTCTGGTTCATTGGAGCAAGTCATTGCTTGATGCGCAGGATTAGGAAGCTCATATGACCAACTAATTGACCAGAGTTACTGATACAAGTATGTGCTCCATGGGGCAAAACAAAAGGCAGGATGTGTGGAGCCATTCACTGCCGCCGACTTTTTGAGAGCTATGCAGCTATCTTCTGTACACAACTGTAGCAGAATCCCTCTAATCCCACCCTGAAAGGTCTATTACTGGCATAGATTCAGCAGTATTTTGAGTTTCTTTTCATGGCCATTCTTTCACCATGGCCTATTGGGAGCATGGCATGGCCTAGAGACTGCGATCTACTCCCACTATAAATAAACCGACAGTGATCTACCCATTGAATTGGTTTCGGATATGGAGCTGTTTGTTAAGCGAGAGTTGTTGAGCTTTTTTTGAGGAGACTGACCAAAAGCATTGATGCTGGCTACTCCGTGCATGAATTCCAAAATACAACATTTTTAACATATACAGTCATAACACAGTTTCAATTTTTCTCTTATTTTTGTTGATTTCCCGTTCCTTTTCCCATGGAGTTGTTGTTTCTCCCCTTCTGCTGCACCCTGTTTTATTTATATTATTCCATTCCATTCTTCACCGAATCAGAGTAGATTGCGAAATACAGGCAACTCCCGTTTTGCATGCGTTCCGAGAACGTGTGCCCTTTCACGTGCATATTGCCATAACCCAGATGTGGCTGGAAAAGGGGGTGGGATTATGCATGCTCCACCAATGTGCATGGGGGTCAGGAACGCAACCCCAGCACAAAACGGTCATTGCCTATATAAAACTACAATAAAATGCCAATATTCTTTTCTTGGTCAAGGTGACTGAAAGAGTACTGTGGCAGCACAACTACAGACATTGTTGGAAGATGCAGGTTTTGTTGACTAACTTGACTCTGGCTTCAGAACTGGTTTTGGGACGGAATTGGCCTTGGTTGATCTGATGGATGGTCTTTATTGGGGCAGGAGGAGTTGCAACGCTGCCACTTTTTCTCTTAGTAGCTTTTGATACTTTCAACCACCATCTCCTCCTAGACCAGCTCTGTCAGATGGAATTTGTTGGCATTGTCCTTCAGTGGTTCTGTTCCTACCTTCAGGGCCATTTGCAGAGTGGCCTCAGGGTCCCATATTGTCCCAAATTCTTTTTAAAACTCACTTAAAGCTGTTACATGTGACTGAATGGATCTTTTGCATGTGTGTCAGACACTCTTTAACACCACTGGGAGTGGCATTAGGTGCTTTGGAGCAAGGTGTCACCAGTTCACTGATGGCACTTACTTCTCTATAACATCTGAACCTGGTGAGACCATGCAATTCACGGACTGATTTGTGGAGTAGATGAAGAGCTGGACGAGGACTAGTAAATTGAAGCTGAATCCTGGCAAGACTACAGAAGCTTTGTGAGTGAGCAATTGCTAAGTTTGGTAAATTGACCAGTTGACTATTCTTGATGGGGTTGCATTCTCCCAGAAGAAGTACTGTTAGTGCCATCACCCAGTAGCTAGGAGTGCTGCTTTCCAGCTGCAGCCTATACCACATAGCTGGGACACAAGCTACAGCAATGGAAGGGCACATGCTTTGCATGCAGAAGGTCCCAGGCTAGTCTTTTGAATCTCAAGGTAGGGCTAGGAAAGATTCTCTTGAGAGGTGTTATCAGTGTAGACAATACAGATCTAGATGAACCAGTGGTCTGATTTGCTATAAGGCAGTTTCCTGCATTCCCATGTTCCATCTCTGTCTAGGTCAGGATTTCCCAAGCTTGGGTCTCCAGCTGTTTTTGGACTACAACTCCCGTCATCCCTGGCTAGTAGGACAAGTGGTCAGGAGTGATGGGAATTGTAGTCCAAAAACAGCTGGAGACCCAAATTTGGAAAGACCCTGCTCTAGACCATTGTTCTCCTTGGAACTGGCACCATCCAAACAAAACAACCAAAATGGCAGTGTTTAAGTGACGCAGTATTGCTCGTGTGTGTGTGTGTGTGTGTGTGTGTGTGTGTGTTTTGCTTTGCTATCTTGATTTAAGGCAGGGGTGGGAACCTTTGAACCCAAGGGCCACACTCATCTGAGAAGGGGCCAGAGGCAAAAATTGGCAGAGTAATGGGTGTAAATCTTGCCTTTGTACAGTAGGCTGGTTTCAACATGCCTCCACCTCAGGCAAGAGACATCACAGTTCAAGAAGGCATTCCAGCCAGGCAAAAACACTTGAGGAGCAAAGCAGAGCCAGTAAGAAGTGTGGGCTGGGGCAAGTTGTGAGGGCCAGATAGGGGCCTGGAGGGCCACATGCATCATAATTTAAGGAGAGGGAAAACAAGAATGGGGTTCAATATTGTCTTCATTCCTCTGGCACATAATTGCATCCTCACCTTTCATGCCTCTAGATCTGCTGCAGGTGTTCACATCAGATTGAGTAACTAAATTTTCTGCTTCAGATGCTGCTGGCCACTATTTAGTAATACATTTTATAAACTGTTCTTTTGTGTTTCTTTTCCCCCCTTCTCCTCCTCAGCTCCAGGTCCCACTGCAGCTGTGCCCTATGTGGCAATAAAGTGCATAGATGTCCGGAAGAACCACCACAGGAGCAAATGGCTTATGCCCTGGGGACCTGACCAGTGTGAAAAAATCAGAGACTTTGATGAAGCGATGAGCAGGCAAATCGAAGCCAATGATATTGTGTTTTCAATTCACATGCCGCTCCCCCACAGGGAGATGAGCCCCTGGTTCCAGTTTATGGTCTACATTTTGCACATGGACATTGCTTTTAAGATTGACAACCAAATTAGTAAGTACCTGGAAGAATTGTGTTTACATAGTTAATGTAGTAACCTGAAAAAGAGTATTGATGTAAGTCGGACTGAGTGGGTATGTTGTGTGTGTTTTAAAAGAAAGTGGTAAAGGAGAACGAAGCCCTGTCTTCTTCTCCTTGTATTAAGGCAAGAGAGAAGGTTATCTAGGACAACTTCACTCACCCATTTCCACATGGGCTTCCTTCTGACTTGTGGATTGCAGTGAACCAGGGCTTATTTTAATGGGCAGCCAGACTCAAAATAGGTTAGTTCCAGTGAGGGGGAAAGACGGTTCTGAAAAGATAAGGTTGCCATATATCCAGAATTTCCCGGACATACCTGGAATATTGTAGTCAGAAGCAGTGTCTGTGTGGAAATTGGTGAAATGTCCTGGAAAATCTGGATGTATGGCAACCCATGTTGGCAGTGTTGTTTTTGCCTATTTTCCTTTAAAATACCTCAGAAAACAACATTTGTTTGTGATTCGTGCCCCCCCCCCCCACGAAAAGATTTAAGCAGTTCAGAAATTCAAGTGATGCAAAAGTTGTATTATGTTGGGTGATGTAAAAAGTGACTGAGAACAACGTGAAAGTAAATTAGTTTCTCCTTCCCTTACCAAGAACACTTTTCACAGGCTCTGCAGCTGCTCTTGGGAGTTCATGACATGTCTTGCGTGAAGCTTGATGATAGCACACTTCTGTGGTAGTGGTGTTAAGGGTATGAGAAAATCCTCAGAACTGGAAAATCTGTGCTGTCTTCTAAATGTCATGGAATGTGACTCCAAGCAAGAAAGTATTGTATTCACACACACGGGGCACGCAGATTACAATCATGTACCACTGGCCGGTTCTCAATTTCCCTTTTAAAAAGTCCTGCAGTGGACAAGGGGAGAGCTCATCTCCTCTCGAGAATATGCTCATGCCAATGGGAAGGTTTATGGGTAGCAGTATGAAGAGATCAAAGTCCTCCTCATCTTTCCCTTTGAAGCAGTAAGTGGGATGGGGAGCCTGTGGCCCTTCAGTTGTTGCTGAGCTACAGCTGTCACAATTCCTGATCATTAGCCATGCTATCTGGGGCTGATGAGAGCTGGAGTTGAGTGACATCCAGAGAGGCATGGGTTCACCACCACGACAGTGATTCTTCAAGGGCAAAATCAAGCAGAAGAGCCTGCTCCCTTCAGATGTTGTGCCACTTATCATTGTATGATGGGATTGTTTAAAAACACAATTTAATCCAGCAACGTGGTTGGGGTCAGGCTGCTTCCTTTGAAATTAGAAATGTGCCATGGCACACATGTTTAATATGATTGCATTATAATACGCTGTTGTGAAAATTACTGTGAAGTCTGTGCTTGTGGAAGTTGTCATGATAGATGTGTTAATTGCGTGGTTTTGAACTGTTGTCCTGGCATATGTGACAACACCATATAGTAGATTGTCATGCCACTTTTGTGACTTGCAGCAATGAGTTTACATTTTCCTTAATATATAAGTGGCGGTGTAGCAGATCTTAAGGCTGGCCTATTTTAGTTCTAAGCATTGTGCATAACATGTGGAAAGTTGCTAGAACCACACATTCCAGTCGAGTTATAATTCCACGAGCAGCGTTTCCACTCAGTTTGTAAAGACTTCATTCAGTTTGACAAGCACAGCGATCCTGAGAGATTTCCTTTCTGCATTGGCAAGAAATGTGTGGAAGCAAAGGAGAATAGAGTCTTAGGATGATTGATGTCTTTCCTCCCTTTTTTTAAATCGCTGGATTGGAGTTGGCTGCTAATGTTGGGGGGCGGGGGGAGGGAGAGCTTATTCACATTGATCTGACTTCACCAGCCCCAAATAGCTTTTTCTTTTCTGTCTTGGTGACCAAGAAAAAAATAATACAAGTGTAGTTTTCTCCTGTAATCAAGGAGAAGCATGAAGGTGAAAGTCATTGTGAGATCATTCTTGGCTTGGTTTTCCTGCTCTAATTTGAGTGACTGTAGCTCTGCCCTGGCTTTGCCATTTCTAGACGGAGGAGGAGTATACAGACTGGCCTGAGTCCAGGTCAGAATTCACTCTAGCAGATTTCCTGATTTCTATAGAATTCATTCTTCCAAATGCTCCCCTTTTCCCAACCGCTACTAAACTACTGTATTGACATTGGGTGATACTTGGTCATGCCTTTAACTGTATAAAGCCATCACCAGCTATTTCACCTCGAGCCACTGAAACCTGCAACCATTGCCCCTGTTGTTCCTCATCAGTGGGCAGGTGACACTTTTATTTTGTATCCTGCTCTTCCTCCAAGAGGCAGCACACATGAGGCTATCAGGTTGTTATCTCAGAAGCCCCGTGATATAGAATGAGGCTGTGAGAGGCTGACCTGCCTAAAGCCTTACCCAGTGACCTGCTTTGGGCATCAATTTGTCAAAGTGTCCCTTTGAGTGTAATACAAGTGAATGTGTTGACAGCAGTTGGTTCCTTTCCTTCCTTCCTTCCTTCCTTCCTTCCTTCCTTCCTTCCTTCCTTCCTTTCTTTCCTTTCTTTCCCCACTTCAAACACTGGTCCATGTAAGAGCAGAGACCTTTCTGAGATCACCGGAACTGGCGTAGCACGGCATTTTTAAAAGCTTTGGAGCCCCCCTTCGTACATTTGCACCACTCCAAGAACGTATGGAGGGGAGAATGGGATCTTCTCTGACGCTGGTTCCTCCCCAACGTCATTGTCCGCCTTCATTTCCCTGACCTCCACATATTGTGCAGGAGAAGTGGGGTCTGTGCACACACAGCTGTGCACATGTTGGCTCTTCTTTCAGAGCTTCCCAATGCAGAAAGGTTGAGAGAGTAAAGCTACTGGAGACATGGAGGACTGTAAGCGCAGTGCGTAGACAGAAGAGGTCTCAGCTCTGATCTGGAATTGTTCCCGTTCTTTCTGTGCGCACGCACATACCCACCTCTGTCGTTCACATCTCAGCTCTGTAATGAGCTTTGCCGATAGGCCTTGGGTATGCCAGTGTGTCTCGGCCTCAGCTCTGCCATCTGTAACTGGCAAGCGAGACTGACTGGCTTTGTGGGCTGCGATTAGAAAATGAGTGCTATGTAAAATATTGGCTCCTCACAGGTCCTGGATGTGCTCAATATGGGGCAGCTGTGTTGGTTAAGCCGTTTTAACTTAGCTGTGCAGACATGTGCTCCATCGCACAGATGACAACAACAACAACAACAATTGTATTATTTATACTCCGCCCATCTGGCTTCGTTTCCCCAGCCACTCATGCTTTGCCTATATGGTCTGAAGTGCTGGCTCCTTCAAATTCTACCTTTGAACACTTTTGCTGCTCTGCACTGAAAATTGTGCTCATGAGTTTCGTAACTAATTCAGCGGCTCCTTGTTTTTACATGCCACAAGAAGGGCTACGGCAACCACAGGATGCCTTCTTTGAACTCACTGGGATACCTGTAATGGTCTGCAAACATTTTTTGCTCTCTGGTGTCTCCATGTTGCCCCAATAGGAATTTACTGACTTGGCTTTTGACTTCTTTTGAACACCCATCCTTTTCTCTGTCTCAGGAGAGGCAGGGCAGTCCCAATATGCAGTCCAGAAAGCTAGACCCAAGATGTCTGCAGCAATTCTTTGCTTCCAATTGTTTCCTGGTGGGCAGAGTTATTTTGGTGTTTGACATTCGGATTCAGAGAGGGTGTGTACAGGCATATATAGAATGCCTGGATTGGGGGGACACCGGAGGAATAAAAATGGCTGCAGTGACTCATTGTGTGACTCAGTCCAGTCACTTCTTTCAACCAGTATCCCTCGGCTGCTTGAACCACCAAATGAAGATGATTGGTGCCTTAAAAGCCACCGTTTTACCACAGTTTAATTACTGTTTCTTTGTTTACTGTGCACAGAAACCCGGGAACCAGGCACTAGCATGATTGAGTCCTTACAAATTCATCATTTAACGAGCAAAAGATTTTCTGGCAGTGGAATAAAACCCCAGTCTTGGCAGGATGCCTTGAATAGATCTTTGTAGTGGTTTCATTTTAACTTCAAGATAATGCAGATTGATTATGATGCTGTAACTGAAACATCTTGGAGGCTGACATTGGTGCCCTTGAAGGATGCTGTGCTTTTCTTTCTGAGGGATATGTTTGTTTTGCATGCTTATGGAAATTAGGTTCTTCCACTGACTAAATATTTATGCTGTTTATTGCAACAATTGTTGTGAACAAATTAATGGCTAGTATTTAAATGTGGGGATAAGCTGCTCTTGTGGAAGTGACAGATTGTGACAAGACAATCTATTGTTTGGGGGCTGTTGTGTATTTGTGATTGTTTGAGGTGTATGGGAGTCAGCAGCTTCTGGTCTTGGTCCTCGTTCAAAAGTGAGAAAACCTTTCCCCCCCAACCACACTCCCTCACGAGAAATAGCTTGGCACTCACATGGACAGGCAGTAGGCAGGGCCACTCCCATTTCCCTAAGAATATTGATCAAGAGAGGGGAGGATTGATGGTGAACTTAGTGCAGAGCTGGGGAATCTATGACCCTCCCAATGTGGTTAAACTGAACTCCTATTGTTCCTGGCCATTGAATCATAGAATCATAGGATTGCAAAGGACCACAGGTATAATGATTGTCTAGTGCAAACCTGTGCAGTACAGGAAACTTTTGCCCAGTGGGGGATTCGAACCCACAACACTGAGATTAAGAGTCTCATGCTCTACTAACAGGGCTGGTTGCTGATGGGACATGGAATCCAACAGCATCTGTAGGGTCACACATTCCCACACCTGCCTTAACTTGAGATCATCACCTTACCCCAAGTCTTTCTCACATAAAGCCCCAAACCCACCACACAGAGAGCCAGTGTGGTGTAGTGGTTGAGAGCAGTAGACTCGTAACCACGTTCACGATTCCGCTCCTCCACATGCAGCTGCTGGGTGACCTTGGGCTAGTCACATTTCTCTGAAGTCTCTCAGCCCCACTCACAGAGTGTTTGTTGTGGGGGAGGAAGGGAAAGGAGAATGTTAGCTGCTTTGAGACTCCTTCGGGTAGTGATAAAGCGGGATATCAATTCCAAACTCTTCTTCTTCTTCATACAGACATGCACACCAGTAGCAGACTTTAGGGCTTTCAGATTTCAGCGGCGCCCTGTGCTGTGCCAAAATTAATTGCCTCTTGCCTTCCATTCTAAGTCATTGTTGCGACACCCTCTCGACTTGGTGCCTAGTACGGGTGAACAGGTTGCGGTCCCCTAAATCCGCCATGTCGCTCTTTTGTATTTTCCTCTGGTCACATGTACCTCTGAATCTTCTCTTCCTCACTCTCTCCTCAACCTTGATCATAGAATTGTAGATTAGGAAGAGGGACCCCAAGGGCCATTTAGTCCAACCCCCTGCTCTTGAAAGGGCATGAGTTGCTTATATTGATTACTATCCCTGTTCTGGAATTAAACAGCAAGAGTCCCAGTGGCGGTTGTATATACAAATTGGGGATGGGGAACCCATAGCCCTGCAGATGATGCTAGACTGCAGCTCTGAAATCCCTTCCCATTGACCGTTTTGCTGAGGTTGATGGGAGTTGCAGGCCAATAACTTCTGAAGGGCCACAAGTTGCCCAAGTCTGCACAGAATATGCATTTCAAACATGGCACCTCAACTGCTAAAGCAGCATCAATATCCAATTGGTTAATCCTAAATGACTATAATTGATTGCTACTTTAATAGCAACCTCCAAATTTCCATTGATTTTGAAGTGTTGTTTTGCCTGCCAGAAAGTGTACAAAAATGGGCAACAATCAATTCCTATTTCATTATAATAACTCATTCCTTTCTAGGCAGAACCTGAAAACAGATAACCTTTTTGTTTTAGAGTAGACTAATGCTCTTTGCCAAACAGGTGGAAGAAATCGCTTGGTATCCTCTTGGAAGTGGCTACCAGCTCTCTCAAATGCTTTTAACTAGTGAAATAGGTCAAACGATTTGTGCAACTTGATAGTGATTTTAAAAGAGAGAGAGATCGATCAAAAATCTCCAAACTGATCTCCAGTCCTGTTCTATTGCAGCAGCAAAGCCTCCTTTCTCACAAGGCGTATGAAACAAGTGCTCTGTGTGAATAACATTGACCATCTTCCAGTAATAACACAGCTGTTGAAAGGGCTTAGTCACCCAGGCAATTGAGGCATTTCTGAAAGGGGAATGTTTGTATTCAGCAACCTGACATTTGACTAGATGGGACCTTGAATCGGAAGGGGTGGAACACAGGCGAGAGAAAGAGAGGCTCTCTCGTTCTCTAGCCAGAAGAGATCCCTGTTTGGGGCCTGGCACAAAAGGCTCATTCTGAAACAAGGAAGGCCACTCCAGTGTTTCGTAAGCAATCTTATTCCTCTCAACAAGTCAGAGCTCCAGCTCTCTCCACCTCCCCATTAAGCACTTCATCCCTCTGTCCCTCGCTGTTTCCCTGGTTATTTCCAAACAGCTTCTGCTATAATTCTCTCATGGACTTTGGCACAACCCAGATACCACCTTGCCGCTTCCATTAGCCAGGAATCAGCCTGGGGAACTGGCAGTGTTCCTGTGCAACTAGCAAGTGTCACATGTCTGGGGCACGTAAACCCTTCCTTCAGCTTTTCCATTGGGATGGGAGGTGTCCCAAACACTGATGAGCCTTCACAAGTGTGACCAAAACAAAAATGGGCAGCAGTGGTATTTTCCTTTTCGTTGTGGCCTTGTGCCCTGCACCTGGGGATGGAGATTGGGTAGGTTGATGTATCGAAGGAAGCTTGAAGAGTAGGGTTGCATTGATTCAGAATTGGTCTTTAGGTGGATATGTGTCTGTGTATATATGTGTATTTGAAACTTTGCAAATAAACAGCAGAGGACAGAAGGGTGGACCTGAATAATCCTTAATCCTAAGTGTGAGGGGCATTAGCCGCCTTCTCTGCTGATTGATGGTGGGGGTTTTTTCACGGTGAGCAACACCAGAACCATTGAAAAAGGCCTTCTGCTTCATTTTTCTCCTCGCCTTGTACCTTCTGTGAAATAACACCTGCCACGTTTTGGGTGCTGTTGCTTTTAGGCCAGCAGTTTGGTTAGATCAACTACAAGGTAAACTAGTTCCCTACTGTTAATGTCCTGCTAATGTGCTGCTATTATGGGCTGTTCCGCAAGTTTGACAATGAGAGGGGATGCACACGTTTTGGGAGGGAGAACACACAGTCCCAAACAGACTTTCTACTATGTTGCCTGGGAATAGTTATCCCCATCTGGCTGCATTTACCCTGCTCTTCAGGCCAAGAAGACCTCCCAGAGTGGCTTGCAAAAAATAATAATCCTTGATTAGCAAGACTGGTGCTGTTTACAGTCTTACAATCTACAAAGGACACGACACAAAAGGAAAAAGTGAGGCAGTGAGAAAGGAACAAGGAAACGGGCAAACTCGAGCACCGGTTATTAAAGTTACAAAGTTCTTACTGTACCCAGCTTGAGTGAGGTCAACCCATCTCTCTCGCCTGACAAAGTTGTTGAGCGGGTGCTTCTACAATGCAGTAGCCGCAACAAACTAAGAAGAGGTCACTAAAAGTTTGACCAAGGAAAAGGAAGGACCCTTAGCAAGACAAACAGATAAAGCTTTGTTGTATTGTGTTGTACAACTGACTGTTCTGTCAGTGGCTTCCCCAATATCTCATGCATTTTTTTTCTCTCATCACCTGCTCTTGAACTTTTAACTGGAGTCAGGAATCAAACTAGGGACTTTATGCTTGCAAAACATTTGCTCTGTTATTGGGCTGTACCACCCCCACCCTATGTTGCACAGCACTGCACCATACATCTAGCACTCAGTAAATTGGGCTGTATCTGATATCCCACCACTTCCTTGTTCAATAAGAACTGGAAAGTATTCTTGGTTCTCCACCATCCTATTGAATGTGCTACCATCTTCAGCAAGCAAAACACACACACATTTGCTTATGTCCAGTTACTGAATATCATCATGGATTATATATCCTTGCAAACAAGGGTGCTTTCATCTCCGCTTCTGTAATTGGGCCATCCCAAGCTTCTAGTGGAAGGTGGAAATGGCCTCATGTTCCTCCATCTCCCCCTGTGCAGGACTTAAGTTTGTATATACAGTAGGTATCCTAAACCATTTACTAGCTTTAGTTATCATCCATGTACTTAAATATTGGTGCTGCCAGTCTGATACACGGTAACATGAACAATGTCTCACTGGTCGGATGTCAACACTGCATGATCCATGATCTGGTGGGATGCTTTTTTCCTTGAAAAATACTTTATTTAATATATTATGTCATGTGGATTCTCTTCACATGCAGCAAAATGACTGGGGAGTCTATAAAGTTTTTGGCTGCTATTGCTGGCCATGCTAAAGAAATTGTAGATGCCAAGCCACTTCTGTGCTGCATGCTTCCTTTTGTCTGGGAAAGGAGCTGAGGAGAGTTGGACATGGGTGCCTGAAGGAGTGTGGTGCATCTTCAGGGAACTGCAGTCATATCCTACCTGCTTTTCCTGTTTCAGAACAGTAAAGACACCAAGGGAGGGTAGCGTTTTTCGCTCTGCATGGCCAAAGCAGCCCAGAGGCCTTGGCTGTATGGCTGCCAAACAGCTCTTGGCCTTTCTCCTGATTGTGGAGGTGGTGAGGTGGCAGGTATCCCCATTCAAAACTTTCCGCCTGTGCAGCTTTGAAGTTGGTAGGAAGACTGATCACTCTCTGTGGTGAGCAGAATGATTTGGGGTCCAGAAATGGCATGGCTCTCTCCAAATGATGTGATTAGTATGTACTAGCTGCAAGTCCTGTCATTGTTTGGCATCTCTATTTTTAGATCTATGGTGTGAACAAAAGATTTTTGAATGTGTAAAGCTAGAAAGGGAACGGGTAGTGTTTGAAACTACATCTTTACCTGCAGAGGGAGGAAAGCTTTGTGAAATGTTAAGTTGAATTCAGAGGCAAGACTTTGTATATGTATATATTTTTTTAAAAGGGCGAGTGTCAGAAAATGCATCAAGGATGTTTATGAGTGTCTAGTATAAAAAGGCAATGCTGGTCTTTACTCTTGTTTCACAGGCAAGTGTAGTGCAGTTAGATGTTCCAGCATTTAAAGCTGTCTGACCACACACGAGTGGTTCTGAGGTAAAAGTTTTCTAATGCATGTACTGCAACAGTTTTACTTTTGAGTTGCTGAACTGAGAAGGTTTAGCAGACAACAAGATCCATGGTACCCACCAGCAAGCTGTTGTTGCCTCTGAAACACTCCCATAGCCACCCTTTCTCCCTCCTCTTGGGGACTGAGATTGAAGAATGTGACAAAGGATGGCTTCATGTTGGTAGGAGATGAGGAGCTTCCATTTGAGGACTTTTCAGCACCATGGAGTTAAGGAAGAGCTTTTCCAGGAGAGGGGGAAGCAGGAGTGTGCTAGGCTGCTTTAAGTCTTAGTGCAGGGGTCAGCAACCTTTTTCAGCCGTGGGCCGGTCCACCGTCCCTCAGACCATGTGGTGGGCCAGACTATATTTTTTTGGGGGGGGGAATGAATGAATTCCTCTGCCCCACAAATAATCCAGAGATGCATTTTAAATAAAAGGACACATTCTACTCATGTAAAAACATGCTGATTCCTGGACCATCCGTGGGCCTGATTGAGAAGGTGATTGGGCCGCATCCGGCCCACGGGCCTTAGGTTGCCTGCCCCTGTCTTAGTGCTTCCCATTTTAGAAACAGTATCCTGCTCTAAACCAGTGGCATTAACTTATTTATTTATTTATTTTGATTTCTTCTCAGTCCTTCACCAGAAGGTCTCAACAATACAGGATTAAAATAGGTTAAAATAATTTTCCACCAGAAGAATAGAGTGGGTCCTACACACACACACACACACACACACACACACACACACACACGTATGTATCAGATGTCAAAGGCCAAGTTATAGAGCTACAGTCAAAATGCAGTCAGATGTGCCTCTACAGGAAGTGAATTCTGCAACTTAGGGGTTGCCCTCTCGCAGGGTGATGCCTCATGAACTTCTGTTAAGACCTCTGCTTGTCTTCACACCAGAGAGGATTGGTACAGTCTTTGAGATATTGGGGACCATTTAAGGTTTTAAGAGGCCATTTCTGAACTGGCCTCAGAAATGAACTGGCAACCAATGGCACTGTTCTAAAATGGGGGGTATGTGAGTAATTTGGCTGCTGCGTTTTAAACCTCCAGGGGCTTTCCTGGGAAGGGTGTGTTACAGTAATCTAGTTACTGAGCAAAGACTAGGGTGGACAAATAATCTCTGCCCACAAGGAGGAGGTCTTGTTTTGTGTTGACGATCTTTTTGCCCAAACAACAGCAAAACTTGCAGCTCTACTGCCAGTACTGTCCTCTATTAAGATTTACAAAAAATAATAATAAATATATGCTGTATGTGTGGCCTGCATTTAGAGTTGTCCCTTATATCTTGCCATGCTAAGAGATCGGAGTAAACTTAATGTATTCAGCTATTACTCATGTAGTGATCTTCGACATTAAGATTCTCATTTTAAATCTGGAATGTGCAGGTTGTAGGTAATCTAGAAGGTTTTGGTTGTTGTTTTTTGGTGGAGGGAGCGAACCAAAAAGCCCTGAAAAAAATGTCATTGCTCCCATGCAGAAGAGAACCACCTCCAAGCGCTGTATAAATAGATGGTCTGAACCACAAAGCACTTCCACACCCGTTCCCAGCACGCTAGATGAGCATCTCTCCACGTAATCCCAATAAATTATAACTTTGAAACCGGTAACAGATGTCTAGGCCGGCAGAGCTTCAAAGACATTTCTTTCTCAACTGCAGGCTAGAAAGCTGCATTTGTGAAGCATGAGGAACAATTGTCTTCTGCTTGGCACTGACTCTTGGGACTAGAAGTCTTAATCGGCTGCAGCTTCTTGCATGTCAAGTGTCTCTTGGCAATATATGTAACAAGGTTGAGCTTGCAGATGGATTATATTTATGCCAAATCCAAGTGTTATTTGTGGTCTTGTATAAGAATGACAGCAAAGGTTGTAGTCGGCTGGCAGTAATTTAAGCCAGGCGCAGGTGTTTGTAAACATGTGCCATCTAGGATTCCTGTAGAAATCTGAAGAATGGGGGTAGCTAGGATAGAATCTGCATTAAAGAGCTCAGAAGGAATTCCCAAGGATGTATGTTCCCTCCTACTTTGGGGGTAGCAGGGAGGAAGGAATTTTGTCCCTGCTAGCAGCTCAGAATTATGGAGTGCCAAAGTCGCTTGATTGGGTTTCTATTCTGTCACAATCAGTAGAACATTTTGACCACATCCACACCATACATTTAAAACAAACTCATTCCACTTCTAAGAGTCATGGCTCCCCCCGCCCCAAAATATAGAGATGGACAGTGTTCTCAGAGCTACCAACATGAGTTTGACCAAACTTTGGGAGGCAGTGGAAGACAGGAGTGCCTGGTGTGCTCTGGTCCGTGGGGCCACGAAGAGTTGGACATGACTAAACAACAACAAATGGAATGTTTCTAAGAGCCTGAGGATTTATTACTTGGTTTGCATGACTTGAGAAGCCAAACTATGGCTTTACAGGGCCCAGACAAGCTTGTAGACAACTTTGCAGCTCAACAGCAAGCCCAGGTTCGAACAGCACGCCAAGTGAAACCTTGGCTTTGCTGAGTGTGGCAGAGACCACAGGACCAGGGAAGGAGCACAGAGGCTGCAGCCTCCCCTGGGAGTCCCATATGGTCCCAGGAAGCTTACATTGTTGTAAGAATCTAGGCCAATGTGTAGACCTGTGAAAAAGGGCTCCATTCTAAATCGTGTACACAGCAAGGATTAGACTTTATCCCAGAGCATCATTGATCTAACAGCTTGGATTTTTTTCTTTCAAATGCGAAACAAGTAAATTTTATGTGTAATCTAATCGCCCCAATGAGCGATTTTGTATGTCGCTTTGGGTTGCCTTGGGCAAAATAAAGTGACTTAGAAGATTTTAATAATAATTTTATCCTGCTTTTCATGCTCTACCTGCTTCTTTCTGTAACAAGTTTTGATTGCTTTGTTCTTACAGAAGAAAATGCAGAAATTATGCTTGATGTGTCCTTAGCGTACCGTGACGACATGAGCGAGGAGTGGGTAGAAATGGCACACGAAGTTGAGACCCGAAAGCTAAAATGTAAATTTGGAGCTCCAAAAGTAGGTTCCTTCTGGTTCTTGTTGGATATCGCTAAGATTTTCGGGTTGTTGTTTTTTTAAAAAAAGTATTGTTCCCAAAAGACTTTATGTAACTTTTGCTTTCAAAAACATGCAACACTTAGGTTCTTTCCCCACATTTTTACAAAGTTCTATATAACACTTGGTTGTAATAAAACCTCAAATTGGTTTACAAAGAAAGAATAAAACAATAAAAATATCAGTAAAAACAAAGAGCTATTTAAAATTTTCAAAAAACAATTTAAAGTCATCGATAAGCTGTTCCAAGAGCCTGCCTGCACAGTACCTGTTAGAGAAAATCTTCTTGAACCTGCTAGTGTAAGAGCTTTGGAAAAGCAGGTATTCGCTTGATGTCAAGATATGTGTTCATCAGGCTGTAAAATAGGATATTTGCTAAAGATAACTGCTGTCCCCATGGGATTGTGCTTTGGCTTTCCAGTATGATCTTTAGGTCTCCCATCTCAGACAAAATGGGGTTTGGAGAACATCTCTTGTGAGCACACAAGGTATACCTCCATTGCCTGGGAGACTTTACTCTGTCCATAAGTTATGAACAAGTTCTCCCGCTACGTCATGGTTTACGTAGTAAATAGCAGAACAGTTTGCAGCAAAATCAGCAAAGGATTATTATTATTATTTTAAACTGCTTGCATGATGCTTTTTTTTCAACCACGGCTTACAACATCCTACACTCCTTTTGGATGTGGCATTGGACTTCCCATGTATTGAATGTATTGTTTTCACAGATGTTCATGATTCCCCCCCCCCCAAGTAGGAACGGCAAGGATATTTCCCCCATCAGTAGTTGTACCAGCTGATTTTTGAACCTTTAGTTACCATTTGTGGAAAGCAAAATTACTGGGGGGAAAGTATTAGTTAAATGTATTTCTATTACTTTTCACGCATCCTAACCTAAGCTAATGATATGGGAAGAGCAGGGGGTGGGTTATGTGTTTTTTTAAAGAAACATCTCCATCTCTCGTTACCCTCCTGAGCCAAAATAACCCAAAATAACCTGCCATTTTACAAAACGTAGGCATTTTTAAGAGCACTTGAAAAACCAGTGCTGACGGTTGTCTCTTTCCCTCTCCTGGTGTTCCAATAGACTATAGAGAATGAAGGCAAGTTCTATGACTGTGAGGTGCTTCCATTCATGGAGATTGGAACTGTTGCTCACAAATTCTACCTTATCAATATCCGTCTACCTGTGAATGAAAGGGAACGCATCAATGTGGGAATTGGAGAAATCAAAGATATCAGTCTAGTGGTAAGTGTTCCCTTCAAACTTAAAAGCAACTGTAATTGCTGGGGTGTCAAAACATTTTGTACAGGATAGCCTTTGGAAGGTGGAGACTCTTAACTTCTGATTTGTTGAATGGAATAAGATAGGAACATTAGAAAGATGGGTTCTGGTGGCACACCACACCCATCATAATGGGCAACCCTGCCAAGATACTTCCCAAGAATTTTTGTGCCAGCTTTCTTTAAAAAAAAAAAGAAGTGTGTAAATCAGTCATGCACACTGCTCTGTTCTAGGGAATTTGGGGTAAGTTAACAGCAAAGTGAGCATGTAATAATCCTGTTTATGCACCTCCAAAATCCATGTGTAATAATTCCACTCATGCAAGTAAAGCAGCCCCCCCTTGCTTTTAACCTCCTGTTAACTAATTTGACTGTAAACAGATCAAGAAGCCAGAGTTGTCAACCAACAGACTAATAGTTCATTAGTCAACAGGCTAATGAATTAACTTTCTGGGATGTTTTGATTCTGCTTAAAGATTCTTTTTCATGTTAAAACGGGCATTCAAGAGAACTAAGCCACAGTTTTCTAGTATGAATGAAATAAGCACAGATGTGGCTTCCTGAATCTTGCTTTAAGAAAGACCAGATTACCAAAAATATGAATCCTTTGCTCTCTGCAAGGAGTGCATGAACTTAACAGCTTCTTCAAAATGAAGTGAGGGTGTATAATTAGGCACTTTGTGTGGAATGCTGTCCCTGCTCAGAGCCTCCTTGCTCCCTGGGGATTTCTCCCTCTGTCATTGCTCCAGCTATTATCCTCCCCTTCCCCCACTGCATTAACTAGCTTGTCACTTGCTGTGCTAGGAATGGCTTTCTTGATTGCCAGCAATTCCGCCTGGCCACCAGCCTTTGCCTGTCACATGCCGTCTGCCTTTGGGTGAAAGTGTGTGAATTCCACTGGAGAAACAGGTCTCTGGAGGAACTAAGCGGGGGTGGGGGTGGGGAAGGGATATTGAGAAAAATAGGTATACCAGGACTGGATTACAACTGAGGGTCTTAAGTATGGGTCTCATTTTGATCCTCTTGTTAGGACTATCTGATATGGAAGTTAATATTCCCCCCATAAAAAATTATTGATGTTTTTCATAATACAATACAATAAAAAGCTAATCTAAATTGAAAGAAAGAAAAACAAAGTGCAAAGTCTTCTCTCAAAGGTAGATCTTGAACTCTTGTCTCACACAGAAAGGGGTGGGCTCGCCAAGCTCCTCCTGGGAGCTTTCTTTTCTTCTCCCAGCCTCTCTCCTCCCACCCCAGTATCTTCCCTTTCCTGCCTCTCACACACAGGGTCTTTCACCAGCCAGCCATTACCTTCATGTGTGTACAATTCCCTCAGTGACTCAGAGTAGACACACACACACTGAAAAGAGAAGAAAGAAGATAAAAACAATGTAAGAATGAAAGAAGAAAACAAAGAGAGAAACTACTTCCAATTCTTTGTCGGTTACATATAAAAAGATTATTCAAAATATTCGCTCCAGGATGAAGTTAATCTGCTTGTTACAATATTTTCATGATTAAGCGGCTAATTGAAGAACTTGCTTCATGTGCTCGGCTTCTTCGCAGGGCTTTCTTCCTTCCCCAAATATAGTTGTTACTTGAGCTTCACGATGTTTGTTGCAAGGTGTTGTAGTTAATGTCAAATGGATCTTAATGTTGGGAAAGGGAAGAAAGGCAGCGTTTTCAATTTGCTCTCTCTTCTCCAGGGTATCCATCAGAACGGAGGCTTTACAAAGGTGTGGTTTGCGATGAAAACCTTCCTTACTCCGAGCATCTTCATCATCATGATTTGGTACTGGAGGCGGATCATGATGATGACGCGACCACCTGTGCTCCTGGAAAAGTGAGTAAAGATAGATGACACAGGTGTAGCCTCCTGAATCTTGCTTTAAGGAGGAATCCTATTACCAAAGCTACGAATCCTTTGCTCTCTACAAAGAGTGCATTAAGTTATAGCTCCTTTGAAAAGAAGTCAGGTGGCCAGTGTATAATTAGAGTGTGTGTGGAGCTCAGAGCTCTCCTCCTTCCCTTTGGATTCCCCCCTCTGGCCTTTCTCCTTCCCCATCCCCAACACTACATTATTAAATTCCTCACAAATTTTTCATTGGGGTGAATGCAGCAGCAGTTTCTCTAAAAGGGAGCACTGAAAGCACCGTTGTTGTTGTTTTCCAGAGTTATCTTTGCTCTTGGGATCTCTATGACCTTCATAAATATTCCAGTAGAGTGGTTTTCTATTGGATTTGACTGGACGTGGATGTTGCTATTTGGAGACATTCGCCAAGGAATCTTCTACGCTATGCTTTTGTCCTTTTGGATCATCTTCTGTGGAGAGCATATGATGGTGAGTATGATCGTTTCTGGGCATAATACTGTTTGTGTATGTGTGTATTTTTTATTGGCCATGGAGAAAGTATTTTAAGAGGGTTTTCTTCCCCCTTTCTGTAGAATAAAGGCAGGCAATCAGAAACAGGATGAATATATGAGGGTTTTTTTAGTCCATGGATTTGAAGCAGATGAGAAGGTAATTCTGTAAGTCGTATCAGGTGGGCAGAGCAGTCCTAACCCTGGCCTGGCAGCAGCAGGGCATGATGGAGCCACATGGCCTCCACCACATCAAAAGCCCCACTGCTAATGATGTCTGGGATAAGGGGCTGGTAGAAACCCTGCTTCATTCTGCACTATCCTGGAACTGGGGTGGCAGTCGGGGCCCAAATTGTGCCAGATGCCATCACAAATGGATCCCGGGTCATCTCAGTCCCGCTTCACCCTCAGAGATGGTGTTGAGGAACTAGCACTATTTCAAAGTGTGCTTCAGTAATACTCTTCACCTGCTTGAGTGGCACATTGGTTACACAGGTTAAATCATTCTTATTGTTTCTTTCCTACTGGTTATCTCCCACCTTGACTACTTCAATGCGCTCTACATGGGGCTACCTTTGAAAGTGACACGGAAACTACAACTAAATCCAGAATGTGGCAGCAAAATGGTGACTGGGAGTGGCCGCTGAGACCACATAATACCAGTCCTGAAAGACCTACATTGGCTCCGTTTCCAAGCACAATTCAAAGTGTTGGTGCTGACCTTTAAAGCCCTAAACGGCTTTGGCTCAGTATAAATGAATGAGCGTCTCTTCCCCCATCATACACTGAGATCCAGCGCCGAGGGCCTTCTGGCCGTTTCCTCCTTGTGAGATGTGAGGTTACAGGGAGCCAGGCAGAGGGCCTTCTCAGTAGTGGCGCCCGCCCTGTGGAACGGCCTCCCACCAGATGTCAAGGAAATAAACAACTATCTGACTTTTAGAAGACATCTGAAGGCAGCCCTGTTTAGGGAAGTTTTTGATGTTTTATCTCTTCTTCTTCTTCTTCCTCCTGTATTATTATTATTCTGTTGGTAGCCACCCAGATGTGCAGGGTGTAAATAATAAATTATTATTATTCCTGCTACCCATTTGCAAATCATTCTGTTGTCTCCTAATTTTATTTTTAGGATCAGAGTGAACGAAACCATTTCTCCGCTTACTGGAAACAAGTTGGACCAATAGCTGTGGGTGCCTTCTGCCTCTTTGTCTTTGACATGTGTGAGAGGTAACTGGAGACTTTGTATTTTTAAGAGGGTTCACATAATCTTAATGTGTTTGGTTTTAGTTTTTTTTAGTTCTAAAAAGCGGCTTATGATAATAAGAAAATTATTAATGCCAGAACACTGTTCCAGCTGTAAATGTTCTTTGAATTTTTCCAATATATAGAGTCAAGCTTTGCTTGCATGAAACCAACAGAGCACTGCTCTGCCTCTGGTTCTTCCAGATCTCAAGGGGAATTGCTGCCTTATTGTATACTTTGCCGTGTGTAATTAAATCTTCTTGTTCCTTTCAATTTCCAGAGGGGTACAATTAAAAAATCCGTTCTACAGTATCTGGACCACAGATGTTGGCACTGAACTGGCTGTATCCTTTCGCTGTTCGCATCAACAAAAGCTGTGTGTTTTGCTTGTCATAGGGTATTGGGAAAGGGGCTGCATTTTCTTCAGGGACTTTCTGAACATACTGAAAAACCTGTTGACATGGACAAACTGATAGGAACTTTTCACATAAATATTATGGACCACCTCTGGTATCCTTTGAATGTATTTCATGAATTTGGCAATTGATTTGATGATGAGGCACCTTTCTGTGGGGATGTTACTAGACAAGAAACAAGCATGTTGTTGGTTGTCTACCCAGGTAGCTAGTTGGAGGACACAAAAGTGACTAGACTTATCAAGCTACAAGGGCGGTGATAAAAGTTGAATGGCTTTGCTGTGCTTTTAAGCTTGCAGACTGAATCAGGAACAGGTAAACTTCAGGCTTGTGGAATCCACTTGCTTTTGGGGTGGGGGTACAGTGGTACCTCGGGTTAAGAACTTAATTCGTTCTGGAGGTCCATTCTTAAACTGAAACTGTTCTTAACCTGAGGTACCACTTTAGCTAATGGAGCCTCCCACTGCCACTGCACCGCCGGAGCACGATTTCTGTTCTCATCCTGAAGCAAAGTTCTTAACCCAAGGTACTATTTCTGGGTTAGCGGAGTCTGTAACCTGAAGCGTCTGTAACCTGAAGCTTATGTAACCCGAGGTACCACGGTATTCTTGTTTGGGTTATTTTTGCTTGAACCTTAAGGTTTGCCAACCATACCTGCTCAAGAGAGCAGACATACACTGAGAGTTAAGGGCCAGGTCACATTCTCAGCCCAGCAATCTTGTTTCTAGCACAAGAAGGTGGCGCTGGGGTCTAAACCGCTGAGCCTCTTGGGCTTGCTGATCAGAAGGTTGGCAGTTCCAATCCGCGGGATAGGGTCAGCTCCCATTGCTCTGTCCCGGCTTCTGCCACCTAGCAGTTCGAAAGCATACTAGCGCAAGTAGATAAATAGGTACCACTACTGTGGGAAGGTAAAGGACATTTCCATGTGCTCTGGCTTCTGTCGCAGTGCCCTGTCGTGCCAGAAGCGGTTTAGCCATGCTGGCCACATGAACCGGAAAGCTGAGCACCGCAACCCATAGTTGCCTTTGACTAGACTTAACTGTCTAGGGGTCATTTACCTTTACCTGTTGTAGCACAACAGCAGAAATCCACTCCCTACCTCCCTCCCATGGTTTTCCCTACCATGCCTTTTGTTTCTGCAGCCGAACTTTTTGTGCAGCAGGCTTGTTGTTACTAAGCAATTGGGAGTCTGAGCCAATCTGCTGGAAATTTCCCGGAGTTCTTCTGGATCTCCTTTTGTCCTCATGCTGCTTGTCTTTGTGTACCTCCCCTCCTGTTTTTATATTTTTAAATATTTTGTTTTTCTGGCATGCCTGTGAACCTAAAAACATTTCTGCTGAGCTTGCTCATTTTTGGAAACTGCATGCCTGGGCCAGAAGCACTTTCAAACGGTCGCTAAATTCTTACAAGGCTAATGTTCTTCTCTGGCTGCATTGCACCCGCAACCTGGGACCGGGCTGACTGGTCTTTATCTTCTCTAAGGCCAGACCCACCTCTCCTGGCCTTATGGCGAGCACTCCTCCTGGGAGAAACCAGTTCCCTTCGACTCTCTGCCCTGAGCCTCTGCAGTTCAGGAGAGGCTGAAGGGTTACTGGACCCAGGGGGAGACTCACCTGTAGGCACTGAGTCCTCAACCACCTCTGGAGCCAGAGTGGATTCACCTGGTGCCTGCTCCTGGGGATCCAGCACAGGTGCAGGTGCTTCAGAATCAAGGCCCTGCCCCAGTTCAGCCGGCCCTGGAGGCGGGGACTCCTGTGCAGGCTGGGATTCCTCCGGTTCAGCCTCTGAATCGGATTCCCAGGCCATCACAGTTGCTGTCTCCGCCTCGTGTGTATGTCAAGTAACTTAACTTTACTGCTCAGATGGCATTTATTATCGTTGCCGGAATATGCCTCTGCCTCTACTTCTTGTTCCTGTGCTTCATGGTGTTTCAAGTGTTCAGAAATATCAGCGGCAAGCAATCCAGCCTCCCAGCAATGAGCAAAGTGCGCAGGCTTCACTATGAGGTAAGGAGCCTGAGCAGTAATGTCTCCTTTTTAAAAGGCCACTTTGCATCAATATTCTGATCAGGTTACTAGTGAATTGTAACCAAAGAGCAGAGCTTGTTTTGCCACTAACAAGGGCTTCACGGGGAGAAGATACAGGATGGTTTTAACAGTGCCAAGTCTGGACCTGGTTGAAAAACCACTGTCCTGGACATTACTGAAGGCATTATTCTCCACACACACCACAAAAATACCCACCTGATTGCACAGAAACTACAATCCTGGGATTCTGCAAAGCAGAATTTCACAAAGAGAAGAGTTGCAGTGGCGAATAAGCTTTCCCAGTGAGTGATTTCCATTGTGCTGCAGCTGCTGCTCAAACCATTGTCCCGGGAGCCCCTTCCCCTTCCTTCATTCCTTGGCCATGCTTCTCAAGCTTTGCATTGGTAGCGGCTGGTAGGGCAGTGTGGGAGCTCAGTGTGATGCCTTCCCAATGTGGGTGTGTCGCTGCCCATTGTAGAGCAGGGAGGCAGCAGGTAGCGCAGTGCAGACACAGCAGAACCATTTGGCTGCTCCCCTCTCGCTCACCTGCCCTCCTCTATTGGTAATGGGCAGCAGCAGTGCATTGGGAAGCCAGGGAAGCCACACCACCCTGCCCTGTGCTGGGTGAAAGGTCCAGCACTTGCCGTGGTCATCTTATAATCCCTCTCTTCTTACCTTCCATCAAGATGCTGCCAGGCAGCAAGGGTTAAACATGCTGTATGTTGAATGCTCACCAAGCCAAAGCTTTAAGGGTGGCAAGCAAAACAAAGGCTTATCCCATCAGAAGAGATCAGGATATTGACAGCAAAGTTCTTTGAGACTAAAGGTGCTGACCTGACAGTCTCACTCTTGCTTGCTTTCCCAGTAATCTTTGAAATATTTGAAGCTATATTCCCCCCAAACACACACTTGTTATGTTTCTTTGTCTCCCTAGGGGCTGATTTTCAGATTCAAGTTCTTGATGCTAATCACATTAGCTTGTGCAGCCATGACCATAATATTTTTCATTGTCAGTCAGGTGAGTATCCTAAAAATGACTTTCCACAGAGGTGTTTCCCCCCCAAAAAAATTCTACGTGGTGGTTGGGCTGCGGCCTTTTAAAACCCACTGGAGAAACTTTATGGTGCTTTTGGGTAAGGGCTTTCATCTGGTCCTTCACTAATTACCTGTTGGAATCAACAAATAACCTTTGCATTCAGGATTGGGGTCGCTTATTCTTCCGAGACAAGACTATGTGCATTTCCCCCCCTGAATTTGGAGCTTTAGCCATGTAGCGGAGACGTTGGAGAGCATGGGCGAATGGGGCCTAGAAGTGCTCCCCTATGAAACATTTACCCACACTGCATTGCTTCCAGGGGCAGCACAACGCATTGTGCCGCCTGAAATGGGGCCCCTACATCTCCTCCTGCCCCCAGCTGGCAAAACTGGGGGTACTCCACTCTTCTCCACCTGCTTGCTTGCTGCTGACAAAGCACAGATGCTCCCTTACTAAGAAACCGCTCCTTCTTCCAAGTGACACACTGCAGCCAATGTCACCCGGAAAGCGCCAGTGCCTCTGCTGCTTTGCTGCAGTGGCGATAAATTACAGTTTGAAACGCCGTTAAGGGAATTTTAAACTGTAACATGCCATTGGCTGTGCTGCAGATGACGTCACCTGCCGTTTGTTAAGGGTGCTGAAAGTTGTTTGAAGACCTTTCCTTTTCCCTTCACACAGCTACAATTCCCATAATTCCCTGGGAAGAAGGATTGACCGTCAGCAAAAATTTTCAGCAGGAGGCCAGTCCACTGTCCCTCAGACCTTGCGGGGGCGGGCGGTAGACTATATTTTGAAAATAAAAATAAAAATGAACAAATTCCTATGCCCTACAAATGCATTTTAAATAAAAGATGCATTTTAAATAAAAGGACACATTCTACTCATGTAAAAACAGGTTGATTCCCGGACCGTCCACAGGCCGGATTTAGAAGGCGATTGGGCCGGATCCGGCCCCTGGGCCTTAGTTTGCCTACCCATGGTTAAGACACTCTTTTAAGAAGTGTAGTTCTGTGAGGGGAATAGAAGTCTCCTAACAACTAACTATCATGTGAGTGTGGCTGTGGTGCGTGGCCAGCTCTGCAGGTGTCAAATGCAGTTCCACTGCCTGAGCCACGTGGCCCATCATGGTTCAAGATAGGATTGGCCCTGTTTCCTTTTCTTCTAGTCATTGTATGTAGAGAAAGCAAACCAGTAAGGTCACGCCTAGGAATGAGGACTCTGGAAAAGGAATGGGAGTTGCGATTTCCAACACAGAAAGGGCCGTTTCTCTAAGGGTGTGGTTGGGATTTGTTTGTTTTTCCTGCTTGCTCTGTTCCTCACTTGGTTTTACCTTCTCTTTCTCCTGGGTAGGTGACTGAAGGCAGCTGGAAATGGGGTGACTACACCGTCCAAGTGAACAGTGCCTTTTTCACAGGGATCTACGGGATGTGGAATCTTTACGTCTTTGCTCTGATGTTCTTGTATGCTCCCTCACACAAAAACTACGTCGAAGAGCAATCGAACGGTGGGCAGTGGCTTGGGTTGAAGTCACCTCACTATTTTTTTTTAGAAGACGGGGGCTTCTGTGTGTTTTAAGTCTGGGTATCCTCTCATTGGTAGCCTAGTTGTATTGGTAGCATGGAGTTGTGACTGCTAATGAATGTTCCTATTTTGAGGGTAGCCGAGGAAAACTTACATTGCGGTTTGGGGGATCATTCTGCCTCCTGTTCTAATCATGAAGGCTTTCCCATAGGCATTGGGAGAGAACAGGATGCTAGACTTAGATGAGCCACTGACCTGATAAAGCAGGCTCTCTCCTATGTTTCTTTGAGTGTAAGGTGTGGGGAAGTTGTTTGGTAATTGCTGGTCGATCTCCGGGTGATGGGCAGTGTCGCCACCAAGGCAGTGGCAAAAAGGCTTTCTCTCCCATGCCCCACCCCTTCTAAAGGAGGCTGCTGAGATGGTGGGGGGGAAACCAGGAGTTGATATTTTTGTGACAGAACTGTTATGTCCCTGTACAGAAAACAAAATCCTGAGCTGAGCATGTATTCAGACAGAAACCCACTTTTCCTTTAGTGACATGTAGGCCTGTCCTAAAAAGTTAGTTGCCAAAAGCATTCAGGGCTACAAACTGTGATTAAGTCCATGCTGGTTTGGTATTTGAGGTATGCTATTTCACAACTGGTTCTATTTCACCTCAAAAGTTTTAGTTAAAATAGTAGATCCCTTTAACCTAAAGTCTGCCTGTGCCCAGTTGTGGCTAGATCATTGTGACCCAGAAATGGCATGTGGAATCACCTCTTTTGGCTTGTACTGATCGTGTGGACTGATCAGTTTAAGGATGTGTTCTTATGGACCAAATCCTGCCTCAGACAGAACTCTCAAAGGCAATTCCTGAATTAAATCTCTGCTTTAAAGTTTGATGCAGACTTTTAAAAAGGTGTTCCCTTACTGCCAGCTTTTCAAAAAGAATATTCTCTTCCAAAGGCCTCATGGAGGCCTGGTCCGTGACTGTCCTCATGCCAAGACTGAGCTTTTGTCTGAAACATGGCTTTATTTTATTTTTTCCAGGAGACCTGGGAGTAAACAGCGGAGAAGAGCTTCAGCTCACTACCACCATAACCCACGTGGACGGACCGACAGAGGTTTACAAACTGGCTCGCAAGGAAGCCCAGGAGTAACCACTAAAGCAGGACTCATCAGGCACAAACTGTGGGTGACACATGGAAAGGGTGATGATCTGTGTCTAAAATCATCCCTAAAGTGCCTGGCACTGACGGGGCATTTTCACGGAACGGTGGCAACCTGGTGGAAATGCTGCTTTGATAGTAGTGTATCTTTCTTTTGACTTTTTTCCCCCACGACACTCTTTAGTTTGTCTTGGGTGTTAACTGCAGAAGGTGGGGTGGGGGATGATTGAGAGTGAGAATTGATGTATGGAAAGGAGAGGTGCCCGTTTCCATGTAGGACCTTTGATTTAATACCTTACTCATTACCCACACACCTGCTGCTCCTTCTGATATAGGGACATGATTGGGAAACAGAGTTGGAATACTTTGTGCTTCCCCAAGTCAAGGTTTTTTTATTCCACACTCCCAAAACCTACGTTTAGAACCATTTTTTGCTTTTTATTTATATCACACGTAATGGTTAACATTTACATGCTTTAATAAGCACATTCATGACTTCTTTTCTAGTCTAGTATAAAACTACTTTTTGTAAAGTTTTGGTACAAATAAGGTCATTTCAGCTTTAATTCGGGCTATTTGTGTGCAAGTGCGGGTGTACGTGCCTGCGTGCGTGCTGTGAATACTAACAAGTCTATCTGGTGTAGATATCTTTTTATATGCCCCAAGAATCCCTGTTTACTTGTATGATACATAACCCACGAAGGTGAAAGGGCTGTTCGTGTGCACTGTTTAATTCTTTTGTTCTGTTTCTATTCCTTTTCTTTTTTAAATAAATGCTCCATGTAACTTGGGGAATACTGTAGATTTTTTTTTTTTTTATACTATGAATAAAATATACAAATAATTCTGGCTTTTGCTTATTTATTTATTTTTTTGGTAGGGAAACATATAAGCAAATGTTGCTGCTCTGTTTTAAGCTGTCTCCTTAAATCTACCTGTGGAAAGGAGTGGAAAAGAGAATGCTGACATCTGCATTCCAGTGGACCATTGCCCCCGCATAGGTTCAGAACTGTAAACTTAAGCCAGGTAAATGGATGGTGATGAGCGTGTGTGTTTGTGTGTGTGATCTTTCATTGGGCCAAGCACCATTCCCCTTTTTTGTCTATCGCACAGAGCTGGACTCACGTTTTCTGGAGAAGAAAGAAGGGGATCCCTTTATCATCAAGGGGTGGGGGGAGAGCAGGAAGTTGTGCAAACTCTGCAGGACGACTCGTGCAAGAAGCCAAGTCTCAACTTTCCCTCCAGCTCTTAGTGATGTAATTCAGTTTAACCCACACCGTCTCGAAGACAAAGAGAAAGGCTACAACCCAAGCATTATCTTCCGCACAATTGTAGGTCTGTAGAGGATAGTCAAATAATAAACAGGGGACAGCCACTACCTCCACACACACACCCCCACCCAAGATGAGCCCTCTCCCAGAGGGGAATAGCACATGTGGCTTTGCTCTCCATGTGTTTATGATGTTGTGGAGGATGTATTAAATTTATAGCCTGCCTTGCCTTCAAGGAGCTCAGGGTTTCATGGTTCTCTCTGTGTGTGTTTTCATCCTTGCAGCAACCCTGTGAAGTGGGCTAGTTAGAGACTGAGTGGCCCAAGCGCGTGTGCGCTCTCTCTCTCTCTCTCGCTCTCTCTCTCTCTCTCTCGATATCACACACACACACACAAAATATCTTAATGTCTGAATTCTGGCAAGCAATGCCTGCTGAAATCGCTTCTGCACAGCTCTCCAAGGTTCAGGGGCTGCCCTGTCACATGGAATCAGAAGTCGGCTACTTTGTGCCAAGATCACACCTCACCAGGAAGGCTGTTCTGCTATATCCATGGAGAAACATAACTGCATTTTGTGGTTGCTAGGCAATAACCAAAAGGTATGGGTAAGGATAAGAAGCAAGATGGGGGAAAGTGGCAAGGAACAAGAAGGCTCACACTGCAGAGGTCTGATGGCTTAGATTTTGCTGCACCAGAGCCTAGCAGGGGGCCCTATCCTGAGCACGTAAACGTCCAGGGTTTGCTAGCAGTCTTTCTGAAAACCTGAACATATCCAAATTTTGAATTGTAGGCTGATTATCGTTCTTGCACCGTATCCTTGTGCATTTAAAGCTGGACCATGCTGCTTCGAAGCAGTATCATTGCCTCTATACAGCCACGACCGCCCCCCGCCCCAAATAAATCCTGGGAAGTATAGTTCTGAGTGTTGCTATTCCTACCCCCAAACAACAATTCCCAGACTGGTATAATCACCATTCCCTCTTCCCAAGAAACACTAGGTTTTAGTGCCAGAGCCCAGCCCTGGCACATGTACAGAACATAAGAGCATTTTCAAGCATGTGCAGAGTGCCATTCTCTGAGCACAGCACAGCAGCATTTATCTCAAACATTTCCCTTTATGAGAGGGAAGCTCTACATCTTCCTTCTTCAATAGTCACTGGAAATGTATGGAGGCAATGAAGCAAGAGTTTGAGGACTGCTGCTCCTTTTCACTATTCTGCAGTAACTGCATATATTTCCAAGAGGCATCATCTCCCCCCAAATTTGCAGACTCCAAAATACGCAGTTATGTTTGGGGTATTCTGAAGCACCTGCCTACTTTATCCAGTTTCTAACCAGCTAAATCCCTATGTCTAAATGAGTTTGTTTTTCCCCCCAAGGAAAAAAGACTCCTGGAAATCAAACCAAATAGCTGCGTCTCTGTTCCAAAGAACTTTATGTCTTCTAGCTGCCTATCTTGATTTGGGAAATCTGATTTAAAAATTAGTGACTCATCCTGCATGTCGAAGCTGTTTGCTGCCATCTGCTGGCAGCAGGGTAGTGTAACCTGGGATTTAAAATGAAACCAACACAAAAGGGAGTTTTATATTGTCAGGCAAAAATACCTTATTGCATACCGTCCAACATTTCCCTGATGATAAAAGGGACGCCCCATTCCATAATGATAACTTTACTATTTATACCCCACACATCTTGCTGGGTAATCCCAGCCACCCTGGGCAGCTTCCAGCATATATAAAAGCAAAATAAAGCGTTAAGACGTTAAAAAAACCAAAAACCTTCCCTATACAGGATTGCGTTCAGACGGCTCGGGGGTTGGATAACTCCATACCCTCCAACATTTCTGCAATGAAAGTAGGGGCATCCTAAGGAAAAGTAGGACATTCTGGGATCAAATCAGAAACCGGGATGGTGTCTCTAAACCAGGGACCTCCCTGGAAAATAGAGACACTTGGAGGGGTCTGTTATTGTGATGGTTGGGTTTAGAAAGTTTAAGGGTCACTTCTATAGTGCAGGAAGAACATGTGGTTTAGACTTCCGGGGTGGCGCCATCGGCAATGGCTGACTCCCTCTGAACTGGAGGGACCAGCTCCGCACGAAACGGGTCGTTTCCGCTACGGCGAAGCGGGGACCCTTTAAAAAATCACAGGCGGATGAAGCCTGTGACCATGGGACTCGGTGGGCACCTTTAGCGCCCCCCCGCAACCCGCAAAGGAACCCATTAACGGGCTCCGAAGCGAAGAGGGGGATGTGGCGCGGTGCTGTGAGTCTACTGCTTTTTCCGAGGAGCGAAGCCGCATAGCCGTCGCCGGAGAGCGCTGCCTTTTTCCTGGGACAATTTGGCATCTAAAGAATCACCCGTGAGTACTTAAAACTCGAACAATTGGATTTTAAATAAGGACTGGCCAGTAGAGAGGAATTGGACTCAAAATTTACTTCAATTTGGTACTGAAACGGGAAGGTCTAAACAGGAAGTCAGCCTTCCGTTTCTTTGTAGTCAGAATAAAGCAAAGACAACGTAAACTAGAGCTTAGAAAATTACTTTTAAAGGATTGACTTTCATCATTTAAAATCGTGGAACCCCCCTTCGGTAGCAGGAGAAGAAGGGGGATCTCTTTTTGGACTGTTTAAACCTGCAGAAGTGAGTTTAAAGTAAAGTAACTTTTCACCGTCCTGATCCTGGAGCGGAGTGTCAGGACTGACGTTTGAAGCTCATCGACCAGAGACAAATGTTTTTGACAGACAGCTAAAAGAAAAGTAACATAGGGATTCCATTGTTTCCTTTCGCATTTCAAAGGAACAAATATTGACTGAATATCTTAAAAAAGAAACTTTGTTGCTATTGCTCTTAAAAGAAAGAAGAAACAGAAATTTTCCCTCTAGAGGGAGACTGTGAAATTGTAACCAACTTTAGGAGCTTGCAGTTGTTACAGATTACAATCGTGGGAAAGGACTTGTGACCTTGTAGGACAATGTTTTCAGAAGCTCGGTTGGGTGCTTTCTGTAAAATAAATGCCCTATTGGACCAGCTAAGCCAGAAGACGGATTTGATGACTAATGCGGCCAGAAATTTTGAACAGGCAGTAGGAAACTACATGGAGCCTACCCAGGAACTAAAACAGGAGTGTGCTATGACAGCACAGATGAGAGAAGAGGATATTGCTGAATCCTGGGTGCCAGAAATGGAGGGAGTTGCGGCCCTGCAGGATTATGAGCCTTTGGATTTGATAAATGAATTTGGAAAAAACCAGATTTGGAAAGATAAAGTTTGGTTTGCTTTGGAAATGGGGGGTTGGAATGACCCTCCCATGCCGGGATGTTTGGACTTTCTGAGTCTGGTAATGGGCCGTCAGATGTTTGGAGCTGTGGGGGCTCTTAATTTTGGAGGGAATCTGAAACAGGTGTTTAAACATCACATGGAGTTTAGTCTGGACTATGGAAATGGGGCTGATCTGTTGAAAAGGGTCAAAAACATTACTAAGCTGGAGTTCCCACGAGTGAAAGGAAAATATGAAGAAGAGTCGCGGAGGGGACATGGAAGAGACTTGAGGGCCTCGGACATAAGGATACCAGGTTAATGCGCTAGATTAATGGGACAAAAAGGACTGACAAAATCCGGGACCAGGAGGAAGGGACGCTGGATGAAGATTGGATTGTTTTCCTTTTTTTTTCCTTTTGTCATTAGGACTGTTTTAAAATAATTGATGAATGTTAGAAAAATGTTGAAATGGAACTACTTGGTTCTAGTAAAAATGTTTAAAGAATTAGGTTAATGATATGGTTATGAGAAGTTGGTAAAAATAAGATTTAAGTTTTAAGTTTTAAGGTTTGCTATAAGACAAGATGAAAATAGATTAAGATAATGTAAGATAATGTAAGGACAAAATATTGTGAACTATGGAAAGGATTTGCTGTGATAATTATTAACCAGGATACAAGAAAGGGGAGGAGGAGGAGGTCACAGAAAGAAGGTAATGAAAGTTAAAAATTTGAGAATGATGGTTGTATTTTTTCTTTCTATTTTTCTGTTTTGTCTATTTCTTTTTTTGTTTTTTCTTTTGTATAATTTTAAAAAAAACTTTTAATAAATATTACATAAAAAAAGAACATGTGGTTTAATTGGAGTGTAAATGTGGAACTCCCTCCTCCAAATGTGGATCCTTGGATAGTCCCTGCATACAACTGTTGAACTGGGGAAATGGAAGAGGGAAGGACATAGCCTGAAGGGTGGAACCCTGCACTGGGCATCTTGTTTCGGTTTCTGGTTGTTTTTGTGAATGTAAGAGTCCTGCTGGATCAGACGAAAGGTCCAGCATCTTGCTGCCCACTCTTGCCCAACCAGTGGCCTTCAAGGAGTCCACAAGCAGGGCTTGGAAGCAATAGCTGCCTTCCACTGTTCCTCCTCTTTTGGCCTCAAAATGTGAGCCTGTTACTAGTTTAAGCCAATGCATTTATTTCTTTTTGTATTGATTTGCATTTGTATCCCATGCGTGAACTCTATTTTAGAAGAGTTACAGGAAGAAAACAAACAAAACCTGGAGCTCCCATGCAGCCATAATGTACTAGTAGCCGTCTGTGGATCAATTTGTTATCCAGCTTGAGAACCTATCGTCACTTCTCTTATGGCAGTGAGTTCCACCAGTTCATTGGGGGTTAGGCTACATGACCCTTGAGGGTCCGTCCCAACTCCATGGTTTTATGAGTGGTCACAATATTATTATTATTATTAATAATAATAATAGAATTTATATACCGCCCTATACCTGGGGATCTCAGGGTGGTTCACAGAATAAAATCAAGATATAAAATCACAAAATATATAAAATAAAAACAACAACCCAATAAAAAAACCCAAAAAACCGCATTTTAAAAGGGTGTTGGATGTCAATAAGATCAACCAAAGGCCTGGTTAAAAAGGAACGTTTTTGCCTGGTGCCTAAAGGTGTATAATGAAGGTGCTAGGTGAACTTCCCTGGGGAGAGCATTCCACAGACGGGGAGCCACTGCAGAGAAGGCCTGTTCTCATGTTGCCACCTTCCAGACCTCTCGAGGAGGAGGCACACGAAGAAGGGCCCCAGAAGATGATCTCAGGGTCTGGGTAAGTTCATATGGAAAGAGGCGGTCCTTGAGGTATCACGATCCTGAGCCGCATATTGCATTATGTGTATCAAAGTAGCTTGAGCTAAAGGTTACTGAGTTCCCACAACACGGAGCAGAGATTCAAACTAGTTGGCGTCCCCTGCTCAAAAACCACCACTATCCACTGCATCACCTTGGATTCCCAGCTATGCTGCATGTAATTTCCTTTCCAGAAATCATTCTTTTTAAAACTGTTCGTTCATTAGAAAGGCCTCTTGCCTGACAGAAGTGCTTTGGGCTTTTTTTGTTGTTGCAGCTGCAAAACCTCTGAGTGCTCTCCACATTTTCCATCGATGGGACTTAATGTGCCCGCATTAGTGTCAAGGGGCGGTATTATTGCTACTGAGCCCAAGGGATAGGAAGTGTTATGAAGCCAAATGAATATTTTAAAACCATTTTACGCACAAAAAGACCCCCCACCGATTATAAAAGAGGCCACCTTTAGCTAAGCACCATCAGCCCCTGCAAGGCTTTTGGGCATAGAAGCCAGCCTTCTGAGTAATTATTTGATGCCCTGATTCAGAAACCTTTGTTGGAATCAGAAATATTTTAACCAGAGTAGACCATCTAGTGGCGAGATGGGAGAATGATGGGTACAGCTGCCTGATGTGTGCTTGTTTTCTTCTCAGCATCTTATGGCAGAGTTGCCAGGTTACATACTGAGTCTACAAATTTGAATCCCTTAGTTAAGTCTCTGCATGCCTAGTCAGAGGTATTCAGTGGAACTGACTCCTGGGAAGTGGGCAGAAGATTGCAGCCTCAGTAGCCATAAAATGGTCTGTCCTTTAGAAAAACAAAAAACTGCTTTCTCCAAGGAGTTGTATTGTTTGCATCAATCGGAGAAGGGCAGGGAACGGATGAAGGAAGTTGGTGAAATTGCAGCTGCTGCAGGTCCAGCTTCTCTGGGAGATGTAGATACGCAGTGTCAGTCTCCAGGATGCAACCTAGCAACCTGAGCTAAAAAGGAAGGAAGCAATAGGTGCGCAAAGTATATTGTGAAACCCAACGCACTTGGAGTTAAAAATACACTCTCAGGCAGAGAATATTTCATTCACAGAAAGCTTCCATCAGAAAATGTGGCTGCAGAACCCCTGCAATGAATTTCGAATTAATTTTGATTCTGTGGTTCTAGATGCTCTGCGTTGCTAAGGGTTTAATAAAATAAATACAAGGGTATCCTATGAAGGATGGCACTGCAACTTGACTAAGAATCAGAGTTGGAAGGGAACCCGAGAGTCATCTAGTCCAACCCGCAGCAATGCAGGACTCCTGCCCACAGAAGTCACTGGATGGGCTTGAACCACCAGTCTTCCAGTTAACAGCCAGACACATGGGCCCATTGTGCTGCAAAATTGAAGTGGATTAGTTCTCTCAGAGGGAGGCAAGTTGTGGCTTACCCAGCCTTCACTTACAAAATGGTCACAGTGAATCGGTGATGTCACTGGAGCTTATATGCTTTGGATGGGAAAAGGGGAGAAAGCCGTTGGTGATCTTCCTCTAATTACAAATACAGCGAGGCAGAATTGTGTTGGGAGACAAAACAGCGAGCCAGTGGCTCCGTGTTTGAGGCACATGTGTGCTCACCAAAAACAGGTAGAATTCGCCTGCAGCAGCCTTCTGCCAATAAGTGGAAACAATCTCTGTTCAAAGGGCAGGCGAGAGAGGCTTTCAGTCACCATGGTTATGTACTCCCGCTCTCTGGGGAGAAAGCCAGCGGGAGCATTAATCAGCATTGATCGTGACCAGACTCACAGAGCCCACACGCTCCTTGAGCCGGCAGATCGCAGGTGCTTTTGATCATGGTCCAGAGAAGAGCAGGAAAGGAGCTGGGAATACAGGCCCCTTCAACCCACAGGCAGGCGCTGGCATTTGTCTAACCCCAAAAGAGCAGCGGGGGAACCTGTGGCTCTCCAGCTGTTGTGGGACTACAACTTCTGCCATCCCTATTAGCCATGCTGGCTGGGGCTGATGGGAGCCAGGAGTCCAGCAACTTATCCATTGCTGTGCCCTAACATATTCATAGTGCATGGATTCTAATTCCAGTAGTTGTTGTTGTTGGAATCCGTCTGTCTCGGGAGACAATGGATTAGTGCACCTTTGGGGTTGAAGTCAAAACACTGGAGAGTTACAGCGCCTGCTGTGGCTTTAGAGACCAATATGGGAGAGACATGTTTTGTTGCAGCTGGGGCAGATGAAAGGTGTCAAGTTGTGCTGCTGCAGATGCACCATGGAAATTCTTCTCACCATGCTCCTCCCAGTGGTCATTCCTCCTCTGGTCACTGCTATAGATGCACAACATGACTGTCTGTCTCCAAACACTGCGATCATCTTCCACGGATTCTCACATGGCAAGTTTAAAATTGCCAGGCTTCGTGTCACATTTGCAGACATCTTTGAGTGGCAGAGTTTGTCTGGTTCCTGAAGCCTGTTCCCTGTAGAGCACATCCTTGGGGATCCCACCGTCTTTCATTCTGTGGACAACGACCAAGCCAGCTGAGACAGAAGTGCAAACATGCTGGGCATCTGAGATTCCTGAACTGCAAGAACTAGATGACTCTCAGAGTGCTTTTGCAGCTCTACAATTTTATGATTCTATGATTATTTTTAAAGTAAAGCAAAGCAAGCCACCATCATGCTCAAGCTCATCTGGTCTGCATATGGTCAGGGCTTGGGGAAACACATGCGGGCCACTTTGGGATCCATGACACAAGAAAGGTAAATAGATAAGAAAATGCATGCACACATAATGCAATCTACCACAATTAACTTTGACCCTGAGAAGAAAATCTAAGCCTACAGTCTCATGCACACTTACTTCTGAGCAAAAAAGGCATAGGCTCCAGCTGTAAAGATATGCTTGCAACCTGAGCCTATGTTTTTTTGTTTTACTCAGAAGTAAATGCCACTGAGTTCAATGGGTTTTAGATCTCGTAAGGATTGCAGTCAAAATATGTGCTAGATATAAATGATTGGTAACAGCTGTGTTTATCCTACGGGGGGGGGCATTAGAATGGTGTGTTTTCAAAGATTACATTTTTTGTTAGGCCTTATCAGAACTCTGTTCAGATAAGTATGCTAAACTGTTTTGTTTTGCACAGGTAATTCCTGACTCTGATCCTCCTTGGACCTGCTGGGGATGTAAGTGGACAAGCCTTCCTCTTCGTATATCCCCTTTCAATTAAAAAGAAGGGAGGCCACGAAACAAGGTCAGGTCAGGCTCCCTAAATTTGTTTCCCCTGCATAAGGACACGGACCGCTATATACCCGCTGCGAAATCCTCCTTTCAGATTTGTGCTGCATTGGGATAAGTTGCAAAGAGGAACAGGCTGAGCTGCTACTGTGCAGACATAGACAAGGAGGTAAACTCTGCAATTCACACCATTAGGCAGAGGTGTCTGTGGCTGATGTCGCTGGCAAGATAACCAGCTTCACTCTACAGCCCACTGGAGTTGGCAGCAAATCCCACTGGCTTTAATAGCTCCGAATGTAACACCTCTGGCACAAGCCGCCTACTAAAATCAGTCCCTGATGACAGCTTCCTTTCCTTGCTCCAACATTAGTCGGGGATTGCCTCTCTCTGACGATCACGTTGCCTTTGATGAATTAGCTCTCTGCTGCTGGGCTTCTGCGACATTTGGAGAGGAACCAGGAAATATATTCCAAAGCAGCATGTGGGAGCCTCTTTGCCCATGCTGTGACGTGGTTTCGTTTCTTTTTCCTAAAAGTTAAAGTTCTATTAAATATGGAACAGTACCTATGCCTTCGGTCCCGCATGCAAATCAGTTCTTCCGGGACGTTATATAAAAGAGATAATTAATGAGGATATTTTCTCTCCTGCCTACCTATGACTGCAGCACACAGACCCTGGTGTGTGTGAGAGAGAAAGGAACTCATGGTAACCAGTCACAGGTTCCGGAGGGTTGGCAATTCATGGCGCCTCTTCAAGAACGACGTGGTAACGCAAAGGCAAGCTTTTTCCCTGGAGGCCTCGGTGTTGTGGAAGGCCCTCCCTGCTGAAATGGAGAGGCCCATCCACATTCCCATTCCCTGTTTAGTTTATTTTTTGAAACGGAGGATGGATACTGAACAATTTAAACCAAAGCCTTTCATCTCAACTCTTCCTGTTCCCCCTCACAAAAAATAACAAAAAGTAAAAAGTACTGCTTCCTCTCTGTAGTTAAGGAATCCCACATACTCACCCTGTGCTGTGGGAGTACTTATTGAGCATATATAAGCTGCTGCAGTGACGTATTTTGCCAGCCTGGCTTTATGTCTCGCATATCAAAGGGGTGCATGCTTGAGAATCAGTCTTTTGCCTGCGTTCTGACTAGGCCTAGCATACAGTTTCCCCTGAGCAGGCCCTTCCAGGAAAGGGTTTCATATTGGCTGTTTGCCTGTCCTCCTATCTCCTCCTTTTTAAAATGTTAAACCAGGCAGAGATAAAGCTGTCTAGCTTGGTTTCACGACACCCTTCATAACCCAGCTCTGATGGGCTTTTCAGAATCGGAGAGGTGATTTGGCTCCCATCTTTCTATCCCTCCCTCTCTCCTTTTGCCCCACTGCTAGATTGAGTCGTAGCTTCTTCTCTGAAATTATTGCAGACTTTGGGCTCTTTTGTCATGGAAGTGTTTGGGCTTCAGATATGTTGCTTTATGAGGAATCTGTGACTCTCTAGACTCAGGTTGCTAGATGACAAATCCACCACACCTGCACGTTATCCATGCTGGCATCTCCCAGTGGTGCAGCTGGATTATTTTAGATCCTGGACTTAAACGGACATATGGGGACCTGCCTTAGACAGCCATGTTGTGAAGCACACAAGTAACATTTCTTTATTTCCCACCCACACCCATTCCATTATTTACAATGAAAACTATCCCCACGTTTCTGATACATTAGAGCAAATATTCCCCACAAACAAATGGCCAACCCTGATTATTATTATTTTTTAAAAAGGAAGATATACTCTTGGCATACGCAGTTTCCCCTTTAAAAAACTCACTTAAATGGCTGCACCATCTTGATTACAGGGGAAAAAGTAGTCCTGGCTTCTGCTGACCTGATGTTAAACACATTTACTTGATAACAAGCTTCATTTTGTTGTAGAGAAGGGTAACATGTTTTTGCAATTTAAATTTTAAAAAAAACAAACTCATGAAATTTCATCAACATTTTACTGCAGGTTTTTCCCAATATACACATTTTTAGGTGCAGTTTTGACTAATTTACACATTTTGCAAACAATTTCTTCTAACTGAATGCATTTTTGTGTATGTTAATTTCACTAAGGCATGTATTTTGTGCACACTTCCCCCCTAATATATATGCAATTTTGTGCACATTGTTTGGTTGGACAACTGCACCACAAAATTTGAGGAAATGTAAGTTTCAAAGAATAATTGTGTTTCAGTTAGCAGATTGATTTGAGAAGTGCAAATTAAGTAGTTTCTCCTTAAAATGCAAACAAAAACCAGATTTATCCTCCATCCCTGAGGACATATCCATTGCTCTATAAGATTTCCCCCTAATATTCTTCAGTTTTGGTCACTCTCTGTTTTTGCAAAAGGAGTTACAACTTTCCTCATCTCATCTACCTGTCCAAGACCAGCTTAATTTTAGCTCATCATGTGGAGAGAGTGGATTCTCAAACCCATGTTTTTTCCATTAATCATGCTGAGAAATCTCTCTCAAAAGATTAATCTTTGGATGAAGTTGGACTTTAATTTAATCTGCTTGATGGCTTTGGGTGAGTGGAGAGGAGGGCAGGCATGGCGAACAAGGCAATATTCAGGAAGCTCTGCCAGCTCTTGAATGCTTTCAAAACTGCATTATAAAAATGAAAACTCTCTTAGGGCCATTTTCCTGTGGTTGTTGTCTATTCCTTTTATACGTCGTGGAAATTTAACTGGGCCAGGCTGGCTCATACTTCAAAATAAAATGCTGGTGAAATTCCAGTTACATAATTTCTCTTGTATCCCAGCTGTTAAAGGGGACTCTTCTCTAGTTTCCAGTTTCAATTTTCTACCCATCACTTGGGTTGTCTTTTCAATATTATTTCCAGGAACTTTCCCCTCTCTCTGCAGAAAACTGGTTGCTACCCAACCAGAGTTGCACTGAAAGCTCTTCCCTATAGAAATTCAGTTTTGTCCCGAGAGACAACTCTTAGAGACTATCACCACCAACAGAGCTGGTGAAATTCAGAAGAGGTGGGCCGATCCAAGAACACACATGGTAAAGAGCTTCCTGTGTCAATAAGGGGCGGCGGGAGAAAGACTCAAACCCGCAGTGTCGTACATGCTTGAAAGGTATGAGTCAATCCACAGAGCATGTTTCAGACGCAGCAATGTCTATGTTCTTGAAGCCTCTACAATATACCACAAGGATCACAGACAAAGCAACGATTGAGAGCCCAGTGTTCACAAGCTGAATGGGAAGAAACCAGGGGAGAGGGGTCATTTTCTATCTCAAGGGCTGCATTCTCTAATGAGTAAAACTCTGAGGGCCACATGCCAGTGATGGGGGAGACCAGAAGCAAAAGCAAACAGAAGCACAGATGTGGTTCTTGCCTTTGTACAGTAGGTTATATTTGAGCCATGCAAAAGTCAGAGGTTTCTTCCCAATTACACTGGCAACCAATGAAAACCATTTGTTTTGTTTTGTTTTGTTTTGTTTTGTTTTGTTTTGTTTTGTTTTGTTTTGTTTTACCTGGTCCTGCTTCTTCTCTGTATCTAAGATGATGATGGTGATGATGATGATTCAAAATTATTACAAATCAAACCAAATTACTTTAATTTAATACAATTTCTTAAAATCAGGTTTCCTGCTTCCGTTGCAATCATATGTCCAAGATAGTTCCCCATAGCTGCTTCCTTTCTTATTTAGTCTCCAGTTGACATCCTTCACTTGCCATTGAGCCATTCTTCCAGCTGTCTGCTTTTTCACCTAACAAACACCTACCACAGTTTCATCTTACATGTATATACAGTGGTACCTCGGGTTAAGAACTTAATTCATTCCGGAGGTTCGTTCTTAACCTGAAACTGTTCTTAACCTGAAGCACCACTTTAGCTAATGGGGCCTCCTGCTGTCGCCATGCCAGCGCAACATCCTGAAGCAAAGTTCTTAACCCGAGGTACTATTTCTGGGTTAGCGGAGTCGGTAACCTGAAGCATCTATAACCCGAGGTACCACTGTAATCCATTTCATGTGTGTAGTTCTTCATCTAGTGTTAAGCAGGGGTCAGCAAACTTTTTTAGGCGGGGGGCCGGTCCACTGTCCCTCAGACTTCGTGGGGGCAGGACTATATTTAGGGGGGGGGAATGAATGAATTCCTATAACCCAGAGATGCATTTTAAATAAAAGCACACATTCTACTCATGTAAAAACACCAGGCAGGCCCCACAAATAACCCAGAGATGCATTTTAAATAAAAGGACACATTCTACTCATGTAACACACTGATTCCCGGACCGTTCGCGGGCCAGATTTAGAAGGTGATTGGGCCGGATCTGGCCCCCAGGCCTTACTTTGCCTACCCATAGTTAAAGGCATAGGCGAAGGGCTGGTAAGAAGCAATCCCAGCACCCAATGTGGGATGGTACAATGTTTGAAAATAAGGACTTCAACCACAAAGACAGCTGTGCTTCTTTAAAGCCTAACCAGACATGTAATTTTATTATGTACATGGATTTTATCATCATTTCTATCATTTTGTTGCGCCTGCTGTTTAAAAGTCTGCTTTTATTGCTATTTTTAATGATATTTTTGGTACCATTTAATGTATACCACTTAGAGATTTTATAAATGAAATGCTATAGAAGTCTTGTTATAATGATGATGATGATGATGCAGCAGCGCCTAGATCTCAGCATTCCACAAGTAGCTTCATATGAAAGTAGAAGTAGAAAGAATTCCTCTTTCTATCTTTGTGGGGCGGGGGGGAGGTTTATGTATGCAGCATCTCCACTCTCTGGGGGAAACAACAACTTCAAAACTGCAGCTGCCCTAAAGAATAAATGCTGGGAAACAGCATGAAAGCCAAGATACAGACTGTAATTAATTGGTCTGCTTTTTAGATGCAAATAAATAACCATGAGTATGAGTCAAGGGGAAATAAACTGCTTGACAGCAGCACTGGACTCCCACAAGCTCAGGCGGGGGAGAAAAATCTTGCTTTTATTTGTGGTAGTATCTAGGGTTGTCTGTAACAGCTGAGTGGCAGGGAGAAATGCCAGGGGGCAGATCACTTCATCAAGGCATCCTCATACTGGGAAAAGCTGTGCCCTGGTTTTTGGGATTTTTTTTGGCCATCATGCAGCTTTTATAGGCATAGATAATCTAAATACTAAAAAGTTTCAAAAGCCTCCTTCCTTGCCTTTTTATTAGGAGGCATATTGCTGCAAATGAAAGAGAGGAGCCTCCATTTCAGCATGATGGGATTCAAACTCCTAAATCAGTGGAAAGGGGAATATCCAGCCGTAATTAATTTTGCCAGCTCTCCCCATGTGGCCCACAAGGCCATTTTGGCCAAGCCATGCCCACAGCTTACAGATGACATCACATATCATATCGGTGGGGTAAAGACATCGCTGGGACCAATCACCAGCCCCTCCAAAACCCTATGCCATGCACAACACTTTGCAAGCAGCAACCTTTTTGTGTCTGGCCTTGGGCTTCTCCACTTAAACCTCGTTTCCACTTGTTCCCAAGCTGTACCTACTCAAAAACACATTTTCCCACTCCTCTCGCCGCCCTGCCTGTTTTCTGTCTCTCTTTACTTTCTGCCATAAGTAGTGCTGGGAGAGCTCCATTGGTAGAGATGAACCCACAACTTCATCTCAGGGTCATGAGTATGAGCCCCACATTGGGCAAAAGATTCCTGCATTGCAGGGGGTTGGACTAGATGACCCTCATGGCACCTCCCAACTTTACAGTTCTATGATCTATGCAGGACTGGGAAGAAGGTAGATCTGTACCTAACGGTAGAGACGTGGACAATTTGCAGAAGATGTAGCAGATATTTCTGACTCTCAATAGTTTGACAACAGCAGCAATAAAATGATTCCTAAATTTCACTGCTGAGAGGAAGGACTTTGGAATAAATCCAGGAGTAGGTTGTGTGTGTGTGTGTGTGTGTGTGTGTGTGTGTGTGTGTGTGTGTAGAAGAACTCCATTCAGTTCTGGTACTCAAACCTGGGCTCAACATTCTTTAATTCTAAGTGCATGTCTTTGGCTCCAAGCTTTTGTCTGAGGATCTTGAGGTTCTGCTGGATCCTGCAAAAAGCAGGTATTGCAAGCCTCAAGTCTATCCACACCTGATCTCTGGGATAATGAGATTGTAAGTTCCTTGAGGGCAGGGTCCCATCTTGTTTTTGCCCATGCGATTCTGTAAAGTGGAGAGTGTGCCCTGAGAGTGCAGCGCTGTATAACTCAAAGGAGAAGAAGGAAGGCAGGGAAAATCAAATTCATAGTCAATGTGGGACAGAAGGGAGATTGGGATTTCCCACTAGTGCAGGGGTCTGCAACCCGCGGCTCCGGAGCCGCATGTGGCTCTTTTACACCTTTGCCGCGGCTCCGGGGCGGATACTAGCGAGGGGAGGAGGCACATTGTGCGCCCCGACACTCCCCACTGTGGCGGGCGCTGTACTGGCTGTGACATCGCATGGAGGCGGTGCGTGCGTTAGTCACGCACCGTCCCGACGTCACCTTCCCGCCCGCCCGCCCGCTACATTGTAAGGGGCATGTACGCTGGTCACTGCATTGAAAGGGGGCATGTACGCTGGTCACTGTTTTGAAGGGGAGTGAAGAACACACACACAAAAAAGGTAACTTGTTAATTTAACGTTTATTTCTATGAGGAGTAATTCTGAGGGGTCAAACAAAGAAATAATAAAAAAGTGACAAAAAAGTTATTTTTATAATGACGAGTTTTGCGGCTCCCAGTTGTTTTTTTCTTCGGAAACGGGTCCAAGTGGCTCTTTTTGTCTTAAAGGTTGCAGACCCCTGCACTAGTGGTATATCATGGATGGAGATGTGGCAAGGGAAATGGAGCTGTCTCACTAGTGGCATGTCATTGACAAAATAAAATGAATGAATGAATGAATGAATGGCAGTCAGCTACCCAAATGGGATTTATCAATATTTTAAACACAAACACTCTCCATGCATCACTAAGACTCCACCACAGAAGTCTGTTGTTATTTATCGCGTGTGGGCACGTTTGTGTTTAAAGCTTTGCTAATGCTAAGAAGGTTTCTTCCCCCACCGTCCACCATTGGCGAATGTGCAGCTGCGCTTGCAAGGACTCAGGGTAGCACGTATCGTATAGAAGTGCTTTTAAATGTGTGTGCCTTTACCTAAAAGTTGCAGGTGGAGGGCGAGCTCTGAAACAAAGAGGTTGCTCTCCCCCACCCCTTTCCTTTCTTTCCGGCCGTGACTCTAAATATCTTTAACGAAAAAGCGGAAATTCAACAGGTGCAGCGCAAGAGATGCCGCACGGAAAAACAGTGGAGGTGGCGGAGAGGGGGTCTGTCACCTGTGTGGAGATGCTAGATTAATGATTTTCACTCGGAGCAGCCCTGGAGATTTTAAGAGCAATTCCTTTCCATTGCAAAGAGCGTGCTGCTGGTGGTGCTTGTTTACTTCTCTGAAAAACAGCCAGCCCCCGACAACTCCTCGGCCAAAAAAGAGACAAAAACAAGCCCCCACCCGCCCAACAAACTGGGGCGCGCTCGTTCTCTTTCGATGGAAAGGGAAAGCCGCCTCCTCCCCCGCGCTGGGTGCCTTTCAGCCATTGTCCTCCACGTTCCACGGTGACGCTTGCCTGGGGATGCTCCGCGCAGCTGGAACGTGAGAGTGGCCGGGCGGGGAAAGAAGCGGGCTGCTGTTTCTGGAGAAGGGTTATTAGGCTGAGCAAGCTCCACCGGGGCGACGCTTTGCTGCCTCCGCCGCCATCGAGGGCGGACTCAGTTGGGGAGCTCCAAGGCAGCAGCAGCCAGCAGCACTAGGGGAGAGGCAGGCCGCCTTGTTCCCTGGGCGCGATGGCGCCGCCCTGCCTGGGCTACCCCGCAGGGGCGCAGGGGAGCGCGTTTCCCGGGAGTGCCTCTTCTGGTGACGCCCGGCAGGCAGCGAGAGAGGCTGGCCGCCCAGGCTTCTGGAAGAGCCAGCGATCGAGGTAAAGAGAACACCGAGAGGGTGGAAGGGGGGGTGGTCCTCACTTTGGGGAGGAGGAGGTGTGTGTGTGATGTCGGTGGATGACAAAATCTGCGTCTCTTGACAGTCCTGGGGAGCTTTGCTCCTCTATGTGTTTGTGTGTTTGCGTGTTGCTGGGCTTCCTGCTCGGATGCTGCCTCGCCCCTGTGGGCTACTGAGCTGCCGGGAGGCCTGGCTTGCTCGTTGGCTTCCTGGGGGCTGGGAGAGAGGGATCCCCTCTGGGGGATATTCTTCCCTCCTGGCTGGTGGAGAGGGAGTGCTTTCTGGAAGGCATCCGCGCCTGTTTGGTTCCCCCAAATCTGAGTCCCACCGTGACGCTTCTATCTTGACTGATCGTGCCGAGACTTGCCTTCGCCAGCGTAGTGGGGTCATCATCCAAGTGTGCGGGAATATATGTGTGCTTAGGCGGAGCAGCGCCTTGGCACCTCGGCCCTGCGCAACAGTTGCTTGGAAGAAAAGCCTCCATTCCAATGAAACTTGAGAGGTTTAAAGAGTGGGGGCGTTCCTTGCAGATGCTGTGAACCTGCTTGCAACAGGACAACGTAGTGAGGTAGGTTGCTGTTACGCCTTTTCCTTCAGCTGGAGCAACAGCGAGAGAGAGAGAGAGAGAGAGAGATTGCGGGGAGGGATCATAGCTCAGGACTAGAGTACATGAATTGCATGCACAATGTCCCTCGTTCAATCCTAGATGTCTCCAGTTATCAGGATCAGATAGCAAGTGATGGAGAAGATGGAGAAGCCTTAGATTCTGGACAAATATACAAACTAGTATTAGGCAACTTCCTAGGTTTCTCGAGAGTGCTGTCCAACATGCTATTGGCTATTGTACTAAACTAGGGCTGTGCTCCTACTCTTGTTTATGGTGTGCACTCACTGTGTTTGCAGTACTGAGTTTTCAATCTGTTTTCAGGCAGCATTCTCCAAAATGCATATATCTCTTGTACTTTGTTTCAAGATGCTACTGTATGATGCTTGTTGTTCTTAAAACTCCTTAAGCCACCAGTTCCTTATTCTCTCTAGCCAAGATGTGAGCACTGTTACATAGGGGAAAGACATCCACACCCACTTCCACACTTCCTGGGTGTGTACACAAACAGAAATGAATTTAAGCCCTGCTGATGTGAGCAGATGAAGGGTGGGAAGTGCGAAGCACACCAAAACAGCAGCGACTTGACTGCACCCTAGGAGTTCTGGTCTTACAGATCCAAGTCCGAAATCTTCTGGCTCTGTTGGGCTTGCTTAATGGCAGACATGGATCTTCCCAATGGGCAGCTGCTAGAGCATGGGGAGGAAGTTGGCCGGGGGGGGCGGATATCTGGGGCAGAGCAGCACTGGGAATTGCCTTTTTATGATCAGCACATGGGTTCCAAACTAACTCCAAGCTCCAGGAGATACTTGAGCAGGTTGGACTCCTCCTACCCCTTGGAAGGTTGTGTGGTCAACAGATGAAATGCTTTCAGAATGTGGATGTTGCGATGGCAAACATCACCTGCTGAATTTCCTTCTGTCTTGTGGCTGTTAAAGGCACAGGGGCCCTGTCACAGAAACAGCTGGAACACCTGCACCCTGCTCTGTTCCATTTTAGCATTCTTGCTTTCTAAAACCCTGTTTCTTCTTAGCACCTGGCAAAAGTGCTTCAGATTCTGTCAATGATAGTGTTTTCAAAAAGCCTTGGCTTTTGTCCTCCGTGCTGTTTGAGGAAACAACACAGAGGAGGAGACAAAAATGAACTTGGTGAGGGGCTTTGGCAGATTTAAACTTGAACTATGTGGTGTTTGGTTATTCAGTAATCCCTAGCCTTGTTAATAGTGAAATTTTTATTTTACTTTTATTTATTAGATTTATATAGTACCCTTCATTTGAAGATCACAGTACACCAATAATACATGCTTTAGTACAATTTTTTTAGAGATGTTAACTCTGCCACTAAAACAACAGCACAAGTAATAAATGAATTAATAGAAAAACATTCTGATAACTTTACCTTCAGAATTTTCTCACTGGAAAGGAACCATAAGATGATTCACCCTGAAGGCTTGAAAATCTGCAACTTCTTTGCTGGATTTTTGGCTGGTAGAATCAGGACTGAAGGGAAAACCCCAGATGCCTAAACTTCCTGAAGCAGAAATATTTTCCCCAACCTGAGCAACAGTTTGATTCTGTCATCTTGGCAAACAGCGTAGCCAATATCTCCTGTGCAAAAAGTGTTTTGATCAGTCTATTTTTGTTGTTGTTGTTGTTTTAAAAATGAGGCGTTGGTGTTATTCACATATTGATAAAAGTGCTGTGGGTGCCAGCACAGCACAAAATGGCTGTCATGGGGAGCAAAAAAAAGAGAGAGAGAGAGAGAGGTGCTGCTCCTCTGTATTAGTGAGAACTGTCATAAAAAACCTGGTTCTGATACTCATGAGACAACCCAATCCTGTGTGTACTTATTCAAAAGTAAGCCCCACTGAATTCAGCAGTGTATACCCACAAATTATGCTTAACACCATGGCTTATGGCAGGTCTGCAGGATGCTGAGAATATTGGCTGGACTGAATGGAATGTTTCCATGAACGTCTCGTCTAGACCTTGAGGAAACTGATAGCCCAGGTGTGGGGAACCCGTAGCCCTTCAGATACTTTAGACTCCAACTCCCATCAGCTCTGGCCAGTGTGGCCAATAGTCAATGATGATGGGAGTTGTAGTCCAGCATCATCTGGAGAGACCCAGTTCCCTGACCCCTGTGATAATGGATTGGTCTGCAATCCTAACCCTGTTGTCTGGGAGCAACCTCACTGAATTCAACAGGACTTACTTCTGAATGGACATGGTTAGGATTGCACTGTTATTCCAGTAGTCCCAGAGTTCCTTGTAAATAGTTAAAATGAATGTCAACAAGATGAGGTGCGACTGCTTGCAATTCATTATTAGTAATTTTTTAGTGATTTTACATCCCATGCTGCTGAGAATCCTGGGGCATATTCCTAACTTAAGTACTTACAGCACAGGAAATTTGTGATCCTTGGTATACATGCATGGATGTACTGCAGAGGGAAGGTGAAATAATAGTTACAATTCCACAGTCTTCCTGTCTGGCCATTCAGGTCGTAACTCTGCGGTACAGCAGGCTTGTGCTGGTGTTGCCTTTCTTTAACAGGGTTGGTGGGTCAAACCTACAAGGGGGCTGTCCTGCCTGCCTGTTGGCAGCTGTGATTACGCCAGGAGGCAACATGTTGGGCTTGTCTGTATTCATTTGCATCGGTCCTTCTGAGTAATGCAGCTGGATTGCTGAGCCTGTTGCTTCTTGAGAGCCAGTGTGGGCGTGTGCAGAAAACAGGAGAAATGGAAGCGACAAACCCCTGGGATTCGCAGCCAACAACATCCCCCTCCACAGCAGAAAATGAAAATAGCTGTGTGCTGAAGCTAGCTTAATGGGGAAGGGCGATCCTGAAGGTTTTGCGCCAGCTGCAGGGCGTTCTGTTGCTTGGGGACTGAAGAGCATTAATGAGGAGGGCCGATTGATCTCCACTCGCATAGGCAATTATAACCTTATTTCGCCTTACAGCTGCAGGCGGATCAGATATTTCACAGCTAATAGAAGGGCTGCCTGTAGAAAGTGTGGCTTGGCTCTGCTGTTTCCTTGAAATGTGGAGGGTTTGGGAGGGGACATTGTTAAATTCAGCACTCTTGTTATGTCTAAGTTTCTGCCTTCCCTCTTCTCTCTCTCTCTCCAGACCTGCTCCCCAAGGGGCTATGTAAACACACAGAACTCCTCCTTGGTTTCCAGCCGAGTGAGCAATATGCCCGAACAAAGTAATGATTACCGAGTGGTCGTGTTTGGAGCTGCAGGCGTTGGCAAGAGTTCTCTGGTTCTCCGCTTTGTGAGGGGAACCTTCCGGGAGACGTACATTCCCACCGTCGAGGACACCTACCGCCAGGTGATCAGCTGCGACAAGAGCATCTGCACCCTTCAGATCACAGATACTACCGGGAGCCACCAGTTCCCTGCCATGCAGAGACTGTCCATCTCCAAAGGCCATGCCTTCATGTTGGTCTACTCCGTGACCAGCCGGCAGTCCATCGAAGAGCTTCAGCCCATCTACGAGCAGATCTGCCAGATCAAAGGAGACATCCAGAAGGTCCCGATCATGTTGGTGGGGAACAAGAGCGACGACTCGCAGAGGGAAGTGCAGGCCAGCGAAGGGGAGGTCCTGGCCACCAAGTGGAAGTGCTCCTTCATGGAGACGTCGGCCAAAATGAACTACAACGTGCAGGAGCTTTTCCAGGAGCTCTTGAATTTGGAGAAGAGGAGAAGCGTCAGCCTCCAGGTGGACGGTAAGAAATCCAAGCAGCAGCGCAAGAAGGATAAACTGAAAGGCAAATGCTCAGTCATGTGAGATGCCTGGGTTCTGCGCCGCCTTTGCGGTTGAAAGAGGACTTCTTCTTGCATTGAAAACTGTCTCGCTTGTCCTGGGGTGTGCCTGGAGTAGCAATTTCCCGAGGAGCTGACCCAGGATGTTTTTGCTTTATAGTCTAAATTTCGTTTAGGCTGTTTGAATATTCCCTTGATGGAAGTTGGGGTTTGCATGCTTGTTCTGCACTAGCAGGCTTTTCCAAAACATCCACCGTCGCTCTCCATGCCCTCCTGTCCCTGCAGCAACCAGTATTAGCCATTTATGTCACAGGACAAGCCACTAGGGTCACGTGCGTTGAGGAAAAGCAACAGAGGCTACTCTTGTCCTGCATTTTGCCACTGCTTCTGAAACCATCTCCAAGTTATCACAGCCCCTCCCCTCCTGCCCTTATGCAAATGCTCAAGGAACCAAGCAATTCTCACTAGGGCTCCGGTCAGTAAGCCAGAAACAAACAAAAATAGTACTGTGTCTGATGTTTTGTATATACTTCAAAGGGACCTCTTCAGATGGATGCATCACCAGGGTAAAATCAAATGCTGATTGCGGTAAATGATGACTTTTGATCATTTACCGTAGGTCTTTGAATCTGCACGCTTGTAGGGAAGGAGGAGCTGCATTCCTCACTAAAGAAGTGCTTGTTGTTTCCTATTACATGTTAAAACTTCATTTGTGGTGTTTGTATATTGGCGAGGATTTTATGTGAACGATTAAAGTGATTTGAGTACCTAGTGTGCATCTGTTGACTTCTTAACTATAAGCAGATCCAAGGTTGTCTTCCCCTAAAAGATAGAATCTGTGGTCAAAAATACTCAGTGTGCTTTTCAAATTGAGGATGGCCAAGAGGTGAACTTTGGTGTACCTTGGGCAGGGATGGGGAAAGTGTGTCCCTCTAGGCATGGATTCCAACCCTCATCAGCCTCGGCCTCCATGACTTACCAAGCAGTATCTGGAAGGCTACAGATCCACCATACCTGGTCTTGAGTCATGCTGCACATTAAACATTCTCCATTTTGCTACAACTGGCTGCAAACGTATTCCACTGTCATCGTCTTCTTTTCTTCTTCTTCTTTGGCGATCATTCATAGCCAAGTAAGATTAATGGAGCAATGGCTAAGTTGTAGAATGAAGATGTGGCTCAGAGAAGCTTCCACACAAGACGTTTAAGGTGGGATGGCTGTTCCTCCTTTGCTCACATTTTACAGGGCGCCTATTTTGTGCTGTCCATTTGTAATCCTCCTGTGTTTCCCCAAGGGCTACTTCTACCTCTTTTCTCACCTCAGAAGCTCTGGTGTTTGTACAAAGGTGGTGGATGGTTGGTTGGTCATGGGAGACTAACACCCAGAGCAGGGCATCTCCTAAGGAGTCTAATAGGCAAGAGGGTTCGTTGGTGTTCTGTCCAGCCATCTGATGAGATGAAGTGGACAGTTTATTTCTGGGATAGTTGAGGCTCCTTATTGTTACTAACGTTCTGCCATACAGTTATAATAAATCCATCAGAACTGGTAAATGCATAATAACTGATTGGAAAACCACAATCGGAATGGAAAACCACAATAAAACTTTTTATACGTCACAGTTGACGTTTCGGCTTCTAGTTATCATTTTAAATATTTCATTCATTGCAGTAGACCTGCTGCAGTTAGACCTTCAAATATATCTGAATGGCAAAGATTCCATATTAAAAGGACATTTAGTTTGAACATATGTGAATAGGGCAGTGCGGGGGGGGGGGGGGGTCATCCATGCAAGCCCGCAGCCAGCAATGATGTCCCCACCAGAGAGGATGCATTTAACATGAAGGTCTGAAGGAGAATCTGAAGGGAAGTGTCTCTGCAGTTAGGAACCTGTGCAAAGGCTGGCAGAGGCGGACTTAGGGCAATACAACTGGCTCTGCTGTGCTGGGCGCTGAGCCTAGGGGGCGCTGCAGGGCTATGACATAGTGAATTGAGCAGAACAGAAGACATGAGGCAGCAAGCACTGAATTTGGGGCTTGGATGGGGAGTCGTTGATGTTTGAAAGACCAACATGCACCCCTGAAGGCTGGGAGTAGAGGGGATGGTCTGGCTCAATGCCTGACTGCAGCAATAAAATAAGTCAAATCTAGGGAGAGTACTCAATAGCTAGAACACCTTAATTCTCTATGACCAGCAACTTAAAGGCTTCTCCTAATCCCCTTCTGAGGTTGATGATCTGCCATCTGGTTAAATAAATAAAATAGATGCCTATAATTTTGAGGTACCAAAAATAAAGGCCCAATGCTGTGAAGCAAGTCCATTCCATTTTGGGGTACAATGTACCGTCATTTCATTTCTTACGAAATGTGTGGAGGAAGTGTAACCACTGCTGACTGTGACAGCTGGAATCTTTTTGCAGCCAAGAAAGTAAAAAAAACAAACCACACACACACACCAAAATTTCAGCAAATACCAATACTAGGCAGTAATACATTATGGTAGAGGGAGATGTAAATTTTTTTAAAAAAAAATTTTGCATGCAGAAAACATAATATATTGGCAGAATATAGTAAGCAGAAATTAGAACTCTGATGTGCAGTAAAATACTTTTGAAGTCTTATGACTTCAGCCGCTGAAAGGCCTGATTCTGCAGTAATATAAATGCTAAATAACAAATATGTCAGCATTCAAAAGCACTGCTCCCCACAGCCAAACTGGCTTTAAAGCAGTTTAATTTTCTTGGCTTTTTAAATGAAAAGTGCAGTGCATTTTTTTAAAAATGGTGCAGATGAAGGAATTTTGGCAGGTGTGACTTGTAAAGGAGAGCTGAAAAATCTTCCATTTCCCCCTCCACAACTGGTAAATGTACAGGAGCCCTAACCCTTTGCACCAGCTCAACATACAGTATTTTTGACAAGCTTTGCCTCAAATATTTCATCTCTCAAAGGCCCTGTACCAGGCATAGGCAAACTCGGGCCTCCAGATGTTTTGGGGCTACAATTCCTATCATCCCTGACCACTGGTCCTGTTAGCTAGGGATCATGGGAGTTGTAGGCCAAAAACATCTGGAGGGCTGAGTTTGCCTATGCCTGCCCTGTACAGACAAAACAATGTCAGGGTGATTAAATCATGGTTTATTGGCCTGAGGACCAGCCATGTGCTCCCTCTTCTCCACTAATGTGTCTGGTTTCAGCTTCTTGTTTCTTAAAGCTACAGTTTCTGGGTTACATATGGGAAACTGTGGTTTAATTTTGGCTTAGGCCAAGAATCCAGCCTGGCAGGGGCAATCTTGCAACACTCATACTAAGGAACGCTACCTTGTTCCCTTCCTCTGCAATGCATTACTTTAAGGCTCCCCTCTCTCCTTGCTGTATGTTGTGCTTATTTAATCTGCAATAAAGTTGGCAGCCTGCACCTGCATAAATATGCTCATGTTGCCCTGTGCCAGGCTGTAGGCACACTGTAAAGCACAAGCAATCTTACAGCAGTATTTTGAACTGATCCAAAATTTTGGACCCCTCATACAGTGTTTCACAGCAGCCTGGTGTCATGGACTGCTTGGATGTAGAGGAACCAGCTGGGAAACCACCAAGAGCTCAGGAAGTGGTGGTGGGACAATGATGAGTGGTCAGAGGGAGAAGACTGGGAGGAGGAGGAGGTGTCAGAAGCTGAAGAGGTAACAGGGCTTCGTGAGCTGGGAGAGTCAGTGGCAGAGAGCAGTCCAGAACCAGAGACAGAAGAGGAGCTTGGAGGAGGTCAGAGAAGATGGAGACCAAGAGGTAGAGTCAAGCTGGTGAAAGAGTCGCGGGTGTCCACCCCCTCCTCCTCCCCCACATCTCCAAGAACCAGAACCGGCATGAAAAGGACAGAGGAGAGATTGGTAACACGCAGACACAGTCTCCGATTGCTTGGGGGAAACCCATGCAGAGGGGGGGACTTAGGCAGCTGTGGGGAGGTGGGAACCATCCATCTCACCAACTGCTTCATGGGGGCAAGACTTCCTGGAGATGAGTTGCTGTGCTCATTAGTCCTGCCAGTCCTGTGCAGATTGCGTTCTTGCTAATAAAGAGTTAATTCCAACTTGCACAGTGTGATTTACTGCTGGCTCGTTCCTGACGCCCACATTTCCTTGCTACCGCATTTTTTGCCCTATAGGACGCACTTTTTCCCTCCAAAAATGAAGGGGAAATCTGTGTGCGTCCTATGCGGCGAATACAGGCTTTCGCTGAAGCTTGGAGAGCGAGAGGGGTCGGTGCGCACTGACCCCTCTCGCTCTCCAGGCTTCAGGGAGCTATCAGCAAGCCTGGGGAGCCCGCGGGAGTTCCTGCAGGGTTCCCCGCGCTGCGGATAGCAGCCTGCCGCCCGGCGCGTGAGGCGCCCTGAAGCAGAGCACCCCTCGCGCTGGGCAGACATCCGCAGCGTGGGGAGCCCTGCAGTCCCCCCCAAAAAACTAGGTGCGTCCTATGGGACGGAACGTCCTATGGGACGAAAAATACGGTAATTCTTTTGCACACACTTAGCAGAGAGAAAGCCTCAGCCCTCTCTCGGTGGGGTTAAGAAAGACTCCTCTCGGATACCTAGAGAGCAACTGACAGTCAGTGTATATCAGGGGTGGTGGGAAACTTCAGGCCAGGGGTCAAATGCTTCCTTTTGGGCAGTTTCTATGGGCCACAGCCATTGCCAGTCATGCTCCATGCCCTGCTTAAGAACTTTGCTGAGTTGAGAAGTGCCCTTGAATGGTGCTGCTGCTGCTTCCTGCGGGATGGAAAGAGGGGGGAAACACCTTAAGAGTGACTGGAATGTAACCTACAGTACAAAAGGAAGAGAGTCTGTGGCTGGCCATCAGGCAACTGCTTTTTTCACCTGCCTTGCCCCACCCTCCAACCCTGGGAGCCTTTCCCAGTCCATGACTTTAAGAACAGCAGAAGTAGCTGGGAAGAGAGCAGAGGAGTTCAGGGATTATTATTTTTAATAAAAAAGTTATTTTATAAGTTGTGTGTCTTTGTTTCTCACTTTGATCCTTTTACATGGTTGTGTGTGCATTGAGGTATTTTATGCATTGTGACTTGCTGTTATTTTTATTGGTTATAGTTTAGCAGTTATTTTGTTAAGGGTGAATTTCTGTATAATTATTGTTTGCTGATATTTACCAGTAATTTTATTGTGCACTGTTACATTCTAATGGGTTCTTGAATGTTACTTTGTTCGGTGTACGGTAAGTGGTTTATCTTGAAGTTATGTTTTTTATTATGACTTGTTTTGTATTGGACCAGATTGTTGTCAGGTGTGTGGTTGTTTCTTCAGCTCGTAGACCACCTTACGTATAGTAACGTAGAAAGGCGGTATACAAATTAAAAGTGAAATGAAATGAAAGTGAAGAGTAAACATCTTTGGCCCCATCCACCACTAATATTCAGTCCCTGGCAAGTTGCTCATGAGGGGCTGCAGTCCTTGGGTTGAAAAATGTTCCTTATCCTAGACAATACAGACCTAGAATGACCGTTGGCCAGACCCAGTCAATAGCAGCCTCCTATTGAAATCTCTTTTTGATCTATGCCCCTTTCTGCTAACTAGATGCAGCCCAATTAAATGTTTATTTAACATGTTGCAGGCAGCTACATACCTTGTTTTTCCTAAAATAATTGGAGGCATGGGGGATTCTTGCTTAACCAGTTCTTTACAGGGTCCTTTTACAAGGAAGGCAGTATGCAGAGCGGAGAGGCTAATCTCTTCCTTCCCCTGCTGGGATTGGAATGGAGATTTTAAGGAAAAGTCAATTGGCATTGATGGGGATTTGCCCCACAAAGCCTCCTGGCTGCATGGGGAGCCTTCTCCATTACGGAGCTGCCTGCTGCATATTAAGCGAAAGTCTAGTTTGGCTCTCAGCAGTGAGAGAAAATCAATCTGTCCCTTATCCAAAGGAAGCCTTTGTTAATATTTCATATTTTGCAGGACTGAGCCCTGGAAAGGACATTTGTTGCTAGTGACTCCTAGTGAGCCCTGGTATGAATTAAACTTTCTGGATAAGCCCTAGAAGTCATCTGATGGGCCAGGTGTGAGGGAATCTTTCGCAATAACTCTTGGGGCTGTTATAAGAAAAAACTGCTCCTTTTCCCTTATGGGGTATCCAAGAGCCCGTATAGAGTTCTTAAGTGGGTTCCCTATCAGTAGCAGAAAATAACAGAGGCCAACCAGAGAATATTGAGAAGCAAAGCAGCTAGTAAGCCTGATCTTTATTATACTGTTGTAACAGGGTTCTCACTCACCACACACAGGAGGAAGGAGAGAGCCCAGCACAATTGTGTGCAAGTCCTTATAAAGACTTTTGAAGTTGCTCACCCTGAAGCTCAAGACCAACCCCCAAAACATCATACATACATCAGAGAAGGAAGCGGTCTACAGTAGAAATCCTGTCTGCCAGGCTACCTGATAACGGTCACTGATTGCTTTACCTGGGCAGCCTGGCCATTTTTTGTGTGATGGTTAATAGTTTAGTTCCTGAATCCAGGTCACGGGCTCACCCTATTCATACACAAATACACCCTTAAGACAGGATTTGTAAGCAAAAGACAGTGGGGAGGCTTTCCCATTTCCTTTCTCCTTGCCGAGAAATATTTAAGGACAATTTGGGAGAGTCAAAATGACTTCAGGATTGCTCTCCTGTACTATTTCAGACACATGGTTTATATACTTATGTATGTGTTTGCCTTGTACATTTATGAACATTTAATTTATATTTGAGACCTTAGAATTCTTATAACAGGGCTGTAGCGAAATGAATGTTTATTTTTCCGTAGGACAGACAGGTACACTTTCTCCTTCTTCCACAGCAAAAACTGCTCAGTTTTTACAGAGCTACAATATCCAGTGTTCCCTGGGAAAAGAGTTCCCTTAACAAACTACACTTCCCATGACTCTTTGGGGGAAGCCATGTCATTTTAAAGTGGTATGAAACTGCCTTAAATGTATAGTGCAGACGGGGCCCTATAATTGATTTCAGTGGGACACTCAAATGTACATGCTTCATTCTTCTGTAGGAACCAATGGGAATTAAAAGCACTTTGCTGTGGCTGGAGTACATTTAATTTGCTTGCCCACTTAATGTGTTTCTTTGATCACTCTGGCTAATATACCTCCAGATCTCATTGCCTTCACACAGATTGCAAAAAAACCCCAACAAAAACAAAAATTACATCTGTTGTTTCACAACTTTTAATGTCACATCTAGTTTCTCCCTGAGCTTCTCTGGTTAAATTATAGAGACATTGTTTGATGGACTGTGGGCTAGGATGCAACCAGCACGCTTGGTTTTCCTGGCTGTGACTATGTGTGGGAGTCCTAAGTGGAAAAAAGGAGGAAGGGCCTGCTGTAGAGTGAGGTCTGCAGCATGTAAGTAGATTCGAAAAGAGAGTAATCTGTGAGGATGCTTCATTTCTGAGTAGTAGCAGATAACGAATAATAGAACAAACCCTTGGCCTAAACTCTCTCTGTGTGTTAAATTTGTGTGTGATGGTGTTTTGTGTTAAGGAGTGTGTGGTATTATGTTTTGGGTGTGTAATTTGATGGTGTGACACCATCCACTGCTGGAATGTGGCTTCCCAGCTTCACCTTAGGGTTAAAAAGGTTCCCCACCTCTGGCCTATTACAATCATGTGATTTTGTGAACACAGAGGCGGGAGCCCCAAAGAACATAGGGTCCCTACAGATTCCTTTTTATGAGGCATTCATGGTTGGTTTTTCTCTCGGCGGTTTCGGGACAGTCACACTTGATCCCATTTTGCATACCGCTTGGACCTGCTTCATTTCCAAGCAGTGTCACTTCCTGCTGAAATCTGATAAATGTTTCGGTTTTGTTTCCCCCCTGTTTTTGTTGCGCTATAGCCCCTCCAGACAGCAAGAATGTGGCAACGTGGGAGAAGCATCATGGAGCAAAGTAAAGCAGAGAAACTCCACCACTTATGCACTATTATTGTGTCAGGAACACATTATAGAATATGTTCCTGCAGATAAAACACCTGTCTGCAGGGACCCATAGTCTATTCTCAGATCACACTCGAGCTACTTCAATCCCACTTCAATGTTATACTGACTTTCCAGCTGAGCTCACAATCTCACGAAGCCGAAGTGTTTGAAAGGTTGTGTTTGTTGCAGTCACACTTTGCATTTTTAGGTGTAAACCTACTCTGCAGGATCACACCAAAGGCCCACCCAATTCAGCCTTCTGCTTTTATCCAGTGTCCAGACTCCTGCCAGATGCCTCTGGAAATGCCTGAAGCAGAGCATGAAAACAAACACCCTCTCATACCGCCTCTGACGTGTAATGTGTGAAGTGACTCTGATTCACTGCTGTATCACAAGGAGGGGAGACAACGGGGTAACATTGGCAATGAAATTGCCTCAAATATGACACAGTATTTGACAACGGATTTGAAAGTTTATCATAAGAGCCACAAAAAAAGAAGTCTGAATCAATGCTTAACATTGTGTTTTATGACCATTTCTACTAAAATGTGAGTACAGCTTTGAAAACTCATTTATTTGGTACTCTATAGTTTCCAGCTCATGTTTACTGACTAACGCTCTCCCTCCTGCTCCACACACACACACACACACACACACACACACACTCATTAGAACTTTTGAGGGAAAGGAAATGTCAGTGGGTGCTTCCAGATGGGGCTTAATTCTGTAAACTACTTGGTGAGATACTGCAAATGGTTTGTTCACAACAGGCTGCTTTTTTACCTTTTTGGATTTGGCCCAGAAAGAGTAAATCTGAGTTAAATGGGGGAGGGGTATGGTCTGGCATTTTGATGCTGAGATCATGTGGTTACAGCCAAAAAAACAGAACACTTTGCCTGCATGAGGAATCTGGAATCACCCCCTGTAATATGTTCTGCCTACATGCTTTTGAAAAGTGTCAGGAAAACTTCAGTTTAATAATCCAGAATGCAATTGCCAGATTGTCAAAAGGACTTGGCAGACCCCCTGTCCGCACATTATGAATACAGTGGTACCTCGGGTTAAGTACTTAATTCGTTTCAGAGGTCCGTTCTTAACCTGAAACTGTTCTTAACCTGAAGCACCACTTTAGCTAATGGGGCCTCCTGCTGCCGCCGCACCGCCGGAGCCCGATTTCTGTTCTTATCCTGAAGCAAAGTTCTTAACCTGAAGCACTATTTCTGGGTTAGCGGAGTCTGTAACCTGAAGCACATGTAACCTGAAGCACACGTAACCCGAGGTACCACTGTATTCCAAAAGGAACAAGCACCCCAAATACATACACGTCTCACACAATGTGGTAGACTTACATTTTTCTAGGGGGCTACATGTACAGTACAGCTGAATACAAAATCTATATGAGAATTGGCCTCTAGGCTCTATGAGGAACCTGCAGTTTGGTAGGAAGCAATAAAAGGAATAGGGGATGACATCCCTGCTCACTTTGCTTGCCACCAAAGCCCCTCTCCTCTGAAGCCCCCTCACATTCTCCTTACCCGTTACTGCTTGCCGCAGGCCCCGCCCCTTACTCCTTTCCAAGCAATCCCTTCCCTAGGCCCCTCCCCTCTGCAGCTCAGTCACTCCACTGTGCCCCCCTGCTCAGACCGCCCAGCCACTGCAAGTCCAGCTCTCTCATGCACCCTCTCCAACCCCATTTACATCTCCATGCATCTTCTCGCTTGACCTGCCCCACAGCTGCATGCCCAGTTAGCTCACCTGTCCCACCTGCCTCCTTGCTCTCCCACACTGCCACACCATTCCTCTCGCTCAACTCACTCCCTTGCCACAAGACAACCCCACTCACCCACTTCAACCCCCTGCTGCAAGACCAGCTTGCTCACCCATCGCCCTGTCACTTGCCTGTCTCAGATGCCCCTCTCACCCTGGAGCATGCACAGACCATCATCAGCCTGACAACAGACTAGTACAAATATAGTATAGAGAGAAAGGAACGGCTCGGGCAGAGAGAGAAAAAAGCCTTGGTTCAACTGCTTCTAATGCCAAAATCCATTTCCAGAGATAAAACCCACATTCTGACCTCCAGGGTAAAACTAAAAGAGACCCCTTTCTGAACTACTGGAGGACCTGTGCTGCTGTCCATAGACAATATTGAACTACAGTGGTACCTCGGGTTAAGAACTTAATTCGTTCTGGAAGTCTGTTCTTAACCTGAAACTGTTCTTAACCTGAAGCACCACTTTAGCTAATGGGGCCTCCTGCTGCTGCCGCGCCGCCACTGCATGATTTCTGTTCCCATCCTGAAGCAAAGTTCTTAACCCGAGGTACTATTTCTGGGTTAGCGGAGTCTGTAACCTGAAGCATATGTAACCTGAAGCGTATGTAACCCGATGTACCACTGTAGATGGAGTAAATGTCTGACGTGGTATAAGGCAGCTTCCCATGGTCCAGAGATCTGCATAGATCCTTATCTACCTTCTGCCCACCCTTAATTTATGGGATGGGAGGCACAATGCTGGAGTGAAGGGTTCTAGGGGAATCAAATACAGGGCAAATTGCTAATCTTATAGACCTCATTTGCAACACATGGCTATGGAATGTGCAGCTACTTAATTAGTAATATTTAATCACTCCTCTCTCTCTCTCTCTAGGGGTCCTTTAGCTCTTTGCTTAATCTTATGACTTAAGAAGCATCCAGACTCAGGAACATTATAAAATATATAGACTCCTATAAAGTAATTACTCATATAAATGCAAATTGGGGAGCATATTTAAAATGCAGCTAACTTGTTTTTAAAAGTAGGGTTTTAAAACTGTATAACCAAGTTGGAGAAATTTCCCACCAGGACCTATTTATTGTTTTTAAGCAATTGCACCCAGCAGTAAATCAATATTTCTGACAGCACGATTTAATGATGAGGCACTGTCTGAGTCATATTTCAGCATCGTGCGCATGCTTTGCTATTATTCACAGGGCTGGCTCCCTTTGATACACTGCAGTTCATAAACATGAATCAGACAGGTTTTCTCCAGAGGACTGGCTCCTTTCTGACGCCTGCCATGCTTCCTCCTTGCGTAAGTTCTTTCTAACAGTAGTGTGATCCCAGCCCTAGAGGCTTGTCATGAATACAGATTCTTCAGCCTCAGAGAGAAAGCAAAGGAAACATTGTGAAAACTGAAGTTTGAGGACTGCAAATCATAACTGTGCTTCATCCCCAAACTCTCAAGAAATGTGGGTTAACGGCTCAAAGGTTGGCCCTAGGAAAATCAGAAGATGATAGGCCCATGGCTTCTTTCTCTGTCTCTCTCTCTCTCTTTTTAAAAAATGTAGTCCTACTGCATTTAAGAAATGATGCAGCAATTTCCCACTACCTGTACCAATTGGTAATTTGATTCACATTGTCTGATGCTATTATATGCTTACAGCACAATTCTATACGTTTCTGCTCAGAGGTCAATCCCATTGTGTTCAATGGAGATTACTCACAGCCCCTGTACATTTTATATGAGTTTGGATGCTTTTGAAGTCATAAGCCTGTCTCTCCTGTCCATTCCCAGATTCTGCTTCTCTCACTGATGCAGCAGAATGAACAAAATTTGAAAGCAAGCTTCAATTAGGCAAAAACAGGATGTTTGTTGCTTTCATTTCTTCCCCATAGTAGAACCACGCAGACTCCCTGATGACATTTATCTCCAATTTTCCACCATTGTCTTGTTACTAATCTTCATACATTTTCTGTGCTAAGAGCCACTGATGACAACAGCAAGTGAAATGCTATCAAGAAACTGGACAAGGTTATACCGCCTCCTTGTCTATTTTCAGATTGCACCTTCAGGCATAACCTTGAATACTTGGCTTGGGACTGTGTAGCTGTCATCTAGTCGTCATCTTCACATAGGAGTGTGTTGTGAATTTGCAGGTGAGGTTCTGAGTACGAGGAGTTGGCAGGGAAGAGAAGTGAGTGGGTTTTCAGAACAGGAGGTGGGAAATTTAAGAAACATGCATGGATATTGTTCCTAAAACTTTCCTAGCTCTAAGAAAGAAAGCAGTGCAGATGAGAAGCAGTCAGGATTCGGTGCCTCAAGAACATGGAAAAATTCTCGTCTTTCTCATTCCTGTGCAAAACAGGAATAGAGAATTTGTGGTCCTTCTGAGGCTGTTGGACTCAAATTCCAGTCAGCCCCAGTCAGCATGCTCAATAGTCCGGGATGATGGGAGATGTAGTCTAGCAATATCCACCTGGAGTGGTCACAGGTTCTCCTGCTGTATAGGGAATCTATTTACAGCTACTTCCAGAGGATTTTATTGGGTGCCTGCCAGGGGTACTTATTCAGTGCATCTGATGCCATTATATATACCTGCAAGCTATATTTGGATGAGAGGAACCTTGCTATAATACAAGGAAATAAACTAGAGGACCATCATGTCACCTTCAGCTGTACATTTTTATGATCAAGCACTAGGGAGGTGAGAGAGACAACTGGAATAATCAGATCTAGCCATTAAACTTCAGTCATAGGATGAGTCAAACTCTGGGAACAGAGAGTGACAAAGGAAGCTCTATTTTTGGCATTGGAACCTCTGGGAAAGGATTAATATCCACCTGTGAGCTTTTTTCGTAGAAAAACTGCGGGACATTGCTTGTGAAACTGGCACGCATGTGTCACACCCCCTCCCCTCCATGTCTCTGTCTCAGCTGGTGTGTCAATGGTACAACATGACCCATGTCCATCTTTACATAGATTAGTGGCAAAATAAAAACATAATCCTCCCTCATAATGCAAGGAGGGATTTAGGGGGAGGTGGGCGAGCTTTGAACACCTTCGGGTATGCAAAGGGAACCTCTTGTAGCAAAGCTCTGTTCCCTGAAGTAATCGTCTTCTTCTACCCGTGTTTTAAATGTGGCTGCAAGTTGGATATTGTGCCCCTGGCAGTGGATCCCTGTTACTGCTACATTACCACTAAAGTGTATATTTTGCATTTCCCACCCCTGTGCCTGGGGGAAAGGCCCTCAGATTTGATACTCATTTTACTAGCCCGACTCCTATAATGAGGTGCCAAGCTCTTCCTGAGTTCTTAAAATCTGAGATCCTACAGCAAATTGCACAACCTGATTTGAATTCATCATCTTTGGGAGATAAATATTGTTTCTCCTCATATTCACGAGACAGTAGCACGTGAAACTCAAAAACATGTACATCTCAGCTTCTTTATTAACTAGATGTACCATCCCTAGGAAGTAGCTTTTATATTTGTATGACTGAAAGTGCACTTGGCAGAAAATTGCTATTGAAAACTAAGGTGAAGGGCCATCCATAGAATTAGTCTGAACCAATTCACAGCTGAGGCCAGTTCTTCCGTTTTCAAGGTTTATTATGCCAACATGTCCTTTGGCTGAACTCAACCCCCTGTTACATATGAAATAATAAGGGTTCTGCGAAGGTGAGTAATTGCAGCACAAAATGGAGGAGGGCCGAGATGCACTTCTGGGGAGCACCAAATCCCGAGGGAGAGTGACTCACACTCAAAACTGATTTTCGGCTCTGTCTCCATCATGTGCCAACAAGAGAAGATTAGAGGGGGGCCAGGCAGAATCCTGTAGCAGCCTAAAGGTTCTGCAGCAGCTCAAGAAGAGATATAATTAAAGACACGTTTGATCTATTCATTTACTTACTTAGGGCTAGTTTACATGTTATCATAGCCATGTGGTGGAGGCTGCTTGAAGCAGCGTGTGCTTATTGCTCCGAGCGATTGGTGTAATGTGCAGCCTGCTGTGTGGAGACTCTCGGCGGCTGGCAGTGCCATGGAAACTCTCCGCGCAATCAGGCAGGTCACTTTGCACGTCACAGGAGCCTTGCAGAACACCACCTGCCCATGGAGACTGCAGCCGGAGGGCAAGAGATACAGGCTGGAGTTTGTTAAGTTGTGGGTGAACATATCAGACGGCACAGCGATTCTTCAAACAGCTCTTGTTTATTCACAGGCCAGAACAGAACTGAACTGATGGGTTCAGCCAGCCTGCTTATATAGAGCTCCACTACAACGCAACTGTAACCATTTTCTGTAACTATCCAATCACTGAATGTCACTTTCAATCCCCTATTTGCATATGTGGACCTGAGTGAAAACTATCTACAGTATCCCCAGGCTGGCCCAGGGTGAGAACTTCAGTACATAACAGAGTTCATGAAAATGTGCATTATCATGAATCTGACACAGAGTCTTGCATTTCATAGCTATTTGGCGCCAATGTTTATTCTGCCCCCTACACACATACCCATGCACACACACCCTCTATACTGTACACAGTTTTGGATTGCCTGGAGGCAACACCTTGCAAAAGAGTTTCAGCAGCCTGCCAATGTGTTTCCCTTGGAACTAATTTTTAGACAGAACTGGTGGCCTGTGGCTGCATCTCATGCAGTCCACAGAATCCCTGATGGCCCTGTCCCTTCCGTCCCAAGCGATTCCAGATAGAGGTGAGCCCTGAAGAACCTGGAAAGGTATCCCAGATAGATCTGAGCTCTCTGAATGCACGCATCCGGCATTACATAAGAGGATGGTCTAACATCCACTTCATTTTGTTCCCTTGTTGCAGAGAAGGTTAAGTGGTTTAGAACTGCCTGCATTAAAGCGCAATGTCTGTTTTAACACAGCAAACCATGAGAAACATTTCACAGGCTTCCTGCAAGAGGTATCTGGCTGCCTTAGAAGGGGAGGTAAAAGCCTGTCACTCATTGGTGGCACAGACACTGTCCAATAGGTCATGAACACACAGCAACCGAGTTACCAGTGCAAGTGCTATCTGCAGGGAGAATCACATACAGTTTAGGCACTGAGAAACTCTGAACAGCCCAGCAACAGAACCGTTGCTTAGGGTGGAGAGTATCTCTGGCCACTGTGTTTCTGCTGGCCTCCAAAAGCCCAAAGCAATTGGTAAAAGAGTTTGCAGTCTTTTAAGCTAAGCAAAACATTCCATTGTAGGCTGCATAAGGAAATTCAACTCCCTGCCTGGATGGCTGCCGGGGGCACTAATAGTCACTAATAGTAGTTTCTGGCTATTTCATTGTAAATTCATTGGCTCCATTTGTAAGAATGACTTGGGTGTGGTTACATGCAGTCCCTGACTGGTTGTCACTGATGGTGTTCCAAGGTCCCTGTGGGGTGTGTCTGTGATCATTGCAGGTTTTTGTACTTTCCAGCTGTTTTTCTTCTCCTTTCCTGGGCTGAACATGACATGGCAGTCTTTCTGCCAGCAGAAATCTGGTCTCAGAGGAACGTGGATATACCGTAGGATTGCTCTTCCCAAGGAAGGCATCTTCTGAGAGGGAACTCTAGACTTGGATTGACTTGTTGATACAATAATGCCAATAATCTATGCGATATTTCCCATAGCATCCACTATCTGAAGATAGACTACCCAATCTATTCAGAGGTTATCTTTTAGCCTCAGTAGATTAGCCATCAGTAACACCAAATATATATGCCTTTTTCATTGTTGGATCTAAGAGGTTTGCAAGCACGAAACTGTAAAAATTATTTTTTAAAAAATACGTTTTAAAAATTCCATTCAACTTTTCAAATGTTTTTCAAGTTTATTTATTTGAAAACTAATAACAGACAAAAGGAAAGGGAAAAAGAGCATCATATAAACAGGAGATCACAATGGCCGGTGAAGTAAGGCTACAAAAAATAGTTCCAGGATTTAATGCAGCCTTTGCATGAGATGTTTAATTGCACATGCACACAGACAAAAATTTCCAATCTATTTATTTTAACATCACAGATAAACTTATTTGTATTCAAGACATGTACAGTGTTTAGATCCCATTGCATCAAGCAGGATTTCGTTGTCTAGGCTTGTGGGTTCGGGCTGACATCCAAGTGCTGCATGTGATTCTCTGTGTGCACACAGAGGCTTTTCAGTCTCTTCCTTTAAGCAACGGTTTCTATTTCCCAAATGCCACACCCAAGATAGCAGATTCTCTAGGGAAGTATTCTATGGGGCACTGAGGGGCTGCCACTGGAAGGAGGAAAAATGGCACTCCCAAACCCACCAACGGGATCTGTCTGGATCCTATGTATAGTCATGGTGTTGGGGAAATATCCAGTGGCTATCTGTAACAGTGGATATCCATTTAAAGAGTTTAGGGAATGTATTTTATCTCTAAAACAAATAATCCACACTAATGTTTAAGAAGAACATGTATTCCACTTCCATTTCACAGTCAGTATCCAATTACTGTATCTTTGTAAAAAAAGCTGCCATGAAACTTTATTGGGGATGACAAAAGTAAAATGCAGAATTTGTAGTGCTTTCATCTTTGCTATAAGAATAAAAACAACTGTCTATGTACTTTTGCTGAAGAACGTTCTCTAGATTACCATTCTGTTTGAGTGACATCTAGCAGATGTTTCAAAAGTATTTCTGGAGTTCTGATAATCTTCTACTACTTCTATTATTAGGAAACATGTAAAACAAAATTCTAAGTCTTACAGCATGGCCAATTGTGAATTCCAGTTTTTTCCCTATTTTTTCTTTAAAGTGTTTAGTCCTCATGATTGCTGAGAACAGATGGAATATATGAAGGCAATGCTTGGCTAAAAACTCACTAACTTAAAGAAGCATTTGGAATGGACAGTGGTAAGGAAATGGGAGACCATGTTCCCCCCACGTTTCTCATTCCTTCAGGCTGCAAGCCTATATCCACGTACCTGGAAGCAAGACCTATGGTACAAAATGGGAATTACTTCTGACACATATAAGCAACCCTATACTTGTAGAGCATTGCACCTTTAGCTCCTAAATATTGTCCCTGATATCTGCTGTCCTTGCACATGCATTTATTGCCTTCTATGACTCATACTTTAAAAAAAAATCCATTCTGCAAAAACATTTCCCCCGTCAGAATAATTTATGCAAATAATAGACTTATCTGCAATCTTCGTAATTTTGGGTAGTCTATTTTGAGTGCAACATTCGGATTCACTTGCAGGGTGGCACAGGAGTGGTTGACTTGTTATATACGGCATGCGTAGTTCAGGATCATTTTATATCAGTGGTACCCAGGGCAAAGATCTACACTGGGAATGGGGGGGGTGATAAAGATTGACTTTGAGGTCTGCTACCCCTGTGGATCCTGCGGCCAGATGTGTTCACCTCACCAGGCCTCATGTGTGGGCTGACCCTGATGTCACCCAACCCCCAACTCTGGATGACCTTTTCCAGCTGTTTCCTGTAGATGCTAAATAGCATGGGAGAAGCATGAAACCATGAGAGACCCTGAAGGTCAATGGACCAAACCACAGAGTCCAGCGCCACCTTCCAAGAAAGCCCTACATGGTTAGGGCTCATCTGCCCATACATTAATAAAATGTTAGTGCCTACATTATTGCCTTTTTCAGGATAGTCCACTAGTGGGCCTAATGGTAACTTTTCAAACAAGATAGTGCCATCTCCTGGCCAAATGTGATTATTCACACTTAGGAATAAATGTAAGAGCGAGCCTTTGGGTTGCATTCAACTTATACTCACGGTACACCTATTGAAATTAACAACCGCAGCTAACTTAGGTCCATTCATTTCAGTGGGACTACTCTGAGTAAAAGTTAGTTGACTGCAGCCCTTTGAGAATATTTAAATTATAGCAGTTTAAACAAATCAAAAACGTTTATTTTTTAAAATATAAATTTATTAAAGATTTTATTGGTTTACAAAAGTATGGGCATTGCCTGAGGGATCTAAAATTTAATGCTTTTATTTAAATGCCTTTATGTGTAAATTAACTTCTTAAAGCAACACCTGGCAAATAGATATCATGGATGCAACAGAACAATGGGAGAATTTTGGGTTGAGATGGATCTCCAGTAGTACCATCTATAATTAACTGAGAATATTTGCACCAATTTGAACAGTCCCTTGCAGAAGTTTAAATTAAGCACTTAAAAAAACCACACTAACAAGGCTACCCTTAAATATAGATATATCATGAAGATGAACATTGACATTATTTCTCAGTTAGATTATATTAGATGTGCCTTCCACTAGCATAGCTGTTCTGTACAAATGTTACCATCTTAGGATTCATCATATACTCTTTTGTCTTTGCTGGCCTGTTGCTTGAAATGTCAGATTTGGCCATGGTGACAGATGCCTGAGTGACATCCCAGTTGGACTAACATAATGCACTTTTCTTGGCTGCCTTTGAAAAGTGTTCAGAAGCTTCAGCTGGTTCAGACGGCTGACCGGGGCAGGTTACAGGGAGCACGTTCCTCCAGTTAAAACTACACTGCCTACCACAGGTCTATTTCCTGACACAATTCAAAGCACTGGTTATGACATATAAAGCCCTATATGGCTTGGGGCCAGGTAACCCAAGCAATTTATCTCCCTTTACGAACCTTGCCCAGGTGCTAAAGATCCTTGGGTGAGCACCTTTCTTCCGTCCCATCACCGCCAGAGGCCCAGTTGGTGATGTAACAAGAGGGCTTTTTCTGTGGCTGCTCCCACATGGTGGAACTGCCTCCAAAAGAGGTTAGATTGGCTCCCTTTTTGTCCTCTTTCTACAGCTTCCTATATTGCAATAGGTGCAGACAATCTTTATTGAGCTGCTATCAGGGCAATCAGTACTTTAATGCTGCTTCGAAATGTATTCTCTTGTATTTTAACTATTGTTTTGAACTAGCTTGTTTTTATTACTTTGCATTTTATACCAATGCTTTTAAAACGTTGTAAGTCACCTTGAATTCCAACCTGGGAGAAAGGTGGGATATAAATAGATTAAATAAATAATATCAATTGAGAAAAGCATTTCACCTTTCCTCTTTAGTATGTCAGCATGACTGGATGGAAATAAATGGAGACAAACATGAGACATGTTCTGAGGAACTGTTCCATTATTATCATCTTCAACCATTTTGACTCACATTTAACAGAGAGGTTTTACAGTATCTTGAATCTACATGACCCTGAACTCTTAATATACTACTCAGCTATAGTTCACAACTGGTAAGTGTTCTGAGAAGAACATAGGCTATAAATACCTGCTTGTTTGTTTTTAAGGCAAAATCATTGCAAATCATTTTCAATAATATAATATAATCAGCAGCAGATTATGTTTTCTGCTTTGTTCTTGAAGATGTTCAAATACATAATTAAGACTTCAGCATGATCTAGCCTAATGAATATGTCTCGGTTCAGTTATGTTAAGATTTTGAAGCTTCATGGCAGCTCCTTTCCTCTGTGTTGATTATAATTTTCGACCCTTCACTGTGTTTAGTTCATACTTCCACATGAGGTCATTTTTATTTATTATATACAATTGTGGAATTGGGCTGACAGGGAAATGGGGGAGGCTCTTTTTGGACTAAATGAGACACTATAAATTTAACAAGTACATGTAATAAAAACAAATACAGCAGTTTGTTCAAGGTCATTGAGTTATGGCTGGGCATGGATTTGAACATATGTCAATAGCCAGAACTACAGAACCATGTTAAGCCAGTTGGGCTTTTTTCAAGCATATCACAACAATATTAAAAGAAGCCCAATTTCCTGGTAAGTCTTCCTTCCAACTATTAGCTATGATGGGTAAATGGAACAATCAAATGCAGTAGGGTGTTTGGTGGAATGAATAGATAGGGAAGGTTGTTGCCCTCATGCTTTGCATGTGGGGTTCCTGGGGGCATCTGGTTAGATAGCCTAAAGAGATCTTTGGTCCAACCTATTAGGACTTTTCTGCTGTATGTCTAAGAACTGGATACAGTCAACATGCAGGCCTACCAGGAGCGGGCAGACTTCAGGCGGGTGGGATCTACTGTGTGTGTCTGTGTTTATAGAACCCTTAAGTCCACCAACAGGTGCAAAACGTTATTATTTTATTTTTATAATTGTTAATTTATTAATTGCCTTATACACAATTGTCTCAAGGCAATTTTACGCATGTGAAATCCAGCACATGCTCAGCCCAAGAGTTTCTTTTCAATACCAGAATGGAGCTCACACAGCTCCTTTACACAAATATCGCTCCTAGTTTTACCCCAAATTTGAGAATAAACGCAGGAGAGGCCCGCCTTTTGCCTTGAAAGGAGAAGCCTGTTTGAGAGAAGGTATCATGTGACATCTTCAAATATCTATCACATGGAAGATGGGAGCATGCTTGGTTTCTTCTGCTCCTTGAGGGTAGGACCCAAACCAACTGGCTTCAAGTTACAAGAAAGGAGATTCCAACTTTTTGACAGCAAGAGCTGTTCCACAGTGTGATGGGCTCCCTCAGACTCGAAGGGTTTTAAAGCAGAGGTTGGATGGCAGCCCCTGTTTAGGGGAGTATTTAATGATGTTTTATTGTGTTTTCAACATTTTGTTGGGAGCCGCCCAGAGAGGCTTTGGCAACCCAGGCTGAGGGGCGGCATACAAATGATAAGTGTGTTGTTGTTGTCATCTGCCATGGATGCTTTAGTTGAGATTCCCGCGCTGCAGAGGGTTGGACTAGATGACCCTTCCAAGTCTACAATTCTGAGGGAGGGAAAACGACCAGCAGCCACTTCCCTCCCGCCCGCCCTTGGCGGTGGCCACGGGCGCAATCCTGTTCCTGCCTTAAAACGAAACTCTGCAGAGGTGCTTTAGGGCCGCGGGGTAACTCAGGGCTCCCGCCGCTCCCCAACCCCGCCTGGGACGGAGGCGCCGCGGACCCTGCCCGGGAGAGAGGCTTCCTGCTGCCTCCGAGTAGCCGAGCAAGGGAGGAAGGAAGGAGAGGGCGCTTCTTCCCGCCCCCGGATCCGCTCCCCGCTGGCAGAGGCGCTGCTGGGCGGACGAGAGCAGCGCGCAGTCCTGGCCCAGGAAGGAGCCTCGTCCCTTCCCCGCCCGGGGCCAGGCGGAGCCAGCAGCGGAGGCAGCAGCAGGAGGAGGAGGAGCAGCGGGTGAGAGGTCGGCCAGCTCCGGTCGCCCATAGAGACGGCGGAGTCCCGAGTTGCGAGGGCGGCGGCGGCCGGAGAAGGGGCTGAGGCGGCGAGGCGCACGGTAAGGAGGGCGGGCGCGGCGCGGAGTCGCCGCCGCCGGAGGGAGCGGGAGCGAGGGAGGAGGGCCTCCCCGGGCCACAGGCAGCGCTGCTCTTTCCTGCTTCTTTCTCCGCCCGGGCGCTGTCCCCGCCTCCCGCCATTGCAGCCGCCGGGCCGAGGACTGCCCCCTCCGCGGCCGCCCGCTGCCTTTCCTCGGCTGCCCGAGGCGCGCAGACCCGTCGTCGGGGGGAGCGGGAGAGCCTTCGGCTTGCTGCCGCCCCCCGCCGCCTCTTCCTGGCCGCGGTGCGGGGCGCTGAGCGAGGCGTGGCTGCCGCGCGCGGGCGGGCGGGCGGGCGCCTCCCGGGCTTGCTAGGCCACTGTTTCCACGCCACCAGCGCCGGGTCGTGGAGAGAGCGTGGGTCGGCTCCTTTTTCTCGAAACGAGGTGTGCTAGGGAGTCTGCACCCGGAGGGTGGCTCTTGTCCCGTGTTAGAGAACATGGAAGGTGATTCTGTGTATGTGTGAACGTCGGAAGAGTTTTCGGGCTGAAGGTCCGTCTTGTTTCCAAAGTGGCTTGTTTCCAAAATGGCTAGCCAGATGTTTCTGGGAAGCCCCCAAGCAAGGACCAGAGTGCTAATCTAGTAACTTGCCTATAGATTCTGGTTGATTCTAGGGTGGTGCACAACAACAACACCACCACAATATTGATAAAGAATTGCATCAACATACCTATCATAACAGTAAAACTTGTTTCAGGACCTAAACCTGGAGCTTCCATTTAGCTATTATGACTAGTGTTGAACTGCCTATGGTGCATTTCTAGAATCCCCATTTAAAACCATCTTGAGTTATCGGCTGTTGCCACATCTTGTTGGCTCTGATGGGAAGAAGCAGGACTATTGTGAGGTTGCTACCTGAGGTCCCTTGGGTTGCTGGATGGGTCTGTCTTCCAGAATTGCACAGAGGCCAAAGTAGATACAATGGACAGGTATAGTAGACCAGTCCAGCCTTCTCCAACCTGGTGCCTTCCAGATGTTTTGGACTACAACTCCCATCAGCTGGAATAGAGTACCAGCAAAGCATTGTTGAGTTCTCGCACCGTGTGCGTTATCTGCTTTCATTGCTGAGTTTCAGTTACCAATGAGACCTCACAGTAGGGTCAGAAACAGTATCAGTGCCTCAGACAGCAGGCAAGCACTGCATACAAGGCTGCTATCCTATTATGCTGCAGATCGGCTTTGCTTGATGATGGATATTCGGCACTGATATATATTTATTGGCTAGAAGATAATGTGGCTGGCTGTAATGTTTAATAAAATGGTGGTTACCTACATAACCATACTGCATCGCTGGTGTCCTTGCCAACCACTATGGCTTAATGATGCTAATTATTCCCTTTTGGTTCTGTGGCTTCCTTAGTACAGTGTGGCTGCTCCTGGTTTCCAGTGTGTCCAAAAGACGATGAATGGTGCTGGCCTGCAACACTCCCAGCTCATTTTTGCTGATGGTTGGTGCTGAGCTACATTGTGGAGAAAGGGTCACTAAAGCAGGGGGCCCTCCAAGATGTTGGACTCCAGGTCCCATCAGCCCCAGCCGGCATGGGCAGTGGTCAAAGATGATGGTAGCTGTCACCCAATAACATCTGGAAGGCCAGCGGATCCCCACCGCTGCACCAAAGACAAGTAGTCAGCATTTACCTAGTGGTGTTTGAACTCTGCATTTCCGTAAGAAACACGCCATTCTTCTGTTGGGAGTTTCAGAAGGGTAGAATTTGTAAACGAAAGCAAGAAATTAATGCACAGTTGTGCAGCAGTGGCTCACCATGTGGGGCAGAGCTGCTGGGCTTTCCAGCATGTGGGTCTCTGTTGCTTACCAAGATGGGCGGGGCGGGGGGAGGACAAGGTGGTAAAGAGTTTGGTGTGCCATGCCTGCCTGCCCCCCAGTAAGCAGCAGCATCCAGCCTGCAAGGAAGCTAGTGCAGCAACTCTGCCCCACCCAGTGAGCCACCTCTGCTTCCGTGGAAATAAAATACAAGGAAAACAAAGCAAGCTATGGGGTCTGTGGTGAGGTTTTCCGTATTCTCCTGCTCCTTGAAGCTGCTTGAGTTTAGTTTCTACCAAACTCCCATGCTTTTGTGAAGGAGAACCTGATAAAACTGCTCCCGTAAGTCATCTTGATGCTGTTGCAAGCAAAAGGAAAAGAGGGGTAGTTGTTCTAGCCTGAACTTAGTGTAACTCTTGACTGTGAGCTGCTAGAACAATAATAAGCATATAGCTGGTGTCTGCTGGATATTAAGTGTACCTTTCTCCCAAAGGAAACAGCATGAAAAGGAAGCATCCACAAAATGTTGGCTTGGCTTACTACCCAGCCGTACTCCATAGTTGCCACTGACTCTCTCCATCCCTTTAGCCTTCTGCATCTGCAAGAGAGCTTGGGAAAGGAAGGGGGCATCTCATATCACACTGGGAGTGGGCTTTAATCTTGCATGCACAGTATGCTTCTGTTTGCTCCAAAGTTCAGTGCAATTTAAAAGAAACACCCCTTCCTGACTGTAGTATGTGTGTGTTGTTGCGGGGGAGGTGGGAGTGTCTCTTAACACTCCCCACAAGCACTGCACAGTACGAAGGCCCCCTTCTTCCCTCTCAAGGTGAGAGGCAGGAGAGGGTTTCTCAGGTTACACTGAGTAGGGGCCCTTGACCCAGCAAGCTGCAGCACAGGTGGATTTATGGACGCCTACTGATCGGAAAGCCTAGTCACAAGAAAAATCTCACAGCGAGAACATAAGGGAGTTTATTTAACAAGTTCTGTCATGTTTAATGATAGTCTTGCTTGCTATGGAGGTGAAACATAAAGCTTACTGGATAGTGAAACCTTGCAGAGTGGGATTAAACTTTGCTTCTTCTTTAGCTGTTTCAGACCCAACATTTTTAATGCTGGAATCTTCCATTTTGTACGCATTTGCTTCGTATACTTGTAATCTTCAACTCATTTTTACCTCTTTCCGCTTGAAAACACTCCCCCCCCCCCCCAATTAAAGCTTTCTCTCAGGCTGGGGAAACCCTTTTCAGCCTAAGGGTCACATTTCCTCATGGGCTCACCTGCTAGCTGTGGGCAGGATCAGAGACAAAGAAAAGTGAGCGGTGTGACTTTTACAGTAACCTGTATTTTTAGCTACAATCCCCCCCTAAGGTTTTTGCATAAACACTCCGCATGCATTGTTTTTGTTCGTTATTTTGTTATGTATATTTTATACTGTAAACCTGAGATGATGGGCGATATAGAATTTTAATAAATATTAATAATATTTTTCCGATCCTCCAGTCAAGGAAGAGGCAGAATCACAGTTCAAGGACACATTTCAGTTGGCAAAAGCACTTGAGGAGAGTGCAGAACAGGGCTGTTAAGAAGCAGGGTCCTGGGATAGGGGGCATGGACTGGGAAGAGTTTTGAAAGCCAAGTAGAGAAGCTGCAATGTGGTTCTCCCCACCCAGGCCTGAGCTTCCCAATTGCTACTTAAAGCTGCAGCTTTTATATTTTTATTAACTGTTGTTAAAGTTCCAGAAACGGAAAGATTTATGCAAGTACCAAATGAAGTTTGTCTCGGTTTTGGATAGCAAACTTTGTGCGCTTAAACATGGTGAGATTCCAAATAAATGCCTGTCTCCTCTAGATAATAATGTTAAAATCATAACAAATGATTCACAAAATAGAGAGCAAGTTCTCCAGAACTCTTTATCAGGCTAGTTCTTAAGCAAAGCAGAAGGGGTGTGTGTGTGAAATGAAACAAAACAGTACAAAAACGTAGGGAGATGTTGTAGCCATGAAGTCTGTGTCTCTTCCAAGATGGAGATTGCAGAATAAATTGCTGTCTGCTAGGTGCTGCAAATATCGGGTTACGTCTAGGGTTCTGTGATAAAGAAGCAATGGGCGATCCCCGTTTCTGAAAACATAAATCCTGTCAGTTATCCAGAACTGTATTGTGTCTTAAGCAACACGCGCAAGTTCTTGTTTAGGAACAGAGTTAAATATGTTCCAAATAGAGGAAGATCCATTGCACAGTGGCAGTGCACATGTTTTTTATTTTCCATCAAGGCAGCTGACAAGATAACTCAGTAAAAGAATAGAGCTGAAACTAAAGAAGACCACGGCGGGGGGGGGGGGAATCAGGAGTGGTTATATACAACATTTGTCCCAATAACCCACCCAAAACAGCTGTTTACTTTTCTAAAGTTTAGTTACAGTATATTATCAAGCAGTCATTGTATTTGAAAACAAACTGCAAAATATATAATAACTAAATCTTTGAATAGAGCAGATTAAACAAACCAAAGGAGTGTGGTCTATTGGGAAATTGTACTTAAAGCCGTAAAATAGGCACATATTACAAATTCAATAATAATAAATAACCAAATCAGTTGCCCTACCATGTCAAGGGAAATTCATCACAATACTAAGCTTACATTTGTTCATAAGCAGGCTGAGTCTCAGATGAGTCAGAGCAAAGCCTCTGATGTTAATCTGAGATCCGGGGTAAACTCTTAAGGTAGGTGTCCTAAAGATACGTCAGCTCAATGTAGAAAATCAGCACCCAGAGACATTTTTCTGAATGTTTCACTATTTTACAGATTTATAAACCACTTCAAATCTAGAACCCATGTACAATAAAATAAATGAGATTTGAAAATTATAGAGTCCCTCAAAACAATAACACAGTTTCTACAATTATGCAGTTAATATTTCAATAAATGTCTGGGCTTCAGTTCTGGGAAATTACAGATATCAGAGTTGTTATATGCTGTCCACGATGAGCCCCAGTTTATATCGTGACCACTGTGTTTTGAATCCATTGTACTTCATGAAAATTCTGTAAATGGCAGCTCCACATAAAAGTGTGTTATTGTACCCTAATCTGGATGATACTAAGACACGAATGGCAGTGGCCAGGTCTGTTTTATTCAGAAAAAGCTATGGCTATTGTGCCCGTCTGGGCAGAGCATTCCAGCCCCTACCCCACCCCGCAATTCTGAGCTGTGGGGTGTTTGGATCGAGTAGAGGTGCCCCTCTTTACTCAGCACCCAGGGAGTATGTCAGATTCAGCCAGTGTCAGATTGAACCACAAACTACGTACCTGGTTTTAAAGAGAGAGTGCCATTCCTAGACTCTGGTTTAAAGCAAAGCTGTACTCTGAGCAAATCTGTTGAAATAATGGACTAAAATTAATCGTGACTAATTTAAGTCTGTTTATTTCAGTGGGATTATTCTGAGTGTAACTTGGGGAGCTGCTGCTCACTGGGGTACATAACCCCAGGCTAGGTGGGCTAATGATCAGATTCCGCATAATCGGCGTAAATCTCTGGAAGGCTTTTTTTTTTTTTTTTAAAGGAACTTGTGATTCACAGTAGGAACATGAATAATAATAGTTCCTGTGGGTTGAGTGGGTGGAGAACAGAAGGGGAGAATTTGTTAAATTGGAGATTATTCTGTTGAAAATTACCATTGTTACATGATGACTTTCGTAAAGCAACGGCTGAATTGTTATCAGTGTTCTTGTTTGGATAAAAATAGCTTCTTAGGTTTGTGAAAATATTTACAAAATAGTTTAGTTATGGGTGGCAAACCAGTGTTGCTCATTATCAGCACTGCTCTTTAATACTTCTGCAACCACATTCTTTACAGCATTAGGGACCTATTCTTCGTGTCTGTGAAGTAATTGCCTAGTTGTTTTTGTACACGATTCAAACTTCTTCGCTCATGTCAGCACTGGGAGAAAGCAATTTTTGTCTTATCTAATGTGTCTGATGCGGTAATTAGGGCTATGTTGGCTGTTTCATTACAGTCCAATCCTGTGCATGTTTACTCAGAAGTAAGTCCCCGTGAGGCTTACTTCCGGGAAAGTGTTTAGACTTGCCGTCTGAAAACTTAGTACTCATGCTAAGTTTTGCTGTATTATGATAACTAATTATACACTCAATATATTTCCCAAGCCTATTATTGCTTGCCTGTTCTAGACAAACTCTTGCTTACACATAAACTGGTATGCAGTTCAGTATCTGTGCCATGGGACACAATAGTACTTAATAGTATGAAGAACAGGGCTATTGAACAATTGTCAGTGCTCATCCTACTTTAAGCTTACTACAATTTGTTTCCATGTTAGGAGGCTGGGAGTGGTGGTGAAGTGTCCATGGAAATACACGCCGCACAAAAGCAGCTGTCTTCAGCTTAATATGGGGCTTCTGTGTACTAAAGTTTGTCCTGTGTTCTTGAAAATTGTGGAATCAGACAGTTATTCATTTATGTTGCCCCCATTGCTTGAGAACATCAGTAGCATTTTTGTGTGACTTCCAGACAGCAAAAAATAATTACAGCTCAATAAAATGTATTATAGTGAAGGGAAACATTTGAAGATAGCCCACCACCCAAGAATTTTAATTTTATTTGTCACATGGGTATTCTTCAGTTCCTCCAAAGGTAACATACTTGGGATCGTGCTGTTTATATTTGCCCAACAACCCTGTGAAGTACAGTTGGGGGAGAGGCAATAACTGGATCAGGCTGTCCATTGCATTTTGTGGTTAAACATGGATTTGAATCCTGGTTTTCATCTTAAATCCAGCACTCCTTAAATGCCACATCACAGATCTTCACGCCATGCTGTACTTAGGTTTCGAGATAAAGAGGCGCATCTCCAAGCTGAAAAATCCGTAACTAAGACTAATAAAACTGCCATATATTGTGCTAGCACCCAGAAGGCAATGCTTGTTTTGGGATTTTAACTTTGGGTGCCACCATTACTGAGGAACATGCTCTTCTGCTTTTATGTTCCCATCTTCTAAAGGTCTCATTATGCTTCACCTGTAGAATTTCATTATGTCTCTGGGACATGAAACTATGCAAGAGCCTCTCTCCTCTGGAAAAGCCTTGTAGATGTTGATCTGGACACGATACAGCTGCCTTGATGTGATGCTTACATGAGGATTATGTACCGGGAAGTCTTGTCCCAAGTGTTTAAATTTCAGGTGGGGTTCTGTACAACAGAAATAGAACACGTAATATTTTTTGATTTGTGCCTACTTTAATCAGATTCCTTTTTGGCAGTTTAAGAGTACTACAATTTGTTTGCCACATCTTACTTTCACTTTTAGCCATACAAAAGCAAGTAGTTTCAGTTGCTCTTTTTTCCTCGTTCCTGTTCTTGTTGTGTTAGAGATTTAGGCACTGGTAAAAGTTTATGCTTTCAGTGTAGGTCTGGAAGAAGCAAGTATCGTTTTGATCTTGTGTTAGCAGTCAGAAAATAAACAAGCGGCTGATATGTTGGCTAAACAATGTATTCCAAGGCTCAAAAGACAGGTAGAGTCAGTTAATGTGCTTAACTGTTCTCCCATTTCATGATGCACCCTTGCTAAACCAGAGTTGCAACAAAAAAAGACCGTGCATAATCTTGCATTCCTAATTGGTAGTAATCTGTGAATGTTTTTGTATCCAAACAGATACATATTGTGCCTATAACTTCCTTTTCCTTTGATCCCATTCCACCTCACCTGGAGGAATAATAGGATGTATTGTATGTAGGCAAATAAACTAAATGAGCCACTGACATACTTGGATGTAGAAATATCCAGGCTCAGAGCCATGTGTAGTCATTAAGGTTCCTTTGTGTTCTTGGTCAAGTCACTTAAAGTTCAGATATGCAGAAAAATAGTGGTAAGTTGGGGAAAGACAGGCTTGAATGTATACAACAAAGTTCATGTATCAGGGTGCAGATCAGTCTAAACCCATTATCCCTAATAAGGTAAAAGGTAAAGGACCCCTGGATGGTTAAGTCCAGCCAAAGGCGACTAAGGGGTGCGGTGCTCATTTCGGTTTTCAGGCCGAGGGAGCCGTTGTTTGCCCACAGTCAGCTTTCTGGGTCATGTGGCCAGCATGACTAAACTGCTACTGGCACGCGGAGGACCGTGATGAGTGCCAGAGCACACGGAAACACCATTTACCTTCCCGCCGCAGTGGTACCTATTTATCTTTTACCTTTACCTTTTTACCTTACCTATTTATCTACTTGCACTGGTATGCTTTCGAACTGCTATGTTAGCAGAACCTGCGACAGAGAAATGGGAGCTCACCCTGTTTTGCAGATTCGAACTGCCAACCTTCCAGTCAGCAAGCCCAGGGGGCTCAGTGGTTTAGACCACAGTGCCACCCGCATATCCCTAATACAGTATACTAACTTTGCACATGCAGATCTTTTTGTTATTAATTTAGAAGGACTGCACTGTGGGTTTTGGTTTTTTTAGGGGATGCTTGTTTGAATCAGTTCCAGATCTGTGTTTGAAATTTGTGGGAATACTGGAAAATCAAAAGAAGTGTTTGCATGAATATTGATGATAGCATCTTGAACTGTATTAAATAATTGCTTCACATTCCTACATCCAGTTGATATTATTCAAAAGGTAAATGTGAGGCTTACATTTTTAACAACATGTTCCTAAGGAAATAATATATTCTGCATTTTAAAATCTAAATTGTATGAAACATTGATAATGTTTCTGTAGGAATAAATCAACCATTGGTAATGAGATGCATTAGCTGATCTCTTATTAGTCTATTCTAGTATATCATATAAATGTATTTGTCCTCATTAGTCTACAAAATAACTCGAGTACCATTGTTCATGAGAGAGAGCTGTTTTCCTATCCCATTTCTGCCCCAATTTAAGTTAATTACATACCACTATTCTGCTGCAATATCCTTTTGACCTTAACCATATTCTTTTTAGTAATGGCATGGGAACACAAACACCTTTGGGTTTTTAAAGCTTGTATACTTTTCTTCTACCTCTATTCCTTTAATGTGACTTCATGAGAAGTATTTGTAATGCGTTATAATAGCATCTAAGGTTAACAACAATACATGTTTTCTTGCCCTTTGACATTTTTAAATGGATGCTGTCAGTCTGTCCAGGCCCAAAGGCTCTAGAACTTTAAAACAATTTAATGAGCAATGATAAGCAAAAGTAGTCATGTTGGTCCTTAAGAGTTGGTCCCAGATTGTTGGCCGTAGGCCTGTAAAAGATTTAGCCATCACTGTCTTAAACAAAATGCAGAGGTTACTGGCATATGCACAGAGCAGAAGTAAAGAGAAACTTGGCAGTCTTTAATTTAGCAAAATCAGGGATTACCTTTGGATGGTGTTCTGGGTACTAATTTTAATTTTCATATTAAAATAATTTTAGTATGAACTTTGGATGGTTGTCAGGTGCACCACCCAAAATTAATCCCTTACTTTGGTAAATGAAAGACACTAATGTTTCTCTTTATTTCTGTTGTCTGTGTAGCTCAGGAACTAGTGTGTTCCATTTAAGTTTGAGATATCACAATGTACTTAAAATGAGTAGTTAAAATATAATTTGCCGTAACAGCAGCCCAGTAATCAGCATCATTTGTATGGTGTGCATCCTCGGTGTGTAACCTGATACCTGTAACCTGGTAACAGGAAGGGACCCAGCCTGCAGTCTCCATCGTGAAGTCAACCTGACCGCATGGCTACAACATCAACCTAATTTTTGTACTTAAAAAAATTACCATCATTTCCCTTGCCCCCTGTTTTGTTGTTGTGTCTTGCTTGATTAAGAGTTCTAGAGAACTCTAAAGCTTGCCACTCTTGTGGACACTTTGGCTAGTCTCAATAATTGTAATGATTCTTCAACACCAACGTCCTTGGACTGGTCATGTTGTTTGGATGCCTGATTATCGTCTTCCAAAACAACTACTCTATTCCCAACTTAAGAAAGGAAAACGAAATACTGGAGGACAACAAAAGAGGTTTAAAGACACTCTCCAGGCAAATCTAAAACAAATGCAATATAAGCACCGATAATAGGAAACACTGGCCTGCAAGTGCTCCAGTTGGAGAATAGCCTCTACAAAAGGCATTGTGGATTTTGAAGAAGCACGAATTCAGGATGAAAGGGAGAAACGAGCTAAGAGGAAGGCACATTTGGCAAATTCTCACCGTGATCATCTCCCACCCAGAAACCTACGTTCCCCACTGTGGAAGGATGTGTGGATCCAGAATTGGCCTCCACTGTCATTTATGGACACACCACTAATACTGTGTACCTGGAAGACAATCTTACTCAGCCAGAGAGAGAGAGAAGAGATTGTCCAACTAGATTTTGGAGATTAATGATCGAAGCATCCTCAAAAGTCAGATAGAATTAAGTTCAATTTAAAGTGCCAAAAAGCCTTTGATCCACAAAATAATTTGTTTTATGCCGGTACTGGTGACTAGTAACCTATTCTGGGAATATTCCCCACAGTAGGAGTTCCATTCATAAAAATGGCTGCACTTGCAGTAGGGCGAAGTACCGTATTTTTCGCCCCATAGGACGCACCGTCCCATAGGATGCATCAAGTTTTTTGGGGGGGAAATAAAGGGAAAAAAATTTATTTCCCCCCCCAAGCGCTTGTGGTGCCGGCAGCGGGGAGAAGCGCTCTTCTCCCCGCAGCCCGCCTTCAGACCAGGTCCGGGGACAGCGGGAAGACGCGCTGCGCCTCCCAGCTGTCCCCAGAGCTTGCGGGGCAGGCAGCGGGGAGAAGCGCTCTTCTCCCCGCCGCCCGCCTTGAGATCAAGTCCGGGGACAGCGGGGAGACGCGCTGCGCCTCCCAGCTGTCCCCAGAGCTTGCGGGGCAGGCAGCAGGGAGAAGCGCTCTTCTCCCCGCCCGCCCGCCTTGAGATCAGGTCCGGGGACAGCGGGGAGACGCGCTGCGCCTCCCAGCTGTCCCCGAAGCTTGTGGGGCAGGCAGTGGGGAGAAGCGCTCTTCTCCCCGTCACCCACCTTCAGACCAGGTCCGGGGACAGCGGGGAGACGTGCTGCGCCTCCCAGCTGTCCCCGGAGCTTGCGGGGCAGGCAGCGGGGAGAAGCGCTCTTCTCCCCGCCGCCCGCCTTGAGATCAGGTCCGGGGACAGCGGGGAGACGCGCTGCGCCTCCCCACTGTCCCCGGAGCTTGTGGGGCTGGCGGCGGGGTCTCCCCGCCGTCAGCCTCCAAACCACTTCGGGAGACAGCGGGATGGCGGCGTTCCGCCTCCCTCTGTCCCCCGACCTTGTGGGGCTGGCGCTGGGGCTCTGCCCTCTCACTCTCCAGGCTTCAGCGAAAGCCTGCATTCGCCCCATTGTACGCACACACATTTCCCCTTCATTTTTGGAGGGGAAAAAGTGCCTCCTATAGGGCGAAAAATACAGTAAATCAAGAAGTCTCCTCTGGTTTGGCAGTATTTGCTCCAAGTAAAGGAGAAATTACCAGTTTAATCCGAGATGTGGGACTGTTAGCTCATCTACCACTTATAACAATTACAATTTCTAAGATCTATTTTAATGTTGCTGTTTTTTCTTGCTCCCAGTCTGCTGTTTTTAGGTTTTTTTTAATATCCCTTATTGTTTTAATTGTAAGAGACCCTGCACATTGTGAAACTGAGTGACAGGATATAATATGCTTTCATTAAATAACTGGACAGTGGGAGATTCAGCCAATGCATCTAGTGTTTGGGTATTTGATATATATTTAAATGATACTGAGGCTGTATTGTTTTTAACACTCGATTGGAAGCCGCCCAGAGTGGCTGGGGAAACTCAGCCAGATGGGCAGGGTATAAATAATAAATTATTATTATTATTGTTGTTGTTGTTGTTGTTAATCTTCGGGGGGTGGGATGTATGAAACTGCCTCCTACTGAGTCAGACCACTGGTCCATCTAGCCCAGGGGTCGGCAACCTTTTTCAGCTGTAGGCCAGTCCACCATCCCTCAGACCATGTGGTGGGCCGGACTATATTTTTTGGGGGGAAATGAACGAATTCCTATGCCCCACAAATAACCCAGAGATGCAGTTGAAATAAAAGGACACATTCTACTCATGTAAAAACACGCTGATTCCCGTACTGTCCGCGGGCCGGATTGAGAAGGCGATTGGGCCGCATCTGGCCCCCGGGCCTTAGGTTGCCTACCCCTGATCTAGCCTGAATCTCTGACTGGTGAAAACTCTCCAGAGTACCAGACGGGAGTCTTTCCCAGTTCTGCTGCCTTAGATTATTTCAGCTGTTGTGCCCTGGGACATCTTGCATATGAGGCACTTACTCAATCACTGAGCAATGGGTCCTCTTTCTCCTTGTTTTTGTTTAAAAATATAAATTATGAATGCAAAATTCCAAAGCTTACATTAAAGGAATTTAAGTAGAATTGAGAAGAAAACAAGATGGAAGATAACCTGAGAAGTCAGATTAATCAAAACCTGGACTTCAAAGATTATTGAGAATTTCATTCTTACATTGGTGGTGTATACTGCTTGTATGTTGAGATTCATAGGCAGTTTATGACAGAGGGCATGGTGCCCTCCAGATGTTGAACTACAGCTCTTGTCAACCCTGATTGTTTGTCACTGATTATTTGACAGAGCCCTGGATGCTGCATTTGACATGGGAATTGTGTTCGGCACCTGTTTGTAAGAGTGGCCTCCCATTCAGCAAGAAAACTGCATGGGTTTGGCGTCTAGCTTGATCCTGAGTGCCATGTTTTAGCCTACAGTATGTGCTGGGCTTTCAGTTTATCTTAAGTTAAACATACATCCTGGGACATATTAAACATCAGGAAGAAAAATCTCACATTTTCCAAACTTCATTGTTTCTGCATTCTCATTCCCATGACTACCTTTATGATTTTTGAATATTTTTTCTTGTATACTTTATCTGTCTTGGTCAAATCAGTATCCATTAATTAACGAGACCTGCTCTAAACTATGGAAGTGGGGCTTTGGCTTTGCCAGGTGCTCTTGAGAGTAAACTAAATCCAGTGTTTCCTCTGAATCTTGTGGGTGGGTAGAAATCTGGGATCATCCACTCAGGTCCAAAATTAGAAGGGAGTCTTGGGCTCATCATACTTGCCAGAGACCATGTGACTTCTTCCTATGGTGAGTGTGGCTTGCACAATTGTGGACCTTGGTTACTGCTTATGGTTAGTTCAGAGAAAGTTAAATTTTGAGCCCTGGATTTCGACAATATGCTAAGTCAGTTCCTGGCTTATCTCAGTAAAGCAGAGCAGCAAACTACGGTAATCAGGGAGGTGCAAAACAGCCACATTCTCCTTCCCAGGAGCCTGCAGGTTCTCACTAAACCATAATTTGGCTTATCGTAGTGTGTGAACCAGAACTCTTGTTCTCTGGCTCCTGGTACAAAAGTGCTGCCTAGTCACTGGGTGTGCTGACATGCTGAAGCTGTGAGGATTTCTAGTAGCAGAAAGAGAAAAGAGTTAAGACTGCAGTTATTTCTAGGAAGATAAAAATTTGGGGGTCAGGAGAAGAGACATGGGATTTGGGATATTTTGAAACTGGGTGTGGGTTACAGAGATCATGTATAAAACTAATGAATGGAACACATCTTCATTATTCTGCTGCAGACACTTTCTTTTTGCCTATATATTTCTTAAACATTCTGTTCATGTGGAGTTAACTAAGGCTGCTTTTCTGATATTTTGCGGAATTCCATGTCACACTCTTCCATTCGTTCTGCCTGCGCAAGCATTATAGCTTGCTAGATGCAGCAATGCCCCTTTCCCCTGTGCAATGTTATGGGTAATGTCCCAACCCTTCCAGAGTCAATTTTGGAGGGGGGGGGGGGAAAGCCCCCTTGTGCATGCAGAAGTCCTTGCACATGGCTTCTGTTGACAGAACTGGTTAGCTGAATCCCATCCTTTGCTTTGTTTAACTTTGTGTTAGGATGGCAGTTCATAAACCCCCTTTTTTAAAGCACCATTTCTTTTCATCAGGTCATGTTTAGTGCTAATAATACTGGTAAATTTGTACATCCTAAGAAGTAATTTTATACTGTTGCAGTAGGAAAACACACTCTCTCCTTTCCAGATGCTACTGTCTTCTTTTCTCATCATTCCACTTAATATCTGTTTTCCAGATTTTTCCAAAGGCCAAGCGCAAGATTTGTCGCAGAGCAAGAATTGGAAGCTAATCACCTGATTCCTAGTTGGTGCTTTAATAGCCAGACTGTTCCTGTCATTCACACTAGAAGGTAAATATTATACCACAGCAGAAACCTTATTTTTGAATCCAGATGTTTCTTGTATCTTTATAGATAATTAACATTTTTTTAAATTCAGAGATGAGGTTTATAGTGCCACCTGGAGGTTTAACAAGCAAATCTGCCACAGAAATATTAAGTGCAATTCTGTGATGAATTCTAAATTTGCCTTTAACTAATACCATACTAGCCTAGGGCTTGCCGAGCAGAAGGTTGGCGGTTCGAATCCCCGCAACGGGGTGAGCTCCTGTTGCTCGGTTCCTGCTCCTGCCAACCTAGCAGTTTGAAAGCACGTCAAAGTCCAAGTAGATAAATACGTACTGCTCTGGTGGGAAGGTAAACGGCGTTTCCGTGTGCTGCTCTGGTTCGCCAGAAAGTGGCTTAGTCATGCTGGCCGCATGACCCGGAAGCTGTACGCCGGCTCCCTCGGCCAGTAACGCGAGATGAGCGCCGCAACCCCAGAGTCGTCCACGACTGGACCTAACAGTCAGGGGTTCCTTTACCTTTACTTTGCACAGTACTACAAATAGGACTGTGTAGATGCATATGGAATATGTGCCCACACTCTCACCCCTCAACTAAAGTTTATATAACTTTTCACCTGTTTCGAAAGACAAAGAAAATGTTTTGTTGCTCAGTTTTCACTTTTCAACTGCAGAGAGGACAGTAATATTTAATTCAGATAGTGCGTACTCCTGACAAGATTGATCCCATTGGGTGGTTGGGAGAAAGTAGAACTAGCAATTGGTCTTCAGCTGATGGCAATAAGTAATAAGTAAATAAGTAAAGCTGAGTGGAGAGACATCCTCCAGAACCTTGGACAATTCTTAGAGACCAAACAACTTGTTCTGATGGGTTCCTAGTTCCAGACAAGCCCTTACATACTCAGTCTGTTATGTTCACTATGTAGCCTACTGTCAATCTCCTTCCTGAGGGGTGAAAAGCTTTAAAAGGGCAGTCTCTAATAATTTCATTCTATGTGTGTTGGGAAGCAGGCATTGCAGCAAGTTACACTCTTGGTAGCAAGAGCTCCAGGGTATCAGGGGTTACTATCTCCACCAGGCCAAGCTCAGGAGGTGGTGTTGAGGGCCAGGGACATCGACCCTGCAACTTCTGTCATTGGTCCTTCAGATATAGCTGGCTCCTCTCGCTGTATATATATCCTTGAGCTCCTCTGCTTGTCCCCTGTTATGCTGGCAATCTGCTCTGTGACTTCTGAATTAAGCCTAGGGGGTTCCTCCCTTCAATAATTTACGTTATGTTTATCCATCAAATAATTTTATTAGCTGTGCAGTAGATAAATACTGATTTTTAAATGTGTTTGACTTTTTCACCACACAATTTCAGCTCTGTTTTATTCTCATCTATTCTAGTTAAATGTAAAATGGAATTACCGGTAGTTTTCTGTTCATTGTCAACTCTGCTGAGTTGGCTCTTCCATTTGTCCACTAGAGGTCAGTCCTCTGCTGATACTAAATCCACCATTAAACAGTTCTGCAACCAGCGTCCAAATGCAGAGGAAGATAGCTGCATAATCATACGTCAGAATAGAAGAGTACATAGATTTTGCCACTAAGACTCCTGAGCAGGAATTATAATATTCTGATTAAAACATTTCCTGCAAATTATATATATATATTCTGATAAAATGTTTATTCATATAAAATATTACTTGATAATCCATCCTGTTTAACATTTCATCATCTGAAATGTGATCATTTGTCTGAAATGATATTGTTTTTATTCTGATGAAGAAGATTATAGTTCATGAAAGATTTGTGGAGTTAGCATAGAATAATCTCGGGGCTGCCAGTCCCAAAAGTTTGAAAATCATAAGATAGTCTTTAGAAGAGGTTTTTTTTTAGCCTGACTCAGATTTTTGTTATATTATGTATTTTAGTTTTGAACCGTTCTTGTATCCATTAATTGCTTTTTCTACACCCCGTTTCATTAAATCTAGGCACCTTTCATGATTTTGGAATTTTTCAGTGTACAGCTAGAAATTTGATAGTTTTAAAAATAACTTGTCTGATATTCTTTGGCTACAACTGCTGTAAACAAAGCTTTCTCTTTTATAATCTACCCACAAAAGTTTGAGAACTAGTATAGAATATAACTACACATAGCTCCAGAGATGTTAGGTGCAATATTTATTTCAAAACATAGGAGACACAAATTATACCTTTAAGTGTACCAGCACACCTTGTTCTAGGAGTGTATGGGGTTTTTTTTTTGCAGAATGCACAACCCAGAGTTTTTCTGCTTGGCCATTATAGTTTGTACAAATAACCAAACTAAAAAACTCTGGACTTTGTGCCCGTTGTTCTGGGAATAAGACAAAATGTTTCGCAGTATTTCTTGACATCTTGAATAATTGAATGATCCCCACCAAGAAAAAAGAAGGGCGAGCTTTCGAAAGCATATTAGCGTAATTACCTTTGACTCGTATGTATAATGTATCATTCCTTGTTACGGAAAGGTCAGGTGCAATTGCATTGGATGGCTTGCTTTCTAGCCTGTATGTCCATTGCGGAACTACAGAATGCTTGATGCTGATTCATACTACCTGTCCACAGGGGGGGGGGGGCTATATGTAAAAGATCTTAGAATTTTAAAAATCCAACCTGAAAGAGAATTGGACAAATTTATATAGATTAAGGCTGCCAGTGGCTCCTAGCCATGATGGGTATGTTATACCAACAGTATATGCCTCTTGAGTACCAGTGGCTGGGAATCACAACTGAAGAGGGTACAGTTGCACTAAGGTTCTGCTTCTGGGTTTATGGGCATCTGGTTGGCCACTGTGAAAACAGGATGCTGGATTGTATGGGCCTTTGGTCTGATCCAGCAGCTCTCTTCTTATGTTCTTATGTTCTTACCCTTCAAGTGCAGAGAACCAGCTTTTTTCTCAGGGCAGGCATTTCCCCAGTATTCTTCCTTTAACTAGTACTTCCCTTAGGGGATCTCAGTGGAATAAACAAGATAGACTTATAACAAGTTTGTCAAGTTCCACAATTTACAGGCATTTCTGAAAGCAACAAATGGGAGTTTAATTTGTGTCGCTGGCCTTTCAGCATTGTGCCACATCAGTTTTCTCTAATAATTATTTGATGAGACATGAGTCTCATTTAAGTTTAAAATGGCAAAATGTTATATGGAGCCTAACCGGGTTGCGGCTTGAACCTTTTGATTCAGGGTGGTATAGCCTAGCTCAAGGGTCAGCAGCCTTTTACAGCCATGGGCCGGTCCACCATCCATCATGTGGGGGGCCGGACTATATTTGGGCGGGGGGGGGGGAGTGAACGAATTCCTATGCTCCACAAATAACCCAGAGATGCATTTTAAATCAAAGCACACATTCTACTCATGTAAAAACACGCTGATTCCCAGACCGTCTGCAGGCCATATTGAGAAGTCGATTGGGCCGCATTTGGCCCCTGGGCCGTAGGTTGCCTACCCCTGGCCTAGCTGCTCATTGGACACAGTTTTCTAGAAGTTTTTACATAAGGGAGAGAGGCTGCTGGTCAACTGGCCAAATGTCCAGGGAATGAGAAGATTATACTCCGCAGAGAATTTTCCTGGAGTGCCTGTCTTTGTCCTGCTGCCTGAGCTCCTTAATCCTAGTCTCTCTGCATGCCATTTTTGGTATTCCAAAATTCAGTTTTAACCAGCTCATATAAAATCTGCCTGTTAATGTAGCTTTGCAACTAATAATAGAAGGAGCAGCCAGTCTCCTATTATCTGATAAAGCCCCTCGGCTTCCCTCTGTAGTGATAGCAACACTTAGAAGGGAGCCAGACCAGAGAAAACTACATATACAATCTGCCATGGTCTGGTGCACTATTATAGTTTCGTCACTAAAGGGCATTTGTTCATTGCAACCAGTGAGACAAGCACAAACTTTAAAAATCCTGGGATTTTGAAAAATGTATTTTTGATGAGGAGATGACATCCCGTGACGCGTGACACATTTTCTTCTATTAACCAACATTGTGTAAAATAAAAATTTTGAAACCTGAACTTTCCACCTAACACTAAATCATGGTTTGTGGACGACAAGACTAGGGAGTATGAACAGGAAATGGTTGCGAAAGCACTATGCAAACAGCAATGAACGAAACTTGTAACATGTAAAAAAAAGTTTCATGTAAAGATTGTCAGAGGGACCTTCAAAAGAGGACATTACCAGAACGGCTTTCACAAATACTTAGAAAGGAGTAGAAATTTTACTATTTCTATGAGAAGGCAAATGTACACATCAAACCTGCTCCTTAAATAGAGTTTTTGGAAAGTAACTAAACTCAGAATCTCCTTACCTTTTACCTTTACCTTAATGTCTTGGAACACCTTAAGAATGAAAACTGCCAATCTTATATGGTAATAACAACAACTGTTAAAGCAGACTGAACTAGATTCCATTCCTTTCTGTTATTGTCAGCAGAACTGTTTACCCGATCCAGGAGTTTAGTAATAGCACTGCACAGGTGTCTGCATTCATAACTGAAAGACCACAAAATGCCACTGAAGGAATTAGTTTGCCTGCAGAACATTTATGGGGAAAGAATGAGAGAACAAGAGTTTAGTCTAGACTAGAAAGCTTGTGTGGCTTGCCTTTCCCTCCCCCCCCCCCTTAAAAAACACACTCTTAAACTTACCCTGCATGCCAGTTTGTGAATAAGCTGTCTTTAATTGTGCAGGGGAAATGATCTTTTCCCATTCTTACTTTATACAGTATCTGGAAAAGGTTGCTTCACTGTGAATTGGAGACCTAGACTAGTTCGTGATCAGTTATTGGAGTACCGTATGTCTTGTCCTTCTGGTTAAAGTGAAATACAGTGGTACCTCAGTTTTCAAACATAATCCATTCCGGAAGACCATTCAACTTCTGAAAAGCGTTTGAAAACCGAAGCAGTTACTTCCGAGTTTTTGGCATTCGAAAACTTTCGACTTTTGAGACATTCGAAAACCGACATACCACTGTAGTTAAAAGTTGATTTCAATGAAAAGGGGGTGAGGTGCAGAGAGAGAGAGAGAGAGAGAGAGAGAGAGAGAGAGAGAGAGAGAGAGATATCATGGGCATGGCAAGATGGTTAGTATTTCATATTCAGTAAGCTTTTCATTAAAAAGAACTCAGGCGGGAGCAACTCTGCTAAGTCCCACTCAGAGTAGAGTCACTGAAATAAATGAACGTAAGTTAGTTGTGATTATTAACTTCAGTGGGTCTACTCTGAGTAGGTCTAACATCAAATACTGCCCTATATAATCTCCTTGCTGTAGACTATTTTAGTATTTCTGAGGAAAAGGCTGAGGTGTGTGTGTGTGTGTGTGTGTGTGTGTGTGTGTGTGTTGCATCCTCCTTTTTTGTTCTGGAAAGATTATTTATTAATATTTATGATGTTTAAAGTGCCATACATTTTCTAGGCACTGTGGGCCTCCAATTTTATGACACCAGGATGAATGTTTCCTATGGCAGTCTTCAGAAAACTAATTGTCTAATTTGGAATTGAGAAGCCATTTCGCTCTGGTAATTGTGGTTTAGCTCACAAAGAGTTTTTGCTTTCTGCATGTGTTTTATGCCACATATTTTCTGTCTTAGAGATACTTTTTCTGTAGTGTATCTTGGCCGCATCTGTTTTCTGTTTCTGGCAAATAAATTCTGGGAGATGTTGCCTAGTTTGTTAGAGACTTTTGCATATAGAGGACTTAGGCTCCATACCAGAGTTTGGTCCAGATAGCCTTTTGAAGCTCAGAGCTTCACTGGAAATTGTTTCAAGAAACATACAAATGCTTCAGGGATCTATGATAATGGATTGTGTAATGGATTCAGGGATCCATGGAATGGGAAGCTAAACTGTTATGGTGGCAGTTGCCCTTTGGGAACACAAATGAGTTTTGGGATTGTCTAGGACAAAATGGGCATGGGCACAATATTGGTATTCTTAATTGTAGGGTCCAGTTACATTTTAATTTGGCTTGAGCTCTGGTTAGTCATAGATCACGAGCTCAGTCTTCTATGAGCAATGAAGTATATAGTCCTTGCAAACAATAGACTGCAACTTTCTAAGGATAAACAAATTAGTCATTAGTAAGACTCTGTAGCTGGCAATTAAACATGGAGAATATACAGTAACTAGCATAATAAGCTTATTAGTGAAAGGTTTTGTTAAAGTAGAGCTATTAAGTTCTTTTTTAAATATTGCGTGTATCCTTGGGGTGCATGAATTTAGGTACAATAAGTGGATACGCAGATGGTTTGAAATGCCAGCATTTAGTTGAGAAAATAGCAAACAACTACTATTAGACAGTACGGTGACAGCCACTGTGTTAGTCACACTCAGAGGCCATTTAAATAAATGGACAAGTTTACTCTTGAGTATGACTCACATTGGCTGGCACCCTGTTCACTCTGTCTTTAATATACAAGAACTTTGTTTTTGAAAAATCATTTAGCATTATGAGAATATCGCTGAGCATTGTAGCCTTATACTTAGGTGTATTCTTTATAAGTAGTTACCAGACTAGGATTTCACTATCAGTGGGAATATGTTGAATATCTTCTCCGGGTCCATTGTTTCTGTTGCACATTTGTTAGTTGTCTTTGATATACTAAAGAAACAAAAAACAAACCCAATTCGCAGTTGTTGCCATCTTGAATTCAGGGGCGCCTATGTGACATACATAAATTAAACAGTTTTTCAACAATGCCACGCTTCCTCCACCCCAGTAGCCAAAGGTATTGGTGCCCTGAGAGTGCTGGAACTTCTGTGCTTCAGGCCTCCAAGCCCCATAAAGAGCTACATTTCCTTGGGGCAAAGCTCTACACTAGTTCTCCTCAAAGGAGGGGATTTGGGTTTATGAGGAGAGATGGGAGTGTGATAGTCTGCCAAGGACTCCTTTTTGCCACACCTTGGTTTGGGGGAACTGTTGGTCTGAAAAGAAGTGTGCAGCCCACATCGGATGGGATTTCAAATGCCGGTTCACATGTCACAGTTGAGAGGTCTTCCACTTTTTACCACATCCACCTTTTTGTGACTTCTTATTGCTAGATTGGCAGTTTTAAATTTGTTTTTTTTTAATGTAATTGCTTTTTATGATTTATTTTGTAAGCTGCTTTGAATTTTTTTCTTAGGAAAAGTAGGGTACACACTTCAAAAATAAATGGTTTGGCAGCTGGCCAATGAAGAACATCAGAACTGAGCCAATATATGTCTGGAATTTGATGTTAAAGTGGAAGAAGTTATATTTTAATCTACCAGTAAAGATAGTTAGCCATACTTTATGGTTTCCTTCAGTCCTCTGCATTCCACTCTTAGTGACAGCTGTTCAGTAGTCCAAATTCATTTGTAAAAGAATGTGAGCTGAGCCTGGCTATTGGGCTATTAACTTTTGCTCAAAGGTTGATTTGGAGCCAGGAAAGAGAAACTTGGAAGTAGTACAGGGAGTATTAATGAAGCAGGAAAGGTTCACGGAAGTTTACAGGAAATGAATGCAGGCATTAAACAAAGATATTCATAACCTCCAAAGGTTCTATTCAAACCTTTAATTGTTTCATAACAGAATGAATGTGGCCCTTTTATTGAATAATACTTAAAAGTGGAAGAGAGATTTTTGTTTGAAATTGAGAGGTAGCTTGCAGATTACAAGCCCTGTAAACAAGACGCATCTGCCAGTTTATAAGGGCTGCTTCACACTTCATGCAACAGTCATGACTTGTCGCAGCTACAATGGTGTTCTCTCAGTGTTTCCTCCAGTAAACACATGAAGGCTAGATGAACATCCCTAAAAGGTAAAAGATGCACACCAGGGAGCATCAGTTGACTATATCTCCAAGAAACGTGGAATTTTGTTTGAGCCCTCACCCCCCCCCCAAAAAAAGTGTTTGTTACATAAAGTGTTGAACAGCATTTAATTCTTCTGAATTCAGTGTAGCAAGTGTGGGTGTGTATACACACATGTAACATATGCACACAAGTACAGTCGTACCTTGGAAGCCGAACGCCTTGGCACTCGGAACGTTTTGGCTGCCGAATGCTGCAAACCCAGAAGTTAGTTCCAGTTTGCAAACGTTCTTTTGGAACCTGAACGTCCAGTGCGGCTTCCTGCAGCCAATCGGAAGCCGCGCCTTGGTTTCTGAATGTTTTGGAAGTCAAATGGACTTCCGGAACGGATTCCATTCGGCTTCCAAGGTACGACTGTAATGTATCTCCTCACAATCTCCACTTAGGAGTCCTTCCTGTAGCTTTTTTGTTTTTGCGCATGTTCTTCAAAAAGGATCATTTCTTGTGATTCCAAATGACTGGACAACATTCACAAAGGGATTGTGAATCAGGTAGGGCTTACAGCTAGTTGCAGCCATTTTCCTGTTGAGATGACCAGAGAAGCACCTGCATGCTTTTAGTACAAGAGAATTTACTGCATCCTCCAGAGAGGTGCCTACCACAAGGTTTGCAAGTGACACTGTGGGATTGGTTTCATTTGCTGCAGCCTGATGGCATAGACAAAGTGTTTTCATCTATGCGCCTAACCATGTGCTCCCTCAACCATTGCCCCTCTTGGCTTAATGTGGTGGCCCCTGCCATCTTTTTACAGTCTTTTTGGCACCTACTGAAGACCTTTCAACATGCTTTTAAAATGGAGGTTGTCATCCCAGTTGTTACCTGCATTAGATTATATATGTAAACAATGTGTGTGTGTCATTCAGTCACTTTGTGATGCTTCATGGGAAGCAATTCATAAATAAACGTAGCTTTATGTGGAACAGTACTGCAGTTTTTTGTTTAACTGCACCTGCCAAGATTCCTCATCTGCATGAGTTCGGGAACCCTGTCTTCCTTTGCAGCTGGATACTCTCTTTTCTGAACTTCCCTTTCTTTAGGTGTTTCATTTAGTGCACAGATGGGGAGGAAGGATGGCTTGTGAATTATAAGACAGAAGGGGAAAGTGGGAGTTCATAGACTTATTCTTGACTTCAGAGGTTTCCTGTGGAATAAAATGAGTCACTAAATCTCTTCTTTAACTGGGTGGTTCCTGTCTGCTTGCCAGAAACTTGGTCAAGGGTTAATTCAGGGATACTCACTGGGCGCTGTGACATCTTTTGACTGGTGGGGCCACCTCCTTCCTGGCTGAGGGTTGTGTTAAGACCCCTGCTTTGAAAGAATCAGCACCAGGTTCATGCAAGTCTGACACTGAATCCACAGATCGTTGGCTTCTTCTAAGCTTTTTGCTTTCAGACAGAATCAAGTGATCTTTAAATGAGTGAGAGCTTTAAGTTTTTACAGTGGTGGTGAGGTGAATAGACACTGAAAGATGGTGTTTAAATGCTGAACACTAAATTGCTTTGTTCTCTTCTTGCAGTCTGAAATATTGGTCTGTAAGAAGGAGGAGTAAGTATTAATAGCATGAACAGTAACATTTTGAAGAGTACATGATCCTATTTTTTGGAGAAAGAATCACTTCTGCTCTGTCAGTCTGTGGTTTCGTCACTTCAGTATTGCCTCAGTGAGTAAGCCTAGAATGACCAAATCATGCTGAGTAATGCAAGACCAGAAATGGAGCGTGTGAATTGCCTTATATGGAAAGGCTTATGCTGCAATCATAAAGCAATGTCATCCAGAGGTTTTGATTTTATTTATTTTTCGTTGGGGCTTGGCTGATAATCTTTCCATAAAGTTTAAACACAGGGGTCATAATCCAGCCAGAGTTAAGCACTTTCCGATCTGCTGAGTTCAACGAAGGTGGCATATACTGAACCTAAAAATATTCAACTCAGGCTAGATCAGGAATCTGGACCAAGGTTCACTCTGAGTGTGCAGAGAGCAGCTCACCTTTGAAAAAACCCAGAGAAGACAGATACGTTTTTGAACATAGTATGCTGTTTGAGTTTTTCTGTTTTTGTGAAATCTGCCACAGGATTGTTTCTCAGAGTTATAGAATATTGTTGCTATTCGCATTTTGAGACACTGTTAATTCTCAATGGAAAAGTTAGTGAGGATGCATTGGATAGTGAGCGTCACAGCTGATTTACCTTCCTGTAGCACCATCCTGCTCTCTGAAATAATTATGACTGGGAAAGAGAATCCAGCACCAAATCTGAGCTGGGAGCAGAACCCCATTCTCATGCCTTGTGCCATTGAGCCACTTACAGCAGAGATACTGGATCTCGTTTTTCCATTGTTACCAAGTTATCACTGCAAGTTGGCTTCAAATCAGACCAGAGTGAAAGCTTGCAATTAAAGGTAACTAACTGTAGTCTTCTATATTTGTCTTTTGTTAGAACCCAGTTTCTAGTTACTTGATTTTAGAAAAGTTGTATGAGCTAAAAGTTTGTAATTGTAGTGAACAGCAAAGCTGCCCACAAAGCGACACAGGCACAATTCTCCTGCATGCTTTGTCATTGTGAGTTAATTGCATTTCACTCAGCAGGTAGCTTGTACATTCATGGTCTAAGAGAGTCAGTAAAATAAGCTAGGCTGACCTTTAATCACCTCATTTGGAGCTTACCTTTTAAATTTTGAAATTTATACCTACTGTGAGTGTTTTAAACATTTGCACTGTGGCTTTGGGCAAATTTCACATAGTTTGTAAACAAAAGCAGAACAGTATTCTAAAATTAGTGCTTATGATTCTTTTTAAGAGAAAAATACACCAAATACACATCCCTGTGTATGTGTCTTGCTGAACACAGTGCAGTTTAGTATGTAATGTTTATTAGCTGTTCTGACAGGTAAATAAAGAAAAATATGGAATGGAAACTTGAATTCTTCATGTATAGAAAACCTTTTTCTAAAGGTTTCTTAGTTGATAGAGTACAGTCATACCTCGAGTTGAATGCGCTTCGGGTTGAGCACGTTCAAGTTGTGCTCCGCGGCAACCCGGAAGTAACGGAGCGCGTTACTTCTGGGTTTCGCCGCATGCGCAGATGCTCAAAATGACCGCATGCGCGGAAGCAGCAACCCGCAGACACGGCGTCGCGTCTTACGTTCCGTTTGGGATGCGAATGGGGCTCCAGAACGGATCCCGTTCGCATCCCAAGGTACCACAGTATATGAAAAGAAAAAGAAAAAGCTTTAATGTGTGAGTGAGTTTCAAATGATCTAGAATTGCTTTGAATTTCTGGGAAGAGCAAGTAATTTGGTGGTGTTTTAGTGTTTAGAGTTTCACAATCCAGGCTTCCAGCTCTTGTTTTTTTGCTCTTTGATTATTATTTTTAAGAGAAGAGGAGGAACAATTATAATGAGCAATAGTTTATGACTATGCATAGTTTAGTTTATGACTATGCATATGACTATTCAGCTTTTATGCTATAAAATCATAATATCAGCCTCTAGTTTGTCATTTCCACAAAGCTTGTCTGGTCAGTTTCCCTCCAGTTGGACTGTATAGTGAAATTAGCAAAACACTTCCAGTGGGCACAGTGAAGTTAACTAATGTTGGGTACAAAAACATATCATTAAACCAGTGCTTTTTCTGGGGGTATGCTGGGGTACACATACCCCTAAACATTTTGTTAATCTCTGTACTTTTGTCCATCTACTGTATTTATTTTTCCCGATTTCAACTATAAAATGATGATTTTCTTGAGTCAAAATGAGAGTACCCCTAAACGTTGGTTTTTTTAGGGGGGGAAAGCACTGCGTTAAACTATAATTAAAATATCTGCTACTGGATGTTTAAAATACATTATTTGGCAGTTATAGCTTTCTGGGCAAGTTGACTTTCTAGAATTTATTACTGTATTTCATAATTTCAATTGGTGGGTAGGTAGCAGATAGTATGGGTTGTTAGATTGAATTCCTGTTCTTGAGTTCTGACTAATGTAATTACATTGCAATTGGCTCGAAGCCAAATATTTATCTGAAAGTACACTTGCATTTCTTCCTGCTGAAAACTGATCTAATTTCCACAGTAATTGAGTCATATCTTTTGCTCTCATGCTTCTTTCCCCTTCCTTTGAAAGGTGAAGTCATATGTACTTTGAGTATCTACTCTATAAAATCTCCTAGGAAGTATATAATTTATAAATAGTAGTAGAAGAAGGCTGTAGCTGAAGAGTTGGTTGGATTAATCCTCCACTCCTTTTGTTTTCTTGGGGTTCATGAGTCATACCTCTTGCAATGGCAATAGAAGCCACAGGTACAGAATTCTGTGATTAGAATATAAACTCTATACCTAGCAACTTGTGCCCTATGGCCCACATAGCCAAGCCTGCTTCCTTCCTTCCTGCCAGTAGGGCTACAGCTAGTCTTACTTTCTCCTTGACTCTTCTCCCGCCCCACCCTTCAGCTCCCATTTCCCACACCATAGAATTACCGTATTTTTCACTCTATAAGACGCACCAGACCACAAGACACACCTAGTTTTTGGAGGAGGAAAACAAGAAAAAAAATATTCTGAATCTCAGAAGCCAGAACAGCAAGAGGGATCGCTGTGCAGTGAAAGCAGCAATCCCTCTTGCTGTTCTGGCTTCTGGGATAGCTGCGCAGCCTGCATTCGCTCCATAAGACGCACACACATTTCCCCTTACTTTTTAGGAGGGAAAAAGTGAGTCTTATAGAGCAAAAAATACGGTATACAGTTGGAAGAGACCCCAAGGATCATCTAATCCAATCCCCTGCAATGCAGGAATACAGTTGTACCTCGGGTTACATAGACTTCAGGTTACAAACTCCGCTAACCCAGAAATAGTACCTCGGGTTAAGAACTTTGTTTCAGAATGAGAACAGAAATCAGGCTCCGGCGGCGTGGCAACAGCAGGAGGCCCCATTAGCTAAAGTGGTACCTCAGGTTAAGAACAGTTTCAGGTTAAGAACGGACCTCCAGAACGAATTAAGTTCTTAACCTGAGGTACCACTGTATTCAGGTTGCCTAGGTAGGGTAAAAAGGTAAAGGACCCCTGGACGGTTAAGTCCAGTCAAAGGCGACTATGGGGTTGTGGTGCTCATCTCACTTTCAGGCCCTGGCGTTTGTCCGCAGACAGCTTTCCGGGGCATGTGGCCAGCATGACTAAACTGCTTCTGGTGCGACGGAACACCATGACGGAAACCAGAGCGCACCAAAACCCTGTTTACCTTCCCACCGCAGCGGTACCTATTTATCTACTTGCACTGGCGTGCTTTTGAACTGCTAAGTTGGCAGGATCTGGGACAGAGTAACAGGAGCTCACCCCGTAATGGGGATTCAAACTGCCCACCTTCTGATCAGCAAGCCCAAGAGGCTCAGTGGTTTAGACCACAGCACCACCTGTGTCCCCACCCATGGCCTATATGGGGATTGAACCCACGACCTTGGCGTTATCAGCACCAAGCTCTAACCACAAAGCTAACTGGTGTCATTATTCTTCATATTTCTGCTTTTCAAGCTGCCATCTGCTTCTTAGCTTCTCTTCCCGCCCCCAGTGGACCGTTCCAGGTGAGAAGTGTTGAAAGATTTCTCCAGTCCTTTTTCATTAGCCGCCTTTTGCCTCCTGTTTCCTCAGCTGTTTATATTAAACCTCATTCTATATCTAGCGGTTCAGGTTCCCCCTCTTGGCCAGTCACTTGCCTACAGTGTACCAAACTTCCTTCAACTTCCTTGGCTTCCCTGCATTCTGGAACTTGTGTTAAAGCAAGATTCCAGCTAAAAGGACAACTGTCCGTTCCACAGAAGTGGATTTTAAACTTACTTAGTTTTCTAAGCAATTGAATGTTTCGTGCCACCCCACCTGCTCAGCCAATCAGTGTCAAGAGTCTTCACCAGCTGTGTAGATTTTATTGAAGCAGCGACAGAACAAATGGGGGCACGTTGTTAAGGATCTTTTTGTGCACATAAAAATAAAACGACTTAACGGAAAATAAAATGGCTTTGGAAACTGAATTGGATCTTCAAAAACTGGCTTGAAAAAATATTTACAAATAAGTCAGAACTGTTTTGTTTTGTTTTGTTTTGGTTGTGGACCAGATTGTTGGCAGCAAGTGTTTAAAAATTCTTAGGAGATATATTTTGTAATACTGTAGTGATAATCCTGTAAAGTGTTGGTTATAAAAAACTATAATTAAACTATAATGGAAGTATCTGGCTTTGGATGTTTAAAATGTTTAGTTTGGTGTGTTTTTTAGCATTCTGGCCACATTGACTAGAGTTTAATATTTCATAAATTGAAGAGGTGTAAAGAGGTAGGGGTTTGTATGGGTGTTAGACTATTCTATCCTAAATTGTTTAATATGTACGTATTTGAAAAGCTAGATACAATACAGTGAAGCAGTGCCCTTTTAAGCCTTACTAGCTTTACAGTGCAATCCTATATAGATTCTTAGTCATCCTGTTTAAGTCCAGTGGAACTTGTTCCCACATGAATGTGCCTGGGATTGCACGCTTAAATTTTGTAAAATTCCTTAGAAGCAGGGCGTTGGAGACATCTGTTTAATTAAGATTCCAACTAGAGAGTATAGCATGCATTTCAGTTTCTTCCATTGAATTCATTGGAATGTTAAAGTGATGAGCTTGGGCTGCATTATGCCCTGTGGTTTTAGAGTACTGGAGAAGTCGTGAATGGGCACACAGCCAGATTTTCTGCCCTGCGAAAGCAATGTCTCCTTCTAAGTTGTTGTTGTTGTTGTTGTTTTTAATAGTTACAAGTCACTGTCTGGTAATGTTCATCCCCCTGACTCAACTGGCCAGAGAGTAGTATAGTTATACTGACTGTGTTACTGGTAGAATTATAAACTTAACGTTTCAGGTGCTGCCCTTGGGACAGTGGCAAGAGAACTTTGGCAGTGGGCAGTCGAAATTCTGGTAAGGAGTCTTTTGAAGACCGTCCTGATTACGCACACTGGGGCAGCCGGCATTCAGACTTTTATTTACTTAGTTTCACAACAGGAAATGTGATCTTGTTACAGGGTGTTGTTTTTTTTTGTGGTTTTTTTTTTTTTTTGTCTGTGAACTGCATGCACTCCTGATTCTGTAGTACTCAAGCGTTTTACATGAATAGCTAGCAGAACCTCTAAAGCGAGTCAGTAAGATTTTAACCTTTTATCCTTTCCACACACACAAAAAAATGTACATGGTATTATGCATTCTTCAGTGACTAAAGTTTTTGTTTTTGGAAAAACAAAACAGTTTCTCTGAGCAGCCTTATCATCCATATATCTGGAAATGAGCAGTTTCTGATTTATTGTCCAAATTCCAGTGGTAAAAGCAGTTCATTAGGTCAAATGGTAGAGCTGCAGTACTTGGCATAGTTTGACACCACCCCTTCCTCCACTCCATCACTCGCACCACTGCAATAGCATTAGCTCTGTATGGGATCCCAGTCAGCTCAGGGTGTCCTCTACAGTTTTGCAATAAATGTATTGTATAGCCGTTTTCTATGCCTCCAGTTTTATAGTAAGCTTCAGCAGCAAGAGTACCCCTTAAATCCCAAATCTAACAATGATCTCATTCTCCAAATGCTGAGCTTTATGTAGCCAAAATGGCAGCAGCATATATTGGTAGGTTTGAGAGAACTCCATGTTTTGTGGAATTACAAGCAAATACTTTTATTATTATTATTATTATTCCAACCCCCACCCCAAGCCAAATGAGGAATAGCTTGAAATGGTGAAAGTCTGTTTGGAGAGAGGCAAACTGGGCAGAGAGAAAAAATGGATTGGAATGCTCTGGAAGACACCCCCACAGAATCTTGGGAAGTGTAGTTTGCTAAGAGTGCTGGGAACCATAGCTATTTGAGAGGTAAACTACAGTTCCCAGAGGAGAGGGGCTTTAAATATCTGGTATGCATACAGTCCTGGTTCCCTGTTTCAATAGGGGTACCCATGTTAGGCTGCTCTAGCAAAAAGAACGAATGAGTCTTGTGGCACCATAAAAAAACTAATCATAGAAAGCAAACAAAATCAATGTGACAGGCTTTATGGTGCCACAAGGCTTTTTGTTCTAGTTCCCCACATTTTTTATGAAACAAGTTTTTATCAGAAGACCTTTAACCTAACATGCCTATCCTTTGCTGTTCAGGATTATGGAGGCAGCCAGTGACTCAGTCGGAGCTGAAACTTCGGGTGTGGCGAGCTGCCATCACAACTTGTGGCATTGGTCTGGCATGCAAGCTACGCAAAAGCTATTGCACTGCACAATTAGTGACCCTTGTGTATGTCACCATTAAGGTTGGGGTGTTTGTTTGTAGTAGTGAGCTCTCTTCTCTGGCTTTCTAAAGTGAACCAAGTTCATCAGATGAGATTTCCTAACCAAAAAAAAACAAAAACAAATTGAAAGTGGCCCTCCTTTACCTTATAAATAACAGCATGTCCTATGCTGCATTCCCTCTCACCTCCAACCCACAGAGAGATTACTTTGCTAGGAAGGGGTGGGAACTGAATTTGCTGCCAGGAAGCTTGGACGATGACACATTCGTGCAGTCTGGCACAAGCCATTGGTGAGATCTGATACTCTAATAGCCACCTACACTGCAGCTGATCCCGTTAATACATGTTCTTACTGCAGGACTTTGGATTACAGTCCTCCCTCCCTTCTGGACACTATTTCTCATGGATTATACTGGCTGTGTACTTGTGTACATGTTTTGTTATGGAGCCCCTGCTCTTTTTCTATAGGTGTCATATGCACAGAATTGGCATGTGTTCACAAGAAAAACTAGCTGTGCCAGTGTAGGTGGCTATTAGAGTGCCAGAGTCTCATAATGATCAAAAGGGGTAAATGCATCTAATAAGTAACGAAACAACAACTAAAAACAAGCAAGACAGAAAAAGGGGCTGGGTGATAGTAAAGGTAATGGGACCCCTGACCGTTAGGTCTAGTCGCGGACGACTCTGGGGTTGCGGCACTCATCTCGCTTTATTGGCCGAGGGAGCCGGCGTACAGCTTCTGGGTCATGTGGCCAGCATGACTAAGCCGCTTCTGGCGAACCAGAGCAGCACACGGAAACGCCGTTTACCTTCCCGCCAGAGCAGTACCTATTTATCTACTTGCACTTTGGCGTGCTTTTGAACTGCTAGGTTGGCAGGAGCAGGGACCGAGCAACAGGAGCTCACCGCATCACGGGGATTCAAACCGCCGACCTTCTGATTGGCAAGCCCTAGGCTCTGTGGTTTAGACCACAACACCACCCGTTTACTGTCTAATTAAAAGTCAACATGGTTTTTAGAGGGCCAAAACCTTATTGCTGGATTAGCTGATCTTCTGCCGCTTGGACAAAACTTCAGTTTTTAGCCCACATCCAATCCGTTACTAATCTTGGATGCCCATTAAGAATCTCCCCCTTGTCTGAGTTGGACATCTCAATAAAGCTATGGCTTTTGAAGGCAGCTCTGTAATTCAGTAGGTTTACGACATACAAAGTGTTAATATTACTGGGGGAGGGGGAGCTGTAACAGAATGCACTATTGTGAATATAGTGATGGAAAAATATTTTCAAAGCTTTAAGTGATTTACTCCTTACTGTAAACTGCAAAAGGGTGAAAGTACCAGCCTGATCTCAGACTGATAATGTCTTTGTGCTGCAGTTTGGTTTTAGGAGTTGGGATTTTTTGTCTTTTCTAGTCAGAGCCAGACTTGGTATTGTTATTGTTTTTCTGTGTTTTTTTTCTGTTTGCTTACACAAGATGCAAGAATCTTGTTTTATTACTTCATAGAGTTTGGCTGTAACAGAGCATCTACGCACGTAACTATCAGTAAACATTTTAGTATTTGGCACCATTTCAGATATAACCTTGAAATCTGTTCAGGAATTGCATTTTAGCCACTCATATGCCATTGCAGAGGCTGTCATGTGCTACTGTGGTCAGGCTTTGGCTAAACACGATGATCAAAGTCTTGACGATTCATTGGAAGGCAGCCAGTCGTAGGATTGTTAAAACCCTGTGACTCAGTTGCTTCTTTGAACTCTTGTTCTCAGCTATGCAGTCAAGTCCAAAAGTGAGGAACAATACTGTTTGGATTGGCTAAAGAAAAGGGATATGATTTAAAAACAACAACAACACCATAGTATCTTTCTTCTGCTTTTGAATCACTTATATTCTCACATCACTGCAGATTTCCAACACAGACACCTTCTGTAGATGTATTTAGAGCTTAGAATTTAGAAGAAATTACATGGTATTTTGAAAAATGCCTTTGAAATATTTGAGTTCTGAAAAGGTCCTTTGCAGCATGGGACCAGAAAATAACCTAGGGATAGTAATTAGTGGTGGAACCTCCAGGTGATGTTGGAAATACAATTCCCATGACCATTGGCCACCCTATCAGGGGTTGACAAAAATTAAGAGTCCAACATCTAGAGGGCCACACAGCTTTCCCATCCCTGGAATAAACACTGATGAGCATTACTTTGGATCAGTTTTAGCACTGTCATTTTCTGAAGGAACACGGATTTAAATGGGGGGAAATGGGTCTATTAGAACTTGAGTATTGAAAAGATAAGTAGAAACAAACTTGTGCATTGGAGCAAATGATAAGATAATAAAGAGCTCTTAGCGTGATTTGCCACATTCACCCCAAACCTTAAAAAGGAAAGGAAGTAGTATTTCTGCTTTGGATTGTGAAGGGGAGGAAAAGGGGAGGAATTCACTGTATATAGAAATGTACCTGGGACTTTAATGCTACCATTTGTTTGGAGAGCTTGATTAATTGTGGTACCTGGATTGTGCCCGTGAGCCAGCAGAGATGCAGGAACTCACTCCACATAGCACATCCTCTGCTCCCTGATGAGAAGCGGGGAGGGGAGTGCTGGACTACAGCTTTGGAGACCTGGGTTCAAATCTCCACTCAGCCTTAACGCTCACTGGGTGACCTTGGGCCAGTCACAGTATCTCAGCTTAACCTACCTCAGTGTTGTTGTGAGAGAGAAAATGGAGAAGGGGTGAAGTGTGTATGCCACTTGGAGCTCCTTGGAGGAAAGGTCGTACCTTGGAAGTTGAACGGAATCCGTTCCAGAAGTCCTTTCGACTTCCAAAACCAAAGTGTGGCTTCTAATTGGCTGCAGGAAGTTCCTGCAGCCAATCAGAAGCCGCAGAAGCCACGCTGGACCTTCGGCTTCCAAAAATCGTTCAAAAACTGGAACATTCACTTCTGGTTTTCGATCATTCAGGAGCCAAAACGTATGAGTTCCAAGGCGTTCGGCAACCAAGGTACGACTGTAAACTATTTTTTTAAAGATGACATTGTTCCATTCCTCTTAATTGATACTGGCACGAGCAGATGTGGGCAGATGAGATCATGGGGATCACAACCCTAATTTCACAGGGGAGCAACTGAAGAATAAAACACTTTGTACATTCATGTTGTAGAACTATTGCTATTGTTGATAAGGATGACATGTTGTCTCTTCTTATTTTTTAAGTTAGTGAAACAGGTAGATCTTAAACAGAAGTCAAATTCCCTTGGTAGTTTCCCTTTGTAACACATTTGAAAATGAAAATGTCTGTGTTTATGAACTGGAATAGCTATTAAACTGAAAATTTATGTTTATAAACCCAACATTCCCAATAGTTTTTGCTGCTTTATTACTGTACTGTGAAATCATTTTTTCTTTCCAGCTTAGTAGCAACCACAGATCAAAGACCATTTGAACAGATGGATTTTCTGAACAACCATCGCCAGTGTTAATCAGAAACCATTGTTGATTTGTAGAAAAATAACCAGTTGGCTTTTCTTTACAGTGCTTGAAAGAGCTCAGTGAAAATGTCTAGCAAACCATCCGGCACAACAAACAACATAGCTCAGGCCAGAAGAACTGTTCAGCAGTTGAGAATAGAAGCTTCTATAGAAAGAATAAAGGTAAGAAGAACTTATTCATACTCAGTGATCATTGTTTAAAGCAATACCTTTTAGTTTATTTAAATCTGCTTTATAAAGCAAACAATCCTCCTTTCCCCCGCTTTTCCAGAGCACATTATTATTATTATTATTATTATTATTATTATTATTATTATTATTATTATTAACAACAATAATTGAATTTATATGCTGCCCTACACCCGGGGGTCTCAGGGCGGTTCACAGAATAAAATCAAGATATAAAACCACAAAAACCTAATAAAAATCAAAACAACAACCCAATAGCCCCACCTCACCCACAAAAACCACATTTCTAAAAGGGTGTTGGATGTCAATAAGATCAACCAAAGGCCAAGTTAAAAAGGAACATTTTTGCCTGGCACCTAAAGGTGTATAATGAAGGTACTAGGTGAACTTCCCTGGGGAGAGCATTCCACAGATGGGGAGCCACTGCAGAGAAGGCCCGTTCTCGTGTTGCCACCCTCTGAACCTCTTGAGGAGGGGGCACACAAAAGAGGACCTCAGAAGATGATCTCAGGGTCCAGGTAGGTTCATATGGAAAGAGGCGATCCTTGAGGTATTGCAGCCCTGAGCCATTTAAGGCTTTACAGGTCAAAACCAGCACTTTGAAGTGGGCCCGGAAACTTAATTAGTAGCCAGTGCAGTCGGACCAGGATCATCACATCACCATCTACTGTTAAGAACACGTTCTTTAGTCTAGGCAGTCCCAGAGAGAAGCGATATCTTTCTCTTAATATATATTGGGATTGTGTTCACATATGTACAGTATGTGTACCATCAGTGTGAATTTAGTGGAGAATTGTACTTAAAAAAGAATGTCACTGTGTGAAAATTGATGTACATATTGAGAAGAAATGTACACCAATTAAGAACACGAGGAAGAGATTTTGTTTATTGCCCAGTCAGTGCACATAATTTCCAGCAATACAGTGGGGAATATGCAAAACATCCATCGATTTATTCTTTCACATCTTTTTTTATTTGCTGGTTTATGCTGCTTTTAATTATTTTACAAAGGCATGCAGTATTATTCTGAATCCATGTAAGGCTCAATCAACATGAACTTTTTTCTGCCTCGGGAATTTTTTTCCACACAAAACGTAAAAATATCACTTTGAAATCTTGTTTGCTCGTTGGCTGTTGTTGGCAACCTGCTCCATATTTACTGTGTCCCTTCTCACACGTTCCTCAGGTGTCGAAGGCATCGGCAGATCTAATGTGCTACTGTGAGGAGCATGCCAGGAAGGATCCTTTACTAATGGGAATACCTGCTTCGGAAAACCCCTTCAAGGATAAAAAGACCTGCACTATCCTATAGGCTAAGCAGCAAAATGCCTTCAAGACCCTCCCCTGCAACCGAGCAGATCCTTAGAGAAGTAACCCGAAGGTTACCTGGTATCAACCGCATAAAACAGCAACTCATTTACATTTTGTGTTAAAATGAACTTTTAAGTTTTCTAAAAAGGTCTCTTTTCTTTATCGCATTCTAAATGGGGATGCAAGGTTTATAAAGTTACTTCTTGTCAATGGAATGGTTCTAAGAGCATAGTTGGGAATTGGATTATGTTGGCTTTGGGGGTTATAAAGAGAGGGTTGGGTTGGGTTTTACTTAAAAGTGCAATGAGTGTTCACAATTCCAGGTGTGAGGTTGAACAATCAAGACCAAAGTTGCCTGAGCTTCATTTTCTGACTAGTGAGGCAGACCAGCGTAGAGTCCTAATCAAGCTTACTTTTAACATTTTTATTTTATACCAGCGTATAGCCTTGTATATGTAATTAGTGTCTGTATCTATGGTCCGTGCGTATGTTTGTTTAGGGATATACACGCATTACCAAGTGCATTCTTTAAGTACGCCCTTCAAAGTTTATTGCTGCATTTATCAATAACTCCTGCAGTTCATGCCTTTTACCATCAAGTATGTCTTAAGCTTTTTCACAATGTCTTAAGGACTTGTAGACTTGTGCTTAGTATAAATTCTTGTTCTCAAAATGATTTTGAAAGGTGACATTTATAGTCTTTGGTTCTTCTGCCTTCTCGCATTTCCTCTGAAATTTAGACTGTCACCCATGGATTCTGAAAATGGAGTCTAGATAAGTTTCTCCTTTTTCATTGTGCTTTAAGGGGGAATCTGCTGCCTAACTTTCCTACGCACTTCCCTGTTGTGTTAATTTTTCGGTAAGCATCCAGGCTATTTTCTCTCTCTCATTGCTAAATTCACGTCTGTCAAATGCCAAATAATACCTACAGAGGAGTGGGAGACTCTGGGTGCAATCCGTGGTGCTATTGCTTCTGCACAAGGCCTATGGAAAACACTGGTGGTTGTGCTGAGGAAATGCTTGAAGGGTTGCAGCAATGCACAGTACTAAATCTCTGATGAATGTAAATGGTATTAAAATGTTTGTGTAGCCTTCGTGTATTGATGGAATACTGAATGGAATGAATCAATATCGACTTCTTCTAAGCCCAGGTATGTATCAGTATTCTGTGCGCTGCCAGTCCTTTCATGTTTTTAACTTTGTGGTCTGCCATAGCTGTATATTTGCAGAATGTGTTAAACATTTGGGGTTCAGGGTTGTTCCATGTGCAAGGAGACTTAAGATGCATGGCTAGATACAACCTTAGCAGTGCTCAAGTAGCACAGAAAGCAAAGCCACTCAACGTTGTTTTTACAGCAAGGCCCCAAAGTTTCCATCTTTAGCCAAACTAAAGAAAAACCTCCCTAGTTGCAAAGAACTAGAATTCTCGCTTTAAACTAACAGGAGTAATAGCTGGTTCGCGGCAGATGGGGGGGAAGGACCCCAAAAGACCTGACTTCACTGTGACTGGATCCTGAGAAGCTGGCTGCTGAGCCAGCAAAGCAAGGTGCCTATTCCACTCCATAATGCTCTGCAATATATTAACTTGAAATTGCAGGAGCAAGGTCTTGCAGATTTCTGTCTAAAGGCAGATTTGGCCTTTGTTTCTTTTAGTACTTCTCTATAAACTTTCACACTGATTTTGCTTGCCATATACTTCAGTCTGCCCTCTCAAAATGTTTGTTGATAATATTAATTAATTTGACTGCAAATAATCTGTATTTGTGCTACCCATTGCGGTCATTTCACTTGCTACCCGAAACGTAGTTAATGGCTACTTCATCAAGAACCGGGATAACAGGTCCTACGAAACAAATACTCCCGATTACACATTTTGAAATAGCGGCATTCCTTTCTCTGATGGTTTATTTCAAAATATAGGGCAGCTTTTGATTTGTGAGATACCCAGATCTGTCTTTCTAAAGGCTGATTCACACATCCATATTATTACATGGGCAGTCTCGCATTTTCTGTAGGCTTGTTCGCATTGAATCAGTCACGCCAGTACAAGCATGGGTCTGGGTCATGACTTTACTACATACGAAGATCTTTAAAAAGTGTGTCAAATGAGGATGCGGTGTCTTGCCATCTTAATACCCATTCATAGAACTAGTTCACTACCTACAAATCAGTGGGGGAAGCCATAAGTTGTGGTTTTTACCAATTTTTAAAACATACTGATTTGTATGGCTGTGCTGAGATGTGACAGGCACTGAAGCTGTGTCTCCACTACCATGTAATGTGAGTATTGTGTCTGTCTGGCACTTATTCCAAGTAAGCCTCTAGCAGCAACTCCATGTCTATTCAGACATACCTTCTGTGGACCTTGCTACAGATAAGTGCATATAGGGTTGCAGTCTAAATGTGGAGAAGTGCATGGGCACAATTGTTATGTAACTGTTCCCTAAGAGTGTTTGTGTCTTATACTGGACCAAAAGCTGAAAAAAAAATCCTGTCTCAGTGTCTTAAAATGATGCTAGCTCCCTAAAAAATGGAATTAATCCTAGGAATGTTATTCTCCTTACTCCAGAAGCCAAGCTGTTGCAGTTTTTAACTCATTAAATTAATGGAGGATTGTTGTTGTTGTTAAAATAGAAAAAACAAAAATATAGTTTTCGATGCATTAATCAATTTGGTACTTTCATATTAAAATGAAGATGCTATGTCATCATTTGCAATCATTTTTAATTGCTTGCATATTAAGTTTCCACAAACTGTTTTTCCCCCAGTACTGCATACACTGCTACACTGTCACCAGCAACTGCTGCTGTGTATGCTTTACTGGACAATAAATTTGGACACATTCCATTGTTGCAGGCGAGAAATTTATGTTCTGTGCATTGCTCCCTGCCTTCCATTTACACTCCATTTTGCTTGAGATAAGCCATGTCCTTAAACCTTAAAAGCAAAGAATAAAACATGGCACAGTGCCGATAGAACCCATTTAAAATATCTTCAAATTATTCAGTTCCCAAATATGTAAAGCTTAAATGCTGCATTAGTATTGCATACCTGTTGTCACAGCCAGTGCCGGCACTTGCTGACCTAGGCAGCTGGCATGGTTCCAGCTGGACAACCATTCTCTCTGTCAGAAAATTATCAGGCTGGTTAGAGTGAGATTTGCAGGAAAGATGGAAAAGAAGTCTACGGAGGCTGCATTGCCACTGTCCAATGCCTTTCCTATTTTCTAATCTCTCATCTCCACTCCCACCCCCTAGTTTTCCTTATGTATGCCTAGAGGTGCGTATCCCTAGATGCCAGACCCATTTTCTGGGTTTATTGTTTTATCCTTGATATCAATGCAATTATAATCTAAGAGTATTTTAAAACCCTTTTCACGTATTTGGCATGCTCATGTGTTGCAGCACCAGGACAAAATAGCTTGGATCCAAAGGTGCTCTTTCACACATGACAGAAGGTGTTTTGTGCTCTTGGTGGGCACTATTTTATACCTCATGCTAAAGAGTTGCGCAAGAAAAGTGAAATTATGACTGCAATCCTGTACCTGCTTACCTGAGAATAAGCCCCACTAAACTCAATGGGACTTTCTTCTGAGTAGACAGGTATAGGATTGTGCGGTGAGGCTGCAATCCTAGACACACTTGCTGTGGAGTAAGCACCACTTACCGTATTTTTCGCTCTATAGGACACACTTTTATCCCTCCAAAAATTAAGGGGAAATGTGTGTGCGTCCTATAAAGCGAATGCAGGCTGCGCGGCTAAGCCCAAAGCCACAACAGAGAGACGGAGTGCTGCGCAGCGCTCCGTCTTGCTGTTCTAGCTTGGGGATGGCTGCGCAAAGCCTCCGCAGGGCAGCGGGGTGCCTTCACCCCGCTGCTCTGAGGAGGCTTCAAAGGCAGCGCTCCGGGGGCTTCAGGCAGCTATCCGCAAGCCTTCGGAGTGCAGCAGGAGTTCCCGCTGCACTCCGAAGGCTTGCGGATAGCCGCCTGGAGAGCGAGAGGGGTCGGTGCACACCGATCCCTCTTGCTCTCGAGGCTTTGCTTTGCTGGAGAGGCGCTGCACAGTTTTCCCTCTCTGCACAGCGCCCCTTCAGCAAAGTGGGAGGAAAAATGGAAGGGGCTCCTTTTCTCCTGCCCCTTCGCTGAAGGGGCGCTGAGCAGAGAGGGGGAGAATTTTTTCTTTCCTGTTCTTCCCCTCCTATGGTCCAGTGTGTCCTATAGAGTGAAAAATACGGTAATCATAATAGGACTTACTTCTGAATAAGTACATAGGATTGCAGGGCATACCTAAAGCTGATGGTTCTGTTTGGACTAGTGATTGCATGAGAACTGTTCTAGAACTTATCTGTTGGAACACTCTGTGACCTGCCAGCTCTTACAGCACAGAGCTAGTAGCTATTTTACTTCTGCTCACGGTGCTTTGGATCCAAACCAATATTTTCACCAGCAGTGCTTTAGAACTGTATTATACATAATGTATTTTACTAACTGAAGGAGAGTATTAAAAATGTCGTGTTGTAAGGTGCGGGAACACAATTTTAATTAAGCAAAAATTGTGCCAACTTTGCATTCAGAAATGCCTTTTGACTTTCTCTTTAAAACACATGGTTTGAAAACTTTCACCCCAGTATTGGTTTCTTTTTAAGTTTTGGACCATTCATAGTTTTTAGTCACAGAACAGCTGTAAACACAACACCAAAATACAGCTAGCTGCTTCGGGACACTTCTGTCAGATTTTAGATAACTGCTAAATGCATTTTCACATTTTTCCAGCCTTCCAGTAATGGCATATTGAAGAGTCAAAACATGCATACATTGCTTTTTGTGTGTGTAAAGCAAACTTTGCGGTGATGGTTATAATCATAATGCAAAGCGTAGAAAATACTGCCGTCATATGCAATCCCTCTTCTCATTTTCCATTTATTTCTGTGGGGCTTGTATGAGGCTCCTATAGACCACAATGGTGCTTAGATAATTGCACCTACTAGAATTCAACAGGGAAAACTGAACCAACCAAAATAATTACTACTAGACCACTGTGAGGTTTTGAAATTAAAGACTATGATACTTAAACAAGAGTTTTCAACAACTGTACCACTACACTGCATCTTCATGCTTTGATTAGAAATGCCTCAGAAGTAAAATATTACTCCAGTAAACGCTTTGTTTTCTTTTTTGTTGTAATCTGCTTACTTCTTACAGGCACACTTCTTCTCTGGTTTTTCTTTGAATTGCTTTCACAAAATATTGCTTGTATTATCTTTGTAATCTTAGATTGACAAGAATAATACTATGATTTGCCTTTGGGGCGGGGGGTGGAAAAGGATTTGTGAAATTATTTTACTAGAGCTAATTTGTTTTGGTTTTTTGCCTTTCACAAGCAATCGTTCTCTAATAAGATTGCATACCTTGTGCATCTGCATACAACCTGATATTTTCTTTAAAAATGGCTTCCAGTTGCCATTATTAGAGGGGTTAAAAAAAACAACAACCCTGCAATTAAGATACTTGTTCACAATTAAAATAGTACCATGGATATGAAACACTTTAATTAAACATCACTTCTTTTCATACGGTTCTCTGTTTTTCATTGTAGTTCAGTTGACTTCAGTTATGCTGGTGGTGACCTGCCTGTGAAGGTAGCATCGTATTCTAAGACTGCTGGTGTAACACTGTGTTGTGGCATTGTGCTGCAGCTTATCAGTTGGGAGGGCTGGGGAGTGTGGCTTTCTGTGTTGTGCATTAAGGCCAAATAAGGCCAGTGGAGTTGTGAGTTCAGAATCCCGTGTTCCACTGGACTTCTACAAATTTGACCTGTCGTTTGCTTTGAATCCATGAGATTCAAATCTCAAAAGAGTCCTTCTGGCTAAAAGGGAAGCTGGTTTCTGTTCCTCAGAGCACATCCTTCCAAGTTCAGCCCCTTTATGCAGACTCCCGGAAGAAAGAGCCACATTTGCAATCTGTGTTCCTGAAAGTGCAGTGAACAGGAGGGAAAAATGGCTGAGTGACATAAAAAGGCCTAGAGCAAAATGAGTGTCATACACAGGAAGGAGCAGCTGCCTCTATGAGGTTACTGTGTCCTCACTCAGGTAACTGACCTATTCTTCAAGGTGGCTCATTTTGCTCCAGCCATCTCCATCCCATCAACTTAACTCACTCTCTCGTGTTAATAGATTTTGTGATTATGTCCCATGCATTCATCAGTACATACCTGGATTTCACTTCTGTGTTTTGCAGCAGGACTGCTTGATTCAGGGAGACTTTGAGTTGCTTGGGCCTCCACATAGTCATTCTTTATGAATGTTCCAGATTTACACCTGGTGGCAGTAAACTCAGTGCGCCTCCTTCAATTCTATGTGCTCAACATGAAGACATGGTGACTAACAAGTGGAAGGAGAGGAGTGATGCTCACCATCCGAAAAACAGAAGTGCAACTGACACAGACAGTTTTTATTGAACAGCATCAGTGATGGAGTGAGTGCTGACAGCACCACATGGGGAATGGGATTGTCACCTTGCTGTTTCTCCAGAGCGTCTGTGCCTGAGAAAGCCGCTTGCCAAAGGAGCAACAGGTTCAGCTTTCCCATTCACTGTCTTCTTGTGCTGGGTCCCAATGTACCTGGCACACTGCTGCCTGTCAAGCTCTCTAGAAAGTCACTGAGCCCTGAGAAGATAAACACCACCCCCACGCAAGGGAGCATTTGCTTCCCCACTGGCGGTTGCTGCTGCTGAAAGCTTCACACGCAGTCTGCATGAAACTGGATGTGGAATTTCCTTCCATCTGTGCGTGTTGGTTGTCCACCTAGTTTGTGGGAAAACAAAATCCTTCGGGGTTAGTAATGGCCAGCAGGTAGAAACTGCAACAAATCCATCTTCTGACGTCTGGTTAAATGATCCACTTCTTACTCCCGTCGATAGCCTCCTGGTGTCAACATTGAAGCTCTACCTGTTGAGCAGGCTGATATGGGCATTCAATAGTTTCTTATTCAACCTAGAGAGTTTGCCTGTGGTTGCTGTTCTGCTCGGTGTGCCTGCCTCTGGTCCAGCAAGAAAGAATGGGTCGTGGACAGCAGTGGTAATCAGTGGAGTGGAATACATGCCGTCCACTAGCAAAAGTTGCAGGCATTCCATTGCTTTCACCAGTGCACGAAGGGAGCTCACCTGGATTTTGGCAGTCTGCAGCCTAGAGGTCCCTTCTTACATTGCATATATTTCCATGTGAAGGCTCCTGCTGCAGCCTGTTGTGTAAAAAAGGCTTGTTAAGCTAGCACACCCTTTCCCCTGCTCTCAAGGCAGTAGGAGGCAATTCTCTCTGACTGAATAATCTGCTTGCTCATCACTGTGCATGGGGAGAGTTGGGATGAATGACGAAGCTGCAGAAGTCTTCTGAAAAAGCAAGTAGTGTTCATTTGCCCTTCCTATCTATTTTTTGCCTCCCTGGTTATGGCATATTTGTAAATTTCATCCAGAGAATGCATGCCATATACCACTCATCTATGTTTTGTGCATGCTGCTTTAACATGTTTCAAGTGACACTGCGTGGCACAATTAGACACGCCTACAGAAAGATTCAAGGGCATTCTCCACCTGCAGCATTCCTAATGTGTACAGAGCTCCAGTTGTGTGTGCATAGAGGATAAGATGGTCAAAGTTGATACCTTTCAGGTTTTCGTTTCGGCAGTTTCAAGTGATGACTTAGCAAACTAGTTTTCAAGTTTTTGCAGCTACACACATACTTTAGCTTCAGTTTCATCAGCAGTTAGTCATAGTTCTTTAACTGCGTGCAGGATTCCCGGCCATCTGGTTCCATCCATCTGGCATATGCTGCTGAGCAGTCTCCATTCCATTCCTTTCATTCAGGCATGCAGCATTCCATACCAGCAATCCTTGAATGATGGCTCTCTTACTTACTACCAGCTTTAAAAATAAATAAATTAAGTTTCACATAATTATTTTAATGAGCAGCATTTCTGCCTCTAAATTTTTAAGATTAAAATACAGTGGGAAAATATTTTTGGAAGCCCAGTATGCCTTAATTGTATATATTTCAGTGTCAAACTGATACTTAAAACTGCATGCAAAGCAGCAATTCAAGGTTTCAAGGGACAGTATCATGTTTCAAATAATTGCATGCTTTCTTTCACTGCTAATTTTTTGTTGTTCTTTGTGCTGCAGTTTGTGCTTTTGCTTCTTCTTTCCTTCAAGGCTCAATAGCTTAGGGTAAGCTGATGAGTGATGTATGCTTTTTTTATCCCCGTTTTCTAGCTCCCAATAACATTATTTTTGACATATCACTAATGCTTTCTTTGCTCTGTGTGGGCATTGAGTACTGACCAGGTTCACAACAACATCCCTTGCACCTAAGTCTGGCCTTAGTGCAGCATAACTTCCTTGTTCGGTGCAGCATCCGAACCTGTGCAAGAGTGGTATGATAATCAGCTCTATTGTATCATTGTATGGGACACTTGTGTGAGATACTCCTTTATGAAACACGTTGCCCAAGGAAAGATTTGCACAATTAGGCTGCTTCCGCGTGTCCCATTTGCACAGGGTGGGGAACCTGTGTGCCCTCCAGATGGGACAGAAATAGCCTAGCTTCAGTTGTCTGCGCTAAGTTGTATTACTGCAATGCATTGTCCAAGGGGCTGCCTTCGAAAACAGCTTGGAAACTGCAGCTGATGCAGAACTCAGCAACCAGATTGCTGACTGGGGCAAGACTGTCTCCTGCCTCAACTTGCACTGGATGCTAATTAGTTTCCAGGCTCAATCCAAAGTCCTGGTTTTGACCTATGACACCTTCCGCAGGCCAGGAGTCTCAATACCTCAAGGACTGCCTCTCTCCACATGAACCAACCCAGACACACTGTTGTGTACTCTATCCAAGGGAAGTGCTGAGAGTGGCGACATGGGAGCAGGCCTTTTAAGTGGTGGCCCCTTGCTTGTGGGACGCTCTCCCCAGGGAAGCACACCTAGCACCATCCATATCTGTCCTTGGGCACAAGGCAAAACCTTCTTTACCCAGGTTTTTGGGGAGGGTGCCCATCTTTTAAGTGGGGCGGGTATCTCACGTTCTTTTAAGTATATTTTGGGATGAGTGTTTTCATTTTTGTTCATTTATACCTTATTTTAATGTCTTTGTTATTTCTATTTTTATTGTGTAAGTCACTTTGAGCCACTGGGGTGCAAAAAATAATAAGGTGAGTATTAAATAACAAGAGCAACGGTTACTAGGCTGCCACTCCCATCATACTGACCCACAGCCGCGCTGGCTGAGACTGATGAGAAATGGTAGTCCCAACATCTGCAGGATTACAAGTTGCCCTTTAAATGTAGTTGCCGCAGCCTAGGAAAAAGCTAAGATCCGGACATGTTCTCTGGAGTATATACTGCAATGTATGAGAGCACTATAAGGCATCTGCTACGGGGGCAGCTGTACCATTACTCAGGATGTAGGTAGTCTCCAGCAGATACTGGATTATGGGATGCCTTTAAGAGAGTTTCTACCTCATACATGAAAATGCATTGGGCTGTATCTGGTCTTGTATTGAATACAAAGAGCATCTGCAGCTTTTATAAATGTGATGGTTTAGCCTTTAAAGTCCCTGGTGAGTGCTCATGCCCAGAAAATTGTAAATTTGATTTCCTGCTCACTGACCTTCACAATGTGCCCTGACCTCTCTTTGTTTACAACCCTTTTTCCAGAATATTTCCATTTACTTTCAAAAGCTTCTGCAAAAGTGTTTGCCTTTCTTTTGCTTCTCATGTGTATATACTTAGGCAGTGCCCTCTTCAAAACATATCTCTTGTGCATAATACAAGCAGCTCAATGGGTCTTTCCTAACAACCTGTAAAAATGAAATCATAATGTATGTAGCTATTGGGATGGTTTTCAACTGGCCTGATCTCTATGAAAAAGTTATGCGATGTAGCTTACTGAGTTTGGTGCATGCCATTCCCTAGATTCCACTCAATTTTGAAAATATCTTTCCCGATTCAGCTAGCTACGGTAATCTTTTTAAGACATTTATCAAGTGGCATTTCTCTTTCAAATATCATCCACCCTAGGAGACTTTCAGAGAACATTTTGCAATTTGATTTGTTGCAGATCTTAAATACCATATTTTTCGTCCCATAGGACGTTCCGTCCCATAGGACGCACCTAGTTTTTTGGGGGGGAAATAAAGGGGAAAAAAATTCCCTTTATTTCCCCCCCAAAACCAGGTCGGGGAAACCGAACCAGGTCGAGGAACAGCGGGATGGTGGCGCTGCGCCTCCGTGCTGTCCCCCGAGCTTGTGGGGCTGGCCGATGTCTGCCCGGCGCGCTCTGCTTCAGCGTGCCCTGCCCGCCGGGCGGCAGGCTGCTATCCGCAGTGTGGGGAGCCCTGCGCGGAACTCCTGCAGGGTTCCCCACGCTGCGGATGTCTGCCCGGCGCGAGGGGCGCTCTGCTTCAGGGCGCTCCTCGCGCCGGGCGGCAGGCTGCTATCCGCAGTGTGGGGAGCCCTGCGGGGAACTCCTGCACGGCTCCCCACGCTGCGGATGTCTGCCCGGCGCGAGGGGTGCTCTGCTTCAGGGCGTCCTTCGCGCCGGGCGGCAGGCTGCTATCCGCAGCCTAGACAGCCCTGCGGGAACTCCTGCAGGGCTGCCTAGGCTGCGGATGTCTTCCTGAAGCGTGAGAGGGGTCGGTGCGCACCGACCCCTCTTGCTCTCCAAGCTTCAGTGAAAGCCTGCATTCGCCCCATAGGACGCACACACATTTCCCCTTCATTTTTGGAGGGGAAAAAGTGCGTCCTATAGGGTGAAAAATACGGTAATAATTGGCCCTTCATAGATGTTTAGGTCCTTTAATCAGAAATGTGCCTTTATTGCACACAACGTACATTTCCCCAGCATTCCAGCGATGCCACATTTTTATTTTTTCCAGATATGCTGTGTAAAGAGTTATCTGGGAAAATACATTTCCTTAAAATAATCCATTTGCTCTGACCATATACAGCTGAAGAGTGTCAAGAGGCACCATTTAGCTACTTCCTGGGGCACAGGTAGTGGCAACTTCTTCCCCCAATGTCCACACAAATTCTTTCATTTTGTTTGTGAATTGTTCATCTTTTGTGTAGGAGTGGCCATCCAGTTCATGATAATGAACATCTAGGACCTTTCCTGCCAAGTACACCCAGCGCTCTGTGTGCAATGTCCTAGAGGCATGGTTCTAGATCAGCATGATCCTGGCATTTGCAGTTATCAGCTTTCCAAGAACTGCTTTGCCAAAACCAACTCCTTCTGCTCTCTTACAAAAGCAAAAACACTGATTTGCCATAGCTTTGAAAATTTTATTTCAGCGAACACAGTCCAGTTTCAAACAATTTATTAAAATATAGCAGTTCAAACATTTTTAATACAAGGGGTGCAAGCAGGATTGCTCTTGAAAATCCCAAGCATAAATAAATCTTTCATCGGTATCATAAAATAAGTTAATATTTCTTAGAATAAAAACTTAAGAAATCAAGCATGTTGGAACAAAAGATTTAAGAATAATTAACCCTTTTAGCTCTTACAAGTGAAAGGTATTTAAAAACGGAAACTAAAAGTTGCTCTTCTACAACTCCAACAAAGCACATTTGGTGTGTTCTGAAAGGAAATCGGCACACTGTTTTTGCAACCTTCTTGCAGAACTCAGACTTCCTCCACAAGGACTTCCTATTGCTCCCCCAACATAGCTCTGCTTCAGGTCCATCATCTTCCAACAGCAAAGTCAAATGTCTCTCCTTTTCTCACAACATGTAGTTCAACCTCAACTTGACATCAGTTACTGTAATCCTTGTGTCAGGCTGGGAAATTGCTTCCTGAGCAAGCTACTAAAGTATTTTGAAACTTCAGTGCAATTTTTCTGTTCAATTCAGCTTCATCCATATGCTGTCATCGTTCAGGAAGGTTAATCACTGGAACCCACTGGTCCATGTAGCGGCTTTCCCGGCAAAAGCAAATCAGCTGACTTAAGGCTGGATCCTTCCATTGAGAGGCATGTGGATTCTGAAAGGGGGAGAAAAGGGAAAAGGATCATTGTCAGCATGAAATAAAATTAAATTATACTGCTAACAGTAAAAGAGACCAAATATAAATGATCTGTGTAAATTTTGAGTTTGTAGCACATTCAACAGGGTATTTTGGAATTAATTATTTCTTTAAAACCAGTAAAAGAAAGATCATTTTCCAAAAACAAACCAATGTTCATGTGCTATGGTTAACAAGCCCACAATTCCCATTCAATTGGGTGAATTGAGTAACAGTGACGGAGTATTTTCATCACAGCTCAGCTGAGTTATCTAATAATGACCTCTGAGCCAATTAGTAATAAGGAAAGACAAATATAGACAGGGAGTTCCTGTAGAAAGTGACTCATGGGGTTGTTTTCTCCTGCCGACAGCAGGATGAAACATGCTTGAACATGTCTTTGCCTCGAAAATCCCTATGAGCAAAGTAGGAAGCGTGGTATGATTTGTGCAGGGGAAAAGGTTAGTGAAGGAGGTCATGCTGATCTTTCCTTCAAACCACAGAGGCAGAGGTGCACCAGTGCAAGGACACTGAAGAAACCACTACAGTTTTTGTTTTAAGCCAGAGTGAGATTACAGTATTTAGACAGATTTTTACAATTTGCAATTCAGCTTCTTTCAAAGAAATGCTGTACAGTCCAGAAGGAGACTCTGAAGCAACAGTGAGGTCATGCTGGCTGCCCTCTATGCCCAACATGTTAATGAAACACAGCACTTACTGTCACAAGCACACAGTGCAGGTCTGCAGGCTGCTCGCCCCCTCCACTCGCCCCCAAGAGCAGCAGCTCCGCTAGCCGGCTTGGGTTGCTCACTCGGAGTATGTTAATGTCATTCTCACAACAGAAAGCTTGGATCAGGGTGAAGTGAATTTGTAGCGCAACATCCTGGTTGTCTTCCTCATCGGCTGCCAGCAGACAAAGCACCACATTATCTGGATCCCTGGAGGGATAAAACAATGCCAACTAAGTTAGTCACAGCCCCAACAAACAATGATGCATTTTTCAATGACATAAGGGAGACAAAACAGGAACCCAAGTCACAGGGCATATGAACACATGGTAACGCGACTGTCTATATACTATACACCGGGGGGGGGGTCCTATTATGTTATTTTCTATGAACTGTACTCAGCTAAATTTCACTCACCACTGAAATCAATGAACATGATTATTATATGTATTTCAAGTCAAAATTCATTGGCTATCACCCAATGTGGTTGACCTTTCACACCCTGGATTTTAAGAGCTGAATTTTCAAGGGCTATGTATCTACAACTAAGGTCTGTGGAGCAAGGGGGAGGGTTTTTGTTGCACTTTCTCCCCCCCCACACACACACACAAAGGGGGAAGGGAACCCGATTACATTTCAGCCCCGAACTAAAGGGGACGGGCACATTTTCAAAACCGCTGTTCAGCAGTTCCCATTGTGTCAACTGTCAACTGGGTGCTTGGAACTCTGGCATTGTGGGTAAAAGGGGGAGAGGTTTTTTTCTGAAATCTGCCCCACAGAAGACAAACTGTGCCTAAGTGGGGGCAGTTATGCATGATGGGTGATTAAGCATTCAATGTCCACACAGCTGCCCGGAAGTTTTCCTATCTGCACAGTGCAAGTTTGCCTCTTAACTGACCTAGTGTTTCCTCAGAAAAGTCCTCAGGCACAGCTGCCCTAAGAGAGGTGGGAGGACCTGCTTTTTGTTACTCATCAATACAAAAGGGCACCAGAAAGCCAGTTTCTCACTTACACGTTGAGCAGCTTGGCAGCCTCATACACTCCGATGGTGATGCTTCTCTGAGTCAGGGCTTTGCTCAGGACTTCCTCCAGGGCATCCCCTACCTTCTCCATGCTGATGGCATCCGAAGAAAAAATAAAAGGGGGGGAGCAGCGAGAGGCTCTAATTAGCGCTTTTATTTAAATAAAACACACCAAACAAATCCAAAGGGGGGGGGGAATGGATCACCTTGCCTTAAGTAGCGCCGCCCCCGCCAGCCCACATTCCCTCCTGGCGCCCTCATGCCCTGCAAAACTGAGGGGAAGCTGAGCTGGAAACTCCCCTGAATGGGATCTGTTCAGAAATAAGCGGGAGCCAAGTGCTCCCACAGGAAAATCGCTTCCAAGCGCAGGTTATTTGGAGTTAAAGGTGCGCTTGCTTATCCTGTCAGGAAAAAGAAAAGAAGGGAAAAAAGCTACAACCCGCCACGCCTCTCTCTCTCTCTCTGACACACGCACACTCTCTCGACTCCCGGTTTTCTTCCTTACGCGCGGATCTACTTTCTTCCGCAGATCCCCTCCAGGCAAATTTATTTTTTTGCACCAGAGCATTTTTTTCTCCCTCCCCGCCACCGGTCCCAGCTGTGAGGCGACTGGCGGGCGCGGCGGCGAGCTGGGCGACCCTGTGCTGCCTGGATCCGGAGAGCTTAGCGAAATCTGCAGCAGGCAAACTCCTGTCCCTCCAACCTCCACACCGCCACGCACCACTGCAGCTGCTGCCACCGCGTACCTTCCGAAAGTCTGGTGCTCCCCAGCGAGCTCCTCCAGAGTCATATTGCAGCTGCAGATCCCTGCAAAGAAACCAATCCAACGGGGGGAACGGGAGAGGCAGCCTTCAATCCTCCTCCTCCTCGCCCTGCGCCCTTTGCCTTGCTTCTCGGCTCCTCCGGCTGCCCTCAGGGGAATCCGCGGTAAGTGTCCCTCCAGTAAGTCAAATCCTCAGGGCGGCGGCGGCGGCGGCGGCGGCGGCGCTGGCGCTGCTTTGCTTCTGCCCTTCGCCTTTCTCGCCCACCCGGGCACTTGCAGCCCCTGCTGCTCAGGCTCTTCGCGCACTTCCCCGCTCCTCCCTCTCCCCACACGGCGCTGCCACTCTGAGGGACAAAGGGCTCCCCGGGCCGGAGTTATCCTGCCAACCCCCAGCCAACCGTCTCCCGGCTCGTTTGCATGCGGCCACCCTATTGGGGCATGCAAATGAGCCGGGGCGTTCGACTTGGGGCCACCCTTGGGGGGGGGGGGAAGAGAGAGAGAGAGAGAGATCCAGGCTGGGAAAGCTGGGTCAGTAACTTTCCCTGCCCTCGCCCGGCGCTGATTGGCAGAGGGAAGAAGTTTTGAGGGGCGGAGTTTGCTGCGGGTGCCTGGTTGCTCTCCCGCCTCAGCTGTTTTTTCTTTGCTGGTTGCATATTCCCCCCCTCCCTCCCTCTCTCTCTTTGTTTTGAGAAAGGGGAGGGGGGATCGCGCGCGGGCTTCTGTTTGTGGGCTTAATGCTCTGCAGATCACCCCTGACAATAAATAGTTGTTAGTAAGCAAAGTTGCAAAAGCCAGGAGGGAGCGGGCTCGCAGCAGCGGCTGTTTTAACTCGATCGGCGCCTGGTGCTCGTGTAGATAGGGGAATCGCCACCCCGGAATGAGTCCTGTTTCCCCGCTTGCTGCTGCTGTTTTCCAGCTCCTAAGGACACTGTGGGTTGTTAGGATGGCACGCACGGCAGAATTTTATAGGCGCGTTTAATTAGACAGGTTGCGGGGATTTGAGTTTCGGGCTCTTGTTTCTTAAGCGGGCAGTGATCTGTGTGACCTTTGGGTCGTAAGATGCAGCTTGATTTAAATGGGGAGGAGCTGGCCGCTTGCTCAAGATCCGGGATGGGGAACTTGCCCTCGGGTGGTGTTGGGCTCCTGCTCCCGCCTCTCCCAGCTTCGGGGTGTTGGGAGCTGAGCAAAACGCCCAGAGAGTACCACGGGTACTTACACTTACACCCCAGCCCGCCTACCTACTGTAGAGGTGAATGTCAGGGAAGCAAACCGCTTTAGCCTATGGAGAATTGTGCTTACGCTGCAGTTTTCCAAGTGTGTGAGGCAAGTGACATTGAGGTAACCAAGCTTTGGAAGAGGCAGGGCGGCCTCCTCTTGCCTCAGCTTTGTCTCGGGTCAGCTGAGGCCTTTGCACTATCACTCGATGACAGCTGCCCCAAGTGAGGTATTGCATGTGTGAAGAGTGAGCCATCAAAGATAAAGCACTGCGACCACACCTTCCACAGACTAAAAGGCATTGGTAGCCGTAGGTCTGCTCCGAGGGCTTCTCCACACTTAACTTTTCCACTGCTGTTTCCAGGAAGATTTCTGCACTCCCCCCCACCTCCCCAAGCTTTCTTGCTCCGGTGGACCATGCCTGACAAGGGTGCCAACTTGAATAAAATATTGGGGGGCAGGGGAGTTCAACCCCACCCTGCATAATCACAAGATGTGGCACATACACACCATTTAAATGGCAATGCCCATCAACTTGGGGGGGCACCCCCTCAAATATTTTATTTGGAGGCCAGGCAAGGGACCTCAGCCCCTAGGAGTTGGCTCCCAAGATGCCCGAAAAGAGCAGAGAAAAGTTAAGTGTGGATAACCCCTATGTTGGGGACAACCCAATGCAGTTCAGTCTATACCATTAGCTTTTTCAGCTGCCTGATAAAAGGGAACATGAACAACATGTACCGCTTCACTCAGTGAGAGAGGCCAGCCCCACTTGGCAGAATTCCTCTTGCCCCACCTCCCCACACCTTTGCATGTTTGCAATGTGTGTAAAAGGGCTCTCCCCTGGATACTGGTATATGTGGGTGGAGCTGCAAGCAATGAGGGGCCACGATTGGGCCAGAGTCCAACTCTGGGTGGAGGAGTTTTACCTGCACACACCAGTATCTGGAGAGAGCCGTTTCCCACACTGTTTGAATGTGTAGGCAGTAGAGGGGCAACCCAGCAGTGAAGCACCAGTGCAGCCCCCAGCCCCCCCTCCACCAGTGTTTTGCCACATGGGGAGGGTTGTGTGAACACCATAAGTTAAATACATGCATGCATGAACCAATCCTGATTGTACAAATAACATTTTTCTTTATTTCTTGCATTTCTACCCCATATTTCCTGCAAGGAGCTCAAGGTTCTCTCCCTCCTCATTCTATCCTCACAGCAACCCTGTGGTGTAGGTCTGGCTGAGAGACTATGACTGGTGCAAGGTCATCCAACGAGTTTCATGACTGAGCAGGATTTCGAACTCTGGCCTCCCAGGTCCTAGTCCAATGCTCTAACCACTAAACCAAATATTATAGTTCTATACACTGGGGTCGGGGGGGCGGCGGCAGCGGGATGAGAGCAGCTATTTAAGATCTGTCAGCAGATCTTCAAAAGACTGATAAGGCAAAAGCACGTTCCCTTATTCTTCCCAGCAAGCACTCTGAAGCAGAATGAAAACCCACAGTTCAATAGTAATGCCAAGGAATTATTTTTTTTTACACAAACTGTGTGAAAAATATGTTTTATTCAATCATTCGGTGCAGGAGAAGTGGAGAATAAGAACCAAACAGGACAAAATAATCATGAAGTACGCATTCTTCGTTCCCTTCCCTAATTTACATTCTTCACATTTCACACTGTTAACTGGGGTTGGTGTGGATCTATATGCATAAATGCACGTGGTTTCAACAGATAATTTTGCAAGTTAATGACAAAATATGCAGGTTGGCTTGGTGTAAAAGAATTCTCCTCTCCCATCCCTTTTGCATTCAGGCCAATGAGGAAAGCTTCTGGTCTGATTGACAATCAAGTGAAGCATTGAAGAGTCCTCCTCTCCAATTGAAAGGCCTATAAAGGGGAGGAGTTTCCTGCTTCCTATTTTCTTCCTAATGATATTACTGTTGTTGGCCAGAATCTAATCACCTCACATGGAGGTCACAGGTGATTGTTTTTCGAAGGCACCCATTCCATGAGGTGCCTAACGCAGGCACAGAGCGTTCCCATGTGACTAGGTGAAACCAAGAGTAAAACACATTTCAAACATTACAGCTTCCATGTTGAGAAGAAGCTAATGTGACTTTTGTTCTTGTTACTAAATCCCTCATGGAGGCCTTGAGGTCTGAGGCGGCGGTTAGGCCCGGTTCATTTCAAAAAGGAGCTGCATCCGAGGAGATGGTTCCATGTAGAACATTGTTTGTGTGAATTAGCTCCTCACGCGGTTGTGACAGTTTCAGCCACACCAATTGAATCCCCCCCCCCAATATTTTTTTTTAAAAGAGTGTCACAAGTCACAACTACCTGGTTCACTCCAATTGTTTTATGCATTAAATTTACACAATTCCCTTTTAAGTGGCAACCACACCACTGTATTAAAGTGGTCATTAGGAGGCCTGACAGAGAGCAAGACTATTCATGGCAAGAACAACTCAAACATGCTGAAATGTCATGTCCGGTTGGAGCTGTTGGACTATAGTTACTGGGGAGCGGGGAGACCCACACAGAGTGTTATTTGTGCCAGGTTTTAATTCCTGGATCCGGTTTTGAATGTCAGGGCTAAGCTTCGGCATTCATGAAGTAATAAAAAGGTGCCTCTGAGCATGTGCAGTGTGCACTGCCCTGACCACTATAGTGTGCCTTTCTGCAAATCTCCAAGACTGGTGACAGGGGAGCAAGGCAGACTTGATGCTGCATGTGCTCCTTCCTCCTTTGCAACCTCCAAATGAAAGAATACATACATAAAGGATGCAATGACTTTAATATGCCTCTAGTCAGTAGATCCAGGAGCCAGTCTCAAAACTCTTTCTCTTTTCTTTTCTTTTCTTTTCTTTTCCGTCCCCGCCCCCCATAATCTGGTTGCTTTCTATTCCATACTAGTTTTTTTATTTCCTCTTCAAGGCCACAATACCCACTTCCCAAATATTAATTTCCACCTGGGGTCCTATATTAAAAATCAGCACCGTAGATACATAAGCTTACACTTTCAAACTACAGAGATTAAAAACCCACACAAATTATATATTCTTCTATATATGCAGCCTAATCGTGTGTGAGTGTGTGTGTATAATTTCTTATCCAGCCTTTCATTAGTACACTGGGAAGTGTTAATGAAGGAAACACAGAAGATGTTTTGGAGTGTTTGCACAAGACCCAGTTGAGAGAAAACAGCTGAAAACTACCAGAGGGCCCTTTGGCTAGCTTGAGGAAGGTAAGGAGCCACTAAGCAGTGAAAATAAAAGGGGTGGGAGGAATTCTTAAAAAAAGGTTCCCCACCCCTATGTTAGGGGCAGAAGAAAGTAAATTCCCAGTTTTCTGTTTCTCCTTTTCCAACCAGCTCTCAAAATATCATGGCTCATAGAGACCATTGAGCATTCTCAGTTTTAAAGCCCCCCCCTTTTTTTAATTTATAGGCATAAATACTTCAGCCTTTCTGGGCAATATCCTAAGTACGGAGAAACTACAATGCTATCTTGGTTGGTTTCAAACTGGTAGACACTCAGTCCTCTCTCTCTCTCTCTCTCTCTCTCTCTCTCTCTCTCTCGTGTGTGTGTGTGTGTGTGTGTGTGTGTGTGTAGCCCAATTCAATATATGTCTATTGAGAAGTAATTATTGAATAAGGCTTTCTCCCAAGTAAGTGCATAGGATTGCAACCAGACAATGCAATTCTCTGCATGTTTACTCAGAAGTCAACCCTGTGCAGTTCAGCAAGGCATATGCCTTAGTAAGTGTGGTCAGCTTTGATTTGGTTTGGAACAGAAATGTGAAACATCCGTTTTTACCACATCGTTGACTGGAATGAGAAAACTTTTTTTTTTAATGGTGCTTCTATGCTTTCACCTGCTGTTGGAAGGTTCCCACAATTCACTGATGCATTCCATGTTAGGAAATCCGTTCTAACCAAATCCATCTGCTTCCTTTCTGCCCTCCATCTGGCATCTCATTTCTGTTTTCCAGACCCATAACTGCATTTGCAGGATAAAGTTCTACCTCTTCTAATTACCCCAAGATGAATGGAGAGAGGAAACAAAATAAAGAAATAAAATAAAATAAAAATAGGGCACGTGTGCATTTAGAGCAAAGGACAGGTTTTGAAAACCATAGACGAAGGAAGCAGGTGGATATAGCTGATTTAGGCTGTGATCCTATAGACTGACTTGGGAGCAAGTCCCATAGAACTCAGTGAGATTTGTGTTGAAGTAGAAATGTGTAGGATTTCACTGTGTATACTGTGTATTGTTAAATGTGCATTAGCATTACAAGGCTTAATGGATGAGAAGCAGAGCACAAAGGAAAGGTGATTGCAATGCAGATTTTTAAGGAGTAATAAGGAAGTATGGTTACATGGTGTGTGTGAATTTTCTTTGCAAGTAGAGGAAAGGAAGTGGAATAAATTGGAAGAGGGGAATAATGGAGACATTTCTGCATGCTTTTTAAAAACTGGTTTCAGTTCTGCAGCCTAGCTCTGCTGGAGTTTGGAAGTGATATATCTGCCGTTTTTGTGTTTTTATCTTTGTGGTAATGAGACATATTTTACCCAACTTTTCAGTGCATGCTTATATAGAAGGTCACAATTCAATTTGTCTTAACCAGCATCCATGCTCATGGTTCTCCTGGGGGATGTGATCCACAAAAAGTTGTCATGGAACACTCCTCAATCCGGTAGTGTCCCAAATTAGGGTGCAGGCTTCTGGGCTATTCCTATTGGTAGAATGAAGGGCAGTATGGAAATTTGAACAACAACAACACTACGAAGCCATCTTCTCCAGCACATCAAACAATGCTCTCTACAAGTGGATCTGCTTGCAAATGGCAAGCTGGAGCCTTCCTCCACATCCTGTAGCCAGGAGGTTTTCTAGCCCACTGCTTTGTACGTCCGGGTGCAGCTGCTCCCCACAAATGGGATCTGCTAAGAGGGAGCAGACCTTCTGGTGCAGAAGGGCTCTATCTTGACTCCTTCCCATTTGTAAAGAAGAAGATCTGCAGTCTGCTGAATAGCACAGCCAAACGGAGCAAGGTTTTGAAAAGTGTGCTAGTGAGCTTCATACATACAAATAATCCTTGGGTTAGTCTTTGCAGGTGCGGACTCTGCATTCACAGAGGGTGCCCCAATAACTCACTGAGGCAAGGAAGAACAAGGTGCATATTCCTTGCCATTCCAGGAAGAAGCAAGCAGGTGAGGAGACAGCCCTCTTTTCAGGAGCAGGTTTAGGGAGTAAGGTGGTATCACAAAAGGGCTGCACATTCTTAGGTATTTAACGTATTATTTTTGCTCTCCATGAGAGACATTTATGGGATTTTCTGCTTCACGTGACAAGATAACTGGGCCAGCCTTGGCTTCATACCTTCCAACGCAAAACTGGAATGCGTGTCTTCCGGGACGCACTTCCCGTGCCTCACCCTTGCCCCCCCAAAACACACTTTTGTAGGGTCAAGATCTTACACGGCGCCCAAAAGCTTTTTTCAGCAAGATCATGGCACCCAAAATGGCTGCCGAGATCTTGCAAGAAAAGACAAGGTGGCGTGTTTTTTCCAGGGCACTTGGAAAATATGTCATGTGGCTGCTTTAGATATCAACGGCTGTTGACCATTATGTTCCACCAGCACTATCACAGGCAGTATGACTTTGAATACAAGTTGCTTGGAATTGCAAGTGAGCAGAGCGCAGGTGAACAGGCCTGATTCAGCCGATTCTTCTTATGTTCTTAACTATCCACCTTGACATCGATGGCGGGGGCACTATTTGTTGTTTCATCTCAGATAACAAAATGCCTTGGGCCAGCCATACCTCTTTTGTTGAATTTCCCCAACTCGGCATGCATGGACAAGCGCCCACATCTCAGCATTAGGGAATGGGCCACATAGCCGTTCGTACTGCCTTCCTTTTGAAAATGCAGTCAACATCTTGATTTTCTCACTCCCTTCTTTTTCCAGTAAATTATTGACGTAAGAGCTGAGGCAGAAGATATGGTGAGAAACTTTGTACCTCTGTTGAAACAGGAAGGGTTGAGCCCTCAAGCTATTAATGTCACAAGGGTTGCTTTGAGAAGCCGGGTCCTGGAAAAAAGGATTAGGTATATAAATGGGTATCCTATTTTCTGCCCGAGAGAAGCACATAAGATTGTTAGCAAACAATACAAAGTGGGGCATTTTGTTCAATACCTTTACTGGGGGGTGAGGGACAAAACTACATGTAAGACAGGTTTTTAGATATCCAAGGGTTTGTGTGCAAAGGAAATTATTTTTATTTAAGTTCTACTTTCAACTTTGGGGTGTATGGGGTGTTAGGGGAGGGGTAGTACTTCTCGTGGGGGACATGTCATGTTCCTTCTGGGGTAGTTTGTCCACCTTTGGTCCCCACCCTGCACTCAGCTCCTAGAAGCTGTCAGTATGCAACAGCGGCTGGGAAACGGCTTTTACTGGCCAGCTAAACCACATGAGGGTAGCTGATAGGTCTCAAACCCTCAGTGAGTTAGGTAGTTTCTGCACATGCTGTAGAGGGGAAGTGAGGGGCAGATGAGGTTTGTTAACCTGGGAAAGTAGCCTGTCTAGGAGAAATAAAACTCTGATCCTAAGCCTTGTGGGATATCTTTGGGAGAGGAAAAGGCTGCACAAATCTGGGGTGGAGTCTCTAAGACAGTTGGACGGCGCCTTGTACACCTCCTTCCAGCAACTCCTGCAGCGAAGGTGGTACCAAATGTATTGCTCTGCTTTCCACATCGGCTGAGGCTGAGGAGGGGGGTGTCTTGTCTAGTCCAATCCCCTGCAATGCAATGATGATGGGATTGCATCCTCTAGTGCACCTGAGGCAGGAGTCTAGTTTGCAGAGTAGGGGAAGCAGAGCAGGTCATCTAGTATATTCAGACGGGAATAGTTAGGGCTTTTAGGAGGGGCAGCCAGCATCTGCTGCTACTGTCCAGCATCTGCCCTTGTCTCACTTTGTCTAATGGTAGGGCCGGCACTGAGAAGGGAAGAATGATTAGGTTTACTACCTATTTTTCTTTAAATGATTTGTTTTATACCACCCACTGACCTGTGCAACACAGCAACAAACCCTTTTCTGTGGGAACTTGACAACTAATCGAAACTCAAACTCCTTTACTTGCAGATTTAGCCCTGGTTGTCCAATGACATTGACATTCCTTAGCTACATGTTAGAGGAGGTGCAAAGTTGTTGATATGCTCACCTCCATGAGTCAGCATTTCCTCCCCTTGGCCACGACAAAGAACATTAGCACAGAGGAGTTATAGGAGGGAAGCCAACTTCCTTCTATAGCTAGAATGCAGATTACAGAGGTACAAAGCAGGGTTGATAAGAGTGCTGGGTCAGTCAGTTTTGCGTCTTCTGCTGTGCTTCAGCTGTGCTCAAATACTTTTAGTCATTTAAATATTTGTCACCTTAAAAAAAAGAGAGATTTCAAAGGAGTTGAAAATATGAGGCCATCTGCTGAAGGCAAGGGGGAGTGGAAGTTTGCAGAAGTCCATTTAAAAAACCACTCTGGAGGAGTATCTCCAAACCAGCTCTGTGAGGACTGATCATTCTAAACAGCCATGAAATGCTGAGAGTTGCAGGGGTGGGTGTTTGGAGTAGACAAACCAAGGGGAGAGTGATTGTTCTGCTTGACTGGAATGAAACTTTAAAGAAAAAGACTCTTGCCATTCTTTATTCAAGCTATTTCTATACAACCTTTCATGCACACATTACAAGGCAAAGAACAAGAAAGCATTAAAAAAAAAGAGAGATTATGGAATAAATAAGAATAAAGGAATAATTATTAAGAGGGAGGATACACTACCCGCAAATTTTCTTCAAAGTCCCAATGGCAAAATCTAGAGTGAGATCTTTTGACCGCATTTGGGGCATTTGGACAGGAAGTATGATGAGGAAATGGAAGGGGTTTTCTCAAGCGGCGGAGATAAAGCAGCACGTCTGGTTTCTGCGTCAGTGAGATGTGCAGATATCGGAACTCCTGAAATTACTGGTTACCAAATTCAGCTGTCTTCTTAGTATCACTGGGCTGCTGGTAGGAAGAAAGCAGTTCATCCTGTGCCAGAACTTTACATGAAGGTTATGGGTACTTTATCATAGAATCAGAGTCAAAGATCGTTTAGCCCAGTTCGCTGCCAATCTAGGAAACCGATTACCTCATAATAAAACCTCTAGTAAAGGAGAGTCTACCCCCTTCTGATAAGACAGCCTGTTCTGCTGTTAAACAGGCTGTACTATCAAGACATTCTAATCAGTTCTAGAATTTCTCTCTGCTTTGAGTATTTTTAATTCTATGAATATTTCTGCGGACTTGGAACAAGGGTAGGGAACTTGGGGCCCTCCGAGGGACTACAACTCCCACCATCCCTGATCACTGCCCATCCTGGCAGGGGCTGATGAGAGTTGAGGTCCAACAACAACTGTGGGAGAGCACAAGTTCGCCATCACTGCCCAGAGTGATGCTAGCAAGACTATTGATTTCCTGTTTCAGGGCTCCCTGAATCCACCGCCATAATATCACAACTGCAAAAACTGAAGAAACAATAATCTAAACAAAAATACTGTCCACATTCTATCAGTCCATGTCGACTGGGGTTGATGGGAGTTGGGATCCAGAAACATTTGGAGGGCCACGGGTTCCCATCCCTGCCTAATGCTATCCCACTTCGTTTGATCATTATTTATTACAGTGGTACCTCGGGTTACATATGCTTCAGGTTACAGAGTCTGCTAACCCAGAAATATTACCTCGGGTTAAGAACTTTGCTTCAGGATGAGAACAGAAATCGTGCAGCGGCAGCAGGAGGCCCCATTAGCTAAAGTGGTGCTTCAGGTTAAGAACAGTTTCAGGTTAAGAACGGACCTCTGGAACAAATTACCGTATTTTTTGCACCATAACACTCACTTTTTTCCTCCTAGAAAGTAAGGGGAAATGTCTGTGCGTGTTATGGTGCGAATGCCTACAGATGGCAGGGGGATTGGCTGCAGTTGTGAGCAGAGGATCCATGGTTCCCCTTCCTTCCCTCCTCCGTGGCTCGCTTTGAAACAGCAAAGCAGGAGAAGAGCCGCTGAGTGGGGAGGAGAGAGGGACAGAGAGCCTGCTTCTTTAAAGGAGCAAAGCGGGAGAGGAGAGGAGCCGCTTACATGGGTCACCCCAAATTCACCAGCAGATCACATAGCATGTCCATGGCTACAGCTTGCACCAAAAAAATCATGCACCCACTGTTGCCTGGGGCCGCGGTGGTGCAAAAACATGGTTACAAAGCATGGATCCTCAGGATTTTTGCATTGGGCTACCCCAAACTTACCGTCAGATCACATGTCTGTGGCCACAGAATGAACCACAAAAATCATACATCCACTGCTTCGTTTAGAATATTTTTTTTCTTGTTTTCCTCCTCTAAAAACTATGTGCGTGTTATGGTCGGGTGTGTGTTATAGAGCGAAAAATACGGTAAGTACTTAACCCGAGGTACCACTGTACATTTATATACTGCCTTTATCTTCCAAGGAGCTCAAGGCGGTATGCATGGTTCTCTTCCTCTCCATTTCATCCTCACAACAGCCCTGAGAGGTACGTTAGGCTGCGAGACGGTGACTGGCACAAAGTCACACAGAGAGCTTCACAGCTGAGTGGGGATTCAAACCCTGGTCTCCCAGGTCCTAGTCCAACACGCTAACCATTACACTTTAGGCCAGAAGTGGGTGGCATAGTGGGGCAATGGCATTTAACCTGACCTCCTGATAGCTGAGTCGCCACTGCTTAATGGGAAAGAGAGGGCCAAGGTTGGCATGGTGCCAGTCCAGGGCTGCTGCCTGTGTGCTGGCACCAACCTCCCTGCCCCCTTGCCCCCCTTTCCTTCCCAATAAGCAGCAACAACTCGGTTTTGGGGAGGCTGGGTGAATGCCATCATCCCACCCGCCTTCTGCTGCTGTTTTGGATCTGAAACATTCAGTGTAGTCTAACATAAATCAGATTTATGGAATCATAGACTTGTAGAGTTGGAAGGGAGCCTGAGGATCATGTAGTCCAACCCTCTGCAATGCAGGAACATGCAGCTATCCCATACAGGGATTGACAGGGATCGAACCTGCAACCTTGGCATTATCAGCACCACACTCTTAACCAGAATATCTTTATAATGTAGTTCTTATGCACTGATAAGCTCCCTTAAAACCACAATGTCCGTTTTGTTAGATCGTGATAACTTTATTTCCTGTAATCCTGGGCGAATCAGTGATTATAAGGCAGTCGCTTCTCCCAGGGCAAAACACAGATCTGCAAACTGAGGGCCACACTTCAACTTTTGGTCTCGCTAAGTTAGCTCAGACTACGCCGCCGTCATATTTTGTGACAAGAGGTGATGTGACACATCGTCAAGCCTGATGCCTGGGAAAGCTGCTCTTGCAGCAGGTAGAAAGGGAGCAGCAGATGGTAAGGCAGCAGTAAAACAGGTGGAGGCATTGTTTGAAGATAGCCTGAATTAAGCTTGCTTAATTTGTTGGATCTCTGCTAAATCCCAGCAACGATTGTCTCTTGCGCAGCATCAGGTTTATCCAGCAGGCAAGCAGTCAGAACTAGACCATCTGTAATCACTTATTGTGCTAAATCTTCTTTAAAGCTAGCCACCAAACAAATGTCTTCCCTCTCGCTCGTTCTAGGTGAGAACAGCCCCTGACACCAGGGCATGAGAAAATACGCTGCAGAGCTTGGAAAAATGTTTGTTTTCCTGGGAGTATTTTCAGCTGGAGGGTAACTCCCTTCTCTTCTCACTTGGCTGAAGTGCAAAAGAGACCTCTGACAGTCACAGAGTTTGCCTTTTTACTGGGGCCCTCTTCCAAAAGGAGAAAAGCATTTTCCAAAACAAGGGCCTCCGAGGTTGCTGAGATTGCAGCCTTGATGTGGGAATCAGCTTCAAGCCACTCCCACACTCGATAGAGCTGGAGTAGCAATACAAAGGAGCTGAAATGAACCTTTATATTCTCCTTGGCATGGGCAATTCTGTCTTAAACTTTGGGGCCACAATTACAAGCTCTTTCTGCCCTACCCTTCCACCAGGATATCAAGAGATGTTTCCTTGGATGGTGCTTTTGCCGATAGCCAGGAGCAAAATAGGATGATTCTTTGGAAGCAAGGCTCCACACAAGACTACAGCACCGGTTTGCCCATCTCAAATGTGTGCATCCCCACACTTGTCTTTGGGGGAGTCACTGTTAGTGGGCCTCCATGGTTCGGTTCCACCAGAAGCCATCCTTTTGAGTATTATGGGCCCAGTTTTTCAGGACTCCCTTCCAATTCAAGTCAAACAGGCCTCCTTCTCTACTTAACTTTTCTAATGAAGAGTTTTATTCCAGCAGGCAATTTAATCTTTGTAAACCACGTGGGCAGATCCCGCAAGTGTCCTGGAAAAACTGGGACATTTCGGGGGGGTATCATGAGCACGTGATGTCCCCTCCACAATCTTGCACGGTGACCCAAAATGCACATTTTGGGGCACCATGCTCTCCCAAAGTGCTTTGGGGGGGGGTAGGAACCACAAGGCAAAATCATGTGAGATCATGGCTGCCATGCTCTCACGGAAGGGGGGGGGGAAGGGAAGATGTTGTCTGGGAAGATGGCATCCCGGATTTTGGCTTCAAAGTGTTGGAGGGTATGTGTGGGTACTATTGCAGTTTGGCAGTACATAAATTGTTTACATGAATGAATGAATGAATGAATGAATGAAGTAAATAAATAAATGATATATAACATAGAATCCTAGAGTTGGAAGGGACCCTGAGGGTCATCTATTCCAACCCGCTGCAATTATGTTGTGAAAACTTGGTGCTCTGAATAGACCTTCATAGACTGTTGAACCATGTATCAGGGTGGATTAGGGTGTGTGTGTGTGTGTTTGTGTATGTGTGTAAGTGCAGTCATACCTCAGAAGTAGAACGCCTTGTGACTTGAACGTTTTGGCTCCTGAACGCCACAAACCTGGAAGTGAGTGTTATGGTTTGTGAACGTTCTTTGGAACCCGAACATCAAGCGCAGCTTCCACAGCTTCTGATTGGCTGCAGGAGCTTCCTGCAGCCAATTGGAAGCCGCGCCTTGGTTTCCGAATGTTTTGGAAGTCTTCCGGAATGGATTCCGTTTGACTTCCGAGGTATGACTGTATGCCAGTTGCCTTGCCCATCCATCCAGAGTAGCGCCTAAGCTTTTTCCGAAGAATCGCTTGACTGCCAGATGCCACATTTCAGGTCATTTGTTCTCAGTCAGCACACTGTGCTTCTCTTGTGTAAGCAAGCAAGCTGATCCAGGACACCAGATCCCCAAACACACCTGTTTATGCTCCAGACAGGCAAGGGAGCATTTTATTCACACTCTGCAGCACCATGGTACCCTTTGGCCCTTAAAAAAACCCAACAACCTCATATTTCACCTTTAGGAAAAGGAACTCTGCGCATGCTGAGAGGCACTGTGCCAGCATATCAAAAAACGGTTGTAGGTGTGAGCCAGAAATAGACTCTGGAAAGTGCTGTGGGAGAAAGGCAGGCTAGGTCAGCCAGCCCAATGTACATTAAAACCTCACCCTTAGGACCAAATTAAACCTGGGTGTGTAAACACAGATCTGGCTCGGTTTCATTGGCTGTGTACTGCACATGACCGGCTTGAAATGCAGACAAGGTTGTTCTTTTCCTCAGTATGGACTGAAGCTGGTTTCGGAGGGTAAATTTGTAAAAAAGCAGTATTTTCATCAGAAATGACAGGATAGAATTGTAGAGTTGGAAGGGACCCAGAGGATTATCTGGTCCAACCCCCCAGCAATACAGAAATACACAGCTGTCCCATACGTGGACCAAACTTGCAACCTTGGCGTTATCAGCACCATGCTCTAACTAAGTGAGCTATCCAGGCTGATGATAGTGACTGACATAGGTGTAGCTAGGATTTATGTTGGGGGGGGGACACCCACCTGTCATCACACTCTGTCTAGCTCTCTCTATTGCTCCCGTCAGGTTGCCAGTTGCGTTGCTAGAATGCACCACATTCTCATCCAAGTGACCGCAGGGAGCATTTCAGTTTGAAATATTCTGGTTATTTCTACTTTTAGTTAAGCAATTTTATTTATTTACTTGATTGGAGGAGGAGGGCAGCTGCCCCCCTGCCCCCTGGCTACACCCATGGAGACTGATTGTGGTGGGAACACTCTGGATGCGGAGTAAAAGCAAGTGTGTACCCAGATACAGAAAGCAAGCAGTGATGGGTCTGCATTTAACAGCAAAAGGGGAGGTGTGGCAGACAGAAGTCTCCTCTGTCGGCAGCTTATGCCCCCTCAGGCCTTCTCCCATAACACTTTGTGCCAGCCAAGTACCGGTGTATTGGAGCTGGGCTGAGGAAGGAAGCAACTAGGGAGGCAGACTCTCGGAGGTAAGTTGTGCATCCGAAGCAAGGAAAAGGGGAATGAAGAAGTAGCTGGTATGGGTGGTGTTTTAAATACTTAATGAGGCGCTCCACTCGTACTAACCATCCCAGGGCGCTCAACCACTGCCACAGTGTCCTTTCTTCTATCAGATCAAAATGAACAGATAACAGCAAAGGTTGCTAGGTTCATAGCAGGGGTAATCAGAATGAGGGCCACTAACTGACAGCTGATTCAGGACTTTAAATTGTGCTCTTATATCAAATTTCCTTTTCTGCATATACTGTAATGTTTTACTGTTGCTATGGCCATTGGCTAATGCGAATAAAGTTTTATCTTATATAACAAGGAGGCACTACACAGGCTTAAATGTTTCTGTGGGTAAACCTGAGGAGATCCTGGTTAAGCGGCAGTAATGTCCGAAAACGAAACTTCCCCCCTTAGCCTCACCAGGAGAGGAGTCCGAGAGCTTTCCAACAAGCTTACGTCCAGCGTGAATTCATAGCCGCACATCGGTTTCCATCTGGCAGCTGTCACTAAAAGTACTTCAGATCACCTGCCAAGAAACTGCAAAGGATGTTTCTTCCCCATATGGACCTTTGTGCTTTAAACTTTACTTTCATAATTTGCCAGGCTGGAACTCCCTTTTTATGGAGCTCATTTGGCTCCATAAATATGGCGCACAATACCAATCAACCAATCGCAAATGAGGTATGGTAGGAGTTGGAAAGGGCGCAGAAAACCACTTATGCATTAACTCTTAGACTGTGCCACTTTAGCAGTCACTCTGCATGCCTTAAGGCTGCTCTGCTGCCCTCATGTGCTGTGGAGGACTCTGCCCCATTGCCATTGGTGAGGTAATGTTCAGCTGCCAATCTGGTTAGTTTCCAGGTTGTGGAGAAGTTGCCGTCTATTCCTTTCCTTCAGGCAGCAAAATATAGTATGATCAGCCTTGGCTGCTGGTTTCTGGGGGATAGATCTAATTTCTAAATGCTCACTGTCCCTAGGCAGTCTGTCTCTGAATACCAGCAACCTTAGGCTTACATTCTCTATAGATTTTCCAGAGGTTATCTTGCTGGCCACTTGTGGAGACTAGATGGATCCTTGACCTGAACCAAAGGGCACTTGTGGTGCAGTTATAAGCTTCTTTTCCACACACACCTCTTTTTTGGCAATGCATAAGTGGCCACACTCTAGCAGCTTCTACTTGCCCATCCTGTGGTTCTGAAAGCCACCCAAAATCTCAGAAAGCCACTCCATGTCCTTGCACTTAGAGATGGCAACCCATAAGCCACAAATTTCTGTGTTTTTGGCTCATGAAGGACATGTCAGAATGTCCTCCCCTGATTCTTTTGCCACATGTAAAAACAGCTTACAGAAGTGTAGGAGCTGAGTCCGGGTGCAACAACTCTGGTCTGAGTAAGCAATGAGTGAACACTTCTTTATCACAGATATCTCTTGTGGTGTGGCTGTTCTTGTATACCAAGTTCTGCTACCCCACATCAACCAACATAGAATAGTTTAAATGAGATCCAAAGTACTATTTCAAATTTTAGAATCCAAAAGAGAGATGAATTTCAGCAGAGCAGGGCAAATTTCAAGAGCCCTGATCTCAGATATATTCAATATTAAATTGCCTCAAAGCAATGGGGGTGCGTTTGTAGTGGCTAGGTTTTTTTAAAAAACACCTTATGTGAAATCACATGTGATCCAAACCATTAGGATGGTAGTGCTTGTTCTCTCATTTCCCTTAATGATGCCCATGCCAAAGCAAAAGCCATTGACACTTTCCTGGCAAACCGCAGAGAATGACTTCCTTAATGGTCCAACTGAGAGTATGTGGAGGAGTGAAGAATATGGGTGGTATGTGTTTGCATGACAGCATAAGCTGAAGTCTTTAATTTACCCGAAGCGTCTACATGGGAATCAGAAGTTCCAGATTCTCCTAACCAGATAAGCCACCAAAATGGCTCAATCAAATCTTCTGACAAAAAAAAAGAGAGTTGACAATCAAAGCAGTCTTAACTACGCAGTTTCTGCAGACCCGTCTTAGTTCCTTGTCATGCAATGCAACACCTATAAATAACAATACAACTGGAGGAAATTGGAGCATGCCTTATGTAATGTAATATAATTGAGGGGAGGTTTCATCCAGTTATTTAGATTCCAGGCCAAACGACACTTTATACAGAAATGTGTACAGTGAAAGTCCCAACAGCTGCTTGGCAAAGGGAGTGATTTGAAGCGGGGAAGTAGCCTGTTGGTGGGTGTGGGTTGTCAAAGTTAATATTACCTTAGTCAGCTGCTTTTATTCTGAAATCCAACCCCCCCTAAGCTGTTCTCCTCCAATGGGGTTCTAAAAACATATCTGCAAAAGTGTGAATCCCACCAATGGTGGGGGGTGGAAGAGGCTGGAGAGAAGTTGTGGTGGGCAAGGAAAGGGTTAAGGGCCCTACACTGCTGTTGCACTCTAAATTCCCCCCTCCGCAAGCTGCTTTTCCTATTAAAAAAATAGACATGCATTTGGGTGCAATGTTTTGTTTGGCACAGAGTTTACAGTGCAGGTATTCACAGTGCAGAGTGGAGCTGGGTCATGCTGGGATGGTAGTGGGCTGCCAACTGTGCAGGTTATATCCATGGAGGGACCAATCATGGACATGTGCTAATGCAATGAAGGCATAAAGAGACAGCCCAACCTTGACTCTCGGATGTTCCAAGCCAATATTCTTTCCCACGGGAGCAATGCTGCTTTCTGCAACTTGCTCATTCATATGTTCCTATCCTGCCTTTCTATTTCAAATTGCAGTGCCCAAGGCCACAAATATCAAAATTTAACTCAAAACTTAACCCACACAAAGGGAGCAGCAAAGAAAATTGGGGAAGTAGGAGCTATAAATTCAAAGAAGGCTCACCTGGCTGAAAGACTTGTCAGAACAGAGGCGTCTTTAGCTGTCATCAAAACATAAACAGGGACATGATAGATCATCTGCAGCAGGGAGTTTCACATCCTGGGTACCACAACAGAGGACACCTTTCTGAACATTCAACTGTGCAAAATGGGCTCCTCTGAAAGTGACAGTGGGACACTGAGAAGGATTTCAGAGACTAAGATTCAAAATGAGCAGGCAGTAATATGGAGAGGACATGGCCCTTTCAATTGCAGGATAAGCAACCTCATAACTAACCTGCTTAAGTCTAATTAGTGCATGAAGGACTTAAGACAATTGAATAAGCTGTCCTGCCAGGCTTAGCTCACCTTGGGAGGGACTAGGTAATCAAGCCACTGTTCCCCTCCAGTCTCCCTTAGAAGCTCAGTGGGTGAAGAGGCTAAACAGGTTGCTCCAGCTTAGCTGCATGACTTTCACAAGCCATTCAGGTGTTCCTATATCAATAATTTAGGAACTTTCACCACTGTAACTAGGTCATGTTTTACTGCCTGTGCAACTTTTTATGAATGCTGTATGGAAAAGCACATAAATCTGACCTTTGGGGAGTTCGTAAGTAAACCATTTTAAACTTACCAAATATGTGATTTTTTTTTTTATGCTAAGGGAAGAGGGAAGTTTTGGAACTCACAATGGCATATTTTAAAGCACTAACTACCTATATTTCCATGCTTTACTTTATTGCTTATGTTGTGATTCTCTCACCAAAGATTACTTGCCCCAAACGAAGATCTTGGCATCCAGGAATTCTCCTTTTTATACCTATTTTTTCCCTTGCCACCAACAGAAGTATTGTGGATCCACGCAGTTTGGGTCTTTGAAGGTAAGCAGCCTTTTGAACTGAGCCTGGAAATGGTGGAGCTACTATAAGAGGAAAGTTGCAAAAAATAAATAAAAAGAACCCTGGTTGCTTGTGAAGCTGTTTGTGCCTGTTGTATCATGCAGCGTTCACATAATGGAAGTGTGTGGGAGACCCGTGAGCACTCCAGTTTTAATTGTAGGAAGCATGCATTGGAGAGAATACATGCAAGGCCTCTAGGGAATAAATTTGACAAGAAGAAATAAAAAGCAGAGGAGAATATCAAAACTAGTGGGGATTTCTGTACCCTCCAACATTCTGCCAATCAAAATCGGGACTTGCATCTTTCGCTACCACGCTCCTGTGTGAGCCAGCCAGGGCTGCCCTACCCCAGCCCCTTCCTCCATTACGGGCAGCAGTTCCCTCAGCAAGCACCACACTGGCACCTCCAGCTTCTCCTCTTCCTCTTCCCCATCCTCATCATCCTCATCTTCATTGGCTTTTTTCTCCTCCTTCAGCAGGGGTGGTGTCAGGAGGAAGTGGTGTAGCCTCTGGGCCTGGCCTGCACCAGCAGCAGCTCTCCCTCCTCCCCCTCCATGGACTCCAGCTCAGGCACCTTCTTTCATGTGAAAGAGACGTCTCTTAGTGCCGAACTCACATGGGAGCCAGCTGACTCATGCAAGAGCTCAGCACCGAAAATGGGACATCCAAGCCGAAGCCAGGGTAGCTTCTGTCATTCCAGGGTGTCCCAGTCGAATCAGGACTGTCAACAGGAATGGCTTTCAAAATGGTGCAGGAGGCAGAAATGGAACTGTTGACGTCCCCTGTTATATTATGGACATTATCGCTAATTATACTAGCACAACTGCCATCTCCAGAGCAAAACAGCCATGAGAGCTGCACTTGCTGAATGAAGAGTAGCAATTGACCAGCAACTTGACTTAGTGGTTTCAAGTATGGGCAAACACCAATTCCCCCTGCAAGCGGAGTGCTTGCTGAGGTCATTTTGTCTGGATAATTTACTGACGGCTTTGCAGTCCTGATGGGGGGAGAAAACCTCCATGTATTTACAAAACTGAGGCCAGGCAGAGGTGTTACATTTTATATATATGAGAAGAGGTATATGTATTTTCAGAAAGAAATTTTAAGAGAGTGATTAGCAATTACAACTTTTTGTGGGAAGTGAAAAAGAAAGGGGATGCACAGGTACAAAACCTGAGTCCTTAGATGGCTTATGCCACCCTTTGTATAACCGTAAGAATCACACATGCTTCATTAAGCTAGGTAGACTAACAGAAGAGGTGCATTAAAAGTGAAAAAGCTTCTTGCGTGTCAAAGCAAGAGCCATCTGTTTGAGCTCTGTGGGCGGGGTGGAGGGGGAAATAGTAAATTGTGTAAAGGAAGCTGTTTGAACAGTAACCATGTCAAGAATAAACTGAGCAAAGTTCCTTGCCATTCATAAACTGGGCTTCTAAATAAAAAACCCCAACTATTGCTCGGGAGGGAATGGTATTGTTTGTTTGTTACTATCTTATGTATTTTTGTGCTTTTATAATGTAAACTGCCCTGGGATCCTTGGATGAAAGGCGGTATAGAAATGAAAGAAAGAAAGAAAACTAAACTGGTTTTCCAAGCTATTTTGGGAAGTTGTTTGCATCCGCTCGATGGGAGAGCCTCAAAATGCTCTTGAAATTTATGCAAATTGTGTGTGGTTTGCATAAAACAAATATGCTGTGATAATAAATCTCATGCTTTCTGATGTTCTTCTTTCTTCTGACTCAAGAAAGGTGAAGCCATCAGCAATTCCAAGGACAGTTCCCCTGTCCAAAAACATGTAGAATTCTATTAATGGGCAATCCAAAAGTTGCACCAAGAACATTAGGTTTCTCTTATCCGTATAAATTATGCAAGTTCAGAATTTGCATTGTTTGTCTTATTTTTCAGAACTTATTCTACAATTTTGACTGTTGTGCATAACTTATTCTGGTTTTTCTAGTTGCAGAACAGACAAGGAGCTGTTCATGGCACTGAAGCCCTACCCCAGCTCCTGGGACTCTTGTTCAGCCACCTCTGTTTACACACTTCCAAGCATATCTTATCTTCCCAGCCATCAGGGCTAGGGTTTTGTTTCAGTTTTAAATGCAAGTTGAGATTTATCAGCCTGCGGTGTGGTGCAGAAGTCGAGTGTCAAATCAGAAACCAAGCAGAGCCAGCATTCAAATTCCATAAAGCCATAAACCTCACTGGGTGACCTTCAACAAATCACTATCTCTCAGCCTGACCTACCTTGCAGGGTTATTGTGAAAATAAGGTTGTGGGGAACCATGTACACTTTCCTAAACTCTTTGGAGGAGAGGCAGGATAGAAAAGAAGAAAAAACTAAAACACTTCTTCTGCACTCCTGCAGAATTGTGGAGTGAATAGCAGCCCTGCATAATATACCCTCTATTCCCATAGGCTAAAGGCATCTGCTTTGAGTTTCAAGGATGGGGAAGAAAAGTCGTCTGGTGTTCATATCCTGTGCTTCATTTCCAAAAATTAGAGTGAGCGACCAAGCTTGGAAGTTGCCCCTTCAGCAAATCTCAGGTATGATGCCTAACTGTGGTTGATTTGTAGTAGTGAAAGGGCTCTGACTGTGAATTATGAGATGCCATTCTGCTGTATTATGATTGATTGATTGACTGATTTTAGCATCTTTATGACTATCTGCCATTTAGGGTTGGTGGGTTGTTGTTTTTTGCTGTGTACACTGAATTCATGGTGAAACAGCTGCTATATTTTAGAAATAAAACAGACACACATCAGTTCAGCATGTGGGCAAACGCATTCTCATCCGTGTCGCTGCTCCGTGTCACCAAAGTGACCTGGTTCGTTCCTAGTGGCCCTTGCACTTTGGGCACTGCAGACTGGTGGAATTGCAGGCTTATTTACAAGCAGCAGAAAGATGCAATGATCCTGAGCAAGAGGATACCTTTCATTCCGGGTTGCGTCATCCTGGTGTGTGCTGAAGGCACTCAGTCAGGAACTTGGGAAGCTTTCAGGTGGACCATAGTTAGTAGTATGTTCTTACTAAACTGGATCAGTTCATACCACCCTAGACATTCAATGTATGAAAAGAGCACTAGACCTCTAGCTCCACTGTGGCCTCCCAAAAACAAAAGCATGTCAACATACTTATTCACTAGCAATGTGTCAATTATGGCATGGGTTTCAATGGGTAGGAGAGTATATATTAATTGCAACTTATCCCTCCAGGCTCCCACGTGTGGGGGTTGAACAGAGTTTCAAAATTCCATCCTTGTTGGCAGCAGAATTAAAAGGAATTAGGCTGTAAAGCCTTGCTTTGAGCATGTCCAGCTAATGAAGTAAGCTGGTTTCCCCCCTTCTTACCCCGCTTAACAAAGAATCAGGCAACAACTTGTAAAGTAAGTTTAAAAATAAGATTTACTTACTTTATAATTATGCATTGGTTCACAACAATGGCAGCAGTAAAAACTACGCAGTCAAAATACTTATGTTTACAGGATAACCAGCTTCAGGCATGGGCCTAAAACTGGAGAAGGGGAAGGCATGTCTGTAACCAATGCTGGTCAAAGGAAGAGAGAGGGGAACAGGAAGTACTATATGCTCCTTCCATTCTAGGAGAGGAGGGGAAATGACATCACACAGAGGCCTCTCTACCAGTTGTATTTCTGTGGTTTGACCAGCTGCCTTTCAGCAATACAGCTCTGTGGACTTAGCCCCTTCTCATGCTAACTAGCAAGACACAGCACAGCACACACAGATACAACCCAGCCATCTCCCACTTTTGTGGACTGCTCAACATAAGAGTTAAAAATAGAAACTAGAACATCAAGCTGGCCAAACCTTAATCACCATGGCCAAGAGGATCTGGTCCATCATATTATATTCTTCAGGGCTTTTGTGAATCGGGCTAATTCAGGGGTGAGGAAACTATGGCTTGAATCTTTAAGCCTTGCTTCATGTCCCCATTAAACTGTGCCCCCAAACCACTATCTGCTCCAAGAGGGAATGTCACTGAAATACACTCGGAGTCCTGTAGTGATTTCATGCTCTTTATTGCAGCTTGTAAAAAAGTGAATCAATTGCCCCCCAAACCTCAGGCTTGTATATACATTATTTACACAATGAGTCCTGGCTGATTCTGCTTACCTCCTGGAGCCTGATTGGTCTTTTCCTGCAGGCCAATCAGTTGTTGCATTCTAGGATCCTACTTGCCTATTGTTCTAGAATCCAAGCTTAGTACAGTGGTACCTCGGGATGCGAACGAGATCCATTCCGGAGCCCGTTCGCATCCCGAAGCAAACGTAACCCGTGTCCGCACGTCTGCGCGTGCGTGGGTCACATTTCGGCACTTCTGCGCATGCGCATGACGTCATTTTAACAGTATGCGCGTGCGGCGAAACCCGGAAGTAACGCACTCCGTTACTTCTGGGTCGCCACAGAGCGCAACCCGAAAATGCTTAACCCGAAGCATATTCATCCTGAGGTATGACTGTACATAACAGTCACGTTGGCAGAGGAGCCGATAATGGAAACCAGTTTAGTAACAGTGATGACTGCAAACCAGTGTTTCTTTTTCCTATTTTCATTGTGAGCCAAATTCATTCAGACTTCACGCCTGTTCTGTTTCCAGAAGCATTTGAGCAAGCAATTGTTGCATTCCTAGATACCTATAAAAAGCATGAAGCATATTTTAGATTTGTAGATCAAACACTGGCATGAGAGTCTTCAGAAGTGTCTTGTACTGTACAGAGGTGAACAAGAGTTCATATTTATTCATTCACACACACACACACACACACACACACACATCTGTATGCTGCTGTGTAGATGTTAATGGGAAGGCTCCATTTCTTAGAATCATAGAACCATACTATTGTAGAGTCGGAAGGAATCCTGAGGCTCATCTAGTCCAACTTCCTGCAATGCAGGAATATGCAGCTGTCCCAAACGGGGATCAAAGCTGCAACCAGTGCTTTTTTCTGGGGGGACACAGGGGTCCGCATACCCCTGAGCATTTTGTGACTCTAAGTTTGGCCTCATTGAGGGGCAGTATTTCAATATGAGTAGGAAAATGAGAGTACCACTCAACATTTTTTAAGGAAAAAAAAATCACCAAAAAAAAATCTGCAACCTTGGTATTCTTAGACAGTTTACCAGAGAAATGGGCAGTCAGTGTGGGAGGGCTAAAAAGAAATGGGATGTCCCAGATGGGCTGTTGATGACACTATCCATTCTGGCCAACAGGAACTTGCTATCTTCTTTCCTTCATTGATCTTAGATTTCCACAGTCAGTAAACTGCAGGCCTGTCATTTTGCAGAAGGAAATTTTTCAACTAGTGTGGGTTTTCCCTAAGAGCAGTGTGCACTGGTGGAAGCAGCAGCAACAGCTCCCTTCTTCACGAGGCCTGGAAACCCTCTTTTGTTCTGTGAGAAATGACGCTTGCGGGGCGTTGGGGTAGAGAGAAACTGCTAGAAGAAAATCATGTCTGAGGAAATGTATGTGAAGTTTCCGTGCTATTTGGGCAACCCCTTTCTTAGGTTATGTCCTGGCTTGCCTAATAAATCGAGCAAGCAATTAGAAATGAACTATTTGACTAACAGAAAAGTGGTATTAAATATACAAGATGCAAAGGTGCAACTTGGTTTTGAAGCAAGATGCATCTCTGAAAGCTCACTCTTGAAGTCTTGACGTATTAGATACCTACAGAGTACAAGGGAGCTGTTGTTTATTTTCTTTACTGGGGACAATGAGTTCTGTCTGTTTCTCTTCCTGTTTCATGGGTTATTCCTCCCCACCTACCTGCAAAAAACCCCCTCCTTACTGATGCAATTGCTGCCAGCCCAGTTTCTTCCACGCCATGAGTTCTCGACTATATCCCGTGTTGCAGTCACTGTACTGCATCCTTCCTGTTGTTGACTCTACAGCTTTGCCCCAACCGCACAGTTTCCCTCTTTTAGACACGTCACGGCAGCGTAAAAGCCTTGTGCTCCACTCCTATATAAACATGTCCATACAAAAGAAGAAAGAATGGATATTTTCTGCGGGGTCCCAGAGAGGAAATTAAATACAGCCCACCCCGTCCTCCAATGTTGGGGCTTGTTCCATTTTTTTTTAGTGTCTAGGTTGCAATATCATTTTTTTTCAAATTCAACCAATACAAAATATTTTCAACAGCACCGTTATTTTTATTCATTTTTACATCTCAGCCTCACAAAGCAACCCAGGGTGGTTATTTTATTTATTTTAATAATAAAAAAGTAAAGTTACACTATGCCATGCAATTATTTATTTATTCTTATATTTATAACCTATCTTTTCCTCCAAGGAGCTCAAACTGGTGTACAAAACTCTCACTCTCCCCATTTTACCATCACAACCACCCTGCGAGGTGGGCTAGCAGGGGCTGGCCCAAAGTCACTCAGTAAGTGAGCTTCAAGGCTCAGTGAGGATTCAAACCCTGATCTCCCAGGTCCTAACCCAACACTCTAACCAGTACACTACACTGTCCAGTTACCACACTACTGGTTATTAGCATTTGTATCTTTCCTGCAGTGTCCTAGGCATGGAAGCAGCCCAATCCCTGCCCAGTAGCCCTGCGGTTCACGAGAAACAGAAGTCAGGAAAACATAGGAATTTATTACATTTTCCCCTCCATTCTCACATTGCCCACAGTAACCCTGGCTCATGCAAAATCCTGAAATCAATAACTACAGCTTGATGGTAAATAAATAATCCGTAACCAAGTTGTTGCTGGACATTTCCAGCGGCTATGACCTCACTGGATTTCCAAGGAATAAGCATCGTCATGGCATAGCTTGAATAAAATGCCCCAAGGACATTTTGTTTGCTTGGCAATGCACGGGAGCTGCTGCCAGGAGCTTCTCTGCCCAGGAAGGAAGCCTTGCTAGAGAGGGAATGCTGCCTTTACTCGAAGGGCATATTGAGCAATGGGGAGCTGTCAGGGCGAGAACAAGTTGGACCCCTCTTAGAACATAACTGGCTGTGCACAGGGTGAGAAGTAGAAAGCCAAGGGGGTAATTAAGGGGTGTGCATGACGGGTCACTCCAGAATGTTGTTTTTTGGCAGGTGCATTTTGCACAATGTAGTTGATGCAATAATAGTGCATCAGCAGTGGGTTTATACTGGACTGTCCACACATCATTTCTCTTCATAATTTGTTCTGCGATGCTTCTATGATGTTACTGCATTGCTGCCTGGAGGTGCAGTCTTGAACTATAGCGCTATGTCCTCCTAGTGGCACAGCAGTAACTAGCATAGCTTGCAAAGCTAAGCAGGGTCCGGTATGGTTTCCAATTGGATGGGGAACTGCATGTTGAGGTTCCTGCAATGCATGGGATCGGATTAGATGATCCTCTGGGTCCCTTCCAACTCTACAATACTACCATTCTATGAAAAGCAGGCCAAAAAGTTTAAAAACAAAACAAAACCCAAAACCAGAGCATGTGTGGTAACAAAAAGTTACGGAATTTCAGCGACAAGTTACGGGATATGTACTGACTGGAACGGAAGCCATGCGATTACTCCAAAACAATTTCAGATGCAAACAGCACTGAAACTGGGATTGCATTTGACTGGCCTGATACCATCATGAGCACATATAATCAGGAATAAAAAAATATTTCTTCAGAGGCCCTAGAATTTCAGCAAGAAGCTACGCAACAGGTGCTGATGGAAATGAAGCAGTATGTCTATCTTGAAACTTTAGCAGGCTCAAACAGTGTTGAAAGTGGGGTTTCCTATAGCCATCATGAGCATAAATAATCATACATGTGCATTATAAAGGATACCTAGATAGGTGCTAAGGTTTATGACAGGGGGGTTGGGGTGAGCAACTGAGGCCAACAGGCTAGACCCAAGCCCCCAGACTGATATTATCCTTCTCCCTGCACTGGCAGACTGACTGAACCAGAAAGATCTTGCAGCAATAATTGCTGTAATATTCTGGAAGAGAAACCAGCTCTCAAGCATTACAAATGCCTATTAAAATAACGAGACATCTGGCAACCTGCAGAGTCTTGGTTTCTATTGCAGGGGGAGCACGCTGGAGCTGCTGCGTCCTTTCTTCTCCTCGCTGGGCTTGCATGCGGATTCTTGGCCAAGCGTAGAGAGTGGATCACACAGCTGGGAAAATGCAACCCTCTCCGCCTGTTTGGCTGCTCCTGAGCCATGTGGCTGAACATGAGAGCACAGGCAGTTGGCCAGCTGCTTTCCTCAAAGTCTGGGTCAAGGCAGTCCACTGGGGAGGCTTGTTTACGCCATGAACTGCCGTCGCTTGCAAAGCTCTGCTCCGTGCAGAGAGCTGGGGAGCAACCAGTCCAGGGCGCTCCGCAGTATAATTTCTGCCGCTTGTTTGTTTACCCTCTGCGCTGCTTATGAGGGAGGACCACCGCACTGAGCTTGGCGACTAAGCCCTGTGGTCAGCATGCACGCAAGAACCTGCAGAGCAAGGGCTGGAAAAGGTCACAGCATCTGAGGGGCTGGGAGGGGCCCTGCAAGGCTGCCATCAGGGTCGGAATCCAAAGGGTTTGACCCATTTAGGCCTGCACAGTTTGCTCTGTCCTCCCTTAACTGAGTGGCATCTCAACAGGCCAGATGTATAGTGTTGCTTCAGTGGCTGTGGTGTAAACAAAGGCTTGTGCTGCTGCAACTAAAGCAGCATTTTTGTGCAAGGCAACTCAGATCCTACAACTCGACCCCTCAGTCACTGGATACTTCCCTTACTAATCACTTAGCATTGCAAGTATAATGCTATCTTACTTATATCCCCCTAGAAACTCAAGGCAAGGTTCCAAAGGGCCATAGTTCAGGGACAGAGCAGCTACTTTGCGCACAAAAAGGTCTCAAGATCAATCCTCACTCCCAATACGGATGGGGAGGATTCCTGCCTCGAACCAGCCACTGCCCGTCTGACGGTATTGAGCACTGGTCTGACTTGGTGAAAGGCATTTCCCTGTGTTCCCCCATTTTATCCACACAAGAACCCTGTGAAATAGGTCAGGCTGAGAGTGCATCTGGCCCAGCAAGCTACATACATAGCTGAGTGGTGATGAACGGTGCCGTGTCTATTGAAAGAGCAAGGCAAAAGAATGTGTTAATCTTGTTTTGGTCTGCACATCGCTGCAATATCTGCGAATGTTGAAATAAGATGCTGAAATAAGTTTTGAAATGAGATTCACCTGCCAGGATGGATGGCTTCTGCACATAAATTGGGAGTGGGAGAGACATCTTGTCCTTCAGTTCAGGCAGTGAAATGCTTTGGGCTGACTGAACTCCCTCTCTCGGGTTATTCTCATTAGAGTGCATCGAAGACGTGAAAAATTTAACTGGGTGGAATTTGTCATTCTGTTAAATTCTCAGAAGGATGAATCCTTCGAGCTGGGAGAAGTTTGGCCCAGTGCTGAAACATAGGGAGAGCTGTCTCCTCCCACCAGTGCTGGGACCCCCAAAATTGTAGGGGGAGGGAGCTAGATGGAAAACAGGACAAAGCTTCTGCACCTTTAATAGTTATCCAGAAGGGATTTCAGCAGATGTGTGTCGTCTTCATTCACATGGCCGTCCTAAATCTGCACCTTTAATGCAGCAGAATAGAAGACAAGAGCTACCAGGCTGGATGCGGATAATTTTACTGACAAAATGTTGGACAGCCGCGTGCGCACACACACAGGGCCATTGCATAAGCGGCGTTAATAAGCAGTGCAATCCTAACTCCGCTTACCTGGGAATAAGTCCCACTGAATTCAATAGCAGTTGAATTCTGAGGAGGCATGGTTAGGATTGCAACCCAAGTGCATCTTTGCATAGATGCAAGGTAAATGCCATATCTCAGGGGTAGGCAAACTAAGGTCCGGGGGCCAGATGCAGCCCAATCGCCTTCTCAATCCGGCCTGCGAACGGTCTGGGAATCAGTGTGTTTTTACATGAGTAGAATGTGTCCATTTATTTAAAATGCATCTCTGGGTTATTTGTGGGGCAGAGGAATTCGTTCACCCCCCCAAAAAAAAATATAGTCTGGCCCACCACATGGTCTGAGGGACTGTGGACCTGCCCACGGCTGAAAAAGGTTGCTGACCCCTGCCATATCTAATTTGGTCCTTATGGAAGGTTGGTGAGGAGCATAAACTGACAGCTTTCGACAGAACGAAGCTTACATAAGTGCTTGCAGTATTTTGGCCTCTGTGATCTGCACCGCTCTGCAACCTCCAATTGCCATTGAAGCCTTTGCTTATAATTGGCCTCTGCAGAAAAAGAGAGGGGAGAAACCACAGCAGATACTCGGAAAAGGTTGCTCAGGAACTTAATGAGGCAAGAGCAAGACTGACTTGGCAGAAGCAGAGTCTCTGCTTTTCCTGGAAGGGAGTGACTGTACAAAGCTGAAGCAAACCTGCACTTCCTGGTATGTTTTTCAAGGACAGAAAATGGTTGGGTATTTTGGTTGTCCCGAACAGGCAGGCAAAAAAAGGAAAGAAAGTTAAACTATAACAGGCAGTTAGTTATTGCCACTTCCTTAATTCCTTTGGCACCCAAAGTGTCCGCCGTTAAAGAGAAAGGAACTAAAAATGGCACTGTTGTTTGCAGTGATATTTTGTTCTCCACTATCCACAATCTGGAGTGGAGCCTGGATTATATGATTTAATTCCAAGTTGTAGCTTGAAAAATTTTCATCCTTCTTTTTTAAGCAGAATGTTTATTCATGTTCCTGAAAGGTCATCTGGTACAGTGTTTCAAGTAGAGCTCTTGGCCCATTGAACAATATCCTTTTACATCCCACAAGTGGCACCCATTGGAGACAAGGCATTCCTCTTGTGCTGCTCGCTGGTCCACACTTTTTAGCTGCTGAAGCCTTGGGAAAAAGTAACACAGTTTTGCACAAAGGCTGATAGAATATCCTTGTCCTCTGCCATTTGATATTTTTCCCCTGTGGTGATCTTGACACAAAATGTTTCTCGTGAACTGCAGCCACCTTCCAGGGTGTTTTGAAAAGGGCTGGGTGCTGTTTGTCTGTGTCAGCCCCCACGTCCAGCTAGATTATGAAGGCAAACAAAACAACATGGGAAACTGCTGCTCAAAAGGCCTGCTGGGATGGGGAAAGGAGGCAAGACCTTTTTTTTTTTTGCCTGTGTGGAATGAGGACATCTTTGAGTCGAGCAGGACAAAGAGTGTGTTGCTCACTCCTGCCAAAGCAACTTCCTGACGTCTGGATGAAGCTTTAAAGTTTTCAGAAGAGAAACGGCAGGGAAACCTAGAGAGATACTGTAAAGTGCAGCAAGGCCCAAAGTATGTTTGCTCAGGTGCAAGTTCCTGCTGAGCTCAACAAAACTTCCTCCCGGGTTGGTGTGCATAGGATTGAAGCGTTGATTTTTGCAAAGTGCTTTATTATCCTGCTTGTGTTTTCCCTCCTCCTACATTAGGTAAAAATTGTTGCTCTCATTTCACAGATGGGAACTGAAATGGAAAATCACTTGCTCAAGACCCCCAGTATGCTGCCGTGAACCCCCATCCCTCTAAACCTATGTCCTGGGTAAGGTAGCCGAGTGGAAAAGAGAGCTGGGCTCCCTGCACCTTTGGTAGTTGTGTAGAAGAGGGAATTTCACCAGGTGCAATTCCCTCTTTTGTGCTGCCCTGTCCTCTTTTTCACCTGCCCACCCTAGTCGAGGACTGGGATCTCTGGCTCAAGTGAGACCTTCTAGGGCTGATTCCCCTTCCACCGCCCCATGAGGTGTGCTAGGATGTTGCTGAAGGGCTGGAAGCAGACGCTGTGCCTTTAAGATCACACCCACGTCATACATTTAAAGCACATGGCTTTCTACAGAGAACCCCAGGAGCTATAGTCTGCCTCTTATAGAGCTACCACAACCAACACTCTCAACGTAATACGGTTCCCAGGATTATATGCATTGTATGCATGTAACCTAACCGCTTTAAGACAGAATTTCACCTGAACTGGCCTCTACCCAGAAACAGAACAGGAGTCCTCCAAGCATCCTTTTTAAAATTATGATTATTTGTGCTTATGATCTTTTTTCAATATTGTTTGTGCCTGCAGACGTTTTGGGGTGATCATTTGACTTCATTTCCAATCAGTGCAGACCCTGCAACTTCCTTCGGAAGTCCCATAACTTTTCTTGCCACAATGTTCTGAGTCTGAGGGGTTTTTGTTTTTCTTTTTGTCATCCTACATTTATTGTGCTGCAGCAAAATGTGGTAGGACTGGGGAAGCGTCGCATAACAACTGATAAAGCAGAATAAATTTGCCACTAATGCACTGTTGTTGTGTCAAGAAGAGTTGAAGAATACACCCACAATAAAACACAAGCATGGCTTTTACTTTGGAGATAAGACACACTTTCCTTTTTCTGTGTCTCTCTGTGTGGGGGAGAGATAGAGAAAGATAGAGAGACCTTGCAGCTGCTCATTTGAGTGGGGGGAGATTGCTAGAAGCCATATTCACCTTTCTGCCCCCAACTCATGTCCAGGGCTTAACTTAAGCCAGGACTGCTTGCCATAGCTAATCTCCTTGGCCAGAGGATTTGCTTTCATGAGCTCTGGCAAGGAGCACTAGTTAAATGAAACCCATATACTCAAGGTTTGCAGCTTCACAACAGCCAGAAATGTTGCCCTTGTTGCTTCCTCTGCCTACTGTGAAAGCCTGCTACACCTGTTGAATTTTTGCCTGCTCTGAAAAGCACAAGAGCTCTAAAGTTGGCAATTCTAGTGAATAGCACCAGCGCTCCTCAGGCCCCCCTCCCCGGCCTTGGCTGCTGCCTTCCTCTTATCACTGCTACTTAATACAGCGTCAAAAATGTCTGATCTTTGGGGTCAGATTACCTATGGCAGCAGATGTTTTGCCGGGATTTGAGCCAAGTGCCTGGTCTGGGAACACCAATCCTATAGTAGTGTGGTGAAGCTAAGGAGGTCTGGACTGGATCCAGCTAATGGGTGGGAGATTTGCTAGGAAGCCATTCAAATTTCTAAAGCAAGAATAGGCTCGAGTGTGATCAATAAATAGTTATAGGGCTGCAAGTCAATCTACTAAAATTCTCTCAGTCAAATGAAACATTCCTCCACCCCGGTTAATTGTGGCTTCCCCTCCCCAAGCCAGCCGGACAAATTCCCAGCTCTTCATGGCCTCGACCCCTGGCCCAGTAGGAAACACAGGAGTTTAGGCCGTGGTCCAGCAGGGTAAAGCTGCTCCATGTGGGGACAAGCAGGTTTGGGCAAGGTGAAAGGATCCTCAGGCATGAACTCAACTACCTTGCTATCAGAGCCACAGAGGCGTAGCAATAGCATGCTGGGCCCATCAAGGATCCAGGCTTCCTTCGCTCTGATGATGAAGATAGGTCTCCTGTCGGAAAAAGGGAGAGGGCCTTTTCTGTGGTGGCCTCATAGCCTTGGGACTTCCTGCGATGGATCTGTAGTGGTCTCCCATCATTCAAGTCTTTTGAAAGGCCCTAAAGACATACCTCTTCCATGTGGTTTGCTCATGATTTATTGTATTTTACAGCCTGGGCTGGGCTGTAGTCTATCACTTAGGCTTATTATTGTGTGAACATGGGTTGCTATAATGAAACATTTGTGTGGGGGGGTAGTAATTGCACCTTATTCCTAGATCCCTTTGGGGAAGCCTGTAAAAGCCACTTTTTTGGTCAAAAGGGAGGGGGGGAACCTTCTCATTTTAAATGAGGATTATTGATTTTTCTGCAGATGCACAATTAGTGGGAATTTAATCAATCAATTGGTGAGTTACTGACTGAACCACAATGATGGCCACCCCGCAAAGCTTATCTTAACTGGCTAGCATCCAAGCAGCACCATTTTACAGTTCAAAAAGGCAGTGGAAGAACAAGAGAAAGCCAGAAATCAAAAGTCCCCACCTACAGGGAACATATTCCCAAAAGTGTAAATCTGTTATTGAGCTTTTGGAGGGGGACAGATGTTAGGAAACCTCCATTTCCCCCCACAGAGATACAGTACTGGTGAGTTATTTAGCAGTCAATCCCTCTTTCCAGGGAACTCTTGAGAACTGTCGCTCTTTGAAGGAAACTCTCATCACCCTTAACAAACCACAGCTCTCAGGAAGCCATGCTTAAAGGGGTATGATGCTACTATAAATATGCAGTGCAGATGGGCCATGAAATCAAACTAATCATGCAACAATTCATATGGAAACATTAGAGCAATATAAAATCAAGCAATATACCTTCTACTCTTTCTGTGTTGAGTCATATGAAACAATGGTTTTGATTTGGTTTTCAGATTATTGCAGAAAAACAATGCCTTCGTAGAGCTGAAGTGGAAGCAACACATAAGAAGAGAGCAGTCAAGGCAATGGGGACCAGAGGACCTCTGGCATTGCTGAGACATCACAGCAGATCAGGTAATGGCATCAAGAAGAAAGTGGCCTGTCCTTCTCCTTTCTCCTGGCTCTTGCCCTGGCATGGAAGTAAACATCATCACCTGCTAACTGCTGCTGATAAAAAATATTTGTTGAAGGGAGGGCTACAGGGGTCAGCTGAAAAGTTGGCACCTCTGCAAGGAAGGTGTGACTTGCAAAGATGTCACAGATTGTGGAAGGGATTGCAAAAATAAAGTGATCCCTGGAGGTGGATGGGAATATAGGAAAGACAGACCCTTGTACTGATTTAAATAAAGATGTGGATGAGCAGATGGCACAAGTCATCTGTCCAAAAAATCTGTAAGGGTATGGATGTTGCATATTCTTGTTTTCAGAGCAAACATGTTTGTATTTTATCCCTTGGCTGGTCAGACAGTTGAGCTTACTAAGTGCTAAGCACTCTGCAGCTGGGTAAAAGTCAGTCAAGTGTGCAAAGGGCAAGGGCTGAGGCTGGGGCAGGGTTGGTGCCTGTGCGACAAACAGCACAATCTCTGTATGCATGTCTACTCAGAAGTCAACAGAGCTCACTCATAGGACTGCAGCCTAAAGAAACTTGCAAGGCATTCAAACAAGCCAACAAGATAGCTAAATTATTGGGGTGGGGTGGGGGCATATTGATTAAAAAAAAAGTCCCAGTGTGTTTTTTAAGGGCTTCCTTCCTACAGGATAGAAAACCAGTTGTGGATTTACAAACATTTCAACGTTTTCCCAAACGACAGGAAGACGTTCTTGTGTAGTTGCAACACTCTGGTTCTAACACCAAGGATCAGTGTTTGGCACTATTGCAAATTTAATCGCTGCACAGTTCTGCTCTCTCTGCTGTTGCCCGTACACACTTCACTTCTAGATAATAGAATTCAAGTGCAACCAATTTCTGAAAAGCATATCACAGGACAAATAACACAACCAACACTAAAAGGTAAAAAAAAAACAGAAACTCAAACCTAAGAGCAATAAGTATTGTATGTGATTTTTCAAAGCATAAAGATAAACACTCTGTGGTACAGCTCCATTTTTTGCAAGAGTGGCAACCTTAGGTACTTAAACTGTTTGTGCACCAATTCTAGAATTCTGCACACATGAAAATCCTGCAAAAAAAATAATGTTACAAACAAATGAAAAGCTAAAACTGGCCATCGTGATATTATTGAAGCAAAACATTTGCAGTGCTTCCCCTACATCTCTAGTGCCATCTTGTGGCTATTTATTTTTTTCATTCACAGACTAATAATTCTTGTCTTGAACATTAATGCCAACCCTAGTTTTTGTCTTTTACATATGTTCCTGATTCTTTCCAGATTGATCTGTTGAAATATTATGCTAATTACTGCACACACACCCCTAGTTACTTAAGTTTTCCCCAGATTTGTCCCTAATGGACACTTCATTCTAGGGAAGGGATTTGCAACATCAATAGGAGAAATCCAGTTACAAACGTTGAGCAATATTAAAATGATCTGCTGGATGGAGAGAGTTAGGAACAGCAGCCCTGTCTTGTTGACAGGGAGGCTGCTTCTCTCACAGAGCACACAGACACCATGGGAAATATGGCCAGCCTAGATCAACCACAAGTGATGTTGTGGGGCTCTGAAATGTGCATTCTGCAGGGGCAGGTGAGGTTGACAGGAATCTGCTGAATTACGACCTGAAGAGGTCCCAAAATCAATCCACACCAACCTAGAGCGGGGGTAAATTATTGATTCATCCCCTAGTGGAATCAGTTGGGGAGATTGCAAAAGAAACCTGCTTGGAGTTAAAAATTAAGGTAGATCTCCCAATATCACCTACTCCTGCTCCAGTTCCAGCTGGTCCAGGGCTTTAGAAATGGCAGAAGATCTACCTCTTTGCACCTAGTCCAGCCCCATTTAGGATTGCACTGTAAGGTACAACTAAACTGAACAAAGAGATGGAGAAAACAGTGCCACCAGCCACTCCAAAAGGAGATGCAACTCATCATACACCTTTTAACCTATATGATAAATGTGTTTCCAGATGCCTATTTTGTCACATTCATACTTTATACCCTGATGTGTGTGTTGGGAGGAGCAGGCATCTGAAGGGGACAGGCTCATCTCAGCCCTCCCTTTGAACACCGCCCCCTTCCAATGTGCTTTGCAGCACTCAGAGGTTGAAGCAGATGGACCCTGGTGTAGTGGTTAGAGTGTTGGACTGGAACCTGGGAGGCCACAGGGTTCAAATCCCCACTCAGCCATGAAGGTTGCTGGGTGACCTTGGGCCAGTCACAGTCTCTCACTCAGCCTAGCCTACATCACATGGTGGTTGTCTGTCTGGTACAGCCAGGATTTATGTTAGGGGGGCAAGCTTTACGGGGGGGGGGGGACGAACCTCAGTTAGTTAAGTATTTTTATTGATTTACTTGATGGGGGGGCAGTTGACTCCCTCCCCCCTGGTTGTGAGGATAAAAAATGAAGAGGAGAACCATGTATACTACATTGAGCGCCTTAGAAACAAAGGAGGAAATTAATGCTATAACGGTGGTGGTGGTGGTGGTGGTGGTGGTGGTGGTGGTGGTGGTGATGATGATGATGATGATGGTGGTGATGATGATGATGATGATGATGATGATAATCATCATCACCATCATCTTAGAGAGCACACTAGTCAGAATGTCTAGACAAAAACAGAACAGCCATAAGATCCGTGGGCCTCCATCTAGCTACAAATAAGCCCAGTGCCGCCTAGTGTTTAAATTAAATAATGACACTTTTTGCATATCTCTCATCAGAAATAGTCTCCGGAACTATTTCAGGTTAAGAGATGCTGTTTCAGCCAAGAAGCTCATAGATGCAGGGCTTTTGGCCCTCCTAGTTTGTAACCTTCTTTAATTATAAAACCATAATCTTCTAACTCTCACCATCTTTCCTCCTCCTCCTCCTCCTCCTCCTCCTCCTCCTCCTCCTCCTCCTCCTCCTCGTCGTCGTCGTCGTCGTCTTTGTCTTATTTATACCCCACCCATGTGGCTGGGTTTCCCCAACCACTCTGGGCAGCTTACAGCATATACACAGAATGAAATATATATAAAAACATAACAAACACCAGACATTAAAAATATCCCGACAAAAGCTGTTTATCAACCCAACGAGAAATAGTTCTACATTAAATCATTCTCAGCCTTCTTTAAATTCTTTAAAGCTGGGGTGGACAACCTGAGGTACTACACTACAATGCCTATCATCCTTGACCACATGCCATGTTGGGTGAGACTGGTAAAGAGTTGCAGGTCCAGAACATTGGGGGGGGGGGGCAAAGGATCCCCATCCCTGCTATAAAGCAAAGAAAAATTACACCTGCAATAGTTATATTCCTAATATCATCAGTCTTATCAATGAACCTCTAACGTGTAGAGATCCACCCCCCACCAGCACCACCCAAATCTATGTAGATTTCATATTTCACTGCATGATTTGCAGAAAAATTCTAACAGTTAAAGCTTATTGGTGTGAAATTCCCAAGAGGAGGCGAAATGGGTGGAAGAAGTTGAATCATCGCAGGTGTTGTTGACAGGAAAGCCTCAAGTCGCTAGAGTGACGCTTTGTATTTTCAAGACAAAGAGAAAGTTCCAGAAGAAAGAAAGTAGAAACCTGAGGGAAATTTCACTTTAATCAAGGCAGCCTTGCCACATTGACAAGAGGAAACAACCTGCTTCAGGTGGTAATGGTGGGAGGAGGCACACTGGAATAGCTGTAGATGAAGGCAGGAGGAATTGAAATCTGAACAGTGCAGGGGAACTTTGTGAAGTGTTGGTTCTGGGGGAGTGCTCAGATTCCACTTCAGGCAGCAAAATACCTTGGGCTGGCATTGCATAAGTTTTATGACAAAAGAGGGGAGAGTGCTGTTGTGCTCATGTCCTGCTTTCAGGCTTCCCATAGGCATCTGATTGGCCATTGTGAGAACAGAATGCTGGACTAGATGGGCTCTAGCAGGGTTTTCCCCAAGTTCTCATATTTATCTTATATAATTATTTATGTGAGCCATCTTGGAAGAATTAACTCTCAGGGTTCAGCATATCAGAACACCAGTCTCTCAGTCTGTCCCCCAAATCATTCTGAAACTTTGGTACTCGTGTTACAGAATAAGGATGGGACTTAACATCTCTGATTTTTTTCTTCTTCTTGTTGTCCATATGTGTTAGGGATGGGAAACACTTTTCAAGAATTCTCTTGTATCAAGTATTTTCAATACTTCATCAAACCATTCCTCCATGGAAAGTGTTTGGCTGCATTTCCAGCAATCGTGTAATTGAAATTTTGCTGCTGTTGATAGAAGACCAGCCCCTTTGTATTATTGGGATTTGTTCTCCTTGTAAGACTGTAACTGCAATCAAAGTATTCACATGTACTCTATTATACATGTGATGTATGCAGAGTTTATACTTTATATATTGTACAATCTGAGCCTAGTGCCTAATTACTTTCAGGTATGCCCACCATAAATTCTATAGGGATTTGTTTCAGGTGGGGTATTTAGGAGGGAAGTGGCTGCTATTCAACTTTTTAATGGGTCCATATATTTATAATAGTGGTTAATTCTGTAAACATGTCTACAGTTGATGACTTTTAAGTTCCATCTTCTTTTCTAGCCCCCTATTATCATGCCCCAGATAACCGAATGACTTAGCCAGAGCACCATATTTTCAGCCTTTACTAGCCAGTGGCTACCCACCAAGTCTTGATAAATAAATTTGCATTCTCAACTGCCAAGGTCTTGAGCCACCCTGAAATCAGTAGAATGCAATGTTCTGGTCAAATTTCAAAGGAGCCATTCCAATGTCTGGCACAATGTGTCCTACTTCTCACTCCACCATAAAGCCTCTAATCTACATACCTACTTATTTCCTCCTCCTCACCATCCCAAGCTGATGAGAATGATGTCAAACTTGGTCATGTGCCGGGCTTTTTTCAGCCGGAACTCACCGGAACCCAGTTCCAGCACCTATCAGGTGGGCGCCATTGCCAATACTGTATAAGAGAACGAGGGAGGTGTTCATGGTGAACACACCTCTTTTTCTAGAAAAATGTGAATAGTTCTGCTATCCTCTGAAGTAACCACTATTATAAATACATCTGGCAATCTTGAAGAGAAAAGAGAGCATCTTAGATCTGCAGAAGTATAAAAATTAGAAGATGGAAAGAATTAGGCTATAGGACACACACACACACACACACACACACATTCTGGAACAGAGTCTGAAGCATAATCAAGCAAATAACAGAAGCAAATTTAAAAAATGCATTTGTAATTTCAATGAGACCTTACAGACAGCAGTTGAAAGTAGCTCTTTAAAAAGCTGACGTACTGAAAATTTAACAATGGGATGGGACGGATGCTTAACACGTGGGGGATTCTGAACATGCTAAAATTAACTTGTGAAGCCAAGGGCTTAGAAAAATGTAAAGCTTTGAACAGAAATGGGAATGTTTTATTCCATACTCAGAATAAGAGAGATTCTGAGGTAATTTGACTGTCTCCTCTGAACTTCTAATGGACCCCTGTGCTTATTGTGCTGCATATAGCCCTTTAAAGAAAAGGGGCGGGGCAGAAATGGTCACATGATTACAGTGGGTCACAGGCCATAAAAGGGGTGAGAGCCGGACTGAGAACTGAGAGAGACATACCCAGGCTAAAAGGTTGCTGGACCTTGCCTGAGAGCCTGGGCTGGCAGATTGAGTTTTGTGGACATGGATCCGGGTTCAAAGCTAGCATTTTGCTGCCTGGCCTTGGCCAAACTGCTTTCTCTCTCTCTCTCTCCTTTTTCAAAATGGTAGTAACAGTCACACAGGCTTGTTGCGAGTGCGACACAGTAAAGTCTGTGAAATGCTTGGCACATCATGAGGGTTATAGAAATGATAAGATCCACCCACCATGCTCTTGCAGCCTTATCTGCAGCACGCAGGGCTGATACTGCCTGGCAGGGCGGGGGCTGCTCCAGGGTGGAGATGTCAGATGCATGTGCAATGTCTCAGTCCAATGACAGACGTCAGGCGCAGCCTTGGAGGAGTTGCTTGCTTTGCAAGATTTTGGAGGGACTGCAGAACAACGAATGAAGGAAGCGATGTGTGGATAGTCAAGTCCACACATATAAATCTGCCACTAACACACTATCGTTGTGTGCGCAACACCTACCCCCCAAAATAAAATAAAAATGTTGCTCCACCAGTTCCTTTGCTGGTGGTATTATTATTATTATTATTATTATTATTATTATTATTATTATTCAGTTTGCATCCAGTGAGTGTGCATATGTGATAATTACTAGAATCCCACCAGATGTGGCAGGAAAAAAAGTTACCCTCTCCTCCCTCCCTGCTGTAGCCTGGAGGAAAAAACCTTCAGAAGGGGCCCCCTCTGTGTTGTATATTCTAGGGTTCATGTACAGAGTGAGCTTAAGGCTTTTTGCTGTATTTTATCAGCCTATCTACCCATGTTCCACTTTGAATCTCTCACTCACTCACATGCACACACTTTATAGGGATTTGGTGGCAACCTCTGTTTTGCATACATGATGTTCTGCTGCCATGGCTGGTTTTGCCTTCCATCTTGTCAGATCATTTGGCTGCTGTCCTGCAGATGGGCAGCTGCCAGCTCTGCTAATAAAGAAAAAGAAAAACCTGGCAACCATGCAAAAACATTACTGGTTTGACTTGATTTTCTTTTTAACATAATGCTTGGCTAATTGCTTCATACCTTTTTAAGTGTTCCATGACTCAGAGATATTAAGCGCTTGCTTCGCAAAGCTGAAAAAGGGTCTGCTGTGCAGAGCATTCAACATTTTTACTCTAAATGCAAAAGTCCCTAGGGGGCTAAATGGCAGCACCATTCTTCTATAGGTATAATCAAGTGTTTGAATCCCCCTGTTTCAATAGCCTGCCTTATGAGAGTCACTGCCTCTTTTCATGAGCGTTGCATTGTTTTGTTCTTTCCCCCAAAGCAAATAATAAAGACGAGAAGCATATCTCAAAAGTTTTCAGTGGAAAAATAAATGTCAAAGGAAAGGAATGTGAATAATTTGAAAGGAAAGAAAGAGATAAATTAACCAATAAAATCCAGTACAATATAGTCTCGTTAATAATTTTTACATGTATTATTAATTGTATCACTTATGTACTTATATACTCTATTGCATACTCCATTGTACTGCTTTACGTTCTAGAATTGGAAGTCCTACTAAGAGGCCTGTTGGGATCAGTCCTAAAGCCCCCCTCATCCAGCATTCAGCTTCCCACAATGGTTGGCCAGATGTTTCACAGAAGGAGGCTGCTAGGAGGGCCTGAAGGCAGGGACCCTGCAAGGTACTTTGTCTCTTTCCTGCGCACACACACCTACCTCCATCTCCTTTAGGGTGGTCATGTTTCATACTTTACGGAGAATAATAATCCACTTTTTGAAGGGCTGTCAGAGGAAACACCTCTCTTTGAAGGTGTCCTCTGCTGGAAGGCCTTTCCAGTTCCAGTCCCAAGATCAGATTAAAGAAAAGGACTCTCAGAAGGGGAAATGGGGTCTGGAACCTACGTGTCAGCAGCCAGCATTTGGACAGTAGACAGAGCAAGCACACAGGTCACTGTCTTCCCCAATAGGGCGAGATGTATTTCTATGCAAATGATAGCAATTGCAGTCGTACCTTGGATCCCAAATGCCTTGTGAGTCGAACGTTTTGGCTCCCGAATGCCGCAAACCCGGAAGTGAGTATTCTGTTTGTGAATGTTATTTGGAACCTGAACGTCCAATGCGACTTCCAATTGGCTGCAGGAGCTTCTTGCAGCGAATTGGAAGCTGTGCCTTCGTTTCCGAACATTTTGGAAGTTGAACAGCCTTCTGGGACAGATTCCGAGGTATGACTTCCGAGGTATGACTGTATTTCTAAATTTGTATCCATGCGTATAAATAAGCTTGTGCAATTGCATGCAGGTCTGTGTCTTGTCCTTTTTGTGATGGTGCATGTATGGGACCCTAATCTCCTTTTTATACACACACACACACACACACACACACACACACACACACACACCACATCCAGCTACTACACAAATCTCTGGGCAAATTAAGATGCTCCCTGCCTTAAGACAATAGCCCTTTCCTGCTATTCCTCTCCAGCAACTGATCTTCAGTTGGTCTGCTGCCCCTGAGCATGTGTGGGGCATTGTGGAGCGAGATTGGAGAAAGAAAGTCCGCCCTCCAAAATAGGTTTTGGGTGTGACCAAGAAATCAAATGGAGAGTTTTCTCTTAAATCATGTACAATGCAGATGGCAAAGCACAGGATGTGGCCACCATTTTCTCTTATAGTACATTGCCGTGGTGCCACAAGGATGGCTCCAAGGGAATCATTTTTTGGTTTGTTTGTTTTCTTCCTGCAGAAGTAACCTGGTGATCTAGTTGGACAGGTGTTTTTAGCTGGGAAGGAAAGCATGTAATTTGCTGTTCAGCCAAACGCAGCAAGTCTGGCCTGTGACTCAACAGCATCATTTGTGTCTAATCATGTATGGAATCATTTTCTTTTCTGGCAGAAGTTCTCTAGTTTCGTATACTTTGGGGGCTCAGTTAGCCACGTGGCAAACGACTCCCCACTCTCCATTAAAATCTGGATTTCCCTCTATACCTTGCTGAGATTATTTTGTTTCCTTGGTTTTAGAAGGTGGGGTAATTTGATCTCTCCTGCAAATCCACACGGGTTGTAATTCAGGTAGTACAGTAATGGTTGAAATCTTCCTATACTTTAAAGAACTATCAACTGCACTGTCCCCATCTGGTAATACAGGCTCTTATCTGCAAAAGTTCATGCTGCAATGATTTAGCTAGTTTTGATACCACAGGACATTCTTCTTCAACCAGACTCGGAATGTAACATCATTGTTTATAGTTCAATTTCGGTTTCAGATTCTCACTGAATGGACAGATACAAAAGAGGCCAGGGTTCCTTCATCTTCAGTCATGGTTTAGAAGAGCGAATTTAAAGTGCAGCAGCTATGGCCTCTTTTGTATCTGACCACCCTAGTTCCACTTGGAAAGAGCCAGTGTGGTGTAGTGGTTAAAGTGTCAGACTAGGACCTGGGAGACCAGAGTTCAATCCCCACTCAGCCCTGAAGCTCACTGGGTGACCTTGGGCCAGTCCCTGTCTCTCAGTAACCTACCTCACAGGGTTGTTGTGAGGACAAAATGGAGAGAGGGAGAACAACGGATGCCACCTTGAGCTTCTTGGAGAAGGGGGAGGTATGATAATAAACAAATGCTGCTTTATGTCCATTAAAATTGCTCTTGCTATATGTGTGTGTGTATGCAGCACACTAAAGTCAGAAGGAAATAATTATTCCAGGAGAGTAGATGTATTGGTCTACATCAAGACAGGTGTCGTTCGAGCACAACATCATGTGGGCTGTCCAAATTAAATGGGAACTCAAATTGCTGCCAACACACAGTAAACTCCAGTATGGACAAGCAATGGTATAGCACCTGAATGCAACGATTTGTGTCACCAAACCCCCAATCCCTCATTTTGTAATCCTAACCCTACTTACCTGGGAGTAAGCCCCAATAGGACTTATTGTTGACTATACATGGTTTGCACTGTTAGTCTCTAAAATAGGGTGGGGTAGAACTCAAACAAAGTAAAAGAAACACTGTTGTTCCTGGCAAAGGTGTTGGAAGCAACAGCATTTAGGGTGCAATTATATACACACATATTTGGGAGTGGTGCTTACTTCTGCGTAAACATTCATAGGATTTCAACATTGGGGGTCTACAACAGAGCCTTCCTTGCCCTGACTGCTGCTTTCAGTTTCCACACAGCACATTTGAAAACCCAACAATGTCCTCTCCTCTCTGTTAAAACGCCCATGCCTTTGACAATAAGAAAACAAATGCCGCAGCCAGAATTTTAGCATGAATACATTGTGTGGAGGCTTAGAAGGAAAGCTGTGCGGCCCACTCTAAAGTGAGTCACAGTTAAACTGCATATGAGGATAAGAGTGAAGCTTATTAGTTGTGGCATGCCCTTGTGGAGAGTATCTGAGTTGAAGGGAGAGGAGCAGTGTGAGTAGTGCTCAGCAGAAAAAAGCCAGCTTTGGGCAATTAAATACTTGGGTGTGGTGAGAGAGACAGGTTTGGGAAGAATGGGTGTGACCCCAAAGTGTAGCTGCAGCAGCACGGAGGTGCTCCAAAGAACGTACACGGGGTGTGCTGTCTGTGGTAACTTCAAGGGCCAAGAGCAATGGCTTCTTAGACCCAGTTCCCACCAATAGCTGCATGGTGGCCTCAGCATGGTGAGTCAATCAGAATTGTAGAGTTGAGGATCATCTAGTCCAACCCCCTGCCATGCAGGAATTTGCAGCTGTCCCACACAGGGATCGAACCTGCGACCTTGGTGTTATCAGCACCAGGCTCTAACCAGCTGAGCTCTCCATGTGTAGCTGCTCATGGTGTGGAAGAGCAATTTTCACAAGAACACCTCTCAGCAATGTGCTAGGGATGGCACGATGGAAATGAGCTGTCTCTGCGGTAAGATGCTTCAGATGCAGAAGGCGCCCACTGGATCTCTTGTTGGCAAGGTGTTCCACAGGACTGGGCCAGTGACACTAAAAGCTCTACTTCGAGTTGGTGTCAAGCAAGCCTTTGCCAACACAAGGGGCAACCAATTGCACTGCTACAAATGATCTCAGTGACTGAGAGTGAGGAAGCATTTTAGGCAGTCCCTTAGGTACTCTGGGCCCAAATTGTCCAGGGGTTCCTAAACTAACTTTGAACCTGGCTCAGTAGTAGATGGTCAACTAGTGCAGCTATTATAACAATGGTGTCACGTGTTATCGATCTGAAGCTCCCATCAGCAACCTGGCTGTATAACTTTGCACCAGCTGGAGCTTCCAAACCAGACCCAAGGGCAGCCCCACACAGAGTGCATAGAGAGTCAAATCTTTAGAGTGTTACCATCACCTATTGGCTAGTAGCTGTGACGTCTCTTGCTATAAGCAGCAACACCACCTTTCCCCATACCTATTCTATCTGGAGAACTTTTTCAAAGTTCAATTTTACCTAGAAAATGCTTAGAGGGTATTTTGAATTATGAAAGAAGACTGTAAGCCCATAATGCCCTTTTATTTTTTACTTTTGCTCACAAACCTGACAAGTAATCGGCATATGGCTGATAAAGTTTGCAGGTTCTGCAGAACTAGACGTAATAAGAGATGCTGGCTGCAATCCAATGGCATGTGACAAGGCTTATTAGAATATTGTTTTTCTGCAAGTCTAAGCTTAAAATGTAGATTGTGGTTGAAGAAGGGAGAGCTGCAAAAGAAGAAAGCACCAGATAAACCCCAATGCCTGCAAATAATTATTTGCACATATGTAAGGCACTTTGCTGGATCATAGCCATCACCTTCATGGCCCCCAGGGAATCCTTTTGAAGAGTGCCGAGAATCTGTAGGGTTGCTTCGAGGTGACCTGTTTGTTGAGCATCCATCCCAATTTGCTTGCAGCAATGTTAGACAATAAACGCCTCCATACAACTTTGATGATACTGAGCATTCATAATAATTTGTGCTCATATGCTATTGGAGCAGCTAAGCAATAATAATAATAATAATAAATTAAATTGGTATGCCACCCCATACCCACAGGTCTCAAGGCGGTTCACAAGATAAAATCAAAATATAAAAACACAACATGCATAATCGAAACAAAACCAAGCCCATAACCCCCACAATTGTGCTTTCAATACCATTTGCACCTCCAAATAATATGTGGCAGTCAGACTGCTTCGTTTACAATATTTCCCTGCTAAAATCCTGTAACTGTTCACATCACAAATGTTCCACTTTTCTTCTGCTACAGCACAAGAGTTCAAACAGCAATAATGCAGTAACATTGGGGAAACAAAGTAGAATGGTTTGTGGATGGTCCAATAGGTATGTCCTCCACTAATGCGCCATTATTGCTTAAAAAAAAAAGTCTGAAGGAGGCTGACATCAGCTATTTATTGTTCATTCATTCTGAATTTGTTTATAGGGAGGTTATATAACATTGCATCAAGCAATTGTCACAAAACTCTTCCCAGTGCATTTCCTAGTCACTTTCCTTACCACAATTTCCTGGGGGGGGGTTTCCTCTTTTTTGGGGAGGGGAGAGTTTGTTGTGCAACAGCACAACTTGAATTTGCTGGTATAATAATAATAATATAATAAAAAATAATAATTTTATTATTTATACCCTGCCACTCTGGGCTGCTTTGAACACATAGAAAAACATAATAAAATCTCCTGTTCCAGGGCTGCCTTCAGATGTCTTCTAAAAGTTGTAGTGTTATTTACCTCCTTGACATCTGATGGGAGGGCGTTCCACAGGGAAGGCACCACTGTGAATAATAATAATAATAATAATAATAATAATAATAATAATAATTGTATTATTTATAAATAATATGTATGCATGTAATTGAATCCCACCCCAAAATACTGCAAATCATCATTCTCTTTTTAAAATTCCACTCCCAAGATTATTGGAAACTAAATGTTAAATCACTTTACGTAGTGATGTGTTTTCAATAAGTTCTGGAGCAGCTTACTAGAAAGATCTCATGTTCCCTTAACATTCTAACTGAAAAGTTCTAAGGTAATAAGCCAGATATAATTGATAGCTTAAGTTATCTGAAAGGAAAAACCATGTATATTATAAAAAGAGAGACAGCAAACATAAGCATGTCTTATGCTTATATACAAGGGCAAAAGGTTAATCTGTTTCAAGATTGCAACATTTGAAGACTGTAACAAGGGGCTGTCCCTAAGAAATATGCAGGTTGTACCTAGTTACATTTGTATAAATTAGCACTTTTGCATGAATGGGCAGAGCAGGGGAAAAAGGAAGAATGTCAGTGAAAAGTAACTAGATCATTCCTTTTTTGAAGCACACATTCTTTGAGAAAGGAGGCAAAGTAGCATGAACTGTTGTTACAGTTTGCTGGAGAACTCTGAGCTAGTGTCAAATGATATTTTTGCAGAAGGACATGCATCATTCAGTAAAATAATGATGCTGCACAGTCTATCAAAGTCTATGATGTTTTACTGAAGAAAATACAGTGGTACCTCGGGTTAAGTACTTAATTTGTTCCGGAGGTCCGTACTTAACCTGAAACTGTTCTTAACCTGAACCACCACTTTAGCTAATGGGGCCTCCTGCTGCTGCCGCGCTGCTGGAGCACGATTTCTGTTCTCATCCTGAAGCAAAGTTCTTAACCTGAAGCACTATTTCTGGGTTAGCGGAGTCTGTAACCTGAAGCGTATGCAACCCGAGGTACCACTGTATATGCTTCCTACTGGCATCATGTAGAAGCAGCTATAAATTAAAAAAGCATACAAATAGTGTTCATTTGTTAAGTTACAGCAAAACAGTGAATATAGTTTTGTTTTGTTTTTTACGTAGTTGTCCAGGGACAATTTATACATTATGTTTGCTGCCAAGCAGCAAATGAGGAGCCCCTGCCATTACATGGAAATAGAAAAGCTCATAGGCGTATCTTGATATGCAGATGAAATAATATGAAACGCTGCATCTGATGGATTTCTGCCTGTCACAGTGGTACTCAGGGCACAGAATCCTGCTAGGGAAAAATTGCAACCATATCCTAAAAGCAGTCTAAACATATGGTTAAAAGTTTGGAGCGGGGGTAGGCTATGTGCCTGAGCCCGCTTCTAATTCCTGGATCCAACACAGATTCAACTCCTGGAATAGCCAGGCTAGCTTCCTGGTGAGATAACGGTCCTATAAGTATAGGCCATTAAGGCAACAAAGGAAGTGCCTCTGTGCCAGATAAGAAATGGCTGGGTAGATAGGCTGGGCAGACAGGAAACAGAACAATGCCTGATTTTTGCTAGAATCAAAGACTGTGGAAATGGAAGATGTGAGACCCTCTTGGGGTGTTAATCTGTGAACCCCTCCATTGTAGGCTCAGGTTGTGTGTGTGTGTGTGTGTGTGTGTGTGTGTAAATAAACCATATATCCTAAAGACACCACAGTCTCTGCTGTCCCTCATTCCAAAGGAAACATGAACCCTGAGTAAGCACCTGGAACCCCTGGGATCTTCTGCTGCTTGGAGATTGGGATGGCGTGCAATAATATATGTTTAAATAGGTGGAATTTCAGTTGAGATGGGGGATAAGTTTGATTCAGTTCACATTTAAAGGCGAACCTACCTAATTCACACTGTGTAAAACTGGAGCCAAAAGACAGCTGCCTTTCAAAATTCAGAGTCATGTGAATTTCACAGTGCGATTCTCCAACCAATAAATGTGTGCAAAAAAAGCATATACTTGGATAAATTGTGTTAGTGAAAATAACATACAAAAACGCATTATATATGGGGAAATCACTTTCAGAAAGGAGTGTGTGTATATCAGGGAAAACATTGCAGCAAATTGCTGATATGGAGACCCATGTGGCAATGTGGGGAACTGAACTTCTGATTGGAAAAAAAATAGAAACTGAAAAGGAACAATCTGAGCATCCTTAGTCCTGACCACAATAGAAACCCAAAATCCTGTTTAATTTGGTGAGATTTGGGATCCAGCTGTCAGTCTGTTTAGGATTAGGATTCTCAGCTGAACTTCCTGCAGCGGTAAAAATTTTGGTGGAACTGAGCATGCCCACTTTAAAGCATGAGAATGTATGAGGGAGTTCTGCTAAAGCACTTAATGGAAGAAGCAGGTGATGATGTTTCAGACACAGCTGAAAAGGTAATGGGGAGTGTCTCTGGCTGCTCATATCTTTCATTTACTTAAGTCATTTTGCTTGTCCCTCTAATAGAGGAGTAAGTAACATGACCTGCTCTACGGGTTCTTTTAAGAGAAAGGAGTAAAGTCAATTAAACTTTCATTTTATATTCACTTACCAGGAAGAAGCCCTACTGGACTCAGTGGGTCTTACCTCTTGAGTTCACATACTGTATATGAGATTGCATTGCTAGAGACCTGCTGCATTGTTGTGACTTTGTATAACTTACATATGCGTATAGAAGCTGAATATGTTTCAGCAAAGCCTTTGCTTGGTAATGCTAAGAGGAAGAGAAGTGTATGTTGGAAGTGGAAGAAATAACCATTGAATTTTGCTGAAAGTGGTGCTACAGTTTGCTTTGTAGGGGTTTTACCTACTACTTGCAGAAGTACTTTTCCTGTTCCTTCTCTGTGTTGACCAAGGAAGACATGCCTAAGCAAGCCCCAAACTTAGAGCACATGTTTGAAGTTATAAAGGTAAAAGGTAAAGGACCCCTGGACAGTTAAGTCCAGTCAAAGGCTATGGGGTGTGGCTCTCATTTTGCTTCAGGCAGGCGGAGGAAGCCACAGACAGTTTTCCAGGTCATGTGGCCAGCATGGCTAAACCACATCTGGCACAGTGGAACACTGAGACAGAAGCCAGTGTGCACGGGAATGCTGTTTATCTTCCCGCCACAGTGGTACCAGTTTATCTACTTGCACTTGCTAGTATTCTTTTGAATTTTCTACCCAAGAATATTCTGACTGTGATCTCCTTGTTGCTGCTTGGCTAAATACATGAATCTGACCCTTGGAATGTTTTGTAAGTACAGCTTTTTAAACTTACTTAACAGTGTGTGGTCTGTTCACTGCAAGAGAGATAGAAAGAGAGGAGCGCCGTTTGCAAGTGGACCAAACAGGATTAAAGCATCTAACAACTTATATTCCTACTACTTTACTGATGCTTGACTTTTGTGAGTTTAAACTCTGCTACTTAGGACTGTCTCCTACTGGAGAGTGAATTTAGCCCTGCATTTTGAATCCAGGTACCCAGCTGATTATTTTATTATTTACCCCACACATGAGTCACAGGGATTCTAATTTCCTCCCATAGCTACTATTAGTAGATGAAAGCCCTTAACAGCTTGGAACTAGTGTACTTGCTAGATTGCGTTACCTCATATATGACCACGTGACTGATTTGGTTGGCAGAACTGCCATTTTCCCCCGGTTGCCGCATCATAATAATAATCATTTCACATTGGTAAGAAATTGGTCTTTCTGTGTGGTAGCATCTGAACTTTGGGACTCCCTGCCTGTGGGCATCAGGCAGGCACCTTCCCTGTACTCTTTTTGCCTCCTGCTAAAATGGACTTGCTGATCAGAAGGTTGGCGGTTCGAATACCTGTGACGGGGTGAGCTCCCATTACTCGGTCCCAGCTCCTGCCAACCTAGCAGTTCGAAAGCATGTCAAAGTACAAGTAGATAAATAGCTACTACTCCGGCAGGAAGGTAAACGGCGTTTCCGTGCGCTGCTCTGGTTCTTCAGAAGCGGCTTAGTCATGCTGGCCACATTACCCAAAAGCTGTACGCCGGCTCCCTCAGCCAATAAAGCGAGATGAGTGCTGCAACCCCAGAGTTGGTCACGACTGGACCTAATGGTCAGGGGTTCCTTTACCTTTTTAAAATCATTTTTGTTTAGGCAAACCTATTCAGACATATCAAATGTCGGCAGGTATTTTAATTTGGTTTTTAGCTTATTTTTTTCCTTTTTTTAAAAAAAGCCAAAGGTTTAAAATAGTTTTTAGCTTTTTAAATGGATGGTTTTATTTTTTCGGTCTTTTTGTAGACCGTTTTGAGGTTTTACTGCAATAACGCAGTAAATAAGTAAAATAAAATAACAAATTCACTACTATTGTGCCAAGAATATGTTGCCAAATTCACGTGCAATAAAACTCCTGTTTGGAGAGGCCCTGGGTCTCCAGGATCAGTTTGTTGCATTGGCTGCTTCCTGCTTGGTGCTGCTTTAATAAGGAGTCTGACAACAGCTGTTGGCTCCCTGCTTGAAAATAGCACAGGCAGCACAGTGTGTCACAAAGCACTGGGCTCCACTTTTGGTAAAGGAGTGCAGGGGCAGTTCCTTAGGTAGGTTATGGACGAGTCTGTGTGAGCCAAGTTATGCTGCTTTCATTCTGTAGCCATAAATAGTTCCAGCTTCTTCTTTCTGTAGCTGCTGGAAGTGCTGGCTGTACTCCAGGGCTAAATAGTGACTAATAGAATAAGCTTCTTCTGCAGAAGCTCAGTGCTTCAGAAATTGATTGAATTCTTAGAAATTGTCAATCTCCAGCTTGTATGAAAATGACTTATTTAAGTTTGTTAATGCTTCTGGGTGCACAGCTAATTTGAAGAGTGAGGCGCTGGCTTTCAAACCCACCCACCCCTGTGAACACTGCTTAAAAACAAATGTTACAGGTAGCAAAAGCTTCAGAATTCTGAGAACGCCTGGAAAGTCACAAGGAATAAACTGCAAATGTAATCTACTTTTTATTTTATATATATATATATATATATATATATATATATATATAAAATGACCAGATTCTTACTCAGCTTTATTGCATCAGAGCAACATCTGCATGTGTCTTCCCTTTAGTTCTAGGCTTTTCAATCTTCCTTGTACTTTTGTTGTATGTTCTATGTATTTTATTTTATGTTTTATTTGTATGTTTTGTGACATTCTGGAATCCTCTCGATGGATGGCGATTATTACTTTTTTAACACTAAAGGACGATGTTAACACAGAAATAAGAATGGCATGTTATTCAGATACGAGTTAGCACTTCATAGTGAATATATACAAGAGAGTTCAAATAAAGCAATGCAATTGCCCTCAAGATAGATAATTTTTAGCAATGGAGTCTTGAGGAAACTTGGCTCAATTTTCCACGCACTTTCCTAAATTGTTTCCTTTGATGGACAGCAATTTTTTAAAAAAGGTGATTGGAGTGACGCAATCCATGACTTGACATATGTAGTATGCAGTGAGTTGCTCCAGATGGACAGACAGTGACAGCTGTTCAAAGGAGGTTCTTGAGTAACCAGCTAGGAGAATGAAGGAAAGCTTGTGGAGAAGAAAAAACTGGGATTATGAAGGATGATCTCTACCAGGTATACAGTACAGTGGTACCTTGGGTTAAGTACTTAATTTGTTCCGGAGGTCCGTTCTTAACCTGAAACTGTTCTTAACCTGAAGCACCACTTTAGCTAATGGGACCTCCCGCTGCTGCCGCGCCACCAGAGCACGATTTCTGTTCTCATCCTGAAGCAAAGTTCTTAACCCGAGGTACTATTTCTGGGTTAGCAGAGTCTGTAACCTGAAGCGTATGTAACCCGAGGTACCACTGTACTTCGAGGGTGGTATGTTGGAAGCCTTGCTTTCTATCACGTGGGTACTAATTTATTTTGCCCTGCTGTTCCCTTTGATCAAACTGGATTCAAGGAGTTTAAAGTGGCAGGAAAGAGTTGTAAAACTAATTTTGACCAAGGATTACAGGGAGATGAGGATGTGTGCCATAGGCAATGAATATCCAATCTCCGTGTTGGAAGCGGTTCCATGAATGCATGCAATGAAACATCTTTTTTAAAAAAACACAACCCTACTCTTTAGTCTGTGGCTAATTCAAACATTTAGGCAAGACTACTCAATGATGCAAGGGACGTGGGTGGCACTGTGGGTTAAACCACAGAGCCTAGGACTTGCCTATCAGAAGGTCGGTGGTTCGAATCCCTGCAACGGGTGAGCTCCTGTTGTTCAGTCCCTGTTCCTGCCAACCTAGCAGTTCGAAAGCACATCAAAGTGCAAGTAGATAAATAGGTACCACTCCAGTTGGAAGGTAAATGGCATTTCCGTGCACTGCTCTGGTTCGCCAGAAGTGGCTTAGTCATGCTGGCCACATGACCCTGAAGCTGTACGCCGGCTCCCTCAGCCAATAAAGCAAGTTGAGCGCCGCAACCCCAGAGTCGGTCACGACTGGACCTAATGGTCAGGGTTCCCTTTACCTTTACCTTACTCAATGATGCATTGCCTTTTCACATGCAAGGAGAACTTTCAATAAAGTAGGTTTTGCTGGTGTTGGCGCCCCCCCCCCATACAAGTAATCCATGCACATAATTCAAAGATGGAGATAAATGTAGTACAGTCTGTAGCAAGCTTCTGCAAGCTGGTGTCCTCTAGATGATTTGGACTACAATTCCCATCAACCTCAGCTGTGCCAGCTGGGATTGAGAGTTGGAGTCTAAAAAACCAGGAGGACACTATGCTGGGAAAGACTATGGAGAACTGTACCATGTTTTCAGTTAACTTTCTGAGCGACAACTCCAATACGTTGAATTGCCACTATTTCCTGCCTCTTCCTCCTTTCCTGTTCTCTTAATTCCTCCCACACTATCCGGACATCTTGCCTTTAAACATTTTATTTACTTTGGCCTGATGGCTGTAATTCAGGAATCATTAGTAGAGCTGATTAGTAAATTAAGAGTGTGGGTTGGGTTGGCTCTTACATAGATATTGGATTGTAGTATTAAGCAAGCAGTCATATGCTTGCTTTACGATGTGCTTACACCTTAGCGTGCAATGATATCGCATAGCAGTTGAATGACAACTTTACATTTTCAGAGTTCTACATGGGGCCATTCATCTTGCTTGCTCACCACACCAATTCAAGTCAGCCCTGAATGTGAATTGCAGGCTTCAGAATGTCCCATCTTTCCGTTGATGGACTTTGGCTCTGAAGAGTGAATACCATTGTGCAGAGTAAGCCAAAATACTTGGTGTGTGTGTATTGCTATTGGACTCAGTCGCTCAACAATACCTCGGGGCTCAAAGAAATGGACTGAAAATGCAGAACTTTCTAGATAAATTTATTACAGTGCTTAAGAGTCCTATCCAATAAATGTCTATTCAGAAATATGCCCCAGAGGCAAACAAGCACCAGGGTGCAGTTTAGGTGGCTAAAGTGGGAAAAGTTACAAAATGAAATCTTAAATATAAGTGATGCTAATATGGTTGCTTTCCTTGACTGCTGCAGTTTAAGCCAAAGGCCAGTGACGGGTAACCAAAACTAAGCATTCTTTATTTCTTTTCCTCTTTCCTTTCTAGCTTGGAGAGAATTAGATTTAAGAATAAAGTCTTGCTTTGTTCCATTAGTTGCTTTCTAAATTTTAGATCACATTGGTTTAGGTCACAAGACTGGAAAATGTGTATCCATTGCGTCTGGATTGTGTGTTTGTGTGTGTTTTACAAAGAAAGCGACAGATACCATTATACAAAACAAGGGAGTGGCATTTTATTCGATTATTAGTTCTCCCCCTGCTTGTGAGCTGAAGATATACCTGCAAAACTTACAAATGTGCAACTGGCTTTGCATATGTCTCTGGAATTCCTTTTAAAAAACATGTACGTTATAATATCTAATTATACAGTTAAATAATTGGAACCAACATCTCCAGCTCTGCTCTGTACAAGCTTGTCAGACAAGGCTTAAAAAAATGAGAAAACTCGATCTGACTTACTCCTACAAATTGGAAAGGAGGATTTTGCAAGAGTTTCCTGTCAGATTCCCCCCTCTGACCAAGCTCTGCTTTAGGTATGAATGGAGGAAACATTATGTTGTATAGCTACAAACACGCCTATTGTTTAGCCTTTGCTTACATTTTGGGTGCATGATTAATCCCATACTAGCAACCACACTTCTCTGACTGCCATACCTGTAATTATGCACCTGCTTGCCTTCATTATATTTTTTGAAAGCGAACACCAAAAAATTGTGTAAATCTGCTCTTAAAATTTATTTTTTGAAGAAGAGTGACTAATTTTTTTTCTACAGCTGAGGGTTTTTGCACGAGAGCATCAACTTAGAATCTCATTTTTATTATGTATTTTGTTTCTTGTATTGTAATTTTATGTTGCGAACCGCCCTGAGATTTATGAATGTAGAGCAGTATACAAATTTAATAAAGAAATAAAGAAGTGAGTGTTTCTTGTTACCCTGCTCCTGTCTACAGCCTAAAGCTCTCTTGAACAACGTCAGGTGAGGTGGGGGGGGGGCTACTGAGGAAGAAGATTTGCCTAAAACTTTGGGACTCCCTGCCTGTGGGCATCAGGCAGGCACCTTCCCTGTACTCTTTTTGCCTCCTGCTAAAATGGACTTGCTGATCAGAAGGTCGGCGGTTCAAATCCCCGTGACGGGGTGAGCTCCCGTTGCTCAGTCCCAGCTCCTGCCAACCTAGCAGTTCGAAAGCACGTCAAAGTGCAAGTAGATAAATAGGTACCACTCTGGTGGGGAAGGTAAACGGTGTTTCCGTGCACTGCTCTGGTTCGCCAGAAGCAGCTTAGTCATGGTGGCCACGTGACCTGGAAAAACTGTGGACAAACGGCTCCCTTGGCCAGTAAAGCGAGATAAGCACCGCAACTCCAGACTTGTTCGCGACTGGACTTAACTGTCAGGGGTTCTTTATCTTTACCTTTTTTAACATGTACATGTGGCTTCCCGTTCCTCCTTTCCTAATGTGGGAAGATCATGTGGAACAAAACTTTAATAATTAGTTCATTATATATCTAGATGAATCTGATGCAGCAACCTTCTTTTGCCATGGTCAATTTGTTGCTTCCACAAATACTTAGACGTGCATGATCTCTAATAGAAGGGCAGCATTGTTTAAGAGACACAGTGATTGTATGTAAGCCCCTCTGGCAGCCTTTGGGGCTGATGAGGGTGGATACAAATGTTCTAAAGAAACAAATAATTTGTTTGCCCAATGGGATATTAAGGCTAACCTCGTCTGCCTTTTTCTTTCATGCTTATGGGTGACCTGATTATGTGTAAACGTGGAATCAAAGCATGGTTGTTAATTCTAGAACAGTTTAATACTGATTTCAGATCCTGTGACAAGCATCATGTTGAATACAGAAGAGACCACAATTTTACTACCATTTTTTTTTAGTTCGTAGCTTGATTTTCTTTCTTTCCAGGAACCTGAAGGCTGTCATTTGTAGTTACAATCCTATTAATGCGTATTTGGAAGTAAGATTTTATAGGATTGCAGCCTTGATCGAATTCTGCACAGAAACTAGCAAGAGAAACTGGCAATCTGCACACTGCCTTCTTCACTTGCACAAACATTTACTGTACTGCATGCACATTACAGCGGACGGTATCGATACCGTCTATATCTATATGGGTGTTACATATATCCACAAAAACAAAATAGCTGAAGCTATCAAAAAATAATCCCCCCTCACTAGTCTTTTGAGTTAGCAGAAAAGAGCCTTATTGACCTTTCAGGTTTTCAGCCTGATTTGTAGAGAAGAGCACCCCACATTTTGCTTTTTGTTTAAAAACACTGTCGCTTCCTTCTAAGAAAGAGGGGAACTGCCTGCCGCTCTCTTTCCCGCTCCCCTCCCAAGAGGGTAGTCGGAGGCTGGGGGAGGCGGGAACCCATTGGGATGTTCGCCTCTGCCTCCTTGTATTTCGTTGCCGCGGTGCCTGCCGGGAATTGTGGTCCCGCTCCTCGAGGCGTGCCGATTACTCTGGCAGTCGGAGGGCCCGGCCTCCACTTCCCGAGACCCTTTGCGGGCGCCCGCGGCCTCCTGCCGCCTGTTTCCCGGATGTCGTTCTCGCCGGAAGAGAAGCGAGTTTCTTAGGGGGCCGGCCATCTTGTGTGGGCAGCAAGCGAGCGCGGAGGGGGTGGGCCAGGGGCCTGGGCAGCATCGGAGGAGGATCCCACCGAGAGGGGCCCATCATGCCCGGACACCTGCAGGAAGGCTTCGGTTGCGTCGTCACCAACCGCTTTGACCAGCTCTTGGACGACGAATCCGACCCCTTCGAGGTGATCCAGGCGGCCGAGAGCCGCAAGAAAGAGAGCGGCGGCGGAGGGGGAGGCGGCGGCGGCGGAGGGGGCCATCAGGGCGGCCGCGGCGGTGGCGGCGGGCAGGCGGCCCAGGCCAACTCCTCCTCAAGCAGCGGGTCGGGCCAGCCCGGCTCCGGCGGCGGGAGCGGCAGCGCGGCCAAGCAGCTGCGCAGGGAGTCTCAGAAGGAGCGCAAAAACCCTCTGCCGCCCTTCGCCTCCTCCTCCTCTGGGCCTGGCGGCGCCGGCGACCGAAGAGAGGATGGCGGCGGTGGCGGGCAGCCTGGCTCCGCGCCCCTCAGGAAGGAAGGTAAGTGGAGGGAGGGGTGCCTCCTTTTAGGGGGGGAGCCAGGGCCTCCCTCCCCAGAAACCAGGGCAGCGTCTCCCTTGCGCGGGCGGAGGCAGCCTCCCCCCCCTTCACCCAGCGAGTCCGGCCCGCAGTAAGAGCCCCCGGCCCGCCTTAGACGCAGCACGTGGTGCTAGAGCAGGATCCCCCCCCCCGTCCCTTCCTAGATAGATTTCCTAGAAAGGACACGATCCCTTTCCTCCATGCTTTATTAGGGCGGCCTGGGGTGCTGTGCTCGCGTTGCCTTGCGTGCAGGCAAGGGTCGACCACCTCGTGTCGCCCAGGCGCCGTGTGAACGCGCGCCTCATGGGAGGGGGGAAACGGGGAGAGGCGGCTCGCTGGGCCCCTGCACTTCTTCTGAGGGAGGGAAGCAAGGAAGGTGAGGGTTGCTGGGCAGGTGTGTGTCAGGATACTTAGGCCTTGCGCGGGAAGGGGGGCAAGTTAGTGGCGGGCCTCCAGTGTTTGTAATGGTGGCGTTTCTTTGAGGGCGAAAAAGCCTGCGAGCGGAGAGTGCTTTTTGCGAGGAGAGGGGCTTCAGGTTTGCCAAGCTGCAAGCGCGCAGGCAGCAGCGTCCTGGATTGCCGCTGCTAATGAAGTTTAGCCCATTTGCACCTGGCCACGTGCGTGGCCCGCGTGTTGCTTGGCTCCAGCTATCTGCTGCTGCCGCCTACTAGGGGCTGAGGGAAGAGACAAAATGGAGTGAGCCCCTGATGTGCTTTAAGTTGGGCCTTGCAGGCTAACGTGAGAAAGGCACTTTTTGAATATAGGTCTTAAGTTTTAATTGCAGGCATGCCGCCCAATGCTAGGTATGCTTATTAGGACGTAAGCTTCACTTCAGTAGGTGTTATTTCCAATTGAGAACGACTAGAATTTGCCATGGAGGTCTCTATTTAGTTCAGTGTTTGCACAGCTTTTCTGATGTGGATATCAAATGAGTTGTATATGTTCTGAGATGAAATTTTAAGAACTGTGCACTGCTGTGTGAAGCTCTCACCCCTTTGTAACTTGCGTAGTATGCAGAACACACCAATTTTTTGTTTTAAAGTTGGAACCTAAGAAAGTATTGATATTTTTCTGTCACTGTACTAATTAAGGAACCCACATGTTTAATGTGATTAAGATTACAGTTACCGCGGAAGAAGTCCTACTGAATTCAGTGGGACTTATTTCTGAGTAGGCACATAAAGGTTTGGGCTGTAAATGTCTAAATTTTCTGAACATTTGGTAAATGGTACCCAGCTTCATGGTGATAATTGGGTTTATATCTCTGAACCTGAATAATACAAAAAGAACCATGTGTTGCACTGTTTTCCCATGTACTTTCATTAGGAGGGAGAACCATGGGCCTGTAACTTGATGATAAAAATTAACTGTCAAGTTATAATTGAGTTGTGACATATACAACATTCTAAAGTACGTAAAGTGAACAATTAAGAGTTGGTTACAGATGAAGTAAACACTTAAAAAAAACCTTTTGTGTATTGGACTTAATGCAGTAACATTTTTCTTAAGACTGGACTGCTAGTGTGCATTTTCCAGATTACTTGCTACAAATGAATAGCTACTTAGTGTGATTAATTCACTGCTTTATGCTTACAAATAATTTGCAAAAAGCATGAAGTGTGTTCTTCTTTCAAAAATTGCTTTAGTACTTAAGCATTCTCTTGATCATGGGAACGCTGCTGTATCCCAACAGCAAATGTGCTGAGATTTGTGAATAGCACAGACTTCTGACATCTGTTAATTGACCGTGTACTAATGTCATAACTACTGTCCAAAGTATTTGAGAACCTGATAAATAAGGCACTTCATTTATTATTTATATGCTATGAAATAAGCATTTGAGATGTAATCAGTAACTGCTAGTCCTTGTGTCATATGCATCTTTTTAAACTGCTTGTTGGCCCAATTATGGAGGGTCTTAATTTCTCTTCCCACCACCAGCCTGCAGTTGTACTGTACTCTTGTGGTGACTCCCTTTCAGCAGGGAGGGAAAATTGAAGAATCTTGTAGATTTCAGCTAGACTATCAAGTTACCAGGTTGAGCCAAAAAACGAGGGGGAAAGGGGGCTTGTGAATATTGGAGTAGTGGCAGCAGTAACATGTGGCTTAGTTAGGTGTTGGTGGGAGGGTTGGCTTTTTGACAATTAACGAATAAATAAAACCGGCTATTGTAGAATGGCAACAGCAAATGAACTGAAATTGATGTTAAATTATTATAGTGAAATATTGGCACAATGAATTAAGAAAAAACTTAGCTGTGTTCAGTGGATTAACCAATAAATAAGTGTGTTTAGGTTGGTGATAATGGTCTGAGGGCACATGAGGTACCTGGATGACTGTCTGTGCACGTGTATGATGCCTTGGGCTTCACAGTGGAAGAAAGGCAGGATGTAAATGCAAGAATATATATATATATATATATATATATATATATATATATATATATATATATAATTTGAAACACTTCTAAAGCAGTTCTGAAACTGCACACTTCTGAAAGTAAAGTGTAAAATTTTGAAATTCAAAATTATTGTGGCTTTTAGATTTTTGTGCTTATAAGTAAAGGTTTTTTTGTATACAAGTAGCTTCAAATGGTAAGTAAGGCTGTTTCTCAGGAAGGGAGATGATTTTGTAATTAACACATTAAAAACCAAGATTTGGAATATGTAAGTTTACACCCTGTGTTAATACGGATACAGTGTCTTGTGTGACTGTCAGCGGCACATATAAAATAGAGTGGCAGAATCTGAAAACTTAATGCCAATACATCACCAGTGCCTGTAGGAAATAACGAGATGCATATTCCCATGCACTGAATGGAAGAACCTCTTTCATTCACAGAAGGGACTGAGATCCACTGGAGCCTCCAAACACCCCTTCCCACAGCCTCCCTCATGGTTCCAGAGGATCTTGCAGCCCTCTGGAGCAGCTTTTCAGGGAGCTACAGAGGGAACCTCTACAGTAGAGGTTCAGCAGGAACCATCCCTCCCTTCTTTCAGATGTCTTTTGAAAACTATTGTTTAGATCAGGGGTCACCAAACTTAGGCCCGCGGACTGGATAAGGCCTGAGGGACTCATTTATCTGGCCTGCGGCAATGCCTGCTGCCGCCGCCCGCTCTTACCTGCGCTGTGCGGCTGCCCACTTCCGGGTCGGAGGAGCAGCGGAAATAGCTTGTGCGCAAGCATTATTTCCAGTGCACATCCGGGTTGGAGGAAGCCCATGCTCATGCGCACAAGCTATTTCTGGTGCTCCTCCGACCTGGAAGTAGGGTGTGCGCACACGTATGGGGATGCGCTCCTCTGCCCGCTGTGCGATTGGTACTGGAGACACCAGCTCGAGGTATGGAAAGTTTGCTGACCCCTGGTTTAGATAGACCTCTGCTATCTTAATTTTCTGTTTTTAAGCAATTAGTATTTATTGATGTCCTAGTGACATTTTTGGGGATGCTTTTTGCTAATTTTATTTTTATAAGTTGTATACTACTTTGATACATTTTTATGAAAGTTTGGAAGATAAATTAATAAGGAGGAATGTTGCCTTTCCCCTCCTTCCTCTAGCAGAGGAGCATCTTGTGTGTAGAGTTCAATTCCCAAGCACTCCGGATTCAACCCTTTGAGTCAGTCATGCTTGAACACATTTTTACATGAACTTTGAGTGTGGAATGTTTAGCTTTAGTTAAGGAAACTCAGGTGACTTGTTTTTTGTGAGATACAGACTTACTTTTTTTTTGACATTACAGTGGTACCTCGGGTTACAGAGGCTTCAGGTTACAGACTCCGCTAACCCAGAAATAGTACCTTGGGTTAAGAACTTTGCTTCAGGATGAGAACAGAAATTGGGCAGCTGCAGCAGGAGGCCCCATTAGCTAAAGTGGTACCTCAGGTTAAGAACAGTTTCAGGTTAAGAACGGACCTCCAGAACGACTTAAGTTCTTAACCCGAGGTACCACTGTAGCTCTTATATCATTGTCCATTTCCAACCTGGCTGGGGTATGTGTGCTCTGCTCATTGCAAGAAATAAAATATTTCAAATTTTAAGGCACTTAAATCCGTTTCAGGCCCATGGTTTTAAGTAAGTTTCATATATTAATGGGCACATATTTCTGTAATGATTCCTTCACAAATATCTTTGTGGAGTTCTCAGGAAGTCTTGTGGCAAATTTCCTTTCCAGGGCCAGTCCTGCTTACCCTCTTGAGAGAGTTATGGTGTGTGCCATCAACAATCTATGCCATTAGGTTTTTACAGTGCTCTTTTTCCTAAGGCATGCCACGTCCTCCCATTTTCATGCTAATTTTTTGTTATAGCAATTAAAGATGTGTTTTTTTGGGGGGGAACCCATCTGCATATTATCACTCCTCTTCACATATGAGTATCAAACTTCCAAAGAGATGAACAATCTGTTCATGTTGATAACTCATTTTACCTTGGGCATTGATACAGTATAATGGGAGGGGGGTTGTTGTTGTTGCTTTAAAAAAACCCCTGTATTTATTAAGTGCACATATTGCCTGGTTGGCTTATAACCCATGTAAAAGACAATCTGTAATAAATGAAATAACCAAAAAACTGCAAAAGCTTTAATTGAAACAGGATAAAACAGCCCTGATTTTAAAAACAATTAAACAGTCTCCATAAATGGGAGGCTAAGTACAAATGCTGAAAATGGAAAAAAATATTAGTGCAGTTGATACAAACATTAAATCAGTATTAAGAAGACAACAATGGCCTGCTGGATCAGACCTATTGCCCATCTAGTCCAGCATAGATTTCCACTGTTAGCAAAGGGTCCCTGCTTGGCATAACATGAGAATTTCTCCTTCCTCAACACAAAATAATATGTTTGTGTCTCATTTTGAACAAGAGGACTGTTGGGGCCAGTGGCAATGGTAATTTATGGATCGCTTGTTATACTGTCACTTGAAGGGGGAAACTTAATTTAAAAAAAAAACGTGCAGTAAACTTCCTTTGAAGAATGGTGGAACATAAGGGTTGTATACAGATTATAATTTTTCAGAAATTTTGAAGCCATTCTGCAAAACTGGTATTGACAGAAGAAGAGTTCATCTCATATGAGTGCTGTGGACAACTATTAGGTAGTGCAAGTAATCCTGCTGACATGCTCTTGCTGCTATACTCTCATCCTGTGCTTTAAGACTATTTTTAAAGTTTGCTTTAAATTTTGGTGATATTTTGGCCTAAAAATAATTTTATTATTTATACCCCGCCCATCTGGCTGGGTTTTCCCAGCCACTTTGGGCGGCTTACAGCACATGTAAAAAATGGTAAAACACCAGACGTTAAAATTTCCCAGTACAGGGCTGCCTTCAGATGTCTTCTAAAAGTCAGTTGTTTATTTCAGTCATTGACCAGTCTTGAGATCAAGGATCTGTTGATATGTGCACAAGTTTGTCCCAAATTATTCAAATTATTAAGTGACAGTTGTGTGTAATTCAGTGTATGTTATACTAGAGGGGAGAGTGTTGTATAACCATCAAACAAGCATTTCAACCGTAAACACAGCTTAAAATCTGCTGCTTCAGTGGCACAAGAGCTCCTTTTAACTGCCTTAAACTAGTTTTAACTAGTCTTGCTACTGCTGTTTTCTCCAGCTTTATATCCCGCACACTAAGGCATTTTACAAAGTATGTAACAGCAGCAAAAGAGCCACAGACTTACACTGTAATCTACAGCTATATACTGCTTTAGGAAAGCATTTCATCTGAATAATTGGTACTACATCTATTTTTTTATTTAAAAATTCAATTATTCAAATACAGCTTTAAGTGCATGTCTAATTTATAGTACTTTGAATTCCACGAATTTACCATTTTAGCCTTAATTTCATGATAGCTAACATTCCTGCCTCTTCTCACAAATCTAAGCTTTCTCACCCTGCTTATTGGAGGTACTTGGAAGCAAAGATCAACTGCAAAGGCCAGTGTGACTGTCAGGACAAAACTCTTGCTTATGTCTCTACCACATTTTAAAGTAGACTCTGTAGAGGAGAAGCTCAGTTCTAGGCCTGCATAGACAAGCCAGGACAAGCTGCCACAGAGTGGCATAGAAGAGAAGAGTTGTCAGGGCAACATGAGCACATTCTAGCATGCAGTGACTTTGGAAGAACATGGATTGGATGAGCTGCCTGGGGATCTTTTCAGAGTTCAGGGGTTAGGAAGAGAGCATGTTTGACCTGCTTGGGAGTTTGAAAGGGAGCAGGGAGAATAGGCAAAGAGGATTTTCCCCATGATTCCTAAACATGTGGAAGGAGTATAATAACAGTGGTAGTTCAGAATTCCCTTTCCTATAATCTGAAGCCACAGCAGGTAGCCTCAATAGTGGACTTGATCATGACATAGATATTAAAAGATCCAGTCACCAGTGGCAACCTCTTGAGTGGACTTGTGATCCATTTCTGTTCAGGGAGAGCAGATTTTATTTCTCCTCTGCTTAAAAGAAGTATTAAATTTGACCATTGGTTTTCATAAACAATACTGCTCTTCTAGCTACCTTTTGGTAGTAGCCTACATTTCTTAACTGTAATGTACAGGAATCTTCTGGAGTGCAGCAAAGTTCATTACAGTTACATGTAATGTTAGGCCATATTTTAGTGCTATATGAATGAGCCTGAAAAGAGTGTTGGGCTCACAAGCTTCCTCTCTCATCGCTGGAAGGAGGACTATGGCATAACTTAATGTTGCTTTAAAAGATGTATTGAAACCAGGAATCCAGGTTTGAAATAATCTCTGAGTAGTTAAATAAGCTATCTTCATAAACCATGGTTGAGCATTACGTGCAAGTTGAGCACAGGAGCACAGAAGCTCAGGTAGAAAGTTGACATACATGTAGTGAAGACATGGGTTTAGCATTCAACAGAGTTCTGGAAGCCACTCCAGAGTATCATTTAATGTTAATTGGTGGGTATAGGCCTTTTGGTTTTGCATATGATATTGGTAATAAAGTAGTGTTTGCAGCAGCCCTTGGTGCCAAGAGGAAAATCCTTTGTGACACATAAATTAATGTAAATTTCATTTTGTATTTGAATGGAAACCTTGGGGATTGATACACAGAGTCTTTAAGCCCGCCTCCCCCAACCAGATGCTCTCCTGATGTTGTGAACTACAGCTTCTTTGTCTCAGCCATTGTGACCAGAAGTGTGGTCTGGGATGATGGGAGTTGTGGGTGCTGTCACAACCACTCCTAAAGAAGGGAATAGAGTGGGCCACAAGGTAGGGCTTATTGCTGCTCTAGCAGCTCTTTCTTTGGAGCTATGGGTCCAACTTTCTTACCCTACCACAGCACAAGCCATCATCCAGAATAAATAACTCAGTACATTTTCATACATAATGAGGAGAGTGATGGTCCTCTCCTTCCCTATGGCTGCTTTCCTTACTCTTGTATAAGGCTGTGGAGTGGTATCATTGATAGATCAGATTGGAAACAGCTTCACCCCTAGTCAATTTCGCCACCAGAGGAGCTTAAAAATAAGAAAATGTTCTTATGGGTTTCCTTAAAACAAAAAGAAGGGGTTTGGCAGTGTATGCTTCTAGGGGCTTAGATTTGACTTTTCCAGAGTACAGGTTGAAGTAGTATTAAAAAGCTGAAAAATTAGTTCGACCAGATGTCATTCTCCATGGTAAGCAGTCATTTTTTTGTTCAAAAGCATAAAATACTATGATAGTAAAATGCTATGAGGCTATAATACTATGATTAAAATACACCCCATGAGGGTCTCATAACAATAGTCTGCATAACAAATACAGACACAAATCATACTAATTGAGTTTTAATTGCATACAAAAAGATCTAAATATTACAGGTTATTGGTAAAACATCAGTTTCAGTAGTCTTTTTCAAGTTTCTCCAAATGAATTATAACTTCTAATTTCTTGAAGGCGGGGATGGGGGATGTCTTACCAGATTTCAGTGCATGATGTGCACTCGTCTTTCCAGGATAGTTATGTGTTGTAATTCTTCGAACTTGATAAATCTTCTATATAGGAAAATTACTTCCTACAAGGTACACACAATTCTCTGCTTTATTATAGTCTATATCATGTTCTGTATGCTATCAAACTATCAAAGCAAAATTATACACACTTCCTAGTTTCCAGCTGTGCTTCAGTGTACAAAACAATCTGTCTGAAATGTTAGAACTCCTGACTGCTCCAAGGAAGGAATAAACTCACCCAATATCTCATATCTATTTATATTAGCTTGGTCAGGGGTAGCCAGTGAGCTGACTTCTGGATGATGTTGGAAAACAAGTCTCATCATCCCTCACAACTGGCTATATTGGTGTTGTATTCCCACCATGCCCCTTACATGGCACAACCTTCATTCACACCTTTAAAGGCACATTGCCACATTTTTTTTGCTGTGTAAATTTCAAATAACATGGTTATTTTTGAAATGAAAACTTCCAGAGGTGTTACTTGGCTATAATTTGGATATCTTTTATTTGTTGTGTGGAGTAGTTTTATGATACTACCTCCAAGCCTTAGAACAACTAGTGTCTTCTACAGGATTCCTCTGCTGTGTGTTCAAGAATAACAGTTGCTTTGTGGAAGTAGCTAAATAACTTACTGATGCGGATTGCTTTCTATTTTAGGGATAAGGCGAATTGGCAGAAGGCCTGATCAACAGCAGCCTCAGGGAGAAGGCAAGCCTATTGAGAGGAGGCAAGAGAGACGGCCTCCTCGTGAACGCAGGTTTGACAAACCTGCTGAAGAAAAGGGTGAAGGAGGAGAATTTTCTGTTGATAAGTAAGAACTGAACATTTTAAGATTGATTGGCAGAGAAAATTGTATGCAGGATGTCCTCTGGTTATAGCAAGATGTTCTCTGATTAGTCTGTTAATGGGTTGTAATTGGGTAGTGTGGTATATTTGTCTTAATGTGGCATGCTTTTGTATTTTAATATGAACCTGTTTTAGGATATTGTGTTCCCCCTAAAGGATCAAAGTTTTGGTATAAGCATTCTCCTGGATCATCTACTGTCACTGGAGGAACAGACAGCCTTGGTTGCTCAAAATGCATTTTATCAGCATTGTTAGAAACTCAGATATGTAAGCTAATTGTCAAATGGCACCTTAAACCTAGGTTATGGTCGCCACAATGGGATGTCTAAACACCATGATTTTTTTTTCAAACAATGAACATTATTATTACTGTTATCACCATCATTTCTATACTACTTTATCTTTTAAAGAAAAGAAATCCAAGCAATTTGCAACACATTAAAACAGCAAACGAAACAACCCAGAATAAAACAAATTAAGCTTCATGGAAAATATTTCAGCTCCTTCTCTATGCTTTCCATGAATTTATTTACCTTCTTAATTTTTTTTAGCTGCCCCATAGCAGAAGTCCTCTAGGAAGCCAGTGCGATATAGTGTTTAGAGTGTCAGACTAGGACCTGGGAGATCAGGGTTCAAATCCCCCTCATTCATGAAACACACTGTGACCTTGGGCCAGTCACAGCCTCTTAACCTACCTCACAGGGTGGTTGTAGGGATTAACTGAGGAGTGGCATGAACCATGTATTGCTTGGAGAAAAGGTGGGAAATAAACGCAGTAACTAAGCTCTTCTGTTTACCTGCTTAAGAAAGAGGTGTCAGTTGCCAACCTAGCATTGAGAGACCTCGGCATGGTACCTGTGCCTCGTGAATTTCTAACACTGTATTTCAGCATATAGCTTAGCCACTCTTATTAACACTTGGGTAGTCTCTCATATGGATTACTGCAATATTGTATATGTATGGCTGCCTTTGAAAATAATATGGAAACTACAACTGGTCCAGAATAGGACGAAGATTACTGGCAAGAACTGATGAATATAATCATACTGCATTTGTGCTTTGCCATCTATACTGATTTCCATTGTGTTTCTGGGGCCAATTCAGAATGTCTGTATAAAGCATAAAAGCCATAAATGACTTGGGGCCAGGGTACCTGAAGAATTGCCTTTTCATACACACACCCCTGCATGAAGCCTAAGATCACCTGGCTTTATACAGAAGTCAAGTCTTCAAGGACTTCACTTGAAAATTAGTATACAATTTATTAAATAAATAAAACAAAATCTTCTCAAGCCTTCTGTGTACCCTGCCAAGTGAGATGGGGTGGGTGGCTTCTTGAGAGAGGACCTTTTTATTGTTGATACCACAGTTATGTGATGCTTTCACCAGAGAGACTTGCCTGACGCCTACTTTATGGTCTTTTCAGTGTCAGGTAAAAATGTTACTTTCCTAGGCTTTTTAAATCAGCTGTACTTAAAATATTCTCTGCTTCTTATTTTATTTCATTGCTTTGTACTGGTTCATGTTTTCATGCTGTATTTTATCTATGGTTATAATTATTACTGTTATCTGTGGTTATAATTAATACTTTTAAATTGACCAGAGAACGTTTGTTGTTGGGCAGTATGTGAATACTGAAATGGAAAAAGATACAAATAACCTTAATAGCTCTTAAGTAGCTGCTGCATAATTTTAGAACTTGATATAATATTAAGAAAGATGATTACTAGCACTGCCAAGGTAGAAGTAGAGTTTCTAGTGTCATTCCTAATTTCACTATATTTTACAATAGACCCATTATTGATCGTCCAATGCGTGGCCGTGGTGGACCAGGTGGAAGAGGGGGCCGTGGTGGCAGAGGACGTGGCATGGGCAGAGGAGATGGTTTTGACTCCCGAGGCAAACGTGAATTTGATAGGCATAGTGGAAGCGACAGATCGTAAGTCTTAAACTCGTTCTTTTTTAAAGTGGATTCATATCAGAATAATACTTTGAAAATTTGCTTTTGAAAATCTGTATTCCAACACTATTATGTTAACTCAGTTTTGTTAGTTCTCTTTCACATTCACATTTCAGTGGTCTAAAGCATGAGGACAAGCGTGGTGGAAGTGGATCGCACAACTGGGGAACTGTCAAAGATGAACTAACGTTAGTATTTTGTATTGAAATACTTGTTCAGAATAAACTAAATTATAGGAAAAGACCATGGGTATTTTAAGTTTGCAAGATCACATAATGAGTGAAAAAATTCAGGAGAGGTAGTGAAAAGGAGCAGGATTTCCCATTTCATTGTCCTGAGTAGCTCTTTACTGTTCCCCAAGAAGAGCAGATTTACAAGAAAAATATTAAAATTTGATTCAAACATTATTGGTGATACCTAATAGTCATAGCCTGCGTACGCCCTTTAAAATAAATGGAGTTAAGGAATGCCAGTCCATTGATTTCAGTAGGTGGTCTCATGAGTATGATTAATGTTTGATATCCCTAATGTATGCATCACCCATTTTTCTGACTTAGTGCAGGATCATTTCCATTTATCAGTGTGTGTGTGTGTGTGTGTGTGTGTGTGTGCGCGCGCGTGCGCGCGCATCCTGCCTGTGTGCTTTCCTGAAGGGGCGTCAGTATAGCAGCAGTATAGCAAATAGCAAGCATTTTTCTAAATTTGGAATTATAATTCTAGATCCCAAATTTGCCTCTGTTGTGTTGGCATAGAAAATCACCCATGCTTTTGTCAGCAATGCAGCTAGGGTTTGATGGTGGGGCAGTGTTTATATTGTGGAGTGAATATTCTTTGACGTTCCACTGTAAGCTTTGGTATAATTTTGAGGTCATTGAATATCAGGTATCAGGTGGGTAGGCAGTGCTCATATGAAGCATCAGATATTTTTAAACTGTCTTTAATTCCAGTGATTTGGATCAATCAAATGTGACAGAGGAAACACCAGAGGGGGAGGAGCATCCACCTGCCGACTCGGAGAATAAGTAAGTATTACATTGCCAGAATCCTTGTTGGATCATTTATGAGGTTGCTAGGCTCCTTTCATGTCAAAAGGAGGTTGTTGGTTGTTTTTTGTATAAAGTTTTTCTTTTAAAAACAGGAAAATCTGTTTACTTATTTAAATTTCCTTTTTTACATGATTGGCAGACTCAGGTTGAGATGCTTAAGTGGAATTTTAGCTTAAAATCCTCATAAATCTAAACTTGTGAAATGGTGAGTCTAGTTGAGAAGCTCTGGTCTTGAATTGGCAGTGATAAAACTGTGAAATCCAACGTTGGTGCTAGCTAAAAAGTAGCTACTTCAAAAACTACAGGATTGTGTGTGTAAATAAGGTTGTAGGATGGAATCCGATGATGTCCATGAATGACAGCAAAGGACCTTCCAGAGCAGGTTTGTGGAACTGCATGATGAAAGGGCGAGGGAGCCCTGTTGTGCATGCAATCCACAAAGTGTTGGATTTCAACCTTCCTATTTGAGCCTTTGTACTTGCACAATGATGCTGAATAACCTATTGGCATTTTGAGCTAGCTAAACATTCCTTTCTTGCATAGTGGCTTGTCATGCATTTGCCACTTCGTTTTGACACGTCACAGAAGTGCTGTGTAAAGTCGTAAAATTGGATGAGAAATGGGGAGTGGAGGTGGTGCTTAGGTGCAGGACTATCATAGACTGATGGGCATTGATGCAGATAACAATACTTACTGACTTGAACTTTTAGAGTGGAAAAGCTCTTTCAGCAGCATAGGAAGCCTACATGCCTTGGTTAAGTGGCTGTTGTGCTGTAGATAACTCAGCACAATCATGCAATGCCATTATTTGGATGTCCTACATGTGAACTTGGCCCATGCATGCACTTTGGGAGCTTTCAGGCAATACTTACTTCGGAAATCAGTCTTTTATTCTTGGTTACTAAGTATAAGCTGGGATTTCATTTAACATTAACTAACTTTAATTGTGAGCCCTTACCAGAGGTCATGAATGAAACAACTTGATTCATTTTTTAAGTCAGGAGGTTCACAGCTGATCATTGATGTAACTTCTTCGGGCAGGTTTCCATTTTGTTTTGCACATAGCAAGCTGCTCATTGTTGTTGCTGGTGAAGTTTTGAAGCCATTTTCCTTTTTTCCCCCCCTCCCAAAATAGATATGGCAATGAAATTGGTATACTGATATATCAGTTAAGTCATAATGCCTCTGGGAGAATCAGCATTTGAAGCTGTTGTGCAAAATCTTGCTTTGGGGGAATGCCTTAGCACTGATGTACGTAAGACATACAGTCTGTGCTTTAACTTGTCTTTCTCCATATGGCAAGCTGTCATGACATGACTGGAGGGGGTGGGAGGCAAACCATGGAAAACTGTTAAGGTATTGTATCTGTTGGGAGAAACAATTGCTTTGTAATTGCTGAAGAAGGACTGGTAAGGAGGAATTAAGCAGAACTGTTCTATCTCTGTGGTCTGCTAAAATACATATAAGGTGACTATCTTTAGCTGCCAGCTATTAGTTATCAACAATGTGTTGCACACTTGGATTAATGCAACTTGTCATGAAGTCAGAGTTTATGTGGTCACGTGATTTCCAATAGCACAGTATTTTGTCTGAATTGAAAATAACATCCATTAAAGTACAGCTTTTTGTGTGAACAATAAATTCTAGAAGTGTGGCCTTCCTGGTTGCTTCCAGCATTCCGATATTGAGACTTCACCATTCTGAGTGTGACAAAGACTATGAAATGAGTTTCCACCATTGTAAACTTATTTCAGAGAGAATGAAGTAGAAGAAGTCAAGGAAGAAGGTCCTAAGGAAATGACTCTGGATGAATGGAAAGCTATTCAAAATAAAGATCGTGCAAAAGTTGAATTCAACATCCGTAAACCAAATGAAGGTGCTGATGGACAATGGAAAAAAGGTTTTGTTCTTCATAAGTCAAAGAGTGAGGAGGTGGGTTTTTCTGGATTATCTTGTCTTCATGGAATCACTGAATTGTAGAGTTGGAAGGAACCACAAAGGTTATCCAGTCCAACCCCCCACAGTGCAGGAATCTTGCCCAACATAGGACTCGAACTCGCAACCCTGAGATTAAGAGTCTCATACTCTACTAACTGTGCTATCTGATGTTTTCATTTTACTCACACCTTTAAGAGTAAGTAGTTTAAGGTATCCTATCAATATTTACATTCTCTATAGCAGATGTTTTGCCTTTACCATGTGCAGAAACCAGTCCTGTTTTAATCACTTTGAAACAAATGTTTCTAGCCTTTGCTAGAAAGGCTAGAAGTTTTCTCTCTTTGAGAGAAAACCATGGAGACACAGCTGCTATCTGGTAAAGTCTCCAACATAGGTCAAGCTTGGTAAAGCTTTCAGTTCTTGGTGTGTGGGCATTCAAGGTCTAGATGAAAATACAGTGGTGCCTCGCAAGACGAAATTAATCCGTTCCGCAAGTCTCTTCGTCTTGCGGTTTTTTCGTCTTGCGAAGCACGGCTATTAACGGCTTAGCGGCTATTAACGGCTTAGCGGCTTTAAGAAAAAGGAAACAAACTCGCAAGAACTCGCAAGACGTTTCGTCTTGCGAAGCAAGCCCATAGGGAAATTCGTCTTGCGGAACGACTCAAAAAACGGAAAACTCTTTCGTCTTGCGTGTTTTTCGTCTTGCGAGGCATTCGTCTTGCGAGGTACCACTGTACGCATTCCAGCTCTGCTGAATTCGGTGGGAGGTTTACCACCGGGATGTTGATTGTGTCCATAATTTATTGAAACCTGAATCCTAGGGCACACTCAAAAATGCAGAATTCATGTGTGGGATACTTCATTCTATTATGGTACCACTTCTGATGAGTAATTCAAGCATGCACCACAGACACCATTTTATAAGTCCACAGTGTCAAGGGAAAAGGTGCTTTTAGTTGACCTAGGCTTGAAGTCCTGTTGTGAGTGGGGTTCTGCTTGTCCAACTCTCAGTACCTGGTGAAATGTATTCAACTGTAGTAGCTTCCTGTCAGAAATTTCAATGTGATTAATTTTATGCTTGTGCAGATGAGGTGATACTTGCAAAATTACTTGGAATTTTAATTCCAGTGGCTTGGAGTTTACACTTATTTTTACCACCAATTCTCTCTGATTTTGGAATATTGGCTAAGGCACATAAATGTGGGAAATAATGGACACCTAACTGAAAAATCCATTGCATATTTACTTGGAGGCAATTCCCACTGTGTTGAGGCTTACTCCTGGTTAAGTTTGCTTGGAATTGCAGCCTTTAAATGTATTTTACAGTTGTTCAGCTCCTTTAAGACTAACTAAAGATTACTACTTTATTCCATGGGTAAGAAACCTCCAATGTTGGGACCTGATTAAGCCTGCCAGTCCTCCATATTTGGCCAATCAACTCCCACTTGCCCTACACTTTGTGTCATACATGATGTCAGGTGTGAGGCTGGTAAAAATCTGGCTTGTAGGTACTGCAGATCAGCTGATTGTCTGGTATTGTGAAGCACTTTGAAAAGTGCTTTGTTAGCTGCATCTGCTGTACAGTTTGATTACACAAACTGGTCAGAAAATGTCATCCGACATCATTCTGGCAATTGACTCAGGTGATTGGCCCCACCCTCTTTTCAAACTTGTTCCATATAGGAGATAACATCAGACCCATTTGCCAGATTCAGTTATTCACCCCATTGTATTCTAATGTGATACATTGTTCAGCTCCCCCCCCCACTAATGGTTTCTCAACACTTAATTGGTGTTGATGTTGCAGAAAACAAAAAAAGCTCATAACCCTTAGGGTCATGTGCAAGCCTGAAATTAATAACAGGCTTCTATGTGCCCCTAAAATATGCTCCGGAGGGTTGGGGGACTCCTGGAACAGATTGGCGGGGTACAGGAGGAGAGGAAAGGGAAATGTTGCATTTGCTGATGTGATGTTGGATTTTGCCCAAATTTTCTAGTTGCATATTAAAATCTGCTTACTGCTTTTGCTCTGTCCACTTGTTTAGTCACTTGTATCCTATTGGGTTCACCTACCTTGAATCATAGAGCGTGTTATTTTAATATGCAAATTCTCATGTACTTTTTTCTCTCCTTGTGTATCGACATACAATTTGCATCAGACAAAGGGGGTGACAGAGATGCAAGGGAGTCAGATGGAATCCAATGAGGTACGAACACTATATGTGGTAATGTTGATGTTGTTCTTAAACAGTTTTAAAGCATTAAATTTTTCTAAGTTGTGTGAGTGAGTGAATATATGAATATATTTCCTGCATGGTGAAGAGCAGTCTGTAAATGCCAACAAATAAAATAAAAGGTAGGACAGGGAACCTGTGGACAGGTTCCTTATATAATAGCTGTCTTACGAAAGGAGCAAGGAATGGAGAGGAAAGGGCTTTGGAGCAGCTGCTCTTTGGCTGCCTGATGGATGGGGCCAGGTTGGTCTGCCTCTTGCCATGAAGTTCTTCCTGGGAATCAGGTGGTGCAGCCTGCCAGTGGCGCTGGATGCTCTCCACAGTGGCAAGAGGCCAGCCTATGCCTCACTTTGTAGGTCTAGGGCAGCACCTTTTTATTACACGTGCCCCAGTCATGGCCATGGGAAACAGGTTCCATGCCTGAGACAGCTGTTGGCTGTGTTGTAAGTGAGGAGCCAACATAAAGGAGAAAGTTCACTGCTTTTACTGTCCAGTCAAGTAAGTTTTGTCTCTCAGTTGATCTCTGTTCTGTGATCTGTATACTAAAGTTCATTGCCTGGCAGTTTGGATGCAGTAATACACTAGCAGGTGTATACAATCTTATTTTAGGGATTAAATTAAAAGATCCAAGCATTCTCCACCTCTGCCATAGGAGGACACTTCAGTAACACAAGCCTAACTGATAAGCAGAAGCTGAGAGCAGCAAGGTCAGTATAGGTCTGGTTGAGGCTAAACTTAGATGTTTGCAGGATATGGGGCGCTCCAGGAGACAGTGACTTTAAAAAGTACATACTGCCTGTCACCTGATGGTTGGCACCCAGAAGCCTGTTCTAGCTTGTAGAAGCCTTTCCAGTTAATAGAGATGCGTTGAATAGGAAATTTTAATTAAGTGGCAGGCAATATTTTGTTTTTGAGGCTTCTGAGCAATTTTCTCTGCATCGCTTCTGAAATTCAAGGTGGTTTGCAGAGGGTGAGGCAGGCTTGGATTTACCTAATATGGCGGCTTCTACTGGATTCCACCATCCCACCTCTGCAATTTTTTCTGCATGTTTTGGATACAATCATATCTCTTATTAGATACTGAATGCTAAAATAGAGATGAATAAGTACCAATACCTGGAATTTGGTAAATATTTACTGTATATTGATATAGTTCCAGCATTCAGCTAAATAAGCAAACAATAAATGAAAGCACACTGTGCCTAGGTGTACATGTGCTACATTCTGCTTTTGCTCTTGGCTGTCCTTCCTGTGGTCAAAAGGGCTGGGGCCATTTGTGGCAGTTTTTGACCATCATTTCATATAGGTGATGTTTGAGTGCTGTAATCCCCCCCTCCCCCACACCCAGTGTTGCATTCTGGGTTGTATCTGGTATTTAGTGAAAATACCTTTTCAGTGGTGGTCCTGACTTTCTTATTTTCATTTTAGTCTCATGCTGAAGACTCTGCAATGGATCATCACTTCCGCAAGCCAGCAAATGATATCACATCTCAGCTGGAAATCAATTTTGGAGATCTTGGTCGTCCTGGGCGTGGTGGCAGAGGTGGAAGAGGAGGACGTGGACGCGGGGGAAGAGCTAATCGTGGAAGCAGAACTGACAAGGTAACAGTTCTTTCTATTTAAATGAAAGAGGTTTTTTGTATACCTATTGATGGTACTTAAAAACAACATGAGCAGGTTTCAGCGACTAAGCTGCTGCCGAGCAAGTTACCATAATATTACGCATAGATCTATCCTCCTAGTCTTTCCCTTTACACCTGTGCCCTAATTAATAGTCCTTTGTAGTGGAGCAAAAATTTAGTTTAAGAGGTGGTACTTATTTTAATATTAGTGGCTTTAATCCATGTGTGCGTGTGCAGAATACATTAGTTTGCCACCATGAGTTTGAAAGTTGACATAGGCTTGAATCCAAATCACCTGTCTGAACAGTAGACACTTCTGCAAGTACTTTGGGTGTTACTTAAGCTTTTCCCCACATGTGCATGACTGAAAACTCTTTCATGGAATCTTTTATCTTTGTGAAATACTAAGGGATATAGCTAGAAGGAAGGGACTGAAACACCCTCTAGACTGAGCAGAAGCGCCCTCATACAAATTTGGATTTAAGACATTGTTTTCTTGACAAAATGTAGACATGCTCATGATGTTACCATGTATATTGCATGTGTTGTCTTTGCACACTTTGGATGCAACTTAATTATGCCTATTTCTCATGCAAAACATGAAGTTCCCAAATATGCTGGGTGGGTACCACAGCTTGCAAACAGCAATTGATACTCCAGTGATTTCTCGATCATAAGCGGGAATATTTTTCTTTATTGGCTTTAATGTGCTTAAAAAGCGAGAGAGAGTAGTCTATTTTCACTATGAATTCAGTTGCTGGATTTCTCTTTTTGAAAGGCTTTTCCAGTAGAACTAATTGAGAATCCAGCATTTCTGTTTTGTGATTTTCCTCATTATGAATGTGCAGATCCACACTAATACTTGTGTCTTGACTGTGTTTCCTTCTAGTTGGTTAAGGAGTTTGATGTGATCCACACACCCAGCCAGGTTGGTGACTTGTTTATAAATCTCTCAGGATGTGTATACAATTGTAGCCTTATTCCTGGTCAGACATTTTTCATTGGTGAAAGTCAGTGTTAAGGATGAATTAAATCATATGTAACGCTTATCAGAATTTCTGGTTAAAGTGTTATTTACATGCATTTTGATACTCTTAATTTGTGTTTGTTGTTTGGTTAAAAACGGCAACCTGCTTTCACATTTTTATTTGCTTGCCCATAGCATTTATAGATGACAGCCATTTTTTGATCCTCCTGGACTTTCCCCCCCAGCTTTGACATGTCTTCGTTTCTGTAATGCTTGCATGTCAGGGCTGTTTGAGGTTGTATTGGGTATAAAATAGAAACACTGTAACTGTAACCATGATGTTATTAAGGTATTGTTTTTTAAAATTTAGACAGATCACAAAACCCACAGTAACAGTTTCCCTCCATTCTGGGAATTGTTCTTGGAATCTAGGCTATTGGGGTTTATTAATGTCATCTAAAATGAAGATACCTGTTTACCATCAGCATACAACATAGCATTTACATATGTAGGTTGACTTAAAAGTAACATCCGGATGAAACTCCTTATGTGGAAGTAGGCAAGACTTCATAATTTACTATAGTTACATGGGTTCTAAGAATCCATTTTTCTGCACACTATCTCCAGAAATAGATTTTATAAATGGAGTGTTGCAGTGTTAGAATGTGAAGCCGATCAAAGCTTGAAAGTCATTGTCAAAGCAAGTGAGCTGTATCATACTGCAAATTTCTCCAAATTCATTTGGGGTTTATATTAAGGTGTTACTGAGCTGAAGACAAAAGATACATGTGTAGAATTAAAGTATACAGCTTCCACATAAACAGGACTTGGCATCCTTTCTATCAGATCAGTGTGTGTGCTGAGAGAGAAGCATAGATTCAATTGTATCATGAGCACAGGTGTAAATATTCTTGCCAGTGATGGATTTTCCATTTAACACCAAATCACCTGCGCTCATGCCTCTTTCTCCTTCTACAACTGAAAAGTTGTGTGTGTGCAGTGTGCACAGGGATGGTCTTGAAGTAAATGATGCAACCACCTTGCTTGAAGCTAAGCAAGTCTGGGTCTGGTCATTGCCTGGCAGGAGACTGACTGGAAATCCTATTTACAGTACGCTGAGTACCATGATGGAAGAGAGGTGTGATACAAATGTACATAATAACTAGAGCACACACTTCAAGTCTGCATTACGTATGGTTCCATACTACTAAACATAACAGAATAGAATTAAAAATCCCAGTTCAAGATTTTCTTGTACTGGACTTGTTTTGAGTGCACATAATTGTCTACAAAATATCTGAAGTAAGCTCAGAGAAGGCACCAAGAAGATCAGGGTCTGGTAGGTTTATATTGGGAGGGGTGTTCCAAAATATTTCAAGGTTCTGTGCCATATAAGGATTTATAGGTCAAAACTAGCACTTTGAATGGGGCCTGGAAACTTATAGGCAGCCAGTGCAGTTGTGCCAAGTTCAGTGTTATATGATCAGTTTGCCATGAGCATATCAGCATTGGGTAGCTACATTCTGCACTAGTAGTAGTTTCCAAACAGTGTTCAAAGGCAGCCCCATGTAAAGTGATCAAATACTGAGGTTAATAGAGCATAGATTATTGTAGCTGGGTTATTCCAGGCCAGATAGGGTCATAGTTGGGCCACCAACCTAAACTGATGGAAGGTACTCCTCACCACCAAGGCCACCTGTGATGGCAGTGGATATCTAGAGCAGGCTGCACACTGCTCAGCCAGACAAGACAACCACCCACTAGCAGTGACTGAGCCTTGTCTAAATTAAGCTTCAGTTGTTGACCCTCATCCAGTTCATCATTACAGCCAGGCCCTGATTCAGTGTATTAATTCAATGTGAACGTTCTGTTACCTTACAGAATGCCGCAAATGAAAATGGTTACGTGGACTCTCCAGATAACGTACATTCTGTTTTTCTTTCAGTCAAGTGCTTCTGCTCCTGATGTTGATGACCCAGAAGCTTTCCCAGCTCTGTCCTAAACTGGATGCCCTAAGCCAACCCTGCCCCTTGTTGGGCCCTCCTCTACAAGGCTTGCATGCTTAAGGATCCTAAAAACAACTTAAGAAATTAAAAAGGGGACTCTCATTCATACCATTCACACCTGAAGACTGAATTTTACCTGTTTTGAAAATGAACTTCTCTTGCTACACAGAAGCAACAATATGGTAGTCAGTTTTGTATTTAGAAATGTAATGGTAGCAGGGATGTTTTCATAATTTTTTTCAGAAATTATGCATTCTTCATGGATACTTTTTTGTATTGCTGCTTGAAAATATGCGTTTCCAAACTTGAAATATAGGTGTGAACAGTGTGTACCAGTTAAAGCTTTCACTTCATTTGTTTTTATTTTTTTAAGTTAGGTTTTTAGATGTTTTTCCCCGAACTACAAACAATTTAACTCTTGCACACTCTTTTAATACTGCTTAGCAGATTGTTTTCAGTCCACAGTCAGCTGGGATATGTACAAAAATAATTTGGAAAATTGTTAGTACTGTGTGGAATACTAACTTCTGAAGTATTTTAAGTTTTTAATACTTAAATTCAAACTTGGAAAAGTCAATTTTCTTCTATCTTTGGTAGTTTGTGTATTCAAAGTCTTTATACAAAATTGATATCAGATACTTGAAAAATAGTCAAAGCACATTGGTTTTTACTCAAATACCTTCTTATGAATCCAGCAGCTCTGTTTGGATAATTGGTCTAAGCCATTTAAAAAAACTCGGTGTTACACCTCTCATATACACCTCTTTTATCTTACTCCCTTTTTTTCTTCAACAAAACTAGTTGTTTGTTTGGTAAACTTTGTTTAAACTTGTTAATATTGTTGCTACCAAAAATACTTTGTAGACTGGAGCAACTTTTTTTTTCAAAACATGGGAGGTTGGGGAGCGGCATCTATTTCTAATACAGTTCGTTTAAACTACATTTGATATTTGTCTGGCAGTGCAGTATATATACACAAAAAATGCACCTATGCTGGATGCATTCAAACACTTTCATTAGATGCAACCCTGGGCCTAAAGAAGAAACCAAAGGGCACTGTGTGCTACTTGGGAGGAGGATTACTTGACTTGTGTAAGTTGGAGAACAAAGAGCATCAAAGTGGGACGGCTGTGGACTCCGTGGGACAGAAACCAAAACCTCTCCACCTAATTGAAATGTGGATTTTTGCTCCTACTGCTTCAGCTCCTGGTCTCTGCTAGCTGACAAGTGAATGTTTTATTTTCAGAGGGCGATTGTAAGAAGTTCTCCTTCCACTGTAGAATTTTCTTAATAGTTTAACTTAATCCCTGTGAACAGGAATGTTACCACTTTCAAAACACAAAAGGACTTGAACAGCAAATAATAAAAAGGACTACTTAGGCTTTTTGTCTGCAACTTTTGTTAGGAGGCTAGAGCAGGAAATAACCCATCTATTTAAGGTTTCAACACTTTGAGGAGTGTGTGTAGCATTCATGGGTTTCTTAGGTAGAAAGCTTAATGGTGATGCCCTATTTTTTTTAAAGCCACATGATGGGCAACAGTATTGGACAGCTGAATATAAACTCAGCGATTGCAGTGTTCAGTTGGCTTGCATTATCTGAATGATTTTGTAATGAACATTTGTTTACATAAGCAAAGGTTACTGTATTTTATCGGACTTCTGGTACACTCAAAATCATCATTGCAGCCAGGAAGAAGAAGAAGAAATAATCACATTTTTAACTGTATGAAATCGATTTTGCCCCTAGGAGGGTGGTTGTTAAAAATGCTAAGCATTCTTTCAAAGTTTTCTTGGTGCTTAGCATGGAAATATCCCATTTTGGAGGTAGTCAAATTTCTTGCGTCAACAGGTACATACGTTTTCAGTAGTTCTTTGTTCCCTGCCCCTCCTCATCTCATAGTTCAGAATATGTTGGAAAATAGTGGATGTTGTCTGTATCCTTAAAGAGCATTTTCATATAACCACTGTGTAAGTATTCTGGTCCCCAAAGACATGCTTACTGAATAGTTTTTTTGCTGTTCTTTATATCCACCCCCCCTTTCCCTTTTCCAGGCTAATAATGACTTTTCCCACCCCAAACCATAGCCCTTTTATACATGTTATTCCTGAAAGCCACACATCCCATGCCATGCCAATTTGATACTTGACACATGCTTTCTTCATCTTATAGCATATATGTAATATAGAACAGGCATAGGAAGGCTTTTTAAAGACGACCCATTTGCTGTTCTTTTAATAGCTGTGTTCTTAATTTGTGTCAAGCTGTGAATTTTTTTCTCTTTAATATTGGTGCGTGTTAAATACAGGTTTATTTTCATGCTCTTTTATAAAAATGTAATGGAAGGTAGGCATTATGAATGCCTCTAATGTCAGGCTTCTTACTTGATTTCCGGCCTACAAGCCCCTAAATCTTTTTCCCACAGGATGGTGCCCTTGTGGATCCATCAGCAGCAGGTTTGGCAAAATACCTACCTGTATATTCTAATTCTAGTATTAGTTATTAACAAATTTGACCTCATTTTCTTCTGCTTGCTTATCCTGCTGTTGCACCACTGCATTTAGAGATGATGCCTCTCTTAAAAAATATGGGTCAGTTGAATATGAATTAATTGACTTATTTTAATGTTTGAGCATGAAAGTTCATCTTGTGTCAACTGACAGGCAGAGAAGTTAACCAAATTAGTAAAAGGGAAAAATAAAAAGAGCACAAGACCTTCTAAGGTAACCCTAAGGATCAAAACTATGTCTGTTGTGAATATACATCGTCTTTCTGTTGGATGGGTACTACATCTAATGGTTGATTACATCTTGCCCGATGAGATTCACTTGCATACCATACCTGTTGACTTAATAAAAGCAGGACTGATGCTTCTCTCTGTCTTGAGTGCTCAGAGTATAGATATGCATTCACCTTCAGCTGAATACTAGTTGGGGTGTGAACTGAAATAAGAAAATAAATTGTAGTAAGGCAGCTGCCTTTTTGCAGGTTTGTGTGATCTTGGAAAACGCACAGATCACTATGGTGACGGTTTATTGCTGCTTTTCAGCAGACATTGGCAGAACATCTATCCTAATTCACAAGGTTTGCGGTGCACTGAAGAGAACTGTTGGCTACCCAGGGTCCTGCACTACTTCTTGACGCAATCCAGTTGAAGCTTTAGAAAAGCCACTAAGGGCTATGTAGATTGGGGGGGGGGCAGCAGCTCTAAAAGGGATGCATTGGTTGTCTTCACTCTTACAATAAGCATTATTTCACTTTCTTCTTGCCTGTGATTTCAGGTTCATTGCGTTTGTCACTGCTTCCACCAGTTTAGGCTTTTATTTCGTAATTGCATCTGTAAACACTTGGCCTTGGCTCAGTTTTGTAATTTGTTGTAAGTTGGGGGGCGGCATGTCTTGAGACTTGGCAATGCATAAGGGAAGACGTAAACAAAAACAAGTTAAAGAATACTGGATAACTTTTGAGCTCTGTTTATATCTCAGAAACACAGTGCAGAAGGGGTGAATGAGAACCGTATAGAAATACAATCTGTTAGCTCTTGCTGCCTTCTGGAGAGCTGTTAAATAGGCAAAACTCATTTGTTGGGTTAAAAAACTAAAGTTGGGAGGGTACAAATAACAGTTAAAGGTCACTTTAAAAAAAAAAAAAGCGAGCTGACTCATAATTTAATAAGTGCCTTGGTTGAAAATCAGAAGTGGAGCTAGTATAATAGTGTTGCAGCCACCACATGTTTGATTCTTAAGTGTGTGGGAACAGACTCTGGTTGCTTGGCAAGCAGAGGGAAAGAGTACTTTGCAGATGCTTAGAGGTATTTTTTTTCCCTAGTTCCATATTTTAGAACTCAAGTCCTGGTTGAGAAAAAAACAAACTTGTTTGTTTTTAAAGCCTTAAAGCACTTATGCATTAAACACTAACCAGTGACGACCTCTCTCTCTCTTTTGGTAAATTGTGCATTGCTATATATTATTACATTTGGTTGTATGAACTATATTTCAGCTTGTCTTTCAAATTTTCTGAACTTGGACAGTGTTTTATGTTCTAGGCTGATAGGGGTGGACGAGACTTAAATGAATAGCTGTGTGCGGAAATACTCTGCATTTTCTGGAATTTCCAGGCTGAGCCTGTGCATATCTGTTCATAAGCAATTTTCCTACTGATTTGAATGGGGCTTTGTGTAAGTACTTTGAATTGAATGCAGCTTTAGTTGGGTTGGTTCATTTTGGTTTTGACTTCTTACTCATTTTTATTTTCCTCGCCTGTCTTTGACCAAGTTGTGCAGCTCCCCTGGTATATTTTTGATTGGAATCATTGCTCCATCAGTAGCTCCAGATGTGAATTGATTCCAGTAGGTGTGGTCACGCAAGTGTACACTTTGAAGGATGCAGCATATTGTCACTGGCTCTGCCCCCTGAGCCACCAGTTTGGTTCTTAATTGACAGAACCCAGAATTCTAGTAAAAAACAAACAAACAGAAGTCTGAAATCTGCCTGCCTCTGCTATGAAAATGCATACAGTGAAGCTTCTGAGGTTTTGAAATAGTTTTCACTTGTGCGCACAGTAAAGTAGACAAGCTGTAACAGTAAGCTCTAGCATATTAAAATAATGGGAGGGGAGACAATTATGAGCAAATAAATATTTTTAGAAGAATATAGACTGCAGAGCACCATAAAGTCTTAGTGTTTGGAAATCAATGAACATGTATTTCTACAAAAAATAGGATGTGTAGATCAAATTCTGTTCGCAATTTTGCATACATTGCAGTAGAGATTTTGGGTTGCTTGTATCCACATATTTTTATTCATGTATTCACATTTCAACATTCCTTGCTATGAACCTAATACTCAGGAAGTTAGGATCCCTCAACCTGCTACGATTAGCCATCAGAAAACAATCCCCATTTGGGAAATACACAGACTACATTTCTCATATGTCATACAGTCATTTTGGTTGCCGGTCACAATGACTTGACTTCGATGTTGTAGGCTTTGAAGCAGTGTTCAAAACTGGGATAGAAAAGGTAGGAGCCATGTGGCTCCTGGGACCTGGGTTGTAGGCACCAAAAAAGTGTCTAGTTACCATTTTAATTCCTTTATTTCTTCACACTGGCTTTCTTTTTAAGCACACATGCAGTGGATTGTTTGGGTTTCTGTATATAAAACATCTTTTCTGAATACTTTAGGGGCTGTAGAGATGATCTCTTCAAGAATGGATACGATCATAGCATATTGGACTTTGTGGGTATAAAAGTGATGAAGAAAGCTGAAATACAGTTCTTGTTGGAATCCTCATAATATGTAGCCAGTTCTTTGGAAAAGCACTGTCTGAAAGTATATGTTCCAGCTCTTCTTTCCTCATGTTTCATGCTACTTGAGGTAATCTTGTACAAAGTTGAGAGAATTGGAGTTTTTTTAAAACAACAAGGACCAGTGTTCTACAGTCCTGGTGGCTGCTCCCAGTCACCAGCCTGGCAGCCACATTCAGGATTAATTGTAGTTTCCAAATCATTTCAAAGGTGGCCCCATGCTGAGCGTATTGCAGTAGTCCAAGTGAGAAATAACCAAAGCATGCACCACTCTGGCAAGACAGTGCTGTAGGCAGGTAGGATCTCAGATGGAGTACCAGATGGAGTTGGTAGTCTCCCTCGACAGAACCATCTTGTGAACTTCTAAAGCGGGGATTGCTTCCTCTGAAAAAGAGGTATAATCTGAGCTAGATTTAGTGAGACACAAGGGGTAATGAAAAGGGGTTGATCCATGGTGCTCTTTAACAGTAGGTGCCCAGCCAGAGAGTGAATTATTTACATGGTATTATCAACAGAAAGCTTCCACTGGAACATGAATCTTCAGGCTTTTCCTTTTTCAAAAGTGTATAAATCATCATACAAGTCAGTGACAGCTCCAAAACCCTTCTGTAAGGGGATATTGACCACAAAGAAAGCTACCGTTCCCATTATACGGGTGAGATTGATGCTGCATGTCAAAAATAGGCATTTGGTGCCTCTTACGTTATATCAGCGTTAAAACATTGCAAATCTAAGCTGCTTTCAGACACAAGCTTCTGTCAAGTGTGGGATGCTCCCAACACCTGGGAAATTTGGTCTATACAACCTTGGATCAATACAAATTTCTTTGGGAAAGTGGTGAGACCCATCACTCTGGGATAACACAATTGCATTTTAGGTGCATTTACGCTTTGCGTAAATCAATAGCAGCAAGGTTCTCTGTGTGCAATGCTCAGAAGTACTGCAGTATGGTGCTGGAGAAGAGCTCACAAGGCTACCTAAGAAGTGTATCTAAATGAACAAGGTGTGCATGTAAAGGCAGAGTTGTAATTCATCTTAAGTGCCATAGAAAGAACAGTCTTATACTGTTATGGTACTTCTGATGCAACTGTTAACTGCAAAGTATGAAGGGGTTAAGACATTGTTGATGTAAATGTTTGTGTCCTGTTGCAATATATCTTTGCTGTCTTGGAATTGTGTGGTACAAAATCCAGAATGTTTGATCCAGTCTGCCCAGTTCCGTGAACGGAAGGGCTCCACTCTAGTTGTAACTCCCCACTGGAGCGATGTGTGATTTTTGCAGATTCCTCCTTCTGCAGGTTCCCCCAATACCACTTCTGTTGTGCTGGAAGGCCCCCCAGTGTAGCAGCTTGTCATCTTACTACCATTTTAACCTGGTCATCTTGCACTAGCAGAGACCCATGGAGCCTCTAACAAGACATTGCAACATGAGGTGCTGCTGTTCAGGATTCCAGCTGCTGCATTCTACTCCTCCCTCGGGGTCCCCCCCCCTTACAGACCTTTTGTAGTGTTTCCAAATCCTGGGTTCCCCCAAGTCTGCTTACACTCATCCCTTGTGCATTGGTGGTCAGTTTGGTTATGCAAGGACTGGCAGTCGGAACTGGGAGCGCTGTAACAATATGTTGCAGTATGAAGTGCTTTTGTTCAAAGTTCCAGTCACTCCATTCTATAGTCCATAGTTCCCTTTCCCCACGAGCATGCACTGTTCTCACTAGGCAGCTTTGAACACACACACACACACACACACACCCTGGTGCTTTTGGGTGAGGTTAGCACACACATTCAATCCCAGCTACCTTAAAATGTTCAATTTCTCCACCGATTTATGTGAATAGCTCTCACTTTGTCCTTGCGAACATTTAAAAATAGCTTCTCATTGTTAAGCAGGACTATCCAGACAATGAGCTGATTCTGTCTACATTGTGATAAGCCTCTTCCTCAGCTTTCATTTTCCAGTCACTGCATGCCTTTCCCCCTCCAACCTGTTTTCACACACACCCGACTCCATGCCCTCTTAAGTCCTCATTGGGCTGCTTCTGGGGTTCCCCCCTCTTAGGATTTTTCTAGTTATTTCCCCCCTATTCCTGCAAACCTCTGGGTCTCTCTCTCTCTCTCTCTCTCTCTCTCTCTCTCTCTCTCTCTCTGTGTGTGTGTGTGTGTGTGTGCAGTTTTTGATACATCTGGACGACTGGGAAAGATGTGAATTGGAAATAGAGGGAGTGATAATGGAACCAAGTGTAACAAAAAGTGTAAATCCTTCAACTTGCTAAGCTCTGTTTTAAGGACCTGCTCTTAACGATCAGTTATTCTTGGAGAGCAACCCATGAGCTCACTTCAAGAGATTTAAAGACTCAAAGAAAACCATAGTTTGGCTTTAATCTCCTACCCTAGAAAGAACAAGAGGCAAGCTAACTGGTGATGGAACTATTATCCTTAAGTAATGTGGTTTAAAACTCCCATCAGCCCAAAGCCGTGTGGCCAATGGGTCAGGGATGACGAGTTTTCATCTGAAACCTCTGGAGAGGTTGGCTAGCCCTGCTCTAGAGAAACACAATGACCAAGGTATGTCTTGGGAGTAGGCATCAATATCACAATAAACTGACCTCTGGTGGATCAAGTTTTCAGGTTTGGAGCTTTAAGCCAAACCTTGTTCTTGTTCTTTTAATAAAATGTATTGTTTAGGCATTGCAGGCGACCTGGAATGGCTGCTTTGTCAAAATGACAATTTTTATAACAAGGCAAAGTAGAAATCTCAGAATTTTGCAGCCATAACAGGTCTACTCATTACTACTATAAGAGCCTCACCTGCCTTACCTGAGGACACCCAATAATTGGAATTTTCTTTCAAGGAATTAGTAGCAGTGATACTCTGTCAACAGGAGTCAGCTGAAGTTGTGCAAAAGTTGCCAGGTGCCTATGATTAAATAGCTGCAGAACTCGTTTCATGTCTGCAAGAAAAATGAAGGTTTCTGCTCCACTGTCACAGAGACTGAGTTGTTCCATTGAGATCTTCGCCATATGGCATTTCATACAAGCATTTAGAAATTGCAAATTAGGAATAGCAAATGTTAAAGAAGGCGGAAAATTGAGAGAGAGCATGCTGTAAAGGTAAGATTGTTTTAGTAAACACATTTTACTGTGGAAGATCTTATAAGCTAGGCAATGCTGGTGTCTATTGGAAAGTATGGGGTTCTGTTTCAGGTTTCCTACATTGAAAATGTATGGAGAATCACTTGAAAATGCATGCATAGGATTTGAAAATTAAACCATGTTTTTAGCTCTTTACTTTTTAATTAATGCAATGAACTCTGAATCTGCATTGGTTCATTTATTTCTGGCAGTGCTGATTCATTCTCCCTGTTTCTTTGTTAGTGCTGCTACTGTTGGGGGGGAAAGGGTTTATTACACAGAAAACATTGTTTTGGGTAGATTTTTATTATTGCTACAATGGAAACTGCAAATAATCACTACACTTTAGTGTCTAGAGCTACCTTGCCATGTGTGAGATGAGGAAGAGATGATGGCAGTCTTAATAACCTGTAGAAGATGAGAGGCAACTATTATGATGGTATTATGCTACTACCATAATAGCTGGCTATAAAGTGATGCTTTTCTGAGGATATTCAGTGGATATCTGTTAATAATTGTATCTTTTGTCACTTTAGTATCCTATCCTGGTAGTGTGTTATTCTTACCACAACCCTTTTAAGAATTGGGGCCTTATTTTTCCTGCATCTAAACCCAATAGTCTAGACTGTGTAGGGAAATCATTACACAATATCATGATGTTGATTTAGATACATCCTCAGACAATGAACTGTGTTGGTAAGATGGTGGACCTCAATGCCTGTGCTGGACTTAGATTTTCCAGTCTCAAAATATTACCTCTTTAGGCTTGAGAGGCAAGGGCAACGCATAACATCCACATTGTTCATGGACTGTGGACAATGGATGCTTGCTATGCAATGGAGTAGAAGAGAAGGGGGCTTCTATTTGAGAAGAGCCAACAGCCAGAAAGTCCCACTGGGATCAAACATCTCCCTCACACTCCTCTGCATTGCAACCTGTTTGGTTTTTTAACTGGGAGATTCATACACATTCAGGATTGTATCCAATGAAGACATCCTGTTAGAACAAGGACTTTGACCTGCACAACAAGATTTCCTCTCCACATGTCCCCACATCTGTTCTAGGGGTTCCCTCAACCCTTGGGAGCAGATGGGGGCACACGGGGAGAAGTCTGGCTGCATAGGCAGAATTCCTTTCCTAAATGGGCTAACTTGGCTACAACCCACAGTTCTCTGAAACCACTTTTGATATACATTCTCACTTTATTCTAGATACCGCAACTTTTTAACTTTCATTTCTTGTGTGACTGAGCTAGTGCAGCAATTACTACCTCATGTTTATGCTGGAACCTAAATAAGGGACTTTGCCCTCATGAACTTCCTCATGCTAGGTTTCACATGAAGGTGGTGAGGGGATTAAGGAAGGCCTGTTGTGCTATATCCTGTCTACTCCCATTAAGTTTAAAGCATTCCTGGATAAGATGTTACACGAATGTGGCCTTACTCTGTGAAAGAATCACAGTCCATTTGTATAGCGTCTAGAGTAAGCTTTCCACCAAAGGGGCATGTCTGTGGTAGAAAAGAGGTTCTTTGGAAAATAAATAATGGGTTTAGTTCAGATTCGCCGTTGTCTTCACCAGTGTCCATAATGGCAGGTGAAATAGTCGGTAAGTAGTCCACTGTTACATTGCCATGTGGACTGGCAAGGTACACTGAAAATCCCTGCCCTTGACTTGGTTCTTCGGGTCCAACCTTTCTGTACAAAGGCAGCAGCTGGTGCTGGCTGGCATCATCTGTCCTGCTGGTGATCAAAGGGTCATAGTCCAAGTTTTTCACAATTGGATCCTCTTCCTGGAAGCTGACAGCAGTTGGCCAGTTGTGGCTCCCTCCTCCTTCCTCTGTGGGTCTGAAGAGGGACACATCCACAGATGGCATCTGTTGCCTCTTCATGAGGACCTCCTCTATTTGTAGAGTTTCAGGCTCTTCAATGCTGTTCTGATTCTTTAGGAACTGTGTAGAATAGAAGCTGTGTTCACCCTGTTTGAGGAGATGGGGAGAAATTTCAGTTAACGCACAAGTATTTTCTACCTTTCCCTAAAAGCAAACTGCTTTTCCATAAAAGCCAGTGATTCTGCACAGTGGCCGGGAACTTGCTACAGCATTTAGCTGGCTATGAAATTTGTGTGAGAGAAAGTTACCAGGAACAAAATTTCCTTTCTTTTTCCCTGCTGGCAAATGGCAGTAGCAAAATTATTTGCATCTTCTGCAGTTGTTTCTCTGCTGGCCAGCTATTTAAGGCAGCTATTTGGCTCTTTGCAGAAACTAGCACATCAGCAAAGAGATTCCTACAGGTGACACCAGTGACAGGCAAGCTTACCTCTACAGATGCAAACTCTTTAGTACATGAAGAGTTGGCTGGATCTGGAACAGCTTTCCCATGCCACCCACAAAGCAGAACAGAAAGTAGTGAGGAAAGCCTAGAAGGAAACAGTACAAAACAATGCAGTACATGCAAATCTATTTGTGAACTACTAATCCAGATAGTTATGCAAGGAGACATGTTTCTAGCACAATATTCTGGGATTTTATACATGATGCTGTTTACCTTATGTTGATGGGGTCTCTGCAGGGCCAAATGAAGTTAAATGGCTCGGCCTCTATGTCTCTGTTTTATGATAATCATATTCAAGTTAAAAATTGTGGTAATTATGGTTAGCATTCAGCTATGGTCCTTTATCTTACGGGACACGGGTAATGCTGTGGGTTAAACCACAGAGCCTAGGACATGCCGATCAGAAGGTCGGCGATTCGAATCCCCACGACAGGGTGAGTGCCCGTTGCTCGGTCCCAGCTCCTGCCAACCTAGCAGTTCGAAAGCACCTCAAAGTGCAAGTAGATAAATAGGTACCACTCCAGCGGGAAGGTAAACGGTGTTTCCATGTGCTCCTCTGGTTCGCCAGAAGCGGCCTAGTCATGCTGGCCACATGACCCGGAAGCTGTACGCCGGCTCCCTCAGTCAATAAAGCGAGATGAGTGCCACAACCCCAGAGTCTGCCACGACTGGACCTAATGGTCAGGGGTCCCTTTACCTTTACCTTTATGGTCCTTTATCTTAGGACTACTGATGCTTCTAAACCTAAGAAACTCACACCAAAATGTCCCCCTTACCTATATGTGCAATATACACCACCCCTGCACTAATTCTGCTTCCTTAACCACATTGTGGCCGCTCACTTTTATTTCTCCTTTTTTCTTACTTTCCTTCACACTCAAGCCATTCTCTGTGCTGTTTCTTCCTATTCCAAGAAACTGCTGTATCCATGGAGCCCCTTCGCTTGGACCTTCTACCTCCTAGTACTCTTGGCTGGGGGAGGGTCACATCATGAAGCTGTGTATCCTCTTTTAAATCTCCTGACATAAGCTGCCTATGAGCCACTATTGGCTCATTAACACTCTCCTGTTGCATAGATTTCCAGAGTATTCCTCAGAGATGCACTGAAGTACTGAAATTGTCAAAATCAGATTTGTTGTTAACTTGTAAAAGTCACAACGTTTTTTATTCTCTTTGGAGTTTTCCGTTTAAAACCTATTGAGAAGCCAACAGGAGATTTGGAGTTTGGGTTTAATGAGCATAGGGCCTGACCATGTAACCTGACCATGTAACCTGAACACTATGCATTTTTTTATCATTACACTACTGTTCTTCAGTATACCATTTGCATGCTGTTAAATGTTTAGAAAGAAAGCATTCACTTACATTTGCCTAATGGATGGCACAAAGCAGAGACAGATGGAAAGACCCACAATAATGCAGATTGTTAGAGCAGAACCCCAGCTGGGTGCATCTGTAAGTGCAAGATATCTGTTACTTTAGAAAGACTTCTTTATCATAATTATGCCAACTTCTTCTAATGGGAAGGGAGCTTTAAAACATTCTCTAACCTATTGCTAAAAATCTGAGATGCGCTTCTCTGAGGCGTTCAGCAATTCTTGCACTTCTTATGCAGAACTAGTATTATTTCAGATGTATGATGCTGTTCACTATGTTGAGGAAATGGCACAACTTTGTGGCAGAACAAATTATTTGCATGCAGATGATTCAGTCTTCAGATAAGGCTGGGAGAGACCCTTGCCTGAAACCCTGGAGAGCCATTGTCATGACAGACAATACAGAGCTAGACAAATGCCTTGATTCAGTATAGGCCAGCTTTTGCATCCCTAATGATGCTTGATAGGCAGAATTACATCTGAGCCAACCTGATACATCCACCCACACCGGTGACCAAACTCTTCCCCAAACCTGTCTTCAATGCCAGTAGCTCATCCTGTGGTTTCCAATTTGGAAGTGCCTTCAGTGTACTACTATGGAGCCAAAACCTTTAACCCCCCCCCCCCAATAATGACCTTTTATGTAAACCTCTTGTTTGTTTCCTTCAGGGCTCTCTCCAGCTTTTGTGGAAGCTGTCATCCATAAAACATATGCAGCACCAGGCTCTACACTTCTTACAGAGAACGGCTGTGGGGCTGTCTTAGGTATATCTGTGGGGAGTGGGGGGAGGGTTGAAAAGGAAGAGAATGAGGGAAATATGAGTATCAGCTAGTATCAAGTCACAAGTACTTTCTCCCATCCACACCCATCTTTCACCAAGCATTTGCAATAGTCTACAACTTCTTAGCTTCACCATCTGCTGCCAGCCATTTCTGCCTAGGGTCTCAGCAGTTAATTTGTTTCTGAAGTGAAACCCAGTGTGGCTCCTGCTTGTGCAGCAGAGATTGTTCTTCTTCCCGTCCCCTCTGTAGCTCCTCCTTGCACATCCCTGAAATCTGCTCCAGAGGATTGGGATCTTCTCCAGAGCGTGTTTTGAGGGTGCATCAAGGGAAAAGAAACTGGAACTCCCCTTACGCAAGCAGGCACCATCACTGGATGTCTCCCAATACCTTTTCAGCCAAAATTTGCTTTCACAGTGATTTCACAGTAAAATGCCCAGCATTAATTAACAAAATCAAAGCTATAACAAAAGAATGACAGCAGTGTATCGAAGTGATTTGTGCATCTGTTGTCATGTTGTGGGACGGGAGCACCCCTCCCCTCTGTTGATAAACTTTGATCCCATTTTTTCCATAGAGGGACAGCTCCAGATGTTGCAAGGCCCCCACACCTATCACCTTTGACCGTGATGGCTGGAGCCAATGGGAGTTGGAAGTTTGAACAGCATCCGTATGGCCACAGATTTGCCACCTCCAGTAGAGGGATCCAAGCCCTAATTTTTAACAGATACCTACCGTAGACTTTAGGGGGCACCATGACAAATTGCTTTTGCAAGTATAACTTGAAGTGAATGACGCAGCCCACTCGATCATCCGGAATTTCTTGCCAGGAGACCAAAATGCTTCTTTCTTTTACTGTTGTGTTAATTTGAGGTCCTTTTAATGGGGCTGCAAAACATGAAATCATCTTGAGAAATCTGAATTGACTTATGTTGGGTCTCAAAGGTATGTTTAGGTCTGGAGTGCCTTTGCCCTTACCTTTTGCTGATACATCTTCTGTTGTGGAAGCGGCTCTTCCTGCTCTGTTCTGGTAGAGGGCAAACACACTGATTTGATAACAGGTGTTAGGTTTTAGGCTCTCTGGAAAGGACAATAATGGTATTTGATGCAAATCTGTCTATTGTGAGACCGAGTCCAAGCCTAGTTTGAGAAAGCATGGGCTGAACAACACCTGATATTTAGTCATAGATTGGACATAGGTATAAAGCATGGTTTTTAGAGCACTGCATTTACAAAGCTGCTATTCCTGTGAGTCAGATGGAATGACCCGAATAAACAGGGAACAAAGGAAAATAATAATAATGCTTTAGTGGCGGATTTGTTCTGTTTTGCCAGTCCTGTGAGGCTTCCCCAATGCTATCACATTATTGCTGTCTGGAGGGGCTACAGAACTTCAAAAGCGAAAGAAAAATGAACCACAACTTTTGTGATATAAAAAGTTATGGCATTTCAGCTGGAAGCAATGGGCTATGCACTGACTGGAAGGGAAGCTTTTCCAAACCCCAAAACTTTTCCAGTTGCAAACGGTATTGAATGTGGGATCATGTGTGCCCACCCTGAGAGCATCATTAGCACAAATCATCCTGAATGTGCAATAATAATAATAAGGACATGGAGGGAACCGAAAGCTAGCATTGAGTTTGGTAGTAATAAGGTGTTGAGCAGCTTGCTTTTATTAGATGAGCTCAGCTCACTGAGACTGACGGGACACAAATTCCTCTTTTGCCTCCAGTGACTGATGAGAGCTGCAGCTCAAAAGAGATAATCTCTTGCCATCTGGAAAAATTGGAAGGCAGAACGAACTATTGTGCAGTGCAAAGCTGCAGCCTAATGTGTGCGGGGGTGAAGTGCTATCCAAAAAGCTGTAATTGTCCGTCCTTTACCAGGTGCACAGAGCCAGCCTTCCCCCTAATAAAGCCCACACGGATGCCCGCTGCTCTCCTCCTGTGCAACTGACCTGTTGTTGCTGTGAGATTGGAGACGGGGATTTTGAGCCAGGTTATGGGAGTTCTCAAGTCACTGCTGTGATGGAGCTCTGCCCATTGTAGAACATATCCATTGATAAAAGGGAAAGGTGCAGTAGGGGCTTCCCATGCAACAGAGATTCTTCCGTTCCCCAGTGATACAGTAGAAAGATGGTTGGGGGGTGGCAGATCTTTTGAAAAGTTTTTGGGGGGAGGGAGAGAGAGACCAGGAAAAAATATTAAATCCTTAGCTGGAGTACAACATCAGAAATCAAAATTATCCAAGAGTAAAAGTAACTTGAGATGGAATAAGAACTGGAACTAAGCAATATGGATTACGTCTAGACTATAATAAATCATGCTTTAGTTCTGTTGATCATGGCTAACTTGTCCCATCGATTTCAAGTGGGACTAAATCAGAACTTTCTTAGCCTGGACCCAAGTGTAATTCTAAGTCATTGTGTACCATTGATAACAAATACAGTAACAACAATAATACATTGTTTATAAAGCACCTAAAATTGCTAGGCACTATACAGGAACGTAATAGTTACCATAGTTAATGCCACAATCCTTGCCAGTTAAGGGTTTTCTCTTTCCACTAGGAAATTATGGGAGGGGTACCTGTGATCGAATACTAAACACAAAACTAAACAAAGTTGTGTGTGTACCTCCCTCAGGACAATGCTGACCTATTACTTACAACTGGAGTCTGGAGTCAAAAAAAAATCTAATAAACTTAAAATGATGGTTTGACATGTATAAAACATTCCAGTGCAGCTTTGTAATAGACAGAATCATATTGAAATCATGAATCGGAGGAAAGGGTCTTACCTGTAATTCCTAGTTTAGTAGTGATATAAATGGGTTGGGATATTCCCCGTGAGTTGTGAGAACAAATTGTAATGCTATAGTCTGTCTTAGGAATGATTTGTGAGAATGTGGTCTGCACTGTAGAATTTGTTCCCGTGTCTCTTTGACGCATCTGGTTTAGGGCTGAAAACGTCACTCTATACTCAAGACTTTTCCTTCTCACTTCTAATACACTCATCTATTAAAAAATAAAATAAAATAGCGTATGTTTTTCTTTGCATGTTTCACCAACGCCCACACACGAAACAAGTTTTAGCAGCAGTTTGAAGCCAGTGTTCATTCAGTTGGCCATTAGAGACTCAGGTTCAAATTCCCTCTCCTCCCCGCCCCCGCCCCCCCCCAACCATGAAGCTCTCTGGATGAACTTGGGCCAGCCACATATACCCCTTCCAAGCATAACTGGCCTTCCTTGCAGGGGGATTGTGAGGATAAAATGGGAGCGGAGGGGAGTCATGTAAGCTGCCTTAAGAAAAGGTGGGGTAGAAATGACAAGCTCCTGAGAGGTTACCATTTGTTATATTTTAAAAGGAATTTCTTCAGCATTTTCTAACACACAAGTGTCAGTCTAAGAAACTTCCAAGGGAAGCCAGGCTGAGAGAAGGAGGCTTGTTCAAATAATCCTTGTTAGTATTTTGGGGTGAGTGCAGATGTGGTACTTGGCTTTCCATATTGAAGCAAGCTGCTGTCCCCCAGTATTGGTGCAGCATTTTAAGATGCAGGTTTCTTTCAGACTGCCCTCACAAAAGCCCTCTGGTGTTGTTCCAATTTGACAGATGGGGAGTTGGAGCTGAGAGAGAATGAATTTGGCTGCCGCGGCAAAAGAAAACATCTCTTCTTCCCTCAGACTCCCTTCATTGTTTATATTACTGTACTACAATTTGATGAGAAGCTGGCTTGAGGGAAGTGGCTGAGTGTGTGTGTGTAAGAAGCTTCACCTCCCACAATGCATTGCATGGAAGGTGAAGTGGGCCCATGGCAGGTCCAATTGTAGCAAGTATATCCCCCCCCCCAAAAAAAACCCCCTCTCAAAGTGCTCTTGACAAAAAAACATTAGTCAAGAGCATACTTCACTAGCTTGGCACAGGCTACTTTCATTTAAGAGCAGACTTGGGCACATGAAATACAAACTCTCCTTATTAATTCCCCTTATATTGAGGCTCCATGTCCCTTCACATTTAAAGCAGTTTCAGGCCACTTTAAACCATCATGGCTTCCCTTAAAGAACCCAAGGAGCTGGTGTTTGTGAAGGGTACTGAGAGATATTAGGAGACCCCAACTCCCCTCAGAGAGCGACAGTTCCCAGAGTTCCATGGGAAGAGGGATTGATTGTTAAACTACTTAGAATTCCAGGATTATTTGGGGAAGCCGTGTGTGTGTGTGTGTGTTTGTGTGTGTGTTGATGCTAGTATTATGAAGCAAAACATTGCCATTATTGAACTTCTCAGAGGGAATGTGAGGGAAAGACATCATAGTCTACTAGTGCATTTCATTGTAGAATTGTAGGGTGTGCCTCATTAAGGATTCTTAACTCTCAAACAGAGGCAAAGGTGACAAATGGGTGGAACCAAGAATACCACAAGCTGAAGACAGCACAGGTGAAACTGCAGCATGGCTTTCCTCTCTTCTAAGAAGCAGCCAGTATGAATGAGAATCTGCTTTCAGTGTGAATAACAAAAACAGGTAAGAAACTGCTTGTTTGAGCAAAGCTGTACTAAGAATTGAGTAGCAGAGGGGAATGAGGGGAAGGCAGTGGTATAGTGGAACAGGAAGTGGGTATGTGGGGAGAGAAACTTTGCTTATGGCCTTTTCTCAGGGCAGGAATGGTGTTATCTGCTGGAGCAACTGATGTACCTTCATTGGTCTGGCATGTGCATGGTTTCTAAGTTTGCTTTGTGGAGAGAGTGGCTTAGAGGAAAGGTGCCTATATTTTGAGGTGGGGATTTAAGCACATTCCAGAACTTTAAGTTTGCGCATTTAAAGTGTATTCAGGTGCTCTGTTACCCTAGTGCAAAACCACATACGCGAAAAGACTTCTTGCAGTTTGGAAAGTGACAGGGAAATGCATTGAAAATGTGGGATGAATGAATTATCAACAAGATGATGTGTAACACTTTCTAAAGAAATCAGAATGAGTGTTTCATGGAGATCAGACCTAGTCTAACCAACATGTAAACTTTGTGCCAGTAAGTAAGGATGAATGCTAAGTATTTAAACATGCCTCATCTGGAGGCACCTAGAGTTGGATCCTCATCAAAAGAAATCAGTCCCGAGCCCTTGATTATTTTCCTCATTCTCATACTACATGTTAGTGGTTTAAATGGTAGCACTTCTTTGTACTTCTCTGCATTTTGTACTTCTATGTACTTCTTTCTTCTGTGCATTTGCAATGAAAAGCCAAAGGTTGCATTTCCACTAGGAAAAGGGGTTTTTTTTTTGGTTGTATGCCATGTTAGTCAAGCTGAAAGTGGACCTGTTGAAATTAATGGAAATGACTAATTTAGGCCCATCAATTTTAATGGGTCTCTTCTGGCTACAACTTCCTTGAATTCAACCTGATGTGTTTTACAAGTTACACCTAGGCCACCAAAAGCACCACTGAATTCAATGGGGCAAGCTATTCATAGGATTGCAGTCATGCCATATGGCTGATCAGGGATGCAATCCCAGGTCTCTCCAGCCAAGTTCTAACAGGCCAACTATTACACCACCCTTTGGCAGCTCACGATTCTATGGAATGTCAGCTGATCCAGAGAAATTGGGAACTCTGCTATATACTTTTGCTCTTTGAAGAGGAGTTGCTTTTCTAATGCAGTAATGGGGTCGCTTACCCAACTCCCATCAACCCCAGCCAGCTTGGCAGTTGTAGTCCCAACAAAACCTGGGCAGCCACAGATTTCCCACCCCTAAATTAGGGTAAGGAACTATTATGCTTTTGGTTTAGATATGCATACAGCAACACCCTCAAAACGGTGTAGGTGCATAGATATTCTTACCTTCCAAAAAAGTGTAATATTCTGCATTTCAGAAGACACATCTTCCATTAAATACCAAACATCAGTTGGCCGAAGTGGTACTGGATGAAAGGAGAAAGAAGAGCTTTATAACACATTGCCTAGTTCCAGAGGCAGCAATAGCTATCATGGCTTGTAGCTATTGATACCCTTATCCTCCATTTATTCCAAGCCCTTTTAAAAGGTTTGCAGGTACTACTATAAAATGTCAGTTGCCACAAAGTGGTGAGAGGGTGACGTTCACACCTCTTGCTGCATCTGTCAGTGACAGGAACTGATTATGTCACTAGTGGTCAGTGATGCAAGGGTGACAATTTATAGTAACGTCTTTCTGTGCTTGACAGAAACCCACAAAGACATCAAAGACCATAAGCTACAAATTGCCATAGCTACAAATCGTTGCTGAAAGTTTTCTAAGTCACAGAGGAAATGAAAACTTTGTGGCATGGTTCTGTGCGATGGTCCAGTTTGAAGGAAAGCGGACGATGTTTTTTATAAGTATGAATCAGACTTACTCCTGCAGTGGAACCTTCTCCTCTTACTTCCCTCCTGCAGCCTCCCGTATACCCTCAAAATCTGCTCTAGAGGCTTGGAGGACCCTCCGGGGCAGATACTGGAGCCTGCAGGGAGAGGACAAGGCTGGGAAGTTCTGTTGTGTAGGCCACACAACATTGGTTCCGCATCCTTGCTGTGTTAGTGGGTATTCTGCATGTATACCTTGTTGCTGATTTGTGATGACTGCTATGAGAGCTTTTCACTATAGACCCTTGATTCTTCTGATCTAGTCTTGTGTATCTGTTTAACTGAACAGAGAAAAATATTTCTTTCTTATGTCTTGTTTTGTTGCTTGGGTCTCCAGGCCATATGAATATTATTTCTATTCCTCACCGAATTCCTATGAGATGATAGTTTGGCTGCAAGCATGAATGTGTTATCTGATTTCTACATAGGTACAAAAATAAATGCTAGGCATTTCAAAATTGTATCACCTGCTTCTGTTTGAAACAACATACTCCAGTCACTCCATAATCCTTTGTTGGGCAGGAACCTGCAGGAAACCTGGAATTCATATGCTGTATCTGGCTTCAGGTCATGTAGATAATATCTTCTGCTGTTTATATTTTCAAGCTTGAATGAAAAGGAAAATATAGTGAGCATCAAAATACAGTGAGCATCAAAACTGTTTTCTAAACCAAGTGCTGGGCCACTGTTTCCCAGACGTGGGTCTCTAGCTGTTTTTGGACTACAATTCCCATCATCCCTGACCGCTGGTCCTGCTAGCTAGGGATGATGGGAGTTGTAGTCCAAAAACAGCTGGAGACCCTAAGTTTGGGAAACACTTTGCTAGGTCAATACAGGATCACAGTACTGTATACTACTAATTGCTGAATGGAACAAATGGTGCATTTCCTTTACCACAAGCTCTCATCCTGTCTCTTCAGAGGTGTGTGTAACTGAGGAGTAATTAACAGTGTCGGCACCATTAGCACCTCATTAACCCATTTAAGTTGAATGGAACGGCAGGTTGTGAGGTCATTTCTTTCACTGTCACCTGGAGAATCACATGATTTTTTACCTTATGCTTGGTGGTGGTACATTTAGGTAATTTTAGACCTTATGATCCTGGTGGGGCCATCTATTTGCATTGGGGTGGTTAGAAAGTGGCACTTCAGACACATAGCTTCTGTCGTCCCTGGCTGTTGGTCATGCTAGCTTGGGCTGATGGGAGTTGGGAGTCCAAACAAGGTTAGCCACCCCTGCCTTATATGGTAATGGACTTCGCTTCATTTCCTTAAGTGTGTTTTAGGACAGCCCTTCAGTGTTTAGGGGCCCTCCTCTTCCTTCTGCTGACAGGGGCTCTGGACATCAGCCCAAAGCCCTTCTCTAAATGCAGTACTGCTTTTACTATGATGAACTCTATGAGTGCAAGATTTACATATTATCTGCAGGCCTATAAAATGGCGAAGAAATGTATAGAGGAGCCTAGCGCCCAGGAACTTCTAGGTTCCTTGCTTCTATCAGTAGAAATCCATTTAGAAGTATGAGCTAAGTTGGTAACTGGGTTGTGAGTCTATGAAAAGTTGCCTGTTCCTGATCTGAAACTAGGATGACTGCAGAATTTGAAGTGTGTGTGTTGTGTACACACCAACCATATTTTTCTATGCTGCTTCTTTTTCATCCTTGCAGTGTTCAAACAAGTATGTATACACAGGATCATCTATGAGCAGGTTGTCCTGAGAGATATCCCAAGTCTAGTAATCCTGAGATAAATATTCAAAACTTAATTCTGCTCTTAATTCCTTCAGTATGGGTTGCTTAGGTTGTGTATGGAAAGAGGAATTTACACTACTGTAGATAATTTGTAAACAACCAAGCCATTTTGCCACGTTAGTAATACAAGAATACATTTAGAAAACATTACCATGGTCCAAGAGTTGCTGTTCATTGGTTGGTATCTTAATCTAAAGTGTTGTGCCTCTTGTTGATCTTGCCACGAAATGCTGCAGTTTCTTGCATCAAAACCATCAAATGCCACTGAGAGGTTCACGGGTGCATGCGGCTTCACTGATTTATGGTGACCAAAAATACATTTGAAGGAAATGAAATAAATGAAGACCCAGAAGTTAGTATTCTTTAAATTGCCAGTGGCCATACACAGAAAGCTTATACTAGTGATCCTTATTTTTTGAGGAATGAGCTGTGGACCCCTCTACTGGACTGGGAACTGCTCATGAAAACATATTGCGTCCAGCAATGTAAGCTATTTTATGAGTCCATTCCTGTTGCTGCACTAGGAGCAGCCTGGTCAGCTGTATTACATGGGGAGCCTTGACCATGTTCATTTAAAGAAGAGGACAGAGTCCAGCTCCTTCCCCCCACACCCTCACAAAAATAAATAACAGATGTCCCAGTCAAATACAAATGACTGACTGGTAAAATGCCGATATGTGCTGGCATGCATTAGCCCCTCTGCATTTTCACCTCCAACTGTTCTTTATTCCCACTGCTATATATCACTGTTCTTGATAACCTATTATTCTAACTATATCTCTACTTGGGACAATTAGGAGTACAGGTGGCTAACAAATCTAAAAGATAAACAGCACCTCTTTTTCTCTTTATGGGCGTCAGATTTTAATGGAAGCAGGCAGGTTCCACTGCAAAGGACTTTGCCACCATGTGCTTTTTCAAAAACATGCTAAGCAATATGGCCACTACGTTAAGTCCTCCCTCTTCACATGACTCACTCATATGGGAACTCTGCAATTAAGGCTTTAAAAAATAAATAAAAAGGTGATTCAATGTTTCGTGTGTGAGTCAGTGCTGATTAATAGTACTGCCGTTCTCACAAGTTAACTACTCAACTGTAGCCCGAGTTTAACACGTCATTCTCTGTATACAGCATTTACTTTCATTTCTGAACAATTGTGTCCTGTCGCACAGAAGCTGCACACAACCCCCCTATTTCTGATATACTGTGATAGAGTGGGAGCCTGCCGTTTAGACAAGAAAGCAAACAATCACCACTGACGGTAGGAGCCAAATCCTAGGGGGCAAGGTCCTTTCGCGCCCTCCCTAAAATATTTGAGGGGGCCAGGCCACCCCGAAGTTGACGGGCATTGTCATTCAAATAGTGTGTGTGTGCTGTGTCTAGTAATTGATTATGTGGGTGGGGCTTATCTGCCCTGCCCCCAATATTTTATTCAAGCTGGCACCTCTGCCACTGACCAAGTGAATTTTGGCACAGGTTTCTTTTGTTTCATTGGCTTTTTGGTGGGTGAAAGGAAATTGCACCCAAACAAATACTCTCTAGAAAGCCTTTGGAGTGCCAGTCAAATAATACGAATTTAATGGAGGCAAATTCCTGACATTTACCTATGTCAATTAATGTGAATTGAATTGGTTGGGAAGAAACCTTTCCCAGTCCATTGGTGGCATTGATGACAACTGTATAGGTGGACTGAAAATTCAACTTCACTCTGAGCTCTACTGAGCCATATGAGCTATTTTGATTCCTTTCATCTTTCCATACTGTTGCTTCATTGGTGTTTCCATTTGTTAGCCTGCAATAGAAAGATAAACCTGGATGAATAGGTCATCCCTTTTCTACCCTCAAAGAATGTTGCTTTGTTGCTGAGATTAGAATAATTTCACACCCATAAAATATTGTGCGACAGTTAATGGAATACTGCTCAGTACCATATTACATACAGTCAATTGACACTTCTGTTAAGCAGATTACATGATCTGAACCCAGAGCTGCTTAGGTCCAGGAGTTGGGGCCATAGCAGATGACACAATTAGCAACCCACAAAGTAGTTCAGAAAGTAGCAAGAAAATCCTAGAAGGAAACAGTACAAAACAATACATGCAAGTCCATTTGTGAAGGACTAACCCAGATGCTTTCACAAGGAGACATGTTTCCAGCACAAGTGCAATATGCTGCTGCTGGTGAGGCTTTAGGAGGTTAAGGTAGCAAGAACTCAGGCAACAGGCAGGTGCAAGTGAACAGGAATACAGTAAAAACTGAGACACAAGTGAGACTTACTGTAATGTATAGTTAGTATCAAGGTAGGTATAGTGTCCTTTATCCCAAGTGCAAATAGTACTTCCATCCTTTCCATGCTGAATGCAGAGTATATTTTTGGGCTGGGCTGGAGGAACTTAAAAGGAGACAACGTAAGTGGCTTAATATTTGTTAATATGAATCATTCCTTTGGCATCTACGACTTGTATTTATCCATTTATTCTTAATTAAATAGGCCTGTAGATTACATGTTTGTAAAGAGTTCATATTTGCTTATTTCATTATTTTTATTAGGAGAAAGTGTTAAGTGCAAAATAGGATTGTGTTGGTGACCCAAAGTTCTAAAGCATAATTCAGAGTCCATCAATGAATGACTGGTATAGAGGCATAGAGGGCGGGGGGGGGGGATGGATATCTAGCGATGATCAGATTTTGCCTGGTGCAAAAGTGCTTGTAAAACACTCTCTTGCTGCAACAAGGAAAGTCATGCTGCACAAAAGTAAATTTACTGCAAAAAGAAAAAGAAAGTGGGGGAGAGGAATGCCCTGAGTCTGATGCCCTTTTTATGCTAAGAGTTTGGTGCGCAATATAATATTACTAAAGAATAAAATAGCTGAAAAAATAAGATTCCCCCCCCCCTTTACACAGGTCTGAAAATATGGAATGACTACCCCAAGCTATGTCCCATTGATTTTAATGGGAAAGTAAATCACTGGCTTAAATCTCTTTGATTGAGAATGGGATTTATAAATGCTTGACTTCTAGCTGGATTGTGCTGCTGGGCACAGTCCGGGGATGTCTCTGTGAAAAGCCCCACTCAGTTAAAAAAAAAGTATATGGAAAGAATAATACCTCATGTTTCTATGACACAACATTCCGTTCCTCAATAAATGAAAGTTATTGAGTGAAAGGCACCAGAGTCTCTTGATTTTGCCATCCCTGCTGCTGTGTTATATTATATATTTTTTGTTTGCACACACACACACACACACACACACACACACACACACATTGTCTGTGAACACCGGCAAAACACTTACAGACAAAAGCACCTCCTTACTTCCAACATCGACGTAAACTCCACATACGATCACTTTCCTTTCCTGCCGAGAACTCCGTTGGCATTTGAACGTCTGCCTCCCAAATGTGTGCAGTGAAATGTGAGCACTGACCAAAAAGCCAGAGCTGCTGCTTATTGCTGAGTGGTTGTGTAAAATAGTTATTGTATGTTTGTTCTGCAAATTGCTAGATGATCCACTGTTGTTTAGCCAGCAGGACAGAATCACAGTTGATCCATTTGACACGACTGTGTCACTAGCATTCATGCCTCCCCTATAATGCAGGAAACAAACATGACATGTGCTGCAATAATTTATTGGAAACTTAATCAACTTTGAATACCGCAATGGAAAATTGCTTCACATATTGCCTTTATATGGTAAGAGAAATGTGTTCTAAATCAGGGTGTCTGGAGCAACCATCCTGATGCTGACGGCTGTTACCCCCCCCCCCCCGCCCCATGAAAGGATATTTTTGTCACCATATACTGCTAAACTTTAGAATTAAGGTTGAAACCTGCCAATCCAGCATGCTGTGATTGGGAAGAAAACTCCCTCTCTCAAATGACTGATCAGCTGCAGAATGGTGGGATCAATTTCATCCCCGTCACAGGGGATCCCCATCGCCCACACTTAACTTTGTTCCGTGCTTTCTAGACACAGGTCTGGGCTTTCCAGGTCCTCTTGTCTAGCCTTTTACATAACTAATCGCACACCCCAAACCCTGTGCTACCAGCATGCCTGCTGCTCTTGCCTCCATCATTGTTTAGATTCAGGCAGACGATCAGAAAACCCCCACCTACAGGTGTCTGTTTCCCTTGCAATGAATTCCTGTGTCACTCAGGGCAGCCAGATTCCATGGGGTTTGGAGGGGGACTGAGCCTTGCTTCTTGTGAAGAAAGGAGATTAAGGGGAAATGATCCCTTCTACAACTACTGTATTTTTCTGTGTATTAGACAAGGTTTTTTGACTCAAAAATCATGTCAAAAAACGGGGGTCGTCCAATACACAGATATTGGTATGGGGGGGGGGGAGAAGCAGTGTGCCCGCCAGCCAGCCGGTTGGCGGGAGCGCAATCTCCTCCGATGCTGCTGTGCACGGGAAACGATCTCTAGGGAGTGTTTCCTGCCCGCAGCTGCGTGAGGGGGTGGGGGGAGATGCTCAACAACTTTGGGCCATCTCCCCTCCTTTTCTTAAAATTGAGTCCCCCAAAATGGGGGGGGGTCTTATACATGGGGGTGTCTTATAGACAGAAAAATATGGTATGTGCCTGGCAGGCCTGATATTATATTATTACAACGTAGGGAGCAAGTGAATTCTTTCAGTGTATATACAGAAATAATACAGTTGCTGCTCATTTTTGCTTGAACAGTTATATTTTCCAGTGATTTGATCCTAATTAATTAATTTAGGGCTTGTCCATTAATTTTTCGGCTTGCCCTGTGCTTTCTAGGTAGGGGGTCTGAGCAGTTTTCTGTTTGCATTGCCCCTTCACCCAGGAAAACTTGTTCTTTAGCACTGAATCGGAGCAAATGTCAACGCATGGAAAACCTGACTGACATTTGCTTCGATTCAGCAGTAAAGAGTGGGTTTTCCTGTGGGAAAGTTGTGTAGGGTTGCCATACATCCTCCTTTTCCAGGACAAGTCCTCTTTTTCGGAGTTAAATTTCTGTTCTGGTAGATTTTTTGAATTTGCCAAAATGTCCGGGGAGTTTCCTTTGGCACCAAATTTTCCCGTGTCACTCTCTGGTGCCTACCAATGTTACTCCCATGCACACCCCACCATGGCGTGGCCCTGCTCACACATCCCCTCCCCCCTGCCCCAGTCGCTGGCAAATGTGTCCTCTTTTTTTCTTCTTCTTCAAAATATGGCAACCCTAGCTGTGGGACAAACAGAAGTTTGGATAAGCCCCTACTTGCGATCAAAAGCAACAAACGAGCCATCTTATTGTAGCAGGACTTCTCAATAAACTGTAAAGTATATATGGCCATAGGACAGATTCCTGCACTCTCGCACACAACTGAAAATGGCTGGAAACAATTATGGAAAATGAAATAATCATATCCCTTAAGGCTTAAGTAGTTCCTGTGTCAATATCAATGCAGGTTCTTTAGAGATAATTCAGCCTGTCCTTTTATCTGCAATTACAATTGCTGCAGCAAAAGGCCCCACAGTCAATATGCAGTTCCTAGTAGGTAAATCTATGTATCGGCTCTGTAGAGTGCTATACAATTAGGAACTCTGATGGATGGTTCTTAACAATGTTTTTAGCCTAATACATAAACAGAATATTTGTTTGAGAGAGAGAGAGAGAGAGAGAGAGAGAGAGAGAGAGAGAGAGAGCAATGCTACTCAACTGTTTACTGTTGCAAGCAACTGAGCTCCCAAAATGTACTCCTAGATTGAGAAAAGGAAAGGAAAATGTGATGCTTTCTGATAGAACAGTTCAAATAAAAGGAGGAGTTTTCCCCAGAACATGCAGTCCCCCCAAATGAGCAAGGTTTCTTAACAGATGGAAACTCACTGTGGCAAAGACAGTAGTCCCCAAAGGGTGCTGCGACTGGGATTTAGTGGCAGCCTGATAGAAGGTTGGATGGGGACAGTATGCATTTGAATACCAGTGTCTGGAAACTGCAGGAGGCGAGAAGGCTCAGGACTCGCTTGCGGGCTTTCCATAGGTGTCTAGTTGACCACTGGGAAAACAAGATGGTGGACTAACTGGGCCACTGGCCTGATCTAGCAGGCACTCCTTATGTTGTTATGCTCATCACTCCCAACTGGGGATGGTACTATGCATCATGACGATAGCAGGCCATGTTATTTGCATTCATGAGGATCTAGGCTTAACCTCTGAAACCTCCAACTTAAAAGCACGTTAGATAGCAGGTGATGAGAGAGACCTCTGCCTAAAGCCTTTGGGACTTGCAGTAGGTCAGAGTAGACTGTACTGGGCCAAAGGGAGCCAATCGTCTTACTTGGTAGGAGCATCTTCATGAGAAGATTTTCAGGTTTGCGCCTGCCACGCACAGAACACTTCCAGGTTTAGGAATCCTACTGAGGGTGTTTGGGCCAAGGATCCCCCCCCAACTCCAAATAGTGAAGCCACTGCATTTGTTTGGGATTATAAATACTTACCTATTCCCATGTGTACTAAAAGCCAAACCTTTAAGGGAACATGTGCTGTGAAGAACATCTTGATGCATGGGTTTTTGCTGGGGTTCGCTTGCCCTGTTTTAAAACAAACAAATAAATCTCTGTGGTGGTGGTGGTGGGGGGAATAACCCTTTAGCTACTCATCAAAGGTAATGGGGTTGAGGGATCTTTTCTACTTCTCAGAAGAGGAAGGCAGAGCTTCTCCACCACCACATCCCAAGCTCCTGGGACTTTTCAGTGCAACGTTGAGCATCTGGATTTTACAAGAAATAACAGACCGTTACAATAAAACATGAAGCTCATTCTAGGAGCAGGGCCTAATTTTAGGGATTCCCCAGCTCTTTGTAATTTTTTTATTTTTTATTTTCCCTTTCATTAGCAATATTTCTTGGGTTTCTTTTCTGGTTCATGAGCAAATGCTGCTGCTTCTCTCTCTTTTCTGGAAGCACAAGTGCTTAAACAAAAACAGAGAAACAGAATCATTCCAAAGGTCATAGCAGCCTTTGGGTTGCATCAATTCAGATAAACATCCTAGTGCTGATTTTTCCCCAAAATGTGCTGCTCATAGCGTTAGAGTTGCCAGGTCCTCTCTGAAAAGAGGGTGCCTGCGTCAGGGCGGTGGGCAACCTTCCTTCTATCAAGAACCACATTGCTGGTGGCGGGCAGACCCAGAGATGAAGATGGTTTGGATTAACTAATCCAGGATATTGTTATGTACTAACCTTGGCTCCTAGAACAATAGGCAAGTAGGATCCTAAAATGCAACAACTGATTGGCTTGCAGGAGAAGACCAATCAGGCTCCAGGAAGAAGTTAATCAGCCTGTTAGGCTGGTAGGATCCTAGAATGCAACAACTGATTGGCCTGCAGGAAAAGACCAATCAGGGTCCAGGAGGGAAGCAGAATCAGCCAATCAGACGGGACTCATTGTGTAAATAATGTATATAAAAGCCTGAGGTTTGGGGGGCAATTCAATCACTCTTTTACAAACTACAATAAAGAGCATGAAATCACTACAGGACTCTGAGTATATTTCAGATACAGACTGTCTTGCTTCTATTTTCACCATAGGTACCACAGATAACCCCCTAATCCTATGTGATAAACCCCACTGGGTTTAATGGGGTTACTGTCTAATGATATTTACTGATTCATTTTGTACAGTAGACCAGCTACAGCCACTGTTCTGAAAAGCAAATAAAAGTAATTACTTTCTGACTTCAGTGTGCTTACACACACAACTGGATCCTCCTAATTTGTTGTCAGTTAGTTGGGTGAGAAACCTTTCCCCTAAGCCATACACCAAGGAAGTATCAGTGCTGCATTGGATGCAGTTGCTGTAGTTTGCTCACTTCTCACTTATGGTCTATATTCAAGTACGGTGGAACCATTTCAATGGTTGCCATCCCTTGCTTGCCAAGGGGCAAAATTAGGCCTCTGCAGGCTTATGAGGTGGAAGAGCAAGAATAGTGGAGACAGGTTAGGACTGTGAAGGGTTGTCAAAGAGCAGCAATCCCATTCTGTTTTGTTTGCTGTGCTGAAATAACTTAGATTGCACATTACGAGAAAAGGTACAATATACACGAATTGATCTTTGAATCTTTCAGAGGAATTGCAAGTACAAATGAATCCAATTGGAATCATATGTATACTTAATTGGGGAGTATCGTCAGCAGAAATCTGCACAAATGGAAAAGTTCCTCAAAAGTTGTTTTTGTCTGCAAAAATTACTTCTGCTTTCATATGCTTTGTGCCATAGGTAATATAATTGGCAATAAGAATGTAACAGCTTAACTAGTAATGTTGAACTAGAACAGGTGTTCATTATCTATACCTTCTGGAAAAAATGAATACATTTTTGTTTCGAAAAACCTTTATAGCTGGATGAAAATGTCTCTGCCTTTAGGTGTTCATTTTGTGTCTAAATCTATCTTTAGTTATTATTTCTGGTACTTTTTTTTTAATGATTCATAGCTGTTTTTATGGTACGTTGGTAAATGAGTCACATTTAAAAGGCAGTTCAAAAAATTAATAAATAATAATGATAATGGTAAAAAACTGGATTTTCTTATTTATTATAATCATCATTTGCACAGATCTCTTTTTGTCAGTGAAAGTGTGAATGTATAATTGACCTGAATCAACAAGAAGGAAAATTCAGTCAACCCACATGGTACTAAAGCTAAATGTGTACCATTAATGTTTTCAGACAATGAGCTATTTAACATAGGGGTGGGAACATTTGGCCCTCCAGAAGTTGTTGGGCTACAGTTCGCATCAGCCCCAGCCAGTATGGCCAATGACCAGGGATGATAGTGGTAGTTTGGCAACATCTGGAGAACCAACGGTTCCCCATACTATTTTGTGTTACAATATAAAAATTGTGAAAAAGGAAAATATAAGTATAAAGTGACCATTTAGAAAAGAATATATTAAGAATTGGCTTATCAGAAGCCTTACTCTGGAACTTGTGCAAATGTGAGGGGGGAAACAAGAACCTACTTTTCTGGATTCTCCCCTTTTCTCACACAGTGCTAATTTGTAAGTCAGAATCAGAAACATCCCTTCTGTGACTGGAAAAATCTTTAAACGGCACTTCTGGCTACACTGCAGTGTGTTCTTTTTTATGTAACCATACACCACTGGTTGTGTTCAGTTATGCTGGCATTCTGGGCACATGATAGTTTCTCCAGAGATTTTAAATTGGTATGACAAGAGAGTCAACACCGCTCACTTTGTGTGTCTGTGTGTACAATATCAGTCCCTCCCTCCCCACATCTGCTCAAATAGGTTTAACAGATTTCTGTTAACGTTTCAGAATTACAAGACCCAGCTAGAGAGAAAGGAAAATAGCTTGTGTGCCAAGAACAGAAATGGTTTAATTATGTCACCTTTGAATTTCTAAGCCATCTCATGTGGGTGACAATACCATCACTGAGTACAACTGTTTTGTGGGGAAGGGAGGCAGGAGCAACCAAATAGGGCAGGGCTTTGTTTTTCCAGCAGGAACTCACCAGAACTCAGTTCTGGCATCTCTCAAGTGGGTGCCATTGTCATTCTAAGAGAACAGGGGAGGCGTTTGTGGTGAGTTCCGGCAACTGCTTTTCTAGAAAAATAGCACTGAAATGGAGGATATTTTCCCAACAAAAGTATTCTGTAATAGCAGTACTTCAATAATGTACTATATTTTATATTTCCACATCCTCCAGCATTTCCCAAATGAAGATAAGGATGGTCTTGTGTTCTCCTTTGTGTCTCTACACCAAATATCACTGGTCCTGCCACTATTACACATTGCTGTCTACAACAGCATAAAATGATCGCCTTAGTGGGATTACTACAGACTGCTTCCAGCTCCACAGTCACTGTAGAAAATTGCTGTTTGTAGGAAATTTGGACCTTCTTTTTGAACCTTTTCTTTCACCATCAGGAAGGAATATAAATTTCTTCATTAAATCTTGTTCCCCACAGTCTCTTTGGGAGATGGTGTATGGCTATCTGGCTTGTTCAGGTTGATACGTGAGGTAACAAAGCAAACCAGATGAATTGCTTTTCTTTTTGGTTTCTTTTTCTGTCAAGCGCTCAGAAATGGATGAGTGAGCAGTCCAGGCCATTTACAAGAAAGAAGTGTGATTCCTTTTTACAAGAATTGTTTTTAATGTAGGCAGTTTGTTGAGGGAAGCAGGGGAAAATACCTCACAGGTTTAAGTCAGAAAATATCAAATGATCCTCTTTGGAATTCTTCCAGTGGGGACCAATTCATGGAATTCTGTCTTTAGAATCATATGTCTCTTTGCCTGAAACCATATACCCAGAAGCCTACTGGGTACCATACTGTCTCCCAAGTCCACCAATGCCATGAGAACATAGGAAGCTGCCTTATAGCGTGTCAGACCATGGCTCTATTTAGTTCAGTACTGCCTACATCAGGCATAGGCAAACTCAACCCTCCAGATGTTTTGAGACTGCAGTTCCCATCATCCCTGACCAGTGGTCCTGTTAGCTAGGGATGATGTGAGTTGTAGTCCCAAAACATCTGGAAGGTCGAGTTTGCCTATGCCTGGTTTACATCAACTGGAAGCTGCTGTCCAGGGTTTCAGGAAAGCACTTTTTCAAGCCCTACTTGGAGACCCCAGAACCTTGAACCTTGGACTTTCTGCATGCAAGGCAGATGTTGTCCCACTGGGCCATGGTCCTTTCCTAATGTAAAAATTAGAGGGGAGTGAGGATGGGAAAGTGAGAAACCAGTTGTGGGGTAATATAAGGCAGCAGCTTTATAAAGCTCCTCTTTCCCTCTCTCTTCACACCCACTAAACAATATAGAAACCTAAAAATAAAGAAAAAGTACTTTTCACAAATGGGATTGTTACAGAAAGAAAAACTGTGGGAGCAACAACAATTGTTTGCAAGTGCCAGTTATACTAATTTCATCAAGAGGAGAATTAAACAAGAAAGTGGGCATACAAATGATTTTTAAAATTGTGATAAAGAGGGGAAGAGTTGAGAACAAAGAAGATGTGCATTCAGCTTTGGGGTTTTCAAATGCTTAAATCCTTCGTAAAGCGATCAGTGAATCTGAGGCATTCCTTTTCAGTACTACACATTTCTTAAAATGGAATCTGCTTGGTAATTTTCCACATTCCCCAGTCTTCGGCTACGTCTTACACACAAACACACGCAAGTGATACCCTGATTTCTATAGCAGCTTTAATGTTCTAGTCTTCACTTTGAAATCACTTTGTCCTGCTGATCATCTCTCATCCCCTGCTTCTTGCTGGAGCCACGCTTTGCGCAGCAAACTCATTTCTCCTTGGCCCCTTTCTCTTTCAACTGTGTCCTTTGCCATGAAGCACCTGCCTAGAACAGCTTCCCCATCATTGTCAGGGACTTTTCCACTGATTTATTATTAATTTTGCAGTTGTTACCCAGCTGTATGAAGACTAGGTGGATGCTTTTTGGATAGAGATCATGCTATAATAATGAGCTCCTCTCTGCCCCATGCCTGCACCACTTAGATTTATTTAAGACAAAATTAGTGGGCTCAGCACCCCCATCTCCCCCAAAATCGTATGTGAAATGGCAAACACCAACAAATCTATCACATCAATGTCCTGATAGTTTACAAAACTTTTTATTTTAAAAACAATCCATTATTTGTAGGCTCTGCATTTCATCTATTTCTTTATTTTTGGGGGATATATATATATATATATATACACACACACACCCCATTTAGAGATTTTTAAAACAGAATCCACTGCAACAAGATTTAACTTGGCTTATCCATTTGGTGTGATTGGTTTATTGTACTGGCTCAAGACTAGCTTAATTAAAAAATTAAATTAAATTAAAAAACATTTGGGAAGCTTTTGGAAAGGGCCTCTATTCCCTCCTACAAGTTCTCCTTTAAGAGAGCTGCTTCCACACAAGGCATGAAGTGGAGCGTTTCCATGCCTTGTTCACCTGTTTGACTTTTTGGCAAGGCATTTCCTCCACTGGTATATGGCTGCTTACCTCATCTTCACCGCTCATGTACATGCCTCTGACTCCTCAACTTTTCTCTTTAGCAAAGGTTTGATACTCCAGGAGCTATAGCATTTCTGTGAGCACTGTCCATGCCCAGCTGGGACCTTACCTGCACTATGTTCAAGAAGGGCTCTAAACCCATACCCAATGACCTAAGAGTAAGCTCTGTGAACCAGATAGGACTCTCTATTTTAAAACCATAGATCTTACTATGGAATCAGAAGAAACAATTTGGCTTCTTTCTGCTTTAAAAAGATGAGGGGGAGCAAGCCACTATACTTTTGCCCAGTAAGGAGGCTTATGTCCCTGATTTCTCCTCAGGTGCCAAGCAAATACGAGCTCCTTTTTCCCCTTCCTTTTCAGTTATATATCCAGTGCTATTTTTTCTTTAAAAAAATGTTTAGGGGTACTCTCATTTTGACTCAAGAAAATCATCATTCTATAGTTCAAATCAGGAAAAATAAATACAGTAGATGGACAAAAGTACAAAGATTAACAAAATGTTTAGGAGTATGTGTACCCCTGCATTGTCCCCCCAGAAAAAAGCACTGTATATATCTATTATCTGCATTTATGCAGCAACTCACCTCAGTTCACTGCAGATGTAAGTTCCTCTTCCCATCGGCACCTCATGGGCTGGCCGCACAGAAGCTGCTTAGAGCAAGCCTGGCTGTGTGTGTGTGTGTGTGTGTCTGTGTGAAAGAAGCAGTCAAAGTTCCTGCCTGCTTAGACATCAGTCTCCCTCTCTCCGCCCATACTAGCTTCCTCACTCACCACCTGACAATTCTGTTTCTTGTCAGTAAGGTGCCATGTACAGCCACATTTCAAGGATTGCACGAAAGGTGCCTTGAGTCTCACTCAGCCCCAGGTGGCTATTTTCCCCCATTAAGGTTTCTCTGTCAGACTTGATTGGCTTCAGGCTACAAAACGGTGAATGGGGATAAAAATTAAAACTGTGGCTACTTTTACCCTGTCATGGCACTTTCCCTCCCCCTCCCACCTCTTGAGCGGTCGCTGTTCTAGTATATTTCGTAAAACAACTTTAATCATGAGGTGTTGAGTAATTCCTTTTTAGGAAAGGGAAGGAAAGGAGCAGGTTATAAACCAACTTGATAGTGAGGTTTTAAATCATTCATTAAAAAAGGGGGGGAGCAGGTCAGTGCTGCAGTTTAGCATTGCACTAGTTTCTTCTCATTGGCACTGCATATCTGTGATGTGAATAACAATTCCTGCTATTCAGGAAGTTCCTTCATGGTGCCTCTATCTTCCATTTGGGATGGGATCAAAGAATGATAGAACTGCAGAGTTGGAAAGGTGCAATGCAGGAATCTTTTGCCTAATGTGGGGCTTGAACCCTACATTAGCAAGATCGTGATTCTTTCCTGTTTCATTGATTAAAAACAACCAAAAACAATACATGTTCCCAAGTTTTGTTTGGGAACTAACACAACTCATAATCTATATTCTGCATTTCAGGTCACATTCTCGTAATTGTTTGAACAAACATGTGAATCTTTCAGAACCTATAGACCCATTTTGTGTATGTTTGTGTGTCTAATGGCAATTTACCCTCTCCATCCTTTTCAAAACATATGTCACTGGGTATTTTCTCAACTCTTGTTCCAATTGATTTTTTTTATAGTAGATTAATCAAGTTCAGAAAGACAACTCTGAGCTCTTCCAGACTTGCCCTTGCCCCACTACTTTTCCCTGGGGAAACCCGATCTTTCTTGCTGAATTGGAGCAAACATCAATTGAATTTTCTTAGGACTGACATTTGTTCTGATTTATCGCTAGAGTTGGTTTTCCTAGGGAAAGCAGCAGGGCAAGGGCAAAACCAGGTGTGCTTAGAAAGCCCTTGTCTGAATTGTTTCCCACTTGTCTTGTGCTTTCTAGGCACAGGTCAAATGCAAGTCTGAATTAGCCCTCATCTTTTACTAAGTGGGATTGGAAAAAGTCCACTTTTATTCCATTTGTAATTACTGTAGTTGTTTGAACAAAGGGATTTTAGAATGTGAGTACAACATAGTGACAAAGAAAATAAGAAGAATAGACAGTGGGTGGAAGAGATGGTTAGGGACCATGGAAAAACTGAAGGAGTTGGTTATGTTTAGCATGGAGAAGATAAGAGTGAGATATGAAATGACAGTTGTCTTCAAAGGCTAGAAAAATTGGAGCCGATTTGCTTTTTTTTCTGCTCCAGAGGGTAGGACCTGAACCAACAGGATCAAATGAAAAGAAAGGGGATTTTGGCCAAAAAAGGATTTTGGCCAACAAGGAGAACTCCTTGTTGATACAAGCTGCTCAACAGTGGGCAAGACTGTTGCAGAAGATGGTAGGTTTTTCTTCATTGCAGGATTTTAAACCAAGGTTTAAGGATGGCCAACTGATTCAGGGATACTGTAGCAGGGCCTCTTGTATGTAGTTTTAGAAAAAAGTGTTTTACAAAAGTTTTGTAAAATTTCATCATATACTTTGAAAGCATTTTCCAGAAAAACCAGGTGTTGGGCTGATTAACATTTGATGTCCTTTTGATTGGGTTTGTGGGAGCTGGGGGTTTAGTTTGTTATTGTTTTCATTGTGTATTTTGTGTACTTCTTTTGTATTTTTATGTTGTGAACCTCCCTGTGATCTTTGGATGAAGGGTGGTATACAAATTTAATAAATAGTAATAGTAAACTCTGATTTACCACTTAGCTTCACGAGGAGATACATGTTGAAAGAAAAAGCAAGAGAAAGAGAGAGAACAAAAAACAAACTCCAATTTACTACTTACCTTTATAAAGAAACAGATGTTTGTAAGATGTATCCAACCTTCTCTTTTCAATATAGTAAAACAAATAGTGAACCTTGGGGGGTGGGGAATCAGCAGCACAAGCAATCTATTTCTCTGTACAACGTATAACTTACTATCTACAAAGGATACAATTTTAATGTCAGTTTCCAAACCATCACTGCTATTAACCTCAAGATAGCAAAATGAGCAAAAACTGACTGAGAATCTGAGACTGCAGGGATCACCAGTTTCTTTTCCTCTTCTTCTATTGTTAGACTTGGGTCTTCTAGTTGGTGTTGCTTTGCAGTTTCATTTACTTGAAAAGATTTGTTAGTAACCATTTAGCTAGACTAGTCACTTTCACATAAAATATGCTTTCCGCAGTTATTCCTTTCCTATTGTTGTAATACTGTACTGTTCCTTTAGAATGTTCAAAATAGCTTTAACACAGGGCAGTCTCTAGAATAACGTCCACACCCAAATGAGATATTGCCCTATATTCACCTAGATCTTCAGTCCCCTTACTATCTAGCAGAACTCTAGACATCACTATGTTTTGTATATTCCCTGTCTCCCTGAGCCCCACTAGCAGCCAGTTATGTGGGGTGGATTCAGCTCCACATGACACAATATAAAATTCTACTGAATGTTAGGGATTAAATGGTTAACAACACATCCACTGTTTTTAGCAGAAATCAGACATCAGGATAATAACTAGTTTGGCTCAACTTCAGCAATGGGAGAACATCAAATGGTCCTAGACCATTTATTACAATTACCCTGGGATGTCCAACCAGCTAATCTCAGTGACTGTGTAAATCTGGCAACCATGGATAGTTAGCTTTCATATGACTGCCCAGATCTTCTTCTTCTCTTCTTCTTTGGTGATCACTCGTAGCCAAGTAAGATTGTCTTCCATAAACACGGTTTTAACAATGAGTCCGTAAGTGACTGTGGAGGCCAATTCTGGATCCACAAGTACTTCCACAGTGGGGACATTGGTTTCCGGGTGGGAGTTGATCACAGTGTGGATTTGCCATACGTGGCTTCCTCTTAGCATGTTTCTCCCTTGCGTCCTGAGTTTGAGTGTCTTCAAAACCCATGACACCTTTGGTAAAGGCTGTTCTCCAACTGGAGCGCCCGCAGGCCAGTGTTTCCCAGTTGTCAGTGTTTATACTACATTTTTAAATATTTGCCTTGAGACAGTCTTTAAACCTCACCCTCAACCCCATTCTGCTCCCCCTGCAGCTGTGAATATGAAATACAGAGTCTTAAATTCTGTCAACATTACCTGCTATAGAAAATTGAGCATAATATTATTGGACTGTTACTTCTTTGAATTATATATGCCTGGTGCTTTCAAAGTGTTCCTTAGAGGGCATTTCATTCACACAATACACTGAACTAGTCTTATTGATATCAATTCATTGAGAAGTTAAACCATTGACCAACTAAGGTTAATCTAGTTTGGAAGCAGCAAGTGCCATGTCAAAATGTTTAGAAAGGAAGCAGAAGACATGGAACCTATCCTGTGAACCATTCATATATATTGCAATTGTTTGAAACATTAGGTTAGTTGCTGACTTTGTGATGCTTAGAGCTAACCAACTGAATTCAACAGAATGCAAGTTAGTCATGACTAACTGAAGTCTCATTGGCTTCAGTTAGTCTACTCAAAGTACACCTAAGTTATATTGCCTAGATATTATTTATAACTGGTTTTGAGATGAGATCTGTGAATAGCAGAGTCCATTGATCTTAGTGTTCCCAACTCTTCTCTACAAAAAAAAAAAAAAAAATGTTGCAGAGAAGTAGGAAAATAACTGGTTTGCATGCAGAAGTTCTCATGTTCAATCCTTGACATTCTGAGACACTGACCTGGTGCTCCGTTGCTAGTCAGTGTTGACAATGCTCTACTAGATTGACCCATAGACTGGCTTGGTAGAAGGCTATGAACACATATTCTAGAATCTATGGAGACTAGATTTTTTATGTATGCACACTACACACAATCTAGATCTATTGCGCGCGCACACACACACACGCGCACACACACACACACACACACACACACACACACATATATATATATATTTGCCCCTGAAAAGTGCTTCTTGAGAAACTGGTTTCATTCACTAAAGCTCATTACAGATTGATTCTGCATTAACCTGAAGTGTGTCCATTTGGAAACAGATGTGGGTGGTTTCAGCAACGGGTGGTGAATCCCCATCTGCCCAATGAGGCTGTGGGTGGGTGAATGCCTAGAGCGCAATCACCACTTCCTTCTTCATTTGCCTGGGGCATGTGCAGACAGGAAAAGGGTGGATAATCTAATCAAGGGCAGGGTTTTCACGCGATCTCAAGTAACCACAACCACCCTTGTGGATGACAGGATCTAGAATCAATCTACATTGAAAGTAGCTTGTTGAGGACTAGCACAAATGATTCTGGACTGAGAAAAAACTGTATTTTTGTGATACAAATGGAATAGTGTGTACAGTGTCAGGCAGCTTCCTGTGTTCTTATGTTCACATTAATCCATCAAGATGTTTTCTAGTAGAAGCTCCATTTAAATTCCTAGAAGCTGCACAAGAGCTCAGCTGTGGGTTGTTCAGGAAAACATCCCTTAATCTGCACTACTATCAGCTCTGCGATCAATAATATAGCCCCAAGATAGCTCAGTCTGCAGAGCATGAGACGTTTAATCTCAGGGTTGTGGGTTTGAACCCCACGTTGGGCAAAAAGATTCCTGTGTTGTGTTTAGTCTTTAGGGCAACTCAAAGCTATTTTGTGTGTGTTTGTATCATTGCATTTAGTGATGATAATGAACACAGCATATAGTTGAAGAGGTGGATATGAAGGATTATTTTCTGTTCCTTAAATTTAATTGCTATTTGCAATATAAGGTTATGGCTCTTGGCAAAACAGAAATATTACCCGATTATATAACAAGAACTGAGTGGATTTCTATTTGAGGTGCATAAAATGTCCTGAACACAACAACCAAATAACTTTCTATATCATACGTCTTATGTGTGTGGCTTTCCTTTACTATTTCCTTCCTGCAAGAGCAACAACTACTAATTTTAGACCAACTTGCAATCTAGAGACTTATTTGTGTTTAGTGTCATTTTTCAGTTTCTACGAAATCATGCACCTGAGAGCCTTCAGAAGTTAAATTTTCTAAAGTCAGCTATATCCTCTCACTAAGTGCTAAATTAAGGTTGTGCGTTTTAGACATCTTGAAAGCTTCTTGATAGGTATGTGACTTGTCTTTTAAAGGGCCCATGAGTCAACTATGTGGGGACTGTCCCAGTCCTGGCTCATACATGTTATTTCAGCAACATGGTTGCCACTGCAAATTTGCTTCATCATGGCTGGCTCTTACCTCACAAAGGAATGTAGGAAAACTGCCTGTGCCACCTCCTGCCTTGACAGAGTCCACTGATGTTGGCCAGAGAGGGATCTATGTGATGAGGGTTCTGTTGTGAGGAACATTCATATGCTACCTTGGCAAAATGAGAATGAGTCACAAGGAACAGTTTTAAGCAATGGCTTAGCCAGTCTGCAGTAGGTACTCCATGTCTGCAAAACAGGGGTAGGGAACTCGCGTCATTCCTGGCCATTGTCCATAATGTGTTATAATATGGGGGGGCTGATCAAAATGGTAAGTTTAGCAACACCTGGTGAGCCAAGGCCTCCCCACACCTGCCGTATTACTTATTTCTATATTTAATTTCTATCCCCACCTCCCTCCCAAAGGAGCTCAAGACAGCAAACACACCCACATTTTAATAGCAAAAAAGCATTTAAGACCTCATTTTAAAAAACAGTTACAATTCAAAACATTATTTCATCCATTATTTCATGGCAGTATTCTGCAGCCACCAAATGCCTGGGTAAAGAGGAATGTTTTTCAAATTCCTCTGGAAAGTTAATGACGATGGAAGCAGAAACACCTCATTAGAGAAGGAATTCCACAAACAGGGAACCATCATTGAAAAGGCCCCGTCATGGGTCTACGCCAACTGGGCAACTGTAGAAGAACAGGCGCTTGCAGCTGGAAAGGAATAGACCCCTATTAGAAACATTTTTGATCAAGTTTGATAAACTGGGGGTGGGGAGCCTCATAATTAGATTCTTCCCCTTTCTGGTGGCATTGGAAACTGATACAACTATAGAGACAAGATGTCAGGTATGGTGGAATTGTAACCAAATAAAAATTTGTCCATGTCTTGATTTGGGTCACACTTATCTTGCTGTTCATCATAATTGTGAATAATTTTTCCTTCAGCAAGACTATAGGGATCTTGAGATATCTTTGCCTTTACCTGGCTTTGGCTCACTTGGGTTATCTGTAGTTACTTGCTGTGCAGTTGCTTAGCTGGAAACCCTGCAGTCGATGCAGTTGATAACCATGATAGGCTCATATGATGAAATATTTTGCCTTTTAGAAGAGGATTCAGAAGATGGCATTCTGGTCTCATCTCAAGGTAAGAAAGGGGCACGAGAAATTAATGCTATGGTTGCAACTGCAGCTGTTTTGTTTTGTTTTTTAAATTGGACGAGAACTGAGAATGTTGAGGATACTTTGAGTTATTCTATTTGAAAATGCAGAATTTTGTCATGGTTGCAGACATCTTATATTCAGTCCTAATAAGAAAGTCACTTTGCAACGTTTTGAGGAAAGTAAGACATTATATCGGAAGAATCTTCATTCATAGCATTTAAACAAGAGAGAAGTTCATCTGGTATTAAGGTCTGTTCTTGAATATCTTCATCTGAAAGTAGGGGCTTCCACTGGTTTTCTGTTGGCGTATGTGGCTCTTCATCTGTTGAGCTGACCATGTTGCTCTGTCCACTTTTACTGTTGTTCAAAACAAGACTGATTTTATCAAATAAAAATGTATTTTCATTGGTACCAACAATAGGCCATGTGGTAGCCATGGGAGTTGGGAAATCTTTTATTAAACTACTCGCAGGCAAAGCTGGGATGTTTGGTTTTTTATCTGGGCTTTGCAAATGTATTTCATAAGTACTGTCTTGTAAGACTGCTGGGCTGGAAATCTGAGGTTTGTAGCCATTTTCCTCCGTCGTGTCCGAATTGCCAACAAACAGTATGTCTTCTGGAATGTTAACATTATCCAGAACTGCTTCTCTAGTTTCCTCTTTATGATCTACAACCTTATACTCCTTGTGTACCAGTGTCTCCTCCACTTCAGTTACGACAGCATCCTCATGATCGATGAACAACCCAGTGGAATTGTGTGTTATGCCACCATTTTCCCCCTAAGAAACAATTACAGAAAAAATTAATAAAATGTAGGCGGGGGGAGGTAGCAAACAGTTATTCAGTTTCAATATCTAGTCTAGAGCAATTAACACAGAAATAACACATTATAATAAAATAAATTGAGGCATCTGTAAAACTGATAGAAAACCTGAATAAAAAGATAACTACATAAATGTTGAAATAAGGTTTGCATATGTCAATACAGGCAAAATCTACGCAATGCAACTTGAACCAATCTATCTAAAGTTAAGTTGTGATTAACTTTATAGTTCCATTCTTTCCTCTCATGTGATGGGAATCTCCTGAGGGTGAATGCCTGGCTAGTTCTGTAGATAAGGTCTTATCCTAGGTCAGACTTGTCCATAATCTAGCCCACTATTGTCCACTCTTAACTGACAGCAGCTCTTCAGGATTACAGAGTTAAGGCTACTATATGGGCAGGAATTTCTTTGTTGCTTTTCTTTACTTGTTGTTTGATACTGAACTATTTCCCCTTTTTGCTTTTAAGTCAGCAGTTAACAGAGTTGGTCCATTTTAATTACTGTAAGCCTTTGTTTATGCATAGAAAGAGAAGAGAGTATTCACACGTCAAAAGATTACTTTTTGTGATTTAAAGTTAAGGTTACACTTGAATGTAAGAATGAATAGCTATGGAACTAAGGTGAACAATGGGTGATGAATGCTGATAATAGTAGATCAAGTCACATATTATCTTAAGCAATTCCACATTCAGGTAAATTTGGATCTCCTAATCTGGCAATTTTATGTTGCACTTGTAGCAAGGGGAAGGTGTGCAAAGTCCTGATCATGCCATGTAGAGAGATGAACATGAGAAGCAATAGCCAAATAGGCCCACAAAATATTCTGAATGTAATGGTCATAAAATAAAGCATACAGGGCTGTTGTTGTTTCAGTGGCGTAGCGTGGGTTGTCAGCACCCGGGGCAAGGCAAGTAATTTGCGCCCCCTAACCCTGAGTGAGCCAGGCAGGGGCAGAGAGCTGCGAGTGCGCCCCCCGATGTTGCGCCCGGTGCGGCCAGCCCCCCCTGCACCCCCACGCTACGCCACTGTGTTGTTTTTAAAGTCATGCAAACATTTCTTCCTACAAATGCAAGGTGCCACCTTGCTTCACTCTAGTTTCTTTAGACACATTAAATAAATAGAATGTTGACTTGTGGAGTTACCTGAAGTGATTTGATCACACTGCTGTTCTGCATTCTAGGATAATCTTCAAAAAGCCATTTCGGTGTTATCGACCAAAATGCTGTTTTAACCCTTTTTTTTAAAAAAAGCACAACACATCAATTGCATTTTGGAAGAACTGATCACGGTTCAAATTCATCATTGGATTGGAAATGCTTATGTAGTTTAGATAAGGTTGAGAGCAGAATTATATGTAATGGTTGCAGCTCCTTGCCTTCAAATGCAGTTACCAAGAAACACAAGTGAAATGGGGTCTGGAATGATTTTGGTGCAATAGTGGCAAGCAACTAATAGGAGCGCTGAACTCTTTCTCTGTTCTTCCAGAGCCCCTTCCCAGATCACTCCTCCACCCCCAGCACATTTCTCGTTGAGAGAAAAATAACTCTGATGAGGAGAATGGAGAAAATCTTTTGTCGAATATGTCATAGAATCTTTCGCTTGCCCACCACTTCTATGCATGAAGTTACCTCACATCCTGCTTTTCAGTTGTTTTACACTTGAATACACAGCTTTGCCATCAGTTTCAGCCTAACTGCAGTCAGATACTACAACTAAGGACCAATCTTTCACCAGCCCTAAATAACTTTACAAATCAACTACAAAACCATCACCCTTGCCCTGCTTTAATAAGGGAAAATATGCATGCAAACAGGCACTGCACACACATTTTCCAAGGCTGAAAAGTTTGCTTGAAGGCTAAGGAGAAAAGTGGGAAAAACTTCACTCTTGTACCTCTTAATGTTTGTAGCAATCAAACTCAAAATAATTATAAATAAGAAGAACATTCCAAAGCCAGTTCCCCACAGAACACCACCATCATCACCATCACCTTAAAAAGAGAGAGAGAGAGAGAGAGAAACAATCAGCACTTTGATTTTACACCATATGTGTATTCAGAATTAGCTCAGGGTACACCTCACTTGCTGAATAAAAACAATTCATCATAACTTTATGATGCTTGACCAATTGCTTGTGAAGTTCAGATGTATATCATCACAGTGCTTTGTTCCTGCTTTTGCTGAACCTGCATCTTAGAAATGTGGCCTGTATAGACAACCATGTGCCTCTACTCATAGCTGTTCACATGATGCCATATCAACCACTGAATGGCTAAGCTGATGCACCGAGGAGGGCTTTTCAAATTGTCAAGGTTTCTTGTAATGTATTTCAGTACAAGGTACCACTGAAACTGGCTGGGAGTCTTATGCTTATTATGAATCTTTGGTTTGACCATGCTTGACAAATTCAATAGAACTCATGAATATGATGGCAATGGCACTTGCTACTCAAGATACACATTGTTAGCCTTTCTTATCTTTAGCAGAGTGATAAAGATGCTTAACTAGAGAATTGTGTTTCCTTGGCAAACTAGATAGTAGCATAATTGGATCCACATTTGACAAATCAAGTCTTGAGTAAATTCTGAGAGGTATCATGCCAGTTTGATGGAATGTGAGATACTGTATGGAGCAAGATAGCAATTGGTGATAGCAGGTTATGTTTCCTGAAGAGCAAACACGCCAGCTCACCCCTGTTGTTTTATGTACACCAAATCTCCTCTGTATGCCTTTAGCCACTTGACTGACAATTTTAAAAATCAACCATTAAAAGTTCATATGAGTATTTTCATATTGCATATTCAACCCAGGATGTCTCTGGATTGAGAATAATTTGAGTTACCTCTTTTATGTGTGAAAACACCCTGAACTTTTATTTCCCTATAATCACGTCAGTGAATGCTGCACTTAGTTCCCACCTCTTTGAGATGTTATCACCGGCTGGTGTAAAAAAACAACAACCCAACAACCAAAAAACCCTCCCAAATCTGGTAACACAGAAAACCTCTCTTCTGGAAACCTGACACAGAGACATTTCCTACCGTTGGTAACCGCAAACATATTTCCTGGACCATTATATGTGTCTTGAGTTTTCCCCGGCAATGCTATTCAGAGAACGGGAGAAAGAAAAGCAAAAAAGGAGAATGACTTCCACTGTGGTACAACAGCAAGTGTAGCAAATAGTTTGTTCCCTTGTATTGCGATTAGTTTACCAAAAGCACTTTTTCCAAGGGATGAAACCCTTCAGTGCTTTCATTTAAACTGCAATTTGTATTTACTGGTTGTTGGATGAATACTCTCAAAGTTGCAGTTGGTGAAAATATGTCGCTCCTGTGAACAAGGAACATAGGTAACTTCCATAAAGGGAGGAATTTGTCTAGTTCACCCAACACAATATTTGCCTACACCACTGTGAGAAGCTCTGACCCCTCCACATGCTATTGGACTACAACTCCCATGATCTCTAACCACTGGCCAGGTATTCACTGGCAGGCAGCAACTCGCCATGATTTCCCAGTTCTACCTGGAGAGGCTGAGGATTGAACCTAGGACTTCTCACATGCAAAGCGTGTGTGTCATCACGGAGTTATGCTCTCCTTGAGGGACTGTATCTCTCCTAAAACTCAGCCTTAGGATCCAGCCAATGTATCTTTTGTAGTGTAGTGTGTGTGGGGGGGGGGGTATTGTCTACATTAATTCAGCAGTTGTGTCAGTTTGGGGTTTCTTCGTGCCCCACTGGCCTCCAGGTTTGAGGAGGTCCAGGGTAAAGCATCCTCGTCTAGTGTCCCCCTTCTTAGTCAGTACTAGGCTTACTTGGCTGTAGTGCTAAACAGCTGCATCAAGCTATCCTTTCCATTTCCCGCAATGCCCCTGAGTGATGCCAGGTTGAGGTCATTCTGCGAAATTGAAAAGGTGGCTTAATCCAAATGCTTTGCATTGCTCAAAGTGTTCTGCCAGCATTGGGGGGCGGGGGCAGGGGAGGAGATGTAAGGGCACTGAAACCTTAGCAGCTGCCTAAGGATACCAGGTGCCGACACTGGCCCTGCCAAAAAGAGTGTTTGTTGGTAGCCATCCTGGTAGGATCTGTAATTGAATTAAATGAAATTACATGAACCATTGTCAACTCTGGTGTAGAAAGTATTATTATTTATCTATTTTGATAGAGTGCTTGTCCATTCCAGACAATACAATTGGATTTCCTAAGCTTATTAATGTTTTAAAAACAACGAAAATGTTACTCTTCTTCTTCTGATAAAATGTTTTATTCATAGGCATACTTTAACCAGTTTAGCTAACTAAATCAATTGCAACTTAACTGATTAATCAACGAAGATTTCTGTAGTTGGATGACATGTCTAGTAAACCCACCCACACCTGCAGAAAACTCTGCAATAGCTGGCAATGGGAACTGCATGTGTATGTCTCTGGATCACTGCCATTTTATTTAGGGGTGTTAAGTTTACATTCCTTTGATTTAGGGACTTAATAGCAGCTGGTTTAGCTTTACCATGAAGCAATGTGCAGCAGTTCTTCAGAAAGCTCATCCCAGAGGGTGTATTTTCTTTGTAGCATTAGAAAAATAAGAGAGCTCCAGTTCAAAAAAGGCAAAGTGTCTAGCGAAAATATTACTAGCACCAGCAGCAAATAGTAGAATGATTAGATATTCACCATCACCAATCTAAAAGAATGCATTAGTTCTCTTTATAGCTCCACATTTCGGCAGGAGTGAATGGGCCAAAATGTCATTTGTGATTGAAATATGGAGTGGGCAGTGTGCTCCATTATGTTTAAAAATGGAGATTTTGCTCAAACAACAGAACTGTATGGAGGTAACAGCAGTAGCCCTAAAATAGTTACTGTACATATTATAATTTTTCATTAAACACTGCCGCCTTGTGGTCTTTGGAGCCACAGCAAATTCTAACAAGAAAATGCGATATGATGTGGCAGTAAAAGGAAATTATTAGAATAACTGGGATGTTGCCGCTATTAACCCTGTGGTGTAATTTCTAAATTTAGTTAGCGCTTTAGAGAAGCAATCTCAGGAACATGTTTTCTGCAAGGGTTTTAGTATGTATGAAATATTCATCATTTTTGGCTGGAGTTATGGATTTGCCAAGGAACCCATGCAATTCCTCCATCTTCGTGTTCAGAAAACTTCCAGCTGTTGGTTTTCTGCCTGCTACATTGAGATTACCCCTAAAGAGAGGGTTCCTTCAGACACTCCTGGGTGTTATGATCAGCAGAGGGGGCCTTCTTGGTAGTTCCACCACCCTCAGAAGTTTGGGTTGTGGTGGCCCAGGAGAGTGCATTTTCTGTGGCAGCCCCTAAGTTGTGGAATTCCCTCCCTGTAGAGATGTATCTGGCTTCCTCACAATACAGCTTTCACCAAATGCTGAAAACGCACCTCTTTACCCTTTGTGCTTTCAGGGCCACCCTGTTCTAGTGATTGTAATCTGCCTTAACTGTTTTTAATTTTCAGCTGTTTTAAACTGTCCTGGGACCTATTGATGAAGGGCAGATAATAAATTTAATAATATTAAACCCATCTGGCTGGGTTTCCCCAGTCACTCTGGGAGGCTTCCAGCACATATAAAAAACATAATAAAATTATTATTACTAATATTATTGAGGACACAGGGGTTGGATCTGTATGTAAGAGCACAGTAATACACCTTGGTAGACAGAAGGGTCCCCTGATTCAGCAGTTAAAGCCTGTGTATTACTTTGAATGGAATCCAGTAATACTTTACATAATTGTGGTACAGTGTCTACCTTAATCTGCTTAATCAAGGCTGGGCATAAAAGTCATTCCAGCAAACTTATTACTTTTCATTGTCCTTGGCAAATTCGCCTTAATTCCTATCAAGGCAGCATTATTCATGGTGTAGAAATGCTTTGGTTAGCTAACAGACTTATACTCCATCTCTGATGGAAGAACTTTAAAATCATCAAAGGATGTAATACAACTAAAGGCAAGTTAACAGAAATGAGCAAGAATGTCTGATTTAGTATGTTTCTTCTAATTATGTGAAAGTCATGCTTATCTTTAGTTTTTTCCTGTACGTATGCAGGTGAATCAGAGCCAGTTGCTGCTCTCTCTGACATATATACACACAGTGGACATGAAAGATTAGTATGGCTCTCACATCTTCTACAGAGTAATATGGGTACATACAGCAAACAAATGTGTGTGCTGTACATTATTTATGTAACATGTCCGCATCCACACCTTTTAAGGAGAGGTTTAATTTCAGTTAATGCCCCGAAACTATCTTATTCCAGTTTGAATAAGATAATTACCATATACACATCAACACATTGAAAAATATTTTTAGTCAGGGAGATATGACCATACCATAGAGGAAGTTTAGCTCAAACACAGTACACTATGAAATACAGTGGCCCCAATGGTACTTACTCGGGATGGAACAGGCCTGGCTGGTGCCATCTTGATACACAGCATACACTGAAATGTTGAAGTTATGCCCCATTCTGACATTTTCTGTAAGGATGAGGTTTTATTCATTTATTTTAATCGTGAAAATAAGTTCTACTGTGTAATTTTTTAAAAAGGGATTATGAGTAAAACTTCTGAAATAAGAACCAATGAATTCTAATCCCACAATTTTGTTCTGACTTCTTGGGGAAGGGTGGGGGAGCACACAGTCATTTTAAAATGTTTTATCATATTTGTATCCCTTTCTCCACATAAGCAGCTCAGGTGGCTCTATGTGGGTTTCTTATATTTTGTTCCCACAGTAGCTCTATTTGTCCATGTTGATTTTGGTAGTCTTTGCTAAGGTTGCTTGTAGGTTTGGTATGTTTGTTGTCTTTTGGATTTTAAACTAGATTTCCTCCGCAAAAGATGCTTTCTTGGTGACCAAGGGTGAGGAAAACAGATTTCACTAAAAGTGATTCTTCATGTTTGCAAAATCTACTCCTGGGGTAGCAAACCTGGTGCCCTCCAGATGTTGTTGGACAACAGCTTCCATCATCCTTGAGTATAAGCTACCTTGTCTGGGACTGATGGGAGTTGTAGTCTGAGAGCATCTGCAGGGCACCACGTTGGCTGTTCCTGAGCGGCTCAATTATTCCGGGTCTAAGAAGGTATGCATGTCATCAGCCCAACATATCATGAAGGCCACTAAAAAGAGTTGGCTTGTATTTCACCTTTGATATATGTTGTTGTGTTTTGGATGGGGACTTTTTTCCACACAAGTCCATATCTGAAATCTGCAGACGTCCATTCCACTATGTACCACAAAACTACTTTTCCAATGGGTTGGGGAGGTTTCCATACAACAGAAATCCCTTTCTGTTCATCGCGGTTCATTTGCATGTTGGTAGGTGGTGGGAAATCTACAGGGGAAAGCAGCAGGGATGACTTGACTGTTGTCTAAAATCTAGCCAAATATTTGAAATAGTTTTGCAATAGGAAGAAGGTGCCCTTGAAATGAGTGAAGGATGTATTGATGGGGAGCATACAGTGGAATGCAGCTTCTTCATCTCCATCTGGCACACTGGAAATCAACCAAGTGAGGATATGGACATTTTCTTTAAGCTAAGTGCATACACTAGAAAGATCAATGTCAATAAGGATCAAGGAAATTGTATAACTGGAGGGAAAGAACCCAGAGAAACATTTTTCCGCCGCCGCCGCCTCCTCCTGCAAGCTCCCTGTCAGCTATACTCATCCACCAATGGGCAAAAGAGGGCCTGGAACCCTTGCCTGTGATGTCACCCAAGTATGACCACATTCCACTCCTCAAATTCTGATCTGCTATTCCTGCAGCAGCAAGATAAGACAAATGCCTTCATATACACACATGCATTCCAGGGAAGCTCATCAAAGTGATGGACATTTTGCAAGTATAATATATTTACCACTTGCTGCAGTTGCTGAATGATTATTATTATTATTAATAATAATAATAATAATAATAATACCTTTATTGTCAATGTACAACCTGTGTACAATGAAATTAAGCCTCCCTCCCCCACCCACAAACACTCAATCTCATTGCACTCTGTGTGCTTGTCGCACAACACACTAAAGTCAGTTGCACTATATTATTTTCTGTTCAGCAGCCTAACAGCCCACGGATAGAAACTGCTTTTTAGCCTGTTGGTACGACTGATTATACTTCTATATCTCCTGCTGGAGGGTAGAAGATTAAAGAGGTGCTGGCTGGGGTGTGAATCATCCCTGAGAATCAGCCCAGAGAGTAAACTTGTGCACCTGTGTTAAGCACCTGTGTTCTCAACATTTCTAGGCCAACCTACAACCCAAGTGGATGGTGGTAAAGAGCTAGAATTTTGATAAGGTTCTCTTCTAGCATCACATAGTTAACTGGAATAAAATTTCTGTTGCTCCTCAGGGATTGTTGTACTGAGCTGGACTCTCTAGGAACCATCAATGCCTAAGGAAGCAGAACAGCTAGAAGCATCCTGTGAAGCTAGAAAGGAGAAGCTTGTCCAAAACCAGGACAGAACTGTGGAATTGCAATACTAGTTTTCTCTGTCATGTTGAGAGAGTGGAAATGGCAAAAATATTGCTGTGATTATTCTACAGGATCCATCTAGGAGTGCAATACCGTGTCCATCTACGTAGGTGTAAACCCCTCCGGCATTAATGGGACTGCAAAGGTGTATTTCTTAGATTGTCATTCACCTAGGGTGACCAGATGGAAAAGAGAACAAGGATCCTGCATCTTTTGTACAGAAGAGGGAATTTCAGCAAGTGTAGCTTGTCATACAGCAGAGGCGGATTGAGGGCAACATGACTGGTTCTCTTTGCATTGGTTGTCAAGCAGAGAGAACACCCGTAAGCACTTGCCCAGCCATGGGAAGGAGATGTGAGGGCTCTGACAGCTTCCTAGAGTCCTCCGTTCTCCTTTCCAAAGCCTAGTTAGTGCTTGCCCAGTTTGGGGAGGAGGTGGAGGGCTGTAGGACCCTGCTGGAGACCTCACACCTCTTTCCCAAAGCCCAGCATGTCCTGAGGGCTGGGGAGAGGCACCAACTTTTGGCCTAGCTCAGGGCGCCATAGTACCAAAGTCCACCCCTACCTATAGCTGTATCTGCTGAAATCCCCTCTTTTGCACAGCACAGCAGGAATCAAGTCCTCTTTTGTATGTGTATATTCTTTATGAATGCCAACTCATTTAAAACTTGATAACAGTCATTCCCATAATGTCCTCAGTTGTTGTTTTTAATAGTCATGATGGCTAAGACATAATTTTAAAATGAAATTTGATATTTTTAGATGTCAGCTTTTTGCTTTATCTTTCATACTTTTGCTGAAATGGATGGCATCTGGTTTGGCATCTCCAAAACTGGGATTGTAGTAATGGATGAAAGTGGTCCTGTTTGTGTGTTAATACATTATGCTTCCAAAGGGAGCAAACTAGAAGTAAAGTTAGTTATACAGTTGGTGGGGGGCTGAATGTTGGGAAATCATAGGGTCAATTTCTTTTCTGACACAATTTAACAATGCATTATCCATTTCTCAAAAGTTTTTAAGTACAGTACTGTACTGTACTGCTTTTATCTTACCATGGAAACTATGGGGAGGTTGGTTCACTGTAATATTCGCAGGTTTGGAACTTCCTTTTGAATTATGTGCTGTCACATGGAGAGTGGTAACTGCTGGGGGAACCAAAACCTGGCATTTTGTTTCTGTCGTTTTACATAAATCCACAATTTCTCCTTGGTTTTCATAGAACACCCTGTAGCCCAAAATTCTTCCTCTGCTCTCCTTAGGAAAAAATGGCTGGGATGTGGGAAGGAAGAGAAGGAAGAGAAAGCAAGATAATTGCCTTTAGAAAGCTGCATTGTGGGTTTTTTTTGGGGGGGGGGTTCATGCAGTTTCACATGCACAACAGCTAAGGGGGAAATGTGATGAAACCTGCATTTCCTTTGCTGCTTGCCAACCACTGCAACAGAAGCCACTGCAAAGAAGAGCCTCACTGTTTGTAGTCACCAGGAGTGTGGGAAAGCAGCCGGGGAAGGGTTGCTTAACTCTTTCCCTGCTGCTTCACCTCTCCAAGTTGTCCCCTCCCCAACTGTTTTTCCTTATTTAAATAAATTCTTAGAATCAAGTAAGAAAGCGGCATTTCTAATGTTTCCTATATGCAGTTGTGTATTTTTCCTAGCCTTTAGAGTGATGTTATTGAGTCAAAATACAACCCCATGGCAGATTCTTCCCAGTATTGGCCCCAACTGAAGAAACTGCCTTATATTTTTAATACCTTTCTGAATTCTAGACCTTGTGAAAATAAGACCACCCTGGACTCCCTTAACCTGCAATGTGTTCAGTCTGGAAAGGAGGAAAATATCACCTTGATTAAGATGACCACCTCTTGGCTACCATTCGGGTAAGTTGGCCCCAGAAACCTCCAAACATCGAGTATAGAAGAAGGTTCTGCAGATAAAGAAACAAAATGCAAAAAAATAAATAAATCTGAATATGAGGGGGTTTTTGCCCACTGACTTTCAATTTAAATCATGGTAAAAAGTCTGGCTTGGTCTGTTACTTGTTGTTTTGGTCTTGCATATATATAAAAGAGCAAAGGCATCTATTGCAAAATCCTAACTGTGAACATTTAGAGCTAATGAGGTGTTTTCTGTATGTATGGTGATCTACAGCAGCGTGGGAAATAAAGACTAGAGGTTGCCACTGACCATCCTATTTGGCAGAAAAGCGCAGGCTCTGCTAAGAAAAGAAAAATCAAATCGTACAGAGCTAAAAACATAAAAGGGACACGGGTGGCACTGTGGGTTAAACCACAGAGCCTAGGATTTGCCGATCAGAAGGTCGGCGGTTTGAATCCCCGCGACGGGGTGAGCTCCCGTTGCTCGGTCCCTGCTCCTGCCAACCTAGCAGTTTGAAAGCACGTCATATAAAAGAGCACCTTCCGGCGGGAAGGTAAACGCCGTTTCCGTGTGGTGCTCTGGTTCGCCAGAAGCAGCTCAGTCATGCTGGCCACATGACCCGGAAGCTGTATGCCGGCTCCCTCGGCCAATAAAGCGAGATGAGCGTGCAACCCCAGAGTCAGCCACGACTGGACCTAATGGTCGGGGTCCCTTTACTTTTACCTTTAAAAACATAAAAACTAACAAGAAAGAATATTTAAATACATTAGAATCAGCTCTTATTGCTGCCACTAGTAGGTGCAAATGTGTTCTTTATTTTTTTATCTCTATCCACATCTATATGTAGATTTATTAGAATCAGGTATGGGGAAGGAGTGATGGTCTATTTTGTTACTAAAGAAATCTCACTAAAGACTGCCCCCCCAAAATCTGCAATTTAAGGGCATTTCAGTCACGTGTGTTTATAGGTGGTGATTCCTTAGCACCCACTCAAACACATGGGTGAATTGCCTTGGTTGTATGAAAGACCTGTCTCAAGGTAATATACCAGCCATAGGCCACTTTTTGTGAAAGTTCCCTTGTCTGAGCTGACAATGACTTGTAAGGTGCTTAGCCCATAAACAGGTGTGTACCTGGAGGTGGGTACGGCTGACAAGGTTGGCCCTTGCCAAGGGTGTAGGGACAGGGTGTATGTGCAAAAGTTGCACATCTCCACTCAGGCTTGAAGTGGCTAGGAGCTTGCCTGCCTTCCCGCATGCTCCCAGGGCCACTCCTTTGCTGCCCTGGGCAATCAACATCTCCTTGCCAAGGGCGCAAGGGAGCCTAGTTATGCCTCTGCCCATAACCCAGTCTATGAGTCTGCTTCCAATGGGGCATTATCAGGCTCTTATGCAGAATTCAGGATTACTAGTGGTCTCTACTGCTAGACCACATTACGGTATTTTCCAAGAATACAGCTTTGTTTCTTAGTGAATTAGGCTTTTGAACTCCTCACTTCCTCAGGCCAGGCTGACCCTAACCATTAGGCATAGTGAGGCAGCCACCTGAGGCAGTCAATTTTTTGGTGTTCTGAAAGAGCAGGATATTGCTAGTTATTAAATTTATTATGACTGTGCCAGGTAGGAAGAGATACATGTGTGAGATCATTTGCCTCATCTACTAGAATCACATGACCACCATTAGATAAAACACACCTTGACTTAGAGTATTTGGGCACTAATTGTTGGTCACCTTCAGAAAGTCCCCAAAGCCAGCTAAGTTATTCTGGCGCCTGAGGCAGAAAATTCCTCAAGCACCTCTCCCACCTACCAGGCAGTAAAAAAATAAAATGAAAACCTACTCCTGCCTTTTCATGGCACATAAAACCAGCTGCAATTAGGTAGTCCTCACTCTGCCTAATTAATGATGCAACTGAGCTTCAGGTAGCAAAGCGTCTTGGGTCAGCCCTGATTCAGGCAACAATACTGTGGCTAATTGATTATTTGACAAAAAGACAAGTATCACTAGTTGGCACACTATGCCCACAAGTTTTGGCTGAAACAGAAATAGGTTGTGCTGAGAGCCCAAAGGCTTCCATGAATTTTAACAGCTAACAAATTCAAGAGGTGCAGCTTTTCTCTAGGGGAGTGAGGAGAATGGCTCTAGCTGATGCATGCCTCCCTGCCATGTATTAAAGGTGCAGCAAGAGGTAGTAAAAAGGGGAGGCTTATTCCTGAAAGCCAGCCATTTCCCCCTCAAAAATGGATGAAGCGCTTGGTAAGTTCTTAGTACTATTCATTTGTTTTGCCAGCAGAGGTCACTACTACTATTTCTACTAAAACAGCTTACAGTGGTACCTCGGCTTAAGTACTTAATTCGTTCCGGAGGTCTGTTCTTAACCTGAAACTGTTCTTAACCTGAAGCACCACTTTAGCTAATGGGGCCTCCTGCTGCCGCCGCACTGCCGGAGCACGATTTCTGTTCTCATCCTGAAGCAAAGTTCTTAACCTGAGGTACTATTTCTGGGTTAGCAGAGTCTGTAACCTGAAGCGTATGTAACCCGAGGTACCACTGTATTGTGATAAAGGCTCCTAGAGGCCTAAGAGCAGGGGTCAGCAAACTTTTTCAGCAGGGGGCTGCTCCACTGTCCCTCAGACCTTGTGGGGGGCCAGACTATATTTTTTTGGGGGGGAAATGAACAAATTCCTATGCCCCCAAAATAACCCAGAGATGCATTTTAAATAAAAGCACACATTCTACTCATGTAAAAACACGCTGATTCCCGGACCGTCCATGGGCCGGATTCAGAAGGCGATTGGGCCGGATCCGGCCCCCGGGCCTTAGTTTGCCTTCCCATGCCTAAGAGCACTGCAGTGGCACATTAGGCAAATGAGGCTGTGTGGCTCAGAGTTTCACCTTCTGTTGTCAGCCATCCTTGGTTGTGGCCTTCCCCTGCCCTCTGAGGCTGCCACTGTTGCTGCAGGTGGAGGCAAAGCCAAGCTAGTGCTGCTGCCAACCCTGCGACTCTCATGCCCCTTAGAGGGAGCCTGCTTAGAGCAATTTAGGCCTGGTCTAGCAGATTTGTTTAACTTCTTTCTTTATAGCCTGCTTAGCTTAAGATGCTGTAAAACACACACACGAAATTGGGTAGTCAGCTTTGATAGAAAGAGCGGAGTCCAATTGACAGATGTTGTACACATTGTGTGTGTACTTAGTCATTAATAAATATCTGTACTTCTAAATTACTGTGTTGAATATGGAGCTTCATATAGAAGATAGCACACACATCACTATGGGAAGTTTGTTTGCCTGCCTTGCTGGCCTCACAGCCCCCTTAGGATGAGCAGATTTCAGGCTTGCAAAATCTACTTTTGTTTCTTTTCACAAAAGATCAGAACCCTAAGATCTGCCAGAGGTCAGTGCAAAAAAGACATAGAACTAAACAGTTCTGGATCCAGGAATTTGATTTAAGTACCAGAACTAAGCTCATAGTCCATCCACACACAAAATCCACTTCTGGTTACATAAGGCTACTTGCCTTATGAGGAACAATTTGGGGGAACTGAGTATGTTTAGCCTGGTAAAGAGGAGAGTGAGAGGAGATATGATAATCATCTTCAAATATCTAGGGCCGTCACATGGAAGATGGAGCAAGCTTGTTTTCTCCTGCTCCAGAGGGTAGGAGCCAAACCAATGGCTTCAAGTTACAAGAAAGGAGATTGACTAAACATCAGGAATACCTTTTTGACAGTAAAAGCAGTTTGGCAGTGGAACTGATGCCCATGATAGGTGGTGGACTCTCCTTTCTTGGTGGTTTTTGAGCGGAGATTGGATGGCCATCGGTCATGGATACTTTAATTGAAACTCCTGTGTTGCAGGGGGTTGGATGAGATAACTCTCGGGGTCCCTTCTGACTCTACAATTCTATGATCCTCTATAATGTCTAAGGTGGCTTTCCCATTCCTAATGCCTCACTGAACTCAACGGGACTTGCTTCTTAGTGAAGATGCATAGGATTGTGCTGGAATTTCCTTTTATTTGCATATAGAACTTCAAAGGAGGGGGAAAGGTTGTTGTTGACTCCTCTGCTGTAGAGACAGGATAGGCACAATCATTTCACTTTTCAATTTATGAATGAATTTCCAGCTCACACTGTATTGTGCAACTGAAACTGAAATAGGGTATATGCTCTCTCTTATCAGGGGATTTTTCCATGGACTTTTAAGATTCATAATACCACAATGAGGTAATATTTGCTACCAAAGTGATACAATCTGTAGAAGACAACACAGGAAATAAGAGCGCAACCAAAGATATAATCAGGTGTTCCAGTTCCCGAGCTGATTAAGGTACAGCTTCCTTTGCACACTTGGTGCTGAAAATGTGCTCAGAATGTTATGCTTGGTTGGCTTGTTGCAACTTAAATCCCTTGAAGCATTCCTGTTACAGTCCTCTCTGTACAGCTGAAAAAAGGACTTGGAGGTCAGGGAAGAGAGAACAGTGAAACTCACCTGCCTCAGGAGTCATATGCACTACAGATTCGCTCCATTTGCTCCAAAAGCTTTGGGCATGAGTTAGCTTGCATCTAACTTGAAACTCATACTCCATGTTTGCTTCTAAATTGTACTCAGTTTGATGTTCCCTTTTAAAGTCAGCACCCCATTTTCTAACCTAAAATGGAAAAGCAACAGGACAGTTACCGTATGTATTGTTCTATCCACTGTGTAGATCAGAGATTACAAAATCACCGCCATAAAAAAAAAGTTCTGGTGTGTCAAGAGAAAAAAATGTTTTCAAAGCATTTGCTCTTGTGAGCCCAAAGTCATGGATCTCTGTATATTTATAAAGGTGAGGTGTATCTTCAGTTTCTTTTTGTTTGTTTTTTGTTGACCATCCTTCTTCAATTTCAGTTCAGAAAGGTAGTGTTCCTCTGGGAGACACTGGTCTGGATTAACCTACCTTATAGCATGAGGACTGTTCAGACCACTCACAATTAAATATAAGTAAAATTGTACCAAAGGAATCTCTCTTCTATTTCAGTGGATGGGATACCACTATTAGAGTGAATTATGCTGGGTGTAGTCTGATTCACTCAGTTACTTTACATGAGGTAGAAGAGAGATACCTACAACTTAAATTGTTAGTATGGATTGTATGCTCATGATAACAAGCTCAAATAAGTGTGTGTTCCTTTCTGTATTGCTATTCCTAGTATAAACAACAACATAGTACTTTCAAGTGTTCAAAGTGCTTCACAAGCAATATAAAATTACACCTGTAAGCCAAATCACTCTTATCCCCCATGTAGCAGATGAGGGGGCTTAGGTTGAAGAGTGGCTTGCCTAAGGCTACCTTGTGAGCTCATGGCACAAGGTCAGATTCAAACTAGGACTGTTCATCCTTTTAGCAACTATGCCCGGTCTTTTAGCCACTATGCCAACATCTGTAGTCCCAGATGTTTGTGCACTACAACTCCCATCATCCCTGGCCACTGGTCATGCTGGCTAGGAATGAAGGGAGCTGTAGTGCAATAGTATCTAGGGACATAACATCTGGGAAGGCTGCTCTATACTATCCAGGTAGCATGTTTTCTTCATGTAGGTACAAAATATTATGTGTGAACTTTTTATGTATACTAATACATTCCCCCCCGTACCCCCGTATACATACAGGAGAGTTGGCCAAGTATACATATAGTTGTGTATCCATAAGTCAGTGACAGCAATCCTTACACTAATAATAAACATCCAAAGACAGTGTACTACAGATGGGCTCTAAGTCTTTGTTGGATGCAAGTTTATTTCATAAAATAGAGGTGAGGAAACTTTTTCCTGCTGAGGGTCACACTCCATCAGGGTAAACTGTCAGGGACACATACTATTTGTCTATAAAAAGGGTACAATAAGAAATTAAAAAATCAGTTTCACCAAAATGCAGAAGGTATATGAATATATGCAACATACGCATCCTAGGAGCAGGATACATTTCACATCCATGTCTTTATAAAACTCTTGTATTTGTAAAACTCTGCCCAGGAAGCTACTGAAATCTTACTACTATATAAAGTCATGCATGGAAGGTTTAGCACCAAAATCAATGAAAAGCGGCAGCCAAACCACTGCTTATGATACATACAAAACCCAGAATGGGTTGCCTCACCTGCCAAGTTTCGCCTGTCTTCTCCTTGTATCGTTCTTCACAATAAGTCTCATTGACTGCAGTTTGCTTTTCCCATTGTATTGTAGTCTTAAATAATGGAGAGTCTATAATCTGGATAATAATGGGTGTAGCTGGTACCACTAAAAGAGATAAAACAATGTTAAATCCAGTCTCTACTGATGAAACTACTACTACTACTACTACTACTACTACTACTACTACTATATTGCCTTTCATTTCAAGAATTAAAACCAAGGTCTTCTGCAAACAAGGTCAGGGAGCAACTAGAGGAAAGGCAAAAAGAGTACATTTCAGAAGGCCAGTTTAACCTATTCAGAGGAATTATGTCCTAGTGGCTAACTGGGATGTATGGAACAGCCTTTACCAAAGGTGTCATGGACTTTGAAGACACTCGAACTCAGAATGCAAGGGAGAAACATGCTAAGAGGAAGGCACGCTTGGCAAATCTACACCGTGATCAACTTCCACCCGGGAACCAATGTCCCCACTGTGGAAGGATGTATGGATCCAGAATTGGCCTCCACAGTCACTTACGGACTCATTGTTAAAACCGTGTTTATGGAAGACAATCTTACTCGGCTACGAGTGATCGCCGAAGAAGAAGATGTTGCTCTATGTGTAGTTGATTCTAGCTGTTTTTTACCTCAAGCATTTGAGTATTGGACCACAAGCCAAGATCACTGTCTGCCACAAGCATAGGACAGGTGCAGCACAGAACCCAGCTAGCAAGCCAAATAGCTCTGGATGAATTAAATGGGACAACTAATTTCTAAACATTCTCAGTATGAATTCTGAAGGCCAGGTCCTGGTTTAATCTGTTTCAACTCAGCAGTGAGTGAAACAATCTCTTAGTGCTATTCTGATCCCCAATAGGATAAACAGCAGATTAAGAAATTAGGGTGGTTGGGTTTGGAATTGCGGAAGGTGTGTGCTGCACAAAACCCAATGTAACTTCAGGCTATATGCAATTCTGTTTCCTGTACTTCCACTTTTATAGTATGCATAGCTGTTATCTGAGCACACTCCTAATGTAGACAAGGCATCAATCATGCAGTCTCCAGTGGTTGAGCAAAGCACTATAGCCATAAAACTACTGCCTCTTTCAAATTATAGCAACGGCATGTTGAAACCTGCACCCACAAGAAGGAAGAGGCACTCATGGAAGAACCTCTTCAGCTCTCAGGACAGAAGAATCCACAGAGCAAAGATTGGACCTAAGATCATGCCTATAAATATACACCAAGTATCTGCACCATTAGAAGTATCACTCCTTTTAATAGCAAACTCAGGTGCTGAGGGCCTCTGTGAAAACAAGAGGTTTGCAGCAGTACAGAATAAACTAAGGGGACAAATCTCAATGAAAATAGACCAGTGGGTACTCAGCAGGCTCAATAGCTGCAGAATGTTGACAGATGGTGAGGGGAAGAGGGGAAATTTGGGGTTGTGTAGACTTGTCTGCTGTAGGTGGGCATGGCTGGCTACCAATATTCCTATTAGGAGGCATTAATAGGTTGGAGCATCTTGTAGGTAATTATTATTATTATTACTATTATTATTTTATTATTATTTATACTCCTCCCATCTGTCTGGGTTTCCCCAGCCACTCTATTCTCAAATCTTCCATCATGACCTTAATCTTATAAATTTAGTCATATACTAGACTAAAAACAAAACCAGCTTTTAAAAAATAAAGTTTAGAAATTACTGCACACTACCTAGATCATCAAGGTGAATATACAGTTCTTCTGAGCAGTTCGTTCCTAAGTGATTTTCAGCACAGACCCCAACATAAAATGTTTTGTTTTTCCACATTTGACTCAGAGGGATGGTACCTGAAGCATTGTTTGCCGGAAATGTTTTGTTTTCTTCTTCCTGAAAACTATAAAGATCAAACAGTCAAGAAGCATATTACTCTGCTGTAATTGTAAACTAAAAATCTAAAGTAGCTGCTTTTGAAAAAGCAAATTACGTTATACTTGATCTTAGCCAAAAGGCCTAAAAGCCTTGTTAACCATACTAAAATATTTAAACATATAAAAGTAGATTAAAAAAGCAACAAAATATTAACAATAAGAAGTAGGTGTTGTTCTAACATTGTTTTATAGGCATGTGGTCCCTTGCCTCTTCCTTTCTCAGGGCACTGTGATTAAACTGTGAGGCCAATGGCAACTTCGCTATGGGTGTTGAAGTCACCCAGAATTACTGTCTGGGATCCACCAATACCATTCTCAAGATGACCTCAGCCAGGTTGGTCAGGGAGAATGTTGCGCAGCTGGGTGGACAGCATACCAACGATATCCCTGTCTCTTAAGAAGCAACTTCAGATGCTGCCCTGCTCTAAGGCAGAGATTTCCCAGTGAGGGAGAACAAATTGTGAACAGCAGCAAACCCACTTCCCTGGCCATCTAGCCAAGGTTTGTGCTGCGCCAAATATCCAGTGAGACAGAGCAGGGTAAGGTCTGCCCACCCATCTCTCCTACTCATATCCTACTCATATCTCAGTAGCTACACCAGGTCAACTCATCCATATTTAGATGATAACTGACCTGCCATGTAACATGCCATTTGGCCCAAAGCAAATTTATCCCCTGAAGTGAGCAGAACAAGAGTTTTGTTGTTTTTTTACTGTGTCTGGGTCATGCCTATTTGCTGCCATAATGTTTATATTTGCAAAAAAATAGTAATACAAAAACAGACTGGGAGAAGCTATTTTAAGAGAGTTTGGGGACTTTTGACACTCCACCCCACATCCTGGGTTTGAGCTGGAACCACCCTGGGCCATCGCATATCGCAAATTATTTTTGAAACTCATGTTGAAAGTGCATTTTCATCGCAGACTGTGGACCTGCTGTTCAAGTGTTATACAAGCTCCAACCATCCTTGGCTGCTTGAAACTAATTTCAGCCAAAGCACATGCTGCTAGACTGCAGATTGAAGCATGTTTGCCGCTTCTGCTGAGCGTGGAACTCTGATATAAGAAGTGAATCATGACTACCACCAAAAGGACACCTCTGGTGACCTGCGCTCGCCCCCCGCCCCCACTCCCTGAAAATGTAAGTAGGACACCAGCTTTTTTTCAGTCATCAGCACTACACCACATGCACGATCGTCACTGGTTTGTGAGTTGTCTCTCACCACAGGTTTAGTCCACATAGTCAGACCACAATGTCAGTTGCAGCTTTGTCATGTCTTAATCTTTGGCTGAACTCACAGTTAACCTAGTTTTAGGAGCAAGCTTGACATTACCTGCAAATTCTTCTCACATAGCTTCCCAACAATGTTTTGTATGTACTTTAAAAAAGAACAGGGAAAAAAGAACAGGACTTGGAAGGCTGCATTTTTAAGCAGTGGAGTGCTGATTTACTTAAGTGTTTTACAGTGAGCTGCAAACATTCACCCCAGCCAAATCTCTGCCTCTCTCCACAGTCACCCACCCAGTTCCAGGTGCATATTTACACTTGTAAATAATCATCTGAAATTCTGTGGGGGTGGGCAGAAGCTAGTGGTGATTATGTATAGCAAAATGAGGCTGAGAAAAGCATCAAGCACCCTCCTACCCATCGCTTTTCTGCTCAAAACTGCAGCCCGCTAAAGGCTACTTTCCATTAAAAAAATATGCAAAACTGTTGAAATTCATCATAGAATCATAGAGCTGGAAGGGACCCTGAGGGTCATCTAGTCTGATTTGAGATAGATGCTTCAATCCACTTTCTTACCTTTTCAAATATAGGTTGTACCTAGTGCTTAGTTGTGTGTTCTTGCCTGGGTCCCAAGTGCATGTCATATTATCCGAATACTCATATACAACACAGGTTAAGTTGGCTGGCATGTCCGGTGAATCTACAAATTACAAAGCATGTAAGATTCAAAACACATAAAGGTAGCTAGTGGGTGGCTTATCATGTGACTAAATACTTTATCATGTCTTCTGTTACTCTAAATCACATCTTTTCCAAATACTTTTGAAAGAGCTATTTTCCTTAAGAAGAAATAGAACAATCTGAGCAGTTTGAAGTTGCAGTCTTGAGCACACTAATGTGAAAGTTATACTGAAGTGAATGGGGTTCACTTATAGGCATGTAGTTTAGGAGTGTGTTACCAGTCTAGCAAAGAATTTTAAAATGTTCTGCAACCACTATGCAATCCTTTATTATCTTGCAGTTCGTTGTTCTAAGGTCAAAGCTTGAAAGAGCTTACAGGATAATGTCCTGTTTTAAATCCACCTCAGAAATGGCCAATACTGGCCATTTTTAAAAGCACTGTAAGATTAGGTTTTGCTCATTTTTTAAACCATCTTTATGCCCAAGCTGTGAAGTCTACTGGTCTGAAGTTAAAGCTCACAGCTGTTCTTCTTCGGATCTGCCTTAACTTTTCAGTTAGTGGGCATCTCTCCTCCCAGTGGTTCAATATTATAAGCCAACTGAAGTATGTCCAAATATGCTACTGAGGCTAGTGATATACCGTAAACTATCAATGGAAAAGTGTTCACAGTAATAGTTGTTAATTTATACAACCAAGTGGCATGTATTGAAATTGTTGTTGGCTGTAGTAATATATTATTCACTTGGAAACAAGACATTTCTATGCACGTTAATTTCAGAGTAAGCTCCACTGCATACAGTAGAAGTTACTTAATATAAATATACATGTTACTGAGTCAGTGAAACTTATATCAATGTGTTTGGCAGTGTGATCTTAATTTTTTTTACACACACACACACACTTTTTCATATGTAATAGCAAAGCAGCGTGCAATATCAAAAATACCAAAAAATGTAAAATTATAAATAAAGCAGCTACTGCTGTTGAGTAACAAGTTTAGGCCTAAGTAAGTACTACTGTGTTCAGTGGGCTTGTTCCCTAGATATTATGGGTGTTTAGGATTGCAGCCTAAGATCAAAGCCCTTAGCTAATAATTTTTAAATTAAAAATGTAAAGCCCCACCAGCAAAATGTCAGCCTCGCATATTTCCAAAGGGGTAGCCTTGTTAGTCTTTTGCCAAAACACACAGCAAAGAGTCTTGTGATGCCTTTAAATACTAGCAGTTTTAATATTGCATAAGATTTCGTAGACTATAGTTTACTTCATCAAATGCTTGCCTCAGTGGCTGATCATTTCAATCAATAACTCATTTTACTTTCCAAATTAACGGAAATGAATTACAAGCAGCAAAATTACCTACACAGCATACACATAAATTACTTACGGCCCACGCAAAATTCTGTTCCACATATTATTTGGTTTTTTTCTGGAGGACATACACTATAACAAATGACTGTGGAAAATGAAATGTTATAATTATGAAGCTGAAGTTGAACTGTAGTTTTGTTTATAACCAACACCAATCTGTCCTCGACCTCCCTTTGATTGAGAAGCATACGTTTTTTAGCATTCTGACAGACATCTTTATCGGAATGGCAGTTTATAGTAATATTCTGGCCCACTGGAATCGTTGAAGCTGGTTCCGTCCACACCTTCCCAGGACAATGTATAGTATCTGAGGGGGAGAAATAAATTAATTGCCATAAATATCTTAGCAACTGTTTTTTTAAAAAAAACATACGCAACCTAATCAGGTACCCACTATCTGGCCAAAATATTTCAGTGGTACTCCTATAAACCCAAAATCTAATAAAATCTTGAAAAGATAGAGCAACAAGCACAATCTGAAATGTTTGACAAGTCCTCAGGTATCGAGGGACTTAGGGACAAGTTCCATACTTTTGTTAGAAAATAAACAAATTCATATTTGAGTTTTATTAGAACACTTGAGTGGATACCATTCAGACCCGGTGATTTTTCAGTTTTCATTTTGCCAGTAAGGCCTAGAACTTTGTCTCTTATCACCACTATTTGCTTCAGTTCCTCAGACTCCATTCCTGCCATTTATCTTCTACCGTGAAGAAATTTGCAAATAATTGGTTTAGCTTCTTTACAATCTCCTTATCTTCTTTTAGCACACCTTGAGCTCCCTGGTCATCCAAAGGTCCAACCACCTCCCTAGCCAGTCTCCTACTGCTCATATATTTTATTTTATTTTATTTTTGTCTTAATGGTTTTAATGATAAAGCACTGAGGAATCTATTTAGAGGCATAAACTAATTCTCTTTTGACTGAGGAAAAAGATAACCTTTTAAATGATTTTTATCAAAAAGGAAATGGCAGTTTGAGCTGAATCGCTGAAAATACAAATACTATTTTAAAAACAAGATTAGAGCCCTTCATCACTGCTGACAAATGTATTTTTGGGAATGATATGAGTAGGAGATGGAAAGCACATCCTAGAACCATGTTTCTACACATTTTCAGCAATATCTAACTGAGAACGACATTAACATATCTTAAATCTCTAACCATTGATTTACACTTCTTCTGAGTGTGGGTCCCATGTGTTTGAAGACAACATTTACTCTCCATAGAGCTCTATAAGGAAATCCCTGATTTGTATTGCAATCCAAAGCATGTTCACTCAGAAGTAAATCTCACTCAGTTTAATGAGGCTTATTCCCATGTAAGTGTGCAGAGGATCGCTGCCTTCACACCCCACCCTGTATTTCAGTTCCATGTGTTCCCTAAGATCTAGTCCTTCCTTTTGGCCCTCATGGGTTGATGGCCCAATTCTCAAGCATCTTTGCTGAGTACATCTACTAGTAACAAGGAGAATATAGGTACTCAACAAATGTTTGGTAATCTATCATGTTCCCTGTTTACCAGGACTGCCATACACCCAGATTTTCCTGGACTCTACTGGGATTTCAAAGGCAGAATTGATGCCTGGGTGGGATTTCTGAAATGGGCGCTTTGTCCTGGATCTTAGGCAAATCAATTGGAATATCATTTGGGGTGTCCTGGTTTTTACTTTTTGAAATATGGCAACCCTACTGTTTACATGAAGGTTCTCCAGGTCAGCCTTCAGTTGTCTGTTGAGTGACCCTAATGCTGAAATCATCCCTAAGATGGATACAAAAATATTTTTCTTTGTCTCTCCTAACACTGGAACCCAAGGATATCCAATGAACTGAATGTGGAATGATTCAGGACAGAAGAACAAAGTACTTCCTCACACAGCACATAGTTAAACTATGGCATGGCTACTATCCACAATGGCTATGTGCTGCCTCCACTGTTGGGGCAGTGTGCCTCTGAATACCAGTTGCAGGTGGGCAGAGGAACGTAGCAGTGATGTCCTGCTTGTGGGCTACCCATAGGTAGATCTGGCTGGCCACTGTGAGAACAGCATGCTGGACTAGAAGGGTCATTGGCATAATCTGGCAGCTCTCGTGTTCTTACAGTATGTGTCATGTCCTCGGAAATCTTTTCATCCATAGGATGTGGGAATTCAAAATTGGAACCCTAGGCAGTGAAGGAATGATAGGTACAGAAATGCATAGCTTGATGGGTTAACCCTCTGTGTACCTGTATTCATCCTTCCATCAAAGAATCAAGCTAAGCAGCAACTAGGGTAAGTGTACGCATTATGTCCTTATATCACATTTGAACCACATTCTTTCCCTCAAATAATTCTGGGCACTATCGTTTGCTAAGGTTTACTGGGAATTGGAATTCTGTGGGGCATGGGAGAAGTACAGTGCCCATGATTCATTGAAGAAAAGAATGTGTTTCGAATGTGCTTTACAGGTATAGTTTGTACACAACTCTGTTTCCAGAAGCAGCTGCACAGAAAGATTGCCAGTTATGACAAGCCCAACCAGTCTCAAAGCCACTTCCCCACTTCTTCCTGGAGCAATGTTTCACTTTAAAAAAAACAAAAACAACAACAATTCAAATTGGCCAAGAAAGAAAAACCAGATACACATATTTTTAAGGAAAACTAAAAGCCTGGGTAAAGGTAGATGTGTTAATACCAGAGAGGAGGGGGAAGCAGAGCATGGCTACAGCAGAAAAACCCACACTGGTCCCTGTGGGTAGGTACGTCCATATGCAACCCAAGTTAATAACCAGTATTGGCTCAAAAGGTTGAGTGCACTGTGAGCAAATCTCCACATTTGCACAAATATAAGTGTTAGGGGTCTATAAGCTTTGTAACTTGGATGTTTAATTTGACAAAGGATTTTTATCCGTTTCACTGAGACCTTTCACTGAGTGTCAGGTACACTCAGTTAGCCTGGCCACTTTACCGAAACCACTCAGACCGATATCTGAACTGAGATTTGACTGACTCTATCTGCTATATTGCCAAGTAGCCAAATCCTACGCTGGCTCCATTGAAGGCTTGCATATAGGAAACACGGCAGCTGATATAAATTTCTAGATTTCACAAATTCATTATCTCCCAGTGTCTTAGAAGACATAATACTTAACTTGCTCTGTAACTGCTGAACAATGGTGAGAAAGGACGACTTGGCATATTTTGCAGAAGAGTATGTATAACACCACTAAAACGTTAGCTGTAACCATCATTCTAACGATGTCATCTGCAAAAAAAAAGCAGTGCATAAAAACAAAGGAAAATAAATTATGGGCTTTTTCTATTTCCTAAAGAGTAAAGAAAAATAATGCCATAAAACATTAATGACAGAATGTTGAACAAAGACCCATTCAACTGGAAGCGGTGAAATTGGCATAGGAAATAAATTTCTGCAACCTCTATAATTAGTACAAAATTGTTAACAAAACTTCATTAACAAAAGTACACTGAATGTAGGTTAGGCCTTGTGACACCTTCTAAGTACAGTGAATATTCATTTGTGCCTTATATTATCCTGCTGGACAATAGTTATATAAGGATGTTTCTATTTTAAGATAACCTCAGGAGGTAACATTGGGATACATGAATGAAGAATACTGTATATGAAAATATGAAACCTGGGGTGGATGGTGTGTTAGGGCAGGGTACCCAGGGATTTTTTCCCCAGCCAGAACTCACCAGAACTCAGTTCAGCACCTTTCAGGTGGGCACCATTGCCATTATAAGAGAACAAGGAAGGCTTTCATGGTGAGTTCCAGCCAGTGCTTTTCTTCCAGGGAAAAAAGTGCTGGTACTGCATGCCCTTGAGTACCCCCAGAAAAAGCACTGGTTCCAGCACCTCTTTTTCTAGAAAAATAGCACTAGTAGTACCTCTGGTGGGGGACGTACCTTTCTGGGGTAGTTTGTCCACCTTTGGTCCCCACTCTGCACTCAGCTTTCACCTGTGGCTCCTAGAAGCTGTCAGCATGTCACCACACCCCAGGAATGACTTTGACTGGCTGGCTAAACCAGGTGAGAGTAGTTGATGGGCCTCAGACCCTCGGTAAGTTAAGAACTTCCTTTGCAAGTGAAGACTGGCTCCAGCAGATTGAGTGGATGAGACAAATAGTGGGTCCAATGGTCAAGAAGGCTTTTTTGCACATGTTGTAGAGAGAAGTGAAGGGCAGATGGGAAGGTAGCCCATCTAGGAGAGACCTTGCAGCATATCTTCAGGATAAGATAAGGCTAAGGAGTAAACCCTACACAAATCTGGAACAGAGTCCCTAAGAGAGTTGGATGGCACCTTGCAAATCTCCTTCCAGCAACTCCTGCAGCCCAGCTGGTGCCAAATGTATTGCTCTGCTTTCCTTTGGACCACATCAACAAGGTCAACAACAAGGCTGGGGTGGAAACAGCGACTTAAGGCTTAACTTCTACCTCCCCGCAAACCCATCATCCCATTCCCAAACTCCTTTGGTATTGTAGAAGCAGTTGAGTGGTTCTTTGGTTCATTTCTTTGGATTCCAAGTTAAATGTAGGTTTGACCTTACCATAGTACACCATGAAAGGTCGTTTTCATAAGTATTGACGGGCGCTTTCAGACAGTTGAGATTTTACAGCTGGAGGAGTTTCAGGAGAAGGGAGTCGATGAGGGAGGTGTGAGGGTTTCCAAAGAAAGATGAGGGCTAAATATTAATACCCACTGTCTTGTTTGTCTGGTGAACATCAGGAGAAGGGAGGCAGTAACATGCACCTTTAAGACCCTAGTGAAAATACCAGTATTTCCTTATGCACCCCTTTAATAAACCAATAAACTTAGTGTAAAGTTCATCCTGTCTCTAGCGTTGGTGTCCATCTCACCTCTAATCCTGCTGTACCAGCTATTAGGAGGTGCAACTGCAACAGTAAGATTCCCTACCTCTATTCCTGTTTTTATCATAGCAAGCAGTTAAACGTAAGCTGCTCTCTAGGCAGCCTAGGTTTGGGTAGTCTTTGTACAATTTTACTTGAACCACTTTATTATTCCGTACACACTGAATTTTGTAATTCAGGAGTGAGGACATAAAACTATCCTACTCTCAAATGCTGTTTTAGTGCTGTAATTAAATGCAGGTTTTCTCTTGGAACTTTGAAATGGGGATTCAGTGTTCCTTGTTGACTTCCCCCATTTAATTAAAGAGATTTAAAGTTGCAGTGCAGTGTCCCCAGTGACGTGCAATGACTCTGGATAAAAGATCCCTAGATATCTTGCTTCTGAAGCTACATCTGTAGATACACATGTTTCTCTGATGTGTGATTAGGGACGCAAACAGTCCTGCTAACACTCTGCACAAGAGATCTCGCTTGCAGAGAACCCGGTTGGAAGAGCAGAACCCTGAAAAAAAGCAAGGCATCCCCAATAAGCTAAGCCAGGGACAAAATAGGAACAGTGATTTACAAGGTTACCTACAGGATAGGTAACAAGAACAGGAACCATCTCTGATAGCTAGGGACAGCAAGAGGGCACGTAACCTTTATCTAAATAATATTTAATCTTAAAATAGAATGCTTCAACACTAGTACGTGCTTCACCACATCTGTCAGGGGAGGGGTATATATCCTAAAGAACTCTAGTGTAGATGTGTAATAAAGCAAGGGAAAGAATAAAAGCAGTATCTTAACAGAAGCAGGTGATAGAAAAAGGGGAAGAACTGTCAAACAGGAAGAACTGGTTCCTATGGGAAGATCAAGACCATCTCTATTATACCAGCTAAGCACAAAACATCTTAACATTGCATGCTCTGAAATTTTATAACAGTCAAATGCTAATAATTTTTAACTGCTGTGGAAAATATGTACACCCACCTATTATCAGCATAGTCAAAAAAAGCTGTGATACACTGTAGTTTAACCCTGCTAACAAAGATTTGGAAAACAACCCCACATAGTTCAGGCTTATCAATTATCTTGAAGATATTGATAGATTTACCTTATTCTCCATCAGGCCATGTGCCCCAGTTCCACGCTTAACTTGATTTCATTACTAATATTTGCAGAATAAAACTTTCCTTCTTCCCTAATGTATCTTATTCAGAATTCACTGCTGCATGAATCAACTGAGAGGGGGGAAGAGAAGCAGTTGGTGACCTACATTACCAATAATTTGAGAACAGCATATTGTTTCTAGTTTAAGAAACTTCTACTCTGTATGAGTCAGTGTAGGAAAACCCACAGCTCTTTAAAAAAAAAATCTGCCTCCTTTCTCCTAACCCCTCCCACCTCCTTGAAGCCTGGTTCTAAGGTAATTTTAAGTTACGGGTTTCCTATCAGATTTCTGTGAAGTGTGAGTTCCTTTCTGGGGTAACACCTGGCCATTCGCTTAAGTTTATCAAAAGGATGTTGATAGCATTGATATCCCAGCAACCTGTCTCAGTGGGAACTAAGAAGGCAAGCTAGGGATGGGGGCAGCTTATCTCTGTCTGAAGGAGAACAAAAAACAGACTGCAGTTTAAGTAAGAGGAAATAAGATGAGTTGGGGTTCTGTATGAATCCTAGATTTGATATGGTGGGCTCTGGTTGTCTGTTGAGTGTTTGAGCTGTTTTTCCATCTATGCTCAACCTGTGTATTTGTAAATAAACCAAATCTTATGCCAGTACATCTCTAGAGATTGCCTCCCAAAAGTAATGAAAGCTGATTACATGCTGCAGCCCTGGAATGCACAATATTGCATTTATAGCATGCCCTAAGCCAGGGTTCAGCAAACTTTTTCAGCAGGCATACCTTGTGGGGGGCCGGAATGTATAAAAAAAAGTGAACAAATTCCTATGCCCCACAAATAACCCAGAGATGCACTTTAAATAGAAGCACACATTCTACTCATGTAAAAACACCAGGCAGGCCCCACAAATAACCCAGAGATGCATTTTAAATAAAAGGACACATTCTACTCAAGTAAAAACACGCTGATTCCTGGACCGTCCACAGGCCAGATTTAGAAGGTGATTGGGCCGGATCCGGCCCCCGGGTCTTAGTTTGCCTACCCATACCCTAAGCTGTCTAGGTTTCTAATCTTTTAGGGTTTGAAAACAGTGAATTAAAAGTTAAGCATTTTGTCAGGGCAACTTTCTCTAATTATCTGTACCAGCACAAGTTTTCAGCAGTATTCATATCAAAATTGTCCAGCCTTGGTTCTACTAGGGTGTTTCTAGATAGTCAACTCTTTATTCAAACCGACCATTGCTCTTCTCTTCCACGAGGATACTTGCAACTGGTGTTCCATACTACAGTGGTGCCCCGCAAGACGAATGCCTCGCAAGACGGAAAACTCGCTAGACGAAAGGGTTTTCCGTTTTTTGAGCTGCTTCGCAAGACGAATTTCCCTATGGGCTTGCTTCGCAAGACGAAAACGTCTTGCAAGTTTGTTTCCTTTTTCTTAACACCGTTAATACAGTTGCGACTTGACTTTGAGGAGCAACTCATAGAACGCAGTGTACATAGTAGCCTTTTTTGAGGTTTTTAAAGACTTTGGTGATTTTTGAAGCTTTTCCAAAACTTCTTTTGCAGCCATTTGGTAAGTTAAGCTTTTAAAACTTTTTTGGGGGGTTTTGGATTTTGGGTTGGGGTGTTTGGAATTCAAGGACTTGGTGTTCGGGAGGGGTTTGCAAGAATCTGGAAGCTTGTGTTTTTTTCTGCATTTTTATGATTTTCTGTGACCATTGGGCCACTCTGCTGTTTTTTAAAAAAAAATTCTGGGTTTGAATTTTGAAATGCTCTTTACAGTATGTATGACTTTAAAGAGCACTTAATAAACTCTTGTTGTACCAAATTTGGCTTTGTTTGGACTTTTTTTGACCATAGGAATGCATTAATTGATTTTCAATGCATTCCTATGGGATTTCGTGCTTCGCAAGACGAAAAATTCGCTAGACAAAAAAATTCACGGAACGAATTAATTTCGTCTTGCGAGGCACCACTGTACTAGATATTAATCTGTCTCTGCAAACACTCAACGAATATAGCTGATGCCATGACAATCCAAAATGGAAAAGTCCAGCTCTGTGCAACCTTTGAGGAAATGGAGAAACTGACTTTTTGATTCAGTGTGATTTTTGCTGTGTGAATAGGACATCGATAGCTGGTCTGAGGATGAGGAAAGTGTCATCAGTAAATAACAAGGATATGAAATCCAGTCTTATTGGATAAGAACTTAAGAAGGACATCAAACAGCAGCACAGAAGATGAGGAAGCCATAGCAAGACAGGTGGCAATAACGTCAGTTTCTAAGACAAAGCTGAAATGGAATGTAGCTATCAGATAACTTTTTCCCCCTTATAAAATTGGGGTAAACTGGGGAGTGCAAAGGTTCTCAGCCCTTTGTGCCCAGCTCTAAACAACATAGAAGAATCTGGTCTCACCTCTGACCAATATAAAACACACAGAATGAAAGAGTACAGGTCACTTCTTGCACATTACCCCCCCTCCTTTCTTCTTCCTTTTTATGGCAGCTATGCACTTCAGTAGCTGCTTATAATGCTGAATTGGGTCCAGGCCTTTCTGTCAGTGGAAGGGCTGCTTCTGCTCATGGAAGCAGAGGTGGTACCTAGGCTCCCTTCTGCCCTTGGTAAGGAGCTATATGGGCCTCCCCCTACCCTCATCCCTTGTGGCCTTGGCAAGCGGTTGCATAGCAACCTCACCACATTTGTTGCAGATGCTTACGCGTGTGCGCGCGCACACACACACACAGAGCAATGTGTATCAATCAACATTTTAATTCCTTTCAGTTGCAATCATGAGTCTGCTGCCTTTTCTGATGGTTAAATTTAACCCACTTGAATGTATTTTCGAAACCAGATTAACAAGAAGGGTATTGTGTTGTGTGTGTGTGTGTGTGTGTGTGTGTGTGTGTGTGTGTGTGTGTGTTCTACTATGTTCTACCCACAGTAGTGGTTGTGGACAGAGAAAAACAATTCACCTAATAGTAAAGTTTTTATTGTTGCTTACTTCCATTAACAAAATAAATACCTTTAGTAGGTTAGAAAGAATGTTGGAGCATATTGGGGTCAGGGGAAGGATTTAACATGTTTCTAAAATGGTGACCAGAAAGGCAGAAGGGTGCAATGGGATTTTAATGTTGGAAACGGCAACTTGGAATGCTTTTCAAACATATGTAAATAGCTGCAAAATATAAACAAATGTGATTTTTAAACCTAACAGTGTACATGGTTTTTTGTTCACAAAAAGACGTGTGTGTGTGTGTGTGTAGTATCTGAATGTGTTTAGTTCTGTGTTATTATAGACATTATTTACTGGCAAGCTGCACGCATTAACACCCTATTTATCTCAATGGAAAAGGCTGTAGATCAGCTTTGTAAAAAAAAAAAAAAAAAAACACTTGCTAAACATACCATATTTTTCTATGTATAAGACTATGTTTTTTCCTAAATTTTTGAAGTTTAAAATAAGGGGTCATCTTATACACGGATAATGCATAGTGCATTTTCTTAATTTTGAGTCCCAAAAAATAGGGGGCGTCTTATACACAGGGGAGTATTATACACAGAAAAATACGGTAATCACTTCTGCTTTGTAATGAGGTAGAAGAGCTGAAAATAATGCCAATATATTTCACATCTGGCAACCAATGCACCACTTGGGTTTTGTATAGTACATGGGTAAAGGTAAAGGTAAAGGTACCCCTGCCCGTACGGGCCAGTCGTGTCCGACTCTAGGGTTGTGCGCCCATCTCACTTAAGAGGCCGGGGGCCAGCGCTGTCCGGAGACACTTCCGGGTCACGTGGCTAGCGTGACGAAGCTGCTCTGGTGAGCCAGCACCAGCGCAGCACATGGAAACGCCGTTTACCTTCCCGCTATAAAGCGGTACCTATTTATCTACTTGCACTTAGGGGTGCTTTCGAACTGCTAGGTGGGCAGGAGCTGGGACCGAAAGACGGGAGCTCACCCCGCTGCGGGGATTTGAACCGCCGACCATACGATCGGCAAGTCCTAGGCACTGAGGTTTTACCCACAGCGCCACCTGAGTACATGGGTAGGTGGGTCTAAAAAGCTTGGGACACAAATTTTCACAGCCCTCTAGCAGCTATGGTGGCTCATTTGCTGGAAGTAATGTATTCAACATTAACTCTGGAAGTTAAAAAGTTTCTAACCTATTCATTTCTAGTCATGTGCTATTTGTTAGAATGGAAGCGTGCTTCTTCTGAAGCTGGGCTAGTCACAAATGATGATGACATAATGGATGTAGGGAGGTTCTATTAGAATCCGACCTTCAGAGAACACTTGGGGGTTTGTCACAGAAGGCCTATATGGAGGCACAGCAGGTAAAGAATCCCCTCTTGATTCTGTTGCACCTTGCTCCATAGATTCCTGGGGCATTTCCTTTCTTCCGAGAATGTTCTCCTAACTTGCAAGGCCATCATGGCCTTTGATCTTGGCCTGGCCTCAAGGCACTGAAGATCAAAGGAATTTGAGATTCAAGGAATCCTTCTTGACTCTGCATATGAATGACTGTCCTTAAAAGTCAAGGAAGAATTCAGTGCCTTAGGCTCCTTGCATCTCACTCCATTCACATACTTGGCTGTGGTACTTTCTTTTTCTTTTCTTTTTTGGTTCTTGTTTTTCACCAGTCTCTACTACTGGAATTTCTCACGCTGGGGAATTGGAATAGATGCCCAAGAGGCTAACATGTTATCTGGTCCGCAAATCCTATGAGCCTCTGGAATGAAGATCACCTTGAGAAAGCAGAGATTGTTTGAAGTCTTTCTGTTTCTTAATGATGTAGGTATTAAAAAGAACCAATTTCAGATTCCTTTTAGGTTTGAACCTCTGGCCTTGCTAATCTGCTTTTTTTTTTTTGAAAGATTCTATGGACTAGTGGACAACGACTTGTATTATATCACGGGAAACATCAGGCTTAGCAGCAAGAATAAGTATTAGGAAGCAGCTTTAGTCTGTTTAAACATTTTATTACATGTATCCTAATTATTAAGCAGTGAGAGGTTTCAGGCGTCCTCTGAACACGAGCCTTGAGTTTGGTGGCCTTGGACTGAAGGCCATTGTAGAGTGTAAAGGTTCTGTGATGTAAGTTTTATTTACTGATATGTACAGTATACATCTAGCATGAGAAGGAAGTCTCACAACAATAATATATTGCAATATATCTTGCTTCCCCCATTAGATTTCTAGGTTTCTAGGTTCTAGATTTCTAATGCTGTACGACTTGATTCACAGTAGATGGCAAGCCAAGTCTCTACCTTTTTCATGTCCAGTTTCAAGACTGCCCAAGTCTTTTGTTCTCTTTCACACAGAGACACACACACAGTGACATTACCTGCAGCTGAAAAGAGGGGGAACGAAAAGAAACACATATCTTCCAGAAGGATATCCAGATAATTTAGTTTCTTCACCTGTATTTGGCAATCTCTTTAGTTACAATGGGACGCGGGTGATGCTGTGGATTAAACCACAGAGCCTAGGACTTGCCGATCAGAAGGTCAGCGGTTCGAATCCCCATGATGGGATGAGCTCCCGTTGCTCGGTCCCTGCTCCTGCCCCCCTAACAGTTCGAAAGCACGCCAAAGTGCAAGTAGATAAATAGGTACTGCTCCGCCGGGAAGGTAAATGGCGTTTCCGTGCGCTGCTCTGGTTCGCCAGAAGCGGCTTTGTCATGCTAGCCACATGACCCGGAAGCTGTACGCTGGCTCCCTCGGCCAATAAAGTGAGATGAGCACCGCAACCCCAGAGCTGGCCACGACTGGACCTAATGGTCAGGGGTCGCTTTACCTTTAGTTACAGTATATGGAGACAGTTTGTATAGGATTGGGGGAAGATCTTATCAGACTGGTTTCTATAATCCTGCTAATCACTGCTCATTTACAGTCAAGAGTCACTGAGTTTATGGGATTGTTGAGTGATCTCTTTCAAACTCATCTCTCAGTCTGTACCACAATATATTAAAATCTAAGCATTTTCTTTAGTAATATCAGTTGAAAACCTTTTCCTCTTATCAGGAAAAAATTGTGTGTTATTTCAAAATAGGTTACAGTGGTACCTCGGGTTAAGAACTTAATTCGTTCTGGAGGTCCATTCTTAACCTGAAACTGTTCTTAACCTGAGGTACCACTTTAGCTAATGGGGCCTCCCGCTGACGCGCCACTGCTGCACAATTTCTGTTCTCATCCTGAAGTTCTTAACCCGAGGTGCTATTTCTGGGTTAGCGGCGTCTGTAACCTGAAGCATTTGTAACCCAAGGTACCACTGTACTTTAATTGAAAGATGTGTAAAACATACTGATTCAGCCTTTCTTTTCTTTTTGCTAAATACAATGAAATCCTGAACTCCGAGAGGAATATGAATAAAAAATAGCAGCTTTCTGTTATTCTGTAAGAGAATCTTACTTAAAAAAAGGGGGGTGGAAGCTTTCAGTAAAACTGGAAAAAAGCAGATTAAATTTCTGGTATTTGAATATACATTTAACAAAACAACTACAGTCAGTGGCGTAGCGTGGGGGGTGCAGGGGGGGCTGGCCGCACCGGGCGCAACATCTGGGGGTTAGGGTTAGGGGGTGCAAATCCACGGGTTAGGGGGCGCAAATCCACGGGTTAGGGGGCGCAAATTACTTGCCTTGCCCCGGGTGCTGACAACCCACGCTACGCCACTGACTACAGTAACTACTTTTTCAGGAGAGATAAAATCCCTTGTATCCTACATTGCATAATGAAGGCCACCATTTTCTCTGTGACTTTCATAGCAGACAGTGTGTAGATTTTTAAAAAGCCAAAACATTGGTCAATCTAGCTGTTTCCCACTTCTTGTTGTGTTGCTGCTCCTTTGACCAGTCAGAGCAGGGCTGCAATAGCAGTTTTAAGGCTGAAGTCTTATGAGCACTTAGGAGTAATTCCCCCGGTGAACACAGACTTACCTCTAAGCAAACCATTCATGAATAGAACAAGGAAAAACTTTCAGAGCAATCCTGCAGATCAAACAGTTTCTATGCAACTGTGAGCAAAAAGGAAAACATGTAACATAAACAGATATTTATTTATTTAAAAGCTTAAACACTTCCTGTTCTGGTCCCTATTTTCCCCATCTCTGAATGACATTTTTACGTAGTTACAAAGGTTGTGCACCACTCCCAATCTCTGCCAAGCAATAGCAGCAGATTCATTCTTGCTACTTTTCCCCTTTCTTTCTTTCTTTCTTTCTTTCTTTCTTTCTTTCTTTCTTTTCTTTCTTTCTTTAGAAAAAAGAACTTTGCCCTAGGGAATGAAGAATAAACATGGTCCAGAGAGTACTAGTAAAACTCGATGTTATGAAGCAATATGAGAAGAAAAGACTTAGCAAATATGAGCTAATTGAGGTACGTATAATATAAGCCATAGGAACAGTTATGACTTTGTTTTGAAATATATCAAAATCTAAAGTTGGGCAATACCTTTATTAGGGTCAACCAAACCGTTGTAGAATAGGGAACAAGCTTTCAAGTTCTCTTGAACTCCAGGCTAGATCTTATGTACTGTAGTAGGGAACAGGCAGAGAGAATTAAAACGAAAACAAAACAAATAAAATAACAACAACAAAAATGGCTTCATGTCGGTATGCATTTAGACAAAGTCCCAAAATGGATATTGCAAACTTGACTAAATAACTCTCAGCTAGATGCTGCAGGTCACAGGCTACATGCAAGATTCTGTGGCAAATGTTTGACCCCTACTTTTGGAAACACCAAAGCTAGCAGTTATGCAGACCTGCCTCTAACCTTAAGCAAAACACAGTGCCTTTGTTAGGCAAAGAGCAGAAGCAATGAAAAACATGACAGTATTTATATTAGCAAAGCTGGAGATTAATTTTAGATGGTGTTGTAGATTAAAAATAAGTAAATTGAAGCCAATTTGGTTAGGATTACCTAGTGGTTGGAAGACATGCAGTCTTCAAAAAGTGTATATTTGAAATATGTTTCTTGTGGTAGAACTGTCAGTTGCAACCAAACCCTAGTGAATCCAGGGATCCAGTAGGGTTTTATCCTCTATCAGGGATTTTAAGCACTGACATTCAGACCCACTTGGAATTTTCTGTATAACAGGGGTGATAAAGACCGAGCGTATATCCTCATAAAAACGATATCGTAGCAAGACATGAGAGACGGTTTCTACCTCTATCAGGCCACAGGGGCAGACTCACTCTGCAAACAGTTTACTCACATATCTGCTCTGCAATAAGGCAGATGGCAGCGCATTGAATCTAGCAAGGGTGAACGAACGTCTCTATTTAGATATTTGTAATTTTGACAGATATATTGCTGGGGTAAAACCTCTCCCATTGTCTTTGATTTCTGGGTGTTTATTCATCTCACTCACATGACACTGAAATTCTACGTCCCAGGTTCGTTGGCGAATTGTTGCTCTGGCTTTCTCGTAACCTGCAGCTATCAGTGCTTGTGGCAAAACCCCCAGTCTTTTAGCTTTTCGTATAATGTAGTTTTCCATTTTGATTGATAGGGATACCCTAGTGAATGGATTATTCATTAGGTTTCCAAGACTAAGTCCCTAGTATGCAGGTTCTACATGGGAAAAGTTGTAAGAGCAACTCTTGTATGTGGTCCCTTAGAACTCCATGTATATTTGTACATCTGTATGCCTTTATGCACATACAGTGTCCCTGTCACAAAAAGGGGGTATGGAGTGTAGTGATGTGGAGCAGAATATTTCCCAGCGCTTTCTTTTTCCATTGAAAAAAATCTGATTCCTAGGTTTACTGGAAACAACAGATGGATGACAATTGCAAATAAAATATTAGGCAACCTTAACCCCTCCAAAGTTTTTAGCTTTGTTTGCTACATACAAGTAAAGTAAACAACCTAAATTAAGCCACTCTCTAGGGCATCAGAAAAATTTCTAGTGCAGACTGAAAATTTTCCAAGGCAAATTGCCCTGGTTTTCCAATTCAACATTTTCCAGAAGACCCACATCATAACATCATGCAAGGAAGGCTTACACTTGTACATATCTATATTCTTCTGCAGTAGGAGTTGTGCCCAAGTTTACATAATAAAAAACAAACAGGTTAAAAATAACATTCATATAAAGTAATAAAATTTGAAGCAGCGTTCAAACAAACTCCAAATTCAGATAAAATACAAAGAGCAAAGAATAACATTTAAGCGCTAAAGGAAAATAATAAAATTGTGGCAATGGAACATTAAGGCCCAGGCAAACCAATCTGGTAGTACATTCCACAACCAGGGTTTCAATTTCACTTATAACCCCCCCCACACACACACACACCTCATTTGGTGGGAGTCCTTGAAGAAGGGCCTATCTGCTAACTACCCACTCACCCTGTATAAAAGTAAACATCTTAAAACACCATTTTCCCCTAGCCCTCATTGCTTTCAAACAAACCATTCCATAAAGCTGCCCTGGAACTTTCTGCCCTTAGTGAAAAGCATGAAACACTATACCAGTGAATGCTGTATCTTTTTTATTAACAGTGCCGAAAGCTGGGGAGAGTACAGGTAAACCCGTGTGTGAGAACTCCCCTGACCTTTGACTTGAATCTGAATTATGAATTGTCTCGATCTGTAAAATCAAGTATTTCTGTAACTCCATCCACTCAGCATGTTATTCAAGATGATCAGAGCGCTGTTCAGCAGTCACAAAGGTGAGACACCCACCCACCCCTTAAGTTCATACCGGTGTTTATTTTTGGTAGTTAAGTCCATCTTCTTGAACGATCTTCATACTATAGTTTCCCCACTTGACTCCTCAGAATGCTTTGTATTGCTCCCTGAACCCTGAGGACTGGTCTGATACACTAGTAAGTAAGGTGAACAAATAAGGTGGTTCTTTATGATTTAGTGTAGTTTCTCATCATTTAAAAAAAATGGTCCTTATTTAGAAAGAGGTATGTATTCATATTCCTTGCTCAATTTAGAATACTTTGTGGACATAATCATTATGAATAAATGTATGCATACAATTTGCAGCAAGTACAGGATAGGTTTTATGTTTAAATTTGTGTCTAATAAAAGAATGGATAAAAATCAAATCTATTTGGATGTGAGTCTTGGAAGAGCTGCTCCCTGCCTTGCAGGCCCTTTCCCACCTGGCCTGGGAGGGCAGGTCACTGACTGACTCCAGCTACAAAAGCAGAGGTTGCTGAACAGAATCTTGGGCCGGGGTATTGTTTGTTGGGGGTGGGAGTTGTTGCTGTCAATTATTCGCATCTTTATTTTGTATCACATTTTTATATGTGGAAATGGTTCCACCTTTGGTTGTGTACTTTTTGATGTTTTCTTTATGACTACTTTTGTTACGTTTGTAGTTCTTTAATTCCTACAAAGTTGTAAGGCACCTTGAGCTTGGTTATAAGTTCGGAAAGGAGGCATACAAATAAAATGATTGATTTGAGTGATGATTACTTACGGGAGTAAGACGCTGTCAGCATGTGACGCCTGTGCTCAGAGACCTGCACTAGTTACCAATCTGATACCAGATCAAGTTCAAGACAATACGATTAGTATATAAACCCCTTAACAACTTGGGACCAGTTTACCAGTGGTTTCACCTTATCCCATATATTTACACTGGACCGCTTCAGTCTGTGGAACTGGGACTGTTACAGGTGCTACATAATACTTGCTCTGCATTTATAAGAAACAAATCATTTTGTGTGGTAGCACCTACACTTTAGAATTCCCTGCCTATTAACATCAGGCAGATGCCTTCACTGTACTCTTTTCGGTGCCTTTTAAAAACATTTTTGTATAGACAAGCCTACTCAGATATGTAGAATATTTTACATGTGTTTTAATTATTTGTTTAGCTTATCGCTTATTTTAATTATTATTTGAATGCTTTAAATTGCTGTTTTTACTAATAATTTTATTGCTTCAATCTTTTTATAACCGTTCGGAGGGTTTGGTTGTTGTTTTTTTACAATGAATAGGGTGAATTTATTTATCAGTGTTTTGGTGCAGAGGGAGACTTGTCATGTTGTGTCCAATCCTTCGCTTGTCTTCCAATGCAAGGACCTTGGTCAACAACAATAAACTAGCTAACAAGTGGAGGATTCAGCCCAGCTCCCCCATCATAGCTGTCAACTTTCACATTTGAAAATAAGGGATCAGCAGCCTCACCTGTTCCGGGGACAGTCTACAGGATATCTAACAATCCAGGATAGCAGCGGGAAGCGGCACTGGAATAAGGGAATTTCCCGCAAAAAAAGGGAAGGTTGACAGCTATGTCCCCCATGTGCTGCAAGCACAATGAAAGCTTACTAGCGTGGCAGGTCTGTTGAGTTTGTACAGAACAAACAAACATTTCTGTGGATCAAATGCCTTCCACCTTTCTGCTGAGGGTTACACTAACCCTTATCTTGCAGGAACATATTCATTGTGTATGTATGTGATATGCATGCTTGCATGCATTCCAAAAGTAAGAGATGTGTGCCTAAGCTTTGGGCCTAAGCTACCTCACAGGGAGTTGGGGGGAAATAAAAGGGGGAGTACCAGGTTTGGTGCTTTGAGTTTGTTGGAGAAAGAATGGGACATAAATTTAGTGAATAAGAACCCAGGGCGACCCTGTCCAACAGCCTCACGTCTCCAGCTTCAAGGATTGCATGGCTGCCCCCACCCACAATGCTGTTTTGTTACACTTGGGTTGTTTTGTTCACTGCTTTATGATTTTGTTGAAATCTGTCCTGAAATTTATTTTAAAATAATTTAATTTTTTTAAATAGAACTTTATGTTGAAAGAACGGACTATAACATTTAAGAAATAAACTAGTGTGTAAATAAAAGTAATCCCGTAAAAACCAACATGTCAATTAAAACAATCTCTTTAAAGTTGACAAAATGCGGACATTCTTTTCTGCTGCCTTTCCCAAGCAATTTAACCGTATCCAGCCATATAATGTTTCCCGTAGTTTACAGCTGTTGTTATTGTATTACTGTTAGGCCCCAATCTCAGTCAACACAAAGGAAGGATCACTCTGGAAAACCTGTTGTGAGGCTATTTAGTGCTCCAAGCTACCTGAAACATAAAACAACTAATCAGAGAGGTATGTGTGCTGTTTTTATTTAAGGCAGGGAATTGGTTTGGAACATTCCACACCCTCCCCCCCCTTTTTAATACTTCTGCAACTAGAGTTCCCCCAAGCCTGATGGTACCTTCCTCTTCTGTGTTGATGGCACCATTTTGACTCCAAAAGGATCCACACTAGGAGAATGTGGTCAATATTAGTATGCAGTATAATATAGGATATGGGATTGCCTTAAATCTGATGATCTGTCTGACCATTCCAGATGTATTTTAAGGCATGCAGAGATGTGTACTTGATGCTTGCACCGCATTCATCAAATTCTGCCCATTGAAGACAAACTCTGAATTATTCCAGTGGACTTCAGTGCTGTGCACTTTGATTTTTTAATAGAATATATACTTTTTAATTTGCAGTAAAATAGCATCAGTTAGTTCCAACAAAGCCTGTACAGTGTTACATGCATATATCAACTGCATATAAAAATAAAAGTTGAGTGGGGACACTGTAAAATAACTGAAACATTGAACACATTGTCAAGGGTTTAACTATCTGTGACATAACCTCTCCATAAGGAGGCATGAGTAGTGGAGGTCTTACATTAACATCACTTCTCTTTACATGGTGATCACACATTATTGAAATGATCATGTCCAGTTTGACCTCTAATAACCCTTCCATGTTGCATTAGGTGCCCAGAAAGAGCCAAAAATCCCAAACTTTTTCTAGCCATCCTGTCAGAAATTGTCCTTTGGAGTCCTTACAATGGGAGTCAGTCTCTAAACAGGCAGCAGTAAACAGCATGGCAGTGAGTTCCTTTTTTGTATGAGGGGAGAGAATCTAGATCTGTGTCAAGTAAAAGAAGATCCAGAGCTGGGTTTGAGTTCGGTGGATGACCAATAACATTAGAGACAACATCAAAAATGTGATTTATTCACATTTTAATGTTTTTTTCAGTGAACATAGAGGCTCTAGATGGAGGTTTCACGCTCCTGAAACTAAAACAAAGACTTAAATCTACTCATTCCGCCACAGAAGTTCAGAAAAGACCTGGGAGAATGTCAGAGGTGAGCCATGCTGCCAAGCGTTTTCTTGCTGTTTCTGTAAAATAATTTACTAATTATTAATAATTAAAATAATTCTGTAAAATAATTTATCTAGCACACTTGTATGGTATATGGGTCAACTGGTTCTTATTTTCTGAAAAGTTAATCGGTGGTGGTGGTTAGTTAGATATTGTTATTTTTGGTCAAAACATATGTTTGCATGATGTATTAAAGAGGAAGCCAATTAGATTGTATGGCAACCCTGTACCACTGATGGAGGAAATCTGCATGGCTTTGACAGTGCTAAGCAGCCTGGGTTGTTTTAACAATGATGCACAGTGTTGCGTAATACACCAATTCTGTGTTACTGCCAAATGTTCTCATAATAGTCTGCAGAAGAAAGGAATGTTTTCCTTCAGGAGGATAGTGTCGGTCATTCTGATTGCCTGCTAATCCCAACTATTTAAAAAAAAGATTATTTTAGATAAAAATCATTAAATGTTAAACTAAACAACTCTGTCCCTCTTATGTGGGATGCAATTTAGAATGGCAGATTATATAAATGGGACAAATAAGCCTCAAGGGAGGAAATCAGAATAGTGAAAGAAATAGCAAAGGCTTTCTTGAATATTTATTTAACACATATAAGTATAAGTATAATACTTGCATAAGTATAATACTTGCATAAGTAGTAATTTTTGTAATTACAAATTACATTTAGAACCACACACTATTTTTTCCTATGAAATCATCCTTAACAATACAAACCTGTTTATAGGATCCTCTGGTTTAGGATCAAAGAGGATCTAAAAACCTGCATGTTTTAAAATATATTAATGTGTTCAATACGTGGTTCCCCTTCCTTCACATTTTATCCTCTCAACATCCCTGTGAGGGAAGTTATGCTGAGAGGCAATGACTGGCCCAAGGTCACCAAGTGACCTTCATGGCTGAGTAGGAATTCGAATCTTGGTCTCCCAATTCCTAGTTTAACACTCTATCCACTACACTTTAGGCCTGAGACACCACCCAAAATATAGCCTTATGTTGACTACAGAGGCATTTTGAATACAGAAGAAATGTGACTAGTTCTTGTGTAATTTGATATGGGACAATCTTGCATGTGACATGATAAAACCTAACTCAAAGTATTAAAAGAACATTTGCAATTTGAGTCAATTATATCAAAGACATGTTGTTTTCATATGGGTCTATATCATTTAATTGTAGCCCAAAGTGATATTGCTTGCATAGGATAATTGCTGTAAGTCCATATAACTGCTTTGACATATGCACAAAAAATGTTTCCCAACAACCAGGATGAAAGGAAATCTCTGAGTGGCATGGATGATTATCACAGGAGTGTATTTACAGGAACCAGTCGTGAGGATGGACGGACAACTGCTGTTGTGGGAAAAGGTTGGAGAAAAATAAATAATAAAAATTACTAACAAAAACCATAGTAGCCATTACATAGCACTTTGGAAGAACCATCTCAGTGAGAAACAGACCATCACTGAAAAAGTCATAGTCCAATCGTTGAGTTTCACCCCCAAAGGCTGGGAAAACTAGGGATGGTTTTTGAACCAGCAGCATTTGCCTAAACTGGGACTGCAGACAAAGATTTGTTTCTGCATATATTATTTGATATATCTCGTGCACTTCTTAAAACAAATTTCCTTACCTTTTGAGTACAAAATAAAATATTTGTTAGAATGTATTGACGTAGTTATATTTTGATTTATATGTAATTATGATGAAAATAAACCAGATGCTTATAATTTCATTGAAAAACCGTAGTTTAGGGCAAGTATGGAGGTTCTCTTTGTGGCTTGCCTATAAGCAGCTTAGAAATGACAGAGGCTCCATGCCGAGCTTTCGTATCTGAATCAGCTCTCAGACCAACCACGGAACCACAGTGGTGCTACCCTGCACCCCCATATTCTCTACTTTATCTAACTTCAAGTTATTATTTAATATAAGTTACTATGAGTGTTCTCTGTGAAAAGCCACTTTTATCTTGTCTATGCTATTGTATTTGTGAGATGCAATAAATTTCATTGTCTTTTCAGGTGTTTATGATGAAGCCAAACATGGAGTTGATCAGGAACTGAAGAGAAAGGGTAAAGTCAAATCCTGTACAAATGTCCATTCGTTACAAGATAACCTGAACAAAAGGTAACTATTCATAATCAGGAATAATAGTGCACATAGATTTCTTGTTATAATGTATTAGCATAGCATTTAACTCAATGGTGACTAAGCTATGGCCCTACAGATGTTATTGCACGACAGCTCCCATCTTGCCTGACAATGGGGCATGCCGGCTGTGGCTGATGCTAGTTCGAGCCCAGCAACATCTGGGCTGCCACAAGTTAGCTATAACCTGATCTGATTTCTTTATTTTTAGTCACATCTTTATTGTATGAGCTGCAACACCAAATTAAAACCAAATTGGGGGCCCCTGTGCGGTTCCCAAATAGCGGCCCCCTTCTCCCAAGAAGGAATGCATGAAATATGGTGCCGGAAAATATTAATCGATGTAACAAATGTACACTATGTAAGCTTTCAGGGACTACAAAAAAAAGCACGTGCAGTTTCACAGCTCTCACCAAAACACAATAAAAAAGCACTTTGACAACTTGGATAAAAAGAGCATACTCTGGGCAGCTGCAGTTTCATAATTCACAATCCCTTTTCATTTTTGCTTGGGTCAATCACCAACTCTTAGCCTAACCGCCCTCACATGGCTGTTGAGAAGATGTAGAAGGAGGCATAAAATGGCTGCAAAGGAGGATGTGGTGCTTGTATCAGGCATCAAATTTTGGTTCCTTTCACCAAAGTGATGTATATATAAATGTATATATAAAGGTCCATTTGGGGGGGATAACCCTGCAAATTAGTACAGCTTCAAGGCTTCAGCCAATCTTAATCTAGCCTGACTACTGCATGTTTTACCAATGCACAAGTCCTACTTGTGTTCAACTACACAGAGGATTGATTCCTAAGAGGAGTTGTCTTAGGCCTGTAGCCACTGGAGAGGAGGAGACTAGAATGCAGAGTGGCATACTTTATTTTTTATTTTTAAAAATTTTGTAGATAATATAGTAAGGAGTCAGTATTTTCCTATGCCCTTTTAAAATGGGGCGTTTTTGAGGGGGTTAATGATTTGTTACTTTTACTTTGATTATGGGGTTTTATATTTTGATTTTATTCAGTGAACCGCCCTGAGACCTCCGGTTATAGGACAGTAAATAAATTCAATAAATAATAATAATAATTGCCCAGTAAAAGAATAAAGCTGCTCCCAACATCCAGTGTTCTGTCCCAACAAGGGGGCGGGCAAGGATTCTTATGGACTTGCGTCCAAATATCTCTAATCAATCATAGTTCTGACTTCACTCACTGGCTAAAAACACTGAAAAGGCAGGAACAACCAGACTATCTCACAGAAATTGCATATTTTGCTTTATAATGTTCCTTCTAGTAGGGCTAGAGGCTTACTTTTTATAAATGAAAGCTCATATAATTTATTATATAATAAAAATGCAAGGGTGTCACAATGCTGTAGTGTGCTTGGCCACAGACAGATGGCACTGTGGACCACTGGACCATTGCAACAGCATTGGAAGGCAAAGAGGAGGGAGACAGAGGCAGGAGGCCAGTGCAGGTGGGTGGGTGAACAGTGATTTATTGATACTGATATATATTTTTACTTGTGCCTTCCTTGGGATTCTCCAGATTCTGCCCATACCTGCCCCTTTTGTGCTTGGGTGGTGTAATTTTGGCTAAAATTAGTGTGGGCACTATACTCAAAATTTCAGAAATAGAATAGAAGGTTATATAAAGTGTTGTGACGCGGGGTTTGTGATTTCAGCTCTCTTGACATAATATGCTGGAGACAGTTCTGTAGTAACACTTCTTTATTAAAGCAAACAAGACTGAGAACTGAGGAGGGGAGAGCTACATTTATAGGGACAGGGAACTAGCTAGAACGGATACATTTTGGAGGGAACAATATCAGGCAATCACAGTCCTGCCTTTTGGAGGAAACCAATAAGACAGAGGATCCAAATACAGCAGCTTAAATGAACCAATAGTAGCTGTACCCTCTGGAACCAAAAGGCAGTTACTTTACCCTAATGCAAATACAGACAATAATAATACAGATATAAAATCCTTTGACTCAATACACAACACCCCTCCCCCCCTAGTGAGCACCGCAGATGTAATCTCTCAGGTACTGTGGGGTCCTACAACTTCTACTTGATCTCCTGACAACAGGTGTTGCCGGTTCTGGATTGGATGTTACCTGTGGTAGGGGGGGTGCTATAGGGGTTTCGTCAGGAACAGATGGAGTCCCAGACATCGCAGGGTCCCCTACCTGTACCTCGTCCTCCTGAGGACTAGCAGACCCTGGTTCATTTGCTGAAGCCCCTGGTGACTGCACCTCTGGGCCATTTTCACTCTGGTCTTGCAGCTCTGCGTCGTTAGCCAGGGATGAATTATCTGACCCCTCCCTGCTGAGCGCCCGGCGCCTCAGCTGATCTATATGTCTCTTCCAAACTTGCCCATTTTCCAAGGTCACATAGTAGGACACTGGTCCACTAGTCCGGGTGACCACACCAGCCACCCACCGCGAACCTCGTGAATAGTTCCTCACCCAGACCAGATCTTCAGGGGCGAGATACCTTGTTGTGTCAGCCTCAGCCTGGGGGGTTGCTCTTGAATTACGGTTTGGCATTTTATCGGGGTGGACATAATCCAGCACCGTTACCAGTCTTCTACCCAAGAGCAGCTCAACTGGCGACTTGCCCGTCGCAGTACACGGCGTCGCATGCTGCAAAAATAACATTCGCGCGATGCGAGCTGACCAGTTACCCTCCATTAAGCGCACAATGGATTCTTTGGCTGTTCTTACCATGCGCTCAGCCTGCCCATTGGAGGATGGGTGAAAGGGCGTGGATGTGACCCCTCTTATGAAGTTATCAGCCAAGAATGCCCTGAATTCTTGGGATACAAAAGCTGCCCCATTATCTGATACAATGGTCTCAGGTAACCCGTGGGTTGCAAACAGCCGCCTCAACACCTTGATTACGGCAGCTGATGCCATGCTAGGGACCATCGCCACTTCTAACCATTTGGAATATGCATCGACGATAACCAAAAAGACCTTCCCCTGGAATGGCCCAGCAAAATCTAAGTGCAGCTGGCTCCAGGGAGATCTGGACTGCTCCCACCAGTGAACTGGTGCTCTGGCCACTTCTGGCCGCACCTCTTGGCATGCCTTGCATGTTCGTACCCATTGTTCTATGTTCTGGTCCATTCTAGGCCACCACACATAACATTGGGCTAGCGAATTCATCCTGACCATTCCCGGGTGTCCCATGTGAAGCGTCTCAAGAACCCTGTTTCTCAGTGGTGCTGGGATGATCACCCTATCTCCCCACAGGAGACAACCCTTATGCATGGACAACTCGTGCTGCCTTGTCGCATAAGGCCTGAATTTGTCTTCATGCGGACCACCTGGCCACCCCCTCCCCACCCAAGTGAGCACACGGGAGAGAACAGCATCTTTCCTCGTTTTCTCAGCTATATCAGTAGCCGTTACAGGAGCCCCCGAAAGTGTTTCCAGCATCATTATGTGCTCCGCTGGAGCAGGATCCACATTGCTCCCGCCAGGAAGAGGCAATCGACTCAGCGCATCAGCGTGGCACAACCGTTTCCCCGGCACATGGGTCAAGGTGTACTGGAACCCGTTCAGGAATATAGGCCAACGCAACATTCTGGGGGAGAGTATTTGTGGCGTTTGTTTGTTCGGGTTGAACAACCCTAACAGTGGTTTGTGGTCCGTTTCAGTGGAGAAGTGGCGACCATACACATAATCATGGAACTTTTTGATTCCTGCCACAATTGCAAGCGCCTCTTTGTCAATTTGAGCATAGTTGCGCTCCGTGGGCGACAACGTACGGGAATAGAAAGAGATGGGCTTTTCCGACCCATCCGGTTCCCTATGACTCAGCACCGCCCCCAGGCCGTATTGAGAGGCATCACATGCCAGGACCAGCGGCTTCGACTCATCATAATGAGCAAGGACGCTCCTGCTACTCAGCATTCCTCGCAAGGAGTCAAAAGCCTTCTGCTGCCCCTGCCCCCATCGCCACACATTCTTTTTCTGCAACAGTCGATGTAATGGTTTAGCTACCGAAGCTTTCTGGGGTAAGAACGAATGATAAAAGTTAATAAGTCCCAGGAATGACTGCAACTGCGTCTTGTTCTGTGGTCGTGGTGCCTCGATGATGGCCTTAATCTTAGCATCTGTGGGGTGGATGCCTGATGCATCAATTTTAAACCCCAAGAAATCCACAGTTGGCACCCCAAAACTGCATTTTTCCTTTTTCAGTTGCAACCCCACCTCCTTGAACTTGAGCAACACTGCACGGACACGCGCAACCAGTTCCTGTGGGTCTTTTCCAGCAATCAAAACGTCATCAAAAAATGGCAAGACCCCCGGCAGACCTCTTAACAGGCGTTCCATGAGCCCTTGAAAAATCCCTGGGGCCACACAAACTCCAAACTGTAATCTGTTAACTCTGAACGCCCCTTTATGTGTGACAATAGTCTGTGCTTCCGCTGATTGTGGGGTTACTTGCAGCTGTTGGTAAGCTTGTGCCAGGTCAATTTTGGCGAACACCTTGCCCCCAGCCAGTTTAGCCAACAGATGTGATACGACTGGAATGGGGTATGAGTTTCCCCTGAGTGCCACGTGATTTAACAAGAATCCCCTCCCCTAATAAGTCAGAACTTTAAGGACTTAAGCTGTGATTTAAGGCTGTGTGGAGATAAACTTTCGAACCAAAGCAATGTTTCAAGACGAAGCTGGAAAGTTAAGAGTTTTGGAATGACGCAGTTAAAAATGCCGTCGCCATCTTGGGAGGCATTGTTGGAGCTCTTGGGTCTGGGAGGAGAAAGAGAGAAATAGTGCTGTTTACATATCGTGGATTAACTCCTCTGTGGGATTTAAGAGCGAAAAATGCCTGATTTATGATGGAAAGAGTGATGTTATCTACGAAGGAGATATATGGAAACCATCTGGACTTAGATTGAAAGAACGGGAAATTCACACAGGATTATTATATTTGCTTATCGGCTTAAGGAGACTAACAGAAGAGATCGTAAAAGAAAAAGAGAAATTATATGAACAAGATATGATGTGGAAACACCAAGATAAGACTGGATAGAATTATGAACTTTGTCTGGACTGATTGGGACTGATTTGGACACTAACGCAGTAATAAGAAGATGATTTGAATCCCCCTTTGGATCTTGAAGTATGGGTTCCCCCAACAAAATTTAAAAATTTGGCTTTGTAATTTGGAATTTATGTGATGTGATTTAATTTGATGTGATTGGCCAGTTAATAAAAATTATTTAAAAAAAAAAAAAGAGTTTCCCCTGAGTGCCTTATTGATAGTACATTTGTAATCTGCACAGATCCTGACTTCCCCATTTGCTTTAAGGGGCGTGACGATTGGAGTCTCCCACTTAGCAGAGTCCACGGGTGAGAGAACTCCCTGCTTGACCAATTTATCCAGCTCTGCTTCGATCTTGGGTTGCAGTGCAAATGGCACTCGCCTTGGTTTGAGTCGGATTGGGGCCACCCCAGGGTCCAATTCGAAGTCAACTGGGGGCCCTTTATAACAACCCAGTTTTCCATGAAAGAGACCAGCAAATTCTTTGCATAATGCCTCACTCATCTCAGGGCAGGTTTGGATTGAATTAAGCCCTGATATACTCAGTCCCAGGGCGGGGAACCAGTCAGTGCCCAGGAGACTGGGGCGACTGCCCTCCGCAATCACCAGTTTGAGTACCGCCTGTTTGTCCCGGAACTGTACTCTCACGGCACACATTCCCATGACATGGATGCGGCCCGCTGAGTATGACTGCAAGGTTGCCGGGAAGGGCTCCAGAGGGGGCAACTTACCCCTGGGGAAGAAAGTCCTCGCGGTCTGGTCCGACACGATAGTGAATCCAGATCCGGAGTCCACCTCCATGTCGCACAGCTGACCCTCAATCTTCACCTTGACGTGTGCCTTGCCTTGCGCTGGAAACTGCACGACCCTCCCCTTGATCTCCGTTACGTAGTGGCAGTCCTTTAGAACATGGTTTGCCATGGATGGTCTGCGATGCTCCAGTCTAGTTGCTCCTGTTGCTCCCAACGCCGCTGATCTACAGACCCTGGCGATGTGACCTGTCTTCCCGCACGTCCGGCACATAGCATCCCGGAAACGACAACTCTTCCGCTCATGGTTTCCGCCACAACCAGGGCACCTGCCTCGGTGATCTTTGTGCACTGTGCAGGCCTGACGCACTGACTTGACCCCACGGACTGGGCTTTGGCTCGGAGTAGCCTCTAGCTCGTCTATGGCATGCGCAACTTCTATCTGTGGCTTAGGGGCCTTGCGACTGGCATCAAGCTCCTCTCTTTCATAATTCTCCGTGGCGGTGGCCTCCTTCAAGGCTGAAGCAAGGGTAACCTCTTCTTTAGCCACGATGCGTCTTCTGGCTTTCTTGCTGCTCAGACCACTGATAAACCGATCCAGGAGAGTCTCTTCCAGATCTTGGAAGTCGCAGTGCTGAGCGAGCTTCCGCAGTTCAGCTAGGAATGCAGATACAGACTCCCCAGCACGCTGCTGCCTCTTCTGAAACTCCAACCGCCGGGCCATGTTGGTCTCAGTAGGCGCCAAATGGCTTGTCAGGCAGGCAAGAATATCTTTGAGAGGTGTCTCACTTAGCTTCGCTGGAGCAAGCAATGCCTTGGCCAGCTTGAAGGTCTCAGGCCCACAGTAGCTCAGGAATGTGGCCCTTCTTTTGCTGGCATTGGTGATCCCTTGAGCCACTGCGAAGAACTCGAAGCGTTCGACGTAGTCTTCCCACGTATGGGGCTCTGATGGCTGGAAGGGCTACAATACCCTTGGACTCTCCATTGTCCTGTGGGCAGGGTCGTCTTCTCAGCCGGCCAGTGAGTCTTGTTCTTAGCTACAATCCGGACTCTGAGGCAGGGCTGCGTTTAACCGCTCCTCAGCATTCCGGATCCCACCTTCATCGCCAGTTGTTGTGACGTGGGGTTTGTGATTTCAGCTCTTTTGACATAATATGCTGGAGACAGTTCTGTAGTAACGCTTCTTTATTACAGCAAACAAGACTGAGAACTGAGGAGGGGAGAGCTACATTTATAGGGACAGGGAACTAGCTAGAACGGATACATTTTGGAGGGAACAATATCAGGCAATCACAGTCCTGCCTTTTGGAGGAAACCAATAAGACAGAGGATCCAAATACAGCAGCTTAAATGAACCAATAGTAGCTGTACCCTCTGGAACCAAAAGGCAGTTACTTTACCCTAATGCAAATACAGACAATAATAATACAGATATAAAATCCTTTGACACAATACACAACATAAAGTAGCAGGGAGAGGACCTTCATTTGTAGGAGTTTTATATTGCTCTCCTCCCTATCCCTCTCCTGATGCCCTGCCATAAGAAATGTGTGTGTGTGTGTGTGTGTGTAGAGCTAGTGGTTTTGTTTATTACTAGTGGGACACATAAAATGCAAAGTCAACAAATTCCCATAAATACAATTGAATAAAAATCAGTAAATACTATTTTGATACAGTATCATTATTTCAAAATATATTTAGATAATATTTCCCAACTATTCATTTAACACAACAACCAATACATCATATTATTGTATTTTATCCTGTACCTTATGGTTCTAATATGTAACAAATATAGAACACTTTTCTGTAAATACTTTGTTCTTTTTATGCCTTCTCTGACTCTAATAATATTTGTGAGTCTTTACATGTCTTTGTTTTATAGTCCACAGTCCATGGAAATCTCAGTCTCCCTACAGAATAAATTTCCTTCAATTATATGTTGAAAGCTAAGCTAAGAAGTCTTTTTCCTCCCTTTTGATTCCAAGAAAATAACACTGTCAGAAAATAAATAAAACTTATAAAATATAACAGATATACTTACAAAAGAGCACTTTGGCAATCTCACTTTTATTTCCTCCTAACATATATGAAATTGTTCAGAGCCTATCAAAGTGCCACAGCTTGAGTATGAAAAATGCTCCTGTTTGCCCAAGAATGTAGCATCCATGGGGCATATGAAACTCCAATATACTTGCCCCTCCCTTTTATGAGGCTTACAGGACACATTTTTTTGGATCTGTCTGACATCAGGATCAAGAATACCTTTACTATATTATTTTATGTGGCTTTTGATGTCTGTTGGACTATACTGAAGGACAGCAGGGTCAGGTTTGGGGTTTTGTAGCTAAAATAAAAAGGCAAGTAAAATTGGGAACATGACAAAATATTTTACAATTATTCATAGCGTGGATAGAAAGTAGGTTGGGAGCAGCTTTCTTCTTCTCCAGACTCACCCAGTAAAGTTGAACTGGCCATCTGATTAGACAGAGCAGCTGTCTTTGGCAGCTATATCCCTGCAGAATATGTGTGAATGTGCTATAAAATCGAGAGCACTTGAATTGAATAGTATTTCTGAAAACCGGTACTATTGCTTTGGTCTCTGTGAATGAGCTCAGATTAAGCCGGCCAGTAGCAAGAGAACGCAATACCCCCTCTCCAAGCCTCGTGGCAAAGTACTTCCCTGTCTTCCGTGAGCGTAGCAACAACGACCTCTTGACTCGAAGAAAATGTGTGTGCAATGGTGGGGATGGCTGGCGCGGCTGTGTTTGAGCAGCAAGCCACGCCCCTGTTGAGCTTCCCTATTGGGTGCCCAACCGGGGAGGGGCGTGGCGCCAGCCCTGGAGTTGAAGCAGGCGGCGGAGCGCCCCTGCATGACGCAGGAATCGTCTCCCGCTCACAACCCCTTCCCCTCCTGGGAGTAGGAAAGGCTTTCTTAGATGCACCAGAACCTATGGAAAAAATGAGAGTATATTTAATGAAATGTGGGAGAGCTGTAGATGTAGGAGATTCCCTAGTTAAATTACAGCTCAGCCATGGCGGCAGAACTGCTATACAATCGGAGGACAATGACAGTGACCTAGGGTTGTTGTAAGAATGACTGAGATTAACATGTGCAAGGTGCTTGACTCATTGAAAAAGCATGTTGTTGTTGTTAATAGGAGTATTACTACTGGCTTTGAAGCATACCAGGTGAATAATTGATCTGGTGCTCTTGCAAAAGGCATTATCTGAACACATACATTCATACATACAGACATTTATATACCACTGTATCATAAAAAAATATATCACAGTGGTTTACAACAATATAAAAACATAAAACCAAACAATAAAATCATAAAAAGTTTTTTTAAAAAAACAAGTTAAAAGATAAAAGGAATGAAAAACAAACATCAGTAAACCATTGTGGGAATGTATTCTTAATTGTCTGCATAGGCCTGACAGAATAGAAAAGTTTTTAGCAGATTTTTTAAATTGGGCACAGAAGGCACTCACTGACTCTCAACTGGCAGAGTGTTCCACAGGACGGGGCTGATAACACATTACTTTTGAAGAATGTAATATCAGGGTTGGAACTAGCAATACCCAGCAATATTGCTTATTTAATTGTTTGGTGACCACTTATTACTATCACTTTTTTTTTTAAATGCAGAGACGCTCTTTGGAAATACGATTTCACCAATGAGGAAAAAAATATTAAGACTTTTACCCACTTTGAGGATGCAGTACTGAAAAAGAAGAAGGTTTCTGTACCTCTGTGCATTGAGGATGAAATAGAAAAACCAAATGCCAAAGTGATCAGAGCTGGCAGTTCAAGGCCAAAATGTGACAGTTTACCGGTAATATCATCTCCCCACCACTACCACTTCCACCTGTTCAATGGGTTTTTAAAAAAATTCTATAGGTAGTTACATTAAATAGTTACATTAAGAATTTCCCATTCTGATCTCAATGTTAAGATACCCACTGGAAAAACAGGTTACAGGGTTTGAAAGAATTCTCATTGCTAATTACAGAATGTAAGGGAATTCTTTATGAAGAACTGGTTGACAAAAATGGAAATCCCCGTGGCTTAATATATCAGTTAAATCAGTAGCTGTCTTAGGCAAGAGGCTGCTAAAATACATCATAAACCAATAGACTTCACAGTGCAACTATCCCTGTTATTCCTATTTGAAGGACCAAAAGAAAACATTTTTTGTTGTATATTTTAAAACTCTTTTTTTTTTAATGGGGAAGTGTATTCAACCAACTACTGCTAAGCATAGACAATTGAAATTAATGAACTAAGTCATGTTTCTAACCTCAATAGGCTTATTCTGAGTAGGACAAACACCACACAGAAAGTCCCATTTCCCATTGGATAGCAGCTAATCAGCATTCTGTTCAACTAATGCTGATGGTAATATACTTTTTTTTTTTACATTCTTGCCATGTTATATGTTATCTTGACCACATGACCTTTAGCAACTGGCTTAACTGACATCTAAGCCCACAGATGTAATCTTTTTATAGGACCTGAGTGAAATGTGTCAGAAAATACGGGGAAATGCATATCTGCATGATTTACTGCTGAATTAAACCCTCATTGCAATCAGAAGACTTCGTTTACAAAGTACTATCCCCCACCCCAAATGACTTCATCTGTTTTCAAAGCATATTTACTAATACTACAAATACAGAAATGGGGCCAGCGTCATACAGTGCCTGAGAATGCTGAACTTGTATATGGGAAATCTCGTTTCAGTCAAATTGCTACTTAGCTATAAAGCTGTGTGTATTTTTGGGCAAGTCATTATCTCACAGCCTTGCCCATCTCATGGGGTCATTGTGAAGCTGAAATGCTAGTCTGAGCTCTTGGAAGAATGGGCCATGCACAAAGGAAACTGCTTTAGTATGACTCAGTATGTTAGATCACTGGTCCATCTAATCCAGTATTGTCTACACTGACTGACAGCAGCTCTCCAGAGTTTCAGACAGGGGTCCTTCCTATCCCTACCTGGATATGTTCATGTCATGAGTCACATAGTGCCTTTGGGTTCAGATCTGGGATGGCAGACTGGAGGAATGGGGAGGGGGGATTGAGACAGTAGAGCAAAGCCTTTCTGAAGAAAGCTCTTCCCTGGCAGACAACAATACTGGAACAGGAGTTCTAGCTGCTTCCTACCTGTGCTGTTGGTGGCTGGAGAGACCTCAGAGCTATGACTTGAGGTGGCTGAACTGGAGTTAGTGGGCACAGGTCTAATAAGCACTCCCAGGGTCAGACAATGCCTCTGCTGGTGAGAACAGACGCACTTGCCCTAGCAGTGTGCGTGCCTACAAGCTAGACGTTCTCACCAAGCTAAAAAAGCTTGCCAAGTGGGCAGGAGAACTTGTTGGGACACCTTCGCTGCTCTCATATGGTTCATGCCCTGGTCTTGGACTTTGGGATTCTAGCCTGGCTCCTAACTCGGTTAACTCCTCCATCCTGTTTGTAGGAGCTTTGGGATTGAGTTAATCCTTTTCTGCTGTTGCACCTGTACTGTACTCCGCTTTAATAAAGGTCTTTCTCTTATTCTGCTGTAATGTCTGGGGTGGGAGCCAGGACTTTCAGGGACTGAACTGAACCCCAGGCAAGCAAAGTATGAGCTTTACCACTGAGCTAGGCAGAGCATATGTGCACAGAAGGCCCAGGTCTAATCCCTAGCATCTCCAACGGAGCACTCTGAGAGAGTTCTGCCTAAAATCCTGAAGATTTGTTGCTGGTCAGTGTAAACCATACTGGGCTAAATGGACCAATATTCAAATTTAGTATAAGGCAGTTTTCTGTGTTTATATAATTCTAGGAAACAGAAGTTTAAAGTTTAGGTGACAGTATGATTTTTCCCTTACATATGTATGAATATATCAGTTTTGTTGGTGTGAAAGGTTTTAACATTTCTCTCCTCCTTTCTCTAGAAGTCAAGTGAATCATTTCCCGTCTATTGCCACAATGAAGGGTATGTAAAGAAGCATGCATTGAATACATGTCTTTCTATGTATGGGGATGGAGCATTTTATGGTGTGAATAGGAGTGGTGAAATATGCATGCAACTAAACCCGGTCCTACGAAACAACTATAATGAATCCACTGCAATCACCAGAAGTAAACAAAATTCTCCCCCCAATGAAACTACAAAGAGGAAGAAAAAGCCAGCCCTGTCTGGGAAACCAAAACGCATCGCTGTTCAGATTTTATCTGTGAAGAAAACACCATGTGATGATATCTTCACAAGTTCTCAGAAAGAGATTGTTCAGAAGATGAGTGGAAGTGTCACAAAAACTTTCAGCAGACATACGGTCCCTGAAAGGAGTATTTCAACAAACATGCCTCAGCGTCAGAAAGAAGGCCTTATGGTATGTGGAGAGAATCCAACGCTGGCCATATACCGTACTATTTCATCTAGAAGCCTGATTTCAGGAATAAAATCCCAACTTCCAGATTTTTTTGAGAAGGAGTTAGCTTCCCCCGAAGAACCCCGTAAGAAGGATAGAGTGCTTTTTGTGGACTACATCCCCATCTCAAAGCCAATTCCAGTTCCAAGATCTGGAAGTAAACTCGCTAACCACCACAACTCCGTCCCTTCAGCTCGCAGTTCATGCTCATCTCATAGTTGTGCTAAAATCGTATCAGTGGAAAGCAGCAAGTCTGAAGTGAAGCACCAGGATAAGTCACACCAGAAACCTTTTCTGGATGAAAACAGGGCAAGCAACATGGAAGTCTCAGCCCAGTCCCCAGCCCAAGAAGACAGTGAGAGGTTAATTGGGCCAACATCATCACTATCACTAAGGAGCTTTCAGGAAGAAGTAAATAGTAGCCTTGAGCCCCAGAAATCAGAATTGACCGCATGTTCAGAAGAGCAAAGCGCTGGGTCTGCACACGCTCCAGTTATAAGCATACCAACAGCAGAATTCGATGTCTCCGAATCCCATAGGGATCCGAGCATGCAGAACCTGTTACCTGTGGGTAATGAAAAGTAGCTTCAACCTCTGAAATGACTATTGTGTGAAGTGCATAATAAATCTGTACAATAACCACTTCCCCCAAATCTGTTGCCACAATGTAGTCCAAAGGGATTGCAACCAGTGAGGGAGGTATCTTTGTCAATACGTAGGTTTTTATTATTATTATTATGAATGATATAGTAGCTTGGCAGTAGAATATCAGATGCACGGAAGCAGCAAATGCCGTGTGCCATCTGATGTTTCGCCAGAGTCTCACAAAATGTGATGTTGCATTGGCATTCCTGTACTAATTTCCACTCCGAGAGGGGAAAGTGAAGGCTAGTAAATGGGTTAACCAAAGCTGCCTGGTGAATTCCTAGGTGCATGCTCCATATTACGCCAGGATTGAAAGAGTGTTGCTGGCTACTAGGTGGCATCCAAACTCAGTTCAAGGTTCTGGCCTTTAAAGCTCTAAATGAGGGGTGGGAAACCTCAGCCCAAATGCCAAATGCAGCCCTCCAGCCCTCTATTATCTCACTGTTGGGACTATGCCCAGGTCATGCACCTCCCAATGACACACCCTTGATGCTTTTTCATGGCTGGAATGTGTCCTTGGAATTGTGATGTTCTGGACTTGCCAGGATAGAGGTGTGTGTTTGTATGTGTACATAAGACTGCAAACTTCTAAGTGGATTAAATAAGCCTGCATTGTTGCACCCACTGCTCTACCTGCCCCATTTTTGCCTCTGGCCCGCAGTTGGATGAGTTGGCCCCAGGGAGGAATGCAGAAATCAGTGCCTGTCCTGTAGCTTCCTGAAGGAATAATATAATTTTTTTATAACCCAAATGTTCTGGTTTGTGTGTGTGTGTGTTTGTCCTGTTTTTCACAGAGTTGTAGAGTTGGAAAGGACCATGAAGGGTTCATCTAGTCCAACCCCCTGCAATGCTGGAATATGCAAGTGGCCTGTATGGGGATTGAACCCACAACCTTGGCCTTATCAGCTCCACAGTCTAAGCAACTGAGCTGGGCCCAAGGGAGTCTGTTCTACTGTTGAGGTTCTTTTTGTTGCACTATTCAGCATGAGAGTGTCCTTCCAGATAGCACTAACATGTTATTTTGGGGGAAGTATAGCAGAACTCGCAAAGTGGAACGTGTGAATGGTTCAGTACAAATCCAACTTTAATGTATTATCATTGCATCAATGACATGTTGCAACCCCCACCAATCTGGAGCAGTTCCTGAGCTCCAAAAAGATAAAGTAATTCTAGTGAGTGCATATGGGAATAATTACCACTATGAAGTCATGGAAATTGGTAAAGTAATAGCTATACTTCAATCCGGCATTTAATGCTAACCACATAATATGAACCACCTATGTGCTTAAGGAAATGCCTGTGGCTCCTTATATGTAAAATGAAACAACTTTTTGAACTTTTATATTAACTGCTGCTAAGCTACTCTTCCATGTACCTTATAGTTGCATCCTTTATAACGCAATCATATTGGGGTGGGGGTGGGCGGCGGTATGGGCATAGCCAGGATTTGGGGGCGCAAACTTCATGTTTGGGGGCTCCGAGGACCGAGTTATCTGCGCCACAATTGGTCAGTTAGTTTGGTATTTTTATTTATTCATTCATTTGATGGGGGGGCTGCCCCCCCACGCGGCGCGGCTAGGTAGGTAAAGCGCAGGAAGGAGCTCTATGAACCTATGTAAGTCTGCGCAAAGGGCCTCTTCTCACGCCCCCGACGGACGTGGCCAGCAAGCGCGTTGGCGGCGCTGCACGTGATCCCTTCTCAACACGTGATGGGAGACAAGAGACTCTTAGTTTCCTTGCTACACTGCCGCCCCCACCTGGGCTTCTCGTGGTGGCGTTAGTCCCGCACTGTGACTAGTAGCAAAAAATAAGGGCGCCTTGTGCGCGCTCGGGGGAAATTCTGTCGCGGTCTTAGGTTCCGACGCGGTGGCTTGGCTGAAGCGACGCCGCCCTTTCCCGGGCAGGGGAGTGACTTAGGCGCGCAGGAGGACGCAGCCTACTCTTTCGGGGCTGGGAGAGAACGACCCCCTTGCAGCTCAGAAGAACAACACGCCGGGCTCGCATGTTGCTGCGTGAGGAACAGAGCCCCGCTGCGCCCCTGGCGCGTCACGGCTTTGCGCGCTCCTCCTCCTGCTGCTGCGCCCTCCCTGCACGCCGTCGGGCAGCCCCCCTTGGGCCCAGCCTCTCCTGGCTTCGATGCCGCCCGCGTCCCGCTCCGCCCCGTCTGACGTTCAGCTTGCAACCATGTCGGCGGCCGCGCGCAGACGTCAGGCTTCTGGCGTGAAGGGAGAAGCCCCCACCGCAGAAGCAGAAGCAGCAGCAGCTCGCGGAGATGAGGAGCCGGGCATGGCGGCGGCGCCCAGCCTCACCGTCTGCCTCAAGCTGCTGGCGGCTGCCTTCTACGGCTTCAGCTCCTTCCTCATCGTCGTGGTCAACAAGAGCGTCCTCACCAGCTACGGGTAAGGGAGGCGGGCGGGAGAGCTCCGGGCAAAGTTCGCCGCCGCCGGCGCCAAGTGGAGGGGCAGCGCCGGCCGGGTTACAGATTAACTCGCGCGGAGAAAGGAGGTGGAGCAGGCCGGCGTGGGCGCTGAGCTGCAGGCGGCCGCGAGGACTCGGCTTTGTGGCTGCTGCTGCTTCTGCAGAGCCAGCTCCCAAGTTGCTTTCGGAGGAGGAACGCTCCACAAGCCTCCATGTTCAGTAGCGCGGGGTGGTGGTGGTGCCTCCCTCTCGCTCTTCCCAACTTCCAGGCACGGGCATTTGCAGTGGGCATAGCGCACGCCTCCCCCCCCCCCCCGAAGATACAGCTATGAAGGCCGCGTGTAGATAACGATGGCTTGGTCAGAAGTTGCCAGGCGCCCTCAAACCTCCACCGCCAAAACGGAAGGGGTATTTGGCTTAGAGAGCACAGGGCTGCGATTCTGTACCTGTTCAGCCTGTTGGCTCCATTGAACTCAGCGAGCTTTGCATTGTGTAGCCCCATAATTTTCAATAACGCGAATGTTGGGGTTCAGCTTTGCTTCTTCGTGGCACCCAGTTTTAAAGGGTTCATTGGAGCCGTTAAACATTCCCTTCTGCATTTTTTTTTAAAATGCCCCCCCCCTACTGTGTACACTTTGTGTATACGTGTGTTTACTTCCAGAACAGACACGTTAAAAGAAGCGACTGATGCTGCCATCTAACTGCTTTGCAAATACAGTTCAGCTTGTTAGGACTATGCATGCAAGAGTGTTGGCTGCTGGAGGCAAATGATTTTTTAAATACATTGAGTTCTTGGTTATTACCGTTCCATATATTCGTTATATCTGAGGCAGAGAGTGAGCCACAAACAACTTTTCCTGCCAAAGGCTAGCCTTTTTCCATTATGGATGATTCGCTGAAGGTTGCCACTGTTTAGTTTAATTTGTCTGCTGTTTGTTACAGATTTCCTTCCTCGCTGTGTGTGGGACTAGGCCAGGTTAGTTGGAAATTTTGAATAAGGAAATTTCTAATTGGGCCGGGAGAGGGAGAGGCAAAATAGTGATCTGTCTTGTTCCTTTCACAGATGTTGGCTACGGTGGTTGTCCTCTGGGTGGGAAAGGCACTCAGGGTGGTGAAGTTTCCAGACTTCGACAGAAATATACCTCGAAAGGTATGATATTTCTCTCATTTACAAAGCCACTGGCAGAAGCGTAGTTCTTGCCGTACATGCCCATAATGGGGAAGAGTGGTCTAAATTGTTCTGGTGTATGTATATTCTGTAGAAAGAATGCAAGATAGAACAACTTTCAAGGAAGGCATCAAAATGCATCAATACAAGTACTGCTTGCTGCTCATGACAAATTAGAAAACTCTTTTAAAAGTGCTGTTAGGTCATTCCAATGCATTTTTATTTTCCTTTTGCACAGGATTCATTTTTTATGGGCAGCTGTGAATCTGCAGCAAAGAAGGCAGATTCCACTGTGTCTAACTGTCTTGTTGTAGTATGACTTTCCAGAGTTGCTATCTTATTTTGGGTGAAAGAATCTGATAGATGTAATTATAGATGCTAATCTGTAGAGGTCAGATAAACAAGCAAACAAAATGATTTGGCACAAATGCTGAAATGGTTTCTGATTCATGTGATGTTAAGGTAACAGGGCTAAATTTGTTGATGAGAATTGAGTCAGTGCAGCCATGTACAGGGAGAGGGCTAAACCTTTTCTAGTAGTGCTGCAGTCCTCAAAAAACACACACTCCAAGGATCCTGTCCACGTCCTTGAACTGCACAAGCTGAAAAAAATATCCACTAACACTGGACAAGCAAGGGCCAAAGTTACACCCACCAGACCTGTATCAGCTTATTTAGAAGGGAGTCATTTAAATCAAAGGGACTTGCCTCTTAGAGTAATTACCTGCGGAATATATGTCCATGTTTATATTATTTCTGAAGGTCCCCCAAATTACGCTTTCTGAGGTTGGATTTAAGCATGATCAGGCGTGTAAAAGAAAGATCGCCATGTGGAGCATCATGCTTAAAAGAACATCAGTTTATACAAGTCTAGTTTATCATGAATTCCTGGTGTGCCGCTGCTGTACATGTACGAATCAATGACCTATTTAACATAGCATTAGCTGTGTTTATACATCTGCATAAAGTTGTTCCTCTTCCCATGTCCACTCTCTTGGTGTAACTTGGAAGACTGAATGTCTGATGTGACAGAAGATGTTATATTTGTGTTTCCAGAATTCTACAGTCTTGAGAAAAAGGAAGGATGTGTGTTGCTGGTGTTGTAAGTCAGAATGTGAAACCATACTGCCCTAATATGCAAAAGCTTTTATGCTACAGTTGAAGCATGATTGTGCATTTCCTAAGGCTTGCTATGTTGTGTGCCTGCTGGTGAAAACTGTTCCTGTTGCAAAAAAACAAAACAAAAAACAGCAACAACAACAAAACTGTGCAAATGTTTTGAAAGGTTACACAGCCAACTGACTTGACCTGTTTATTGAATGTTATTTTATCCCTCTTACAACTTTCTAGACTTTTCCACTACCTCTCCTGTATTTCGGGAACCAAATCACAGGACTGTTCAGCACAAAGAAATTGAAGTATGGATAATAAGATATGATTTTATTAAGCTTTTATTTTTTAAAAAAAATATTGAGCTTTTCTTAAAATGTAGTCTGAATTCTGGTTGGTCTGTACTTAAATTTGAAGGGGCTTTTTGATTACTTCAAATTTAGTGAATGAAAATTGTGTAGAACATTTGTTTATAATTTATATGTTTCAGTATACCATAATTCTCATATCCGGTGTCTTGTTGCAGTTATAGATAACAAAACAATTGGCATTAATATATAACATAATTCAGCTATGCATATTTGGTAATAAATAATTTACAAGGACATAATAAGTAATCACCAAGTCATTTAATCAGCTCTTTCAGATTCTCTGTAAATCATAAAAAACAACAGATTACCCAAAAGGGGTGGGGTGGGGCTTCAGCTGGTTTTCTGCTCTCTTCAAGCACATCCTTAGTTACTCAGGTGAGTTCTGTTGAGTTTAATGAGGCTAATTCCCAGGTGAGTGGGTATAGAATTATAGCCTTAAGATGCTTTTCAATAGAGCCCTGTTGATTCAGTATTTTAAAAAGCAACATTGAAAACATTGAGATAAGTTTCTTGTTACTGCATAAATCTGTCAAGAGCTGTGGAATATCAAATGCCAAGGCCTACTACCCTCCCTAGCTATAATGATGATGCTGATAATAATAATACCACCCTTCATCCGTAGATCTCAAGGCTATTTACAACATAAAAATACAAGATTAAAACCCAAAATACATTATTTTTTTAAAAACACACCAATAACTCCCTCTCCCTCAACAAACATATTTAAAAGTGTATAGGAAGTTAATCAGCCAAAAGCCTGGTTGAAGAGGAATGTTTTTGCGTGGCGCCTAAAGGTGTATAATGAACCTCCCTGGGGAGAACCTCCCACAGATGGGGAGCCACCGCAGAAAAGGCCTGTTCTCACGTTGCCAACCACAACCTGCCATGGAGGAGGCACATGAAGAAAGGCCTCAAATGATGATTGCAGGGTCTGGGTCGGTTCATATAGAAAGGGAGTTCATGAGGTATTTCGGTCCTGAGTCATTTAGGGCTTTATTGGTCAAAACCAGCATTTTGAATTGGGCCTGGAAACTTATTGGCAGCCATTTAGGACTCTTGTTTATTAAAATATTTTCAGCCTGTCTCTTGTCTTCAAGCTGGCTCATATTCTATAAATAATTTTAAAAAATGAAGTACTTCAGACCAATAAACGTAAAATACAGTGAAACCTCAGATAATACTGATCAAATTAAAAAGGAAGCAATTCCTCAGATACTTTGGTTCCAAACCCTTTAGGGATTTAAAAGTGAAAACTAGTCCAGAAATAGACTAGCAGTCTATAACAAAGGAGTTTTATGCTTCTGGTGATTGGCTTCAACCCAAAGCCTTGCAGCTGCTTTTAAGTCCCTCTGAACCTTCCAGACAAAGGCCTGGTTTGCATGTCTCACTAAGTCATAGTTTGGCTGAGCAAGACATGTGAACCAGGCCACTATCCAAGTAGAGTGTGCTACAGAAACTTTAGTGCATGCTAGATCCAGCTGGACCAAAGGTACTCCTGGCCACAGCTACATTCTGGAGCAAGGCTTTGTCCAGGAGCACTTCCAAGTCTGTGAACCCTTCTTCAAGGGCAGTGTTGTCCCATTCAGAATAGATTGTATCCCCATTTCCAGATCAGTGGTTCTGCTAACCCTGACTGCTTTTGTCGTGTCTGGATTGAGCTTCCATTTGCTCACCCTTACTTGAGCTTCCCGACAATGGTTCAGAACCTCCATGAACTTCCCTGGATTCAGTTGGAATGGAGAGAGAGAGAGTGTGCTGTGTTATTTGCACACAACAGACTGGAAAGCTGCAGGTGACCTTTCCTGATGCTGCCATGCAGATTTTAAACACAGCATGTTCTTAGGTTACAAGTCTATGCATTTGAGTGTAGATCCACAGGGTGCACCACAGGACCCGTCTCCAAATTAAGCACACGTAACGTCAGGCATGAAGGACGCAGGTGGCACTGTGGGTTAAACCACAGAGCCTAGGACTTGCCGATCAGAAGGTCGGCAGTTCGAATCCCTGCGACGGGGTGAGCTCTCGTTGCTTGGTCCCTGCTCCTGCCAACCTAGCAGTTTGAAAGCACGTCAAAGTGCAAGTAGATAAAATAGGTACCGCTCTGGCGGGAAGGTAAGCGGCGTTTCCGTGCGCTGCTGGCCACATGACCTGGAAGCTGTACGCCGGCTCCCTCGGCCAATAAAGCGAGATGAGCGTCGCAATCCCAGAGTCTGTGACGACTGGACCTAATGGTCAGGGGTCCCTTTACCTTTAATATATACATAGACTTTCATATGTGGACTTTTATCAAGTCAACTGGATAAAAGTGACTTTTCTTAAATTCTCAAAAGTTCTTAACCTAGCTCAAGGTTGTCATCTAAACTAGCTAGATGTTTAACTGATAATCACAGTCAGTCCATTGTTTGAAAAATAAGACTTTAGAGCCAACATCAGGCATCTCCTTTCTGCTTTCCACCCTTGTGTGCCACCTGTTTTCCTGGCTAGGCAAGACATGTACAGTTAAGAATAAGACATTAATATATAATAGCCTTTCAACAAATGATTTCTCTCTGCATCCTAGTGCAGATGTGGGCAGGTACTTGCTTTGGTAACCAGCCTGGACTGGTGGTTAAATATAACCTTAAATGTAGGGTCTTGTAACTTGAGATCCCAACTCATTTCAAGGGCATGAACTGGAAGAGAGAGTGTGTACTTATAAATAGCTTTTCTGCGCACAGTTTCCAAGCTTCAAAATAGCTAATACAGTTGGGCTGCACTTGTGTGTAAAACAAAACTGTTAAATTTTGAAGAATTGCATTTTCTAGCCTGTTTCCCCCACTTCTGACAAACGTTGGAGACAGTCTTTTTTTTAAAAAAAATTAAAAATCACCTGTGACTTTCCCCCAGGGACATCTGTTCTCATTCACCACACCATGAGCTTTGATGTTGAAATTTATCCGGAGTAAATTTAAAATGTCTCTGCATAAACATAAGGAGTATCTATATGGCTAGCTCTGTCCATAAACATTATTTCTCTTACAGCCTGCCAATGTTTACAGTCCTGAGACGGTTTTCCATTCTGTTTACAATGTTTGCAGAAGGAATTCTACTCAAGTGAGTTGTGAGATGGTACAGTACTGTGTTGCTTCATGTGTTTTGTGTCATATGGGTGGATATGGGTGGATACAGCCAATGGCAGTGACATTTCCCTTTGGTTATGCAGGCATGCAGCCTGCACAAGGTCAGCACCCTTTGTAGTTCTTAGGGTTGAGAAAAGGAAATATTTCAAGCATATTGGACTCCACATTTCAAGCACATTGGACTCCACATTTGTATAGGAAGGCATTGATCAATCTCCAGTACTGGAGATACAGTGCTGAGAATCCCACGTATGATGTGGGCTTTGTCCAGCGATGTCTTCTTTTTGGTCTGAAGTTGTTACCTGCATCAGTTTTGCGTTGGTGAAATCCTTCATACTGCCAGATGCTTATGTATTTTTCAATTATACTCCTGTAGTATGAGGATTAACAGCAGGACAACAAAAGTGGATTTTGTGTTTTGTGAGCCCTTATGGTTGCTAAGAGACATACTTGGAGCCCTGAAGGACCAATGTTTGTTTTCCATTGTTTTGAAGACCTCACTGCCCTGGCTACATTCGAATATATTTCATATAGACATAAATATTGTTTAGATGACTATTTGGTCATCGGGGGTGGGGGCGAATTATAATAATTTATCTATTTAACTTAAGAAACAGTTACTGATAGTTACTGTATCTGTAACATGAACTGATAGTGAGTTTTTTGTTTCATTACTCTTGGTATTCATATATTTCTTCCTTGCTTTTCTTTGCTAAATTTTCGTATGAAAAATCAATTAAAAGAATACTGTCAAGTGCCATGGGTCTACAAGCTTAGGCCAGACTTCTTAATGTGTACCAGTGACTCCTTTCTCAAGTCCATTTTGCATACAGGGGAGCTTGGAGAAGGAAATTTCTAAGAGCATGCTGAGCTTTGTGCCAAAATTCAACATTACAAGAAACCCTCTTCTCCTTTGGAAAATGGGAGGATGGGTGCAGGATAGGGCTGGGTAGTAATCAGCTTTCCAACATCGCAGTGTGTCGCCAGCCAAACATTGTGGTTTAGTGATACATCACAATGTTGAAAAGTGGAGGGAGGAACAAATTCTATTGGCCCGGCCTCACAAGGCGCCAGGGTGAAACCGCTTCAGCAGCAGCAGCAGTTTCACTCGGGAGCCACATGGGGCTGAGCCCAATGGAGCCTGTTCTTTCCTCGGCACTCCATTAGCTACTAAAGCAAGTTCTTGCTTTAGTTCTACAACCTCTGACAGCCAACCATGATTTTTGCTGTTGGGTTAGTTTTTTCTTTCATGCTTTGAAACCCTAGGAATTCTTAAATTTCGTTGTATCGTAGACCACTGTTTTTTATTGTTGTTTGCAGGTCACTAATTTCTTATGTGACAGTAATTGCATAGGAGAATACTTAAGGACAGCTGTAAACTGGAGTGGCAGGAGGAGAGATAAATGAAACTGTTAGGTACATGGGTTTGGGCCTCCCTCCGCCCAGCTGCATACACAAACACAGACGTTGATTGGGTTTGAAAACCCTGGCTTTTTAGCATTTTCCATCAATGTTTCCATCATGATCTCTTGAAAGGTTATTGTGGACCACAGTTTTAAGAACGCTGCAAGAACGCCAGCTGCAGTAATGAGAAAGCTCTTCCATTTTTATCTTCTTAGGAAGAAATTTTCTTGGAGAATTCAGATGACAGTATTTGCAATGATAATTGGTGCATTTGTAGCTGCAAGGTACGGTATACCATTATTAAAAGGAGCTTGAATATTGTTCAGGTTTTTTATGAGCTTGTTCCTCAACTAGATTCTTAAAATATTCTGGTTAGCTGTTGGAAAGGTGAATAGAAATTCAGTTGAAGCCCTGGAAGAAAAGAGCTAAGGCAATATATGATTGTCTGAAGTATAAATTAATGGACTAGAATAATTTGAAGTTTTTGTCGAATATGAAGGCTTCCCTGGCAGGTAGTTCTGAAACAGAGCTAGAAATGCCTGGAAGTGTCTAAAGTGGCCCCTAAAGTTTTGCACTCAGGAGACCAATACGGGAGAGACCTGTTTTGTTGCAGCTGGGGAAGATGAAGGTGTCCAGCTGTGTTGCTGCAGATGCACCATGTCTTTCTTCTCTCTGCACTCCTCCCAGCAGTCATTCCTCCTGGTCACAACCTGTCTGTCTCCAGGCACTGCAGGCATCTACAAGGGATTCCTACACTGCGGAGTCATGTTGCAGACATCTTTGTAACACAGAGTTGGTCTGCCAACAGGACTGGTGCCTGAAGCCAGCTCCCCATAGAGCACATCCTTGGGGACCCTGACATCTACACCTGTAGATGGGTGATCAGTGCCACCATAAATGGCAGGACTGATCATGCATATACTGGATGCAGTGGGGTCTTCCCTTGTGTAGCATCCTCGTGTGGGATCTAATCTGCAAATGTGATCCTTGTACAGAATCCTGCTCTGTTTGCAGATTGCAGTTGTTCAGTAATTATCATGATTATGTTTTCTCTTTGACTTTAAATATTACCTTCTCTGCCCCTAGTTCTGATCTGGCATTTGATCTGGAAGGCTATGTGTTTATCTTGATTAATGATGTCTTGACAGCTGCAAACGGTGCATATGTAAAACAGAAACTAGATTCCAAGGTAGGTTCATCTTGCTACCATTTTAAAACAGCTTTCCACTTTATTGATCAGTAAAGGATGAATGAGTTACTGCTTTCTGGGGGGAAATACTCATTTCAACAATGTGGCTGTCCTGTCCTATATATTATCATTTTTCATTTTGCTCTGCTGCTGCACAAACATCTGTAACACCATGTACATATTATTCTAACAATTTGCAAGTGTTTAGGATAGCACGCACAAGTAAACATAGGCCAGAATTAACCCCATAAGAAACATACTGTATTGGACCAAAGCCCATTCAAATAGGGCATTTAATTTCTGCTGGTGGTCGGGGTTTGTTTTATTTGTTTCTGAGTTAAGTAGCATATTCATAAAACTAGAATCGTTCTAACATTGTGTTGTATGACACCATGACCACTTGGAGCATGAAACTATTTCACACCAATATTAAATGATCAGACTGCCAAAGGGGCTTGAAGTTAATGCATGTAATCTGGTTCACTTGTACTGAGATAAAAGTATTTATTTTATGATTATGTCATGAAACTTACTGTGCCAATAGATAAGAGCAAGAATGGAAAATAGAAACAGTTAGACCAGTACAGTAATGAAAAATGCAATTGTTTATTAATGTTATGACAGCCTGCCAGTAACACATATGTTTAGGATAAAGTTATTAGGTTAGCTACATTATGTACTAGTTAAAAGGAAAAGTCTGTGGATCAGTACAGATATAATACTGCCTTCCTTTTAACTTTGGCTAGTTGACCAAGAAGCCAGCCTTGGCTCCCTTTTATCTACAGTTAGTAAATCAAGAGCCAGACTTGGGAATGTTTCTTCCTTCACCCTAAATCACAGTGAAGCAGAGTGTTTGCATCAGTCATATCTGTGGTTAAGACCTTAATAACCCCAATAGTTTCAAGCTCTGTTTTTAAAGGGTGGGTGGCAACTTGCTCTCGAGAGGAGGCACGTGGTGAAGAACAATATATATTCCCAAGGCAGGCTTCCAACTTACTATGTTTCGCAGAGTTTAAGTATTGCAGCTGTACCAGGCCAATGATTTTTTGGGGACGGAGGGTTTGTATAAAAATCGTATTTGTGCTTATGGTCTCTCTTTTATATCCATTGATAGGTAGGGTAAACAGTAAAGTATATATGCTTTAATAGCTATTTGAGGTTTTTAAAAAATCATTTCATATACTTTTGATTTAAAGTAGATGTTATCTTTAAGAAATAGAAAACAAGTTTTGCCAGCTATATTATTTATATCATTGCTGATTTGCACCATGGGGAAACATGAAGCTGCTTTGTGTCTCAAGGACTCAGACAGGATGCTACATTTATAATGCTTGTAGGAGATGATGGATGAGGTCTCGTTTTGTGAACTTCTCTGTGTACGGATTTATCATTCAGCCAACATAAGTACATAACTTTTTTTTTACATTTCCAGGAGCTGGGAAAATACGGCCTTCTATATTACAATGCACTCTTTATGATTCTCCCTACCTTGGCCATTGCCTATTTTACAGGAGATGCGCAAAAGGTAAGCCTTCGGTTTTTATTCCAGAATGGCAGCTCTAATTGAAAACTATATTGCTTGTGTCCATATGTCAGTAATTGTGAAATACAGTTTTGAGGGCTTTTTAAAAAAAATGCCGTTTATGGTGTTGTGTATTAGGATGTCTAAATACGTTACTGTTTAGTTTTAATTCAGAACAATTTTAAAAATCTTGGCATTTGTCATGACTGCAAGTAAAAAAGTGCACAATTTCAAAGGTATATGTGGAAGGGAAACTTACCTATAAAACTCTGAGACTGAGGAAGCAATTGAGAAAGGCCCACTTATATAGACATTGGTTTCAGTGGGATGATACTAGTATGTGAATTGTCCCTGGGAAGCCAATACTATGGTCCTAAGTTATCTGCCATTGCCATTTTCCTTAGCAGCGACCACTAAATAGTCCATAGCAATGTTAAGAGTCGATGCAGGAATTGCAGGGGCAGTGCCTAGCATTTACACAACTTCTGTAATGTGTGTGAGCAGTTGGGGCAACAATATTTGCAGATACTGTGGCTGCGCAGCCAGTGCTCTGCAAGGTCCATGCTGCAGTCGGTTGCAGCATCTGTGGAGCTCTTCCTTGTCCTCTGGCACAGGTTACTCCACCAAGGCAGTTTCTGTGCCTGAAGCCAGCATGGAATGGATCTAAAGAGTTTCATCCAAAAATGCCTGCAGCTACCAGGAGTCATCCCCTCCAGAGCAACTTGCTTGAGAAGTGAATGTTCATTCTTGGCCAATAATTACTACAATCCTTGTTGTCTAGAGAGGCCTTCTTTAGGAGTGGCCTTTTAATTGCCATTTTCAGGACAGACAGGGCCATTTCCTCTCCCAAGAAGGCATTTATTGCCTTGGGACCCAGGCAGCCAACCCAAGTGATAAGCAGACACGTGAGATGCTCTGCCCACATCCTCAGGTTGCCAGAGCTGAAACTCCATCAACAAAACGATGACTAAACAGTGCTTTGGGCACAATACTGTGTTACTATGACCTATTTACTTCTTTAAATTTGTAGCAAATATGTCACAGCATGCCTCTAAGGAATTCTTCACATCACTGTGAGGGAAAAATTGGAGTAAACCCAGAACACCTATGTTGTGTCATATATCAGGATATATGTAGCTGAAATATGAACAAGTCTATCATCAAGAGAACCACAGGGTTTTATGAAAGAAGGTAATTTGTAGAGAACTGCTTCCCATATTTCTTCTATGTGTTAACAGGAAGGTGCTGAACTTCCAGATCCACAGGTGCCTTTTTGGAGAGACTTCTTGACTTAGCTTGACAAGATGTATGCTTGATTAACTGATATCCATAACGTTTCTGATAGGAACCATTAGTTCACCAATATCCAGTAGGCCACAGTTTCCCCATACCCTGCTATAAACAACCATGGATACAGTATTTGATACTAAACACTTGCATTGGTCACAGCTAAAGAGTGGACTGAATAATTACAATTATATTTCAAATCCTTCCAGGGTGGCTTACAAAAAAAATGGCCCACTAAGTTGCTATATTGGGGGGGGGGGAGGAAAGCACAACAATATCAAAAGACACATCCTGCCATCAGGATCCTTCCCACTGGAGAGTTGATGGGAAGGAAACAGTCCAGCTGGAGCGTGCCCTGATGCCCTGTTTACCTGCATCCCTCTCACCTGGAATTGTTTCCCCTGGACGGTTGATGATAGATCCCCTGTGACAGTGGGCAGGGGAGAGTGCAGCTGGAGCAGGCTCCAATGTGGTCTTTGCCTGCCTCCCTCTCTCCTGGAATCCTTCTCACATTGCATTTTAAGAACCTCCTCTTGAGATAGAAAATAGCATCTCAGTGTTTATGTATTTGTGGGAGGGGGAAAAAGTATTCATTTAGAAATATGTGCACCAATTAAGTGAGGAGGAGAATACCAGCACTGTTCTAGACTCTGCAGTTTGCATTCACAGTATGTGTAAATATCTTAAGCTACTAATTTTTGGATAAACTTTCTTCTCCCCTGGCAAGCTCTTGGCAGTTAAGGTGAACAAAGTCTGCTCTGTTAAACATCCAGGAAGCTCAACATTCACAGAGCTGGGAAATCATTAGCTTTGTCGTAGATACATATTTCTAAGGCCGTGGCTCTGCTTTTTACACACGGCACCATCCCCTCTTAATCCAAGTTGATAAACTTGATAAAGTTAAATACGAGCCAAAAGAATTAGAGAGAATTTGCGCCAACACTTGGCAGTTTAGTTCCTTTAAAATCTGTCTAGTTCCAACCATAGAGCACTTGTGAGTAAATTTATCATCCAGCTATTAAAGCACTGGAAAAGTGCATCTATGACACTTATTATTTACAGCAGCAGAACCCAGCAATAAGTTCTGTTGCTTGATCATAACACATAGCTATTTCATATAAAGACCCTATGCCTTGGTTTGGATGCTACAGCCAAAGACTGTGCATATAAGAAAGCAAGCAAGCCATGATGTCAAAAGGGAGAGGTTCTACAGAATTATTACCGACTGTTTTCCTACAAAGAATTGCTTATCTCATAAGTGGTTATGGGTCAAGCAAGGTTGTCTCTCATTCCTGCTGTTGCTTTTCTCCTCTGATTTGTTGGGAAAGGGTGCCACAAGGATACCCTTTAATTGATTTTACTACACATTTTAGTTGGACCTTTTGAGATATACTTTAGGGTTGTTGTCTCTTGCTGTTAATACTTTTTGCTGTTCTTGATGCTACTTCTCTCAGGTATATCAAATAGCTAATGACTGAAAACAGTTTTGCATTAAAAAAAGGTCTGACCTTGGGGACACAGCCAAGCCTTTATTGACAGGGGACCTCTGTGGGTGCCAAATATTTGTGTGTACATAGACCACAAAGTGATGTAGAACTTACCCAGTATTTTAGCTATTGCTGGATTGTTCAGATGCTACTGGCAGTCATTTGGCTGTGCACTTGTGATCCTGCCAGTAATATTATTTGTAACGATCACTGTCTTTGTAAGCTTTCATATACATTATTATAGATAATTGTATACTTACAAATGTGTTTTGATGCCAAAAAGGCCAAAAGGAATAGGTCAGTTTTGAGATGGGAAATTAATGGAGTGATCTGACCTGCTTCTAGCACTACGCTTTGCTGTAGATTTCTAAATTCCAGCAGTTGAGTGTTGCTGCATTTAGTTTAAGCATGCGTACAGTTCGTGCAGTACGTTGCAGGTTGTCTTTGGAAATCTGAAGGTAGTGCTAGGTTTGAGCTGGTGCATTTTGCAACTTCCTCTTTGTAGCCAACTGATAAACTGGTAGGCTTATATGTCTGTGTGTCAAATGTTTCTAGTCTAGATTCAACAGTAATTTTTCCTCATTTTTAAAGCAGCTGATTAGTGTCAAAACTAGTATTTAATTTCTTTAAACATTTTTCTCCTGAAATGCTCATTGTGTTATTTCTTTAATATAATCTTCTAATAAGTGGGAGGCATAAGGTGTATGCTGCAGAAATGATAACCGTTTTGCAGTGTTCAGGTTTCAACACTGTATTTTGACATCATTTGCTTCTGCTTACAGGGAGTGTATCCTAGTATTAGTAGAATATACAATGTGCCCACCCCACCCCCCAAACTGCAGCCACATACAGTGGTACCTCGGGTTACAAACACTTCGGGTTATAGACTCTGCTAACCCAGAAGTAGTACCTCAGGCGGCAGTGGGAGGCCCCATTAGCTAAAGTGGTACCTCAGGTTAAGAACGGACTTCTGGAACGAATAAGGTTCGTAACCAGAGGTATCACTGTATACTTCTTCCTCCACATACACAGGGCATACTTGAGCACTACCACAAACACACTCAGAAAACCCCCAATCCCTAACCCCAGGTACACAAGAGCCCCACACCCTGCTGCCTAGCTCATGATCCCTTTGATACACATTACATTTCTTCAGTGGAGATGCTAAGGACAGACGTAGAGTGCTTTAAAAAGCTAGGCCAAAGATGAGTGTGTTGGTATAGGTTCCCCATTTAATATGACAGTCATTTGGAATACTTACAGATTGGCTCATTTGAGTAATTTCCTGTGTAATTTTAAAGACATTACATAATTGAGGATACGATTTGTGAATGCTGCCTGATGAGGTCTTTGGCATACGCATATGGGATTGGGCACATATACAAAAATGGATGTGTGTTAGCAAAGTGTATGTGAAAATATTGTACTGCCCCATTTTCTATTGCTCCAATATCCCTTTTTACCTCCTTTCTTTATGCCAGATTTATTTGTTCAATTGTAAGTTTCTTTTGTAAGGTTCCCTTTTCCGCTCTATTAAATTATGGGGATACGGAGATTTACTGCTTCCCGGAACCTGCATGAGGCTGCTCGTCACAGGCTGCTATTCTCTTGCGTCGGGACTGGCCCCCCCCCCTTACAAAAGAGACCAGGAAACTCCTCTTTGACGCCGCTGCTTCTATGCTGACCCTAAGTCTCCCTCTTGTGGGTTGGGGGGACATGTAGCCTTCGCGTCTGCCGCCTCAGCCCGTTAGCGATAGAGTCCTTCTGAGCTCATGCCATGTTCCGTCCTGCGGCAAACCGGAAGCCAGTGTTGGTTCAGCACTTTTGCAATTTTAGCTTTTCTGCTAAGATACTGTATTTGTTTTGCTTCTAGGCAATGGAATATAAAGGCTGGTCAGACAAACTTTTCCTTATACAGTTTACACTGTCATGTGTAATGGGGTAAGATACTTGACTTTTTTTTCTCCTAAGGGACACTGTATTCTTACAACTATGCATTAGTGAGCATAGCTGCTTTCGGTCAGTAACAGCAGGCTAGCCACACCAGTTGAAAAGAAATATTCAGACTATGCATATCCCTCTGGGCTGAGAGTCTGAATGCTGCTACTATGCTGTACATGTGGACTCCAGGCATATGAGGGCTTGAGGGTATGTTGCACTTAACTCATTCGCCAATCTAGGTATTTGTAGTTGAACATTCTTTGCCAGAATCTCAGAAACCAGCAGGCACCAGAATTGTTCAGTATACTACTTTCTGCCCAGCTTGGTACTATTTTACATGGTTTTTTTAATTTTTCTTCTCCGTAGGTTTATTTTGATGTATTCCACAGTACTTTGTACTCAGTATAATTCTGCCCTTACAACTACAATAGTTGGTTGTATTAAGGTAAGCTCTTCAGACTTACACATCTACACAAATAATTTCTAATACGCCATGTTAGTTGTTTGGGATCTGTTGTGCCATGCTGGTCTTGGAGCATCATAGGGAAGGAAGGGTAAATGATAGCTTTGAAAATGTTTTGTTGCCTCAGATCTGATATGTAGAAGAGCCTGTGCTCTGACTTGAAGGTTTGGGCCATAGCCCAAAGAGAATGGTGTTTATGGGAAGATGACGAAAAGATGAAGTGTGAATACAGTGTTATCTGCAGTTTGTGTCACCTTTTGTAGAGCCCCTATTTACTTTTGGTAGAATATTCTGCTAGCTCTTTCAAGTGTAAGGCTTAAGACCTGTCTGTAACATTTTCCCCATGTTAGCATCTCACAAATGTTGAAAAAGCAACAGAAACCTGTCTGAACCTCTTTGCTTCCTTCCCAGAATATTTTAATAACCTACATAGGAATGTTCTTCGGAGGGGATTATATTTTCACATGGACAAACTTTGTAGGGCTAAATATCAGGTAAGTGCAAGACTGTTGGGGAGCTCATATGTGGCAGTTACACAACAGATGTTGTAATTGAAATCAATATGACTTCTGTATAGAAAAGCATATAGTTTTGTACTGAAAGTGTCTTGAAATTAAAATAAGGATTTCTGGAACTGCAGTTTAGAGGAAAAAATGAAACCGAATCTCATACAATTAGAGGACATTTCTTAATACACACATTAGGGTAGGATAAGCACACCTTGATTCATAACGAGTGTGTCTGTATGTTCATTCCCCTACCTTTGGCTCCTTCCGGGTTAATTCACTAACAAATGATAAAGGAAGCTGTCACTTCCCACAGGAAAAGTTTTGGCTGCCTGGAGCATTTGACTGCTCCACTGACAACTGTTTCACTGGTTACTTGACTTCTGTACTAATTCTAAATTTACTCCTTCCCGAGTATATGTTTCGCAGTACATTTTGCCTTCGCAGAGATTACCTAGTCTTTGACCATAGTTAAACAGTTGCCTTCTTTTCGGGGGAAAAAAGAAGAGTAATACTTGACAGCTATAGATGCCTTTAGGAACATTAGTGATGTGGTGTGTGTGTCAACCAATCAAAGCTTAAGCCTACAGTCACTGCAACAGTTGTGTAGGTATATTTATGTGTGTGATGATTAAAGTACTCATGGCGAGGAGCGGAGCTGGAAAAGCAATGCAGTATAGTATTTAGAGTATCATCTTTCATTGAGAGTCATTGCTATAGAATAGGCCAGGGGGATGTATCAATATATTGTCCAGGACTGGTATGAGGGGCAGAATTCAGTATTATGGGTGAAACAGATGCCGCTCCTGAGTCCCTGCTGCTTTCAATATCGGGCCATTGGCAGCAGAGGGACTTGGCGGTGGCCTCACCTGTGATACTGCTGGGTGAAGCCATCACACTCTGCCTCTCATACCACCGAGGGTGAAACAAACTACATCGGCGGGGCATGCTTCTCAGTGGAGCCCCTGCCTCTGGTTCACATGACTGCCCCTCAGCTTGAGCAAGCCCTGATGCCTTGCATGCAATCCAGAGAAGTATCAGGGCTTGCTCAGCTGGGGGGGGGGGGTGAGAGTCCTCAACATTGCTGGTACATCGCAATGTTGAAAACCTGACATCACCCAGCCCTACTGCAGAAGCATTTTACTTATAGAGTTGTACCTTGGAAACAGAACAGAACAGAATCCGTTCGACCTCCAAAACATCCAGAAAACAAAGCCCCATCAGATGTTTGGCTTCCAAAAATAGTTCACAAACCACAACAGTCACTTCCAGGTTTGCAGCATTTGGGAGTCAAAACATTCGAGAACTAATCTTTTCTAAAACCAAGGTATGACTGTGCTGCTTTTTTTACTCAAACACAGAGTTTACAGTATAATAGCACCCACTACAAGAGTTACACTGAATATGTGGTGTGCTTCAAGTGGTATGATGGACCACTGTGAATATACCTATTTAAAAAGCAGGCTTTGTGTGCCATAAATGCATATGGAATGAAAGCCTCCTAACTTTTTTCTGGTGGTATCGGAGTTGCAAGAGGTTAGAAAACCACAGCTGTTGTGAAGAATCACACAACTGAAGCCAGGCAGAGGCAGCAATTCATTACATTACATTTTACCACCACAAACCTGATAACATGTTCTTGCCACCTAATTCAGCTACCTGCTGTCCTTACATTAGAAGCAGACTACTAATTATTAACTGGGCTGCTAACATTTTCCACTTGCCTGTAGTGTTTAGTAGAATATAAAATACGAATTGAGTTTACTTAGTATGACTCAAGAGAACTGAGTTTAAGCTGTATTTTTCACCTGAAAAATCTGTGTCTTGCAGTATTGCTGGAAGCCTGGTGTATTCTTACATCACCTTTACAGAAGAGCAACTGAACAAGCAGTCTGAAGTTAGCATCAAGATGGACATTAAAGGGAAAAGCTCTGTATGACAAAAGGGTCACATACCATCAGTAACTCTTGATTTTCAGCCGTGATTGCTGACAAATCGCTAGAATGTGCAGTATCTCTGAATAGAATTGTATGTGCAAATGGAGAGTACCCAATATGAAGATTGCTCGCTGCCTTTTAGAATGAGATATTTAATTGATAGCACAAAATGTACAGCTGGTTATTAACACTAGGCTGAAAGGAATAAGGCTTAAACAGTCACAGCCTATCTTGCACCATCTGTGAAGACAAATACTTCTAATGCTCTAGTCTATAGCTTTTATAATCTTGAGTGGAGCAAGAAAACGTGTCCTAAATATTTCAAAATGAACTGAGGCTAATGTGCTAAAAGGCCCAGTCAATTCACTCAGCATAAGACAGCAATCAGTTTCTCATAGAAATGAAGCATAGACTGTAGTAACTAAGGATGCAATTCAGATCACTGAAATCCCAATGGAAACAACTTTTCGGCCCACAGTAAAGTATTATTAACTTCAGCAGTATTTATACGTAAGAGGCTGGTAAAGCACAGTAGTTAGGTGGGATTTTCTTATTCAAGAAACGGCAAGAACAAATGGATTATTTTGCAAGGAATTATTTTCATAACATTGTAATGCCCCCAGTATGAATCCCCCTTTAAGCTCAGACTCATCTGCAAAAATGAATCTAACTCTAAGCAAGTTATAACTTAAAACATTGTAACAAGGTAGCCAAAACTGTTGGGACTAAGTAGCTAAAGACAATTCAGATGTAAAACAATATTGAACCAGTGCCATACAAATTCATTTATTTGTAATAACTATATTTAATAAAGTTATTTGTAATATTTGCTTTTTTGCCCACCTGGGTACTTCCACCCTGTGTATCCAAGACTAACCAACTGACAATAAAAAGTATAATAGTACTGATGCAGGTTGGAGAGGCCGAAACTCCCAAGTTCTATTAGAAACAGTATTTAACAGCATTTTTCTTAAGAAAAAGAGTTAAGTTCCAAAAATAATTTGAAAATACAATTTTTTAGAAATTTAGATGGAGAAATTGAGGAACACAAGGCCTACAAATATATTCAATATATTCTGTCAGTTAAAAACAGGAGAACTACAGCTAATCTCTCAGTGCCAGAGATTTTAAATGCCTTTAACTAAAATGCAAAATAGGCTAATTAGGGAAGCATCAGATTATATTGGTAGAGAGATCATCAACAATTTTCATCAAGTATGGAAGAAAAATTTCAAGATCTGCAGCCAACAGAAGCACTTCAACATAAATAGGAACTTTGCTGCCTGCCCACCCATGCTAATGACACTAAAGCCAGATGAGGCAACAGCCAGCCTCTGCTCATGAGCCAGATGAATGGGTTCTAATCTAGACTCCATGGTGACAATTTTCAAGATGGTAGCTCATTCAGAGGCTGTTTTCCTTAACTTTGGTTAAAGGGCAGGCTAACAAGACAACTTGCATAAAATGTGTTCTGGGGAGAAGATACAGAAAATTCCACTATAGTTTCTCTCTCTGAATCAAGGAAAAGTGTCTTAATAGAAAAATCACCCTAAACCACCAAAAACTTTTGCATCCAAGCTGCAAACCTAGCTTGGAACCTAGAAATCTGGACCCGACTTTGGACCAGCAAAACCTAACACATTCCATATACTTAACTTTACATACCACTTCATACATTCAGGACTTGGTGTATCACGTTCCTTCAAGTGTCATTTAGTAAAGCACAGTATTTAAGGAACCTTGGCTACAGTGCTTAACCCCCACGTCCTATGTACCTTTTATCAAATGGAGGTTGGTGATGCAACTAAGACTAATACTAGGATTTACCTTTGCAATACCAAAAGAAGCAATTTATCAGATTGGTTTCTTTGGGTGTAGGTCATCACCTAGTTGATGACATTTACCAATGATTTTTACAGTGTTTAAACTTCAGTACATGTTTATTTTCAGAGTAAAAGTCTCTATTCAATCCAGATTCTGCACTTTAAAAAAGCTGAATAATGTGACATAAATTATACAATTACTATTTTGCAAAGTTTAGGGAGGTTTCATTTGTTGAAGAAGCAACGAGCTAAACCAAACTCCCAACAACTGGAAATGTTCAGCCAGTAAACAGATTTTTGAGATTGTAGAGGACAAGGCCTGGTGCACTTTCAAGCATGATTTGAAACAAGGGTGTGTATTATCTAATGCAACATAAAAATGGCCCAGGCTTGCACATAATAAATCATAGTTAATTATGTACTGTGATTACACAGATTGCTCATCCTATAGCACAATTATCAGTGATCCCTGGTTAGTGTTAAGCTCATACCAGCAATCCTGGTAAGCCAAGTCCAACACTCAATGCTCTGCTTGGATGTAATGCAAAGCCAGGGTTCATGATTTGCTACTCCTTCCAATGTTAGGGGAAGAGCATTAACCATTCAGACTAAAACATACTGATGTGTAAACACAACCTACATATATGCACACACATAGAATTGTAGAGTTGGAAGGGACCACAAGGATCATCTAGTCCAGTCCCCCTGCAATGCAGGAATCTTTTTGTCCAACATGGGGCTTGAAGCCATGACCCTCAGTCAAATTACTGTTGCAAAGTTATATATTGTCTCTGGAATCTGCATCTGTTACCCTTTTCTCTGCTTCTATGGCATTGGTATGCATTCTGCCCTGTTTAGAACCTTGCATGTTGCAGAACATTGAGGAAAAAACCTTTATAAACCTTAGTAAGTTTCTCGGTGTGTGATGCCCTTTCCCACCCATTTAAAAAAACCCACCTTTCAATGCTGTGAACACGCCTTATCCAAAAGGAAAAATGCACATGCTGCTGGCTACTGAGAAGAGACTTAAAAAGGAGGTAAATTTTAACAGCAAGGCAGTTGCACACCAACAGCCCAATAGCATTTGGTCTGTTTTTGTTTCAGAAGATTGTGTTATGAAAGCCACTGTAAGGAGGGGGATTGTTACTCCATAAAGTCTATCTTCTTGTATTATTCCAATCTTAAAGAAGGTGAAGCAGCAGTATAAAAAATGTAATCCATAAATCCAGCATCTTCCCCTTTCTTGTGGCACATCTTTCCCCTCAAATCCCTAAAGTTTGAGGTTTCTCGATCAGTTATATATTATGGGCTGAAAACAGGAGACTAGATACATAAATACTAAAGAGCCACCTTGATCTGAAGTTGCATGTTACAGTTTGTTACCCTGTTCCCATTCATTAACCTCAACATATTGTGTGTGCATGCATATATTGGACACAGTATAAGCCCCAGTTGCACACTTCATACATACTTGCTTTTTAGAGAGTTGGGCTTCTACAGATGCAATCATTGGTCGCAAACCAATGGAAAGAACACACCAGATAGTCATGTTGCACTAATGTCATTCATTTCAGTAGAGTCCTGTAGCTTCTTTTTGGGCCTCATTGAAATGAATGGTGTGTATCGTCTTTTTTGTTGGATTTGTACTTTATCATGGTCGCAGTTACCTATAGCCACTTTATAATACTTCAGTTCCCATACCAACTTCAAATCTAAACAACTGAGAATTTGGCCTAAGTATTCATTTTTTAGGAAAGACTATACTGGCTTCTTATGCAGAATACAAGACATTCCATTCACTTCAAACAAACACCACATAAATTTTACAACTCTAGCAATTATGTATGGTATTACTCACCACATCATTGCCTGTCTTACTTTCTTCCCTTGCACAAGAGTCCTGCCTAAAAGTACCAAACGCTGCAAAACACAAGTTCATAGAGAATAATATATGTAAATATTTGTGCAAATAAGAGTATTTGCATGGCCTGACTACAGAAAATGTCATCTATGTATAATGAATTCCTGATACAATCAAATTCTTGTATTTTTTCTCTCTCTCTAATCTGCTATACTGAGGCAGTTGCTCTCAGGGTATTTGTTACAGAGATTTTTTTTTAAATCATGTAAAATTGTTCTGAATGCATTTGCATTTTGTAAAAACTTTGCAGTGCCAAGTTCTATAAGATACTACATACACAGGGAAGATAAAACAAAATTGTTACTAGTTTATTTTGTATGCTGTTAATTTTCCTCTTAACTATTTTCCTATATAGAATTTATGTACAAGATTGAGAATTCTAGCATTAAGGGTCAACTTTTTTTAAAAATGTATATTCTGTAGGCTTTATATACTGTAAGTAAGAGGAAACCAGAAGGAATTTTATGTCCATATGTATTTTTGTACTGGCTTAGAAATAAATTTTGAGACAATTTTTCCATGTCTCAGTTTTAAAATTTGTTGGTTTTATTACTGGGTTTATCAGAATCAAAACCAGTTTCTTTTTCAGTAACAGGTAAATGTGTTACTGGTAATGCTTGCAAATAAGTATATCTGGATGGTGTATCACAATACAGGTGTACTATTCTACTCACCACTTCAATAGTGAATTTTGTTTGAATAGCATTTGACTTGAATTATGTCACTCAGGACCCCAGCAGCATGTCAGTAAGTGATGGATTCCGTTGTTTCCCATAATGCTTTGTAACACAGAAGTCATGGCTGATCATACAGTAAGCCTAGAGCTATGGCTTCAAGAATCTCTTCTCCTGACCTGAATTGTTTTGAAATGTTAATGATACATCAGTATAACACACATGTAAAGTTCAGTGTGCAAGGCTGTGAAGACTACTACTGAATAGTCCAAATACACCATCAGAAAAGTTCCACAAGCTTTAGTAACACAAGCTTCTCTTAAAAGAAACAGAAGTTCCACTCTTAATATATTCAGTTGTATTTATGTAAGCAATGTGTTTAAAAAAATACTTTATAATCAGCTTTTCCAGAATTGCAGATGGCGAACTAGGGAAGGGACACAGGGATTACCAACAGTGCAAAAGTACTATGTGAAAAATTTATAAAAACTAATTTGCAAATTTTTAATTTCTTTCAAAATATCACTTTAAACCCTTTTATAAAGTCCAACAGTCAGACCTGTTGAATTGAAGGTTTGATTCAGACTGCACGCAATGCACTTCATGGATCATGACACAATAGTGCTTAAAAATATACATTACAATTACTATACACAAGCTGCACTGACTTTTCAATCCAATTTGGAAGCAGTATTTTTTTCTTTTCCAAACAGAACTGAAAGCTTCTTGAACAGGTTACTATATTACTAGAATTTTAAATAGTACTACTAGTGCAATGTCTTATCAAGTTATAGTGGCTGCATTTTAAAGAACATGAATAAAATATTGTATAAACACCTGGATAAACAAAATGCACATTACAATTAAATACTTAATGAACAGCTGAGCATTACATATTGATTATGGAATGTCAGGACTTTTCTTAGGCATACCATTGAAAGTAAGATCAAAGACCAAAGTAAAATTTCTGAAAATGTACACAGTGCTATATTTTACTTACAAGCCTGAGAACAATATACTTAGTAACTTTCCTATGAATTGTATTGCAAGCATTTCCACTTGCAAAATATATAGGTAAGGAAGAAAAATAGTTGCAATAAGATTTCTAAAAGCATTGTGCTGCCTTGCTCTAACATACTTTATAGAGACAATCTTTGATACGAGGCTATGAAAACTTTGGATTCCCATATTTAACAAATCTGGGTTTTGCCAACTATGTCACCTCCCAAAAGCAGTTCAGTTTACAAGATGAAGGGTTTAATCTATAGAGGCAAGTCATTCCTGCTGGGAAATACACTGCTTCTGAGCTCTAGACAATAAATATTAGCCCTGTAAGTTAGACCACATATTCTGCCAAAACATTTTAGGAGAAAGCAGGGGGCTCTATTAATAATTAAATAACTTAAGTGACGTCTACAATGAAATGGAGGTTCACATAATTAAGACCAAACATCACACATTTTGCCAAGTTACAGAGTTATCGGGCCAACTTGAAACAGCATGGTTGTAACCTTTAAAGCAAGCCTCAAGACAAGTAGATGGAGAAAACTACAGATAGCCTGATGTAAAAGCAACAAAAACAATACTTCCAATGAGTCATTTCACATGGCAATAAGGGACAAACATGGCAAACCTCTACCATGGCCATTATCCAAATCCTCTTATGGATGGGAATAATGGCTACAGGGACTATTCCTGCCACATTGTCAAGGACATCTGTCAAGCAAATTATTTTTTTAAAAAGGTTACCAGCCTTTACAGTACCTCACAGACACGGGCATATTCATACATATATATGCAATAATTATTCAAAGACTCTTCTGCTTCCTAAGAAACAGTAAGCAGCATAAATCCAAGTGAATTCCTTGGAATGTATGATCAGGCCCAAATATGAGCTGTGCATTTGTTCCTCATCAAGGCTACCAGACCCATTTCACAACTACACTGTGCTCACTGAAATGTAAAAATAATTAATGAACAATGTAATGCCTGACCTTGGCTAACAAGATTTAGCAACATTAAAGCATTTAAGGTTGTCTCATCATAAAAATAAATCTGGAAAAGAATTATAAAAGCAAGAACACTTGTGCAATCAAAGCATCGTCCTAAATTCCAAAATTCTAAGTCACCATTTGTCTCAAGATAGAAATTTGAAAAATTATGGTATTCATAATTGGGTGTGAATTTTAAATATTTAAAAATTTTACCGCTTTCTGAAACATGACTATTACTCTTTTTTTTTTAATAAAAAAGCTTTAGCAAAATAAAATGAAGCTGACAGATCAAATCTCGTAAAAGTTTACCATACTGTACAAGTTATGAAAATTACACACTTGTATTTAGAAATTACAGCTCAATCATGACTTAAGTATTGTAAAAATCTTTCAAAGGCTACAAAGAATCTGGAAAAATACAGAATGTATCTCTTATATCCAGATAAGAATATGGAAAGACATCACTGATGTCAACAATTTTACATATACAAACCTGACTTGGTTTATTTTTAAATATTTCTATATATAAAAAAATATTTTCTCACATACAACTTTCAGGATTTACAGGTATTCCTTAACCACCCAACACTGCTTCTCTTCCTATGGACTGATAAACTATCATCAGATCCTCACTTGTTTTATGAATCCTGCTTTACAATTTTACTATCCAATATTATGGAATTTGACATTGATGACTTTCCAGAGTGTATTTTGCACAGTAGTTTATGTATGTTTTCCTTGAAATGCTAAACAGGAAGCAGTCCTTTTCAATAGAACGTGCTCCAATTAAATGTATCATTCGAGATTTTAAAGGTATACTGTAACTTCTTCAGTCAGGATTAGGAAGCAACCAAAATGTATTTCAAAATCTCAATAAATTATATTAAAGGATTTGAATCTGTAAGGGTAACCTACCAACCCTGAAAATTTTGGACACCCCAAAAATTGCTTGAAGGAATAAAGCCAAACATTCAGTCATCTACCATCTCCTGTTCTTCAAACTTTCCATGGGTCACTGCTTCTGGGTAAATCTCTGAGGAACCTGGACTCTCCTTCTCATTACTATTGACTCTTCTCCTCTTTGCAGGTCTTTCGTTTTTTTCTTCAGGATCATTTTCATTCTTTGAATTTGAATGAGCAAGTTTAGAATGATTGGAAAGGTTTTCAGTTTCATAGCCATTTGTATCAAGATCCACAAGAGGCATTTTTTTGCCAGTTGTTGGTCCATTTATGTGCAATCCCTCAATTTTCACTTCTTCTTTACTTGATAGTTCACCTGGCCCATTAGTGGATACACCTATATCATAAAGAAAACAAAGAAAGACTATGAGCAAGGACTGTAAAATTGCATTTTGGAACAAGTACTTAAACTTATGACCATTTACGGGCATAACATAGGTAAATTCTACCATTACAGAGGCTATGTAATTGCCGCAATCCACTTTAGTTCATGAAATTTCCCATTTAAGTTTACAGCACCACGCCACTTATGTGTGTTTGTGAATCAAGTGTAGATTATAGAACTGTTCACAATGCCCATGGGATATCTGCAATGAGCTTTGGAAAAATGTTTAGTTTAAGAGATTTCAGGTATACTAAGGACATAGAAATTCTACATACCATTTTGATTACTGCTGCTGGTTGTGCTGTCCTCTCTCTCCGAATGGCTGGTGCTGCTGTTAGAAGTTGTGGGAGGTGGGGAGGGAGCCCGACTAGATGCAGCACTTTCACTTTCATCTAAGAGTCGATCCATGTAATCCCTTAAAGGAAGAAAGAAAACATTTGCTCTTCAGCATGGATAGAGTAGAAGTTTAATACAATTGTTTGCTACCAGGATCTTCATTTTCTGTTCAAAGTGCTGTATCAACAGGGTGGCAAAAGGGGAGAAATAGGACCATGTGGGTGGCAGAAACACAAAAGAGGGCTAAGACCACCCAACTTTGGGCTCTGATCCCATCCATTGCTGGTATGCAGCAGCTGACCGGTTACCCTTCAGGAAATTCAACTCCCCCGGCCCCACCCACAAAAAAAGTTTGTCCACCCGTGCTCTAGAACAGTGTTTCCCAACCTTTTTCTGACCGTGGTCCCCTTATGATCTTGTTTCCTTCCTGTGGCCCCCCATGGGTGTAGCCTAGGGGGGCAGCTGCCCCCCATAAATAAGTAAAAAAAATCAATACCAATCTGAGGTTCTGCCCCCTAACAAAAATATTGGCTACACCTTCCTACTGGTAGAAAGGTAGCTATTTAACTGTTTTGCTTGTAAACAGAATTTTACATATTTTACAATTTTTTATAATTTATACAAAATACAATTACATAAAATGATAGGAACATAATGAAATATTGTTGAAGCAGAAAACTATACAATCATGGAGTTGGAAGGGACCCCGAGGGTCATCTTTATAGTGCAACCCCTGCAATGTAGGAAACACATCTAAAGCATCCATGAAGAATGGCCATCCAACCTCTGCTTAGAAACTACCAAGGAAGTTGAGTCCAGAACAGCCCAAGGGAGATCCACATTCCATGTATTATAAAAATTAAAAATACTTATTTGACCCCAGTTATTTGACACAGGGGGGAAACCTACAGATACAATCCAAAAGGCACACAGTATATATGGTATATATATACACAGTATATATATATTCTGTATATTTGGGAGAATTTTAAAAAGCAAGTGGTCCTCACTGATCTGAAGCAAAAATATCTTATCATCCGGAGGAGCCCTGGCTGCCTAGATAAAACACTATAGCCTCACGCTTACCTGGGAGTAAGACCCACTGAACTCAATGTGGCGTTCTTCTGAGTAGGCAGTTATTTACTCAGCTAGGCACTGGGGTGGATTTCACCCCATGCCTTGCAGAATTGGGCAGACAGCTCTGATTCACGTGGGGCTGGGGTGGATTGCACCCTGTGGCTTGCAGAGTCAGGCCCAGGCTGCCACCGGGCCCAAGCAGCTTGCCCAGCCCTACCCATTGCCACCCCACTACCACATTTACCCGACCTGGGGGCTCTGGATCACGGGCTCTACTAGTCAAAACGGGAGTAGAGTGATTGCCCTCTCCACTGGAAATGAAACCAGGACTGCTCCAAGAAATGCACAGGGCAAAAAGGAGCACTAGGCCCTGGTAGGCCGCCCCCTTACTTACTTGTGATTGACCAAGCAGATAGTCAGCCAATAAGTATTTTTAAAAACATGTTTCTTCCCCCCCTTCAGTTCTCACTTCCCGCTGTGGCCCCTCGTGCTGTGGTCCCCCATTTATATGATTTTCACCTGTGCCCCACTGGAATATCCTGGGGGGCCATATGGCCTCTGGTTGTGAAACACTGCTCTAGAACATCATTCCAGTAAGACAAACATTAGTGGAAAGCACACAGCAGTCTATGTACAAATTAATTTTAATTTTTGCAAGGACATCAATTGTAGAAAGAAGCAGTACTGCACAACTGGAAAAAATATTGTTCATACTTGATAAAGAAACAAGACTTCATAAGACAACATCAACTATTTCTTGCCATTGGTGCTACACCATCTGTGAAACTCAGGAAGGCTTGGCAGTGCCTGGCAAAACACCTTTAAAGTTTCCCCATGCTTTTATGGTATTTTATGCCACTTATATCTGTTCTTTATGTGTCTTATACTTCTTTGTAAGCAACCCTGCTCATTTTCCATTGGAGGGTGGCATACACATTCTTAAACTGAAGTCTCCATCAAGCTCACTCACTCCAAAATGTGTTTTATTTATGCTTATTTTGCTGTAAGTCACAGCAAACTTCTGTGTAACAAGCGACTAACAAGTCTAATAAATCAAACTGCTTGGAGACAATTATGCCAGCTACAATTTTTCATGGAACTCTACTCCCTTGGTTTGACATTACATTGCTGGGTACTGTAGTATCGGGAGGTTTTTAATGCTTGATATTTTTACTGTTTTTAGATATGCTGTAAGCTGGCCAATTATAATAATTGCCAGGTATTTACTCACCACTTTGAGGGCTCCCTGGCCAAAAAGCACTATAAAAGACAGACAAGAGCTGCTGTGCTAGGAAAGCCAGCCTGCTGGACTTAGATCAGAATCTAACTGAATGCTAGACTTAGAGGGATCTAGATTCAAACGCTAGACTTAGGAGAGACCTGGCTTCTTGTAAGTGGAACTCTGACTAGGAAGAGCACACATTCATTTCCCATTTCTACACAAACACAAACCAACCAAAATTGATTACAGCTTACGTTACACCAGGATGCAAGTTGTACTTCTTTTTACCAAATCGTGTCTGTTGAGCAAAGAAGTCGTATCGTTCCGATTTTTTCCACATGTAGTAAAATGCTATGCATTCTCCAACAGATCTTGTCCGTACCTTTGAAAAATGAGTAAACCAAATACTTACTCTGCTTTCTATATAGACTTATGAAACACACTCTGAGATGACAAGACTTGGAGTTGAGGGATTGTTCAAAATGGGGACATTTAGGCAGATTAACACCTTAGGGGTGTGCCCCTGAATGACCAGCCAAGCAAACTGCCCTTGCTTCTCCCTCCCAAAACACCACATTACATGTTAAGCTAGATACGGTAAATAGCACAGTCTTGCTCAGAAGCAGATATGGAACATTAAGGCAATTTTTGCTCTGAATTACTCAGTTGCTTGTTCTACACCCAGGTTTATTGCACTTGGTCTTTAAATCATTACCCAATTCACTAACCTTATTTGCCTGAATCAAGTGAAAATCCTTTCCATAAGCCTTCAATCCTTGTTCAAAATTTCTACATTCTTCTTCTGTCCAGACAGATAGTTCCTCTGAATTTATGAAATATAATACAAAAGCATATAAATGAAATTATTATTTAGTTTATCTGTATACCACCCTTCATCCAAAGATCACAGGGTGGTTCACAACATAAAAATACAAAAGGAGAACACAAATTACATAATAAACCAAGAACAAGAAAACATTGAAAAGGCCATAGAATACTCATGGAAGGGGCACACAAAGAAGGGCTTTAGATGATGTTTGCAGAGTCCAGGTTGGTATATACCGTATTGGCGCAAATATAAGCCGCACCCTCAAATAAGCCACACCTTTAAAATTCGGGGGGGGGGGGGGAGAGAAAAAAAGACAATAGCCAAATATAAGCCGCTCCCTTAAAATTGGGTTACAGGCTTAAAATCGCTGCGGTTGGTAGAATTCAAACTCCGAGCCCATTTAAGCCTTTGATCTTGCAAGCTCATACAATTGCTCAAATGGCAAATTGCTATTCAATTGCTACAATTCCGTAGGCACTCACACCTGCAAATGGCAAATGAGCAGTCTTGAGCTCACAAATCAGCAAAAAAACAATTTTTTTTGTTCCATTTTACCGTATGTATGTTTCAGCATTGGTATCGTCAAAGCCCATTTTTGTAAGGCTGCAAATTTAAGCCGCACCTTAACTTTTAACGGTTGGAATTCGGGGAAAAAGTGAGGCTTATATTCAGGCCAATATGGTATCGGGAGAGGTGGTCCTTGAGATTATTGCATTCCTGATCCATTCAAGGCTTTATAGGTCAAAACCAGCGCTTTGAATTGGGCCCAGAAACTAACTGGCAGCCAGTGTAGATGGGTCAGGATATACATTATATGCTCAAGCTATCTTGTCCTGATGATCACCCTAGCCACTGAATTCTGCACCAGCTGAAGTTCCCAAAGTGCCTTCAGAAGCAGCCCCATGTACAATGCATCAGTTTGAATAATCTAGCCTAGAGGTTCTCAGAGCACAGACAACTAAAGTTGGGCTATCCGTGTCCAGATAGGGGTGCAGCTGGGCCACCAGGTGAAGCTGATGGAAGGTGGTCCACACCACTGAGGCCACCTGAGCCTCAACCAACAGCAAATGACCCAGGAGTAGCCCCAAGCTACAGACCTACTCCTTCAGAGGGAGTGTAACCTCATCAAGACCAGGCAACCTCCCCTCCATCTGGTCTAGGGAACCACTCACTAACAGTGCCTCAGCTCTAAGTCAAAAAATTAGCCAATATACATAGTCATATGCAGACATCTCTTAACCATAACTTTGGGGGGATGGGTGGAGAGAGATTGAACAGGAGGGGATTGTTTACTATCTACACAAAAAGCACAAATGGGGAGCGAAATGCTTGCCTTGTTGCACCCTGTGCAATCTTATCTAATTTCCAGATCACAACTAATGTTGTATTCTGCTGCTTTAAACTTTAAGTTGTTTTCCCACAACAGTATTACAACATAGTATATATTAACCCCACCTCCACTTTATATATGAATGAGATAGATGTGTGCATAGTTGCTGTATCAAATCTACTTAGGCATATATGTTATAGAAATAAATTAATTAATTTTAAAAATTGTCCAGTAGCACCTTAAGAGACCAACTAAGTTTGTTCTGGGTATAAGCTTTCATGTGCATGCACATGAAAGCTTATACCCAGAACAAACTTAGTTGGTCTCTAAGGCGCTACTGGACAATTTTTTATTTTTATTTATTTATTTTGACTGCGTCAGACGAACACGGCTACCTACCTGAATATATGTTAGACAATTTTACTAGGACTCAGTTATATTTAAAGAAACTAGAACTTTTAGAATCACAGAATTCTAGAGTTGGGAGAGATCTACAAGGGTCATCTAGCGCAAGGCAGCTAAAGCGTCTCTGCCAGATAGCCACCCAAACTCGGATTATTCCTCACCAAGGAAGGAGTTGTATCTGTTGTATCTGAAGAAGTGTGCATGCACACGAAAGCTCATACCAAGAACTAACTTAGTTGGTCTTTAAGGTGCTACTGGCAGGAAAAAAAAATTTTTGTTTTGACTATGGCAGACCAACACGGCTACCTATCTGTAACAAGGAAGGAGAGTCCACCACCTCCTCCATTCCAATCTCAAACAGATCTTACTGTCAGAAAAGTCATCCTAAGAATCTCCTTTCTCGTTATTTTTATCTTTTGGTTCAGATTCTACCTTCCAGAGCAGCAGAAAACAAGCTTGTTCCATATTGTGACAGCCCTTCAGATATCTGAAGATGGCTATCCTAGCTCCTCTCAGTCTTCTCTTCTCAAGGCTAAACATACCCAACTCCCTCAACTGGTTATCTTAAGGCTTGGGTTCCAGACCCTTGATAAATCTTGGTTGCCCTCCTCTGCACAGATTCCAGCTTTTTGATATCCTCCTTAAACATTTGTCCCTACTGAAATACATTTTGATAGTTTTGGCCCAGTTCTGCAACTTGTTAAAGCCATTTTGAATGCTGATTCTATATTCTGAGGCAGCGCTTCCGAAAGGTACAATAATCGTATATGCCTTTTGAGTTTTGTCTTACCACTGCACCACCTTCTCAGGCGAATGTAATTTGGGGGTAGTTTTAATAATATTATTTTATATTTGAATTGTTTTATGCAGCTAAAAAAACCTATGATAAAGTAAAACAAAAAAATTATGCTGCCCACCCTTTGAAACCCTTTCATGTACCCTAGGGAGCACATGTACAACACTCTGGTGGCACCTGCAATTTGATGAGCATCCCATCTATTCCTTCATTCAAGTCACAACACCAGGCCCAGGACAGACCCTATGGCACCCCACTTGTCATTCTTTTCCAAGAATAATGAGGAACCATTGATGTGCACTCTTAGTGTTCCATCAGTCAAACAGCTACAAATCAACATAATAGTAACTACCGTATTTTTCACCCTATAGGACACACTTTTTCCCCTCCAAAAATGAAGGGGAAATGTGTGTGCATCCTATGGGGCGAATGCAGGCTTTCGCTGAAGCCTGGAGAGCCGCAGCGCCAGCCCCACAAGGTCGGGGGACAGCGGGGAGGCAGCCACCATCCCGCTGTCTCCCAATGTGGTTTGGAGGCTGACGGCAGGGAGACGCGTGCTTCTCCCCGCCGAAAGCTCCGGGGACAGCGGGGAGGCGCAGCACGTCTTCCCGCTGTCCCCGGACCTGGTCTGCAGGCGGGCGGTGGGGAGAAGAGCGCTTCTCCACGCTGCCTGCCCCGCAAGCGCCTGGGGGGGAAAAAAAATTTTTCCCCCTTTATTTCCCCCCAAAAAAACTTGGTGCATCCTATGGGCCGGTGCGTCCTATGGGGCGAAAAATGCGGTAATAAGTACACTTGAAGGGTGGGAAAACTCTCAAGAGTAAACTAAATTATTGTAATTTTTTAATGTACCTTTCATTTCCTTTTGCATTTTTTCATTTATTTTGTTTCACTGAAATATTTGCAATAAAAAAATTAAAACCATAAATATTAAACTGAATTATTTTAAGATCTCTAAAATAATGGATGGATGGAATATATATATTTGATATATTAAAGGGCTCTTAATGGGATTGTAATGTTAGGAAGCTTTTTAAATTGGCTGTTTTCATTAAAGGTATTTTTAATGATAAAATATACATACCTCGGGCTGCTTTTACATTAAATCTTAATCTTCTTAGTGCCTCTTCTATATCAAAATTGCATTTCACTAATTCATACAAAGCCTGGGAAAGAAGGAAGAAATTATGATCTTCTCAACTATTGTTTAAAAACACTGGAACAAAATCAGTTGTTTCTGTTTTTAAAATCCAGTGTTAAGACAAAGCTAGATCCTGCTGTAGAATCTTAGAACTGTAGAGCTGGAAGGGACCCTGAGGATCATCTAGTTCAACCCCCTGCAATGCAGGAATATGCAGCTGTCCCATATGGGGATCAAACCTGAAACCTTGGTGCTACCAGCACCATGCTCTGACCCACTGAGCTATCCAGGTAAGGAACATAGATTTCATATTTCCCAATACATATAAAATTCTGAATCCTGCACCACTCAAAAACATTAGGCAGCCAAGATGAGGGAGTATAATGTGACACACAACAAAATAACCACAAGGAATTTTAAAGCCGCTAAGAGTTCCAAGTGTCTTAAATACCTGCTCATTGTCTTTAATATGAGATCCTTCAGGAATTGCATCTATTCCTCTCTCATCACCTGTTCGTCTAGAGGCTTCATTAAGGAATTCGATCACTTTCTCTTCAGACAAGTAATCTGGATTCCACAGCAACTGGTCATCATTTTCATATACTAAATTAGAGAAATCAAGACATTATATATTGTCTTAACATCATCTATCTTTAAACCTATCTACCAAAATTATTTCCATTTACCTCCAAAACAAGCTGAAATGCTAAACAGACTTCCTTGACGGCATTTCTGCCAATAATTCTACACAGAATGTATGGTTTTCTCGAAGAAAACCAGACTTATTTCTGAGTAGATAACACAGGGCTGAGCTGTAAAGCTGGCAAACCTGAAGAGTTGAGTTCTACTGGTTCACTAATAATTGGCGGCAACTTGAAGGATATATATTCATTGGTGACATTATGCAAAGTCTAACTCTTGTAAGTGGGCAACTCAGTTTTATCACTTTGCTCTGATGGGAAGCTGTGTGCAACAAAGTAAGTATTGACTCATCATTCATGACAAAAAGCATTGGGGATTGAGACTTCTAACATCTTTGCTTCCCCAGCACCTCTTGTACCTGCTACAAGATCAGCAGGTGTTGCCCAGTGATGAAGCCCTGGACTATGAGAGTCTTAATAGCTGTTACTTTGTCTGTCAGTTCCAGGCCAGGAAATTCAGCTGAATACAATTATACTATTGCCTAAATAAATAAATATTCCTTACACAGCAGTTTTCCAGTAACCAAAATAAAGATTCTTATAGAGATTCACTAGGTCATGAGCTTGTTTCTCATGACCATTTTTAACATGATAAAATTAATCAATAGTGACTTTTACCAATGGAATTAATGTGATAATCACATTGCAAAATTATGAGAACTGCTAAAGTTTACCTCAATCATGAACCTCATTGGCCACCTTTTCCCCTAAACATCTTACCTCAAATTTGTCAGATCTCTTAATTTGGATCAAATTACCACCACAGCATTAACAGTAATTAAAGTTTACCTTTTTCGTTTTCTTTGTATTTAGATATCCCAACTGGAATTTCAGCTTGAAACATGGAGCCCACCATGATTTCCTATATAAAAAAACACATTCACAATAACCAGAAGTGTAATTGAGCACCCATCTGTTGCTATCTATGTATATTATTAAAAAATATGTAGGTTTAACACAATATGAATGCATCCAATCACTAGAAAATGCAGTTTGAGAAAAATACCTCACTTTAATGAGGTAAGTACTCTGTATTGAGGTAGCACCATCCATTTAACCTGTGGACAAGCTATGAAGTGACAGCAACGTTCCCTTCTGAACAGTCAATTATCTGTCAAAATTGTTCAGTGTGCAGCTTTCAGATTGGATAAAGATGATAAAAAGATGTGGAGTTGTATTGTTTCCATTTTTTAAAGTGACACAAAGGTGCAGAAGTTGCCAACAAAAACATGTTTCACAATGCAGTTGATTTTGTCTTCTTATATACTACTTAAAAGTAATAAATAACCCCAAGGCAGTTTCCATCTAGCAAATCAAATGCCATCAATAAAAATAACAGCAAATAACCAACAACAATCAATTCAACAGCGCAAATTGAGACTAAGAATCAGGCATGCCCTTCATATGCTCATGTGAGCAAGTGCCCTTCACATGCAGTGGGCATCCATGAGAGCTATGGCTAAGAGGAGGAGGGGTTCAGTAACTGTGGCACCACTAAAGATAAGGCCCTGCGCCAGGTCTCCACTCAGTGAACTGAAGCTGCTAGTTGGACCACCAGCAGGGTTTTCTGCCAAATTCAAGAGTGTGGGCTGACATGGGGAGAGGTGGTTCAACAAATGTGTACCCACAAGACGTGAAGGGCTTTATATATTAGTTTAAGCACAAAGAATTGGCCCTGGTAACAAATATGAAGAAGTTCAGATCCCATAGAATAGGTTTTACATAACATTGCACATAACTGCCTGTAAGGACTCCTACAGCTACATCCTGCACTAGCTGCAGTTTCCAGGCAGTCTTCTAGGGCAACCCAACATAGAGGGCATTACAGTAGTCTGAACAGGAGGTGGCCAGAACATGCAGAACAGTGGTGAGGCTGTCTCATTCCAGAAATGGCCTTAGTGGGCACACCAGCTGGAGCTGAAAATCGCTCCAAACCCTCTGATGCCTGCACCCAAAGGGCACTCACAATGTTCTAGAATACCTTCTTTATTTATATAGTAGCCACATATGCTAATATAGTATTACCTTTTTCCAGTCTTCTGAAGGAATATAATCTTCGTCTTCTTCAGATTCCTCTTCTATTTCACTGTCTATATACAAAAACCAACAACTTTTGCTTAAATGTTAATAGCTACTCTGAGTCGCATTCCTTCAAATACAGTATATCCTAGAGACAGTTTTCTCAAAGTTAATTGGGCATTGAGACATGATGTCACAACCAACTCTATGTGACGACTTGAGGCAGAGATCTCCTTACTGAGTAATACAAAGAACTGTAAGAAGCAAGCAGATGCTTCCCTTTCCTTACCCTGTTCTCCAATGGAAGCTAGGGACACCTCAACCTTCAGAAAAGCACCTCATTTTCTGTAAATCAAACAACTGCATGTTCTGAATCCTCTACATATCCAAGTCTGATGAACAAGAACCACTGATCTTGGTGGTTAAAACTGAGGAAGCCAGCTTCTAACACTACTGGGGCTGGGGGGCAGGGAGAAACTGATTGTAATGTTGGGAAAAATATTTCTACAAGTCCCAACACACATGCTGAAGTCCTTCCAGACATCTGAAAGGAACTAGAAAAGGCTCACTTCACTGCCTTTGCCTCTCACCAGATTTGCCAAATAAATGTGTAAATTTCTAGCTATTTCCTTATATGTATGGAGCCAACATGTATATTACAGATTTATGACTTGGCCCAAAATCTCCAATCTTTTCATCATTTCACAGCGTTCCTATCCCCACTAGGAGCCAGCAAAAGATTAACATCCACAGAATTCATCTTACAAGGTCTAGGAATGATCTAAATAGGATGAGTTTTCCACAGCTTACTAACCATCACTACAGTCCTGCCCCTCACCCCCCCATTTTCTCCTAATAATTCCAATATTTGCCAAAGAGCATACATACAAAAGAATTAAAATAATTAGTAATTAAAATAATTAAAATAATTAATTAATAATCAAAATGTGCCTATATAATTGTTTTTAAAAAGGAAGAACACAAACAAAATTACACCTTATTACTTGCAAGCAGAAACTTGCTTTTGGCACTTGTGAGAGTACTTAAACTATGGGAAGTAAGGAAAAGGCTTATCTCATTCAGTTTTTGGTATGAGAATTCTCAAACACTTATATGGGATCAAATTACAAGAGCTGTTAAAATGTCTGAAAACAGGTTTAGATGACAATGCTTAATACTTTAAAAGACATACTTGCATCAAAGTATTTACACCGCCGTGGGCGAATTATCTCCTGTACAGCAGAGGGCACCGGATCATCGTTGGAGGACTGTGTCTCATCCTCTTGACCAGATGAATCCTTTATGACCTCCTCCTTACAAACAACGAAACAAGACAGCAGCTATTATCATTTCTGCCCTACTTACACAAGTTAACATACAAAATAAAATTGGTATAATTGACAGTGCATCATAACCCATAACAGTAAGAAGTGATGCCTTAAAAACCAAGTGGAAAAGAAAAATGAAGCAGATTAACATACTAAAATCATACATAAGCTGCACACTGAAAAAAGAAGTTTAACATGTTTTTAAAAACTAAAAGAGGCACAGATGATCTGCACAAAGAAGGCATTCCATAGTACCACTAACCACTGTCACATACCCACCCAGGACCAAAAAAAGGGCTTCTGATGCTTATCTTAATATCTGGCAAACTTCTGCAGCAACACAGTTCCTGAGGCAACCTGGTCCCAAGTCATTAAAGGCTAGAACCAATGCTTAAAACTGAGGAAGCCAAAAAAAGAAAAGAAAAGCAGCTAACTGTTTGCTACTGTTGTTATTTTAAAGGGGGAACTTGCAAGCTGAAATCTGCTTTTGGCAATTGTGAGTGCAGATTTAGGGATGGGAAGTAAGGAATATGCTCAAATCTTTCATCCCCAACTAGGAATCTGGCCACTGACTAATTGAGGTTTTCCAGGCTTTCTTTAAAGGAAAACCCACAGAGAGAGCACTGCAGTAGTATAACCTGGAAGTAACTAGGGATGGATAACTGAGAGTGGGTCTGTACTGTTCATTAAAAGATCGTAGCTGGCAAATCACCACTTTGAGGCAATCTATCTAGGAAAAAGCAAAACCACTGAAATAATGTAATATAACATCATCACCATTACAGAATTAGAGTTTGAGGAGTTCCATTTAGCCCAGACTTCACCAACCTAGTGCCCTCCACAGCCAGCATGTTGGCAAAAACTGATCTAGTCCAATCCCCTGTTTGACCTAGGGTGTCCAGATTTACAACATCCCTAACAAATGGCTAGCTAGTCTCTGGTTGAAGACGTCCTATAAGGAAACAAATACCACCCCCTACATCAGGGATGACTATTGTATGACTCTCCAGATGCTAAACTGTAACTCAGGCACCCCCAAACTCAGCCCTCCAGATGTTTTGTGACTACAGCTCCCATCATCCCTAGCTAACAGGACCAGTGGTCAGGGATGATGGGAATTGTAGTCCCAAAACATCTGAGGGCCAAGTTTGAGGGGGTCTGCTATAACTCTCATCAGCTCAACCCAGAATAGCCAATGGTCAGAGGTGATGGGAGGGTCTCAGGTTTACCACCTCTGATTTGTGTAACTAATTCTTTTGTTGACTTGTCGAGAAGTTTCTCATAATGTTCACATGAATCTACTCTCCTGTAACTTAAACCCATTAGCTCTAATCTAGTCCTATGGAGAAGCAGAAAACATTTTATTTTGCCCACTTGCACATGACAGACTTCTAAAAATTTGAAGAGGGCTATCATATCCCTCCTTGGGCTTCTCTTCAGGAGGATAAACATACCCAGTTCCTTCAACCTTTCCTACATGCTGCCATCCTCTAAGCACATTCTAATGTATCAGTTTTTCTTACTGTGGTACCCAGAGCTAGAAACAGAAGTCTAAATGAGCTCTGACAATTGCACAATAAAATTGTAACCATTACTTCCTGTGCCTTGCAAATTTTTGGAAATCTCTGACTTGGTTCAGTTTAAAACTGTATTCATGTACTGCAGATGCATTACACTAGTTCAGCCTATGATCAACTTCAGGAGGCTCAGAAGGCTACCACGGTTGATGGTATCAAAGGTTGTTGAGAGGTCCGAGAGAAGTAATAGGGTTTCACTCCTTCTGCCCATCTCCGGTGCAGGTCATCCACCAGAATGGCCAAGGGAATTTCAATTCCAAAATCAGACCAGAAACCAGCATGGAACAGATCCAGATACTAAATCATGGAATGTCTAGATGAGAAGCTAGCACATACTTGAAAGCTTGCCCAAATAATAGAGTTTTGACACAGATCAAGTTGACTTGTAAGAGAGGTACAGGAACTATGCCATCTCTTAGAGGCTTTGGTCACCTCTAAAATACAGAATGGCATACAGAATGGAGTACCAAAATAATAGCAGCAATAATAACAATAATAATTTAAATTTATATACTGCCCTATACCCACAGGTCTCAGGGCAGTTCACAGGATAAAATTACAATATAAAACACGAAATACATAATCAAAATAAAAACAAGAACTCAAAACCTCCCCACAAATAATCAGAGAGAGAAAATAGAACTTAAAACACACATATACAGTATTTGTAATAAAAAATATAAAAATAAGGACCCATCAGGCATCATGGAGTAGATTAAAAGGTCAATTTAACTGTCTTTCAAATCAAAAAAAATTAGCCATTGTTTTTCCCCCAATTGCAATCATTCATAGAAGCTCTTTGATCCAGTGGAGGCTTCCATGAAGGGGCACTGGGAGGCAATTTTCTCTTACTCCCCTTTCCTTCCGCAGCCCTTGTCCCCATCCCCTTAAATGGGAAAGCAGTGAGCATGTAAGTGGTAAACCTCAACTACTCAAGCTGCCTGCCATGTCAGCAGGAAAAACTAACTGAAAAGTATCCATTACTAGGACCCATGCTAGTTTTGACTGCAATTTGTTTTAAGCAGTTTTAATGCTGTATTTTGTATTACTGTAACCTGACAGTGCAGGACATGTAACAAATCTAAACAAGAAGTGCTCATAGCAATTCTCATCTCTCTCCACCTGGGACAGTTCTTCTGCCTGGCAATTTTGCAGATGCAATGGTGGCAGAAAATTAGGTTGTTTTTCCCCCTGCCATCACTTACACTGCAACATGGGCTCTGTGTTAGGTTGGATACTTTCTAAAACTTCTGCCACCTGTGCTCCAACCATAGCACTAATCATTTCATTGCCCTCAATTGCTAATTAAGTCAATTTCTTTCAGCTTAAATTATTCAGTTATACACCAGAAGTTTCATTGCCACAGAGGAACACAACACATGACAACAACAGAACAATGGTAGTTCAGTTAATACTTATAACATGTCACATAGTCTTTCCCTATAGCTTTTCACCAATCACTCAAGCTGTCCTGAAACACATACAGATGAACAATGATGTGAGCTATATTGTACTTACAGTGGTACCTCTGGTTACAAACTTAATTCGTTCCGGAGGTCTGTTCTTAACCTGAAACCGTTCTTAACCTGAGGTACCACTTTAGCTAATGGGGCTTCCCGCTGCTGCCAGCGCACAATTTCTGTTCTCAACCTGAGGTACAGTTCTTAACCCGAGGTACTACTTCCGGGTTAGAGGAGTTTGTATCCCGAAGTGTTTGTAACCCGAGGTACCACTGTATTTTGCAAGTTTGTATTGAAAAACTGAGAAAGCTGATGATTTGTTTAGATTCAGGTTTCTTAAAAGTCTGAGACAAATTGCCATTAACCACCTAGTCAGAAGCACAAGATCTACTTAGTACTCCACTCCCCCTGAGACAATTATCCTGGAGTATCTAGTTATAGTTATACAATTTGTCAAAGCTTCTGCAATTCCTGACAAAACACAAAACATTCAGATGAAATTGCCAAGACTGGAATATGAACCTCAGGAGGCACTCAAAGAAAAGAAAAGATTGCAGCAGAGTCCCAGAAAGAAATTTTCTGAGAGTATCTCTTTACACCAGCAATGTCTTACTTGCATTATTTACTGTGAAAAATGTGAGGGCAAAATGTTCTAAAGAAAACTTGAGGGTCTTTATTCCACAGCATCACCAAAGCAATAAAGCACTGTCCATCACAGGTAATGGAGCAAAAGGGGCAAGACAATATGCTTTAGTAGACAAAACGCTTTAGTAGACAAAACTCTGATGGCAAAATATTACGCAATGTTTTCAGTAACCAAGTGTTCTTTCTTGGGTAAACTTTCTGCATGATTCTCTGCACTATCCTAACCTGTAGTATGTTGTACAGATTATTTTTTAAAGGTTAATATGGAAATAAGTCATGGAATTTGCCACCTAACTGCATGTTTGAATTGAACAGTAAATGCTATTGGCAATGGGAATGAGAGATGTGTTTGTGATCAACTACCCAGAGGACATTGTTATAATGGGTGGCAAATAAATAAATAAATAAATAAATAAATAAACCGCCCCTTTTTGTTTTCGTGATATAAGCTTGCTTTAGTGCTATCCATAATGTTTATCTCAATAGTTTAAAGCAGGGTAGACAATATGTTGCTGGACTACAAATTCCATCATGACTGAAAGATTTTTCCTTCAAATTCCAGCTTGAGGTCAAACCAAGATCCAAAAGAAAAAAATTCCTTTGAATCCCTAGTCTGAAATTGTGTGTTCCTGATTCTTTCTCTGCATCAAAAATAAGTCAACACTTCTGGAATTTTGCACCTTTTTCTATCACTGTGCAAGAAGGCAGAAAAGACGACCAAATTCAAAAAGTGCTGACTTTTTTTTTACATGTGTGTGTTCTTCTTTCTTTTAGCCATAGCTTGAACTTGTTTTAGTTTTTCTTAATGCTTTAAACTGTTTTAAATACGGTTTTGTGGGGGTGGGGTTGTTCTATTGTATGGTCACTTTATTGTTTGCTGCCCTGGGCTCCTTAAGCAAGAAAGAAATTTAATGAAGGAAAGCCAACATTTCTGCCCCAAATGTCATATATGATGTCAGGCTTGAGAAAGAAAGTAAGTTTGCTCAAAATGGCCTGGTAGGCCAACTTCTCAGACCAGGCCAGCATTACACTACACTCAGATCTTTCTGGGACTGTTCACCCATTTCTTGACCCTCAGATCATACTATAAAATGAAACTAGGAGTAGATATTGAGCTTACATCCTTCCTCACTCACTTTCCCCAGACTACTGACTGAACTAAGGAGATTTGGAGAAAGAAGCATCAGGGTAACGTAGTCATTTAAATGTAAGCAAACATAGGTTCTTCATTGTTCATGTTATTCCCAGGTAAATGGAGTTTAGGGATTTACATGAGATTCCTGCATTGCAGGGGGTTGGACTAGATGATCCTCGGGGTCCCATCCAACTCAACAATTCTATGTTTCAATGACTCCAATGTCCATTCCACCCCAAGTAAATCTTTGAAAGCAAGTACATTTTGTGTCCTTAGTTAAAGGCAGAAGCTCTAGGTTTTTTCTATAATCAAGGAGTATATAAATGTTATGAAATAAATAAATTCAAAGGGCAAAAGAGAGAGTATGCACTCATGCACACACAACAATCGCAGCTATGCCTCCTTGATACAGTCCTATAGCAGCAGTCAGTTCCAGCTTTCCCTTTTGGCCTTTATCAACCTACACACACAAACACACACACACACAAAACTAGGAACCAAAAGCACAGTCCAAGTTTAAATACTAATCTTTACAGCAGCTTCACTAAATAATACCAGCTTTAAGGAACAGATATGCTAGCTTGCCAAAAGTACACGATAGGAAGCACACAATAGCACAGACCAAGTTTTCAAATTAGTAAGTCTAACTCACTTTATTTTCTCCACTGCACCCACTGTTGTTATCATTATCTTCACCCTCACCCTCCTCCTCCTCCTCCTCTTCTTCCTCTTCTGGTAGTGGCACAGTACCATCATAGCCGTAACGGCTAAGAAGCTCATGAATTGGCATATCACCTTCCTAAAAAGAATTAAAACAGGAAATTATAATAATTCCATGAATTTTATACCAATGTTGTAATCTATAGGCTGTCTGGTCAACAGTGGCTACAACTGTCCTCTGGAGAGCAGATGACAGCCTGCATGTATTGTCCTCTGACTCAACTCTATCCTGCTCTTTTCAAGGCAGAGCAAAGACAGGATGAGGCACTGGTGCAGTTTGATACGATGATACCATAGCAATCTACACCCCCAGGCACAAGAAAAGCAAAATCATTCCCTCTATAATGTTTCCTGCTCTGCATATGTAGAGAGAAAATAGCACAGAGACTGATCACTATCCCTTCTGTTGGGCTTGACAATGGTAACGATGAGGACAAGGGGCATGACAATTGGAGCAGGGGTTGGGTGATCTCCATCTTAGTAATTAGCAGCAAAGTTCTTTTACAGTAGGCACAGATTACAACACATACATGAAAGAGAAACTATAGAGTGGGGAGGGTTTCTACAGAATGAAATGACAATAATATCTAATCTTCAACAGCTATGGTGTGTGTGTGTGTGTGGCAAGGACATTGGGGGGGGGGAGAGATTTATTGCCTTTGACATGATGATCCCATTGCTCTGGTTGGAAAAATTTCCCCCAGAGAAATATTTTTGCAGGTCAACAATGGATTTACACCAAAGAATAGAGAAATATTTTCAGTCCGAGGGCTACATTCCCTTCTAGTGCTTGGTGGATCCAGAGGCAAGAATGGTAACAATGAATGTACATATTATCTTTGTACATTAGGTTAGTTTCTACACACGCTCTCACACACCCCTCTCTATCCTCCATCCAAGGAAGCAAGATTATCAGAATTCAGGGACACATTCTAGCCAGGCAAAAACACTCAAGGAGAGTGTGCAGTTGGGTCAATAGAGGTGTGATGAGGAGGGGAAGAGGAGGAGGTGGCTTGGGGAGGAACTGAGCTACCAGATAAGAGTGGTTTGGAATGACACATTTGGATCAAAGTTCTCAACCCATTAGGACTTATATCTCATCACTCCTGCCAGCATGCTGAAATTTATAACTTATGACTGCAGAGTTAAACTGAAAATGTTATAGAAAACATGAAAAAAAGAAACAAGTAAAAGAAACACGAAGAAGACTTCATTGTGTTTCCCCCCCAAATTATTTTTATTAATTTTCCAAATTATTACAAATCAAACCAAATTAATTTAATACAATTTCTTAAAATCAGGTTTCCTGCTCCTGTTCCAAACTCACGATCATCATCATTTCATCGCATAGCCGCATCATTTCTTATTTAAGTCCAGCTGAGAACCTTCACTTGCCGTTAAACCATTCTTCCAGCTTGCCACTTCTTTCACCTTACAAATAGCACCTCCATTACATCTTATAAATAAATGTTCAATTTCATCTGTGTGGTCCTTCCTATATATTGTTGTTCCAGACCTGGTGTGCTGGGTGAGTTAATTACTATCTTCCATTGTTCAGTTCTTTGCAGTGTTTATCTGGATGGTAGAAAGTTACATTCCATTCCTTCCACTGTTTATAGACTAGCGTACGAGCTGCAGTCATAAATAACTCACAAAGTGCATATCCAAACTCCGCCATTAAAATTCCGCTCTGGAGTTCTTCCTCAGCACACAGTTAAAAGCAAGATCTTTTCTCAAATTCAGCCTCTTTAGCGCATCTGTTCGGCAGCAGTTCATTATTTTTTCTCCCACTGCATTTCTCCAACAACAGTCCATGAATAATTTTAAATAAAGTCTATTCAGCATCGGTCAAGGGGGGAGGGACATAGTAAAACCTTGTAAAATTCCTTGTTGAGCATAGACAAAAGCCTTCCCCCTCTTTTTTGCGAAATAACAAACAGAATAACATAGCAGCGGCTACACATGTCCTTTTCATTATGCATGGGAGGACAGGGAAAAAGGAGACCACTTGAAAACCATAAAAAGCACAAGGTACCTTGTCCACTCCCCTTTTTTCCTGGCTGTTGTAAGGATTCTCAAGCTTCAAATAAAATGTCAAAGAAACCTTCAAAGAGTCAAGTCCAGTCCTTCGGGCAGCTAACTGATTGCAGTCTATTGGAATATGTCAGTCCAGGAGTGCCTCTTGATTAATGCCAATTGTCCGAATTTTGGAGGAACCAACCACAAATCAGAGACCAGAAACAGAGGCTCGTCATGGCAGGGACACACACCCAGGTCGCACCCGCTCTGCCTTTCAAGTTGGTAGACACAAGCTTGAGCGGCACAGTAGGATGCAGTGAGCTCCCCAGACCCCACTAGGGAACAATGCCAGGATTTTTGTCTCATAAATCCTGGCTTTTCCCTGCCTAAATCTCCTCACTGCCTGTGGAGGGCAGTGAGGAGCTACCACCATCGACTTGTGACATGGCCAGAAACCAACTTCATTGTGTTTTTTCAACTCTCATGATTTCCTAGGTTGGTATTAAAGTTTTTCACACCTTGTGGATTAGGCTTTCAAAGTATCACCTAAGAAGCTTAACAACTGCACCATAGATTTTTCATCTATGTCCAATAAAATAATATGTAAATAATATTGTTATTCAATCATTTGCAACTTAACGGTAGTTGGTTGACCAAAATATTTTTCCAAGGCTATTCTTAATATGAAATAAGCTTCTTAACATAGCTGAGTGTATGCAGTATTTTTGGCACACATAACCTTGCTCGTACTAGCCTTCCACTAAAATTCAATGCTTCTAACCTTCACTGTGCTTTTCTATGAAAACTGACATCTGATTAGTGGTATAATACTCCGTGCCAAAAACTGCAGCACTTTGAAGAGAGACACATTTTGCTACTACCACTTATAACAAATATTACAGTAAGAAATCTGAGTTCTTGGCCATGTTTATGGTTGATAGAAGATGCCACAGTGAGTCTCAGGTTTGGATGCTCTACCCTCCAGTCTCCCCCCCCCCCTGCAGTTGGGGGTTGTTTGGAAGCTTTTGCCTTCCATGTTTGTTAACTGTGGTTTGTCAGGTTGTCTGTGGCTACTGACTATGTTTTGCACTAAGACTGCATTTGTACTTCACGGTAAGTCATAAATCATGACTTACCATGCACATGAGTGAATTGTACTTGCTTCACTCCTCCTTGCTTGCATTGGGAGAAAACAAACCACGATCACAGTCTGAGGATTATCTCCCAACAGGGAATAATGGTCTGTTCCACTCCAAAATACAACCAGAAGTCAAGAATCAACCTTGGCTTACTAACTATGGTTTGTTGGAATCAAACAAACTACCATCCTGTTTAGGTTTAACACCAAGACAGGGATCTTAATTTGTTTTCCCTCTGTGTGAGTGCACAAAGCAGACTCATTCATGCATGGTAAGCCACAGTTTATGGCTTCCCATCAGGTACAAATGCAGTGTAACAAGGATTAATTTCAAATAATGGGCTATAAAGCTGTTAAACTAATCAATTAGTGTTGCCATACGTCCAGGTTTTCCTGGACATGTCCTCTTTTGGGGGGGGCAGCACGCACATCCGGGTGGATTTTTGCATTTTACATGAAGTGCTTGGGTTTTGGGGGTTTTATTATGACCATTATTAGTAGTAGTAGTAGTAGTAGTAGTAGTATCTGTGTTAGGGTTGCACTTGGCCTTGTGATGTTTCCGGCAGCTGCCAGGCTTGGCACAGCCTTCTCGGGGCCACTTAGCCTCCCATCATCTGGAGACTCAGCATCTCCTGAGCAGGGGCCAAAGAGAGCAAAGGTAAGAGAAGGGAGGGTGGGAGGGAGGGAAGGAGGGAGCAGGTGGGCAAAAAATGGGTCAGCAGCAGGGAGGGGGCGAGTGACAGAGATGCGGGATGGTGGTGGGGGTGTCCCGAATGTGTTCGGGTTTTTGCTCTTCAGAATATGGTAACCCTAGATGACATGGCAAACGCATGCGCACTGCATTGAGCATGATGTGCAGATATGACCAGTATGCTTACTGAATGACAGCAGAACCTTTAATGTTCTCATTACATTGCTCATCTGCTCACTCTCATTCCCCAAACCAGGCTTCCTTACCGTTCCTTAGGGCTTTACAACTCATCCTAGGAACTCATTAACAAGTTAACTGATTAAAGGTATTTCCCCCCCTTCAGAATCCTCTTACTGAAATACTATATTTTCCCCCAAAGCACAACTTTATGTCAAATATTAGGCAGTCAAACTGGCTGCCCACACAAAATAGCTTCCAACAAGTCCAAAAACCTATGTCCCCATCCCTTGGTCCAAAACTATTATTAATTTCAGAATTAAATAAGTAAGCTACATAATGATGAAAACTTTAAAATTCAATAAAAATAAATTTAAGAAAAGTGAATCAATCAACTGGCTTAAATTAGACATACTTTAAAACAAATGAACAGCCTTATGAACTTTGTACTTGATATACACTATAGAAACCTCTATTTTGTACATCTCTTATTTGCGCTCCTGTCAAAGATCATGACTATGGATCATACTGAACTGATTCTAGGGCAACTGAACTGGGGCAACAGAAGATATAAAAGGTGCTAAGCAATGTTTGCTTAGTTGCTTATTTCCCCTCTTGGTACTGGCACTTTTAAGTACCATTACACAGTTTCTCAGGCACTTGGGGAGTCTTCATTTAGTCAGCATGAGTTCCTCATATGACATCCCTATAACAAAATAAACAGAGGAGGATAAAGTATACTGCTAAATCAGGACAGAGTACCCATGATGTGGAGAAGTGGTCATATAATGTAGATCAGTGGTCCCCAATTGGTGGTCCATGGATCCCAGGGGGTCCATGTAACCCACCCAGACGGTCCATGGCACCATTCACATAACAAAAACTACCACAGAGATGTCAAAATTTTCAATAGTAGGGTCCATGGATTGGCTTTTGAAAAACAGAGATCTGCAATACTTAGCTAATAGGGAACCACTGGTGTAGACTGAATATGGTGGAACTACCCTGAAAACACCTAGTGCCAAGGATAGGCAACATGAGGCCATCCAGACATTGCTGGACTACAACTCCCATTGGTTATACTGGCTGAGGTTGAAGTCCAACAATTGAAGAGCCACAGGTTCCCCACACCTACCCCTATGCCTTTCACCCAAAGCCCATTTAACGCAACCCCATTCTGCTTTTAACTAAGAAATGCATCTTTTCCCAGGTAATAGAATGTCAAACCATTTCCAAGACAAAACTACTTCCCAAAGAAAATAGTGTATTGTTCAAAAATATTTTCTAGCATTTACCCTTGTAAGATCTTCTATTTCAGAACTGAAGTTTGTTTCACCTTCCATCATTTCTTCCTCTTCTAAAGTTCGTTCATCATCAAAGTCATGAACCAGCATGTCAGCCGTTGGATCAAATTCATGGTCATCTGATGTTGCAGACCCTCCTACAATTTGATTAACCTCACAGTTGATCACATTGTAGACTTAAGTGTTAAAATCATTATTACCACATGCAAATTATTTTAAAACCAAGATTAATATAGCAGTGAAACTTTTCTGCAAAAGCCAAATCTCTAAATAATTAGTCAACCAATAAATAAATAAATAGCGTTATTTGAAGGCTACAGATTCAAAAATCATAAAGCATGAACATTGGTACTAATAAGTGCAAGCCTATACACAATTCAGAAGTAATTCCTAGGGAGTTAAATAGAACTTACCCCTAGGTAAAAGACTGTAGCTTATAAATTTACCCAGTGTTACAAAGCAAGATATAGGTAGGTTTTTAATTCATCCCCAGAGTCAAGCTATAAAGCAGTGCATGTATAGAAAATTATGACCTCATAATGTTGGCTTCCTGCTGGATTTTTAGCTTGAGAGTAGAAGGTGGAAATATCAAATGTTCATGTTTTTGTGATGGGAAGTGCAAATATTTGGCTTTAAGAATTTATTGCATTGCAAAACGGTACAATTGTTATGTCACTGAACAAAAAGCTTTTCCTATAATCAATACTAACCAGCTGTCTGTCTGGCACTTTGGAAGTGCTGTGCAAAATCTTTTGCAAGTTCTTTGCCCGGGAAAGCACAGAGCTTGGAAAGCACTTGCACAGCACTCCCCAAATGCTCAATAATTTTATTATAATAATTAAGTGCCTGATTACTAGGCACCTGGGAAGCACTGTGCAAAATGCATTCCGAACTGTGTGCTCAGTGCTTCCTAACAACAATCAGCAGGTTGCTGGACATTTGGGAAGCCTTGCACCCAGGGCAGAACAAGCCCTCTGAACTATTACACACCATCTCCATAGACCAACTTTGGCAGAGGTCAGTCACCTGATTTCATTATGGCATCAGATAGTGAGGTGGGTGATCTCACCTACCTGCCGAAGTTGACTTGTGAGGGTGGGCAAAAATTAAGGTCCAGCCTCCCAGGCCAAAAAAATCCCCCCTCCTACTCTAAAGCATGAATCATACAACCCTGCACCTGCCAATACCTAGTGGATGGTGCAGAATACAGCACTTCAACAACAGGGCAACTAAAAAATTATTTAAGCACATGACTGAAAAGAAGCCTGAAGTACACAAAATGTTATATTTTGGACTACAGTGAGACGAGATGTCATACTATTTTATCTGTTCCACATACAGGTTTTTGGGAAGTGCCCAGCACCCTGATTCACCATGCCCAACATGTATAATGTACTAAGTCTAACCCAGTGTGGATTCCTGGTTATTTAGTTCCACAGGGAAAGGACTAGCAGATCAGCACAGGGGGCAACTCCAGAATTGGGAATACTACAGACAAACACAGTTAAACTTGATGACTTGCCCCTACTTCATTTTTAACAATACTGCACTAGCTGTGCAAGAAGAGACTTTCATTCTGGCAACCTTATTTTGAATAGTGGAAGCTTTCAGACTTAGAAATACAATGATTTGTTAACATGGACAAAATTAGCTGTTAACAAGGATAACCCCTGGCCCAATCAAATTATGCCTGAAAGGGCTCAGTACCAGTATAAGACTGCAAGTTGCTAATTTCAGCCAGCACTAGAACATGACTTTATCCATGACAAAGTGGAAACTTTTACCCCCTTCTTAACAAATTCATGCATGGGATTCTGAAGTATGTCAGATAAGCACTGAACCACCTTTACCATAGGGGGGCCGTTTTTTGCCCTAGTGCAAATTCAAAGGCATGTTAATGGCAACTGTGTAAGAGCAACATGGCTCACCCATGTTTTGCTTAGCAGAGGATGAAAATTAAGATGTAGGAATATCCCCTCAAGACCAGATTCTCTTGCAGAATAGAACATAGTTAATTCCAGCAGTTACTGTGTATACAATAAAATATATTCAAGTCTCGCCGGTTATAAAGGGCTCACTTTTCTATCCAAGCTTTGTAAATATCAGAATAAAACTTTACCTGGGCTTGCAGACTCAACAGAAGGCTATCAAAAAAAGGAAAGAAAAAAAGAAAAATGTTATCAGTGAACAATTGCCAAATATTTTGCAATACATCGTGAAATATTAAGCATAAACCCGAATATTTCTGACTTTCACTGCAACATTTCGATCAATCATATAACAGCCTAGAAGTATTTACGTTTTGAATAAATAAATATCTGACAGAAAACACACTATACCACAAGACTGACACTATGTAACAAAAGACCATAACATTTACCCTTTGTTAAAACATAAAAACAGTAAGAACTGAAAATATGTGCATCACAGGAAGTTATCTCTAAACTGCATCTTACTTGGTATAAGCAATGAAACACAAAAATCTGTCATCATTTCACATGAAAACTTTTAACAAATGCCATTTCTGCTTTCTAGTTTTGAAAGTTCGATAAAGCAAAACATATATACGTGCAAAAAGCCACAACCATGTGAGGGCGTTCACATTTCATAATGTGAGTAATTAATGCCTCACTACATGTTGTTACATCATGATAGTCCAGTAAAACAAGGTTGTGTTTTAGCATTCCTGCAACATACAGACTAACAATGTTCAGCTCAATGCAACACAGCTTTTTCCATCCCTAGCTATTATTGGAAATTGCTTAAAAGTAAGCCGCTCAACATGCAAGACACATGACAAATAATGTCAGTACACTGTGTGTTTAAATGGATCTCCAACCCAGTGAAAGAAATTAGCCAGACATCAGGAATGTTTTGCGACTGGTGCAGGTCGAATTGCAACCACGTGGGGATCTGTGGATGCCAGGTTGGTTACTGGGGAAAGCAAAATGTCAGTCAGAGAAGGATATGAAATATTTTCCTTGAAGCCTGAATTTGTTTTATTCTGGATTTGATGTTTTAATGTGTTGTAAACAGTTTTGAGATTTTTTCTTTAAAATATAAAGTGGCATAGAAATGAAAATAAACAACAACACCAATATTGGGGGGGGGGGGAGAAGACATTCCATTGTGGTGACTGTAACCTAGGTTTAAGGTGCCATTTGCTGATTAGCTTATATAGCTGAATTTCTAACACTGACCTCCCCCTCCTTTTAAAAAAATTAGCTTTTCAAACATTACAGTCAACAATTCAAACACTTAACAGTGTCATTTGTGTCTCTACCAGCACAACGATCATTTTATTTTATTGCTAGTTGTCTTTCTGGATCACCCTTGTTCCCAAAGGAGCCCAAGGTGTACAATATAACATAAAAATAAAAATATGAGGATTCACCTGCACAAGAACTTCTGTTTGCACAACAGGGTTCCCCGTTCAACACACCCCAATTGGCTCTGGAGGGGATCAAAACAGCACACAAGGGGAGGAGACATGGGATTGTTTTATCTGAAAAGCTGCAATGCTTGCACAGATGAAACAAACGGAAGCCCACAGCCCCGAATTCCACCAAAAATATACATAAGAAATAACAACAAACATACAGTCAACTTGCAACTTTTACACCATCAACTTGCATGGCCTCAGCTTTATGTGCTTGGTGGACAGCTAGCTGAAATCACACAAATGAAATGCATGCAAGGCATAGAGCTTTAAAGCTGTTTCAGTGTGGAAAGAGCTTTTCGCCTTGCTTACCGGGTTATGAGAGACTCTTGCGACATCTCAGGGAGCCCCACAAGATCTTGAGAGAGCCTCCTAGAGTCCCAGAGCCCAATAATTAAGGCAGAGAGCATAAATGCTCTCAGCCTTGCATGGGGGGCAAGGCTGCTTGGTGTCACAAGTTCCTTAAACCAAGGTTACAGTCGCCAAAATGGAATGTCTAGTTGCCATTTGGGGGCAAGATGGCTCTAAAGTCTTAATTTTCAAACAATGGACTGACTATGATTATCAGTTAAACATCTAGCTAGTTTAGATGACAACCTTGAGCTAGGTTAAGAACTTTGAGAATTTAAGAAAAGTCACTTTTATCCAGTTGACTTGATAAAAGTCCACATATAAAAGTCTATGTATATATTGGCCTACGTCCACCTCTTTTTCTTAATGGTGAGACAGACCATTCATAACGTAAGAATATTCTTCATAACTTTGAGCAGGGTAGTGATGTGGGGTACAACAAGCTACAACATTTAACTATAATGTTGTTTACCGCTCCTGCTCAGGCTGCACAGAAAAAGCATTTTGGTTCCTGAAATTCATTCTGATTGTGCAGATAAAATATAACTGATAGAATTCTACAGGATGTGGTATTAGTGTGTAAAAACTGTTAAGATCCAATGATTCCCAGGCATGCACCTTCAGATGGTGATGTCAGGCACCATCCTGGCACCCAGGCATCTTCACTTGGTCACAAGTGGCTGACAGCCAGGTGCAACATGTGCCTGGTGCCTGGCTAATTTTGATCACTGTTTGGCACTGAATGCCTCATTCAAAAGTGAAAAGTTAGACAAGAGGCTGGAGATCTTTAATCACTATCTCCTATAATATTAAAATAAACAGTTATGGGGAAGGCAACTTAATAGGTGCTGTGGCATAGGGGCTGTTTTTATTCTTTAAATGCACCCAAAGCTGCTATTTTCCCATGAGAGAAACAGAAATTCCCATATTATGGCTGCTTGCTTTCCTGGTAATACAAATAGTAGCTGGTGGAGGGATCTGGATTAGAAGGCGGCACAGGGAAACAATGAGCCCTTCCCCCAGCAATTGGAAGGTGGCTGTATGTGATTCTAATTTAGATTTTTTAAAAAGAAGATCCCAGTTATGGCTTTCCTGCATTGGAGACACACATCCAGCTCACATCTAAGCTACCCAAGACCTGTCTTATATACATCTGTACTAACCAGAGATCTCTACATCTCAGCAGTGGAGAACATCTGGCCCTCCTGATATTGTTGGACTTCCAACTTGTATGAACCCCAGACAGCAAGGCCTAATGGTTTGGGATTATGGAGCTGTAGTCCAACAACATGCGGAGGCACCAAGTTCCTCATCCTTGCTATGCCTCATCTACAAGTGCAGGTCACACTGAGGCATTTTCAGCTCTGAAGTTACATTACGCAGATAAGAAAGAAGCAGTCTGGATTATTTTAGTAAAGTACTTTATCTGTATTTTAGCAGGGAATGGATTATTTCAATTTACTAGATAAATTAACAATAGTTAAAATTGTATTTTTTATTAAATAATCAATAAAACTTAATTTTTAAAATATATCAGATGACACTGTAACATAAGAGCGTACAATTTTAACTATTCTCATGAATGTGTGAGTTATTTCAGGCTCAAAGAGACTTTAAATTTGTTCAAAAAAAAGTAATATTTTTTTTGTAAAAAATTTACTTCAAAATCAATTTATTTTATAACCACAAAAAACACCCTCCTTATTTTTAAAACATAACAAGTACATGGTTAGCCCATTCTACAAAACAAGTCTGATACACGTCGTAGTTATGGTTTGCACAGGGATTCGAACCGCCGACCTACCGATCGACAAGCCCTAGGCTCAGTGGTTTAGACCACAGCGCCACCCGTGTCCCTTCATTTTTTTTGAAGAAAATCTGAGTCGTGAAAGCATGGTCAAGTATTAAAATCAAGTGATTTGGCATGGAATGACCCTTCAATCGGTTTTTGTCTGTAGCTTCATCCATGTGAAATACTGGCAATTTTGCTTGTTGGTCTATTTTACATATCACTCTGACTAAAGCACACCAAAGGGTGAAAAACGCAGACACAGTTCCGCCACCTCAGTTTCCATTATGAAGTTATATCAATATCAGTGCTCAGATACAGTTAATAGGCTGCACATCTACTGAAGGTACAATCTACAGAAAGCTGCTTTGCTGCAAAGTAGACTCAATTCAAGCAATGACCGGTTCACTCTTCGTTGCATTGCCTGTCAGCGTGCACTCAGATTAATAGTAATTTACCTCATCCTCAGGCAAAAAATTCCACAAACTTCAGGTTTTTGCAGGACAACACAGTTATCTAATTCCTTCACAACAGCACAGTCACCCCAGCACTTTCAAATTCTCCATATTATGATTGTCCAAGGTAATGAACCACCACCTTAGGAAAAGATTTATTCTCTACCTTTACTTACACGTGATATTAAGCTGACTGTCCCTGTACACTCAAGAAGATACAATCATGTAGTGTTCCAAAAGTCATATTGAAACCTTAAAAATGCCTTTCCAATAGTAAAGCCTAAGTTCTCATGCAGGTGCATTTATTATTTTAGAGTAAGTAAAGGATGCTGATTTTAAAAAATGGAAATCACTGTCCATTCACTGTTAAACTTCTTTGTAATTTAGTGAAGTCAGCTGAAAAGACTTACAGAACAATCCTAACTATAGGAAGCCAGCAAAACTTACTTGTTAACATGGTCTAAGTTACCCCTTTTCCAAACTCTGTTCAAGAGGTGGACTACTGCCAGCTCAATCAGCCTGAGCATGGCAGAGGAATGTCAGCCAGCATAGCCCTGGCTGAGCCTAACCTCATCCAGCTCAGCTAGAAATCTAATCACCTCAGTGGATCTTGGGTTTACATTGCACTGGACAGAGGGGTCGGAGCACCTAACCTTGCCAGCCTCCACTGGCCTCTAGTTAACCACTGTTTGTGGAAATATACCACGCCATTGGCACAGAGCTCCCCCTTCCAATCAACATGCGTAAGTGTGCAGAAGTGCCATTGGTGAGATTCTCCAAGCGCAGCAGGTTTGTAGCCTCGCCATTTTGTAAAGCCTCACTGGTTCAAGTGGGGAGTTAGCATTGCTCCTTAACAAATCCTGTTGATTTTAACAGGACCTAATTTCAACTAATTTAGTCTGGAGCTAATCCAAAGGCAGAGAGTTGTAAGGTCAGTTATTTCCTAGTCAGTATTTATCATGAAAGACATTTTGCCTAAGAGAACTCTTAGAAGTATAAAATTAACAAAATTTTATTTGCTTTGTTGCAGAAGCTAAATGCTTTAGGTATTTATTTCTGCCCAAAGTAAATTATGTGACATCTGGCCTAGATGCATATTTATATTGTTGCTGGTTACAATTTAACTCAAGTTGTGATTATTTTTAATTCTCGCCCCCCAAAAAGATCAATTTGCAAAAAACTATGCATACTTGGGTTAAATTTTGCATTATCCCTTGAATAAGGAAATAATGATCTACGACTACGTGCAGACTTTCTTGACATGGGAATTTTTGTTTATTTCCTTGCTACATTTGTATCCTGTCCTTCCTTGAAAGAACTCTGAGCAGTGTTTTAGCCAGTATGTTAGCCTTGGGAAATGCATCTTTACCAAAACCACCCAGGAAGCTTCACAGTTGAATGGGTATTTGAGTCCAGAACTACCAATTCTCAAATCCAAACTCTCTAGCCAGTACTTTTACAATGGCAAAAAGTACTCCTTTCATTTGCAAATTATTTATAGTCCATATAACTGGGGAGGGGGAGGGGTTAAGATGAAGCACACATATCCTAAATTATGTTGTTTCTAAGGATATAATTACATGGTGACTACTTGGGATTTCTGAGCACTGCCATCAGTTATGTCCCACAAACAAAGCTGCTCCCACACTAATATGCTTTCCACTAAATTCAGTCTTTTAACTTCCCTTCTACTGAACAGAAGCCATGTGCAAGTTTTCAAATGCTAACTATACCAAAAACAAATAAATGCACTTCAAACATTTTATCTTTATATTACCTCTCAAAATATATTAACAAATGTCAAAAAAACATGAGGAAGAATACTGTAAAAATGTAACTGAAATTCATGCACAGTTTGAGGAGGGAAAAGGTACAGTTTAATCATGGTGATATATTTCTCTCACCTGTGGCAAAGCCCAGGCCACATCAAGTTGGTCCACTACACCTGTAAGTATGCTAGTATGACCCAGGACTTACTACTGATATAAATTGTTTCAGAAACAGCTTTCCACCGGCAAGTGCAATCACTCACTCTAATAACAAACTCAGGAGGTGAATGAGCAGGATTAAAGACAAAATGGGGTCACTGAGAGACAAAAGGGTACATTCAGGGGAATCCCAAGGTCTGCAGAAGTACAAGTTTAAGAATAAATACTTAAAAGGGGGCAAATGCCTCAATGAAGTACTCCTGTGAGAACTGAGCATTGTGACACTGACTCTTGACTAGAAAAGAAACAGAAATGGGAAGTACTGGAGAAATGGAATATCCTGAACTTCTGAAGGATGGTCTCTATCATTTCTGCTAAGCTGCAATGATACATGGCAACATTTTGTTGCAGAACTCACTATTCATGACTAGAGCAATATAACAAAATGCTGATTTCCAAAGTGCATTACTGTGCTTTTATCCAAAGTCACTAACCTTTGTACATTATTTTGTATTCCTACATTAGCTTGTTTCCTACCACAGAGGATGAGGTGTAACAAAAATCCCCAAAAATGTCTTAAAGCAATGGCCACTGGAGGCAAATATGCCAGCAAAAGGATTTTGTCTTAAAATGTGCAGAGTTTACATGAACTCTCCTCAGATTGCAATGTATCCTCAAAATCCCATTTTCAATAGTGATATGAACACAACTGTCCACAAAGTATAGACAAAAGCACATGCCACCATGAACTTTGATAACTTTATACATTACTCTGAAATGGCAATTCCTCATGTTACTAAAGCAGCAATATAATGCCAATGCATATGGCAACAGTGTACTGCCAATACCAAAATGATGCAAATATGTCCCGGCCAATTTTGGAACTTTAGCTCTCACACTCAAGTGTGCTGGAAGTTTTCCACTTGAATTTAGCACTTGCACTCATATTTTCAAGTGACTAATGAAACTTATCTACATTTCATCTTCATAAATATACAGCCTACAATGAACACACAAGCTTGGATTGTGACATTCTGGCAACAGAAAGTGAAAGAACTAACTCCCCATGCCTCATTACAAAAATGAAATGGAAATTAAGCCTATGAAAACGCATCTAAAAGTGTAGATACAGTTACGGCAAAAGGAGGTTTCCATACAAAGTGTTAATTTTGATAGGGCAGAATACATATTGAAATGTAACACCTTCCCACAATCAAAACTAGGAAAGAAGCACCATCTCTACAACAAAAAAATGACCAAGTGATCTAGAAAAGGCTCTAAGTTGACCTTCCTGATTTTGATATTTAAATAAAGTAAAAGTTGCTTCATTAAAAGCAGCCTTACAAATAAATCCATCCAAGTTAGTAGCTTACAGTAGTTTTGATTAGTCCATGTACTCACATCTACCTGTTTGTAGCCTTTTCAGAAGTGGTGCCCCAGGTCTGACATGCTTTTCCAAAATAAACTTGCTTTATTTAGCATGGCCTTTTTGGCGCTAGGTAGGAACCCACCCACCCCCGCCCATGTTGTACACAACTACTAAGATATTGCTTCATTCTCATTCATTGTTATAATTGCTTTTATTGCTTTGTTATGCTTTTAAAAATCATTCATAAACCACTCTAACAGCAAAGTACCCAATACCACAAATAAATTCAATGGGGAAATGTTATAAAGCCTGTCACCAAGAAGTGATATTTACTTAAGGAGACCAAGGCCTAAGAAGCAATGCAATATATGAGGTGGAGTAGCAGATGTGTCCCTTTTAACTCCATTGCATATCTACAGATACATGTGTCTCAGGGAAACCACGCAAAGGCCAACAGTGATAACTCTCCAATTTACAAGATTCTTCCCTATCAGAAAGCTAAAAGGGGATAGGGTGGAGAAGAGATCGTATGAATTATGCCACTGCTTCAACAGGGAGCTTCACTTTTTTAGGTGTTTGGTGGGGGCACAATATAAATTGCATCACTTCCTGGATAAACCCCTAAGCTAGGCCTAGGTGAACTGTTATTTACAAGCCTGCTTTAAAGAGTTTGCCATGGAATCAAAGAACTTCAAACTTTTATTAACCAAAAGGTCGTCAGATTTCAGCACCATATACTACTGCTTGAAGCAAACACACTCCCCAAACATTTTTATTATTACTATTAGTTGTGGGAGCCCATAGGATATTGCATTCAGAGGTTGTGGGCAAAATCTCATCTCTTAGCCACACAGTGTTGTAGTGAGGAAGCTTGAGCTAAAAACCACTTCGAGCTGCTCAGACTGAGGAGGACTGCGAATGCAAGAGTGCTGTGGATGATAATACATGATATTGCAGCCCAATTTAGATTTTTTTACAACGTAATGTGTCAGAACAATGCTAGCCAAAGTGCATACTGCCTCTCCCTTTAAAAGGGGGAAAGAGCAACTCTCTTTCCGAAAAGGCTGAAATATCCTACCAAGGAAAGATTTGGAGGTGGGTTTTTTCGTGGGGGGCGGAATTAAACATAATGCGTCTTCCTAAAGATAAACAAAGCTTTCTTAATTCCCCAAGAACATCCCTTCTCCCCCACCCCGCTTCTGTAGAAAGCAAGGGAGGTCGTAATTTTGGGGGGGGGGCGAATCCTGACGGCCCCAAGCAGGAAAAGCTTCTTCTCTCTCCCCACCCCTATCATAGTAAACGACCCTCTTCTTCCCCCACCCTAAAGAGAGACGACAACAACATTTCCTCTTCCACCGGTCCTCGCTCCCAACTCTCCCCGCACCCAGCCATCCTCCCAAGTTCCAGAGGGGCCGGTGCGCCCTCACGGACCTCGGTGGGCCGGGTGGGAAGGCGGCAAGTTCCCACCCAGCACGCCAGGCCCGTCTCGGGACCTCCCTCCTTTCCCGCCCCTGGAACTTAACTTGTGGGAAGCGAAAGCACAGAGGCGGGCGGGCAGCGGCCGCGCAACAAGTTCCCGGCCGGGCCCCGACTAGACTCTCCCCTCCGGCCTCCTCCTCTTCCTCCCCGTTTCTACCCGCCGCCCTCCTTCCCTCCCTTTCCATCCCCCTCGCCGCCGCCCGCAGCTCTCGCTCACCTCCGCCATGTTCGCCGCGCAGCTGGGGCGGGCCGAGCCAGGAGAGGGGAGTCACATCGCCGCCGCGGCGAAGAGAGGAGGAAACGGCACGGAAGGGCAGCAGAGGAGGAGGAGGAGGCGACGGGTCACGGTCTCTGTGAGGCAGTAGTGGTGGGAAGGAGGAAGCGGGGAGCCACCAGGGGGAGGAAGAGGAGCCAACGTCACCGCGCAAACGAGGTGGGCGCGCCCGCGCCGCCGCCCCTCCTCCTTTCGGCGAGCGCGAGCGGCTCGGCGGAGTCACGAGACTCGAGCGCCCGCTCTCCCAGCTTCTTACCTCAGCGCGGGGCCTTGGGGCGGGGGAGACGTTGCCTCGCCTCCCAACCGTATAAACGGTTTCCTCTGGTCCCTCTGAGAAGGGGGGGGGCGCCGTGTTCCTAACGCCTTCTCTCCCCCCCCCCCGGTAGTTTGTTATTCACACATATTCACTCGCTGCGAGCCAAAGCAAGGGGCATGACGCAACTTCCCCGGGCTGACAGAAACTCAAAAGTGGACCCGCCAAAATGAAAAAAACAACGCCGAGAAGCTCCTTGCGGTTCAAGCCGGCAACGGAGCTTAGCCAGTGAAAGCCGAAAGCTTGTGCTCCCCACACTGGTTTTATTTTTCTCCTTCCCCCTGCCTTTCGATTACGGTTACGCATTTCAAAGTGTACATTTAAAAAAAAAAATGTCGGCGGGACGAATTTCGTGTCATGAAAATATAAATGCATATGCAGCCAATGGCATGTTAAAGTCTGCCGCCCCCCCCCCCCCGAGGGGCAAGGAGGGTATTAAATGTGGAAGATACGTGAGGAGAGAGAACGCCTCCCCAGCCCCCCGCGCAATGCCAGGACCCGATCGATAGTCCCCTACCTTCACGGCCATTGGTCTTTAAAAAACCAAAAAACGCGCAAAGGTCCGATCAGGCATCATTTGACATCACATCTAGTTTCGTCCCGAGCATTTGCTCACCCAACTAGGGATAGCAGTTTTGGGGGTGGGGAGACAAGCTTTTCGTCGAAGAGATGGCGGGAAAGGTTAAATTCTCCCCTCCTAGCGCACCACAGACCGATCCTAAGGCGACCTCCCCACCTCCGCTTTTTATTTTTTTAAAAAACCAATACGTGAAGCCTCTCACGTATGGTGTAGTTTGGCCCTTTGCCTGAGGTGAACAGTACTACTCATAAACTACGTGCGTGCGAGGGAGATGCAGAAGCAGGAAGTTAGGCGATCTTGAGCTAACAAAACTAAGAAGCTATCGCCGCCTTGTTTCAGAAGACCTCTCCCCTCTTTTGAAATTAAAACCCTCTCCTAATCAGATTTCCCTACACTGAAGGAAATTTTACACCCCTTTGCTGCTTGTCGACATTTGGTTTTTTTAAAAATACTGCTCCCTATGTGGAACCAAGGTTTAACAAGGTTTAAGCCTGTAGGGATGAGTCTAGTAAAATCTGGTGCATTATGGGTAAAAACAGGATGCTGTTGAGATGACTTGATGTGCTGCTGCTGCTGTTGTTGGTCAAAGTAGTAAACAATAACAAAACAGACTGGTTAGTAGTAGTGGCTGCCGGGTGCAGAGTGCAACCAGAAATTACCTGGCGTCTGTGCGATCTAATTCCATACATGCACACTTAGAAGCGAGTTCCGCCGATTTCTGCAGGACTTGCATGGTACTAATGGGGCATAGGATTGGGGTCAGGTGCTAGTGGCCCAATCATAGCAAGCTTGCTTAGGTTCTGTACATATTACTGGATTAAAACACAGCTAGGTTGTTCTTTTCCTCAATTCATATCTAAGCTTGTGGGGGGCACATCAAAAGTGAGTATTTCATAAGGAACAACACAACAGGTATGGATTGTGGCTGACATTGTGTGTACACTGCTTTTCCAAACCACTGGTGCAAGCATACTGGATGTAAACAGGAATGTGCACACTGACTAAGAGTAAGTCCCATTGAAATTACTGGGGTTCCTCCCAATTGAGATTACATAGTATTGCAGCCTTACAATGTTATTGTTTGGAATCCCTCATCTTTGTTAAGTATGTATGTAACACCAAAGAGATTTCAATAAACCTATGCAAGTGTGCCTCAGCTTTATAAAGATGAAATCAGAGGTGTCATTTTAACTTGCCTGGACATGTCTTCCTTACTGCGGAATTCATGAATTTCAAACTGCCTCAGTTGCAACGAAACATGTCTCTCCCATATTGGTCTCCACAGCCACAAGAGGAACTCTGACTTCAAGGCACACTCTTCCATTGTCTCCTGAGACGGACAGATGCCAACCATGAAACTATGCCAAAGAGAAATTTTGCTGGTATTGCAGGCAGATAAGCCACGGCAAATAGTTTGCATCAGGAGGCCATTGCTTTTATTTAAATAATCTAATGAGCCTGAATTATCACATACATAAAGAGAATTAGAGTTTTATGGATTATAATTTATATGTCTAGATACAGGGCAGTAATTTAAGTGTTAAAGGCAATCACAACATTTTAGAATCCACAGAGAAATCAAGGGATAAAGTGAAATAAAGTCTCTCTTAAAATTGCTTCATGGGCTTTTAACTTTTATTAAACAAGCTCTAATTTATTTATTGTTCCCAGCTATTTGTTTCACAATTTGATTGTGTGTTACAGATTCTCATGCATCTTAATTATTTGCCTTTGTTATATACTGTTCACAAGTACATGCATTTAATTATATGCATCTAAGCCCTTGAATTCAGTGGATTCAAATGTGCTTAAGTGAGCTCTGGATTGTGTCACTTCTGCATCCTAGACCTCATGGGACAGAATTGTGAGTTTCCAGGAAATCCCTGTTTAGATTTTGAAACAGAAAACCAATTACATTTTGCCTACTCAGAGAAGTGCTTATTAACATTCTGTGTGTGCTCTTATTGGTCACATCCACACTACACATTTACAGAACATGGCTTCCCCCAAATAATCCTGGGAACTGTAGGTTGTTAAGGTGCTGAGAATTGTAACTCTATGAGGAATAACCACAGTTCACAGGACTTTGGGGGTGGGGAGTCATGTACTTTAAACATAGGTGCGGAAATTGCAAATATTGTAAACAATAGTGGCTTTTCTAAAAAGAATCATAATGGAGAAACTTGGGAGAGCCCATAGGAGAGGGAATATTTGCATCTTTTATAGACCATTACCCCTTTCAGTTAAGCTATCAAGCTAGGTTTAGCTTGCAAAATTATGTCTCAATCTAACACAATTACCATACTATCACAGTGCATGTTAGTACATATACAGTATAACATGCATTGTGATAAAATAATTATACATGAACATGCATTGTGTCTATAACACTGCAATGGTATTTCACATGGTGCACATGGTATTTCAAGTAAAAAAAGATAATATAAACAGTGTATTTAGTTTATGGGAAATACTTGGCTGCCTTTTCTTTTAACATTATATAATTGCAAGTTGGTTCTTTTCCCAAATCCTGACTAGTGCTGGTAACTACCAATCTGCACAAAGCAAAATATGATGGAAATATTTTTTTAACAAAAATAATAGTTTCCCAAAAAAAAGGTCCTCCCTGCAGATGTTACATGTACAAAAATGTTACATATGAGTTTCTAATGTGATCCAAATCCTTAGATGCATCACTTTAATCTGGTTTCCAGTTACAAAAGATACGTTTTCAAAAGTTGTCATTTCCTGTAGAATAAAATTGTGGTTAAAATGTCTCAAACAAGCTCTTTTCTGTTTATATTTGATTCTTGTGTGGAGTACAAATGCATTGCAAGCTACTGGAGTGTTAACCATTCTTTAAGAGCAGCTGTCTCTTTCAAATCCCACAGCACTGTAGACTTATTTTTTTACATTCCCCTTACCATTAAATCTGCCTTTATTTCATGTAACAACTCAACAATTTTCAGAACATTTCAGAACTGATGGCAGGGTATGAAACACACTGCAGGGTCCTTGTTATCCAGAACAAGGTGCAACTGGCACACCATGTCCACTATCTGACCATCTTCTAGGAGCACTCCCAAACCATCAACTTTGTTTTTCAGGGTGACCTCATTTAAGGCAGGCAGATCCAGAATCTAGCAGGTTGCTCAGCCTCCCACCAGAAGCAACTCCATCTTATCTGTATTGTGTTCTAGGGCTTGTCCACAGTGTAGCAAAACAAAGCACTTGCTTGTAACTTTGTGCTACCTTATCTTTGCCTCTTTCAGTGCAGGGTTTTCAGTCTTCTGAAAGTTCAAAATGGCAAGGATAAAAAACAACAACTTGCCTTTAAAGGGGAGGGAAAGTCCAGGATCCACTGGGATGGGGAGGATGTCACATGGATGCCCCTACATTAATAGAGAGACAGGAAGGTGCAAATCCATGTTTTGCTCCAGGGTGGACAAGTCCTCAGTTCACCCTTATCCAATCTCTTTCTGACTTCAAACAGGTAAGTACATTACCAAATTATTTATGAGGTGCTTTAGAGGGGGAGAGTGCATTTCATTTGTTCATAGATGTCCAGTGGTGTTTCTTGAGCACTATGAAATTATTTTTGTAGTCTATTAGCAGGGTTGGATCTCGACCAAACAGGGCCTTTCCCCCAACTGTTCAACTTAGAATAGCATCTTTTTAGTGTTTGTAGCCAATTTAATTATTTTGACGAACAATTTTTATGCATGATATACCCCTATCATGTAAGAAAACAATAATTTGTATGGATCCTTTCACTCATTCATGCATACACTGTTTGTTGAAAGGCACTGGTGTTCTAAATTTTTGCAGCAAATGCAAAAAACCCCACAAAAAAACCCCAACCCAAAACACCCACATGACTATTAACTATGTTCACCACACACATCAATGCCGCCATCTTTACAAGTGCAGATGAATTCCTTGCATATTTGTAGCTGATTTAAGTTTATCAGAACTTGAACCATCCTGTGTGTTTCCTTCTGCATCCTTATATTATATGCTCAGCCTATAATTGTGTAATTGAACAAAATTATTACATAGGTATCCTACCAGCCTCCAGCGGTTTGTGCTCTAAAAGGCAACTCAGACTGCAGCCCTGTCTAAAGTTATTTTTAGTAAATATATATTCCTACAAAAGTGACTGAATTTTCTGTCTCACGGAAAGAATGGCATGAAACAGTCTTACCAAGGTATTTCATCAGATTCAAAATATAATAAATGATATGAAACTTAGGTCAAAACCATTCAAGGCAGACTGGAAAGGTAGCGAACCAATAAATTTTAATCATACATTTCTATGATGGTACTAAAAACAAATCTCATGCAAGATTCCCTCATTGCATTAAAAACAAACATTAATTTACAAGCCTTTTCTCTCTCTTTCCTGAAACTTGTATAGATATCCACATTATATATGGGTTTCCTTGCTGACAATACGAGCCAAGCATCTGGAAATGTATGATGTAGCTCCATAAAACAATGTACTTTTAAGTGCAATCATATTTCTCCTATCATGCACTTTGGTGACATTTAGTCATGCAATCATAGTATCTTTATGGAGTACTGATCTTTCTGGATTTGCATATAAAACACTTTAACCTGCAACTAAGAACACCTACTTCTACATAATGTGTCAAAAGCCAGGGCAAAGAGATGTGTCTTCAGCATCCAAGGTGCCAGACACACCTGTGTGGAGACAGTTCCACAACTTAGGCACTTCCACAGAGAATGCCCTCTTCTGGACCACCACCTGGAAACCTCTGAGGGCAGAGGAGCTACTAAGAGGTAGTAGCCACTTAAGAGGTTCTGAAGGGAATCATAGAAGTTGGAAAGGACCGCGAGGGTCATCTCGCCCAACTCCCTGCAATGCAAGAATCTCAACTAAATCTGTCAGATATTTGTGGGATTCAAACACTAATGTGACCACCTTGAATTGGGCATGGAAATGAACAAACAAACCATGCAGCTGTTTTAAAACAGGGGTTCTAACAGAGATCTAACAGAACTCCAGCCAAAGATCTGGCTGTTGCATTTTAAACCAACTGAAGCTTCTTCATCATTTTCAAGAGTAATCCAAGCCTGGAAGCTACCAGAGCATGGAGTACAGTGGCCAAAAGAGGTTGTAGTTGGTCATTCAGCTGCAGCTGAAAGAAGGCATTCCTAGTCATCGAGGATGCCTGAGCCTCCAGCAGCAGTGTTGGATTCAGGAGCACCCCTAAGCTGCAATCCTGCTTGTTCCAGGGGAGTGTAACTGTATTCAGGGCAGGTCAGTTCCCCACCTCCCAGACGTGAGAACTCAGGACACATGAAACTTCTGCCTTTTCAGGATTATCATCGTTTTAACTGGAGATACCAGAGATATCCTGAGAGATATAACTGGAGATATCCTGGTACTTTCTTCATGCAAAAACGTGTGCTTCAACGTTAAGGTATGTCAAGTTTTTGATGCAATGGGAATCTAACATTACTGAGGGAGAAATACTAGTAGATGGCATTGCATTGCATGGCAACTCAGGACTGCAGGAAAGAAGAATGGACAAGAGCAGGTCAAATTCACATGCAGAGTGGATTGTGCAATTTTTCCTTATATAAAGTACAGCATTCACTGACCATGGGAATGAAGTTTCTTGAACTGAGCAGATTCGGTTCCAGAATCATCCCTGGCACTTGCAGCAGCAACAAGGGGCCAAGGAGGTGCAGTTAGTATTTCTCCACAAGGAGCAACAAGTCTCGGCTGCAGGCAAATGTAAGAGAGCCAATCTGTCTTTTGATCTAGCTTCTCTGTCTCACTAGGAGCCAATCACACGGCTGCATGCTCCAAAGGTAGCTGCCATGGTAACCATGTAAACAGTTTCTTGTTGAAGCAGCAGCTGTTGAGAGAAACAGGCGCTGCAGTGAATGTTTCTTTTTGGGGCTCAGATTTTAAACTGATATCCCAGTGGCCCAGGCACTGAGCTGGTCCTATTTTTTCAGAGCTCCCTACCCCAAGCTCTTCCCCACATTATCCTCTTCCATAGTGGTAACTGTGGTTGCTGCTTATTCTAGTGTTTTGTCCCACCAGAAGGCAGATACAACGCTCAACCATGTCCAACACTACCGCAGGCAACCTGCTCAACAAGGGCAGGAAACAGAGCATCATCATCAATAAGTAAGTACCAAAGGGTTACCACATCAAGTAACAATGTCTAGGGAGAAAATGGGTTTGAGTTCACAGGAAAAGTGCCAATAAATGTTAGTCATTTTGTGATGACATAACAGCTAAGTCTTTCTGATCCTTTCCACATAACTAGGCAGTGTTAGAAACTGGGATAGGAAAGCTAGGAGCCAAATAGCTTCTGGGACCTGGGTTGTGGGTGCCAAAACAGAATGTCTGGTTGCCAATGGGGGGGGGAGCAACATTTTTTACTTATTTTGGTAAGAACATGAACTCATATGCAATTCACATAAGTGACACATGGTTAATACCATATTTTTAGCAGAAATTCTGAATACATGTTTAATTTGGTGTTTACAAGAAAAATATTGGTACCATACTTCGATTTTCAAAACACTCTAATCTTTATGATTAAACTCCTTGAGTGTCAGCCAGGTGCAAAAAATGGCACCCAGACTTTTTGAGGTGCTCGCAAATGGAGACTTTTTAGGTGCAAAATACGACTGGCACCCTGCTAATTTTGAACCCTGTACCTAGGGTATTTATGCAGCACAAAAAAGAGGAAATGTAGCATATATAAAGGTAAAGGGACCCCTGGCCATTAGGTCCAGTCGTGGCTGACTCCGGGGTTGTGGCGCTCATCTCGCTTTATTGGCCGAGGGAGCTTCCGGGTCATGTGGCTAGCATGACGAAGCCGCTTCTGGCGAACCAGAGCAACACACGGAAACGCCATTTACCTTCCATTTACCATTTACTGGATTCACAAGTTATGACAGTATTGTGATAGTTAAAGGCTTGATCAGTTAGGCAGTCCTTCTGCAAGGATATCCATGGCAGGTGATAAACTCACACTTAAACTGAGTGTGTAAGACTACACAATCCCTGAGATTGAATCTCTTAATATTTTGTGGCAATTACTGAAAAGGATGAGAGCATTTACTGCAAAATGTTTTGTGAATTGTGAAATAAAATCTGCTAACAAAAACTGACAGAATGGGTCCATTTTGAAGCTACTGCTCTGGCACATAATCTCACTTCTTTTTTTATTAAACCAGGACCTCAAAAGAGCAGAGCACAGTGAAGAAGTTAGCATCGTCCTCAGCTTCTGGTAGGAAAATGAGCTTCACCAGCACCATGCTTGCTAGCAGAGTTGGATCACTGGCTCGCAGGAGCATACTGATTTCTTCAGAGGGAAAGTCGTTCGACAGGGGCTCCATAGCAAGTTGCAAACCTCATGTCCAGGTAATGGCATAACATAACAAAAGTAACACAACTACATTTGATAAATAAATGGGTGATGCCGGCGATGCCAGGCGTTTGCTGCACAACCTTTGTGTGTTAAGATCAATCTTATAATGAAAGCTAGCTATTTTCTGAGTAGAGACTTGTGAAAAAATGTGAAGGATACTGTTGATACTGTTTCCAGTAATAAACCATCAAGCAAAGTGTTTTGCTATATAATGTAAGAGTAATTATGTCTACATATTGTGCTTTGCAGTTGATCATATGGACCATGGGTTGTAACCAGTTCCCCAAGAGAGTAGGCTTACTGAAATCAATGGACATGACTTATCTGAATTTAGTTCAACGGCGCTACTCTTGAGTATGACTTATTTCAAGACAACCCTATGTTTCCAGGCCATTGACCTGTTGTGTGAGTACTGGTCTGCTATCCAAGTACTCAGTCTTCCATATGCCAGTGAAGAATGTTTCTTCTCCATGATGCATCTGAGCTAAAGAGCTCATTACATATATCAGTTGAGTACATACATGTGTTTGCATGAAAGTGTGATGGCATGAAGACTCTTCACAGGCCCACATACTCAGTCCATTATCAAATAATATGCAGTCAATCCTATTCAAGTTTATTTCCCCCCCCCCCAATAAAAAATTGCCAATAGCCTGGAAGGACTACTTGCAAAAATACCACTACAATTCAAATTACAAGAAAGCAACAATATACTCTATCAATAAAATCAGGTTTTAAATTTCCATATTGAAAAACAACACCACCCCCTTCTGACCATATGCAAAGATCCGGTGGAATGAAAATGCCTTAATCCACTTTATGAAAATCATCAAGGAGAGTTTGCTGCAGACATCTAGAAGTTGGTTACAGGAAAAGAGTGTCAGAGGCTCCTGAATACCTGAATGTCATATTACATTCCACCAGACTTAGTCTCATACAAATGTGAATAGGAGGGAGCTTTAGGCTGCAATACCATAGCCATTTACCTCTGTGACAGTTAATTCTGAACAGAAAAGGATAAGATGAGATGTTAGGCTGCAGTTTTGTGCACACTTACCTGGGAGAAAATCCAGCTGAGCTCAATGCGACTTTGTTTTGAATAGACATGCAAAATGATTTGTTCTGTTAGTTTCAATAAATTAGCTTGAAATCTATTGGTTTTAGCTGTGATGAGAGCAAAAACCAGCTCATACATTTTTTTTTGTCTTGTAACTTTGTTGTATCCACAGGTTTTTGATGACCTAGGAAAAGATGTGACTCCCCGTCCACTCTACCAACCTGAGCCAAATGTTGCCGGACCCACCCCCGGGCCCATGCACAGACCAAGCAAAATCTTATCAACCCAAGATTTTGCTGGGGCAGTGCCAACAGAATTCTTGTCATCCCTCTCTCTGCAACAAGCGTCTGGGACAAGTATTAGCTTAGCAGGCCCATTCTCCAGGTATGACACAGCACCCGAAACCTGTTTGGGCTCCAACAGCAATACATAATATTCAGAAGTGGGTAGAAAAGGGATTTGGTGTTCTCTTACTGCCTTTTTTGTTGTTGCAAATTTAGTTGTATTGGCTGGGTAAAAGGGCAAAGGTCTTTATAGGCCTGTCTAACGCACCTGTGGGCTGTTTCTCCGATTCCAGTTGTATGAGCAGAAGTTGTGGATGTTATCAGGCTGCAAATTCTGAAGCCAACTTCGGCAGCTTTGCAATAATGTGGGGTGGATTGTTCTTGCCACAGGGGCTTTGCGCCATGAACTTTTGCATAAAAGGGCGTCTCCTTTAAAAGAATGACTAGTCAGATTTAGATATGATTATGAAAACTGCAGTTCAAGCAGGATCCATCCATTTTTCTGTTTCATTATCATGCAGTTCAAGGATGATTGATTGAGTGTATCACCCTCCTTCTCCTAACATATCAAGCTTCTCTTGTGGCAGGCCTGTTCATTCAGCAGTTCCAGAATTAACTTCTTCTTAACCAGGAATCATAGGCATGTCAAGTAAACTGGCAGATATTCGTGGAGTCACAAGGATGAGACAGTGCTCATTCCTAATCAGTGTCCAATCAGTTCCACGGCTGTGACATTTTCCTTCGGTACAGGCATGCCTCATTTTATTGCTCCTTACAAGGACATGGGTGCAGCTGCAGGCAGCCCAGACCCTTCATGGGGAAGGAAACTCCACTGCTGCCCCTGCCCTTTTTCTGGCACTGGGAATGGAGCTGGCTAGGGCTGGAGCCGCGTTTTCCCCCTGTAGCTGAGGGACCTGGCTTAATAGGCTACTGGATAGTGTAAACGTAACTTTTATATGCACTGCAAAACAAAACAAAACAAGTGTGACTCGCTTTATTGCGGTGGTCTGGAATCGAACCCACAATATCTCTGAGGTATGCCTGTATTCATAGAGCATCCTGATTCACATACTCAAAGACTATCCTGAGTTATTTCCCTCCTGCGCTGGAGACACTGGCTCCATTCATTCATTCTTTCACACACACACACACACACACACACACACACACACACACCAGTTCCAAGTCTGTCATTAGCCCAGAGAGGGAAGTTCCTATTGCCCCTAACAGATGCTTCCTTACTGGGACAAATAGCTGAGGCTGGGATAGGGTATCAGTGGATATTTATTTTTTAAGTTGTGCATGTACTTAAATTCAGAGGTAGTACCATATGCCTTTTCTATGTCTGATGGAGCTCAAACACTTCTGCAGCCTAGTGGTTCTTCATCCGAAATAAATACTCTGTGGCAATTCAACTGCTGTGGGATTTTATTGGTTGGCACCTCATATTCCTGTTATAAGTGCTTTGGCATTCTTTGTTATTTTACTTCCACTACTAACTTCCTCTTTCCCCCCACAAACTACAGAACTTATGGTAGTAGCGGTATTACAAAGTCTACTACTTCTACTGAATCATTGGCAGAAGAAATTATAGAACCTGGAACCAGACATGAAGCGCTTGCTAGTTTTATAGGTAGAGTAAACTTATACAAATGCAATACACTGGAATTTTCTCATGTGGTATCACATTTAGGATGTCACGTGACATTCCAAAATGCTCAAAGTCAGTAAATATTCAGGGCCAACCACATGTTACGGGGATGCATGGCTGCTACTGACCCACATCTCTTCTGCTTTTGTCCCTAGTAACATCTGGTAAAAGAATGGTATATTGCCATTGCTTCTACTATTCTCTGTCCCTGCTCCATTTCATGGCTACTGCTTGCAGAGGGCAGGGGAATGGATGTGGCAATGTCACATTTCACTGAACAAAATTTACTGAAAGCATGGGAAAATGTGAGTTGGCAACACCTGTGCATCCTTTGCACCATATAGGTAGGCTCTACTGGGCCAACACGCTATATCTTATAGTAGCGTATCTTATAGTAAAAACAACCCTTGTATTGTTTACATATGATTTCTTAATTATTTAGCACAAAACATTACAAACCCGTCAAATGCCCCAGAAAGAAAACGGGACATCCTGTTTTTTCTTGTGAGACGACAGCGGCCCAAATGGCCAGTGATTTCGGGCTGCACTTTTGGGGGGCATGCCACCCCAATACATACATTTTGGGGCACAGCACAAGATCGCTGCCCTGAAAAAAACTGTTTTTTGGGGGGGTGATCTCACGCAGGTCACACAACTCCCAGGAGAGTGCGGTCATGAAAAGATGGCATCCTGGTTTGGGGACGCTTTGTATCGGAAGGTTTGACATTATTTAATTCATTCACATGGTTTTCTAATTTGGCAGATGTTCAGGTCAGGCGAGAGGCAGTGCCAGAGCCACTGACAAAGCGAGACCTGGAAAAGCGTGTGGATATTTTCCTTACGGAGACAGAAACAATTTGGTTATTTGACATGCCAACTGTCATGCTGTCGACAGAGTCTGAGGAAGCCGACTCTGTGAGGTAGGCACAATTTCTATGCAATGGGGCCCATCCATTGGGCCATGTAGCATTAGCTTTTCAATGAAAGTTACAGTGCAATCCTAACCATGCCTAAAGGTAAAGGGACCCCTGACCATTAGGTCCAGTCGTGGCCAACTCTGGGGTTGTGGTGCTCATCTCGCTTTACTGGCCAAGGGAGCCAGTGTACAGCTTCCGGGTCATGTGGCCAGCATGACTAAGCTGCTTCTGGCGAACCAGAGCAGCGCACGGAAACGCCGTTTACCTTCCCGGCGGAGAGGTACCTATTTATCTACTTGCACTTTGACGTACTTTCGAACTGTTAGGTTGGCAGGAGCAGGGACCGAGCAACGGGAGCTCACCCCGTCGCGGGGATTCAAACTGCCGACCTTCTGATCAGCAAGTCCTAGGCTCTGTGGTTTAACCCACAGTGCCAGTATGGGGAAGCTAATGTGCCCCTTTAAGCTTTCCTACCTGGCTCCCCGGACTCTTCCTAGTCACACCCCCCACACCCCCACTGAACCTGCTTTGCCCTCTCCTTGAGTGTTTTTGCCTTGCTGGAATATGCCCTTGAACTCTGTTAAGACAGCCTGCTTTCCTTAATGAAAGGGTAGAGCGGGGCATGTGAGTGTGGGTTGAAATGTGCCAAGTGTACAAAGGTGAAATTCACATTCATTGCTCTGTCTGCGTTTGCATCTGGCCCTGCCTATAACTATCACGTGGCCCCTGAAAGTTTGCTCAGAAGGGAATGTGGCCCCCAGAATGAAAACAGTTGTACCCCACCCCACCCCTGCCTTGCTGAATTGAATGGAGATTACTCCCAAATAAGTGGGATTAGGATTTCAGCCTTAAAATGACATCTCTCGAAGTATTATCCTCAAAGTATTCTCTTTACCATTGGATTTGGGCCCCGCTTTTCTGTAAATTAAAATAACACAGCATTGATTTAACAAAAACTCCAAGCACTAGAACTAGAGAGGTTCTACCCCTTTCCTTTGGCAGCAATCCTAAACACAGTCCGCCCAACTATGAACAAATTTGTATTCACAAATCTGTTCATCACATTTACTTGGAAGTAAGCTATAACTATTAAAACCCTTGGTCATATTAACCTGCAGGAAAAGAGCAGAAGGTCAAGGTTAGAGCTTGGATTACATTATTAACACAACTTTAATTTTCTGTGTCGGGAGGAGGCAATTCACATAACCTTTCTAAAGGCTACATAACTGCATTGCAGCATTTCAACAATCTGGTCAACAATCGTTTCTTCCTCTGAAGAATCTTGCAATCTATTGTAATGCCATTTAAGCACACTGTTCTACAACTACTTGTAAAAACCACACCATTGCATGCTTATTTCTAAGAAAATTTATGTCCCTGAAGGGAAAACAAAACAAGGAGGAGTTGGAGTACACAGGTGTTGCTGTTGTTGTTAATATACATATGTATGTCTTTTGTTTTTCAAAGAAAAAAGAATGTAGCTTATATGGAACTCTGTAAAAACAGAGCTGGCAATGACCGATATGTCAACAGAATGATGCAAACTATAGGCGGTGCACCAAAGACTAAGGAAATGCAATGTGACAAAATTATCATGGATGACAAAGGTAAATTACATTTTGGAAATGTTTTTGGAGCTCACTGAAAGAGGCATGGAGAAAGACCTGTAGACAAAACCAAAGCTTCTTTTATGTGGGAGCAAAGTCCAAGCATCATCTTTTCCATACTCTCATGTAGGTAAATAAGAATGTATACGGCTCTTGGCCCAAACTTTTTTTCACGTAAGCTTCCATTCAGCAGGAAACACTCACATGGAACACCAAGATTTTGCTGCAGAACCCAAAGGAAAAATTAAGAAAACACTGTATTTCTAAAAATCATTCCATCTATCTACTTGCGACACCTTCTCATAAAATATCTGGATATCACTGTGGGCATAGGATTGCCACATTCCACCAGGGATAGAGCTTCTGCTTCTTTAAGATATCTCAAGAGGACCGTCAACAGGCGGTACTTTTCCTGTCGGTCTAAAATGGTGGTTGGGCAACCTATATACAGTACTGCTGTCCCCATAGCATTTAAAGAAAACAGGGGTCCTTTACCAGATGAAATAGGCTTGGTGTTTTCATGTGGATTTCCCCCTCATTGCCCTGTAAAAAGTGAGTGAACATAAAAATGGCAGATGATAGGGAGATGGACCTGTCCAGGCCTGGAAACTGATATAGCTTTCACTGGGAAAATGATGATCTGGCAGCACTAGTAACTCATACTCTAGAAGCACTTTAAGTGTGGCAGGGTATATGCAGGTGTAGATCCCTCTAGGGGACTATATTGTATTAAAATTTGAGAAGACCCTTTAGAAAGTTGGCAAACGTCTCAGATCACATTGTTTCAAATCTCCCAGAAAAATATGCAGCTGCAAACGCGAGACATTATGCACACGTGGAAAGGATTGTGCACCTTCCAACGACACTCACCCCAGCTGATTACAACGAGCTCGTTCAATGAATCTTGCCATTTGCTACTCCAAAGTATAACTACCCATTTAGTTGCAATCGTTTGTAACATAAAGCCATGCACATGCAGAACAAGGAGCTATCTAACAATGTCCTTTGTCTTTAGAGATAATGGCTACTACCTGGGATTTGTATGATTCCTTTAATGCATTGGAAGCAGCTATCGCAGAAAAAAGTACTAGACCACTAAGTGTGACCAGCAGTAAGTCAACTCTATACAGGGAACGCGACAGAGCCATGTCTGTAGCTTCTGTAGGGAGAGGTAAATTCATTATTTCTGCATCTTTGCTAGCCATGAAAAGTTTCAAATATTACGTATATGCCATGATTAAAAAAAAAAAAAAGAAACAAATGATCGTATACAAGCAATTAAACAGGAGGGTGCCTTTCTCCCTTGCAGCTAGGTTAGGACCCTAGAGATTATTGATGCTGATTTGGGGATGGCAAAGTATAGCAGGAAGAGGACAATTCTGCGTTTAACCTCAGTAACTTGATATGGAATCAAGTAACTCGCAGTTAATATTTCAGCCGTTTTGAGTGCTTACTGAAAAACAAAACACACTGTACCTGAAACAAAAAAGGAAATAGGGATGGCATTTTTAGACCTGGGAAAAGCATTTGACATTTGGGAATGCAATTATCTGTATTAAGTTTTAGAGGAGTTCAGTGTTAGTAATTGGTTTATGAACTGGATAAAATTCCTGCTGCTTAAAGTGAATCTCACAAAATCTGATTTATTTTGGGGGCATACAACAAATAGGTCTGTTAGCACTGTTGCTGTTTGTTATGCTGATTAAACTCTTAGCAAAGTGCAACAAAGCTGTTGAAAATACAAATTGAGTTAAAGTAGGATAAGTAATGTTTAAGATTAATTTATATGCAGATGATGACTTCTATTTAAAATAAAGTTCTATTTATAAATGAGATCTTTTATGAGTCTAATTGAATTGCTTTAATATTTGGTCATTTATCCGACCATAAAGTAAACCTAGTCAAATGGGAATGGATGTGATTTAATATGGAAAAGGAAATTAAAACAAGATAGCATAAACAAGCTGGGTTAATTCTATTGAAATACCTATAAGAGATCCATATATTTGGAGTACTTCTCAGTTGGAAGAACTAGGACAATTTAGGCTGCAATCTATCTCTGAGTAGATGTGGGTAGGATTCCATAGGCAATCGAGCTTTGTTAAATATTCTTCAGTAATGGCATTATGGGGAAAGTATTTTTAAGTTTAACATTGTGAGATCATTTATATCCCCAAAATCTTGAATGTACAGTATCCCATTTCCTGTTCACTCTAATTTGAATCTAAGTAACCCCAGTGACCTTTTGGTGGAATACACACACACACACACACACACACACGGATTGGGGTTGAGCATACCACCCTTCATCAAATATTACAGATTAGTTCACAAAATTCAAAGCAAAATACAATAGCATAGTAGTCAATATAAAACAGTAGTAAAAAAGCAGCTGAATACTGCTTTTAATACATGTTTGCTGTCAGTTTTTAACTCTAGATAACAGGAGACCTAAAAGCAGTCTGGGTAATACTGAAAGCAAATTATGAAGTTTCTTTTCCCACAATTCCTTCTGGGGGGAAATTAGATTATGCTATTAAATGACATCTGTCTCTTTCTTTCCTCAGAAAGCACTACAAGTTCTATCATTGACTTGGAAAGTGTAATTCTCTCCCGGATTCACGAAGAGATAGAAGACCACTCAGAAGCTATACTGAAATCTGAAAAATTTAATCAAGATTTGTTTTATATGGAGAGGGTACTAATGGAGAATATTTTCCAGCCCAAACTAGCAGCTTATCGGCAGCTTCCTGTCCTCCTAGGTATATTTTTCTTCGGACATTTTAATCTTGGCCTGAGAAACTTCCTTGCAAAAGTAACTGCAAGTATTTCTTAGTTTTAAATGAGACTGTTGCGACTTTCTGTAACTCAGCTAATGAATGGTTTTTATCTTGGAACCACCCTTATTACCAACACACTTTATTGAAATGGAAATGGATTTTCCATTGTTCCTGGAAACAAATTGTGTGATTTGTATAAAAACAAGCTTTTAAAACACTATTTAGCAGGCCCGGCCCACCCATGAGGTGAGGTGAAGCAGCTGCCTTGGACAGCAGAAATGCCTGAGGCAGCGTCCTTGTGGGCATCCCACATGCCCCACTCACTTTGCATCATTGCCGCCCTGTGAGGGAGGCTATGCTAGGCAGGTAGTTCAGACACCAAAGTTGTGAAACTACCCATATTTAGAGTATTTTTATTTTTTTGCTTTTTGTTTTTATCAGGGCTGGCAGCTTTTTTTTGGGGGGGGCTATTATTTAGCTACAAAATTCAGAACTGAAATGTTGCAGTTAAAGCAAGGGGGAGGCTGCTTTTCTGGCTTTTGGCATGTTTATGTCCCTTTACAGGTTCTGTGAATGACATTATACATTTGTATCTTGCTTTTTTGCCCCAGGAGCTCAAAGTTGTGCACCTCATTCTCCCCTCCCTGCTTTAATCTTTGCAACAGCCCTGTGAGGTAGGCTAGGCTAAGTTAATATAGTTCTTTCCAACAGATTGTGGTGGTGTGGGGTGGGGGAAACGCAGCGCCCCCAATCCACAAGCGGTGAGCAGGAACAAAGAAATCTTGCTGGCCTCTGAGCTTCCTCTTCATAATTTTCTTTCTAAGGAGCTACCATTCTATCAGGTTGTCCCTTCTCCGCCTGAGACTGCTGCTAGGAAACTTGAGCTTATCTGGTTTAGCAAGACTTGCTTCTCCTTTCTTTGAAACCACAGGAGGTGGTGACTTGGAGGAGCCTGGAAGGCACACGGTGCCCCCTCCGGGCACAACTGAACCCTGCCACTTAGTCATTTAACGTTCTTCCTTCCCTGACTCTGCAGTGAGGGAGGGAAACAGCACTGACCTGGATCTTAAAACAAGTGAGCACAAGTGAAGCCTCCTGGAAGCCACCTCGCTTCCCCAAAAGACCCTCTATAGAGAATCAGGGGACCCTTCTGAACAATGTGGCCCCAGGCCCTCTAGCGAAATGTAGGTGGGGATGAGAAACTTTATTTCCTCAAGTTTACCAACCATGGTGATCCAAACCAGTGTTATTTCCTCCATTCCAGGCACCAGGCCAAATTACACAGTATCCCTTAGCAACCAGGCTACTGCAGTTATGCACTCCGCCCTCCCGTGGACACACTCCATCGTTGGTTGGGGCGGGAAACCAGAAGATCAGGACAGTCACAGCAATACTCAAAATCTTTGATTCCAATTCTGTGTTTGTCCTTAAAGATAGGTAAAGGTAAAGGGACCCCTGACCATTAGGTCCAGTCGTAGACGACTCTGGGGTTGCGGCGCTCATCTCGCTCTATGGGCCGAGGGAGCCTGCGTTTGTCCGCAGACAGCTTCCGGGCCATGTGGCCAGCATAACTAAGCCATTTCTGGTGAACCAGAGCAGCACATGGAAACACTGTTTACCTTCCTGCTGGAGCAGTACTTATTTATCTACTTGCACTTTGACATGCTTTCGAACTGCTAGGTGGGCAGGAGCTGGGACCGAGCAACGGGAGCTTACCCCATTGCGGGGATTTGAACCACCGACCTTCTGATCGGCAAGCCCTAGGCTATGTGGTTTAGACCACAGCGCCACCCGCGTCCTTTGTCCTTAAAGATAGCCGGTGAGAACCGTAATTGTGCGGTTCTGAAAGTCAACCCTGTTCAAAGAACAGAAATCTGCATATCGATTTACACATATATTTGTCGATATTATTTCTAGCCAAAGCACATACATTTCAACTACACTATTTTTTAATTTATTTTTAAAATCCAATAGACTAGAAGTCATGGATCATTTTGGGCTGGAATCCTAAAACCAATCACAAAGTGCTAAATTCCACTGGGGCAAAATTTTGGGCCACACGTATTTAAGTAGCAACAAAATGGTAATCTGGCAGACTATAGGGTGCAGGAAATTACTCAGAAGCACCTACCATCTGATCACAACCATGTCTTGTGGAAATTCAGTCTCTTTTGGTTACAGTCACAGATCAGTCAGTCAGAGTGTGGTGCTAAATGGCACTCAAAGAGCCAGCAAGCTTTTCTTTCCATCATTACCAGCATACTAAGGAAAGTTCTGTCCTAAGCATTTTAGCTTTATGAGGGGAGGCAAATTTGGCTTTGATCGTGCTAAGGGAGGAAAGAGATAAGCCTTCATTCCCTCCACACCACTGGTGGGGGCAAGCTTGGAGGTTTCTGCTCCTCCCACACACCTGTGATCTCATCCCCAGTGAAATCATAAGAGGGGCACCAGGATTTTCAAACATCCCTGCTGGCACAGACAGAACTCTTCCTCCTACCTACATTACTTAGCAAACATGGAAGGCAACAAAACAGGTAGTGGCGTTCATATCAGGAGGAACAGAGAACGTCCCATATGTGGAGCAGGCATTGTGGCAGATACAGAGATGCTGGTTTAACCTGATTATTGGCCTGTTCTAGTATAGCTATTTCTATTTGGGGATGGAAGTACAGCAACGTTTTCTGTGTTTACATGTCTTCCTAGAGCCGACTGTCAAATCTGAACACAGCCTTTCTATATTTGAAGAGGAATCCATAAAGGAGGAGGAGGAAGAGGAGGAAGAGGAGGAAGCGCTCTCAGTTAGGTCATCACTTCTGCTAGACTTTAGTTCAGGACGAGAGGAAATCCTACCACCTTATATAGAAGGCTTGTGGACCTATGCATGTGATTTGATGAGAGGAAACAATGTGAGCTGCCTAGCTTGGAACAAAGTGAATCCTGTAAGTGACCTCTAAACACTTGGGAAAAACCCGATAAATTGTTCCTTGCACTGTCAAAATTAAGTATCACTTTAGGAGTAGAATTTCTAAGCTTGTCAAAGCTGCATTTGCAAAGAGACTCATTTATTATTATTATTATTATTATTATTATTATTATTATTATTGAAAATAATTTGCCACAGAAGAAAAGGCTGGCTTGTGTTTGGCCTGTCCCTCAATGTAATCTCCTGCGTTTCTCTGTCTTCTGTTTATTGGGAATGCTTGCCCACATTTGGCGAGTGACCAGTCTTTTGTTTGTTTGAAAGATGGGCTTTTCACTTTTCTCACAAAAGGTAGCCTCCTTGCAAACATTCTGTTGGCCAGACCTTCCTGATCACAGCAGTTAAAACTGTTCTGTGATAGCTTCATGACATCACAGCAGCTTAACTAATCACTGCCAGTTTTCAGCAGCATCAAATCCCTTTAGCACTTAGCAATATACGTACACTTGGACAGCAATAGTAATGATAGTGGCAAAAGATAGGTGAATGGAAGAAGGAGCCAGCTGTTATAGGTCGCAGAAACACTGACCGGATCCTATGAACAGTGAACAGTCTTGCTATTGACGCTGCTCTGGATCCATAATGAGCAGCTTTTCACTCCAAATTAAATAGAGCCTCAAAGGCCATACACATAGCCATCTCAATGGTTACTGTGGCTTGGTAGTGTAATCACCTGTTATTGGTTTTTAGGATCTACTGGCTGTTGGTTATGGACAGTTTCGTTTTAAAGAGCAGAAGAAAGGCTTGGCTTGCTGCTGGTCACTGAAGAACCCAACGGTAACACAATACTTGGGCTGTTCCTCTTGATTTTGATCAATTTGATATTATCCACTGATAAGATACAACGGCGATGTAGCAGCAGAGTTCTTTTTTACCCTTCCTTAGGCCCATGAGGCCTTCAGATTTGCTTCCCCATTAAGACCACAAATAGCTCATTTATATCCTATCCTTATCTTATGATATAGAGCAATCTTATAATCTAACCACCCAGTCCTAAGCTTACTCATATGTAAGATCCCCTGAGTTGACTTCCTCCCGCATACAGTATGCATAAGCATCACTAAGCCATATTATAAATGCTATAGTAAATAAAACATGCCAACCTTGAACCATATATTGCAAAAAAGTAACCAGAAATGTAAAAATCTCCATTTGTACCTGCTGATTACAACAGATGGATAAAGTTCCATTTTGTTTTGTTTTAATTTATGTTATTTAACAGGAATTGTATATCATTTAATCATCAAAACCTATAAGCTGTTTACTTAAAATGCATTTTTGTGGCATTCTTCCCTTCCTTTTCTTTAACGAATAATGTAAGGTAGCTTTAGTGTTCAATAACTGAATTTCAGAATTTTAAAGTATCTTATTTTTTATCAGTTGCTAGCAATTATGGGATGAATTCAGTGTCCCATTCTTCTTATTGTTCTGCCACCAGAAGCATTTCCACTTGCCAGATGGACTGACAACCTTCCTCTGCAAACTGTTCTGAGGGTACTCCCAACTCTCCAGAGTGGATTAGGATGAGACAGCGGGGCTCATGGGGTCATGAGAGGGCAGAAAGCCCCATTGTGCTGGCTTCTGCTAGTGCACTGGGTTAGTTTAATCCAGTCCAATATTTTTTCTTTTTTAAACAAAATTCTAATCTACATGCGAAGAAGATACACTCAGCAACATTGAAGGTGTTTCAGAAATGCACCTTAAAAGGAAGCAAAACTTAATCACAGCCAATCAGACCCTCCCTCCTGAATTTTAAATAATTTCTGGGGTCCCTGATTGTTTATAAAGTGTGAATGCTCTCTTAGTTAATACAGATTTGATTTTCCAGTGGCCAGAGCGTGTCTATCAATCTCCTCATGGGGTAACTGCATTGGATTTCTCTCTAGCCAATCCAAACCTCTTAGCAGTTGGATTGTACAATGGGACAATTGCAGTCTACAATGTCCAGACCCATCATACAACTTCAGTTTTAGATACCAGGTAAGTCTTGTTGAGGCACCTCCACACATTGCTCATTACATTACAAAGCATATCGTTTGTCTGGGTCTAAACACACACACATCTCCAAATCCCACCTCTGTTTGGCCTTGACTATTCTGAAAAACTGGAGGATTAATTGGTTGTACTATATTACACTCTTCCCACCTCCATGACGAGTTTCAGGCATATTTTCATTACCTGCATGTGTTGCTTCCTATATGTACTTGCATTCCCACCTCCAACTCCTGCAATCAGACATACTTGAAAGTCCAGAGGCCCAGTTCACTTCCAACTTTTGAGGCACCTAGCCAGAATATTAAAAGGCGCACACATAAAACAAACATAATAAGGTACACAAATTAAGAGTGACACCCTTGTCCCACCCCTCTGATTGACCCTGCCTGCAATACCACTTTCCCCTTTTATTACTGTGTTGAGTTTAATTGTATGCATCCCAAAGCTGAGTTTGGTATTAATCTCTTGTTTCAGCGAATCTTACGATAAACACTTGGGCCCTGTGTGGCAGCTGAGGTGGGTTGAGCAGGACAGGGGAATAACAGGAGAAGACAAAGGGGAGATACTAGTCTCCATATCAGCAGACGGCAGAGTGACTAAGTGGTTTGTTCGGAAAGGATTAAGCTGCAATGGTAAGTGTTGTCACCTTACTCCAAACATTCTGGAATTACTTAAATGGTGTGTGTGTGTTTGTGCCTAATCTTTCTTATGTTCTTGTCTTTTTAATATTATTGCCAGATACTTTGGCTGCTACATGTTGAAAGGTGGGATAAAATAATAACAATTCAGTAAGTAATTAAGTTAGGGAATAATAAAGACACTTCAGGTTATACAGCACAGGGAACTACACATAAGGGCTGTGATCCCATTGAGTGCACAAAGAACTAGGGCTGTTTGCACACACCCCTCTTTAAAAAAAGTTGAAATCCCATTGGCCAGCTGCTTGGTGGGGAAAGAGGTGAATAATTCCAGTTTACTGCCTCCCCTTCCAAACAACTGATTGGCAAGATTTGGGCCTCTTTTAAAAAGGCCTATATGTACAATTCCAGTTGCTGGATTTGGAAAGGTAAGCAGGAAGCATCTGTTTGCGGATTCACCTTCTGATTAGTGATACATGTACAGAAATCTGTTTCCATGTTCACATAGGCCGTGCTGTGGATGCTAGGGCTTCACTGGTTTACTATAGGGGTTTACTATAGGTAATCAGAGATGAAATAAATAAAGCCGTTTCTTATACTAGCTCCAATAGTGGACAAGGAGAGTTTGTAATGACCATGTGTTGTGTAGAAGAGTCCCTATTGCCCTCATAATGAAACAGGAGAACTCACCATCTATATGCATTTGTTTCTCAACTCAGATCTGATGAAACTCAAGCGAACAGCAAGTGACAAGAAAAAGGGAGGGGCAGAAAAGAAAAGTGAAGCACTGATATCTCGACAAGCTCCAGGATTATCCTTTGATTTCCACCCAAAGGTATCCTAATCTTTTATTATGTTTTCTGAATGTTTTGTCCACATAGGTCAAAGTGATAATTTAGCTGAAGACAATGGATAGCAAGGAATGGGGTCCGCTTGTTCCTCCTACTCATTGGTTGTTTCTGAACAAGTTTTATAGTTTAGCATGTTAGATTGACATAAAGAGCAGAGAATCACTATTTTGGACATCTTTCCAAAGACTGCAGAGATTTTATAACTCATCCAATGCTAAAAAATATAGTAGTAGCCTCTCCTAGTATTTCCAGGGAACCAGATGGAGGGCTCCCATCACACGAAACGACAAGTATTGTAGCTCTGAGCTGGTAGAATCAGCCACACTTTTGGCAAGGCTGGGTGCAGCGCCACTCTCTATCAAAACCCAATTCTGCTTAATCTACCTTCAAAGGAAAAGGAGAGGAGATACAAGCATACTCCAGGGGCAGGGAGCGTCAACATGGTCAAGAAATGGCTAAACTGGAGGTGGCATCACAATGTCATATTTCCCCTCTGCATGCACTGTCTTCCGAACATGTGACACATGTAACTCTCTCATGCATTATTATGGTTTGTTGGATATTGTTTGTTGGATGTCTGCTCTATTCCTGGACACGTGGTTAGTTGGGACTTCTGGCTCAAGCCTTTGAGAATTCCATTACATTGGACTCTACCAGGAAAGGAGAGAAGCAAGCCTGACATTTTCCTGCAGTGAAGATTCTAAAGAATATGCCCAATCTGGATAAAGTCAAAGCCATTTACAGTAATTTGTTTTTGTTTCAGGACACTAATATATACTTGGTTGGAACTGAGGAAGGTTTTATTCACAAATGCTCTTGTTCTTACAATGAGCAGTACTTGGAGACCTACAGGGGACACAAAGTGAGTAAACATAAATAAAATTGGGTTAAATAAGTAGATGCACAGATACTCACACACTGTCTTTAGTACCCTTTACACCAGTGATGGGGAACTTGTGGCCCTCCACATGTGGCTGGACTACAACCCCCATAATTCCTGACCAATGGCCATACTGGCTGGGGCTGATGGGAGTTGTACTCCAGCTATACATACCTGGAGGGCCACACAGGCTCCTAGCCCTCCTGACAGGATTCTTCAGGTACCAATCAAATTCTCTGTGTTGGGGAAATCAATGACTAATGAACCACATACTTTAACAATACTTTCTTGAATACTGCATAGTTTAGAAATCAAGGTTTCTCAACCAGACTAGGCCAGATGACTCTGGACCAACCATTTAAAATCAGTTATCTTCTAGGTCATTATACAAACTAGAATACCAGGTTGTTGACTATAAACTGCCCTGATGCAAGATAAGGCAGCCACCTCAAGCAGCTGGTTGTGGGTGGCAAGTGATAATGCACATAGAAGTTCTCTGCCCCACTGAAATGAACAGGAGGAACCTTTGCTTCAAGTGGCAGCCAAGACTCACAGACACAGAGGTGCCTTTCAAAGCCATGCTACCCATACCACTGGCAGGGGACTGAGGCCTGGTCCCTAACATCACATCTGAAATTGGTAGCCTGGAACCATCAGTGCCCCAAAGGCAGCACCTCCTGAGCCTAGTGCCTCTGAAATATTGAGCCCCACGGTACCAGATGCCCCTTATTGCCATCAGTGGTCAGGAAGTCAAACAGAGGCAACTGCTTGGCTCCAGGCTTATAGGCTACCCCTTTAAGGCTTTTCTCCTCTCAAGAAAGTGTGGGGATCTGGGAGGAGGTCAGGGCTGAAAAAGAGATAAAGGGCCTTGGATGGAAGTGATCTGTCCAAGGTGCTGCAAGCCTGCTGTATCTGACCCTCCTTATCCTCTCCCAGACCTGCTTCCACACATCCTGCCTCACACTCTGTGTAGCTGAAGTTGACAGCTGCCCTAGATTTCCAGGATTCTGACCACCATACCAGATTGTCTCCCCTGAAACCATTTTTGTCCTCAAGCAGCCCAGTCTGTTGCATTCCTGACCATATTTGGGTTCTGTCTTCCTAAAGACAAGAGGGAGAGCACAGTAGTACAACTCCCATTGTTAGGGCAGCAATCCAATGGCATTGTGTCCCTCATTAATAGCAGGATGGGTTGCCCTTTGAACTAGTGTGTCTCAGAACACCTCTGCAAACTTCCTTGACAGATATGAACTCAAAATGCTATCATATAAATTTAAACATGCAGAGAAACCAAAGGAGGAAGCTTACATACACGTGAGGCACCGAGCAGAGCCAGGGCTCCCTTCAGTTTTCAAGAACCCTCTAGCAGGGCCTAACTGCCATTCTGCTTGTCTTTTTTAGCTAGCACAGCTACTGTGGTACAAACTGTAAAAGAGACTTCAGCTATGCATGGGTCTCCCCTGAGTGTATGAATTCAGCATCTCCTTTGGATTCAGGCCAATCTGCTTAACCTAGCTAAAGCTGTGCCATCCACCACATACTGCTTAGAGAAGTTCAGTGTCTCCCAAAATCTTGTTGGGCTTCAGCGCTGTGGTGCTGCATGCTTCTGCGCTAATATTTGCATATGTATGTGTGTGTAAAATTTAGCAATTACTCTTTCTTTCTCTATTTCAAGGGCCCGGTGTACAAGATAGCATGGAATCCATTCAGTACAGAAGTGTTTCTAAGTTGTTCTGCAGACTGGAGTATTATATTGTGGCGCGAGGATTCAGTCCGTCCTGTTTTGACTTTCAGTTCCACTGCCAATGTTATTTATGACATCGTGTGGTCTCCCAATTCAGCATATGTGTTTGCAGCAGCGAACGAAACCAGGGTGGAAATCTGGGATCTTAGTGTCAGCACGTAAGAATCAGCCATTTTCTTAAAAGCAATTTATACATCTATCGATCTAAAAAGGTATTGTATCCAGTTACTCTTGAACAAAGTAAACACAGCGTATCATACATGGAATGCATTACAAAATATGAGATCTTCTGCCATTGTATATATTTCCTATTTGCTAAGCAGCTATGTATCAATGGGAGAAACACTTGCACCCAATTCCTTAAAACCCAATTGGAAGGAGCTCCATGGATATTGTTTTTCTCCCCAGAGCTCAACGTTTCTTTCCAGGGGCCTAATCAGAGACTACACTTACTGGAATGGAGCAATGGTACAGGGCAGAACCAATGCTGCAGGTTCAAACAGCTATCTAAGGTTATACAATATGTAGCTTCCTAACTTTAATGGTGTTATATACATCAGCATTACTAGCAGGAATAATTAAGGTAGTGTGGTGGAGGAAAGTAACTTGTGAGGCAGACAGGCAAGCAAGCAAGCAAACAGCAAACAATAGTAGTAGTTGTGGTAGTAACATTCTCACAATGGGATGTCCCACAGAGCTCTGCAGCCATCAGTTTTATACTGTATGCCATTGTTTTGCATGTAGCCTGGATCCCCTGATTGTGCATCCTGCCACTGGAACTGTGAAATTCACTGCTGTGCTTTTTGCCAAAAACGCAGATTGCCTTCTAATTGGCGACAGTGAAGGATCAGTCACCGTGTACGCACTAAGAAATATGATCCCTTCAGACAGGAAGAAGGTACGTTCTGCAGCATTAAAAGCTGAAGTAGCCTACCCTACCCTAACACCTGAGCCCCACTGTTGATTCACATGTGTGCAGTGCGTTAATCAGTGTCCCTATGTTAATCAGCTGGACTATGCTCTGTTTAGGTAGGCTTGCCATACGTCAGGAAAATTCCTGACATGTCCTGGTTTTGGGGTGTAAAAATGGAGTTGGGGGGGAATTCGGGGTCACTCCCAATTCTGATGGGAACAACTTTGTGGGTGTCAGGAATTTTACTTTTTGAAATACAGCGACCCTAGTTTAGGTGCTGCGACTATGCCACAGCGTTCTACTACAAATGCCTCACTATACATATTCAAGTTATGAGTGCTGGGAATGGAATAGCAATAGGATGGGACCATCCACGAATGAGGTCAGAACATAGCTTGCCAAACAGCGGTGTTTCTGCCTAATAAGTCAAAGGCATGTTAGCAAAGCAGCCTGCAGAAGGACTAGCCATTCATGAAAGGCGCTGCTGCTTAAACTTATGTTCAGCTGCATTCATGTGCAGAAGGCAGTGTAAGTGGCTTATTTTATTCCTCAGCGCACCAGTAACATTTTTATAAACCTCACAAGCCCAGCTTTATGATGTAGATGCAACTTTGGTAATGGTGAAAATTGTTTGCAAATTATGAGACCACGCGGGTATAGGGAGTATATAAATTCTAATTCTAATACTATAAGGTTTTAGTTATAATAAGGCTTTTTCCATCCAGAACTTGTTAAATTGACTACACTCAGAAAAGACCTAATGCAAACTCTTCCTATTTTTTACCACTTGCTTTCGAATGATCAGGTTTGTTAACGTATATATCTACCTCTTTTTTGTCTTTTTCAGGTGGATGCTTTGCATGATATGATTGGCTCTGTTCTAACCAGTCCAGTGTAGATTTTTTACAGCAATATTCCATGAAAAAAGGACGCAATATTTAATGCCTAGCAGTTAATTATGCAACAACCAACCATTAAGTGTGTGTGAGTTTATATATGGGAATAAATTTGTTGGGAATCATTTGAAATGCCACAGATGTTTGCTTGGAAAGTCCCAGTCTTTACAAACACTGCTAAAGTGAGATAATCAATTCTTGCTACCAATGTAGTATAGTAAAACAATGTGCTGAAGACTCTCCAGGAGGCAGAAGCTAAAGCTGTGTTATATGCTCTGGCAAGAAAATGCTTTTGTAAATACTATAGACACCTACATAGCATTTCAGAAGTTATTGGAAAAAATGGATTATTTGGGCAGGAGAAAAGGCCTCCAGATTATGCCCCAGCATCTAAACTTTGCAAATCCGGTTTCCTGACTCAAAAGTCTTGCATTTAAATACTATTGCTTCCTTTGCAAATACAGTGGAACCTTGGTTTTCGAGCATTTTGGAAGCTGAATGTTTTTGGTTTTTGAACGCTGAAAACCTGGAAGTAATTGCTTCCATTTTTGAATACACCTCAGAAGTCAAACAGCTTTCGTGGCACGTTTCTCAATTTTCTCCATTGAAATTGCCAACCGCCCATTGTGCCTCAGTTGTCGAACGTTTTGGAAGTTGAATGGTCTTCTGGAACGGATTACTTTCGACAACCGAGGTTCCACTGTACAGTCCAGGAGAGCTGCCACACATGGGCATTATGTTTAACTACAGTAACATTAAACTGGATTCAACAGTTTGGAAAAAGCACTGAATGTTTAAACAGATAAAAATTATAGACGATTAAGAAGCACATTATAACCCATTTCCATGTGCATTTTGCACATTTTTATGAAGAGACTGTGACGACTCTATTTCCTCTGTTTCTAAATATACTATCTATTAGTGTTAACAGTGTGTTAATCATTATCCCAAAATGTGATAAGATGTTAGTTCCTCTCTTTTATTGAGTGGAAACAGTTGTTTACTTACTGGTTCTACTAAGGAACAGAATGATCTTTTCAATGCATTTGTAAGCATCAAGGTAAATATTAGTGAACAAACATTTAGTTTTTTAATGCTGGAGAGCATGAGTGATAATAGGAGTCAATAGGGGTCTTTCTGGCATATCTACTATATGCAAGGTGTTAATCAGTGAACTTCTAATCTCTACAGTTTAGTACAAGGATTATATTTTAGTCAAAAAGTATCAGACTAACCTACAATACCAGCATCACAGGAGACAAAAAAAGTACCATTTAGCAAAGTCTTTAAAAATCCACATAGCATACAATGAACGATAAATCAGCATGAGTAAAACTGAAAATAGTTTGGAGCGGGATGATTTTGCTAAGAAAAAAAGTGGGCCACACGGTAAGAGATAAGTACCTCTTCCCTGCCCATCTCTGAATTCTGATCCAGATGGCAACTTCCTGCAATCTGCTTTGGATTTAAAAAACACAAAGCAAAACCCTTCAATGAAAACATCCACTTGACTCAGTATCATCTTGGACTCTATGGTCCCATGATGCTCAACTCAACATGGTGATAATGGTAAGGGGTTCACTCTACCAAAGTTACATAGGAAGTGGATCACATATGGCCATCCCAGGATGTGCCCCAAAGGATGAAGAATCAAAGGAAATTAAGAGCAACCCAGTGCTAGTCTCCCTTGGTTGTGGGGATGAGAGGAACGGGATCCTTGGGAAAGACAAAAGTCAGCAAGATCTTTGCAGCTTGCAGCGATCAGGTGTTGTTTTAGTGACAATAAGCAGTGAAAGCAATATATATATATAAGAAGGGAGAAGTGCTGACCTGAGGGTTTGCTTTCATTGTCAGAGATAACTTAAAACAGATCCAGAGATTGTGAATACATAAAATCAGACTTACTTTGGGCCTGCTTACAAATGGAGAGAATCTCAGAGCCACACACATTTTCCAGAAGTAAAACAGGACTGTAGCAAGATGCCTGTGCTTCATCACCTTGAACTGTCTGCAACAGTGACTTTATCCATCATAATGAAAAATTCAGTGGTCTCAGAAACTGACATGGTTATCTCAAATTAAGTGGTATAACATACAACAGTCAAGCATATGGAAAAGGCAATCAAATGGAAATCTGTTATCAGGTATTCCAAGAATTAATCATGGACACTTTTCAAATTCTTTCCCAAATGTTAATAAGTACACTTGTAATATATATAAAAAATAGTGTTAGCTGAACAAAGACAGATATGATCATAGCAAGTTGTACTCTGGATCTAAATTCGGTGTGGGGGTTGAAATGAAGCCAGGAGTTCCTTCAAAGTGTATTAAAAAATGGCAAAGCAGCAAAGAATATATAAAATGGCTAAGCTTACCCACTATTAAAAATGTTATAGTGAGCTAATGGCATTTATTATAAGTGAAGTGTACAATAAAACTGTTAGAAAGTGCATATTTGCAATGTTGATCTAAGGTGCGGGGGCCTCCATAAACACGCCGCCCTGCTGTGTGTGTTGCTATTCTTAGACAATATAGCAATATATTATAACCCGAATCACCATTTGAGAGCAACCTAGGCGTGAATCCTAAAAGCACCTTAAACTGTTGCAAGAAATATTCGGCAAACACTGTAAACATCATCAACCCCGTCATTTGGCAAACAAGAAAATAGAAGCAAGCTGTATAAATTGGCATGTGGCTCCTGTCTTCAGAAGTCCCGTCCTTTTCTTCCCTGCTCTGATTAGTCAGATACCATTTCGACAAGATGAAGGCTGCGGTGCTAGGGATGCTTTTGGTCTCTCTCTTTATGGCCATTTCTGAAGTAGCAGCTGAAAGAAGACTCTGCGGAAGGGACCTTGTAAGAGCTGTCGTCTTTACTTGCGGAGGGTCTCGCTGGAGGAGGCAGCTGACTCACTTTCCAAAAAGTCTCACAGGTAACAATTTGGATTATACGTGGTCCAAATGCACACGGAATGTTTTTGCATGCAAAAGCCAGGGTTAGTGGATTTTCTTTATTTTTCAAAACGGTCTATGCCACACTCCAAAAGAAATATTACGGTGGCCTACATAACTTAAGAAACAAAACAAAAACCCTGATCTATAATGACAAAGCAATTAAGTTTAAAACAGTAGGTAAAAACTGCCATGAACAGAATTACACTTTCATAATTAGGTGATAAAAGTCATTGGTGCTGAAAATATAAAGTAAGGTGTCAGTCAAACCTCGTAGGATAAGAGTTCCATAAATGAGGTGGTGACTGGTGACAACAGAGAGAAGGCCTGTGCCCCACTTCGGATGGTGCGGGGCACCTGGAAGATTATCTTAGTGAATAAGCAGGGGTGTGTGGAGGCAAAAATCCCCACAGGTGCCCATGTCCCAAGCCATGCAGGGCTTTAAAGATAAGCAACAGGATCCTGTATAGTGCTTAGAAACAGCACAAATATTTATAATATAGTAATAAGCAATCTCATTTGGGGTTTGTACACAAGTATTTAATTCTGGAAAACTGAGGTTTATTCCTGTGTCTAAGATATACATGAATAGCTTTGCTGTTATTTAGGTTCAATTTTTTTAAAAAACAGTTTTGAAATAGTTTTTTAACAAGTATATCCTGGTACTGAGATGGTAACTGTCGAATCCTACAGAAGTCAAGCTGATTGGTTTTTGTATCTGTGGCCTTGGAAATTAAAATCCTATCTGGATATAGGAAAATATAGTTGAGGAGAAGCTGATCCCTCACTTCCTCTTTCTTCACATATCTTGTTTTTCAACAGAACTAGGACAATCCTAGTGATAGGCATCAATTGTGAAATTTAACTGTATGTCAAGTTTTCTTAGGATTGCATTTCCCAGTGTAGGCTGTAAATATTTCAGACCCAAATTAAAAGAAATAGATTGGGCAACATCAAAGTTGTCTTGATCACTGGACTGCCTGAAGTTCAACATCCAAAGTTTATTTCAGTTTATCTCCAGATTTCTTATTTTTTAACATTTGCACGCAACAGGTCAAGAAAGCCACTTGAATTCACCACTTGACACTAATGACTCAACAGGTGCCAATGAAAAGGTGATCCAAAAGCCAGAATACCTAAGCAAAGAATTCATCCAGTCCAGTTCTGAAGCGGAAGGAGATCTGTGGGGCACGGAACAAAAGTCTATACACAAAAGGAATGAAGATATTATGCGACTCATAGACCTTTGCTGTCTGGTCGGCTGTAGCGACAGCACTGTAAGTTCACTGTGCTGAAAATGTATCAGACAGTGGCATGCATGCTATTTCATAGCTAACAATACATCAGAAACATCTTGAAATAGGTATTTTTGATATCCTACTTTGTAGTTCCGAGCTCTGAAGTACTTCCTAAGTGCCATTCCATTTGGGATACTGTACAAATTGAGAAATGGTCTTTTAACATCTGTATTTCAAACAGCTCTCTTTTTTGTAGTTCCTGCTTTCACAATAAATTTGCAGCTCGCAACATGGCTTTTGCTGTTTCTTCTTGCCAGTGCAGTGCTAGGCTTGGAATTAAAAAAGACACCAAAAACCCTCTGACACTGAATAAGTTCTGTTTACTCAGGCAGTCTTAAGAGCAAATACCAGTTTCTAGATAAGGGACCTGTACCTTAAGTGACAGATCACATGCAAAGCATCCCAGGTTCAATTCCTCCCATCTCCAGGTAGAAATACTCCTATCTGAAATCCTGGAAGGCAGATGCCAATCAGAGTAGACAATATGGAGCTTGATGAACCAATGGTCTAACCATGCATGAGACAGCTTCTAGGAACATGCAGTTCCTAGGATCATGCAACTTACTTCTGATGAACCTGTCTAGATTAACTTTCAGGATGAATGAATGCAGAAAAGCTTTTCCTGGGATTATGTCTACCATTTTAAAAGTCTTATTTTCATTGCTATATTTTTATTGCAAAATATTTGATGAATATTTTATACCTTTTGTGTAAACCGCTTAGAAGTTTTATAAAAAAAATTAAGTGCCATATAAATGTTGCTAAATAAAATAAGGGTGGGAAATTGGGATAGGGAAAACACTGGAGGAGATAATCCAATGGATTTTTTTGTGGGGGGGGCAGAAGGGTGTGAAGTTTTTGGTGGCAGGGCTTACCAGTAAAGGCAGGGACAGCAGTGTCTTAAAAAATAATATATCAACTATTTTTTGCTTCAACAAAACTTTTGAGCTGTTTCAAGCGTTACAACAGCTGGAATCAGTGGTCAACTGAGCTGTCATGTTCCCTCACAATGCCACGGTTGAAATAACAACATGTCATGATGTAGCATTCCTTCCACATGTGTTGTTTGGAATACAAGATGGCAGACTCCATTGGCCCACTGTGATTTGAAGTAAATGTGCTAGTCAGCTTTACCGACAACAATCAGATATGTGACATCATGCTAGCCAGACAGCACATAGCCCCTTGTCATATTGTAACCCAAATACCGGAGGTGAGCCAAGCACTGACTCTCCAGGCTCTTCCTTAAAACTTTAGCTAAAAAATTCTCCACACTTTGCCTTCAGACTATTCAGTTTCAGCTACTGGACAAAGCTCACTTTTAAGAAGCTGGGTGCTCCTTTGCACAGTGGAGCCCATATCAAGCCTTTTAAAAGGGCTGAAAGGGAACATTAAGAAAGTAACCGCCACCATCACCCATTGTGTATGGTTAAGGGTGGGATTGAAATTGCCTTTTAACGGAGACATAATACACACTGTCCTGCAAATGCAAAAATGAGCGTTCACACGTAAAGCAAAAGGGCCACACTTCAAGGAAATCACCTTGATAAGAACAGACAAGTGTAAACTTGTTCTGTATTTTGATACTTTTTCAAGAACATAAACACAATGAATTAGGCCTCATGCATATCACTAATACGATACAGAATCCAACCCTGGGAATGTTTACATGATCAAACACTGCACTTCCACACCAGAAATGAGAATTGCACAAGTGGTATTAACACCTGTTATCTTCAGAGTATTCATGCCCACAGAGAAGAACTAATCTACTGGTTTGGCCAGTCTACATATGCAGAGTGATGTTATGAAGGTTAACCAGACCAATGACCCACTGTATTCAATGGAGCTTGTTCCCTGTAAGCGTACATAGGATTGCAACCTAAAAATAGTATCTGTCTATTGGGTCACATAGACTTCATATTGAACTTTTATTGCTACTCAGAGTAAACTGCAAAGACATTTGCGAGAGCAAACAGAGATCTATTTTTGAAGGCGTATGAGCAAAAAGTATCACTTGTAGTATCCCAGAGGCACCTGCTTCCAATCTGCATGCTCTGCTTGTCTAGTTGTCCAATATGTATAATCACAATAATTTTATACCTTGGTATCATCAGGTCTTTTATTCGAGCCTTAATTACCTAAGAGAGAGGCGGGGGGAGCAATTAAATACATGGTCTCATAAGCAAACTAATACAAACTACCTAGGATACAATATAGCTCTGTTCAAATGTTTAACTGATTTACGCTAGTGGCAGGAATCTAAATACACCAGTGATGCATTGCACTTCAAATAAGACAATTTCACATCTGCATGGGACTTAAAGGCTTAACTGGATGGATTTTGTCCTGTAAAATTAGCTGGTAGTTAACACAGCCTGTTCCTGTAAATGCTTTGCCAGAAGCAAGTCCTGCATGGAACTTAATCCCAAGTAAGTGTAAATACGATTGCAGCCCTAGCATTTCTGGTAGCTGTGAGTGGGGGCATGGGGATTCTCCTCATCATCAGGGGCACTGATTGGCGGGTGACCTGTTTTCAAGTATTAAGCCTCCCTCCCCAATACAGAACACTACTACAAAGTAGTTTTTGGCAGTCTCCTTGATATAACCAAAACCTTGAGCAGAGGGTTTCCCCCCCTGCACTGCAGAGATTTCTATAGGATATACCTCGGATATACTTTCCAACTTTGCTTTACTAATAAATTGTGTACCTCAGAGATGGTCTTTGTCATTTGTCTGCACAACTCGGCTTCATATTTTTCCTCTTGAAGATAACTTGTTACTACATCCTTCAAGATATTATTCGCAGTGCCCACTGGAAAGCACTTTGCAGGACCTGGAGCAGAGAGAGAGCTCACACTATTATTTTGGAAGGCTGTGATATTAACGGGGGGGGGGGGGGACGACCAACTGTGCACACATTTACCCAGTGAAACAATGACTTAGTTCAGTGGTGGCCAAACTTGGCCCTCCAGCTGTTTTCGGACTACAACTCCCATCATCCCTAGCTAACAGGACCAGTGGTCAGGGATGATGGGAACTTAGTCCAAGGGTCCCCACACTACAGTCTGTGGACCCCTGGGGGCCTGTGAGCTTCCGTCAGGTGGCGTGTCTGTGAAGAACACAATTTACCAAACTATAAAATAACAAGATTATAACCTTTTTAAAAAACAAATAACACTCCTTCCCCCCCTTAATTTAAATAAGTATTGCTACAAAAGTATAATGTATTTCCTAAGGTACTCAAGCACAATGTTTTTTGGAAATACTTGGTCAAATAAATCCACCTTTTTAATTTCAAAGCTTGAGCATTCTAGTTTTCCATTTTATTCTCCACCAAATATGGAATCATATCCTAACATGGAATATCTCTCATTGGAAAGAATTTCTTTTGCCATTTTATGCCAAAAATAGATCATGCGCTGTGTCACGCAGAATGCCCAGGTGACTCCTCAAGAGGCTTATGAGCAGAAGCTTGCCTCAGGCAGCTTTCTAAATTAGTTTATATATTTACACTGCATCTATGGCTCCCCCCGCCCCTTGAAGCAAAAAGAAAAGCTCCAGTCTTTCCAATTTATTTGATCATTATACCACAATAGTCATACTTGAATGTTTGGTGATAAACTGCCTGTACGCTGCAGAAATTACCAACAGTAGGATATGCTTTGTCTGCCCTAAGGCTATTACTGTTGTATACAAAAGACTTAAGATTTAAATGGTTTATTTGTTACATACAGCTATTCTTGTTTGTTCCTCAGTTGCAATGTATTCATTGTAGGATGACTGCAATAATGTAAACAGCGGCATAAAATATAACAAATAAATACGGTAAAGATGATAATAATAATTACTATTACTTTTATTATTTGTATAGTGCTACAGAGAGTGGGACTAGATTATTAGCAAGAAAGTGAGTAAGATAAGATACTTACCCAACTGGTACGTGTTTTCCATCTGAACCCCAGGGCGAAGAATATCATCATGGTGGCCAGCTTCATCCATGTAAGACACAGTACTTATGGAGCTGAAACCGAACCCAGTAATAATTGTATTAAATGTGATTTCTTGAAAGCTACATTGATTTTAAAAAACTCCTACCTAATTTTATTTATTTATCTTTTACATATTTATAACAATGTCATGCTCCTGAAGACACTGAGTTATGATTCTGTATATATGACTGGGTCACATCTCACGGAAAACCTTCTTAAACAAAGAAACATTTTCAGTATGCGAAGCAATGCTCTAAAATAAAGCACGAGGCCCTTCCCAAACAGTGATTTGTAATATGTTAAATCCCTTTGAACTTGTCATATACAATATTTTAGGTGTTGGAAAGAATTAGGGAGAGACAACATTAATTACAGTCTGAGAATTTTAAGCACTTCTGAGATAAGAACAAAGTCAGGCAACACCAATGACACTGGAAGAGGGTTTAAAGCAGGACTGGCTAATCTGTAGCTCACCAGATATTGCTGGACTACAGCTGCCACCATCCCTGACCACTGGCCTTGGTGAATGGGGCTGATGGAAGTTGGAGCTGGTGTGGTGTAGTGCTTAGAGTGTTAGACTAGGAAACCTGGTTTCAAATCTCCACTCAGCTGCTAGGTGACCTAGGGCCAGTCACTGTCTCTTAGCCCAACCTACCTCACAGGGTTCTTGTGAGAATAAAATGGGGGTGGGAAAAACAATAAATGCTACCTTAAGCTCCTTGGGAGGAAAGGTGGAATAAAAATCAGATAAATAAACATCTGGAAGGGCACGCATGATTTAAACCATCTTCCACAATGACACTGGACATTTTCAGTGTTATTAAGTCTGCAATACCATGCCCAGTTCCTGGAGGGGGTAGGCAAGGAGGTCCAATTGAACCTAGTGTGACTTGCTCCTAAGTAAACCCATAGAGGATGGAAGCTGGGCTACAAGACTACAGAAGTCTCTCGGTCTCTAAGCCAGGCATGGCCAAACCTGGCCCTCCAGCTCTTTTGGGACTACAATTCCCATCATCCCTGACCACTGGTCCTGTTAGCTAGGAATGATGGGACCTGTAGTCCCAAAACATCTGGAGAGCCAAGTTTGGCCATGCCTGCTCTAAGCCCAGTGTAGGGAACCCTTGGCCCTTAGAGAGAACAGGTGTAGGTAAACCCAAGCAGGAGTTTTGCAGTGGCTCCTCAGCTCCCATTTACCAGTGCTGCTGCTGTAACCCTGTCCTTGACCCACTATTCTAGAACTGGCAGCAGCACACGGTGTCTACTTCTTGAGACTCTGTACTTCCTGATTCTGGTCTAGTCAGGAATCCTTGTCAGAGTGCCTCCTAAGTGCTTAGAAACCATCAGAGGAATGATGCTCCGCCTACGTGCCCCTTCAACTATCTTAGATTCCAAGTCACTGGTGAGGAACTGTTGGCCTTCCAGATGTTGCTGAACTGCAACTCCCATCAGCCCCAGCAAACAAGGCCAAAGGCAGGGATGATGGAGTTGTAGTTCAGCAACCTCTAGAAGGCCAAAGACTCCCAACATCTGCTCTAAGCTCTACCATTCCTTCCATTTTCCCTCTTTTTTAAAAAATAATTTCTATCAAAGATTTATTTGTTTACAAAAATACATGCATTTTCTTTTTTAATACAGTAGTACCTCGGGTTACAAACACCTTGAGTTACAAACACTTTGGGTTACAGACTCTGCTAACCCGGAAGTAGTACCTCGGGTTAAGAACTTTACCTCAGGATGAGAACAGAAATCGGTCAGGTTAAGAACAGTTTCAGGTTAAGAACGGACCTCTGGAATGAATTAAGTTCGTAACCAGAGGTACCACTGTACAGTAGTACCTCGAGTTACAAACGCCTCAGGTTACAAACGCTCCAGGTTACAAACTCTGCTAACCTGGAAGAGTTACCTTAAGCTGAGAACTTTGCCCCAGGATGAGAACGGAAATTGTGTGCTGGTGGCGCAGTGGCAGCAAGAGGCCCCATTAGTGAAAGCATGCCTCTAGTTAAGAACAGTTTCAGGTTAAGAACAGACCTCCAGAACAAATTAAGTTTGTAACTAGAGATACCACTGTAAATGTGTTTTCTACAGATCAGTTTCATTTGTTGTGAGACATTAGTGTTGCATGCAGTATTAGGTTAGGAAGAAAAGAGGGGGAGAGTAGGGAGGGTCCGTGTGATAGGATGGGGTGGGGTGGTAATGCTTCTATTCTTCTGCTTAGTGTATGTATAGGGTTTTGTGCCAGCATCACTTGTGTGGGTTCTCTTTCTATTCGCTTGTTATATTTCCTTGGTGATAAGAGAGGTTGGGAGGTGGCCTAGGGTGTGGTTGGTTGGCCGTAGTGAGATTTCCATTTTCCCTTTCAACTCTCCCTGTGCCGAAGCATATGATGACACAGCACAGTATTTGTACATGGCCAGTTAGGGCAGAACTACATGCTGTGAAGAAAATGTGAGTTCTGATTTTTAGCCCTTTCATCATGCCATTTGATTGCTACTCTTACATCTGGAGCATGGGTGCCCCTCATTGCCCTTGCGTAACACAGCTCTTTGTTTACCTAAAGCAGGCACTAGGTTCAAACAGCTGAAAGCCAGGTGGGTTTCCCACCCATTACCAGCCACCCCCATGTAGAAAAAGAATAACTGAGCATGACATTTGCAAAAGCCTGAAGAATATTTTTTATACTGTCCAGATTGAATGGTCTTCCAAAGAAACTGAAGAACTGGTGGGAAGAAAAGTCAGAAAATGATAAATATGCTACTCACTCTTTGTTTCTTCCAAAAAATTCTTTCGCCCTGACTTCATGGCTTCCTAAAGAGGATATGCTGCCTCTTTTCTTTAACAAGCGGGCCGCTTTTTCCTTCATTGTGTCCGACATGTTTTCTAGATACAGGAAATGTATTTTGTAAACATAATTGTGACCTAAAAGTATATAGGCATCTGGTATCAGAGCAATGCCTCTTACACAAGGTATTGTAATGAGAGTCTTTGGAAATGGACAGTCTGTGAAGTGGAAGCATGAGTGGTTATACCTAGGTATTGGGAGAGCTCCCCAAAGTATTGGCTCAATGGTTTCAATAATCATTCCATTATTGGGGGGAGTGGGGGTCAACGAACTAAATATAATTAGCAAAAAGTGTGGCAATTTTACTCCACTCGGTGCCCTATTCTGGGACTTGTTGATTAATCTTCTGAGGCTTTAGGAAATGCCTGAAAAGCAACAAAGAGAGGGCTGCTCCCTTGGGAATTGCATCTTCAGCTTGATCCAGGTTTGCTTCCCATCAGGAAAGGCAAAGGAAGTTTTGAGGAACCACTGCTTCAAGGTGTTGCAGGTTCCTCAAGAAGGTGGTGCCCAAGCAAAGCCTTCAGGGACTGTTGCTTCTTGGCAAGTAGTCAAGGCCTACAGAGCACTTCCACAGCAGCAGAAGCTACTCCAAGTATTCCCGAGGATGCTGGAAGTGCTGCAAGGCTTTGGAAATGGGTGAGAAGTGCTGTGGAGCATTTTTTTAATGCCACAAAAGAGGCCACAGCTGCCCAATTCAGAAGGATTGTTTGTGGAACATACGTAAGTCCTGACAGATCAGGCAAAAGGCCTCTCTAGTCCAGCATCCTGTTCTCACAGTGGCCAACCAGATGCCTATGGGAAGCCCAAAGCAGCACATGAGCACAACTCCCGACTTGAGACTCCCAGCAACTGGTATTCAGAGGCATTCTGCTGATGGCAAGGGAGGTAGAACATAACCACACAAACTTCCATCTCTGTGTGTATTGAGTCTCTCCTTATAGGGCTTAGTATCTTTTCAGCATTGTCCTCCATACTCCAAAAAATGACTTACTGTAAATAAATGCAATGTCAAAAAAAAAAAAAAAATGTGACAAGGCAATGCCTTACTCAGAAATAAAAAGCAACCAAAAGTCTCAACAAATTTATTATGGCATTATTCATAAACTAGATTCCATCTCAGAAGATGCATGCACTCTACTCTCACAACCTTATTCTATAAAAATGGTAAGTAATGCCATAATTTTTGCTGCTTTTGCTGTAACGGACTAATGTATACCCTTCTGAAAGAAGAACGAAGTTTACTCATGAATAGTGGCATGCCACTTGGAAGAACTGGACCATTCATTTGGCTTGTCTCCTCCTCCTCCAATTCTTCTCATAAAGTGGCATCATGCATGCACACACATAGGAAACAATACAAGTCCTTTCCTTACTGCTGTTGTAAGCTAAGGATCGCCTGAGGCCTCCTGAAGCGGACTGGCACCTTGAACAACAAATAACCATTACAAATTGCCCATCCCGCTTTGCAACGGGGTGGGCAGAGGAGAAAGAAGTGCAGCCACCTCAGCTGCTCTTGTGCAACTCATGAGCCACCTCTGGGGCACACTTTGTGTGTATTTATTACAAGTCCACAAACTTCCTTCCACCTGCACATTTAGTCTCTCCTTAGGAAGACGCAGTATCTCTTCAGTATTGTTCCTCAGACTTCCAAGAAATGACTTCTTGTGGGGCAATGAGAAAAGGCGGGAGATGTATTCAAATGCAAATGATTAGAACGGGGAGGCTCCAGAATAAAATTAGCCTTCGTCTGTACACAGCTACAGCATGAAGATTAACATCTCTCATTCTTTTAAATACCAGAGCTAAGGGACCCTGTGCCTTCAACTACGAGTAGGACAGGCAGAAAGCCAATATACACGAAGAGTTCCCCCACTGCTGCAAAATCCCTGGGGTGGTGGGGAGTTTCAACAGTCTAATTTCTGGATTGTAGCCGCCCAAGTTCTCCTCGGAGTACGTGCACCAATGGACTTAAGTTTGTCACGTCCATTAATTTAAGCGGGCCGACTCTGAATGTAACCGCGCAATGGGTAGAACCCCCTGCCTAAGGCGCAGCTGCTAGAGGCGCAAGAGCCCTGCCGGAACGGGGGCGCGTGCTGGTGGGAGGCCACTCCGCTTCCCGCCTTTCTACCTCCCCAGGCGACACCCCCGTTTTCGGGGGTCTCAACAAGCCTCCCGCCGGCGCGTTCTTACCTTTCCTCTTCCTTCTTTTGCCGCTGCAGGACGGAGCCGCAGCTGTTGCTGGTTTCCAGGGTGACCAATCACCCCGCGGAGGCTGTTGCAGCCGCGGAAGGCGGTCACGGCGCTGCTGCCTCCGCCCTCATGGGCGGGAAGGGGCGGAGGAGAGCCGCTCTCCGCTTCTCGCCTTGCGCGCGGGTCCCAAGGTGGCTTTGCCGGGCGAGAAGAGGCGCTTGGAGCGCAGCTCTTGCAGCAGCTGCAGGGCGCTCCCCTCCTTTCCTTGGCTGTTTCTCCGTTTCCCCCCGGAGCCTTGCTTTTTAACTGGGCGCCAGTGGAGCAGCTCCGGTCAGTCGTTGGGCTCGGGGGTCTTGTGAGGCACGTCCTGACACGGGTAGCAACGTCGGCAGCTGCCCTCGTCATTAAAAAGGAGCATTGGAAAGTCACCTAGCCCTAGCCAAAGGAACCGTGTGGGGAAAGCGCTATGGTCGCCAGGAGCTGCTGTCTGTGCGCCTTGATAGCCCGGAGATCTGGCAAAATCCCTGCCTTGCTTTCTGCGTGGCTTGTTTTACATGCTACTACTGGCCGGTCCCTTTCAGGCCAACTCCCGATTATCCGCTTTGGTGCAGGAATAGAGAGCGTTCAAATTAAAAGTCGTAGCCTCGTATTAGTTTTACAATATAAGCGCTTATGCCACGTGGCAGCCCCTGTACAGTGTAACGTGTAGAAAGCCGATGATGAATATGCCAGATTTTCTACGCAATAAAAATGCTCTCCCTGCTCCTTTAAGTGTTCTTGTGTATAAAATGATGAGCTAACAAAAGAATAATCTAGTGCAAACCTGTGGGCCTCCAGATTATGAGAGTGAACGGTACTCTCCCCAAAATATGGAGAGCACAAGGTTGGGAAAGGCTGGTGCAGACTTCCGGTCTATAATACTGTAAGCCTAAATTCCCATTTTTCAGTTTCCTCCAATATCCATCTCCTCATTTCAGATCTGCTTTAAATAACAGACTGTGGGAAGAGAGTCTGGGTAGTTAGCCGTTCAATGTACAGCAACCAAATCCTATACACTCATACTTAGGAGTAATTTTCATGGAATACAATAATTGTTTCTTAGTAGACATGTATAGAATGGCACTGTAAATATTGTAAATGACTTCTAGGAGAAAATAATTCAGCACAAACATAAAACATTTTTAGATTTGTCATTTATTTTCAAGGGGGGAAATCACATTTCAAGTACAACTTATTTAAATTTGTTCTTATGTATAGAATTTAATAAACTTTGTTCTGAAACGGGGACCCTATTTCTTGTATAATATCATGTATGATAAATAATTGCATATTCAGGATTTTGTGAAATGGATGATTAGGGGGAAATCATGATGGAAAGACATTTATAAAAATCATTATTTACAAAAAAAATAGACATTTGTATTCTAATCTATAAGGAAAGAAACACTGAAAATATGTGGTTTTATGATTATCTTCAACAAGTCAATACGACACATTCATATTACCAGTGGTCAGATATAAAGCTTTGCTGCAGTGTTTCTGATGCAACAAACCTATATAGTTTACAATTTTTCTCTGAGACCATCAGGTTAGCAGCAAAGCTTTCATAACAGACTAAGCAGTAAACAGGGCCAACTAGACTAAAAGGATAGTATATTTCATTGCACACGTAGGCTGAGAAGTCCAGACTTTTAAACAAAAATGTTTAAAAATATACATGTGTATTTTAAGTCCACAAATATCTATAAACAGTTTATACACAAGGTTTTTTTTATTATAAAATGATATAGTTTGATATCTGATAAAACACCAGGGAATCTAATTCAGGTTTCAAAATTCCTTTAGGGTTGAAATCACAGCTAAGAATTAAGACCCAAGGCCTGCAAATGCTTATACACATGCTTAATTGCATGCAAGTCAATAGTGCCTTTGAAAACATGTGTACAACAGTTTGGCAGGATTGGAGTTCAGCATTTGAGTTTGATTGAGCCAGTTAAATGAAGGGGAAAAAAGTGTGTGACTACAATTCCTTCATTTTGAAAATCCATCTCCCCTTCTAAGACACTAGCATAAGTGGTATTCTTAAGTGTCTAGTTGAGAAATGATGTGGTAGTTTTATAATCCCAATTTACCGGAGGTAACAGCTAAAACAGCTGTATTCCATATTCATACTAATTTGAAATACAATTTATTAATGTTAAACATTGTTAAGGTCACTAAAAGACAGATTCTAGACTTTCACGTACTGCTTGGCCTATAGTGAAATTCCTGCTCATGGGTAAACCCTTTGAACATCATCATCACACTAATCCTTGAAATCAAAAGTAAGAGTTCAGTAGCAGCAACAGTAATCCTTTCTTAAAGGTCAAAAGAGGTCAATTGCTTTGTGATGTTGTAAATTTCTAACCACGTCTAATGGAGCAAAACGTTGAAGAGCATAAGATGTCCATTATCACTAGAAACGCCTCTTATATAAACTTTCAAGAAATAAATTCCAGCTCTGGTGTAGACCCAAGATTGGGATTTTCCCATGGGAAAAAGTATTCATTATCATATTGCATTTGAAGTGATTTGGTTATCATGGTAAGCTTCCAAATTAAAAATTTAACAAGAAAAGCTTGTTAAAAATGCCTCTTTTTTTTAAAAAAAAACAACCAAATACATCTACACTGCAGTGATACTGAACTGACTCGGCACCTAAGTAGATGTCAAACATTAATGAGATAACATTACTTGTTTAGTTAAAAAACAATGTACAACTTTTTCCAGAGTGCTCTATATATGCAGAGGTATCCTGTAACTTCTAATAAAGTTGTACACAGAGAGGAGTCTTTCCTATTTAGCTATGGCAAAGGTAAAAAATTGAAGAACAAGAATTAGAGGACAGAGGAGCTGTCACTACAATTACTCTAAATCTTTAAGTAAAAGAATTATTTCAATTTTCTTGTCAGGCTCTTTAAAAATATTGATCCCTTTCAACATGATTCAGCCATTTCAAAATTACTCCTATAAAAGATAAAGTAGTGATTGTTCATGTTAACTCTTGCAACCAGAAGAAGTTCAGAAAGCACCATCAGTATACTTGCAGTAGGGTCAGTTAAGAGTGGCTCTCTTTGTTTGCAGCTTGTTGACGATTAACAATAGGGTTGATTGATCCATAGCAAAAGAACCCTGTTAAGTACATGCAAGAGTTAGTGTGTTTATATCAGCTTTTCTTTAGGATTTTTGCTGTTACCAGCAGAATGCTTGGGAGTCCCACTTAGGAAGGGTCTTCCTAGGCTTCAAGAGTAGCTTACTTAGGGCCACGTAAGAGCAGCTTCCCAAAGGTAAGTTTAGAAGTCCATGTCATGATTTAGACTGCGGTCATTGTGTGAGTGGAGTTCTGCTCACACAACAGGACTTCCCTCTTCTCTCCCTGCATGCCTCCCAAATCTGCTTTGGAATCCCCAACACTCAAGCAGATTTTGAGGGCGTAGAGGCAGCTGGGTGGTGGTGGGGGGGCTGTGGTGGTGGGAAGTTCTGTTGTGCAAGTAGAAGTCTTACACACGTGGAATGGCAGCACTGAATACAACCCATTGCTGCAATGGCTTTCATATGTTCAAACAAACATCTAAGCACAATGGTTCTTTCCCATTTTAACAGTTTCAGGTCTGATTTTTCTTTATCACATACAGTAGAAGGTAAATAGAGGATGAGTATCAGAGATGCTCTATACAGTCAGCAAAAACAAGACCTGGAGCTGACTGTGGCTCAGATCATCAGTTTCTTATGGCAAAATTCAAGCTTAAACTGAAGAAAGTAGGAAAAACCACTGGGCTGGTAAGATACAATCTAAATCAAATCCCTTATGAATACACAGTGGAAGTGAGGTTTAAGGATTTAGATTTGGTGGACAGAGTGCCTGAAGAACTATGGATGGAGGCTCGTAACATTATACAGGAGGCAGCAACGAAAACCATCCCAATGAAAAGGAAATGCAAGAAAGCAAAGTGGCTGTCCAACGAGGCCTTACAAATAGCGGAGGGAAAGGCTAGCAAAATGCGAGGAAAATAGTGAAAGATACAGGAAATGGAATGCAGATTTCCAAAAAAATAGCAAGGAGAGACAAGAAGGCCTTCTTAAACGAGCAATGCTAAGAAATAGAGGAAAACAATACAATGGGAAGAACCAGAGATCTGTTCAAGAAAATTGGAGACATGAAAGGAACATTTCGTACAAAGATTACCATAATAAAGGACAAAAGTAGTAAGGACCTAACAGAAGCAGAAGACATCAAGAAGAGGTGGCAAGAATACACAGAGGAATTATACCAGAAAGATATGGATGTCTCGTACACCCCAGGTAGTGTAGTTGCTGACCTTGAGCCAGACATCCTGGAGAGTGAAGTCAAATGGGCCTTAGAAAGCACTGCTAATAACAAGGCCAGTGGAAGTGATGATATTCAAGCTGATCATGGCCATTGGGCCCATCACCTCCTGGCAAATAGAAGGGGAAGAAATGGAGGCAGTGAGAGATTTTACTTTCTTGGGCTCCATGATCACTGCAGATGATGACAGCAGTCATGAAATTAAAAGACGCCTGCTTCTTGGGAGAAAAGCAATGACAAACCTAGACAGCATCCTAAAAAGCAGAGACATCACCTTGCCAACAAAGGTCCGTATAGTTAAAGCTATGGTTTTCCCAGTAGTGATGTATGGAAGTGAGAGCTGTACCATAAAGAAAGCTGATTGCCGAAGAATTGATGCTTTTGAATTATGGTGCTGGAGGAGACTCTTGAGAGTCCCATGGACTGCAAGAAGATCAAACCTCTCCATTCTTAAGGAAATCAGTCCTGAGTGCTCACTGGAAGGACAGATCGTGAAGCTGAGGCTCCAGTACTTTGGCCACCTCACGAGAAGAGAAGACTCTCTGGAAAAGACCCTGATGTTGGGAAAGATGGAGGGCACAAGGAGAAGGGGACAACAGAGGACGAGATGGTTGGACAGTGTTCTCGAAGCTAGCAGCATGAGTTTGACCAAACTGCGGGAGGCAGTGGAAGACAGGAGTGCCTGGCGTGCTCTGGTCCATGGGGTCACGAAGAGTCGGACACGACTAAACAACAACAATCAGAGATGCAACTTGGATGCCCAACTGTTGGATATGTTGGTGCACCTGAGTGTTACTCAAAATGTTTATTCTACAGTGGCCTGCTAAATATTTTTTTAGGCTGCAATCCGATGCCTACTTACCTAGCAGCATGCCGCACTGAATGTAATATGACTTACTTCTGAGCAGACATGTCCAGTACTGCATTCTAAGGATGGTAATTTTAAGTATAAAAAGAGAGAAAAGACAACTAGGTTGTATTTTTGTTACAATTTTATATATTTCTTCTGAGATATCATTTCTATAACTAGTAGCTGACCACTTTGATGGAACTAAGTGTATTCTGCCAATGAAGTCAATTAGAACTTTGCCTGTTACATAGTTTTAACTATGTATGCAACTTTGGACCAATTATTGGGAAAGTGGCTTATGAATGATATGAATAAATAAATATCTGAGCAGGTAAGATTTCAACTTCCAAGCACTTGGTAGCATCATTCGCCTTTAAAATGTGGATACCTTAGCTAATGATGCTTGATTTGGCTTACTTGTAAAACAGTACTCAGCTCAGTTAAATAATTCAGAACCAAACAACAGATCTGCTGCGCCTAGGGTCTTAAAAACACACCTAAAATATTATGATTGTCCTAAGAACAATTCTAAGAACCAGTTCACTTAAGTCCCTGACAAGAGCAAGGCTCAGGGTCACATGTGCCCCATACTACTGGTATGTCATACATATGTATGGCTCTACAAATGTACACTCCATGCAGCATGTAGTATTCTACGTATGGGGGCGGGAAGCACAGATAGGATCAATCCTCACTCTCAAGTCTTCATGTCAATCAGGATCAAGTAACTAAGTAAAAAACAGCACTGACTTTTTCTTTAAACCTAGACTGCAGAAACTTAAAACACACATCCCTTTCCATCAGATGTTTTCATGCCAAAGGCAAACTGGGGGTCAAGGAACAATTTTTAAAAGGTGTGACACATGCTTTAATACATAGTATGAGCACTGGAGAAAGTTTACAGCCACTAAGATCATCCTAAACAACCGAAATGTGGAATGGCAAGAATGCTCTGCAATTTGGTAATAGCATAAACTATGAGTTAACTATAGGTGTTAACTGTGTGGCATATATAAATTAACAGGAATGTTTTCCACTTTGCTTAAAAAGAAAGGGACATTTTCAAATATAGTATGGAAGCCACAAAGAAGAATGAATTAGGCTGTAATTTTATACTCCCCTACCTGCAAGTAAGCCTCACCGAGGGCCTAAGTAGATGTGTATTGGATTGCACTGTTAAGAGTGCCTATTCATGCATTAGGCCATGAAAGTAAAGCCTTGTTTGAATTCTGTATTTTTTTTAAAAAAAAAAATTACATTCAAATAAATTGATTCAAAACAAATCTAGAAATAGGTGGCCCATTGAAGTTTAGTTGGCTTACTGAATATTGCATATTGTATCAAATTAAAACAAAAACAAAAACCACCACACACCTCATGTGCTTCATTAATCCTGTTGAAGTACTAGATACTAGGTTAATGTTTTATAAACTTTGACTTGGTAGAAATGTAATCTCAACTTTGTATAGAAATAATGCTTTACTTTCTAATATCGTTTTAGAAAACCTCTACAGCCTAAACTTATGCATATTTACAGCAAGGTCAGTTCCACATATTTCAATGGGACTTGCTCCTGAGTAAGTGTGCATAAGATTTCAGCCCTACTTATACCTTTAAAACCTATTGTTTCCCTTCCAAATTTTGCATGCAATATAGAAAGCTGTTTCCATTTGAATAGCTTGCTTGGAAGGCATGCTGTGTTTTGATTCTGCTTGTTTTATTTTATGAAACAGTAGGCCTTTCTGAATATGCCTTGCATGAGAAAGTGTAATCCATCAGCAGTTACTACAGATACATGAATCCTCTTCACTCTCCCTGCTGATGACTTGTACTTATCACAACTGGCTCAGATAGTCCCCAATTCTTTCTTCACCCAAGAAAAGCTAAGATGAAGGACTTAGATTTTAGTTCTTTTCTGAACTGGGTAACCTCCATAATGATACTCAATTCCTTGTGTATCATAGCTATGCTTACTACTTATAGATGACCCTGTAGGTGAAGCTGTTTCAGAGGTACACTAGAACTTTATTTGCACAAGTGTGTGCTTGGGGCTGATAAGATAAACGATGTGTGCAACACAGCTGTCATGCATAGGTTGCATTTTTAATAATTGAAAATGTACTTCTTAGAACCAGTATTCAGTAAAAAGCTTTTGATAAAGCCTGTGGTTACTGTGGGTGCTGCACAGAAATGCAAATAAAGCTTGCACAAGAGCTCCTTTTACTACAAAAACTTGGCGAATAACTTCTTTTTTAAATGACAGGACATGTTTTCATTCCCTTTTTCAACATCATTGGTGGATCAGGACTTTTGAGTTGTTACAGGGAGGAATATGGATGGCACTCCATGGTTGCCAGCAGTTGATATTGCACACCCTGTGGCAGAAAGTGCTGGGAAAAATAACCGTATTAAGAGTTAGGGCATGTTGGCCATTAGTTGGACCTTTTTGCGGGAAGATGTGAATACTGCTGCATTAAGTGCTAAATAAGGCAAATGGAGAAACTTTTTTAAAAAAGATATTTTCTTCTATTTATAAATTATTTGTTTTTGAACGTTTGCAGATTTTTTCCTAAGATTGGGATAAGCTATATTTATGTTGGATACATATCAAATTCAATTGTATTGAACATATTTCTCTCCATTTACCTGTCTGCTCAGAGATTTTAAATCCCTAGTTTGCTTTTAGATTTTTTTTGAAGGTGAATTTCTTTCCAGCACTGAAAATGAATTTGCACATTAATATTTTTCAAATGCACATCATGTGCTATTTGCATGAAAAAACACTTTTAAATTCAAATCAGAATTTGTGAACTTTTTGTGGACAGTAATGACATTAGCTATAGTTTTTTTTTTTAAGCTCACAATTATGTGACTGCCTGGTAACTTGTACATGTTGGAAGAAAATAAAATTAGTGTAAGCAAAGTTCTCCATCCATTAGAGCAAGGCAAAAACTTGCTTCCTCTCACTCCAGCTTTTGTAATAAGCATCATGATGATGTCACCAGAAGGCCACATTTACTTTCACGTTGAAAGATCAGACACATGTCTAACATGGCAACTTTTAGGAACACAAAGTACAATATAAGACTGTTTTCCACCTCAAGCCACACAGAGTTCTAGCAATTCACAAAATCAACATCAGTGCTACAGAGAAACCAGTGGGGCCAAAGAAAAGTAGTTATATTTTTTATATTGTGTGTCGTATTTTCCTCAAAATTAGCTCCTCAGGTTTCTCATCCAAGATTCATATTAAAAGAAATTCTCTGTTATTTTCTCCCTTCTGATGATATATGAAATTTCAGCTTCTACCACTTTAGGATATATATTTCCCATGCTTGTTTCCAAAGGGATATATAATTTATGACTGGATTTCCTACCAGGACAGCCTCTGATTTTGTTTGCTTGCTTTAATGCAGACACAGCTGTTCCTCAAGCACAGCCATTTTCGCATGCAAATGAGACAGTTGGATGCCAACCTACTTAGACCTCAATGTAAAAAAATACTAGTTGTGTGTACAAAAAAAGCAGCATGGATACTATCCACTAGTCTCATGACCCTCTGCACAACTCCAGTGAGCCCTCTCCTTAGCTCCTGCTGTACAGGCTGCAAGCTTAGCTGCCAAATGAACAAATGCAGCAGAACTAAAACACTATAAATATCTAGCAAGCATTTCAGCAACACAAGAGAACTGGACAGTTTTGTTCTTTAAAAAGTGCTGCACTCTCCTTTGCGATGGATGTTAAGAAATACCTCAAAACTGATTAGAAGCTTAAAACCCAAAACGTCTGTTTGAAGAAAGCAGAATATGCTGGCAGTTAAATATCTGCAGGGCAACTGAGAATCCAGTACGATTAATGATTGTGCCACCAATTCTGCCACACAAACTTAGTGCAGCTACGGTTTCTCACTATGAAGCCACAACACAAACCTTTACAGATTAAAACACACATGAATACATTACTTTCGAGCTCTTTCTCCCTTCACTTGTACCTTAGAATCTGACTAGGAAATGTAAATTTTCTTAGCAAGGAATCTGCATGCATATGGTATTGTAAAAATAAACAGGCATGCCTACCAAACTGGAAGAAAAACTGTTGCTGAAATAAAACACAGTCTCTTTTATACCCACATAAAGATGTATTTGTCAAAAGTTATCACATTTGTGTTTTAAACTGCTTATTTGAGCCCAACCCACCAGAAGCTTCTCCTGTGCAAGACTTAGTGAAAATAACTGGAACTGCTTCGCTGCCTGGCTGTGCTTTCATTCAATTCAATAGGGCTTGCATAGTGAGGAGGTTTCTAGTGGACGGCCCCCTACCGCCACATCTGATCATGTCAGACAAAGGGGAAGGAACTGAAAGCTTTTCCAACACATGCTTCATCACAATGGAAGTGTATCCAATAACTTATCTCCAGACCTTAAAAAAATATCAACTTGCTTTTACAATGAAAAAGTGGGTGGGTGGGGGGAGATACATTTCTGTCATTGGGGGAAGTATGCTATCACCACCACCAGATTTACTGAAAATGTTCTGGAGTTAAATCAATCAAATACTTAGAAGATAGACCTGTTCATTCATATAACTATTTATATGACATACTAAGGGCTAAAGGAAAAACGGAGTGAATTTGCAGGTCTTTAGTTAAACTTTCTTTTTTGAGGCACCCCCTTTCTCATAGCAATTAGCATGGTATTCAGATTGTATATATTGACAAAATGTTATCTACCTCTGAAAGCATTGCGCCATTCAACAGTACTACTATTAAATTTATATACCACAGTTTAAATTACACCCATTTCATGAATGGTAAAATGCTAAAACTCAAGTGTCTAACTGCCAAAATACAGCCTTACTGGAATGAGTACAATTTACAAATACAATAATTACAATTTAAAACATTAACAATATTACATCTAGAAGTAAATACTGTAGGACTGGTCAACATGGCATTTTCTGAGGGAAAATGTTGAAAGTTGCTGACACTTCCAACAGAAATGTCCCAAGTACAGGATTTAGTTTTTCCTCAAACAGCGTATAAAACCCGTTCACCCACAGCAGTCCTCAGCTATATGGATTTCCCACATACTTGCATAAACTTCTGTTAGTTATCTGCCAGGTATTTTCCTGAAAGGAAAGTGATAAAAGGTATGTTAAAATAAAAGTTTCATAACATTAATAAAGCTCGTATTTATTTTTATAAACATGGCAATTTACAATAAGCCACTGTTCATGGCTTACCAGGTCTGAGCAGCATGCTTTTCCACACCAACCAATCACTCCCACCTTGCTTCTCCCCTGGAGTGCCTGGGACCAACAAGTCATGAAGACTTGGCTTGTTGCAGCCAAGCCCAGTGGATTGTTTCTCTCTAACAAATGAAAGCATGACTTGCTTATAATGATTTATTAGGGCAAAACAAGCCACAACACCAAGTTCAGACCTATTGATAAGCCAAGTCTTCACCACTTACTGTTCAGTCCTAATAAGCCATTAACCATGGCTTGTCGTTACATGCAAACTGGCCTATCAATTAAATTACTTAAGTGAAGGTGCGGCCTAGGTGGTTGATGACATTATCATGAAATGTGGACTTTCAGGTCTGTCCCTCTACTGCAGTTGAAACAAATCTAGATTCTTGACTTCACCTAATAATACAAATTGTTCAAATCTTTCACCTGGCAATAGTCTTCAAGTTACTGTTTACAGGAAGGTTCTTCTAATAACAACCTGAGAAACATACTGAATGATTGCTAAATCAAGCTTGCATGTTCTTTTCCTTGTGAAAGATTGTGAATTACTTCTTTAGGTCCAGGTGCCTCAGACCGGTTGAGATCTCTCAGTGGGGCACAAGAAGGGGAAGAGATCAAACAACTTTTCATATCTTATTCATATTGGAGCTATTGGACAAGGCACAGGAAATCCAAACATGTGTGTTGCATCCTCATAGGACACTAGTGGCCAGGGTGGTGGGGAGGAGCTGCCCTCCCAGCACCAGAGTCACTGCAGCTGACCTGGGCAGGTCTACACATATGCCCTGGCAAAGCCAATCCGGCACTCACAGTAGTGCATTCTGTGCCATCCCAACCTCACCACTGCTCTGCTCTGCTCTGCCCCACCCCACCCCTCTCTAAGTAAACTGCAGTGATGGTGCTGTTGGGAGGGCAGCTTCATGACTCCACCCCATCACACCATCTGCGCCATAACTTCTTATCAAGACCTGTGGCTCTTGAGGCAGGAGATCCCAAAGGAATTCTCCATGGTGGTAAAAAGGAAGAAGTGGCGCCATATGTATGTATGCACCCATGTGCGCTCACAGCTCAATAGAGTTTGAGCAACACATCAGGCAACAGCTTGGTTTTATAGGATGAAACTGAAAAGATGCGACCAGCATCCCATCCCCAAATCCTTATTACAATGGGAAGCATGCATCTTTTAACAGATGGCATGATGGGATGTAGGCACCCAGACTAAACAACCCTGGACACTGACCTTTCCAGACCTAACCATCCAGCTCCTCATTTTGCTGATACACCCCTACCCCCACTTAGAAGAAGAAAATTTAAGGCGCCTCTATAGAAACAAACAAACAAAAAAATTACCTGCTGCAAACCTCTTTTTAATAAGTGAAAAACGATACCCGGCTCCAACAAGTTCAATATCGCAACTGGACAGAGTGGTCCCTTCGCTGGTGAATTGCACAACCAGGGGGGAAGGTTTGCTTGGTCCCTCGGATAACTGGAATCGTGCCAGCAAAGAGCCCACACCTTAAAATACAGCAAGTATGTTACAAAAATGTAACACAGTGAGAAAACCTATGCACATGTAGGAGACTCACTGGTAGCGGGATAAGCTTTCATTTTGCTAATTGTTAAAGCCAGATCACACCACTTCCCCTTCTTCCTCCTGAGCAACTGGTGTTTTTAAGCAGCAATCCTATGCACACTTACCTGGGAGTAAGTAAACACCATTGAACATAGTGGGACTCCTAGGAGCCAACTCCTAGGGGCGAAGGTCCCTTTACCCCCCCCAATAAAATATTTGAGGGGGCTGACCCCCCCCCAGTTGATGAACACTGGCATTCAAATGCTGTGTGTGCACAGCATCTTGTGACTGATTATGCAGGGTGCGACTTACCTGCCCACCTCAGATTTTATTCAAGTTGCCCCCCCCCGGGACTTATTTCTGAGATAACATGCATAATCACACTGCACATACCAGTCTCATCAGTTTATTTGTATGCTTATTATTCGTCATAATTTTGTAACCAAACCAGTTCACAGAAATAATGAAACAGTACATATAATAAAAAATAAAAAATAAATAAATTCATAAACATAATACATAAATAGCAATGACATTTCAGTAATTAACTCACCCCAATAACATGTTAAAATAAGTGCGCAGCCCAGGGACTCTTGGCTTTATTGTACTGTATTCAGTTTCATGTAAAAACTATCCATGGCTGCACTGTTCAATGAGTCTCCTCACTCCACACAGTGAGAGAGGAGTGAGAAGACAGCTATACATGATGACGCAGTAAGTGGGGCACATGTTAGTATGAGTAGAGGGAGAAAACGTAAGGCCGAAGAGGCTGATTTTTCAGAGGAGCATGTAAGCTTGCCTTATTACCTCCATTCTCTGATTTTTGTGAAATATCAGGAATCCTCCACAATATCTTTTGCTGTTCAGCATTCCTAAAAACAAAAGAAAGCTTGTTGATATGAGTTGTGGAGTGACAGGACACGTAGCAAGCAAATTAAGCGCTGCAAGAAGCAGGCAATCTGAAATTAGCATCATCCAGCATAGAACGTCAGTACAGAACAGTGTAGTTCAGGAACCATCCCAGTTTATTGTTACAGTGCTGAGCAGGAAGTTCCCATAACTATTTGCCTTGTGTAAAGCTAGCATCCCCACTACCTTGGGGCAGCCAACTTGGTGCCCATTATACACTGTTGTTCTACAGTTTCCTATCAGCCCCAGCCACCATGGCCAAACAAAGGTCAGGGATGATGCAGCCCAACATCATCTGAAGGGCACCTGTGTTTGTTTGATTTTTGGCCAGAGGTTTCCCTGAGAAAACCTGCTCTTTAAAGCTGAATCGGAGCAAACTTCTGTTTGGGTTTTCTGCAGGTTTATGTTTGCTCCAATTGAGCTTTACAGAATGGGTTTCTTCAGGGAAAGCTCTGGAACAAAAAAACAAAAAAAGGGGGTGCTTGGACACAGAGCTTTAAATCTCAGACCATGCCTGGAAAGAGCAGAGGAAAGGTAAGTGTGGATAAGCTGTAGCATTAAGTTTCTCTCTTTCTCATTTGCATACAAATGTTCTAAATGCTACACAGTTATTCAGACAGAACTGTGCAAAAGTTTTAATCACATAATGACAAGGGCTGATCAAAAACAGTTTCAGGTTGTCCATATGGAACCACCTTCAGCCATTAAGAACAGTGCATCTCTGGAGTGAGCACTGGGAAGCATCAAAGACCAGTTTAGGTTCATACCATATAGCAGGTGGAAGCACAGCTTGAAGTTTTGTCACTCCTCCGTCTATGGGAACAAGGAACTGCACATTGTTTAAAGCTACTGGTGTAGTCATTGCCTCTAGATTATATTTGTAGTCAATGCGTAGATCGGTGCTTGTAGGCTCACACCGCCAGTTCACTGCAAGGTTCAATGGAGTAGACTGAATACCCTGGGCTGATACCTTATAAGAAAGAGAAAGGGAAGATTTCATAGGCAAAGTGTAGTAGTAGTAGTAGTAGTAGTAGTAGTAGTAGTAGTAGAAGAAGAGTTTGGATTTGATATCCTGCCTTTCACTCCCTTTAAGGAGTCTCAAAGCGGCTAACATTCTCCTTTCCCTTCCTCCCCCACAACAAACACTCTGTGAGGTGAGTGGGGCTGAGAGACTTGAAAGAAGTGTGACCGGCCCAAGGTCACCCAGCAGCTACATGTGGAGGAGCGGAGACGCGAACCCGGTTCCCCAGATTAGGAGACTACCGCTCTTAACCACTACACCACACTGGCTCTCCAGTTATAAACTTTCAGATTAAAAGGGGTTCTTTTGGCCTGGAATATACTTTGCATTGTTTTTACTTTTCCTTTAGTACAATTCAGCATGTCCATTCATAAAAAGTTTTTTTTTGGGGGGGGGGAGATACAGTACTGAAACCAGCAATGACTAACAAAAAGGAACTATATTTATCCAGCCCTTATGCACATTGAACATTTCACCAGATTATATGCTGTAGAAGGTATTACCTGATATTTAAGCATATCCACATTATAATACGTTGCTTGTGGTTTCTGTTCAGATACTTTCTTTAAATGCGTCATCAAATTTGGCATGTTTACCCAGAATTCCTTTGCATTGGCATCAGTTTGTGTACTGTCACTGCATCCATTTAGGAAAAAAAGAGAGAAAATGTTAATTTTGTAAATGGAAAACTTTTGCCAACAAGTAATAACAAGAACGGGTGGCGCTGTGGGTAAATCCTCAGTGCCTAGGACTTGCCGATCGCATGGTCGGCGGTTCGAATCCCCGCGGCGGGGTGAGCTCCCGTCTTTCAGTCCCAGCTCCTGCCCACCTGGCAGTTTGAAAGCACCCCTAAGTGCAAGTAGATAAATAGGTACCGCTTTATAGCGGGAAGGTAAACGGCGTTTCCGTGTGCTGCGCTGGTGCTGGCTCACCAGAGCAGCTTCGTCACGCTGGCCACGTGACCCGGAAGTGTCTCCGGACAGCGCTGGCCCCCGGCCTCTTAAGTGAGATGGGCGCACAACCCTAGAGTCGGACACGACTGGCCCGTACGGGCAGGGGTACCTTTACCTTTAATAACACGAAGAGCAGGGTTGGGGAACCTGGGGCTCAGCTAGGTATTGGATTACAACTCCCAAGCCCCAACCCAACCAACCATAATGTCCAGTGATCAGGGATGAAATGCCACACGTCCTTCAGATGTGTGTTATATTTGTAGCATGTTCATTGTGTTAAGAAATGATGTCAAATTGTAATGGTCTTACTGGGGAAAATTTGAATGCAAAGAATGAGAGACAGAGACTGATTCAGAGTCTTCAGCAGCATTGGCTGCTAGCAAACATAGCTGAATGATCAAATGATTCATAGTGAAAAGCTGAAGAATGGCAAGCAGGTTTCTAGCTATATTGTTAACAGTCCCATTTTCTTCTAGGAGTGCCGAATTTGGCATTGCCAAAAACTGGAAAGCGAAATAGTCATTTATTATAGCTGCTTCAGAATGACCCATGCTCAAGCTGATGGTGATCAACATGAACATTTTGTGTTTGCTTTCTGACAACAGCTTGACAAATGAGCATGCTGCGCATCTGTAAAATCACTATACAACAATAAAAGAAAACATTGTGAGAGTTACCGTTTCAACAACAGAGTATAAACTCCACAGGTACTTTTGTATGTTTTTGACATACAAAAATATACCGAAAGGTTTTAGATATTTATAAATTAAGAATGCTATTGATCTCATTTATTATCTATGCAAAGTTTCTTGTACGAAAGTTACAAAAGCAACTTCCTCCTATAAATCTATAAGAGTTAAAATAGAAAGATATTTACCAGCAAAGCAGTTGGGGGTTTGGCAAGACGTGTTCTAACCTGTTGTAATTTGTTACACGGAATGTTAGAACAGCAGGGGCGGGATTATTGGCAAAATGTCTAGTAATTCCTGCAGGAAACGACAGCACCATCTCTCCAGTAATCTTCACTATGCATCTTTAATATCAAAAGAAACGTACAGAAAGAGAAAGAGAACAATTCATTCAGGTACATTTCCCTATACTTGGAGGAAAGAAAACTTTTTATTTGATTTTTTGTTGCATACAAAAATGTGTAGGCACCGAAAAAACAGGTAACAGAGAAAAAGAAAAGTAATACAGAGTTGTGAAATGAAATAAAAACAGCAAACCAATATACCAGATTACAGTCATACTTCACTGAAGATCAGATGATATTTAAATACCCCAACCACGCTGAAGATTGAGAAGCTGGAGCATTTGGTTTTTTCTCTTGACACAGTAATATCAGCATTCCCTAATTTATGAAAGCATTCAACAGAACTCTGATTGCATCATGCTAGGGTCCCCTTTTTGCAAAATAACTGATCCCTGTGTCCTCTCCCCACTCAGTACAGTGGTACCTCTGGTTACGTAATTAATTTGTTCCGGAGGTTCGTTCTTAACCTGAAACTGTTCTTAACCTGAAGCACCACTTTAGCTAATGGGGCCTCCTGCTGCTGCCGCGCCGCCGGAGCACGATTTCTGTTCTCATCCTGAAGCAAAGTTCTTAACCCGAGGTACTATTTCTGGGTTAGCAGAGTCTGTAACCTGAAGCGTATGTAACCTGAAGTGTATGTAACCCGAAGTACAACTGTACTTATTTACTGAATTATTTGTCAGCTGCCAAAGAATATTTTCTCCAACTTTGTTGCTGGTTTTACATCACCAGTCCCTAACGTGCGGCCCACCTACAGGCAAATAAGGGGATGTTCACATCAGCAGCTTAAAATTCAGTGAGGTTGTTTCCCACTGCTGCATTTGAAACCACATTTGCACAGTGCTGTTCATACCAGAGAGGGGGATTCAGCCAAGGAGTGCAGCCTTTTTTTGTTTCCCTGCCTTCTCAAACGTACACGCCATTCTTAAAGTACTAAGTGAATGCAGCTGGACTGAAGTTCAATTGAGAGAGGGAAATGTATCAAACAACAGTATTTGTCAAGAAGCTACAGCACCAATATGGGTTGAGGCTAAGGTCGTGTTCTGAATTTGGCTTCAGGGGAGAAAAACTAGCAGTGGGAGTACACAGGATGCAGAGTAAGCAGTAAAGGTGAGTGTACTCTAACTGTGTAAGACCAACCCTGAACTGTTTATTATTGTATGGGGAAGAGATGGAGGGCAAACAATTTGATACCTACTTGTTAGGATCTGCTCCTTTGAAGTACGCATTAACTGTTTCAGTGAAAGCTGCAGCTACGGGAAGAGTGTCTTGCGCACCCATGGTTAAGGGGCTGGGTCCTCTAGAAGAGCCTGCAACCAATGAAAAATAGTCACTTTTTATGCACACAGAAACCTTTTCGATTGCATCAAGTCAACTCCATCAAGGGAAATGCAGAGAAATGCAAAGAGAAGGTAAAAAACAGTCATTTTATAAATCAAGCACTCTACTGGCAAATTATGTCAAATTTGTTTCTGGTCTAAAAAAATACTTATGTTTTTCTCTAAGCAAAAATCAAAACCAAAGCTTTTAATCACTGTTAGTAGCAGTGTGTATATGTGTGTGTGTTTAATGCAAGCCAGGCACAGTTTTGAACTTCAGCACCAGAGCAATCCACCCACAGTGAATAAGAGAATAATCAATGTAATTTTGTTGAAAGGAAACTCCTGGGAAGAAAAATTAGCTGAAACCAGTGAATCCATCAAGACAGAACACAAGAGACAAGAAGCGCAGGCGATGCAGTGCAGTTAGCAAGACGGCTTAAAAATGTTTTTAGCACTGGTGCTAGTGTAGTGTTAGTTTTCTCCCAGACTGTCACTATTTTGCCGGAGGGGTTCAATTACACACTGGAAAATTTAGATTTGTGCAATTCAGGTAGATTAAAATGCACTTGTGCAACAAACCCACTTTTTAAAAATAAAAACAACAAGCAGTCTTTTCGGGTAAGAAAAGCGAAGGGGGAAATGCATTAGAAAGTGTATGATAATTGACAGGAAGTTGTATAACCTGCACAAAAAATCAGGATGAATGTTCAATAAACAGTGGGTGTTATATAACCTTTACACACAAAAATGGGGGGGGGGAAGCTTAATAAAGAGGATGTCTGGAGGTGCCCCTTGTCTCACACTAACTTTGCCCCCACCATGGGAGGGGGTAAAAGATGTACCTTTGACTGTATGGGGTAATAGCTAACTTGCAGGAAGAGCACGTCCTCATTTAAAACAGGGTACATGTGCAGTCCTGCACTGAAAAGGCAGAGTTCATCAGGAACGTTAATTATTTGTTTGTTGAAAAGGGGAGCCATTTGGGTGGAGTATCTATCCTGGTGATCATCATGGTTGGTTCTTGTTTTTCAAACACTTAAAATGGCTACTTGAGAATGTGGATAATTGTCTGGGTTTATTTAATGCACTAGAAACCTTCTAATTCATTATTTCATTTGGTTTGGTGACTTGCAATATTTCAGTGCCTGGACTTTTCTTCGAAAGCGGATATCCATCTGATGTCAATTGCCTATCCAGAGATAGATCTTTCCCATGGACACAATTACTGAGGATCAAGGAAGGAAAAAACAACAAAGCAGGGGCAGTTGTGGGTGAATGCAGGGTCTCACTTACCTATTCCTCTTTGGGCAGCTAAGTAAGAATCCCATTAAGTCCCAAAGAGGCCCTGTATAAAGCTGCTCGTTCTGCATTAAGGCCAAACTAGGTATGTTGGGCAAGCTGCCCAAATGTCTGTCCCATTCACATATAAAGAGGGGCAGGGGTTGGGTTGCCATATTTCAAAAAGTAAAAATCCAGACACCAAAATTATTGATACAGATAGGTAGCCGTGTTGGTCTGCCATAGTCAAAACAAAAAAAAATTTTTCCTGCCAGTAGCACCTTAAAGACCAACTAAGTTAGTTCTTGGTATGAGCTTTCGTGTGCATGCACACTTCTTCAGATACACACTTCTGAAGAAGTGTGCATGCACACGAAAGCTCATACCAAGAACTAACTTAGTTGGTCTTTAAGGTGCTACTGGCAGGAAAAATTTTTTTTTGTTTTGACAAAATTATTGAGCTTTCTTTGGCAAAATTCCCCCACAAAAATGTCATTTTGGAGTTATTTTTCAGGAACATTGGCAAAAACAACACTGCTGACATGGATCAACATGCGTCCGGATTTTCCCAGACATTTTAACAATTTCCGCCTGGACACTGCTTCTGATTGCAGTATTCCGGTTACGTTTGGGAGATTCTGGATATATGGCAACCCTCACGGGGTGCTGAAGAAAAGGGACACAGGAAGGGAAAGGAAAACCTACATTCTCTTCCACTTGATGTTGCTGGACTCCACTGCTTTAAGTTGTTTTCTCTGCCCAGTTCTACTACTGGAACTAAGCCAACCTGGAAGAAAATGAAAGCTCTGGAGTACAGAGATATAAAGTGGAGGAGAGCCAACTTTTGCTCTTCTCCCTCATGCACTCCTTTTCACATAATGTCTCCTAACCATGATTTATAGGTGAACAGGGCAGACATATGGATAACATACATGTGGCAGCCTCATCACACCTAGTTTGGCCTTTTGAAGAGTAAATGACTGCAGGGAAAAACCAAGAATTTCACGTATTCAATTGAAGTGTAGATGAAATGCCTTGTTTACTCAGAATGGAATCACAGAGGAACATATTTGGCAACAATTGCCTTATGCCTTCAATTAATGTTTGGCAAAGATATCGCAAGTTGCTCAGTGGGTATTACAATAGTTTAAAATTGTATGAATTAAGAGTCTCTTCCAAAAATATCCCAAACATTTTGATAAAATAAGCATTAGTGTGATCATTCTGGAAGCCTGCACACATTTTAACTCTCAAATCTCACACTGACGTAAGAGGGGAAAAGCAGCAGCCTAGGCACAAGGAAAATTTATTTTTATTTATGTGTATTGAACCCCTATTTCCACTGAAATATGCTCAGCAGATGCTCAACAGAAAGTCATGCTGAACCAAAAGCTAGCTGATGAAGATGTGATGCTTTATCTGGGTCTGGCAATTGCAATGACAAAAGAACAAAAAATAATTGCATGTATTCTCCCACTGTGAGCAGACGTGATCAATACCATTGGTGTTATCTGACTAAGTCATGTGCAGAGTAGATGTGTGTTTTCGGATATCACACCCCCATGGTTTTGCCTTTCTGGAAAGTGCTGTATTTTTCTGTGTATAAGACTAGATTTCCCCCCTAAAAAATAATGTCAAAAATGAGGGGGCATCTTATACACGGGGCATCTCCCCCCATTTTCTTAAATCTGAGTCCGCCAAAATAGGGGGCGTCTTTTATATGGGGGCGTCTTATAGATGGAAAAATACAGTAAGTCTCCAGAGGATTAACAATATATTTAGTCGCTCAAGAAGGTAAAAATCCAATGAAATTCTCCCTTTATTTCAACAGGTATTCCAGAATGCAGAGAATAGAAAAATTGTGCAAACACCTATAAAGTTAGAAAAAAATATGGTTTTCATTTCTCACTGGAACACAACTAATCTCCACATAGGCTGGTGGGGTAAAGTGATCTCTCATTAAGACGGAAAGGTTGAAATCTAAACGGAAGCAAGTACTTGGTAAATGAACTGCAAGAAGCATATTTTAGACTTCCCTCTGGTGGTGGTTTTTGCCCTTCAGGACTGGTAGGGCAGACATACAATAAGTAGAGCTGGAGTCAATGACAGAGTCTGTAAGAGGGACTGGCTGAGGTTCGTGGGGCAGTGCCCTATTCAATGTAATGGACATGCCTCCACTGCTTCTTCCTCTGAAGTGCCTTTTTTATATCTATTCCCACCATGACTATATAAATATGGAAGAAAGGACCAGTCTATTAATTCCAACTAGGTTCCAGGTCTATTCTGGAGCTTAATGATGAAAAGAGAGAGAGGTTTCTTCAAGACATCCATCAAGACCAAAGGAATGTCAGATTACGGGGTCTAAACAAACAGCAAAATAAAACTATTTTTAAAAGTTTTCCCCAAACCAACAACTTTCAAAGGATTGTGCCAAAGAATGTGGTAAATTTAAGTGAATCATATGACCAGTACAATGCCACATGCTGAAATAATACTTAAGTAAAAGATAGTTGTTGTTGAGGGGGACATAATAACAAGAATCGTCTGAGGGGGAAAGATTACAGTGAAATTCCCTTCTTCCCCTTCTAGGGCAGCGGCGAGGGGCTTCTAGCTGGTGCGGCAAATGAAGTCCCAATTTGGCCTGCGAGACCAATTCCCACAAATCATGCTAATTCACAACCAGGAGCTTAAAATAGCATTCAGCCCGTTTGTCTGCAGTAGCACCCAAACAACTTACTAAATAAGCTACTTCCATAAATGATCGGGACATTTTTTCTCCTTCTTCTTCGAAAGATGGGGAGGGGGAACGCCCTGGAGGTCCTTCTGAGTAGAAATCATTATATGAATAAATCCACCATGTAAATCAGATTATACTTCCTAGTCTCTGTTGCGTTTCTCACCAAAACACACAGAAACATACCTCACGGGGGAAAGATTAGCTTTCCAGAGGATATGAATACATATAGAATTGCTACACAGAGTGCATTTCAAAAGAGATTTTTAAAAAATTTGGCTGTCTGTTTAGCTAGAAAAAGTAGCACTAAATGCTTTGTAATATATACCCAAGCTTTACTATTGTTTCTTTTACCCTGCTATATGGTGCTACTGTTGTAATAATTCAGTATGCAGCAGGTTGTGGGTTATCTGTTTACCACTTATGCAAAATATCTGGAAAATAACTCTGGCAGGAGTTAGGAGGCCAGCAAGAAAAACAATTACCATCATGATGTTGCAGTCAGACACCTTTTTCCCCCAAGCAGTTCACACGGTGTCATGATCAGTATTGCATATTAATCTGAGGAGAGCCTGCTTAATTTAAAATCTCTTAATGTAGCTAACAAAACCTGGAAAAATGTTTCCCCAACACGCTTGAAAAAGAACATCCATCTTTAGATGAACACCTCTGCATAGTCATGTTCTCTTCAGTCATTATCAACCACACACCCTTATGATATACTAGGGATAAATATGACAATTACAAAAAGAAAGTTCATTTTCTAGTGTGTTTTACATTGTATTTTCTATCATTGTATTGTTGAAAATTGTCCTTATTCTGGTCAAATATTTAAACTATCAAAAGTGCTTCTGATTTGAAACAAAGACAAGATATGGGGAATATATTCCCCCCCCCCCCCACGGGATACACAGAACTTGGTTCGATGAAGATTCAACCACCACGAAATTTAACATGCAGATATTATGCTTCACACATGTTGCTTCTGCGTGAGGCTTTCAGGTCTCTTCTCCAGCACTCTTCTGCTAGAGGACAGATGACGACTGGCCTTTGTGATTCCACCTCCAACAGCAACACTGTGTGATATGCGGAAACTGCCCCTGCCATGGTGTATAAAAGGGCCATGCATATAATAGCAGAACATCCTAAGGGCATTTCACACCATAAGTCTATTTAAAACACACCCATTTAGAGGAGTCTTCAAAGGAAGAGGTTACAATTTAGCTTATGTCTAGTTACTACTGTTCTGGCCAAAGCACCCAAGGTGGTTTACAGGCTATAACAATGATTTACAAACTAAGAGAGAGGATAGAAAGGAATGGGAAGAGGAAATTAAACATATCCAGCTACCGACTTCCATATTATTACATAATGAAGTTACATAATGATGAGGCGGACCATTACAGGACCATTACAGGAAGCAATACAAGGAGGGGCGAAGCCAAATGCATAGGTATCCTAGAGGGGCTAATGGAGAACACTTCACAATATCACATTTATTTCTACTGCAGCTGTTTAAATAGCTGATCAAGGAAGGAAATTTTCAGAGAGGGGCTACAGCAGTATATCAGCTATATACTGCAGTAGGCATATAGGCATATAAAATGCAAGCCTTAGATTGGATTACTGGCAGCAATCCTTTTAGGCGCATCCGATACGTGCATGACCACACACAGAGACATCATGCTGAACAAAATGACACAAAAAGGAGTGGGGCAGGACATGCTTGCGCGGGCTCTGCCAACATGTGCAGGGGTCTAGAACATAACAGCCCCCCAAAAAAAACTGGTTGCTGCCTGTGCCTGGAAGTTCCAGTAACATTAATGGGGATGTGAAAAAAGGCACAGCACAGAGGAGAAACCATGTACAATGGCCATGCAGAAGGATGGGATGGATCATGCCCACTGTTTAGGGGTCCTGACTTGTGTGTGCACAGACACATGATGAATGCATGTAAGCCAGGAGGCAGTATAGTGGGCACGACACTCTTCCCCTTCATACGCTCATTGCACACAGCTTTCAATGCTATGAAAAAGGCTTTAGGGCTCATTTCACCTTAATAAGGAAATCCACACAACAGAGTTAAGCTGAAAATGTCAAAGGGCTTGTATTTTGCATCAAAAGGTGAAATTTCAGGGATGTTCACTCTGAAAGAGCAACGCTCCTCTAGAAAAAAAACAGGTCCTTTGTTGGAAAGCTGCTACCCCTCAACTTCCTGTCAATGAAGTTGCAAAAGAAAGGGAGGGATCTTGCTGAACTGTGCATATCTTTGCTGATCATTTTGCTTAAAGTGATGCTGCAACTGTCACTTTAACAAAGTGATCTGAACCACAACATAACTGAATCTTGATCTTATCCCAGCCTTGGAAAGAGATAGAGTGGACTGTAATCCACTGAGGTTAAGTACACACAGAGAGAGACATTTTCCCCCCAAAAAACACCAACATGGATGCAGGAGAAGGCTTTCCATGGGGAAAGAGCGCTATATTTTAGCTCATTCCCACCACAAAGCCAATTCTCTTAATTACTTTGACTCTTTTTATTATTACATTTTTATGCACTATTAAATTGCTTGCAACCCTTCTTGCACCTCCATTCATCCTCTGAGAAATCTCTGAGTCACAAGGCTCATATTTTCAGTAGTGAAAGAACAAAGAATGATTTAATTTTAGGGAATATTGGTCCCAAGAGGGTTATACAGGCTTGAAGCTATTATTTTGCAACTATTTATTTTCATGCCCAAAGACCAAAGGGAACAGTTTCCTGGTTTTCAAAGAGGAACAGATCAAAGCATACATCACAAGGAGGTAAATTTTGACGGGTCTGTTGGAAATTCAGCCCAACCTCTCAAAATGAGGCTGAACAATAGAGTCTACAGTTACAATAGTCCCACATGTATCTATGCAATACTGTACCTAATGACACTACTGACATGGACCAATATCCTCATGAATTCTTAGGTGCTCTAGCAGATAATAGCTCACTATGAAGGTTCAAAATACAAGTAATAATGGATGGGTAGGTATAGATTCAAATATATAGATACAGATATATAATTCCAAGTAGTTAAGCTATCAAACAGTACCAATTCAGAATCTGCTCCCAGATCAAAACCTCCTTGCCTGTGGAAAGCAGGCCTAATGGGTAAATGGTTCTAACCTGGCTTCCTTCTCTCCATGTGTAGCGATCAGTTGTGTTTAAAAAATAAATAAATATGGGGATGTATTCAATTATGTGATTCTCCACTGGCACCCTGAAGTGGTATGGTACCCTGAAGATTGTCCTGCATGATTCTATGTAGCTTTCACATGCAGTCTAAGGGTGATTTCATATAGTCAGGCACGGGGAACCAATGGCACTCCAGATGTTGCTGGTCCAGATGTTGCTGGACTCCACTTCTAATTGTTAGGAATGTAAACAGAATAGGTTGAGCTGGACAACTGATGAAGCAGCTGGCTTAATTATGGACTTTGTTTATATTTCAGTCCCTAGGCCTTCAATTGTGAATTGATGGCATCCCAGAAAATGTAGATGAAGTGTGTGCAAGATGTAAACTGAATCAATGAGATGGCAATTTCACTATGAGCCCCAGCCAGTCCTGAAACATTTGATCTACATCCCTAACTGGATGCACAGTTGTGTGAATGAACCCTTACTTTTCAAAGATGCAGTAACCAGCACACTTTTAGAGGCTTATGAAGAGCCAATATAGATGAACTGTGGCAAGTCATTTGTTAGGGGTGCCACAATTTATGTTTTGCAATGGTATTCAAGAGACACAGCACCTGCTTCCACAAGTATTCTGCAACTATGCAACACTGCAGACTCACTAGAGACCGTTTTGTGCTTGCACCTTGAAAGAATTTCTGCAGATCAGTTATATTTGTCTTGAAATGTGAAATTCAATAAAAGTAACCACACAGGAACAGGATAACTGGTATACACTAGATGGAATGGATATGTAGAAGAATAGAAACATCACATTTGGCCTTGCCCATTGATGCAAATGAAATGGGGAAAAACACAGGATAGGTATATAAATCTACATCCCGATAACAGCAAAATATGATAATTTAGCACTGTGCATACCTTTGCATATATGTGATGGTTGTACACACACAGTTTGAACTGAACCAACATGAGGCATGGTCAGGAATTTTATGAAGTTTTGTGACAAATCTTTCATGAACTCCAGAATCTGGATTGTTGTGGGACGGAAGAATTATTTTTATAATTAAGATTAACCATTCATTTTAAAGAAGCTAATGGGATAACTCAATTTTGATAGCTGCAGTACTTCTGTGGAGTTTCCTTAGACTAAATTATTTTCTATTATAAGCTGCTACCTGTATTATACCAGGCTTCTTCTCAGGGTTTTTTCCAATTAAATTCCTAATTCCTGGCATAGAATTTGCCTTCTTTACAGTTGCTGTACACAGGCCCAATGTCTTCATCCAACTATGCACGATAACCCTAATGTCTCGTTTCTGGTGAGAAACTGACACCATGAGCATATATGTGAAATTAAGATTTTTTCCCCGTCCTGCCGTTCATCACTTTATCCTTATTTTCATTGAACTGCATTTGCCCATTCGTACATATTGGAGAGATCGTTTTGGAGCTCTTCCCAATCCCTTTTTGTTTCACTGGGGTAAGTCACATACTTTAATTGTATGATGTGTGGTAAGCAGTTATTAAAAACTATTTGGTTCTGTCTCTTTTTCTGTCTACCAACATCCCAAGAATTTATTTTGTCACATTAACCATCAAGGTGTAATTTAGTTTCATCATCTCAGTGGTGCTTGGGTTGTCACTGCTTATTGCCCATGCTATAAATTCAGCTGGTACCACTGTAATATATTTTTAAGTGTCACTTCTCCAAGTGCAAAAGGTAAATGTTTCAGTAGGACACATGTGGCATGACCTTTGTAAATCAAATTAAGCTAGCTGCCCTCAATAAATAGGTCATTTCCAGTTATGATAGCAACATGTCAAATTATCCAACCTTATATTTAATCTGTAAAGGTAAAGGGACCCCTGACCATTAGGTCCAGTCGTGACCGACTCTGGGGTTGCGGCGCTCATCTCACTTTATTGGCCGAGGGAGCCGGCGTATAGCTTCCGGGTCACGTGCCAGCATGACTAAGCCGCTTCTGGCGAACCAGAGCAGCACACAGAAACAATGTTTACCTTCCCGCCAGAGTGGTACCTATTTATCTATTTGGACTTTGACGTACTTTCGAACTGCTAGGTTGGCAGGAGCAGGGACCAAGCAATGGGAGCTCACCCCGTCGCGGGGATTCAAACCGCCGACCTTCTGATCGGCAAGTCCTAGGCTCCGTGGTTTAACCCACAGCTTGGTCTAAATCCTTATTTATAGTACATATTTAAAATCCAGTAGATGTACAGAGCAGTAATCAAGTGGCCCTGATCCACTTATAATCTCATGCAAGAAACTCCTATAGGATTAGACAAATACTTTGGAAAGTGACGTTGCCCACCTGCATTGCTGTACATTAGATGCCTTACATCCATACGTATAATGCTAAAGTATATTTGAATGTGAATCCCTCGGCAATCTGCCCATGTGGTTCTGAATGGGCATTCCTATGCAATTTGTCCAGGTAGTTTTATATCTAGCAAATAAATTATAAAGGATAGAAGTTGTTTCTCCATAGCTATTTTTCTTGATGGATTTAGGCAAGTGTAATTTTTTGCTAAACTTTCATTTTATGCTTTATTTACACTATAGAATTATAGAGTTGTAAGGGACCACAGAGTTTATCTAGTCCAACCCCCTACACAATGCAGGCTGCGTAATGCACGAAGCATTTATTGTGTCCCCAATGGATAGCCACATCCTCCCAAGGCAGTCTCTGTTCCAGTCCTTACTGTTCTAACAGTCTAGAACAGTTCTTGCCATTAGGTGGCCTCTCCCAATGTTTAGCCAAAATCTGCTCCCTTGCAATTTCCACCCACTGGTTCTAGTTCTACTCTCTGGAACAAAAGAGAACAAATCCATCCCATCTTCTGCATGAGGGCCCTGACGATATTTGAAGACTGTTATTCAAATGCTGGCTGACCAGCAGAAAAATAGGGCAGAACTATTACTTCTTGTGACCTGGAAGCTATGCTTCTGTTTATGTAGCCTTCATTTGCTTTTTTAGTCGTCATGCAGAATACTCTCCTTGCATAAAGTGATTTGCAATCCTTAATCATCCTCACAGCTATTCAATAAGAGAGATAACTCTGATTCACATCTTACAGACATAGAGTTGAAACCTAGACTACAGGACCATTTTCACTGCTGAGCAATCTAACACCCAAAAGCAATATTTATCCAGGTTATCACCCTGGCTTGTTCTGGAATTGACACTTGACCTGGAAGAACAATTAAAGAACAGTTAAAGTCGGGTCATATTTAGTCACTCTTAGGTAATTAATGCACAAGTGGTCTTAAACAGACCATAGGCATTCATGCCTCCCCTCTCTTTCACATCCAGATTCATAGCACAACAACAAACAAAAAGGTTTACAGAATTGCAGTTCATAGCAGGTGCAAATAGTTCAAAACATCATTCACAGGGGCATGTCTGCCTTGTGTTTTTAAGCAACCTTTGCCACTGCTGTGTGTAGCATGAACAAATGGATCCAAACCACAAGGCTGTAAATTCTCATGTAGGGAGAACTAGCATGTATGTAAGCAAATCATTGTTATGGATATATAGCAAGTTCCATGCTTCTCCCTCCCACTTTCTTCCTGAATAAGAAGCAGCCATGGGAAGCTGAAATGGAAAAAGAAAAGGAGAGGCTGCTTAATCCTAACCATTCTTGCCATTTGCTGAAAATTGCTTTTTTAACCTGGGCTTTCCCTGCCAGGGGGAGATTCTGAGCAAACAAGCAGTAGAAAAGGAAATCATTCTTCAGCCCCTCCCTATTCTGGTTCTCTGCTCAAAGCTTTGGCTTCCTAGCTGCTCAACAAGGAAGAAAAATTAGAGAATTGCCCATCATGTGTAGTTTGGCCCTTAGGCAAGTAATAAAAGCTTCTTGCGTAAATTCTGTCTTGTAGCCTATTCATGCCATCCCTTTTAGACAGGTACAAAGTACATCTATTATAGCTTTAATAGTACAAAATGTCCTCCTACAAATTGTGCTGTGAATATGAAGAGTATTAATAAAGAAGAGCTAAGAATGAAAAGCTCATTGTTAATATCACAATTATACAACTCAAAATACTACACAAAATATGAAAATAAACTCGGACGTTGAAATGTATTTTGATGCTCATATGACAGGTTCATTTATCACAACAACATTCAGCACATCAAAGTTTGTTAAAATGAGAAGTACGGTTAAGGCACTGGGGTTCTGTAACCTTGAAATTTTATTATTTTATACTGTTATGCTTTTATCGCTTAGGGACAAACAGAGATAGACAGAACCAGCAAAATTTCAGAGTACACTGTGAATAAATCAATTCAAAATAGTCAAGATAAAATTACATGGCTAAGTAAAATGAATTGGTTCAAGTGTGTACCAATTATGAAGCAATCATCATGGAAATAACAGTATCAATTAACATAAAATTGCCTGTTTAGTTGTTGAATGAATGTGAGTGGTTACATGGTGTTATATTTAATATCAGTGTTATGAATTGTATAAGCTGTCATATTTATTTACAAACAACAAGAGGGAATTTAAACCTGAAATTTTGTTTTTGGTCAGAACCGTGAGCTATGTACACGAAAAACAATGGTTATTTCAACATGTGCAGAGCAGGTTGAAAAGAGAGAGGATGAAATTTTCCTCTAAGTCTGAAGCCCATGGGCACACAGTGGAGATCTGCTATAGTGCCTGCCAGGCAATCCTATCTTCTCTATGTTGCAATTGCTTATCAAACAGACAGCTGTCCCCTCTCTGCTAGTTTTTATCAGCCAAAGGGGGCAAGGGTAGAGAGCGCAAGTGGTCGCCCTGACTGATCCAAGCATTGGGTTGCCATACGTGTTGAATTTCCTGGGCATATCTGGAATACCGCATCCATCAGCATAAAATCCATGCCAGCAGCGTCGAATTTGCTGTTTGGATTTTCACTGTTTGGAATATGGCAACCCTATCCAAGCACCCTTCCCACATTCTTGAGCCTCGCTCACTGAAACTTATCCAACATAACAAGACTAGACAGTGCTCTGGACACAACTCAGGATTCATGTGCTGTAACAGATGCAAGCCATGCTGCCCTAAAAATGCTTTGCAAACAAGTCACAGCAAGCTACTGTCGTTCTGTCAACTGCCTAAGGCCAGACTTTAAAAGGCCTGTATTACCCAGAAAAGCTATGCCAGGCGGCATAGCGAGGATGCAATGGAGGTAAAAAGGATGCCTTCGTTCCTGTGCCTTCACTGCCAATAGGTAGGCTCAATGATGAGCCCTCACCACTGTTTGGTTGGATTCAGCCAGATCTTTCCTTCACTTGCAGTTGCGTCCAGCTTGTTTCCTCGCCCTAAGCTCTGGAGTATACCAGGGAGCCAAATGGGCTCCATGAAGCAGGAGGAGCAGCTCAGGGACAATTGCATCAATGGTTTGAGCCATTCAGATGTTCCAGAAGTCAGGCAGGACTTCAACAGGAGCACAAGTCATATTAGCCAGAAAATCCCCCAGAGCCGCCTGGAAGCCCACTCAGTCCATCAGTCTCCAAGGGCAAACCATCCTCATGCAGAGGGGGAAAGATGCTGAAAGCCTAAATCTCAACAGGAAGTGATCTGACCATGACCAGAGACTGATTTCAATGCTCCCTACTTTCAGATCACCCTCTTCCAGCACAGTTGAGAAAACAAGGTCCAGAGTGTGACCTGCCACATGTGTTGGACCGGTGGCATGTTGAGACAGCCCCATGGTCGTCATGGCAGCCATGAAGTCCTGAGCCACCCCAGAGCCACTCGTTTCAGCATGGATGTTAGTCCCCCAAAACCAGCAGTCTGGGAGCCCTCAACACCACCTCTGAGCCCAGCTCTGTAAGCTTAGGCAAGGAGAAAGCTGAGCGGGAAGCAAGGCAGCAGAATCCCTAATCTGTCCTGATTGCCCAATGCCAGGAACACACACTTTAGATCCCCGAACTGTACAGATAGCAGGGAGAAGGAGAGGGAGAGAATTTCTGTAGAACACAGCAACTTCCCCTACTCCCCCCTCAAGTCTGCCCTGATGCTAACCTGAGTACCCAGATGGGCACAGTTCGGTGAGATCAACTCCAACCTGCTCATCCACCCAAGTCTCAGTGATACAAACCAGATCAACCTCCTCATCCAAAATCAAACTATGGATGAGGGAGGTCTTACTCAGTTGACCTGCCAGCCCCATGAGTTGCCATAGATGCCAGTTTTCTCATACCTCTTTTAGCTTTGAAATTGTCAAGCAGAGGCTAGGCAGCACACTTCAGATGGATATAGTTGCTGTCCCATAGACTTAAGCACCCTTCTTCATTTTAAATAAGATTTGAAAACCCAATAAGCATAAACTGATACACCAGCCTTCTTATTCACAAAGCAGTTGATTTGAGAATATGTCTTCTAAGCAGACAAAATTAAATTAAGTTCACAGAAGAAAGAAAAGGTAGGGAACCAATATTTTGGACCCAACAAAAACCCAACTATTGTTACTATTGGAGATTATGAAATACATTCACACTAAATGGAAAACAGCTTTTCTAAAATGTTACCCAACAAGTGAAGAGATAAATTTGCAGAAGCAGCAATTTTAATGTAACTTTCATATGTGATATTTGCAAGTAGTGTGATTTACAATCATGACAAACCAAAGCGCTTCAGAGGCATGGATTACTGTAGCGGAGACATAAAAGCTGGGAAAATAAAGTACCACAAAATGTATCTGTAGATGAGAGATTACTTTTCTGTCAAATATGCTCCTTGGGGTAAAAAGTATTAGTATTTATTAAGCATCAGTTTGTTACATGTCATACAAAACTCAGCAGCAGATGACAGACTCAGAGGGGCTACAATTTAAGGCTTGACTAGGGACTACATTACAGTACAATGAAGTTGGAGATTGATAATTACTTAGGATGCAGGTTTGCAAAGGCAGCAAATTTTTTAGGCAGTAGTTTAAAGAAGAGGAGGGGAGATCAAACTCTACTGCTGATTGCTTGGGACTCTCTTTTTCTGTAAACTAAACATCACCTGTCTCACTTTCTGTATTACACTGCTTTATCCAAACAGAGTGAATCTGTCAAGTTTCTAAAACTGCAACCAAGAGGGTCCACCACACAACATTGCTTGTTTTCAACAGACAGCACTTTGTGGCTTATTCCCCTTGCCTTGAATAAACTTAATGTAAACATTAAACACTATGAACTACACTTACCAAATAGGAAGGGCCCTGTTTGATATGCTGGAGAGCCATTCCAAATCACAGCTAGATAGACCAACAAACTAATGTGGTATAAAGCAGCTTCCTATGCTCCTGTTTTGAGAGCTTCATGTAGCACCAAACTTATGCTCATAGTGCAGGCTGCCCAATGATGCTCAGTTTGCATTTGGCATCTGAGCAACAACTGTGCCTTTATAAGCAATTGCAGAGTTAGTACAAAAGGGGATCCCATCCCATCTTGCAGATCCCACATGAATGCAGGCTGACTCCTCCCTCTGCTGGGCCTAGACAATGGGTCACAGGCACTGGGACACATGGCACCAGTACAATGATTTCCTTTGCCCAATGTTCTCCCACACTTAAAATTTTCTGCTGTCCCTGGGGACATTCCGGGGACAGATTTTGTCCGGGGACAGATTGGTGGATCCGGGGACTGTCCCCGGGAACATCTGGTGACCCTACCCTATAAGAAAGTCTAGCAGCACCAACTACCAGGCTCCAACCTTAAGAACAACTTCTATTTAGGATACAAATTGGCTTCAAATGTATCATAAACTTGAGCTTTGCAGAAATCCAAACAAACATCCTGCTTTGCCATAGATATTCATCAGCTTCTGATAGTGACACAGATGCAGTTGCTGGGATGGGATTTCAGCACCATCTTTTTTTGGGGGGGGGTTGGGGTAAACTTTTCCAGAATCTGCAGGATCCTGTCCTCCTCACTTAGTTCCTCAGGCTTCCTCTTTACCACCTACTTCTCATCACTCCCTTTCTTCCACTCCTCCTCCCACAAACGGGCAATTGCAGGAAAATACCCAACACTTTGTGGCTTATTCCCCTTGCCTTGAATAAACTTATTCTGTCAATGCTGAATGGAGTCTTTGTCAAAGAAATCCAATTAGAAACTAAGAAATCAATCCAGCTTTTTGGTAATTTGCACCATCTGCTCTTATTGTACTAGCTGCTGAAGTTTTTGTTGTTTTTCTACTGGGTTTGTTTACAGGTTATTGAAATTGCTTTATTGAACAGGCTTTATTGATGTGGTTGTTGTTGTTTGTTTGTTTATGTAATGCCTCTTTGGCACCTGATGAAGACCTTTTAAAAACTATATTTTATAGTCTAGGGCTCTCAGATTCAACCATAAGGGAGTCAATCTAAGAAGGGTTAGGACTAACCTGTGGTTGATTTTGCCCTAGTGACAAGACTTAGCATTTTGGCCATTTTTAAAATTCTCAAGCCTAAGGTATAAGGCATTTCTTATTTTGAGAGATTTGTCTGTATTTTTATGAGCTGATTATGCAAAATTTAAAAATTTATGGAAACTGATCAAATTTAAACAAAAAAAAATGTAGATAAGTCTTACCTACAGGCAGAAATTGTTTACTTAACAATGCAAGTGCTTCAAGAACACCATTATAAATCATGAAATCACTAGCAGGAAATCATAGGCTTTGTGAATTCAAGAAGTCAAACCACTGTCCATATTTGCTTTTTAAAGGCAGGCTGGAATGGCAGAAATGAAAGCCCTATTCAAATGCACTAAAAGTGTGCTGGATCAATGTCTGCTTGGGAGTGTGCATGTGTGAATGCTGCCTTTCCCCAATGTGCTGATAGGTTCTTTATCCACAGAGCCAAATCCACAGGGATTCCCTGGGTTGGTTCTACACATGTTTAGGCAATATTGTTTTATTTATTCAAAATATTTTTATCTTGCCGTTCTGTCTACTGAAGGAATTTGAGGTGGTTCACAAAAAATAAAATGTAACAAAACACACAAAACTAAATTAGCAGAGGCACAGGTCAAAAACAACGTCCACAAAAGAAGATTGGGTCTGCCACTTGGCATCATGGCACCAAAAACAAGCACGGAGGGAACCAGGTGCAAAAACTTCCAGAGCTCCAGTGCTACTTTTGACAGGACTCTCAAGCCCAGCTTGAGTATAGGCCCAAACAATTAACTGCTGAGAGAAACATGCAGTCAATTAAAGCTGCCCCCACATAGCTGTTTTGCTACAAAATTAAAGTTTACCGGCACCAAATATGGACAATTTCCCAAGACTGATTAAAGAAACAACTGTTTGCAGATGGGCAACAACTTTTACATATAGCAGAAGAGTTGTACTATGATGTTAGTTCTGTGAAGTACATTTAAGGTACATAAACCATTAGGGGGTATTCCTTTAACTTAGAAAACTAAAAGGATCGTATCAGTATTTGCAAATCACAAAGACCTATCAGTAACTGGTTAAGATTAGGCAGAGGCTGACTTAAAACGGGAATGAAAGATGCATTCGCTTTGCCTAGTTTATAACAGAAAAACATTTCCAGAACCATCAAACTTAGCTTTCTCAATCTTCATCAGGTGCCCTTCAAACATTTTGAACTATAACTTTATCGGCCCCAGTCAGCATGGCCAATGACTGAGGATAATGGGAGCTGTAGTCCAGAACATCTGGAGGGCACCTTGTTGGCTAACTGGCTTACATATTCCATTTCAGATCACAACATTTCATGCTCATATGAAACTCAGTCATTCTAGTACACTTTCTTTTTCTTATAAATTTATCCCCGGAGGTGAATTAGAGGTAACAAGATATGTGGAGCAATTCCAGAGAAAAGGTTAAGAAGCTATCCTTCCATTCAGGGAAGAGCCCCTTCTGTGAGGAAAGGGATTGGTAACCTGTAGTGTAGAGTTTCTGCAAAGGAAAGGTAGAGGGAGGTGATTTTGCTGATTCTGTGCCACTTCTCTGCAGTACCTTCCCATGGTTCAGGAGGTTCAACAATGCTCTGGAACACTTTTTTGGGGGTACTAAAAACAACCTGAGTTGTGCCAACCAATTTTTACTCCAGGGGATATTTGCCACAGAATAAAACAGGTTCATGAAATCAAACATTTAATATAGGAAAGCTTTAACTCTCCTGTATAGCCAAGCTGGAAAAAGGTTACATAAATGTTAAAATGACACCACTGAAGTACCAAAGGGATAATGGACTTTTATTAATTGACCAACATTCAGACTGTAATACTATTTTTATCCACCCCCCCCCGTCAAACGGTCTTGATACATGATCCAAGCACTAAATACAAATGTATTTTTCATATTTCTCTGAAATACTCTATTTATTAGGGGAATGGGAGATTGTCATGGTTAAGAATATGATGGCAAGGAAAACTCTAGAAATGGATAACAGGATAATAGAACATTCTACCTATATTTATAATGTGTAGCTGCTATAAGGTGTAAAAACTGCTTGCAAAGTGTATACAAAGAAGCCCTGGTTGACAGAGTCAAGTTCTTTGATAATCAGTAACTCCAGAAGATTTTTTTTTAAAAAAACAACAATTATTTCCCCATTCCCCCTTTAAATTATAACAATTGAAGGGACACAGTTGTACAAATCAAATTTTAAAATGATTCTGATTGAACTCGTCATGTCATCTAAGTAGCCATAGCATTACCATACAGAAAGGTAGAATGGGTTTGTTTGTTTGTTTGTAGGAAACCAAAGGGCTTCTATTAAATAATAAGAGCAAAGTGGGGGCTTAAAGTTCCAACCCAGTATGCTATGCACTACTTACCTTCAAAAGTCAAATAAAACTTTCCTCTGTCAAACCAGACGAGGGAAGGCTGTTCATTCTCTGTATGGCCAGGAGTTGAAGCGGGATGGGAAAGGTTAAGGAGAAGGGAGAGAGAAGGACATAAGTGTAAGTCACAGAAGCAGGTTATTAATCTCACTACAGGGGAGGAAGAGGCGCTGTGAGCTGTTAACGTGCAAGGGGGAGTAGAAGGGAGTTTAAAACAATTTTCTTGTTTTATTTTGGGAAACAGAAAGCAAAAAAAAAAAAAGTAAAAAAATGGCAAGCTATGGAATCCTAAATGGAGATAATTTTTGCCCACTGGATTGCTGCCTACGTGTTTGTGCATGGAGGGTGTGAGAAGTGTTCTGTTGCTGCAACAGAATATTAGTATGTTAGGTTTTTTTTGCTGTACTAGCTTTGGGCGGAATTTGTCACACAAGGCCTTGTCTCCATTTTAAAGATGCTGCTGTAATGTTGGAAGATGCCTCTGGGTATGAAAACAACATCTGAAAATGTAGCACTAAACTTTATTACATGAACCTGTCTTGAAGAAAAAGGCTGGTAAGGGGAAAACATGGCAATGATTCTGGCACTCACATGCTCTTGAGATAAGCATGCATTATAATTCTGAACGTATGTTGCATGGATCTTCAGTATGGGTGGGCTTCCAAAGGCGGCATTAATCTCTGGTTTGACAGTTTCCCCTAAAGGTGCTAAATTTGGATTAACTAACTACTGGGCAGGATTTCTGGAATGTTGGTTAAGTGCATGATTTTATTGAACCGTATTATTTGATAAAATTCCAAACTGAACCAATAAATTAACATTTAAAGCTACCTTTCTCTCTCTCCTAGTCAAAAATTACCAGTTACTTTGACTCACAATATTTTAAAGAGCCCAGGGTACATGTAAAACAAACTAAAAACACCTAAGGAAATACTACTGCTGAAGCTAAGCACATCTGGCCTTGTAAGCTTCCTTGGAAGCCTAGACCTGTAAAATGAAGGAAGAGCTGGGTAGACAGAATATACATATGGGAAAGACCTGCTCTTGAGTAGTAGCATTATCCCTTACATAAAAAAGAACCACAAGTCAAAAATCTATCACCTCTCCAAAACTCTTGCCATTGGGAAACTGGCTTGCTATATGCTGCATTTCTGAGTTTGGCATGAGTTCCTCTCTTTTACATATAAGTATATATTTGTATGCACTTGACACTCATGGTGGTGAGGGTGGCAGTGAAGGAAGCATTCAGATGACAATGGCTAGGATTTTAAATCCAGATTTCTTGAAACCACTCTGCTAGTACAGTACCTGCAGGAGTTTCACAATGCCTTTCAAACGTGAGCAGTTTGTCAACATAAGCATCATCTTCTGAAACCCATGAGCAAAAGAAATGTAAAAGAAAAACAATGAAAACACAAATTCCAAATGAAAATCAAGTAGCTGTTTATCAACCAAACCACAAACATTACAATGAAAAAAAGATCATAGACATAGAAATGGTGGACACATCTCTTTTTATTATCAAAATCATATGCAACAACCACCACAAGAACCCAAAAACAAATACAAAAAAGACAAACAGTAAATGAAATAATTTTGTGTCATATTTCCTCAGACAAACTCTCCATATATGGGATAACCTTTAGAGACTGGAAGAGTTGCACACAGGGAAGTCACAAAGGCTGAGAAATTGTGCTTCTTACGAGCTACTTAGGCCATAATCATAGGGACACTTACTGGGAGTAAGTCATATTGAACTCAATAAGGCTTATCATAATCTTACTCTTCATGTAGAATTTTATAATGAGTATCTAAACCCTTCCATGTCTTAAATCAGGGGTAGTCAGTTTAGGAGTGCTGAAGAAACTCTACCTGCTGAAGTGTGACTGTAGCCCAGGGATGGAGGACCTGTGTTCTCTGGATGTTGCTGGACTACAACTTCCACCATTTCTGACTGTTGACCATGCTGGCTAGGGCTGATGGGAGCTGGAGTCCAGCAACATCTGGAGGGCACCATGTTGACTACTCTTGTCTTAGATCCATAGAATTTAAAAGGGGCTACTGCAACAAGGAAAAGTTCCCTACACTCAAAGCATACCTGGCAAAGGGTCATTTACTCTTGCTAAAATCCCCTTAAAAAACCAATCGTGTTCCACTGTCCAATCATTCCTACAATCAAGAGGTATTTCCCAATGCTGAACTCAAACCGAGTTTGCTATAACTGGGACCCATTGCTTCTTGCTAATGGCCTCCCTTTTTTTTTTTTACTCTGCTAACCTGTTCAAGCCTAATAGTATCACTGTAACCCATTAATCATTGTTCTCTGAAACAGGGAAAAATACAAATGCCAGATCTTTAGCACAATTTTTTGAATCCTATGGTTTAGGATACAAACAAAGGACTCAAACTAGCCCTGGCTTAATTGGTCTGAAATTGCATTAGAACCTGAGCTCTGCGTGTCCCACAGGAATTGCTATTCCCTCTCCATGGTAAACGCCTGCCATGCTTTTGCCTTGAGCTGGAAGCTTTTTACATGCCAAGCCATTCAGCATATTAAGCATAATTTACTGCATTATTTGTCATGGGCCACAAGAGCAGATTGGCACAATCCAGTCTCATCCAACACATGATCTGACAATACCACTTGCCTATTTGGGACAGGTGGAGCTTTCTCTGTTGCCAATAAACATGCATTCCTATTTTCAAGGAGTAGATGAAAAAATTCTCATTATTTTGTTCCAGAAGCCAATAAATTCTGGAAGCTACCCATATATTCTCACAATATGGAAAACTAAAGGGAGATTTTTAAAATTAAGGTACCTGTGGGGAATACGGTCCTTCCCTCCGTCCCTACTCAGGGAGAGCATTGAGGAGAACACAGAATTTGAGCATTTAACAAAGATTTCCTTTTATTTTACTACAGTGAATACAATTCTCCCCACAGAGACACAGACACCCAACAATATCAAAGGACAAAACAAGCTGATCTAATATTAATGTAAAATTGTGCCTGTGTTTAACACATTCAAGAAAACACTCCAGAAATAGTTCGTCTTGTCTAAGAGTGTGACTATTTCCTTGGCTATCTCTAGAAGCGAATCCTAATTTCAGATTTCTAAAAAAAAGGGATGCATAAACCAAGCAGCCCCTTTTTATAAGCTGCGAAAGTGAACAGGCTTGCACATAGCATTAAACCAAACCATGGCTTAGCATGAATGTGTGAGATCCCAGAAAGGAGCTTGCAGCTGCTTTGCTGCTCCCTGGTCTTTTTTGCTAATGCGCCATGCTGAGCTAAACCAAGTTTAAGCTTAGCATGTCTTCTGCGCCTGGACTTAAGATCAGGCTGTCTCCAGACTAGCTATGAGCTGTAACCAAGGGTTAGTTGTGGTTAGTCTAGGGACCATAACCATGATGCCCAGGTTTGAACAATGTGCTAAGCTTTGGCTTAGATCAGGGTTACGTGGCAGCAAAAAGAACTCAGGAACAGCAAAGCAGCTGCAAGCTCCTCTCTGGGAACCCATGTACTCACACTAAGCCTTGATTTAGCTTTGCGTGGCAAGCAAATCAGGCCAGTCAGTGGGAAGTCTAACTATAGTGCTCATGTCAAGACCTTCATATTGCCAGCATAAAGAATGCTCAGGCTAGTCACTATGAACAAATACACAATAACTAAAAATAGCTGGGATGTACAAATACAAACCAGGAGCTCCTTATTAGCAATTTCAGCTGTTTTCTCAATCGTTTTGTATTAAAGCTTCTCTTCACCCCAACAAGGGTGGTGAAATCTCCAAGGCCATCTGTAAAAAAGGCCACTTAGATAATTTTAATAAGATGCCTGATTACTCAATCAACTTAAATGTAACAGCAATTTCTCTAAAAATCATATATGGCGAATGAATCATGTTCATGTCAAGACTATGAATCAAAGGCCTACTCGTGTTCTGGAATGGTTAGTCAAAAGCATGTGGCCTTCAAAGCTTGTAACGTTTTAAGTGTGCTGCCACCTAAAACTTGGACTATGTACTACCCTATCACAACTGCACATTCACATTGCTTCTAAAGTTTAGGTTAAATATAAGGCTTTGGGGGTAATCTATAGCACTTTTAAACGGTTGTGTTTGAAAGAGTGTCCTTGGCTATTGAGTAACTGGTTCCTTCCATCCACTGAAAAAAAAAAACTTAAAGAATATCTGCTGGAGCTCATAAGCACAGGCTTTTAGAAAGATTATATAAAGCCTTTCTTTTCAGGCAACCCTTGTTTGATACTGATTTGATGGCTATTTTAATGGCTGTTTATATTTGAACTGTCATCAGATTTTTCCAATATTGTATTTACAAGTTGGATGTACTGGTAGCTTTAGAAAAGACATGTAACTTTACAATAGGCATAATATAAATATTATGTTTTAAAATAAATTAATGTTTCGACATTTTTTGTAGTTACCACATCTATGAATATCAATCTGAAGGCTATCTAGATTTGTGGAATCATGTTGAATAACAACAGAATAATCCTGACTCTAATTCACCTTGACTTTCACAATTGTTATCCTAAAATCAAACAGAAACCAGCAATGGTCTCTATGGATCATTGGTTATTTCTTTTAAAAGCAACAAAATTTATCTAGAGGAACTTTACTTCCATTAATGAAAATGTCCATAGTGACAGAGTCATCATGTTCGTGCTTATATCGGGGGGAAATTATTATTTCAACAGAAAATTGTGTTTTCCTCCCCATCACCTGTTTTACCTGCACAAAACCTAGGCTAATGTTTCAACTTAAAAGTAGCCCTTTTCACAAATCAGTTGGGCTTGATTCCATTGGAACCTAATGTTCTGAAACACAGTTACTGATAAGAACACACAACAGTGTGTCATAAAAACTACTGATCGACATCAGTTTCAGACAATTTACACCACCCCATGGAACATAATACTTCACATACAAGGAGTTGAGCCACTGATGACACAGCCTCTTAGTTGATAATACGATATTGCTAGTTAGGTATTTGAAATGCTATTCAGTACTTTGACTGATATGCATTTATATCACCCTGGTCATTGCACTGACCAACAGCAAGCAGAAACAGAGGACATACCGGTAGGTACGAAAAGGGAAACATGAAGTCAGAAAATTGCATTAAGCACTCTCCCCCACACACTTCCATTTCACACACAATAGGCAGAAAGAAACAAGAGTGAACGGTTTTTCAAAAAGACAAACTAAAGCTGAAAGCACTTCAAACCAGGTTCAGCATTTAACAAATTATCACTGGAGGCTTGAATATATGCCCCAGTTGACAGCATCTTCATTTTCTAATAAGCAAAACAAGTATCTATGAATTACTATGACTGAGTGAAGACTAAACACCACTAGTATGGGACGTCAGTAGTATGATCAATGGCTATTACTCAAATGAAGACAAAACATATCCATTTCAGCTCATTCAGATTTTTGATTTTTTCCCCTTTCTTGGAATGTCCAATTTGTTGCCATTCTGAGTTCATTCAGAATAGTCAGAAAGACAATTTGAACAGCAGCTCAAGTGCCCATTCTTGTCTACACAGATTAGAAAATGCTTGATAAAAAAATTGAGGTTAAGAGGCACACAGCAGGAACACTACAGAAAGAAAGTTTAGACTAATAGCAGAACGGGTCCAAAGGGATGTAAAAGAAGGGAAAACCAATAAAAGAAAACAACCTGGCATACAATGAGAACTGAAGGTGACAGAGATGGTCTGTAGAAGAGCAGAAGCGTTGATGAAAAGAGACGCAGGTCAGAAAGGAAAACCAGGAGTCTGCAGCACAAAAGAACTATAGCAGAGAGAAGAAGGTGGTTTTAAGGTGTAAAGAAGATGAAGAGTATTGTAAATGAAATAAAGAATGACAAAGAGAATTCAAATATATGTTTGTCTGAGAAGGAAGTGGAGCAGGGAGCAGAAAGGAAGACCAGAGAATGAAGCAAAAAATGAAAAGCATCAACATCCAGGCGTTGCCAGCCACAGAACATTTATCACTTTTGACAAGTGTAATCTAACCTCAGCTTGAGAAGAAAAAAAACATGTTTTCAGTACAACTTTCCATATTTTCAAATTTCTATGAAACTGGATTTGAAAAAGTTTAGAACTTTTTGAAATTTTTCATGTTTACCGTTTCTGCAATCCAAGAAGCAAATACAATTGGTTTGTAACATTACTTTTTAATAATATCTGGTTCTAGAGTATACTTTCTGCTCCTGCTATCCTTTCCTATTTCTCCTTACTAAGATAAACTTTGTGTTAAACTTTATTCATTTTTATTGCATTTATCTAGTTTTGCTACAGCTAACTAATCTAACAATGATTTACATTATTGCCAAATTGCGAGACAGTACTGTAAAACATTTTGTATCTATACTGGTCAGAATTCAAAGGGAAACATGACTGTTCCACATCTCCACTGGCTTTTAAGAGACTTCCAGGAAATGCTGCATTGAATCCTAAACTACTGTTTAGACTTTCCCTCCTCCAATTCAAAAAGCAGTTTGGTTTGTAGGCAGAATAACTTTTCAGCATAGAAAACCTGCCAGCAGATGAGCTCCATTCTTTCCACTTTCCTGATCTCCCCTTGGAAAGTCTCCTATACCCAATGAAAACTGCTTCGTGATCTTAGCGGAATTTAGGAAATTATTGGGGGAAGGCACAGTTTAGGGAATAAAGGGAGCCTATGCATCCCTTCAGGTCCCTGCTATTTTATACACAAATATACATTGCAGTTACAGCAGTCTACAGTTAATCAAGAGTGCAATTCTCATTTACATTAAAAAGTGCTTTAACATAACATGACCATGACAACGAAAACAAAGGAAAATATAAACCAAATAAAGGGTTTCAGAAATTAAAATATTCAAGCCATTCCACTCATGGAAACTATTCTTCAAACAAAGAAAAGCTTTTCGTTACCAATTGTTGGAGTAGTAGCTGCACTCAAGGAATTGGTGGACGATATGGAAGAGGTGCTTTCAGCACGTGCTAAAGGTGCTATCGGAGGAGGGCTGGAAGAGTGAACCGGAGGGCTAAAAGGTCTGGACTGTAGACAAACACAAACAAGATTAAAGATACACACAGTGCATTTCTGAACATGAACTCAAGCAAGAATACTCACAACTGCACACGCTATCTTCTAAGGCCCCTGGAACACCCAGAATTAATCCATTCACACTGAGTGGATTTACAGATCCATTGATTTCTCAGCTGCTATCTATTTTTTACTAGCCCAATTGTGTAGCCAAAAGTTTTACTGAGTTCTCTAATGCACGTGATCTATATTTGTAGTGCAGATGAGAAACATGCTGCAGAATGTAACGTTTGGGGAATGCATCTGAAACTGCAAAAACTATGGTGCACAAGAAACAGTTCACAGGTGCAAAATTAAACAATGGTCCACAATAAAATCACTGGGTTGTTTCACTAATGGAATACACAATGATGGATTACTTTTCATACAGAGTTGTTCCAAACACTACATTCTTTCTTATATAGCAAGGATGGCTACATAGGAACAGATATGAAAAGAGCATGTGGATGGTCATGGATGGTAATGGTAAATGAGTTTCTTTCACTTTGTGAATGTGTAATTGGAATCCATAGTTGGCTGTGACTTCCCAAGATTTTGTTTATACATAGTGGAAAGTATATGCACATCTGTCACATGACAGGAACAAATATGTACACTTTTTCTGACAAAGAAGTGCTTTTCATGTCAGAATAGTAAAAATTAAAGCATCCCTTTGGTGTGCTTATGTATGTACAAGTCCAAGTGTTTCAGAAAATGTGAAAAGATACATGTCATCACTAGTGTCAGACAATTTCAATTTAACTGGGGCATAGCAGCTTTCTTGACCTTTCTTGACATTTTAGAGATGTTCTTGCTAAAGCAAATGCATATTCCTACACAGGTGTAATAATTCTGACTTGTTTGTGGCATGACCAACAAAACCAACAAAACTAGCCTGCAATTTCAAATGTGGACTTTCCATAACAATCTGCCTATTTACCGTCATCAACAGAGATTATTCCATTCTCTTGGTTTCAAATAATGGAGGAAATCAGACACTAGTTAGGGACATGGCAGAAGTCATTTGTTTATTAAGAATTCTTTGTTCATCTCTATTTGTCTGTACCACGGTGAGCTGAAGTTATGTTGTCTCAATTTAATTAGTAATTTTGAAGAAGCTAAACCTACCACATCAACTCCAGGCTTCCCTGGAGGCAATTTTGGACGAGATGGGGGTCTAGGTGGAGGAGGCGGGGGAGTAGGGCTGCTGCAGGATGCCAACGGGGTTGCAGGTCGAGCAGGAGATGATGAACCTGAAATAAACGCACACTATAAATGTGGTGTTGAGCTGTCCTTACTGCAGTTCTTACCCACCTTTATCAAAAAACCCAACACATAGCAGACCATCAAGCAAACAGTTGCCCAAACAGCTTTTGACTTAGGCTGGCAGCTGTTGCATAACAAGACAATTCATATGTGTAGATGGGAATTGGATAAGATCAGAAAGTTGTGAAGTCACAATAAAACAGAAAAGCTTATTTTCCTGCTATTATGCCAATGGAAGTTTCACATGCTCTTGGCAATGACGATATTGTGACTACAGTTAACACACTGCTCCTACATAAACTTCTTTAACTTACATGAGGAAGCAGCACTTGGTGAAGTGAACCCACTTTAGATGAAAAAGTGATGTCTAAAAATACCAAAATATTGAAGTTTTTGGGGGGTATTCCTGAAACTTACCCATTCCTTATTATGCTCTTGCAATAAAAGCATAATGTGTTCTTGTTATGCAAACGTAAGTGGTGCTGCAACAGAACGCAATGATGTAACAATGGAATACCCATTTATTCTTAGGGAACAATGGTGTACAAAGAGACAAGCCTTGCACAATTATTTTCATGTGATTGTAACTGTAAGATGCTAGCAAATAAGAGAATAGCTAAGAACACTAGAATGGTGAAAAGACTGATGTTACAACGACTTGGAATAAAATGCAGATATTTAAGAAATTGAAAAATAATCTCTCTTCCAAAGTGTATAATGGTTTTTTCATATCATCATTGATGACTACTGAACAAAAAAGGAGGTTAAACTACAAAAGGGAAGGTTATTTAAATGGCAGTTTAATAGTTATTGATACGTATCAAAACACAGTTCAGCAATTCCATAGCAACTTATATAATTTACTATGCCAAAATAGGATAAATGTTTTCTAAACTTAAGAGTAGGAGATAACAATAGAAAATGACTGAATAAGAGCCCAGGTTACCTTCAGTGGCATCTAAGCTACAACAGCGCTGCTCCTTTGCACCTGCTTGGAAACATCAAAAGTCTGCTGTCACAGGAGGAATTCCTGCTGTGTCTTCTTCCCATTCTAGCATTATTCTTCCTGGAAGTTGGAATAATAGTAGCATGGGAAGGACTCACAGCACGGGCTCCTTGTACATACTGTGCACATATGACAGATGTTACTGAGTGACACAGGAAGGAGCTATGCTGCAGTGGCTCTCATGCTGCTAAAGGTAGCAAACCCCCTCCCCATTAACACCCCTTCTTTATTGGGCCATTCTGGTGTGTGACATTTTGTACATGTCCCTCCTTCCTCCCAAGGTTAAAATGGCAGGTATTTGTGAACTGTAAAAGGCAAAGCCATATTCCAAATAGAAAAAGGAAGGGGAATATATTCCACATTCAACAGACCGCCAATTCCTAAGTCAGTCAGTCCTTTAAAAGTGAAACAAGATATTTAACATCCAAGTTGTGTATGGGTTGGTTTTATCATATCAGCATTACAGTGTTGATCGTAAGCACTGACTGCATTACATGCTTCATGCAGTCAATGGAACACGCACACAAAACACACAGCTATCAGAAGATGATTGATGGAGCTTTAAAAATATAAGGCTAGATGATTATGTAATGATGCTGCATTTGCTAAGCATGCCCTAAACGCTTCCTTGCTTAAGGTAAATTCTTGGAAAAGCCTTGGCCATTTAAAATATTTTGTATTTATTGGTGCATGTAAAACTCCAGTGCCAAGTACCAAGTTCTGTGCACTCAAACCACTATTTCCCCTCCTCATTAAAACAACATAAAACCCCAATTATGCTAAACATGCACTACACAAATATTAATCCCAGATTACTGAAAAACAAATTATGGCAGCATGTGTGATCCAGTGTCATAGAGCTACCAGATTTGTGTCCTATGAAACTTCAGTGAAACAGATGGAAGTTTTGTAAGAACCCATCTGTCACCTCGGTGATCAACTAAAAGAGGACCTCTTACTACAGGAACAACATTAGAGTTTTACATCTAGATGTTAAAAAATGAAACCTTTACAACACCTTGTAAAGCAGATATATATATATATGAAGATATATATATTCACAGATAGAAATCACTATAGTTAAAACAAATATGGTTTCATTGTATTGTTGCAATTGCAGCTACGCTAAAAGTAATCTTCCATTTCAGCATCAGACCTAGGTAGGTTTCAATGTTTTCTACATCGATGGCATTTCATAGCAAGAATAAATTCAATTAAAATTCATTTAGTTTGCTAATCTTGAATCTCTTAGCTTGATTAGACTAAAGTCTAATCAAGTTGTAGTTTTGGTGATAATTAAAACCTTTCTTATGAGTTATTAATCAAATCTGATCAGCTTCCTGTTTGAGCTCTACTAAAGAGTTAAGAAAACAAGTTGCATGAATCTTCATACTTGCCCAGTATTGGGACTCATTATTCTGAGCGGGCCTTGCATCTGCCTAAAATATGCAGAATATTAAAGACAGCTGTCCACACTTGGAAATAATCTTCCATATACAGACCAGCTCTAGTGAGAGCGCACACAGAGAAAGCTCTCCCACTTTCAGCAACTTGTTTGAGTACCTATCTTAAGAAGAATGCACTCACTGAAACTCCTCCAAACCAGAACTACATCATGTAGGTTTTTAAGTTAGGTAGGGATTGAGTCCTGGGAAAGAAATGGTACATGTATGCATGCATGCCTAGATCATTCTAGGTATCCTTTTCTCCTTAACTGGATTTATGAAAAGTTCTCTGCCTAAGGGCTACCAAATGACCTCTCTTGCCCCCAGTGGCTCTCAGAGAGCTGCATGCACAGTAGACAATGCAAAGACTCTCTTTCACACTTGCATATCTTGCAACCCAAGGTTGTCATGAAACAATTACTGCTGCATTTTTCCCTGCTAATTCATCACCCACACTCACATTTAAAGCTGAGTTACTTATTATGCAATCCTATTCATATCTCCCCAGTAGTAAATCATCTCAAGTACAATGGCATTTACTTTGAGGTAAGTTCATATAGGACTGCAGCCCTAAGGTGTGTGGGAGGATGTGCAGCATGTTTGCTAGATAGTCACAGACAGGGGATTCCATGATGTCATATCTACTAAACCTTTGTGGTAGGAAGGGGAAAAATAGAACCCTTAACCTCTACTTCTTCCTGTCACTATGAAATCTGTTTTCCTACCTGCAATGGGGGAAAACATAACACCCATTACAAACTATAGTTCCCAGGATTCTTTGGAGGAATCCATGTGCCTTGAATCTGCATTAATTGTATTGTGTGGATACGACCTTTACAAAACATTGAATTTGCTGTTGAGATGCTTTAATATTTCTTTGATGGAAAATTCCAGATTAACTTTATGGTTTTTAATCTGTAGCGAAGAACAGGAGAAGAGCCTGGTGGATCAGGCCAATGGCCCACCTAGTCCAGTCCTAAACCCAGGACCTGAGCGCATCAGCACTCTTTTGACTTGTGTTCCTAAACTAGTTTTCAGATGCATCCTACCTCCAACAGTGGAGGCCGAATATAGATATCATGGCCAGTAGCTGTAGATAGCTCCATGAATTGGCAGAATAAATGTTTGCTAGGCAAGCACAAGATCTTTCCTAGTTGTGGTACAGTATTTCCATCATATTGTTCATCGAGTGCACCCAGCTCTAAATTGGAAGGGTAAGAAGAAAGCCTATTAAAAGCTTCACTGGTTTTCTGAGGAAGGTCAAGAAGATTCTGAAGTTCCTTAGCAAAAGGAGTATCTTTGATCATCACTTCCTCTTGGAGAAAAACGAGGAGCTGCCCTTTCCTTGAGGGGCAGAAGCTAAGCATGGTTGTACAATGGGAGAAGACAGAGTTTTAACTAGTTGCTTTGTAGCTCAGGAAGTTTTATAAATTCACCTTAAACTCTTAAGGTAATAGCTTTTCCAACTATGTCTGGTATTAAAGACATAACGCTCTCCTGTAAACACCAGACATTCAGCAATGGCAGGGAAAGAACACACAGTATCAAGGGTTCAAGGTTAAATTGGACCACGAGAGCACAGAATAAAAAGAAAATAAAGAAGCCACGGGGCACAGTACAATCAAACAATGACTGATGCTTAAAAGCCAACCAACTAAGAGTAGCTAAAAAGGTTTTGTGTTCACACGGCAGCATTCATGGCCACATTGAAGCACACTCAAAGCTGTTTAGACATACCACTGGTGCTTCCTGTGCCACCGCCAGAGCTGGGTCCGGGTGATGACACCACTGTTCTGTAGGTAGGCGGTGGAGGGGGAGGTGGCGTTGCTCTCTGTCCCACCCCAAAATCTTTAGGAGATGCTGCTGGTGCTAAGTTATCATCTTTAACGTGGGTCTGCTCAGAAACTTTCTTCTGAACCTCTTCTAAATTGAGTGGAGATGGAACACTGCGAGAGGTTTCAGCCTCTGGAGGCTCATCTGGGGTTTCTGATGCCACAGGTGGGGACACCACCTTCTCCCGTGAAGTCACCTCTGGAGTTACGTTTTCCGGGGACTGATCAGAAAAACTGATCCACTTATCCTCCGCGTCAGCAGCAACAGACTTGGGGGATAATACTGGGCCAAAAATGGTATCCAAGTCATTGATTGATGGTAGTTTGTCACTTTTGACCTCTGTTGCTGTCTGGTCATTTCCTGTGGTCAAAGTAGTTGATTTTAAACTTTAACATCAACTTGTACAGCAGCTAAGTCGTACTAATGTTCTACGTAAGTATGGGGCTTTTAAAATCAGCTACATTCTAGCACAGACATTTTCATAACGCATTTTAAGGTGCTACTAGGAACATAATTCATGTGCACAAATATCTACATAATAGGATGTGATATATAAATACACAAACACACACACACAAATATTAAAGTGCGTTCCATGTTGACCTGCATGTAAATATGCTGTCTACTACGTATCTCGTTCATACCAATATACCCAAATGGAGCTATTGCTATCTAGGAAAACTGCTTGCTAGGGAAAAGACAACAGAGTGCCTTTATTAGTAACAAAATGGTAAAGTACATAATTTGAAATTCAAGCATGATGACGTGCATGTAGATAAGTATTTTTGTGCTGTGCAGTATACACTGTGGGATTATTTTAGCATGACCAATGAGAATATAGATGATCAAAGGGCTCTATTCTTGAGTTGAACAATTATTATTATCTGTAAATTCTGGGCAAATGGAGCGCCTTCTTAATGGAAAGGAAACCAATTTGGCATTTTCCCCTCTCCTCCATGGCTGGAAGGCAATTTGTAGACAAAAAAAAAAACTATATGAAGGGTATATAAAGAGTGTATTATAAGCTCTGTTGCATTTTGGAGCATCTGAAAATTACCACTCTTGTTCTAAAAGCACTAGGTATGATCTCAAAACTTCCACTTCTCTTCTATGCTTAAAGTACGCATCCTGTCTTGTGATTAGGTGCTCACTGGATCCTATTAAAAAAAAGTTAAGTGAACTGAAGTCCCACTGAAGTCAGCAGGCATTTCAGAATGCTTTTTCCCCCGGGATTGCATCCAATGTTACATTTTTGCCATTCTAACCCCATACTATGCACACATAATGAGAATGCTTGTGTGAACATAGAGATGCATTTTCCCCATAGAATATCCATTCTCTCCATTGTCCTAGAACCACTGAATGAGCAGGTTGTCATGTCTATGCATATGATTGTCCAGTCATCTCTTTGGTCCACAAATGCTGCATGCTGCTTTGATTCTGCAAAACTGTATGTTGAACCTTTTTCTGTAAATTCAATCTAAAAGGAGTATGGGAAAATTACATTTCATGTCATATTGTCATGTAGAAAACTTTATTTTACCAATTAAGGTAAGGTTTGCTGGTAGGGAAAAAAAATCCTATTTTCTTTTTGGCTCTGTTCGTGATTCACATAAAATGCACAGTAAGTTAACCTGGGGAATAAATGATCACACATGGATGTGCATTTCATTTGCGTTATATTCACCCAGCATAGATACGGGGTTGGAAGTTGGAAATTGAGAAGAACACAATTTGTAATTCAAAAGTTATAGACAGTTGAAGAGAAATACCCTTAAAACATCAAGTCTGCAAGTATTGTTGTACAAGGTAACATTTATGTTGCATAGTATGCTAATCTTTTTAGAAGCCATCTTTGTGTTTTCTCATTTAAGCAAAGCAATTCATGCTCAAATTTACAAGTCGGTTCACACAGCTAATGATGTTCACTTGCAACATGAATTATATGCTGGTAAGCTCCTTATTTCTTGTCTCTGAGTCCCACAATCACTTGGATCCTGAGGATCCTTTCCAGAGTTCACATTCAGAGAACAGGGTTTTCCACCTCTCACTTCCCTCTGCAGTCTCCTGTGTCCCAAAAATATAATCCTGGAGAATGGAGGAGGTATGAGAACCTTGTGGGCTGCTGATGGAGGGGGAGGTGAGATAAACCATTCCTGCCCTTGCACGACTTGGAACCTAAGTTGTTTATCTGTTCGTGCAAAGGTAGGAGTGGATTTATCTCACTTTGCACAAACAGAAAAACAACTTAGGACCCAAGTCGTGAAGAAACATGGCTTCAAGAAACATTCCTGTATCATTTTAACTACATTAACTCATAGTTCTGTATGAAGACCATACTGCCAAGATATAACCTTTATTATTCTGAATTACATCTAGGTCTAAGTGTGCTGAGATTCATGACGGGCTCACTAAAGTTCCTCCGACTTTTCTTCTTACCCAAACCAGGTATAACACAAATTATTAGTTTGCTGACAGAGTTATTGTCAAATTGTTCATACAAAATGTTACTACTATAGCTATACTTCAGTGGGAAACACGTTCAATATCTGAATACAATACAGACATCAGAAATCATTTTAAAATCTCAAGGGGTTTAGAAATTGTTCATACAAAATGTTACTACTATAGCTATACTTCAGTGGGAAACATGTTCAATATCTGAATACAATACAGACATCAGAAATCATTTTAAAATCTCAAGGGGTTTAGAAAAAAAGATTATGCACTACTTAGGCTTGTACTTCTTTTTTTGCTGATGAAAGAAAATCTGCCATGGTATCTGAAGGCAGATGAAAATATTAAATGCCTAGATATCATATATGCATAAAATGCATCTAATTAGATGGTCGTTATTAAGAAATGATTACAAGGTTTCATATTCTGTTCACATTACAAATTATAATTTGCACTGAATAGAAACACAGTTACTTTGCAGTAAAGAAGATCTTACACATCTAAAAGTCATTTATGCTAAACATACTTACCTACTCCAACTGTTAAAGGAGAACCAGTGCGGGGAGGTGTAGCTGGAATATTCTTAGGTGGAAGAGGTGGAGGTGCTGTGAACCAAATGGAAGAATTTTAAGTTAACAATGGACAACATTCGTCAAATAACTAAACATAAACTCACAGTCGTATCTAGAGATTCAACCAAAGGATGGCTGAGATCCAAAGTCTGTTCCACAAGTGGAAGCCACTTCTGCTTGGGCAAGTCCCCTAATTTTTGCCAATTCCCACCTCTAGCTGCAGTCACCACATTTCATTCCATGCTGTCCAGGAGGGTCCCTGAACCCTCAGAAGCAGCCCTCTGGTCTGACTGCAATGGAAGGACAAAGACCTGTTGTGTGAGTGGAATTCTGTTTGCGTTTCTGTGTATCTGCTACAGTCACAGGGTTGGGAAGCACAACTGTGTTGGGGAGGTAAAGTCAAGTAAACTTCACACGACTGTGTGTAAGGGTGCATGTGTACTTCCCCACCCCCAGCTTCTACCTATTGCTGCAGGTGGCTCTTGAGAGCAAAAAGGGTTTCTCATCCCTATAGAAGAAGATAGGTAAAAAAAATAAATCCCTCTTCTCCCCCCATCACCATTATGATATGGCAGCACATGCCGCAGAGTCTAAGCACCAGGAATCACCTGCCTTTTGTTGTGGTCGATATTTTATGAGATGACAACTTTTTTGTTTCCATTCTCCAGTGTGAACTATATGTTTTAATATAAATGTTGTGAAGTTTTATTCTGCTTTTCCACATCCACGAATCCAATTTTTGGTTCTTATTAGGAGCTTGTGTATTTATGGCATGCTGCACTGGTTGCTAGGTGACTTGTCTTTCGGATAGGAAGGAGTCAGGTTTAGCTTTGCAAATTGAGATCACAGAGGCTTTTCTCCCCAGGGACTCCAAATCGTCTCTTTGCCTTTTCTGAAAGCTGCGTTTCCAATGCATAATTCAACTAATATCTCTTTGCTTCCATGACAGTATAATGAGCAATAACCCTCAACATTGCCACTTCCATCTCACGTTTCAGTGTTTTGTAGAGAAAAACAAAATGAAAAACCCCAACAATTTTTCAAATAGGAGATGCCTCAACTTACTTCCAGATGGAAAAGGTTGTGATGAATTCGGTGATTCTACACTTGGACTTGCTGGCTGCACAGAACCCCAGACCTCAGAGTGATCTATGGGAGCTGAAGTCACAGACATATAAAATGATGCATACAAATCTAGAAGTAACATGAGAACTTAATTCCAAACTGAACTGTAGGAGCTACTTGATAGATTATGGCAGGAGGAAAATGAGAAGGGAATATAACAAGAATATGAATTTTTTGGAAATAAATTGTTAATAACCATTTTTCAAAACCCACAAATGAATTTCAGTGCTGGGAAATGCATATACCACCAAATTCATGAATACCATTCTGAGTGTCTTTCTGCCCCGGATGTGCACGCACGCACGCACGCGCACGCACGCACACACACACAGATTGATACAGAGATCAATGGCCTCCTGGTGCCTCTAGCCAATGAGGAAGTTAACTGCTTTTCTGGTATCAAGATTTCTGCCAATAAAAGTAACATGGTTGGAGCTGTCATATGCAAAACACAAAAGCTTTACAGTGACACCTAAATTACCACAACCATTCCCCTAATTCAGTGCTGAGCTAGAATCAACATGACCATAGATTTTCATGCAGGTCTGTCCATTCAGAATAATGAGTGAGGAAAGGAAGTATTCAGCCACATTCTCACCTTGGATGGCTTGTAAAAGGTAAAGGTAAAGGTACCCCTGCCCGTACGGGCCAGTCGTGTCCGACTCTGGGGTTGTGCGCTCATCTCGCTTAAGAGGCCGTGAGCCGGCGCCGTCCGAAGACACTTCCGAGTCACGTGGCTAGCGTGACGAAGCTGCTCTGGCGAGCCAGCACCAGCGCCGCACACGGAAACGCCGTTTACCTTCCCGCTAGAAAGCGGTACCTATTTATCTACTTGCACTTAAGGGTGCTTTTGAACTGCTAGGTGGGCAGGAGCTGGGACCGAACGGTGGGAGCTCACCCCGCCATGGGGATTCGAACCGCCGACCTTACGATCAGCAAGTCCTAGGCCCTGAGGTTTTACCCACAGTGCCACCCGCGTCCAATGGCTTGATCTCATGTTTTTTCTGGGTCACATATAATAGGAATCAGCAACCCAGCTTGCTCTTGACTAAGACCAGGATTGGGAAAGGCTAGGAAGCACTGGTGGAAAGTGGACTGCAAGGGGTGTTAGCTGAACCCTACACTTGGGCCACAGGGCAGAAAAGCAAACAATGGACAAATATTAGTTGCTTCTTGTCTGGGAATTAACATCATGTGGTTGCCTAGAAATTGCTAAACACTTTTTTCTCCTTTTTAACTTGTGGCAGATTTCACCAAGTGCACACATACATACTCACAGACTCATTTGCGTTCACAAACAGTTTATATTTATGTGATTCACTGAGTTTGTAGCCCACACCTCTTCAGAGAACCCGGGCATATGAAATAAAGATGTAAAACAAATTAAACAAAATGTCATGTCAGACATAGAAAGGTACATTGATAAAGTTAACTGGCAACACCTACCTTCTAACTTCTCTTCTTCAAATGCAGACTCCAGAGGTGGACCAAATAGTGGCGCTAGTACTGCAGGATCTTCCGGGGCTTTTTTGCTGCAGCACAACACAGATGCTGAATGATAATTACGCGCAAGGATCTTTTATTCAGCAGAGGTGACAGGCAGAGTTGATTTTTTTTTTTTTTTTACAGTAGGGGTGGGGAACCATTTTCAGTTCAAGGCAGCGTTTCCTCAAAGGAAAGCAATTGAGGGCTGCATTGCAGCGGTGGGCAGGGCCAGAGGCAAAAAGTGGGTGGAGCAATTATGTGACTTATCTTTGTTCAGTAGGCTACATTCCATACAGAAGGATAAGGGTCTGCCTTTTCCTATAATGAGGTGTGCACAGGCTTGACAGATAGGACTTGGTAAGCCAGAACAAGAGCACGTACATCATTTGGGTACAAGGATTCCACACCATCCATGACTTGAATGAGGTTTTTTAAAAATATAATTTAACATTTATACTAACCTTAGGAGCTCTGGAGTAGGTGTTGAACGCCTGGGCCTTGCTATCTCTTCACCTGGCACATAAGACACCATTTTAAGGTAATTTTCTCATAGTGTCTTCTAGAAAACTTGTTCACATAACTATGTGATAATTTCAGCGCCACCATAGCGTTCCTTCCGCAAGTCCATTTCTTACTAGTTTTAGTACTTATATAGTACTAGGTCCAGGCTTAACTATGTGGTCCCTTTCCAGAATAATTTGAACCAGTTTTCATAATTCATGTCAACGTGACCCTGCATGCCCTTCCAGCTTCAAATTGCTCCCCTCACGTTACTCATGGTGGGTGTCTCTTAATAGAATATAACTTGCTAAAAATATTATTCATTTGCTACCTTAAAAACATATAATGCATTTGTTGTGAGATAATAAACTGACTCCATGACTTGCCATTAACCTATTTTCATGTGGCCCAATTTTATGGAAAAGCTTTAGAAAATCCCATTTCAGCCATACCCTTCATCGTTCCAGATTACGAACATCTTGTAATTTTAGGCCCTGTTGAACTGGTTTGTGCATTCAGCCAATTGCAAATACTCCATATGCCTTTTCATTTAAAATGCGTCATCTCATTTTGAGACTGTCAGAGTCTGTTAATTTTACATTATAGATTCATGCATAATTTAATACTAGTGCATGGAATAATGTCCTCATAGCATTTTGAGGACTATCCCATTAACAATATATAGACTTTAGTCTCTTAAAAATTAGTTGTTGCAATGATTCCAGAGTTTGAAAATTAAGATGTAAAATTATGTAATCTTGATGATTCTAAATATATCCAACTTCCTGAGATATATTGTGTCCCAACAAAATTCAGTAAATAGATATACTTACTAGATAAATTCCTTTTAATTGAACCCTACAATTAAAGCAAAAACTACAGTTTAGGACTATAGGATTATATTTTTAGACATGTACAATAAATGGCAGCTTGCCTTAGTTGAAAAGAAAGAAAACAGAATTAGGCATTAACACTGCTAAAATAAAATATACATTAACTTGGATTCACATTCTTCATTTTGGAGGTTTGTACCCCAGTGCAGATTCATTCACACACATATACCAGATATAGGCAAATAGAATATTTGATTAGCTGCTACAAATGCACTGCCTGAGAATTTCAGGTTTTTGAATCAAGACAAAGAAACAAAAAGTGATCATACATTTTGGAAATGCAACGATGTGCCAAACAAATCCAGAGATCTTGACAAGTCATTTATTTACTGTTCTAGAACTTCTGAATGCACTCATACATAGTCTCACACACTTGATCACTGGCTTTGGACTGAAATCAAACATGTTTCCAAGCAGGCTTTAATATTCCAGAAGATATAAAGAAACAATTGGTGGGGACAGGGGGAAGGAGATAAAACTTCTGAAAGTAGGAGGCAGGTGGGAAACAATGTCTGAATGTGCAAAAGGTATCAGAACAGCTGTCAACAGTATTTGCCATAGCAACAGGGAAGATATGGCAAATTTACTGTCTGTCACTAATTCTCATATCTCTGCCACCATCACACATCCATCCTTCACTCACACAATGTTTCTGCAAAATGCATGTATTGTCAAAGAAAACAGTTTTTCTAGGCAAATTCTTGCAAAAACCTCTCCTTTCAAATCACGCTTTGTAATAATATCTCCACTAAGAATACTTCTATGCTACAGGAAGAGACAGTAACACCGAAGTTCAAGGAAGGGAGTTATTAAGGACAACAAAATTATTGTTAAAACTGTAGGCAGAAGTCTGGTGAAAGAGAATTGGTTCATAGCCAAACACATCACTAGCTGATTCTTGCCAAGATTTCCATTCTGTAGTCAATCCTCAGAAACATATTCTAATGGATATTCTAGGCATATTATCGGCCTATGAGATATCTGATGTTAACACATGCCAATTAAACAAATAATGTTCCATCAAATTCTCTCTTTTGAAGCCAATAGTAAGCTGTAAGACCAAGCTATTTTTTGCACAGTTTTGTTAAATAGGCGCCTTATCACATCAAAGGAATACATTGCAGGAAGTAGATGGATGTATTCTTATTCTGGAATAGCAAGTGTGAAAAAATTCTGGTCAGAACCTCAAAAACAAAAGAAAAAGAAAATGAACCAGGGAAGTTCATCTTGGCAATAGCTCAATTCAGTTAGCATGGTTGCTTCCTTGTTCTATGAAGAAACTGGTTTGAACATTTTCTGAACAATCATGAGAGTTGGCAGACTGCTTTATTCAAAATGAAGTAATCCAAAAATTATCCATTTCTCCAAGGAGGACAGTTTCTGTGTAGGGCAGTTTCAAGAGTGGCACTACTGAGACTTAAATAAAACATGAAAGAATTCCTAAGCAATATTTGATTTATTTAATAAAATTTAGAGATTGCTTGATTTTATTTTTTTAAAGGCACCTCAAAGTGGTTTACAAAAAGATAAACAAGAAAATCAAGAAAATTCACAACCCTACTTTAAAACACACACAAGTTTAAATACTAAAACAGATTAAAATTACCTCAGCTTTCTAAGCATCTGGGAGGTTTGTCTAAACATGAATGTTTTTAGCAGGCACTGAAAAGCGTACAGTGAAGGCATCTGCTTGATTGCAATAGGCAGGGAGTTCCAAAGAGGAGGTGCTGCCACACAAAACAATGGATTTTTTTTACAAATATGGAACAGGTATTATGTGGAATCTGTAGCAGTGCCAGTATGGTTCCATTCAGTATTTCTATAACAGAACAAGGCTGCTACAGATAGCCACACACCCCTGAAAGAACAGTAATTTTCACCCAATTACTTTTAAGTTAGATCAATTTGCTGTACTTGCAGTTCACAAAACTAATTTAAATTAAACCCAAATGACAAGCACTCCCAGTCATTCCTGCTACTGATTTAACGCGAAAAGTCATGCAACGTCTTACCGGGCTGCGCCTCTGTTATCAGCAAAAAGGAAGAGAGAAAGGTACCTAGTCAGAGAGTGACAGATCAATAATAAAAAAAGGACTTTGGATGATGAGATCTTCCTCTAGCTTCACAAATTAAGTAAACAATTTCCCCAGATTCCCCGTCTCATGCAGATCCCGAACCTATCTGATGTCCTTTTAATGAGTAAGCTATATAGATGTCTGCAGAAATTTTGGAAACAAATGGTTAGCTTTGAGGCTCCTTGAGGCCTGTGCAGCAGTACCAAAGGGGCTGCCCAGCTTAGATACTCTGGGAGGATGGAACCTAGAATGGCAGCCTGCACATAGCACTCCAAATTCGGGAACTGACCCAGGGGGAAAGGGTAAATATTCCCTCAACTCAGAGCTGCTGAGGGGCTCTTTGTCGCTGCTCTTAAGTTTTTAAAACAAAAAAGATTATCCAATCACAGATCTACCTTGTCGTTTGTAGTCTGACCCCTTGATACCCCATAAACCTAACTAAAGGAAGACATGCCATAGGTATGGAAGGGTGAGACATTGATTGTTAAGAAGCCTAGCAAATTTTAATCTGCCCTCAAGCTCCCCTTCTCATATCTCTCTAGTAAATCCTTGTTAAAAAATAAATTGGCAAATTAGAGTTCTACTGTGTTGGCTTATTTGCAGCAAGAAATTAATAGAGAAATACAGACAAACAGGCACACACGTCACGAGTTTTCCGAAGAATGATCACATTAATTCTTATAAATACAGGAAATGCTGTGGCATACAAAAGTACACAAGATGCAAAGAGAGATTAGGCAAGCCATCCTTCTTAGTTCCCCCATACCAAAATGGGTAATAATGTATTTATGACTGCCCAAATAAAGGAATATAGGTGAGACACTTGTTGAACATGAGTGCATAAATGTTCAAAAATGTTCTTGGCTATTGATTTAGATGAGATTGTAAAAACAACAGAGCCGAAGATGCACAAGGATCAGTTTGGAATCATATTGCAATGCAAATCAAACTAACCAGGAAATGCCGAGTAATTTATAGCATTTATGCTCTTTTATGAGTGTGTTGTCTTCACCGCTTAGATACTTTGTCTACTGGTGGTATGTAAACTTCTAAAATAAATAAATATAACTGAAGCAGCAGTGCTCTCTGGAGAGAGTTGGGCTATTTTTGGCTATAGCTTGGATACTACTGTGCTCATGATACCACACAGTTTCAGTTACTTCAGTGGAACAATGCCAATACACACTAGCCAAGAATTTGTCAATACATATTTTCCTTTAATTCTTTCCAGTAAGCAACTGCTTGCCACTTCTACTTATCTGTGACATTTAAGGCTGAGGAAAGGAATCTGCAAATATCTAGTATGCCACTAATTTAGCCTTTAGTTTTGGTCTCAGCCCACCAAGCAGACACAATTTTCCTCATGGGGGAGTCTCCTCATGGGTGGGCCAGCCCTGATCCGATCCTACAGAACGTCATATGAAACAGCTGAGACCATGCACATATAGCCTTTTAAACAAAGCTAAGATTCACTGATCAGCTGCTGTCCAAGGGGACTGAATTCTGTTCTTACTGCCAAACAGCCCATCAGCAGATTTCAGCTTTGTTTAGAGGGCTACATGCCCTCAACTGCAACTTGTATCGGGAAGGGGTAGCTGAGTGGAAGCCTGTTTACACAAGCATATAGTAGCTAGTTGAACTGTGGAAAGTGTGCACGTTATTGCAGGAAATAGTTCGTCATGATGAGTCTACAGATAACAAGATGAAAGTGCCTGTCATGCTATTCTCACCCCACCCCTCTCCACGCCAGTGCAGGTTGTTGCTGCAATTGTGCTTTTGCACTAACTTCCACCACAAAGCAGAGTAAACCAAATAGGTCTAATTCTCATAAGTACGCAACATGTATTCCTTGGCCCACCCATGAGGAGACTCCCCCATGGGCACCCCACCCACACTAGCAGAGAAGCAGCAGTGGCAGTTTCTGGCTAGATCTCATGTGCTTTGCAAGATCCTACCAGAGCTCACCACTACTTCTCAGGTGCTGCCACACAACCCAGGTAAGGGAGGATTTTGTGGGGTGGCAGGATGGGTACAGATGTCATAAGCCCAATGGAAGTGAAAGAAAACTACTGTGGATGTAAAAGCTTATACATGAATTTAGTGGTGGAGGTGCTAACCCCCTTTTTATGTCTCCATAATTTAGGAAAGGGGTCAAATTAGCATATCAATATAGCAAAGTCCTGGATGTCTGGTTGAACCAGACTGTACAGCAGTCTTCATGTTGTCTAAAAAACTTGGAGAAATTAATGCAGTGAAATGAAAGAAAATCCAGCACTGGATCTTCAGCTGAAGAGTAGTATACAAATTTAGTAAATAATAATGATGATGATAATAGGCCACAAAATACTATGGCTGAATGATTTTCTGAACAGTCAAGAAACCAGAGGTAGAGTTACAGAGGTTCATACTTTACTTGTGGAAATTTGCAATGTCCCCATTTATTCCAGCATTGTTAGGATTTAAAGCTTCATACCATTACATATATTTATGTGCAATATGAATTGAATGGGATTAGCCACCACTCATAAAGAAAGCCAAATGGAAAATTACCAGTACCTGTAAATAATAAGATTTTGCATTTTATATTCTTGGTTTTATAGACTGTTTTTTTTAAAAAAAGATAAATAAAGTGAATACTTTCTAATGCAAATAATCCATTAAAATGATAGATACAAAGAAAGAAAACGGGATAGATAATTTCTTACCGGACTTTTCCTCTATAGAATGCATTAACAAATGGAGAAAAGGGAGGGAGAATAAGCATTTTCTAAAAACATAAGCATTTATGCATAGAATATCACTCTCCATGAAATAGCATATCCCAGTCTCCTGTCCAAGCAGGTCTGCTCAGTGGTAAAATGGGATTTATTTCCATGAAACTTACTTATAGGAAAGTATGCTTAGGATTGCATTACAAGCAAACTAACAAATTCTGAAATGCCTAAAAGGTTATCATATACAAAATAGAGTAAATACTCATACAGAAGTGTAAACCAATAATGTTAAGTGCAGTCTGATCCCAGCTTATGCATACTCACTCAGAAATATGTCCCACTGAGATAAATGACACTTACCCCCCCCCCAAATAAGAGTGCATACAGCTGCAGTCTTACATTGTAAATGCCCAGTTACACATTGCTGGTACACCAAATAAAGAGAAACTGTATTTTCAAACCCCACAATCAATTTTCCATTAACATATGTATATGGCAGTAAACTGAGTATCCTGATGGGCTTTAAAAGCTGTACCCTTTCAAAAAGTGTGGACTTGTTTTTATTCTCTCCACAACAGGCATTTGCAACAATTTTGGCTTCTTGCTTTCGTGAAAAGCTATTTGACTTGAAAACAAACTTTCAATGTTATATTACTGTTATGATGGTGATGTTACAGGTGTTTTGTATACAACCAAATACTGCTACATTCTTCTGGCAGTTATTTGAGACATCATTCTGGTAGTTATCTTGAGAACAGAAGTAGTCAGGAAAATGCCAATCATTATCCTGGCTTCCATTATCAGATTTACTTTAGCTAATAAGGATAATAAAATAAACCATTTCCAGAAAATAGGGATGATAGATGTGATCCACTAAGTAACTGAAGATACATGCATTCTCTTCTGCCTAAGCAGGCTAGTACTATCACCCCCACCCTATTTAAATGAGTAGAAAACTTGTGGGTTATACATTTAGAATAATGAGCTTCCTTTTGTAATCCAATAAGAGACCTATTACAACTCAACAGAAGCCTCTGAGTAGTTCCTCCATCAAATACTACAGAAGAGACCTCTCACAAAGCCTCAGTTTCAATCAAAAATTATTTGTTTGCCATCTACTTAAGGAATGGAATAAAGCAAGATTCACAAGACAGGTTCTTGTTGTGAAAAAACAAATTCTTACTGTGGACTGCTGTTCTCAGAGGATGCTGAAGGTTATTTGGGAGGGGGGCACCTCCTCTGCAGCCAGCAAACAGAGCAAAATTATGGCCTTTCCATACTCCCCAGAACAAGACTGGAAGTGATTGGGGAGCTGAATAAACAAAGAAATATTCCTCAAAAACCTCCTTTACCTGGACCATCCTAACCTGGGAAAAGGTTACATAAGAAAAGCCTCCTCGTCTGGGTGTTCCCCAGTTTAGGAGCTGACATAATAAATGAACAGGCACATACAACAGCTCCACTGCTTTCTTGGGGAGCTAATGCAGCTTGTTTGCCAGCCTAAGCCAGCCCTTAGTTGGGCTTACCCACTCTGTCTTCAAAGCCTTAGGCAGGTGCAACGCCTAAGGAGGACCCCATGGGCGTGGCTAAGGGGGGCAGCTGCCCCTCTAGATCAAGTAAATCAATAAAAATACTTAACTGAGGTTCTGCCCCCCCCCCGCATGAAGCCTGCCCCTGCTAACATAAATCCTGGCTACGCCCAGGGAGGACCCTGTGGGAAGGCGATTCTTGCTCCCTTCTGGGTGGCTTCTGCGGCGTTCACCAAAACCACCAGGAAAACTTCCAAAGGAAACAGCAGGTTAGGCTGCTTTCTATCTTACTCCAAAAGTCTTTCCCCCTCTGCCACTTCCTGTATTTGGGGATTCAGACCCTGCCTCATATAGCTGTGTGGCCGGGCTAGGAATGAACCCCAGGGTCAATGGGAACATGCTGGCTTAGGTTTGCACAGTGGCAGTATTGTAGCCAATGAGGGGAATGTGTTGGCTTGCTTCTTTTGGGGGTTGTCATCCCTCCCCCACCAAAGAGAGGAGGTGCCTCTTTGGAACCCATGGGCTGCACACTTGTGGGAAGTACAAGAGCTCTGGAAGAGCTTCTAGAGGAGGAACCAGAGTGGTCCCTGAAGCTCCTATTTCCTCTTGTCCTAAGACTGGCCCTGGGACCTGCCCTTCCATCCCCTGCTATAGACCTCAGGAAGTATTCTCTTTGCTACCTCAATCCTCCAATGTGCTGCTCCATTAAGCATGCATGCTTGCTATGGCCATGCAAGAAAGCTCTACGAGATAAGAGTTCTGTGATGGGTTCCACACACAGCCACATACGCTGTGGGTCAGGGATGCCAAAGCAGTGCCCTATGGTAGATCATGTGGAGCACCCAGCCTCCTTCTGCCTGTCATCCATCAGCATCAAGAGATTCTGGTACACACCTACCCAACTCAGATCACTACCCTCACCCTTGGAGCCACAACCCGACTGCCAAGCTTAGGATGTGTTGGTAGGAAGGGGGAGGGGATACCTGGAGGCAGCAACCAAAGGAATAAAGGGATTTCTACCACCTCCCACCCCAAAGGAAGCAGGAACCATTTCGGCTCTTAGGAGCTTCAACCAAGCACCACCTGGAGGCTTGGCAGGTAAAGCCAGTCTGATAAGTGCATGGAAGTCCCTCCTATATAAGGAAAGAAAATTGGTTCTGCTTTTCAGCTCTAGAGCAGGTGCCTCCCTGAAGGTACTTAACACCTTATGGGATCCTCTAAAGAATATGCAATTCATATTCCAAAAGAGGTTTGGTTTATTTCTGATAAAAACTTCTCATTTGTCTCTTATCTGGACTCCTGGTTGTCCTCCTTATTCTATTTATTTTGAGACACTGCAATATCCAGCAAATGCTACTCGCTCCCAAGTGCCTCAATCCTGTTTGATGCTTCGGTGTTTGAGCAGATGGCCATTGGCTAAAGCAGGTTACAGGGCAGAGCAAAGCACTGCTAAGTCTATTAGCTTAATTGACTTGGAGGAAGAAGTAACTATATATCAAAAAAAGAAAAGAAAAAAGAAACACATTAAAAAAGAAGAGAAAAAGAAAAGTCCTATCAGTGAAGGTGAACCCTCCCTGCTGCTTGTCTTGTGCCTAACTACTCCATCCACTTTTCTTCTTTCCTGGCTCCAATGCTAGAAGTGACTCAGGAGCAGACAAAAGTGCCAAGAGAAATTAACTGCGGAGATGTAAGTTACAGGGAAAGACCATCCCATCCCTAGCTTTACTTTGTGAACAGGGGCAAGCACATGAAAAGAACATAGGTGCTACCGTCACATATAACTGAATAGTGCAATTTATCTGGTGGTGGGAGATACCAACACTGTGCTGGGAGTCTCCACCTCTAGCATGTTTCAACATCTGAAGTAAGTGTATGTGCTCAGTGATGTCTCTACACAATCCGAAACCCGGCCTTTGAAGGATTCCTGGTCATATAAAGAGGTCCGTACACATGCACAAATGCCGTGTGCATCAGGTTCACTTTAGTACCTCTAAATGAACATGTGAAAGTTGGGGTAGAGTCTGCCATGATGATGCCCCCACCATGCTTATTCTGCCTTGATAGAATACCTCTGAGGATCTAGGCTAAGGAGAATCAGGTGGAATGAATGTAAGGTCAGGCTAACTTGGCTTCGCTGAATAAAAAGGTCAAACAGAAGGTATTCTAGGCCTAGAGAACCGGATGACAGGACAGATTGGAAGAAAGGAACCCAAAAGAGGGTGCAAGAGGGACAGTGAAACCCTACACAAAAGGGCAACAGAAGGTCCTGCAGGCCTAGAAAATGTATGCCAGAGCTCCTTGGAGCCCTATAGACACGATAATAAATAAATGTAATTTTTGAAAGAATTGCCAATCATATCTGGAGTTTCCACCTTGCTTGACTTTTGTTAGTGTTCTGAAATTTAAAGAAAGACCCCTTGACAATAAAAGTTAAAAATGAAGCTGCAATCGCCTATCCTGTTGCTTTCTTGACCACCGTCATCCTTATCAGGTACAGCAGAAACAATAATTGAGTAACTAAAGTAACTGCCCCACACCATCGTCTTTGCTCCTACCTCATCTCTTCTTAGCTAATGGAAATCCTCAAGCACAGAGTCCTCTGCTTCTTATAAAAGCTTAAAGGAGCAGAGTAGTCAGCCATGTCCTCTATATACCACCCCATGTGCCTTATGGATGAAATATAAAGACTTTATGAGGATGCTGGCATTTACCCTTTACCCAATAATAGGATGTGGAAAACAAATATACAATGCTTTCACACACTAGATGGAATCCAACTATTGTGAACCAAGTGTTGTGTTAGAAAACAAGGCATCACTTCTATTGATCAGAGTACAGTCTTTTGAATTAAACACTCCAAATATCTTACTTAATTTACTGCTTTTAAATATAACAGCATGAAGTGCTGCTGTCTTAGAAAAGAATGTAAAGCAATGCAATTTGCTTGGTATATATTCTGTCCTTATTAAAAGAGTGTAGTTACAGAGCAATTTAGTTCAGTTATTCTTATTAGCATCCTGCTCTCCATAAAGAGCATTACTGCTTTACATGCCAAGCTTCCTTAAGACGTACAACATCAGTAGATCAGGAAGCTGCATTTTCTGCACTGCAACAAAGCCATCATTCTGATTTACTGTTCCCACATCTTCCACAGCCCAGGAAATGAGTGTCACAAATCAACTCTTGAACCTGGCTTCCATATACAACAATATAATGCACTGTTGTCTTGCCTCCAAGCCCAGCTGCAACAGCCTGGTGACTGCATAATAACTGCAAAGCTCACTTGCTAGAATAAAGACCTACCGCCACAGCACATAAGCAAAAAACAGAATGCAACAGCAAATTTAAAAACAACATAAATGTGATCCCAGCATTATTGTTAAAACACGTTATGTGGTTTAATTTAGTACAACTTCAGGGTTTATTTGCTTTGGTTTACAAGGTTGAGACCAACAAATAAATAAACAAAAGTTGACATTGACACCTACTTCCTATTATGTAGCTAGTTCCATATTATTAAAACTTAAGTATCAGATGAAAATGCAATTGCTAAAAGTCAATCAACATTGGAAAACTTTATTTGATTGCAAATTAAAAACAGCTAATGATAATTCATTTTGTTCTATTGTAAACTGAAAAGCTTTTAAGCAATTATGTACCCACAGAACACTATTACTTAGAACAGCAATTAATTATAGATATAAGTTAGTATTAGCTGTGACGAGGGATCAGTTAGGGGCGTTCTCCAGTTTTTCTGTTGCCAGGATATATTCTGTCATGGCTTTCTCCCAAGAATGTCAGGAATAGTACTTCTGTGAGGGTACTGAAAAGTCCTGAAGCACTGTTCACCTCACATAACTATAAAACCCTGGGTTCCTTGCAAAGGGGAAAATGGGATATTTGCAATGTAGGTATGAATTAGTAACATGTAAGTCTTACATTTACGTTTTGTTTGTGTGCCCCTCTGACAGCAGTCTACCCTTGATTTTTAGAACAATGGTAGACTGGATAGAAAACAAAACTAAGGATTTGGAAGTGATCCAAGGGTATTATCTCTAGCATTTCTTGTCACTAAAGCAGCATCCCATTTTCCAAAAATAAGTTGATAGTTGCAGCACTTTCAACCTAAGTGGGTTTTCCCTAGCAAGCTACAAAATTCAGCCTTCTGCAGGTGCTGTGTGTTCAGCAGCGCCTCCGGTGACCAGGTTATACAAAAGCTTTGAGAGAAAGTATTGCAACGTATTTATCAGTTTGTGTATGTGATAAGTCTGTTCTACTCAACAATGCCAGGCCCCTGGCCCTCAATGCAAAATCATTTATCAAAATAAGAAAACCTGTTTTAGCAGGAAAAGATAACCCATCCTCTTCCCCTCCCCCCAAACATGCTCTCTAAATTGAACAAAATTATATAGATTTGATTCAGCTGTCATAAATGCTTGTCCTCACTTTAGATTAAAATTTCCAGATGATAGAAGCAGAGGTAGCTAATCTGACATCCTCTAGATGTTGTTAGAATAGAGCTCCCATCATTCCTGACCATTGGCTATGGGGCTGATGGGAATCGTAGTCCAATAACACATTGGCTACTTTGGATTTAGAGTAAAATTTTAGAGAAAGCATATGGGTTCATGTACAATCACATGTACATGTGACTTCTGAGATTTTACTTTCACTTTTTTTTTATTCCACAGTCCTCAAAACTCACAAGCAATACTGTTGGACTATGGCCCCACACATAACACAATTTTTAAAAGGCATTGTTGCCTAACCTCCTTAACAAGGGAGCCTACAACTCCCCCCCCCTCAAATCTGAACAGTTTAGGGGGGTGAGTAGGATTTTTTTTTTTTGCAAAGCTTCAAGACATTGCATGCTAACAAAGACAAGTCAGATGAGACTTTAAAGAGACAGAGCCCACACTGAAATATACAAACTGCTGCTTGCCCTGAAAGGGGTTCAGTCTCCATCCCTGCTCCTTTGCTTTCCTATGAGTTCTGGAATCTCCAGCGGGAAATGGATACTGTACAAGTAATTTCCACAAGGGAGAAGGTCCTCCAAAGCCTTTATCTCCAAGCTCTCTCTCATGGCTGGCAACCTCTTTTTATTTCACTTCAATAAATTATTTTATTATTTAAAACACGGCTGTGGCTCCGATCTGGTGGAACGCTCTGTCACAAGAGACTAGGGCCCTGCGGGACTTGACATCTTTCCGCAGGGCCTGCAAGACAGAGCTGTTCCACCAGGCCTTTGGCCAGGGCACAGCCTGACTCCCTCCTTCGGCAATCTTTGCGGAGCACTGGCCCAATGGCTGCCATTGGTTTGAGTTGAATTAATTTTATAATGAATGATTTTAGAGTGTTGTGTTGTACTGTTGTACTGTTTTATTGTTGTTAGGCGCCCTGAGCCCAGCTTCGGCTGGGGAGGGCGGGATATAAATAAAATTTATTATTATTATTATTATTATTATTATTATTTCTTAGTTGCTGTCATTGGATACACAAGGACTAGTAGCTTACCACAGCTCTGTTCTCTTTACGACAAACACTTTTGTTGTGTTCACACTTCATATCTCCACTTATACATTTAAAACATTTTACAGTGTAATCCTATGCATGCTTAATGAGGTCTCCCTGTGTTCAGTGGGGCTTTCTCCCCGGAAAGTGTTACAGGAGTGCAAGTCCTGCTTGTGTGCAAAATTTTCAGATGGAAATCGTATGTGGGGAAAGTGCTAAAAAAGTACCTCTCCCTCTGTGCCAGTCTTTCCTTTCAAATTGCAGCCTTGTATTCTGTTGGGGGTGGGGGAATCCTCCAGATCACAGAACTACTTGCCATGGCTTCTCCTTCTCCAAGGGGCAAAACAATAGCATCTTCATTCATTCTCTGCTGCCCCTTATGACATAACAATCCAGACTATTTCCAATAAATTAGATTCTGACTTTACATGGAATCTTACGTTGCCAAATTACAGCTTTACACCTTTAAGCATACATAATGGCTGGCTTTCAAGTCTCAGAGGGTGGCTCAGCATAAAGCATAGGAGGGGGTCTACTTCCTCTAAAAAAAGATCAAGGACCTCTCCTGAGCTCACAAAATCAATATATGGCTATCTGGCTTGTGGGCATTATAATTAAAGTGTACCTACAAAAATGTGACCCTATTTTTAACAAGTAAAGTCATCTATAATTAGTAATGCATTATTTTTTGTTAAAGTGCTGCAAATGTTTTTTCTTTTGGCATGGATCAAAATAGCCGTGCCATTCACTGATATGAGAAACATTAGGCTTACTGAAATGTACTTGGCATGCGCAGAAAGTTGCTAGTGCAGTTCAGCAATATACTTTAAAAAGCAACCTGTCAACATGCAGAACACATTTTTCAACACATCCTGAACCAAAAATAGTTTCTAAAAAGCCTTGCCATTGTGTGATAAAACCAAGATTTGTTATAATAAAAATGCTAATACAAGGAACAAATATAACAAGGAAGCTAAGCAAAATTAATTTTTGAAAACTAATCAATCACCATATTACAAAAAGAGTTTTGCTTACCACTAGAGATGGCGAAAGTGCAATGTTGCCTATAGAGGCTTTCAGTTCATCAACGGTTGCCGCACTCTTAAGAACATCTTTAGACTGCAAGGGCTTAATCTTAATGTTGAATTTCTTGTGTGCCTCCTCTTCCTCTTCAGATTCACTTGAGGAATAAAAGTGCTTTCCTTTGGTAGGTAGATCACAGTTAAAGAGAAATGTTGTTGAATCACAAAATATAACTCTTGGAACTGATTGGCATGGGCCAACAATGATAAAAACAGATCTACAAATTCCAGAGAGTAACAGCAACCAGCAGCAGCACCGTAAGAGATGAGATGGTTAATACTGCGGAAGGCAAACTATAATGCTATTGGGCCCAAGCCATTTAGGATTTTGTACACTAGTATTAACATCTTGAATCGGGCCTAGCAGCTCAGCATTTTCAGGACCAGAACCCTACCAGTAGCTGCAACTTCCAAACTGTCTTCAAGTGCAGCCCTACACACAGCAGGGTGCAGTAATCCAAATGGGAGATCAGTACAGCATGCTTAGCCCAAGCTATTCTTGTCCAGGAATAACCACAGCTTGTGGACTAGCCTAAGCTGGGCATTAGCACTTCTAGAGGCCACAAGGGCCACTGGAGCCTCTAACACAGGCAACTTGCAACCTGCACACATTTAACTTGTGCGTATTCAGCTTTACACGTTTGGCTAAAGTAAAATAAAATAAAAGGGGTGGAAAGGAAGTGGGGTTCCAGGAAAAATGATTTTGGCAATCCCATCTGCCACTGAACCCAATGTGTTTTGACTATATGCAATTTTGGCTTTACACTTGATCACCAGAACGTAACCCCTGTGTAAGTTGATTCTGGATCAGCAAGTACTCCCAGACTACGAACCTGTACCTTCAGAGTAAGTGCAACCCTTTCAGAACAGGTCATCCACCTAATTCCTGGACATAAGATCGGTCCATCCACAATACCTCCATCAGGATCAATTTCAGTTTCTTGGTCCCTACCCAGACCATCACTGCCTTCAACACCAGGCATGAGTGTTGGCTCCTTTTTTCTTTTTATAATGATTGCTTAAAATTAATTTTTACTTATGGCCACTATCTTTTCATTCATAAAGCCTCTTGAACATTTTGGGCTCCTTCGGGAGGAGGGGCGGGATATACATTTGATAAATATATAAAATAAAATAAACTTGAGATGCTGATGTTTCAGGGGCATCCAGCGGTAGGGAGGATGGCAGCAGGTGGCCACACTTGAACCGAACCCACACTTGTTTCAGAGTTTGCAAACTCAGTTGTAAAACTGACCATGAAGGATATAGCCTGGTTCGTCTGGTCTGATGCTGTATCCTTCTTCATCAAGCTCAGGTGAATTCTAGTGCAGCAAACATAGTGAAGCAATTAGAGTACTTGCAAAACATTAAGTAATCACTCTTTCTTTCCCCTCTCTCCCACCAATTTCATATTAATAAGAAGCACTTGTCCAATAAACTATTGGTATATGCAGTGCTCTCTACGCTTAACTAAGAATAAAGAGTCTACCCAGGAACCTGTTTTCTCAGCCAGGCGGTCAAACAGTTGTGCTAACTGCTCTGATCTCTGTGCAGTAGGGGGAATGTGGGGTGAAAATATTAAATAGATAAGGAATGTGTCTAATATAAGAAAATGGTTGCTTGGAAATATGGAAGACGTCAAAGCATTATGTATGCAAACATTTGCATGAGGCCTCTTGCTAAAGAAGGGCTCATTTCCAGTGCCTGATAGAATTTTCTTTTTGCACCTTTGCCTTCTGGTTTCTACTCTATAAAAGTGATGTCCTTGTATCAGAGATCAAATTGGCTCTCATTTAATAAAATAAAATCTAGCCTCCACCTTGGTTTACATGGCCATGACAACATTCATAACAGAACTAGCTGCTTATTTTCTGATGGTTTACAAAATTCCCGTGCTGCTTCCTTCTTCAAAAAGCTCCAAAGTGATTTACAACTAAAATTAAAATACAGTAATAAATTGCATAATCATATAAAAACAATCAGAATACAAGCATCCTATCACTGGTGCTCCCAAGAAAAACATCATGGACCATCATATGGAAAGTTGTCAAGCGATCAAGGACAATCAATGGGGACACATTCCCCCATCTGTCTGCTGACACAAGGTATAATACAAGATGGCCTCAGTGCCTAAACCAGGCCTAAACACAGAATGAAGTAGCTCTAGAAAATCAGCTTCACCCAAGAGTGCCTGGAGACTAGAGCTGGTTGGTGCCCACCGACTCAAGAACCGGGCTCAGCAAAGGGACATTTGCAACCAGTCTATAGTTATACATAACTTTTGGGTCTAATGAATTTTATTAATGAGTAGTCTTGCTGGCTGTTTCGTGGGACTACTCCCTCTCTCAGAAAGGCATTAATTACCATATTTTTTGCTCTATAAAACTCACTTTTTCCCTCCTAAAAAGTAAGGGGAAATGTGTGCGCGTCTTATGGAGCGAAAGCAGGCTGCACGGCTATCCCAGAAGCCAGAACAGCAAGAGGGATTGCTGCTTTCACTGTGCAGCAATCCCTCTTGCTGTTCTGGCTTCTGAGATTCAGAATTTTTCCCCCCCTTGTTTTCCTCCTCCAAAAACTAGGTGCGTCTTGTGGTCTGGTGCGTCTTATAGAGCGAAAAATACGGTATCTTCTTGGGCTAGTTGGCCATCCCCTCCCTACTGGATGTTATCAGTCATAACATGTACGGGGGCAAGAACACCTACACCCTTCCAAGCACATCATCCACATTCTCAAGCCTTATTAATTGAAACTCATCCATGAACATCTGACAAAATAGTGTTCTGGATACTCTTAGAAACTGGCCTGCTATAATAGTGAAATCTAGGTCTCTATGGATACAAGCAATCATATCTTCAACATGCCTTACAAATAATTCACAGCAGGCCATTGAGAGTTCCACCATATCCTTCAGGCCAATATGTAAAAGCATCCTATAAAGCTCTGCTGGATGAGACACCAAGGATGATGGAGGCAGAGAAGTAATTTTTTACTGCCTTCACCAGCACAAAATAGGCTTTACAATGAGCACACACTTGCTTTCAACTGCATTCATTCCAATTCTTCCTCTACTTGCATTATAATCATATTCTAACCTGCTTTACTGCACTCAACTCCAGGGTATACCATGGTACTACTTGGGCTCAGGCAAAGCCCTTAGGGGTGAACATAGGGCAAATCCTAAATTGCAAAGATAGACCAGGACCTCAACCTCTCAGCAGAAAAAATACCCCAGAGTCTCCTGGAAGCCAATTGGTTCCATCAGTCTTCGACAGCAGACCATTCTAATAGGCCCCCGTCTCTGCAGAAGAGAAAAGTAATTGACAATCTAAATCTCAACAGGAGGGGATCTGACCATGACAAGGAAATGCAGTTACAGTGAGACACAGCTGGTTGATAAAGCCAAAAAGGTAGTACCAGAAAGAGCAGTTTATTTGAACTATACTGTCTCTATATCAAATCTCATTTATTGAAGCATTTTCCAAAAAACAATGTCTGGAAAGAATGCATGACACATGTGTTAAAAAAATATATTGTAGCATACCACTCTATTTATAGATATTAATCATGCCAAATAATACTTCAACCCAAACACCCAGTCTCCTCAAACTGGGCATAGTTACTGTACTAAAAATAATAGTAATATTTTGATTATTTTACTTATAATGGATATATATATTATATATACTTGGTATACAAAGTGAAGAGAAAGAACTTCACAAACACACACACACACACACACACACACACAAACACACACAGTTAGGGACTACAGTAATTTTGTTATATTACCAGATCAAGTTGTGTGATTTTAAAGGTGATCATTGTAAACAGGAACACACTTGAACTTTTAAATTCTTTTCAGCTAAAGCAAGCAAAAGCTATTCCAAAAGAAATTTTAATTTCTTCTAATTAACTTGGACACCTTCCATACTAACAGCACGAAATCTGTCTGAAATGGTGCCCACCTTATTAGCATAATTGGTCTTTAACATTTTATTGGCTCTTTCCCATTCTTCCAAGGCAATTTTGCACAATCTAATTAACATGAAAAGATTAGAAGATATTCCAAAGTAGGGCTAGGGCATCCCTTTGAAGCAAGGGTGCTCAAATATGCAAACACTCCTTCTCAAATGACTGCGAGGAGAACCAAAGTGGTCTGTTCTGCTCACCCTCCCCCCCCCCCAGGCTAGTCCCCCTTTCCACAAGGCTGTGTGGGGCTGACTGCTTTTTGCAGCCCAAGATCTTGCGTTCTGACAGCACTGCTAATGTCCATGTTCTGGGGCTGTAAAACCTAGAGCAGGCTTCCTCAACCTCGGCCCTCCAGATGTTTTTGGCCTATAGCTCCCATGTTCCCTAGTTAGCAGGACCAGTGGTCAGGGATGATGGGAATTGTAGTCTCAAAACATCTGGAGGGCCAAGGTTGAGGAAGCCTGACCTAGAACTTCAAGAAAGGTTTTTGCAGGACAAAAACCAAAGCTGTTGCTGATAATCCTCATGCCCCAAGGGCCTTTCAGAAGCAGGTTTGCTTTCTGCCCCACGCATGGTGCTTTCAGAGATGAAACATCTTTACATCTGCCTGGTTAAAATCATGGAGACCGTATTTCTGCTGATTTCAAGTAGGTATACTGAAAGACACTGCAGTTCAGACAATGGCTGGCAAACATTTTTATGTTTAGCATGTGCAAAAGCCCTCAAGCTTTTATGAGTACTAAAAGGAAGCAAAAACCTTTGAGCTGAACACAGGGTTGTTTATGTATCTCTGTTCCAGAGTAAAGTGTAAACTCGCATCCACATCTATATGAATGCATTATTTTCCTTAAATAATTTAAATTGTTGCTGGTTTAATTCATTCAAATTACTCCAAGATCATATCCTTTTCTAGCTCTAGTTGCAATTCCCAAAACCAGCAGAGACTTAAACCTGAAACAGGTGTGACACAACTCTCAATTTTGCTAGGGGCTCCAAATTTGATGGCAATCTGCATGGTAATCTAGAAAAAGAAAGAAGCTGTAGTTTTCTCTTTTGTGCAAACTACATCACTACGGAGGGGAAACTACGATTTTTTTCATGTTCCATCTGTTTGTCAGAGGCAGAGTCTTAGCTCACTTGCATACAAGTTTGAAGAAGGTAAGAAACAGCAAGAGAACGACTGGTATTTCTAACCTTCTCCAAACTGCTGTGTAAGAAAAGGCACCACATCTTCCTTTAGCCTTCTGACAGGCGCAGGTGACGGGTGAGTGTGTAGTAAAACTGATGTTTCATGCCTGCCTAGTTTGAATAAGATAGTGAGAGTGTTTCCTGGCATTCTAAAGCTTTGCACAAGTGAGGAAAGACTCTACCTCTCTTCTAAATTCTATGCATGTGCTGGAGGGCTTAGAAGGAAGGTGAACTCTCACTTGCTCAGCAGTCTGAAGGTCATAAATAAACTGTGAGAACAATATATTTCTACGTGGGCCAAATTTAAGATCCCAATTGGATAGCTGGGCAGCTAGACATGTCAGTGAAATGCTGAATATTCAAATATTGTTATCCGCTTTGTGCTGTGATTATGAGATGTACTAAAGTGTGAAAGAAGTAATCAAGAAACACAGTGAACACACACACACAAAACAGAGAGGCAAGTTCTCAGAAAATTCTTATAATAAGGAATGTTCTTGGGAAGGTATGAATGCCAGGTGATTACTCTTACTTACATATCTTTCCCAGTCAATCTCTGAATAAAACCCATTTGGAGCACCATTGGTTCTCTTCTGTAATACACAGTTAAAAATGATAAGTTTTATATTAAAAAGGGGAGAACAGCAACATGCACTAGTTTCTTAGAAGATATGACAAAGTCATGAGTTTTCAATTTGGGATGGTCTCTTAACTAAAGTGGGTTCTGGCTCCCTACTAATCAGTCTCTAGAAAGAGAATGCCAGCCTCTCAATCTTCTTTGAGAAAGTAATTTCCAGTGTTTGAACTCTTGAATTTTTCAAACCTGATAAGCCAGGAGCAGGAATTGCAAGGAGAGACCACCATGCTGGAAGATATTACGGCTTATGGGCAAGACAAATGAGGATAGAGCTGCAACTTGGTGGTAGAGCATGTGATTTGCATGCAGAAGGTCTCAGGTTCAACCTCTGGCATTGGTCAAGTAGCAAGACCTGAGAACCTGGACAGCAGCTACTAGTCAGATTATACAATACTGGATTAAATGGAAATTAATAATATGATCTGGTATATGGCAGCCCCCTATGTTACAAATACAGTACACTTGAACAGAAGTGATGAGTTAATTAAGCTCTCCTAAATTTAAATAAGTATTACTTTAATATGCTGTACTTCATATTAAAGCCTTCGAAACCAAAGCGGTCAGGTGATCAAATAGTGGGCCAGATTCAACTAATGAGTCCTGCTAGTGGAAATGAGCAGAAGGTCTTCCATGATCCCACTCCTCCCTCTCCGTGCAATCCCAAATTGGCTGGGGGGCATCAGGGAACCCCTCAAAACAGTGTACAGGGGTGTGGGGAGAGAAGAGGGTGATTGTTCTGTCTGGCAAGCTGAAATGCTTGTAGTGATGGAATGATCTCCTTAGAGCAATCCTGCATTCTTCCCATAGTCTTGAGCCATTTACAAAACCTGGAGAAGTATACAATACATAGCAGACTAATGAGGAGGAGGAAAGCTATAAAATAATCATATAGTTGTTCAGATATCAATCAAATATTTCATTGTAACCAGCTGTTACCTTCAACATTCAAGGAATGTCCTATAAAATATTCCATTTTTGCATGATACGTGTGAAATTATCCATGAAATTATCTACTTCCTAATGCATATTATGAACGCAGTCCTGTATTATTTATCTTATGAATGTAGTTTTCAAGGTGAGCCTGGCACACGAGGTAATCCATTTCTATTTCTAGTTACCTGTATCCATCACAAATGATCCAAATACTACTGAATATTAGGAAACCATAGTGAGTTCCTAAACATAATTAGACATCTATGGACACACAGAAACACATCAGAATCACAGGGGCAAAAACATAAGTGGTTGGGCATCCTATGCAGAGCACCTGGAGTAAAAAAATACATTGAAGTAAGTGATGCATAAACAATGCCAAACATACATTTGTACATGCAAACTTTTTTTGGCCAGGCTTACACATTGTTCCAACCAACCCCCGGGAAGCTTTAAACCAATATTCATGTCCTTACCGAAACTGATTTTCCTCCTTCCTGTGCACACTCTGCTTTGTTATTGGAGGGTGGATCATGAGGATGAGGGCTGGGTGGCTGGAATGGATTTTGTTTTTTTATAGAAAAAGGGTTAAAGTATTGGGTGGTCCGGTTTTTTTAAACACATGAATCTACATGGAGTAAGCAAGCTCAGAATGCACTTTTCAAAGGCATTACTTGCCAAATGTAAATGCTGCTGTCAGCAGACTATTTTGGAACGTATGATAGGACTCTATTCAGCAGAAACTGGTTCTCTTATAACTGACTGGCATGGACAATTATCTCTAATGTTAAATGTTTTCCCCTTATTTCCTTTGAGTAAGATGTTTACAAGACATAACGTTTTCAAGCATTTCAGAACTATGTCCTCATACAATTCTGCAGAACATGCTTTATTTAATGTGGCAGCCATTGCAGTGGGCCTTTAGAGTCTTGTAATATAACTCAGCATTTCTTTTGTAACTGAACACACACCTACAAGAAGTGACTCAGTGAATGTTTTCATCCTGGTTTTGTGCAAGAAAAAGGTTAGCAGTGTTTTGGTATTAAGTAAGTCTTGAAGAGTTCTAGGGAATATGATCCTTCTCTAAGTGCCAGCTCTTTTCCTATTGATCATCACCTACAGTCTTTTATGACCTCTAGACTACAAAGTAATTAAAAAACAGGCCAATAACATGAACAGTTTTCAAGCATACTTTAAAATTCTGGTTATTTAGCTTCTTCTTCTTTATTAATCTGATTAAAAATTGCAAGCGCATAATTCCAAAGTCAGCATAAAAATAAGGCTACATTATACTAAATATAGCAGAATAAATTCTTCAGGTTCACAAAGTAAGCACCTTCTCTTAATCTTAACGTGAGAAGGGATTGTGTATAATTTTAAAGAGAATGTAATTTTTTTGTACTAAATGAGAAATGAAGTTAGCATCGTTCTCATAGCCTCCGAAAAGCAAAATGCTACATGAGGAACACCATCAACAAACGTAGAAGTGAAGGCCTTAAATGAAAAATCTTGGGAAAGCACTAGTGTGTCACAATGAACACACCGAGGTGGTGACGGTGCATGAACCAGCATGGACAGAGAGAGCCCCTTTATCATTCGTGGTCAACACCAAGAAAAAAAAAAGTTGCTCAGCAGCTCATTGCTTCTCAGCTTGCCTCATAGAGGATGAGAGTTACTAGGAGACCCCAGCGTCCCTCAGAGAGCTACAGTCCCAGAGTTCTATGGGAAGAGGGATTGTTAAGCCACTTTACAGGCAGGATTCAACTAACTAGTCCTGCTAATGGAAGCCCACACAAGGACTTCCACTAGTGCAATGGGGATTTCCCCCCTCTTCTCCTCCTGTGTGTCTCCAAACAGGCTTAGGTAGGTGTGTCAGGAGAACCCCTAGAATAGAGCTGGGGAGAGGGGGGTTGTGCCATCTGGCAAGCTGGAAAGATAGCCATGGCATTACACTGAATTCCTCCCTGGGAACTGTAGTTCTGTGAGGGGAATAGGATTCTACCAACAACTCAGCACCCTTTCCAAACCACAGTTCACAGGATTCTAGACCGTTTAAAGTGGTATGATACTGCTTTAAATGTATAGTGCAAATGTGGCCCATATCTGCAAAAAAAGCCAGTCCTCCTCTGCCTTCTGTTTATCACTTTGGTGTTAAATTTAAGTGGGTGGTGGTGAACAAGCGAGCAGATTGTATCTTGCACGGGGTTTCTGTGTTCACTTCCTCCCTTTGTTGACCAAGTATTTCCCTCCATATCATATCATCCCTCTTCCAGCCCTACATTGGTGATGTGTTGGGGACAGGAATGAAGGAGAAAGACTGCTGAATATGTGTAGGCTGTTTGTATGAGTTGGAACCCCGCATGCTCAGGAATTCCAGCTCATGGGGGGACTAGGAAGACTTCTCCCCTTCAGAATTCCCTCAAACACATTGACGGTGTTGGGGAGGGCCAGCATGAGACAAGACAACCGGGGGGCATGTGGGGACTATCTACATGATCTCAGGTATGTGAAGTACCTGAAGGGGCAGTGCACCAGTTACTTCTTTAAGTGTGTAACACAGACGGGGACTGTGGGGTGGAATCAACGTGCAGGTTGGGAAAGTGAACAGAGTTGTTTTTCTTCTGCTGAACAGAGCCTTGGCTGAACCATTAAAAACAGTATAGAGTTCCAAATGTGGTCTGCTTTTTGAATCTTTAAGCTAAAAGCGCTTGACAAAACACAATGGGGATGCAGAAGGATGTGTGGATGCAGGCTTTTTTCAATCTACAGCTGTGACCCTAAGCACATCTACTTGGACGTTCAGTTCTTCTGAAATCATTAATATTTACTTGCAAGTAAATATGTTTAGGATTAAGGATCTTGGGTCAGAAGTTTAAATAGGCAGAAGTTGTAAGAAAGAAAAAATTATTAGGGCCTTTCCAGAAGACAAAGCCCCGCCAACCCCTTGATGTTATTTATCAAGATGCGATTGGGCTAGCCTCTATCCAGCACCACTAGTATGATATTTCACCCCATTTAAAGTTGTATAGTTCTCTCACACCCATTCTTTCCCCCCTATGCATTTCTGCTGTATAGGGACAGATGCTCAGCCCTTAAAAAATAAAAATAAAAACCTACAGGAGATGTGCACTCCTGTATTGGAGAAGGAACGGCATAGCCTTCTAAGAACCAAATAAATGGAAAAGGGGATTTGCAATAGAGCATTGCTGCAGGAGGAAGAAAAGAAAAAGCAGCCTTCGTTTGTTTTGCCACTGTTTGTGAAGATAAATGCTCCAACACCAGAAATATGAAGAAACATGATCACAGGCAGGGAAGTCAGCACTCATCACTAATGGCTCTATCTGTGGTCGTGGCACTCATGCAATGCATCCTTGCAAAGCACTCGCGAAATAGCAAGGGACATGCTAAGTAGGGAAGAACCCAATTTCCCCACTGACATAGTACATGCTTGGACAATGCATATTCCAGACACAGATGCATTTTCTTTAAGGAAGACATCTGAATCAAGACCAATGAAACAGCAGCTCATTTATTATGCAAAATAATGATCATCTGGAAAGGCCCTTACTACTCCAATTCCTTTAATTTTAGGAGAGAAATGACATTGTTTATGGCTGGTAGTGTTTCCATTCCACTGCTGAAAATCTGGTGAAGACTAACAAATGCTCCAATTTTCCTTAGAGTCTTCACAAGATAAATTTAAATGGGAGTTTTAAAGTCAGGAATCAATAAAAAGTGAAGTAAAATCCATATCTGAGCCCAACATTCTTCATTGCAAACTTAAAGCCTAATAGCTGATGTGGTACATTTCCTTCTAAAGTCCAGTTCTAGCAGAGACAGAAAACCTAAAACCATAAATAAAAGCAACAGTAACTCAACAGCAACCCTTTTCCTATTTCTATTCTCTACAGGAAGGCTTCCTGAATTGTTATTTTTAACCAATTTAAGATATTTGCAGGTATTAAATGTTTCTTCATTATTCATATAATTGTTTGTCTTTGTTCATCGTATTTATGACGATTATTAGAAAATTTATCTCACTTGATAATCCTTTGACCAAAAAAGTTTTGAGAGAAGGGCCTTAGACACTGGATATAAGCCAATGCACATCAGACAGTGTATCAACATTGATCGTTTTAATATTATTAACTATATTAAAATAGAAATAGGGCAAAGGGTTCAAAATTGCTTATGACGATTCACAGGATGGGGGAAGCATTTTCCATTAGACACATCTAATTTAAAGTTAAGACTAAATAAATATATAAATTCCTTTAAATACTTACAGTTCCATCCCTGTCTGGTGATCCTCTGTAAGAAAGCAAAAATATGTACCATTACTACAAAACATCAAACCTCCTGCATTAATTTTTTGGAAATACTTCCCCCTCATCGTTTTTAAAGGTTGGAGTTCTGCACTGCAAAACAATCAGCCAATATTGACTCTTTCACACATGAATCATATAATGGGGGCGTAGAAAGGGGCTGCAGGGCCATGCCACTATCCTCCACCTTGAAGCTATGCTGCTCTTCAAGCCTTCTGTGCCTCGGTCCCCCTAGACATCTTCATGCCCAAACCTCCCACGTGTTCCAAAACCCTATGTGACTGGGGTCCCATAACATATGGAAAGTTTTTGCACATAGGGCCTCTCTTGAATATGTCCACACCTAACATACTGAAAGGGTGAAGGAGCTGCATGACCTCAGGGTTGAGGCAGTGAGGCAGCGCCACTGCTCCATTCATCCTATCATGCTCAGTTATGCAATTCACACATGAAGGGGATTTGAGTTGAGACACAATGCAGGACTGTTTTTTAATCAAATCAACATAGATTAGTTGACTTTGAACAGAAGAAGAGGCAGCCAGTGAGGCAAACTACCACCGAAGCCATGTCTACCTGCTGCCTCACCAGCTGTTCTAGGCCCTTTCTCCCCCTCTCAGAGATCACCTCAAGAAACTGCGCTGTGGTGGTGATGATGATGATATTTATTTATTTATTTATTTATTTGTTCATTCATTCATTCATTTACCGCCCATCTGGCTGGGTTTCCTGTGAGGAAAGAAGTATTAGTCAATGAAGCAAACCGCTATTATATGGTCACTTTTCTTGAACGGCTCTCTTAAAGACCACATGCATAATTTTTACTTTTTAAATGTTTTATCACTGGTTTTAATTTATCTTTGGAAGCCTGCTCGACTGAAGAGTAGAGTAAAAATACTTTAATAAATAATAAATCTTCTCTCATTAAACAAGGAACCCTGTCCTTGTCAGCTCCACTTCTGACCTTCAGAGTTCCTGTTCTGGGGTGAATTATGAGCATTTTCTGCTGAATAAGTTTATAACCTCCCTTCTGATCTTCGCAGTAAACTTACAAAAGTCAGAAATGGAGGAGCCAGGGTCAGGTACATAAGGCATAGGGGCTGGTATAAGCAACACCAAACCCTCTCCACATACTCTTAAGATGCAACCCAAAGAATGCTTCTCTCTCTTCCTCAAATTTCTGTCTATGAAATAAATAACAGCTTGCTGGCAGAAGGCTATTTGTCAGGCTGAACACAATGAAGATTGTGTGACATATATGAAGAGTAGTAGTACTGGAATAGAGCTGACAACACAAGACCCCTACAGTTTCTTAACAACAGAGGTTTAGAAAAGGCTCATTTCACTTCTGTAAGTCTGCATAGTTAGAGATCCATATTGCAATATAAAGAAAACCCCATAATGCCTGAACAGGAAAACAGCACAAGGGTCTTCAGCAGTTAATGTCTCTGCTAACTTACGTGTTTCAAAATTGTATTTTCGACCAGCCCATTATAATTACACACTTCCACTTTATGATACTATAAAGCTATACCATTAGTGCTCCCAGAGTGCCCATAAAAAGGGAAACTTAAATTATTAAAGATTATGTCGGGCATTCAGCTTGATGCAATGTAGAAGGTTAGTTGTTATCTCAACAATTTCCTCTAGAGAAAAATAGAAAAATATTTAAAACAGTTTTCGTTGTCTCTATGCCATTGTTGCAAGCTATCAACACTGAAGCTTGCAGGGGGGGTGGCGGTTCTTAAGTATGAGCTGGTATGAGCTTTGTTGTTAGACAGACACATCAGTGAATAATAATTCAAAACACACAATTCTGCCTGCTCCCTTCTTGATGTTCTTAGTTCAGTTGGTCCTGCTCCCCTTTCACCTAATGTTTCATATGAACAACAAACATTCCACTTATAGTGGAAATATAAATAATTGTCTCTTACGTTTTAGGGAGAGTCGCTCAAGTTGAGAAGAACACAAATCCAAACATTTAATATTCAAAATGTAATAAATAAAAAAATAATCAATTTGCCTCGTATTTTTCGCAATGATCACTATTACATGGCAGCAAATAATAATTGCTACTGCATAGTCATACAGTGGTGGAGTTGAACTTATAAAGTGATATCCAATGTTCATCATCCTCAGGCTTAGGCCCACTGAAAATCAATGGACAAGTTTCTTAGGCCTGTTGGTTTTCAGTGGGTCTAGTTTGAGAATGACGAACATTGGGTACCATCCATGCTTGCAAAGAGTTTGTTGTGCACACGCATTACATTTTTTAGGTAAATAAGGCATATGTTTAATCAGTGAAGTGCCAGAACTCAAACCTGCTGAGAAAGTCAAAGATTCTAATCTCAGATGGGACAAAGGCTAGTTTTAGTTAGTGGTGAGGAATCTGTCCCTTGTTCAGGAGAACCATTATCCTTATTATATCACATGTTCCAGAAATGGAGCTGTAGCACTGATCATCTTCAGGCACTGAAGGTGGATTCTCTGTCAACTTAAATGAATCTATAGTTGCAGCAACCTCCTTTACCTGTTGCTAAGCAACCCATTCACAGGCTAGGGCTGCAGTAGAGGCACACACCTTTAAAGGTGAGGCAATAACTGTTTCTCCCTACACTTGGGGAAGATTGTAAATAGGTTATCGGGAACTAACGTTGTTGTTCACTTTCACCCAGGTCACCAAAAGAATTTGACAAAAACAAATCCCCAAACCACCCAAGAAACTGACAAATTTACCTGCAATAATCACAGGGACAAAGACAGTATGGCCACACTCTCTCTTTCTCTCTCTCTCTCCCCCCCTCACCCTCATCATGGGCTGGCTGAGTCAGAACAATACAGATGGATGGTTTGCCAAGGACCCAGGAAAGGGCTCAAGTGGGATAGGGAATTCAACCTGCTCTCTTGCCTCACCCATTTCCACAACAAGATCCACAAGCCATGCTTCCCTCTCCATAGCCATTAGAGCCTTTCCCTGAATCTTTCACGGTGCCTATTGCTCCACCTAAACTGGTGCTTTCAGACATGAGGAGTAGCCTTGCCTCTGCCAGCCCCACCCAGCTCTCAGGGGGGGGGGAGGCAAAGACACCTCCCCTGTCCTCCAGGAGGAGCTAAAGGAGGAGGAACAGATTATTCTGCCTACTGGGTGTAGTGAGAGATTGATTGCTGAAGAGCAGAAATTTTTGCTGCGCTAAGTTGAGCATGTCCCAATCCTATATAAAAGATAGTAAGGGGGTGTGTTAGTGTCAGATCAACTGTCCAAACCTTTTGTGTAACTGTACCTAGGAATAATAGTGTGTATTGCCTATTATGGCTTAAGCTGAAGATTTGCATATGTATACAGCAATCTAAACATTAAAGCTTTTGGAAAGAATCCTCTTTCCAGTTCTTGAGCAACTGGGAGCCAGGACACCCCTTTTCCACGCTGTTTTCGGGGGGGGGGGTAGTTCAATTTGTACCTCCCGCTCCCTAAAAGTGCTATAGAAATAGAGGGCAGGAAAACACTTGAAATAGTTCAAACCCCCCCCCCCCCAATCATCCAGAAAGGTTAAGCATCGCATGTTACAAAACAGCTTAACATCAAAAGCTATTCACCAATCCCATTATGTTCTAAACCTCATCTGGTGAACAATCACCATGACACTGAAGTATAGCTGAAAAGCCAGGACAATTCTGCATAGACAAAAAGTGTCAGAATGTTTTCTCTTTCTAAGAGATGTCCTTTGCCTACTGTCAAGGCTCATGTTCAGATATACTATGCAATTAGAACAAGAAAGTTTCAGCCTACTCCTAGGCTTTTCAGAGAACTATGTTTCTGAGGAATGAAGCATAGCCACTAAGACTTTTTTAAAGGGGCAAAATATAGGCCACCTATAAAACGTCCATGACTTGAAACACACAAAATTGTCAGTCTCATAATATCAGACAGCTGTCTCACTCATGCAGGTGTAAGGTTGCTATGTATTTTAAAGTATGCATTACTGGATACTGCTTTGCTGGTTTTCCATTGTGAATGTGAAAATGCAGATTTCGTGAGTTAATGGTGTAATCTTGTTAACCATTCAGCATTAGCCCCCTTGCTCTTCCACTCTATAAACCTAAGGACCACCTGAGCCTTTTTATTCCAGTCCAATCACTGAGATCTTCAAGAGGAACACTATTAGTTGTCCCTCATGCTGCACAGTCCCAATTGGCTTCAACTAGGTCAGGCATTTAGAATCACCACAGCCATGCTGTGAAACACTCCCCCAGCTGAGATTCAGCAGGTTTCCTTGGTTTTGACTTCCATGCATCTCTTGAATATTTTTTGTGCTGACAGGCCTTTGCAGTTGTCTAATTTTTGATGAGTCAGTCACCTGAACTGATTATCCATATTTTATTATTTAACTTTAAATGATGTTTTCTAGTGTACACTGCATTGATATATTTTATTATATGATGGTATGAAAATTCTTCTATAAATTAATATAAATTAATACTTACACAGAATTCATATTTTATTTTTAATTTTACATGATGTGCTATACTCCATAGTCTATTTCGCCTTGATATAGTTCATATGGTAATACAGAAATACTTCTTTAAACATAAATAATACTTACGTGGAATCAGTGTCCTTTTCTTTCTTCCGTATTCCAAAGGCCTTCCTTGTACGTTTTTTCAATCCTGTGGAGACAAAAGGAAAATATAAATTGAACAAATTAGGTAGCTTTACATTTGTTATAAGCCTGCCTGAGTTACTTAGGCTGGAAGATTTAATAGAAACTTTAAAAATATTATGGCATAATGAATAAAATGCTATTTACGGCTCCATAAATTACAAAGTTGCAGTTAGAAAAAACACATAAAAGCGTATTTCTTTCCAATCCTAAATCAGTGCAACATACTTTCAAGTAACATACCGTATTTTTCGCTCTATAGGACGCACTTTTTCCCCTCCAAAAATGAAGGGGAAATGTGTGTGCGTCCTATAGGGCGAATGCAGGCTTTCGCCGAAGCCTGCAGAGTGAGAGGGGAGACCCCGCCGCCAGCCCCGCAAGCTCCGGGGACAGTGGGGAGGCGCAGCGCGTCTTCCCGCTGTCCCCGGACCTGGTCTGAGGGCGGGCGGCAGGGAGAAGAGCGCTTCTCCCCGCTGCCTGCCCCGCAAGCTCCGGGGACAGCTGGGAGGCGCAGCGCGTCTTCCCGCTATCCCCGGACCTGGTCTGAGGGCGGGCGGCAGGGAGAAGAGCGCTTCTCCCCGCTGCCTGCCCCGCAAGCTCCGGGGACAGCTGGGAGGCGCAGCGCGTCTTCCCGCTGTCCCCGGACCTGGTCTGAGGGCAGGCGGCAGGGAGAAGAGCGCTTCTCCCCGCTGCCTGCCCCGCAAGCTCCGGGGACAGCTGGGAGGCGCAGCGCGTCTTCCCACTGTCCCCGGACCTGGTCTGAGGGCGGGCGGCAGGGAGAAGAGCGCTTCTCCCCGCTGCCTGCCCCGCAAGCTCTGGGGACAGCTGGGAGGCGCAGCGCATCTCCCGCTGTCCACGGACCTGGTCTGAGGGCGGGCGGCAGGGAGAAGAGCGCTTCTCCCCGCTGCCTGCCCCGCAAGCTCCGGGGACAGCGGGGAGGCGCAGCGCGCCTCCCCGCTGTCCCCGGACCTGATCTCAAGGCGGGTGGCGGGTGGCGGGGAGAAGAGTGCTTCTCCCCGCTGCCGGCACCACAAGCCCCTGGGGGGGAAATAAAATTTTTTTCCTTTATTTCCCCCCCAAAAAACTTGATGCGTCCTATGGGCCGGTGCGTCCTATGGAGCGAAAAATACGGTAAGTTAAGGCAATATTACAAGTGACACAGTAATTGAGAGAAGAAAATAAATGCCAGATATTTCAAGGCATGAGAAATGCATATTTTTGCCATGTTTCGCAAGCTGTTTAGGGAACATGTGGCATGTTCCAGTTGTGTTTATGTAGAACAGGGGTGGGGAATCTTTTTGGCTCCACACTGCATGGGCTAACTTTGACAGGTGAGCAGGGAAATCACTTGTCAACTACATATCTTTATGACTTACACTATGTATTGCCTACCTGTGAAAACACATTGCATAGTGGTTCCCAAATGCTCCACAGCTAGCTGGCTGTTGGGCACTTGGAACCTCCTGTGGTCAAAGTGAGCAGGGTTGACTTCTCCATGCATCAGTTGTTGTACATGGAGGTCACTCCTGCTGTCTGCAGGTGTTGACTGTGTGAATGCAGGGAACTAGCACACACAGCCAAACCTGGTAGGATTAAAAGCACCACCTATTAGCTGATGAGCAGGTGGCTCAAGCCTGCTTTCTGAAGGGATTTGTTTGCCCCACCCATCACAGCTGACATCACCCGCTCACTGGAGTGACATCACCTGACTAACATCTGTGTGTGGTTTCAGGGAAACAATGGATCAGCTGGTGGGCCTGAAGTTCCTACCCCTGATTTAGAAACATACCCCCCCCCAAAAAAGCATAAAACCAAGAGCATTTTTGGCCCATTGACATTATTTGTAACCATTGGCTGCCTATACAGCAATATCCAATCGTTTTCTTCTGCTGATATGAAAGTCTATTAAATGCGCTCTATGCCCCAGTCGTCTATGGAGAAGCTACATTATTTGCTTCCACAATTATAATTATGTTCTAATAACATAATTTCTCTAGCAGAAATAATTGTATTTTTCAGCACATTTCACCTGTGGCCCTCCAGTTGTTGAATTACAACTGCATACCCTCCAACATTTCTCCAATGAAAATAGAGACATTCCATTCCACAATGATAATTTTACTATTTATACCCCACAAATCTTACTGGGTTGCCCCAGCCACTCTGGGCAGCTTCCAACATACAGTGGTACCTCGGGTTACATACGCTTCAGGTTACAGACTCTGCTAACCCAGAAATAGTGCTTCAGGTTAAGAACTTTGCTTCAGGGTGAGAACAGAAATCATGCTCCGGCGGTGCGGCAGCAGAAAGAGGCCCCATTAGCTAAAGTGGTGCTTCAGGTTAAGAACAGATTCAGGTTAAGTATGGACCTCTGGAACGAATTAAGTACTTAACCTGAGGTACCACTGTATATGATAACATAATTAAATATTAAACATTAAAAAACCCTTCCCTATACAGGATTGCCTTCAGATGATTCAGGAGTCGGATAACTCCATACCCTCTAATATTTCTCCAATGAAAATAGGGACATCCTAAGGATAAGTGGGACATTGTGGGATCAAATCAGAACTCAGGGACGTCCCTGGAAAATAGGAACACTTGGAGGATCTGCAACTGTTCTCTATACTTTAATAAAACAATAATATCCTCCAGGTCTGCGATACTGGGGGGGGGGGATAGTACTCTTTGAAACTAAAGTGGTTTGTAGCTGCTCTTATCCAGTCCCTGCTTCCTTCAATACTTCCTCTTCACTAGCGTTTAGGCCTGCATCCTATTCCATAAAATATGCCTGTGCTGCAAATATCTAGACCACTAGTCTATCCTTAGATATGAGAGAGAAATGTCCACCAAGGAAACTCTTAAGGATTTCTGTGTGAGCATTATGTAAGTCAGAATGGAATGGCTACTGTTATACCTCCAAACTCGTTGCTACAGTGATACCTGCTCATTTAAGCTCCAGAGGCCAAGCTAATAATCACCTTGCTGCAAAAACACTCCCACATTTCCTGCTAGTATCTTTAGAGAGAGTAGAGCCTGTGCAACTCTGTCATGTTGCTGGGGAAAAGCGTGTCATCAGCACAAGTGATTCTGGAGGATTGAGAGGTGAGGGAGAGCAAAGTAATCTGATGTCATAAGCACTGCCTATAAAAAGGGTGCTTAGTCATGACTATTGGGGGGGAAATACATTGAGCAGTCATCCTCATCCGACGATGAGCTATTTCATATATTACAAATCCAGGTTTGCCATAGGCAGCAACGGCCTATTCTGGCTTTCAGGTGGGAGAATAAAACATTCTATATGTATATCTAAAAATATAATACATAGTGTTGTGAGTTGGAGGGGGAGGGTTAGGCTGTATGTCTGAGTCCCTTCTAATTCCTCAATCCAGCAAGGGTTACAATCTAATGGAGGACTCCATTGTTGAATTAGCCAAGCCAGCTTCTTGGTAACTGACTTTTAGTATAAGTATGGGTCATTAGTATAAGAAAGGAAGTTGGGGGGGGGGGCCTTCCTCTGCTGGCTGGTAATGAGAACAAAGTCCAGGGCAAGCGTGAGAGAGAGCTGGGTTAGAAGCAGGCAGAAGCCTGAGAATGGGAGACATGCTTGATTTCTGCTTGAATCCAAGGCTGTGACTATGGGAGAAGCAAGACCTTCCGTAGGCTCAGGCTGTATATATATGTGAATAAACCATTTATCCTAAAGACACTACAGTCTCTGCTGTCCCTCATTTGGATGAAACTGGACCCTGGGTAAGTGCCTGGAATCATGCACTGCTCAGAGATAGGAATAGAATGCAACAATATTAAATAAAATATTATATTTAATGTAAGGGCACCAGTTTGGGGAAGACTGGCATAGAATGACCAACCAAACCATTTACAAAAAGGAAACCACAGATAAAGCCTTAGCCTAACCCTTATGTAAGTATTTTTATATAAAAAATATAAAAATTGTCAGGTAGTATATTTAAATATATCTTTAGATAGAGAGATAGATAGATACACACACACATACAAACACATCAATCCAGTTCTGTATAAGGATATCAGGACAAAAATTAAAATGCAACACCCAAAGAAAACATCAGCAAACATGTTGCAGGAAAAAAAGATAAAAACAAACAGGAAGGTTTTAGTCTGGTAACTAAAAACAAACCATGTTGGTAAACCTCATCAGGGTGGGTATTTCATAGTTCGGGAACCACGTAAAACTACCCAAACCGGCCATGTTATCAGAACACATCCATCAACATTTGACTCAGAAAAAATGAGCCCACCTGTTTATTTGAGGTAAGATAATGTGCAGCTAAGCTATAAGGTAATGAACAGTGAAGTTTTTTATGCCCAGGTAGCATATCCCTAAACTCAGACATCATTTCATGTGCAAATGCCATGAAAATGTATTTTTGTCTTGTTTTTTCACATTTCATATTATCATATTATCAAAATACCCCACACCATATTCACTTGCCCCACTTCTAAAGGTCTGAAGATACATGTCTATGTGACATGCTCTTTAAAGAACTGCCAGTCCCAGAACTGCTTAGTCTTTGCAGATATTTGGCATGCCAAAGAAGGGTACCTTGTAGAACTCCAGATGTTGTTGGACTGCAACTCTGATAATTAGGGAAGGAAGAAGAAGAGTTTGGATTTGATATCCTGCTTTATCACTACCCTAAGGAGTCTCAAAGCAGCTAACATTCTCCTCCTCCACAACAAACACTCTGTGAGGTGAGTGGGGCTGAGAGACTTCAAAGAAGTGTGACTAGCCCAAGGTCACCCAGCAGCTGCATGTGGAGGAGCGGGGAAGCGAACCCAGTTCACCAGATTACGAGTCTACCGCTCTTAACCACTACACCACACTGGCTCCCATGTGGTAGGGTAGAGCCACCACCCTCCCACCGCTGCATTTTATCTGAAGAACTGAAACTGGATATCAGGGACAGGGAACAATGTTTAAAGAGATTTTGTCAGAGCACTCAGATTTTCAACTGTTTCCTCTGCTGGTGCTGCTGTTTCAAATTGTATTACACTGTTTTTTTCTGATACATTGCCTTTAAGAACTGCTTTGGATATTTTAACAGAAATATAAAATTAAAATATTTTAAATAAATAACACAACTATATATGATACAGCAATGCCTGGCTACAAATACCAATTAGGCAGCAAGAAACACAAGGAGCTTCAATAAATGGAACTGAAAGAAGCTAAGAGATACTTTTTCCAGAAGAGACATGGTCTTTCCACAATCTGCCTCAGTTACAGCACTGTTTGAAGAACTAAATGAAAAGCTAGATAAACTGCCAAATTCAAGTACTATGGTCTCTTTATGTTATTTCTCAAATAAAAGTCGATGTTTCTTTCATAACATACAAGATTGTATAGGTTTGGACCAGCTTCCAAGAAATGATGACTGGACACTGACTGAGAGAACAGTTTTTCAGTCTGGGACAATTTCATAATTTTCCTATGCAATTTAATCAATTGCCCAAGTAGTTTTCAGAAATGAAAGAGAGACCACGATACTACAGTCGATAAAGCACTTGCTTTGGATGTCCCTGAATGATCTTGGCCAAGCTGGTGTCTCCACACTAGCCTATTGCACTAGCGTGCTCTGGAGATACAGCAAAAAGAACACAAATCTCTTAGCCTAGAAACAGACAATGCTGCAATTCACATTAAAGGTTCAGTCTTGAAGAGGTCAAACTGCACTTTTACCCAACTGCTAATGACAGTACAATTTTCTAAGAGAGGCAAATTGTGTCTGAAAACATTTGCAGCACCACTAATATGCTACAGAGTCTCTGGACTCTATATTCTTGCAACTGCATCCAAATACAAAAGACACTTAAGAGGTTGTTCAAGAATATGAATTGACATTTAACTCAAGAGAATAATCATCTTTGGGAATTCAGACACCAAGGTAAGCCATTGAAGTACATAATAGCAACTGCATGGAAAGCAGTTGCTTCCTTGGATTTTAAAATAATTGCAAAAATAATTATGTGCAAAAATAATTACGTTAGTTCTATACAAACTAAGTCCCATACTCACATACTAAGGATGATAAAAAACCCACTAAGATAATAGTGATTATATGCCATTAACTTTCATTAATATTAAATAAAAGCTTTTGTCTGCTACCAGCAGCCTGTCAGCTCAGTTTCCATTCATCAAGAAGTTCAACTCTATTCCTTTGGGCCTGAATACAGCCAGTGGTTTCCTTTCCAACTGCAGATGTTAATTAACTCAGCATTTCCAAGTCCATTATTTTATCACCTATCACTGCCATGGTAAAGGATCACACTACTTATTTTGCATACATTCTGGCTCTTATTGAATTGTAACTATTTATATTTCATACATTTCATTTCTAATCCGGCTATTCCTTTGGAAACTAAACACCAAAAGAGTCATACGATTCTGTAAACACACTGATTATAGTTATTATGATGGAATACCCACAGTGAACTATAAACAGGAAACAGAAATTAACCACATAGTTAGGCTTCAAGACCAATAATAATTTGTTTTTCTCAGGAGCTTGAGCATTTTAAAAGAGGGAGCTCTGCTCATCTAACTTTCAGGTGTTTAGTTTCAAAAACCTGCAAAACCTTTTTGACTAGAGCAAAAGTAATGTGTTTCTACCTCTATTCACTTACAGCTCTCTTTCAAACTGACTATCTTTAATTCACTTTTAGTTGAGAGACATGCAATTCCTGCAATATTAATTAATTAACTGGAAATTTGTTGCATTGATGTTTTTAGCAGGAGAGGATTTGACTTGGTACTAGAAGCGTCCTCTAGCATTTGATCAAGTTACCAAAATTTCTTAAAATAAGTGATTGAAACTGATGTTGCATTAGCCCAAAGAAGTAAGTGCATTTTTAAAATTTTGATTTTTTTAAACCAACGGGTAGGAAAGGGGGTAAGTAGTAATTTAATTATTTTTAGCAACAAACCTTGACAGAAAGAAAAACATCACTTTGCATTGTCAAAAGCAAAGGGATCTGGCCTTTGCAATAATCAAACACTATTTTGCATAAATAATCTGCAGAGAATACAGGATTAACATTTTGAATATGAGGAAAAAATATATTGTTAGCCGTAATGAAAAGAATTACCATACTTCTATTAATTATTGGCTAGATTTTCTTTTAGACTATTTTCCATTCAACCTATTTGCTCCTTACATAACCAGAAAAATAATTAAAAAGAAGCTTGCTACTAGGAGCTGCTATCCTAGAGACACGTATTTCAGAGACGGGTTTAGGACAGTGTGATCAGTTCCATCGCACTGGGCGTCAAACCTAGGGGGCGCTGCAGGGTACCGCAACTGTGAATTAAGCAGAATGGAAGGCGGGGGGGGGGTGTTCGTCTCACACAGGGTGTCGCTGAAATATGGAAGACCAAAGTTTGCCCCTGCGCATTTCTTTCTGACCTTAAAGCAGCATAAGAAACATGTGTAACATGTCAAGAAGGCTAATTTTTAACCAGAGAAGTGTTAACCTTGTTTAGAAGCTTCAATAAGATGTAATGTATGAATTAGAAATAGTAACACTGGCATCTTCTGACATTTGCTGAATTTTAATTTTCTCCTTTCTCAAAAGTGCCTCGATTTAGATTAAGTATACAGTTAAGTAAGACCATACTTTACTGACCTCTTAAATATATTTAATTGTTGGAGGAGGAGAAGGGAACTGCAATGTGCACCCAGAGGCCGCTCCCTCTAACCCAGGAACAGGGATTTTCACCTTGCATCTAAATGAGGACAATGTAGAAGATAACCAAATGTCATTTGGGAGGAAGTTCTATAATCCGGGTCTTTGGTTCACAAACCCAACCCATTACTATATGTAGTCCAAGAATACTATAACCCTTCCGAAATAAAATTCATAAGAAATGACAGCAGGACCAAAAAAAAAATTTTAATGTGCACCATAGACAATTGTAGTTCTATCATGTATATATAGAGAGAGGGAGAGAGAGAGAATTTGTGCCCCATTTCATTTTTTATGTCATTTTTTACAAAGCTGCTTTGCAGAATACTGCAAATAGAAGTTGAATGTCTGGCATGACAATCTGATATGTTCATTAATATTTTATAGAACTCATTTACAAGCAGAATTGCAGATGTCACACAGTGGGGACGAAAGGAAAAATGCTTAGGAGTGCTGGAGTGAGACAATGGCCTTGCTATCGCACTGCTTTAACAGACCCATGGCTCAGAAATATAGATCAGAACAGAGTTATCTGGAAACAGAGGTCAGTGGAAGGCTAACCAGGTTGGATATCAAGACTCACAGATATAGAGATCTCAGAATTATAGCTACACGCAATACAGATGCAATGTAACTGATCATACAGAACATCACAAAGACACATCAGACAGTTCCTGTGAGGTTACCACACTCCAAATATATACCACCCATAAGGCATCAATTTTATAAATATCAACTCTTATTTGAAAGTTCATAATGAATAGTCTATAGTTTGTTTATGGAATATCACTGGACTGAGAAGCATTTCAGACAAAAATCACTAGATCATTCTTTTGAAAATATCTGGCACCATCCACTAAAACAACAAAGCAATTTTGAAACCAAACAGAGACACAATAATTTAATAAGATATGACGAGGGGAAGCTACTAAGCTGTTAGGCAAAGAGCAAAGTACGGTAATTTGTGTCCTACATAAGGATGGAAAGAGCCTTGTTGGTGCACTGTGAGGCTATCGACACAGCACAAAGAGGGTCAAGGTGTCGACAGTGATCCAGATCTGGAAGCTCCTTTCCTCTTACCATTTATTTATTTATTTTATATGCCTCACTAATTATTAGAGGGTGATATTTTTACTACACTCAGTGATAGGATAGCCTGAATGTTGTAGTCTCTGGTTCACCCACCCACTCTATTACTGTATATAATCAAAGAATATTGTAAGTTTTATAGCACTACCTCCCCCCCAAAAAAATCAAAAGAAATATGACATGACATTTAAGAGACGCGCTATCCTTGCTGTTTAAATACTACATAAATTATATTATTAAATTTGAGACATCCCATCTTAAGGGCCAAAGCTATTTGTCTTTCCACTGGCTTTTGAGATACAAGAACATATAATACAAAAGCAGGTATTTACTGCAAAGTTATTAAATAAAACCATGCCATGTAAATGGTCCCTCCATTCTGTTGGTAGTTGGTTGTGTTTTGTGGGGGGTGGGAGAACTTAACAAGGTTGATGAGGCCTTGTTAAAAATCTATGGATCTTGTCACCCATTTTCTAACCATAAATTCATGACTACTATTGGTTTCTATACAATTTAGCTATTATCTGCAAGTATGCCAACCTCATGCTATTCAAGAAAAGAGCATGAAAAAAGTATCTGTACTATTGTTGTACTGCTAATAGTATTGTATTACTAGGGAGACCCTTTGAAAGTAATCCAGTTCTAAGAATCCACAATGCCTGTTCTGTTATAAAATGCCATCATCCAGATTTTATTGGAAAATACATATCACAATTTGCACTGTACTTTCACCTGCAGTGTGTGTGTTTTTTGTGGTGTGTGTATGTTATAAAACCATGTATTATCTTCCATGTCAATGAATTGTGCATTAGCTCTTCGAGGATCTCAAAGACAATATCTTAAGGCCCACCACTCTGTTTCTAAACCAACCTGGATCCTGTGATCATCATCTGAGGCCCTTCTTTGTATGTCCCATCCATGAGAAGCCTAGAGGGTGGCAACACAAGAACAGGCCTTTTCCGCAGTGGCTCCCCATTTGTAGAATGTTCACCCCAGGGAGGCTTGCCTGGCAGCTTCCCTACATATCTTTAGGCACCAAGCAAAAACTTTCTCTATAATCAGACCTTTGGCTAATTAAACATTCTATGGCCTTTTAAAGGTGATTGTGGGAGGGGGGTTATTGGTTTGTTTTTTCTTTTGTTTTTTTGTGTTCTTGTTTTGTATTTTTCTGTTTTGAAGTGCCCTGTGATCTTCGGATGAAGGGTGGTATACCAATTTAATAAAAATAATCTAAATTCAACTTGCTTTATTATTTTATAGATTTCACTATAATGTACTGTATATTCTCACAATATCTATCCCAGTAGGGTATACACATTTGTTATAAATACTGTAATTGATGCAACACTACAGTTTGATGCCGCTGTTTCTGCTGTGAATGAAGCTGTACCTTTATCTGATCAAGTAATAAGAGGTTTTCCACTTGCAAAATGGACACAGAAAATCATGTAAAATAAATGCCACTTCAGCTCATGTCTGCATGTTATATACTATAAGGGCTTCCACAATGCCAGGGAATGTCACATTGGTTTACTTAGGCATAGATTTGATGAGGCAGCTGAGTAACAGCTGCAGAAGCATTAAAGGACATTTAGTGTGAACTGCAAAGACTCCAGTTCAAATCTGTGGTTAGCTATGAACTCACTGAAGGAACATGGGCATATTCCAGACTCTACCCACCTCCTCCATCTGAAATACAAGTATAATAATAACTAGTAGCAGTCTATTATTCAGTTATTGTAAGCCTTACAGCATGCAAGATACAGCATAGGTGAAGCTTTTAGAGGGAAACTGTAGTAATGAGCAAAGAGACACCGAATTCCACAGGAATCGCATCAGAGTGCACATGTATAAGATTATGCTGCAAGTCTCATTTAAATGGGAAAGTTGGCCGCATTTAAATGTATCTCACTGAAATGAGACTTAAAAGTCTTTGCTTGAACCGAGTCTACTGTTTGCTTGTAATGTGGATGCTGTTAAGTAAGGCAGCCTAGGATTTCCTGCTGAGGTATTCTCCCCTCTCAAATCCCTCCGGCTCAGCATCTATCAAGGTAATTAATGCTGTCATTTATCCAAACTCTGGAACTGTTTATCGTGTATTGTGATACCTCCTTAGCAAAATGTACCTTAGACCAAGATCGCATTTCCCAGCCTTTGCTAGGCTGATACCCTCCAGATGTTTTGTATCACAACTCCCATCAGCCCCAGCATGGTAGTCCAAAACATCTGGAGGGCACCAGGTTGGTGAAAGCTGACATTTTAAAGTGCTTTATTACGACTTTCTCCATGCCAGTTTATATGCACTGCCACAGTTTCCAAGTTGTGTTTTTCCAGCTTCAAATGTAATTGCATCTCCCTTCAGCTAGTGAAGGTGACAATATTTATTCTCTTGCCTAGCCTACCCCATATGCTGGCCTACAGTGGCCTGTGACTACATGCAATCCCATAGTATGGTATGTAGACCCGCTATTCAACATTACCAGCCTGCCCACCCCACCCTCAGCAGTTTCTTGCCTTGTCAGTTTTTGGTATTTTATGGCCTTTTATAATCGTTGCTGCACTCTGTGCTCCATTTTGGCAGAAGGGTAAGATACAACATAAGTAACTAAATGAACAAACCAACAGTCATTGACACCCGTAAGTATAAGAGAGGCTAAAAACTGGCATATTGATCCTAGACAGGTGCAACTGATCCTAGACTGTAAAGTTGGTAAATGTTCAGACAAAACTATATGGCAGAGACACAGAAGCTGTGAACTCCAGGTGTTACTGGACTACAACAGCTCCTACCATACCTGAACACTGGCCATGCTGGTTGAGGCTGGAGAGAGTTGGTTTCCAACAAAATCTGGAGTGCAACACATTCCCCATTTCTGCTATTCTGCAATAATGGACAACAGGAAAGCTCCCACTGTTGAAACATCTTACTATTTCCAGGGTCCCTCCCCCAGACTTTGTGTCACTCTGCATTTTAAAAGCTACTCCACATATCAACCAGGAAGAAGCAATTTTCATTTGTTCATCTACCAAACAAATCACCTTGTAGAAATGTTGTATCTGATGCCCAGTCACTTTTCCATACCTTCCCAAAGAAAAAGTAAGACTAAAATCACTTTTTGTTAACATTGGCAATGAAGAAAAATCAGCATATAAGTCAGATTTGAATCTCTGCCTTTTGCTATACATAGGTGCTACTAGCTTAGTCTTCAGCAAGAAACTGATGAGTTGGAATTCATTAGGATGTTTGAAACTCTAGAACTCCGCAAGCACTGGAGGTGGCTTTCTCACTACAAAATGCAACTGTCCCACTTTTGGTGTCATATGATTCTCAGTGCTCTGCTAGTTTAACACCAGTGGCTTCCATTTGGGGGTGAGTCACATTCCCTCCATTTGGATTTTGTGTGCAACAGAGAAATGTAATACACCTGCCTACGTATACCAAACCCCTTTGGTTACTGGTCAGGTAATGGAAGCTTATGAAAAAACCACTTGTTTGTATACTACCTAGCAAGGCTATAGTGAAGATAAGATCTAAGCCACACAGCCAAATCCTATGCATATTCATTTGGAATTAGTCTCATAATTCACTAAAAATTATTTCAAGTAACTTGACATTGATCAGTAGTCCTAGCCTCCCACCCAGATGGTGGTGGTGGTGATGATGATGATAGCAATAATACTCAGCCCCCACCACCTACAGAGGATAGCAGTCCCTCCCAGCTCTCACCGGGGATCCCTCCTTTTCTTCCCAGCCTGCCCACAAATTGTCCAATCATGGGCAGGTTACCCTGTGGGCAGACCGGACTGAGCCTGTGGGCTTCACTCCAGTCTGTCTGCTGGGCACTGAAGCCAGGAGGCTGGGGGTTGAAGGCAAAACTTGCATAAAATTCCTCCATTCTTCTGTTAGCAAAAACACCTGCCAGGTCAAAAGCCCTTTCATAAGCACAAAGGCACCATTTGGATTTCATTCATAGAACTGCTATTTATATTACTCATAAGTATGTTCTTGTTCTTTAAAAGCTCTCTTAACTTTTATTATTTTCTATCATTCAGCTGAATCGTGGATGCTTGCTTCTAATAAAAATCTGAGCTCAAAATAACATTTTCAATTTATGTACATTCATTGAATATTTTTTCTATTCCATGTGGTTGAAAATGCTCCACATAACATGACATAAGCAGAATATTGCCCTCATATTTCATTCTCTGTTGGAATGCAGAAAAAGATGCATTTTAAGAATTCCACTTCTTTTGTTGTTTAAAAAGAATCACTCAGTCCTCCTAGGTCTGAACAGGTTCATACTGTGAATTTTCCACTGAAGTATAACTTTGTTCTTGCCTCCTTATTTGACATTTTGAGAAATATAATACTGGCAGATATTCATAGGTATAATAGCTGCCATTATTATTTATCTGGAACATCTAATCAGGAAGCAAGAACAAAGTTATTATTCATGGAGGAAACAGCAGGGCAAATTTCTACCGTAAAACTGCCTGCTCACTCATGTCTGAATTAGAAATATAGAACATGAAATACAGTCTTGCTTCTACTTGAGAAAATTATATTCCATCCCTCCCCATCCCACAATAATATATCACATCCCTTCTTTTGTCTGTCTAATTTTATTTTCTAGAGCCTCCTTCTGCAGTTCTTCCCTGTAATGATCCCATAGTTCTGTAAAAACTGCAAATCAAAACTTTCATTTAAAAGGAATAAGAAAACTCTGCATGAGATATGGGGAAATCTTATGGAAGTGTGAAGAATAAACTTTGACCCAATCCTAATTCCCCTGCTCCCTTTTATTGGTATTTACTGCTGCCAAATCCTTATGAAAGAAATTTGAGGAGCTCTATGGGCAAGGTAATATGCTGCCACTATCATTGTTGTTGAAAAGCAATTTCCGCTTATCCCATCGGCTTCCAGGCATGGGCATATGGCTAGGCCCATGGGAAGGAAAACTCCTGAATTTGCAAACTATACCAGTCAAAGAATATATGCTATTTAAGAAATTTGCTTAGGATCAGGATGCATAGAAAGAGTAGAATGGAGTCAAAACTGGTAGCAGAGCACAAAGAATTCACATTCTCTACATTTAGGCAGACTTGAACTTATAGCTCAGGAAAGTCCCCATCCACTTGGATTTATGGGCAACCTCTCTTTGGCCATGGATATGTCATTTCATGAGCACAGCTCCACAGAAAGAGTTTGACCTTCAGTTAGACAAGACTGAAAGGGGATTTGCCAAACTTAAATTGGGACTGCCTTGTTCCAAAACAGGGGAGTTTGTATTTTGAGCTCTTTCTCTTGATCATTCCTGCTTTTGAGCTGAAACACAGAAATGTAGAAAAAGGAGACAGAAGGTACCCAGAAAACAGCTTTAGTTTTTAGCATTCAGATGGTGATTTGAGATATCAAAATTGCTTATCACAATTATTTTCATTTATAAAATGCCTAGTATATGCTTGGCACGCTACAGAAATAAAAACATCAGGACTCTGCCTGCAACTGGGAAAGGGAGAAAGAAGGGCAAAAAGTTAAAAAATGAATGAAGTAATCTACCTAAGGATGAAAGTACCAACTTGTGTGTGTGTGTGTGTGTGTGTGTGTGTGTGTGTGTGTGTGTGAATATTAACATCAAAAGGGAAGTGCAAGAAATGAAAAAAAAAGTTTTCAATAATTTATTAAAGACAAAGAATATTTTCCTCAACTGGTATATATATACATTTTATGAAATTAATGAACTGATTAACTGTTCCTCCTTCATTCAGCACTTATTCGCATGTGTTCCTGATCTTCCTGATCCTTAATGCATACAGAATCTTGTCTAGCTAGATTTCTGGTGGGCAGTTTTATCACAGGCGCAACAAAACAGGCAGAGGCAGCAGCCATGGGAAGGAACAGAGTTATCTTGGGCACGGCTATAGAACAGAGCCAAGCAAACACTCCTGCTCCCCTCTCCAATGTAGCTTTCCTGCTAGAAGAAAATAAACTTTGAAGCACATCGGCCTGCACCCTTTTTATGAATGCAAGCACAGCAGATTTTTGGGTGGGCATCTGGCACTATAAAATAAGTCTATCTATAAATCACACTCTCTGCCTGGAGCCTTTCACAGGATAAGTTTTAAAAACAGCTCTTCATGGAGTAATTTTAAAATCAACTGAAATTAATGATGGAAAGAGCTAGACTCCTTGCGCTTTCCGATTTTACTTGTGTGAGCAATAGAATATGGAACGGAGCTTCTCCTGAAATCTGAGTTAATAACGGCTGAGCCACCAAGTGCCAAGGTGAACAAAAAAAGTTGCCCAAACTAGAGCATAGGGACACATGCTTTATTTCTAGCAGAACCTTCTTAGGAACACCACATCCTGCCAACTTAGCTATCTTTTATGCAGATAACTGTCAGTGGCAGAGTCTGCATTCTGTAATCTGCACCTCCAGCATCTACCATTGGCTATCATAGTTTGTCTTCTTGGTGTTAGATACTGCCTACACATTGTGTTTTGTGCATATTTTCCACTCCTATAATGATCATAATATAGTAGGAAATTCCACTTTGTGTAATAAATTACAAAATTAAGGTGTCCAAAGGGTTGCAACAACAAGCCTTATAAATGGACTAGGTTTGCTTGAATGAAGGTAAGTTCAAAACCAAGTAGCAGCAAGCAAGGCAAACAGTTGGCATGCTACAAAGTTGACCTGATCTACAGGTAGCCAAATGGCACTCCTGAGAGGCTGCGGAAGCATGGAGAGGGTGGCCATGGCAAAGAAGCCGCTTCCCCAAACTCTCAGGCCAGCCCAGAAAAGATGGGATGGGGGTGAATGAAAACCAGAGAAGGACAACCGGCTGGCATTGCTTCCCCTCTTTCTTCCGCAGAACATCAGTCAATAGCAGCAAAAGCAAGGGCAGTAAAAAAAAAAAGTCCCCTTTGAAAAATTAGAGAAGGCAAATCTGCCTTCTTGAATTCACAATTCAACTGCACTTTTTAAAAAAGGATTCAAAAAACTGGGTTTCACACAGTATGAATGGGAGTAGACACAAGCAGCAGCTGAGCTATGATTTTGTAGGTCACGCTTCTTTTGAGAAACAGCCTTTACAAGCAACTTTGGCACTTCTTTATGTTGTGAACCGCCCTGTGATCTTCAGATGAAGGGCAGTATACAAATTTAATATATAATAATGATAATAATTCTTGGCAGATAGCCGAAGATTGGTGATGGGTTCTTATTTTGCTTGCCACTGCAGAGGCTGCTTCACATGATTATTTGTATTCTCTGATCACTAATGTTTTAACAATAGAGCTCTGGAGCTGACCCCTTTCTTATGGATTTGACATTCTCTCCAAGATCTAGGAATTCTGTCCTAGTGCTGAGAGGTTGCCATCTTGGTGCATGGCACCTCTATCTATGGGAAAAGGCATTTGCTCAGCTCTAAGATGCTGGACAATGTAGGCCTTTGGTCTGATCTAAGGACTCTTCTCATGTTCACCATGCACACTGAATGAAAATAACATTCAGGACATTATTTAAATCTGATTTCTCCTTTCTCTCTTGCATTTTAACAACCATTTCTGGCATCAAATTCGTGCAACTGGACCAGAGGCCAGGTAGGCCTAGTTCAGCATGAGTAGCCTTGTGATGAAAACTAGTCTGACCATGCATGGCAACTACAGTACATGGAAATGTGTGGGTAGAAAAAGGAGCAATAAAGCCAGCTTTGCTGCATGGCTGCTCACCAGAGAGGACTGGTTCCCCACAAGGATGCAGCTGCCACCCCATGAAATCCTAAGTGGCCACTCCATAATTTGCATGCATTTGTTTGTTAGGTGTTTTCCTGTAGTACATGAAGCAAATTACAAAATGGTGCTTCCTACCACAATTAAAACAGGTCAAATACGTGTGTGTGTGTGTGTGTGTGTGTGTGTGTGTGTAAACAATCCTAACAAAAAGGAAAAGAAACAGCAACCAAAAAGATTAAATGTCCAACAATTCAGACACTAGGAAAATCCTTCGAGAATGTAAATACTGTATTTTCATAGGAGGAAGGAAAAGAGGGAAATGGGCTGGTAAGTCTCTCCAAGCAAAGGATTCTACTGTTGAAGCTCTTCTCTGTGCCCAAACTGTTCTCACTTTAGGGAAAGATGGCATACGAAAGAGACATCAATCCCACAATCAGAGGGAAGCGGTGATATAGCGAAGACATTCTGTAATGTCTGCAGGGCCCAAGATGTTTGGGAAAGGGCTGCAACCAGCACTTTGAAGCCATCCAATAGTCACAGCCAAGAGGATCTCCCACGTCACTGCCTGGGTTTAAGAAGTACCTATGGCAGTTCACTTACATTCAGCACTGCAGACTCTGATTAATCGACATTTTGGCTCCCTTTCTTGCTTTCTTTTTAAAAGCTTTACTACATCACAAATATCAAATCAGCCTAGTCATTTGTTTTTCCAGAGGCAGCACCATGGCTACGTCTTCCCTGATCACAGGAAACAAGGCTAACACTGCACTGACTAGCTGGAAACAGACAGTGCTGTGCTATGTTGAATTGCAATCTACTCTTCTCCCTGTCCTGGTTTTAAAGGCTGGGAAAACTATGCGGGGGGGGGGGCGATGGTAGGGGAGAGATAACAAGACTGGCAGCTGCCATCGCACAATGCTTCATTTCATCCATCAGGGAAAGGTCTTGTCGGCAAGGAGGTTAATATGAACTTGTTCTATGCAAGCGTTATTAAGCACCTTTCTGAACAAGAAAGATACTGTCCTTAAAGTGCTCTTCTCTTCCAGATTTAGCAAAAAATGGAAAATCTACTGCATGCCAGAGTGCTTGGGGTTGCTTTTATTAAGACAGAAAGGATCTTCCTCCCGATATTATTACCACAGAGTTAGAAATGCTCCTTCTAGGCAATAGGCAATGAAAAGAAAGGAGTGATAACATAGGGAGGGTGAATACTTAACACCCCAATACATCCATCAAGGACTGACATATCCAAATCCAGGGTGACAACCTCCTCAGTTGCAATAGGAAGTTGAATAAACAAGCTAAAAACAAACCCTGCCATGTAGTACTGCCCCCACCCCGTTAGAACCCCAACTAGGGAAACTTTAGGCTGTTTCTGGGTGCCATGGGCCAGCCTTGAACCAGCAAGCTGCACCCAGGCACGCATTGGTGTTGCAATCCACAATCTTCATCACAGTGGGGGCCATTAGAAAAATGTCAAACTATTTTTACACAAAAAGGCCTGGCTACAGGAATGCAGATATTGCTTAGCGCCCATCAGGGCCTAGGGACATCCTTCCCAGCACTAGAAGGCATCCATGTTGGTTGACAATGAATTTCTGCACAGTCATCGTGACCCTGGTGCCCTCTTGCATCAGACGCTCACAGATGGCAAGATAAAAATAATTAATGCAACTCTTCCCCTCAGTGACTACCGCACCCAGAATTGTGAGTTTAAAACCATTTTAAAATGTGAAAGGGGGACTTCTTTATACGTGGTAATCAGATATGTTTTACTTAGAGTAGACCAACTCTGTGGTTCTGGGCATCATGCAGTGGCACTGGACCAGGACTTTGTGGTATGTGATTCTCAGAAATTAGTGTGGCATTTGCCATAACTATATCTGACAAACAACTGGGGAGGCGGAACGGATTTACAACATAATTTTATGTGGGATGGGGTGGAACGGGTGGATTAACTGCCTCTTCCAAAGCTCTGCCAACTTCTGCTGGCCAGGGTAGGAGAGGACTAAATGTATTCCTCCCCTTAGATAGGGGGTAGAATTAGTTACACAAGCATACGAAGAGGGAGGCTATTCTGGGGCTTCTCTGAGGAACGAAGGGGCTTAGATCCAGTGTATCCAAAGCCACCGTTATCATGCCCCACCCCCAGAATCGGGCCCAGCGTTAGGGCCTACTGATGGCTGGTCAAAAACCCACCAGCAATAGATCTATGCTCACAGTCATATTATTATTATTACTATTATTATTAAGCGGATGTGCTCATTCACCAGTGAAGCTCTTCCATGCATGGAGAGAGGTGCCTCCAATTCATCCCAAACTGCTCCCCAGGCCAGCTAGCAGATCCAGGGTTAGGACTGGAGTTTGCTTAAAAGTCAATATCCTTATATCATTCACATAATATTGTGAACCTGAATCTTTATATTTTGCCTTTATAGGGTTAAAAAAAATAAAAGAACATGAAAAACACCAGCAACTGATAAATGAGTAGCAGCAAAAGTAATCTGAAGTAGCTTTTATGCTTCTTGTTGTTGGATGGATATTTTCTTTGTTTCTAAAAATAATATTATCTGTCATTAAGTAGTGTTAGTTTACAAATAATGGTTTTTTTTCAGTCACTATGGGCCTAATCATAATTATCGTTGCTCTTTTTTATTATTCTTACATAGTCTTTTCCAGATAAATCACCACAGACTAAAGGCTTTATCTCAAGTGTAAGGAGCCATCTTCCTGAAGATAATAGGAACTGGCAGTTACTGACCATAGCTTGTAGCAGCGTGAACTGTAAAAGAAAAAGGACTGAGAAATCTTGGAAAGAAGCTACATGAGAGCTTCATCTATAATGCTCAGTTTGTAGTTTTAAAAGACCACCAGAAAAGCCAGAAGTATCTCTAAAACTTCAGTCCTATAAATTCTTGCCTGGAGTAAGCCCAGCTGAGTTCTCAGGCTACTTGTGCCACATGTAAACCGTAAAGGGGACAGTCGGGTGAGTCTGAAAACCATTGGCAACAGTTCATTTGTTGCTTATTTTATCTTTCTCCACACTGCTGTCAGTAAGATGGGTTTTTCCTGCTTCTGCTACAGGAATATCAGAGTGTTTCCATAGCCACAGACACTAGGTTAATCTTTGGGATATGGACACCAAGTTCACAGAGCAGAAAAATAAATAAAATATCAAACACAACCAGGGCTGGCCCTACCATTAGGCAAAGTGAGGTGACTACCTCAGGTGGCAGATGGTGGTGAAAGCAGCCCCTTGGCTGTTCCTTCTGAGCCCCCCTGGCCATTCTCTTCTGTTGGAGGACAGAGCTGTATACGCTGTACAGCATGTCCTTGCACCCCCTAAACTAGCATGCTACCTCAGTTGTTGTGGAGTACATCATCCTGTCGTTAGTGATGAACTGAGGTTCCATTGCTTCTCTTAAATGGAATGCGGAGGGGAACTGCCATTTTGTCCTTTGCCTTAGGCAGCAACACTCTGACCATCAACCCCCTCAAATACACAACTTACGCTCATTCCTATTAGAGGGTGAACCAATATCTTCTTTCCTTTCCTCATTACCCTGAAGTGCAGCTATCTTGACTGTGTGTGGTGTATCATCATCCAATTCCTGCACCACAGCCTTTGTATACAGGGAACATATAGCATGGGCCATTGACTTAATCTAGAGTTTCAGAGAGTAAGGGAACGATTTCAAGTCCTTACCCATCTTCCACTACACTTTCCTGGAAGCATGATAAGAAGGTCCTCCCTTCTTGATCCATGACACTAAACGCCTCTCTAAGCAACACCATAGCAACCATGTTGTAGGAAGTGATGCTTGAGAAGTCCATTATGACTGGTTGGGTTTGACACCAATCAACAAACACACAAGTAAAGCTTCCTCATTTGGCTTGCTTTGGAAGCCAGTAAGAGCCTGCTCTGGTCTTCCAGGGAACCAGGCAGGGTCAGGAATCAAGGGTCAGCACAGCAGTGTCCCTTATTTCCAGGGATGTCCCTGATTTAGAGAATCTGCCCCAGTTTCTGATTTGATCCTGGAATGTCCAGCTTTTCCTTAGGATGTCCCTATTTTTATTGGAGAAATGTTGGGGGGATGGAGTTATCAAACCCCCAAGACGCCTGAAGACAATCCTGTATAGGGAGGTTTTTAAAAAATGTTTAATGATTTATTATGTTTTTATATATGCTGGAAGCTGCCCAGAGTGGCTGGGGCAACCCAGTAAGATGTGTGGGGTATAAATGGTAAAATTATCATTATGAAATGAGACATCCCTATTTTCATCCGAGAAATGTTGGCGGGTATGGCATAGGCATGTGTCAAGGGGGTCACCCCCCACAAGGGACCTGATGACAAGAGCTCCCTGGAGCTGCTGCAGTGAGAAAGAGACTCATGGTGTTGAAAGGACTATGGGAGTTCTTGCCGAAGGGCTCTCCTAAACCTGGAGCCAACAAGGATTACAGACAAAGAGAAGCTTGATTCCAAACATCCTCTGAGCAAGTAATTCTAGTTTGGCCTTAGAAAGTAGGAAAATATTGACCTCTGCTCTAGATTTGCCTATCTTCTGAGGCCCAGTTAGATACTTGCTTAGTAATAGAATGCGCAGAATCAAGTCTCACCATGGTCCACTGGAGAAGCAGAGCAGATTCCATTTTACTGGCTGCCAATACAAGCAACCGTGGCTGGAAAACACTTCCAAGCATTCACCTTACCTTGTGCACTCCTCATGACCCCAGAGGCCAATACAGGCAGAAGGAGACTTCTTAATGATAAAACATGACAAAATGATCATTCAAGAGATAAAATGTGAATTGCCCCAAGTATCTGCAGTAAACGACCCAAATAAATGAACGAATGAGGGCACATATTTCCTGCTCGATGCAGCACAACACCAGAACACAGGGAGAGAAACCACAAACCAGCTTACTCAACAGCATATCAGGTAAAAGAACAGAAATATCTATAGACCCACTTTAATTAATTAATTTCTATAGCACTAGCAATGTACATGTTGCTTTACAGTATCCCCAGATGGGGAGTTAGCTGAAGACAGAGAAGGGGAAATAGAGACAGTATTGGAGGACTAAGGGGGTTCAGCCAAAGGCTCCAGGGAAGGGATCTGAAAGGAGGAAAGTAGTGGGTGGGGGAGAGAGAGAGAGAGAGAGAGAGAGAGAGAGAGAGAGAGAGAGAGAGAGCAGGCACTCTGAAACTAGTTTGGGGGGAGCTACCAGGAATCAAAGTAACTGAGGGAGGATTAGGTAAAGGTAAAGGGACCCCTGACCATTAGGTCGAGTCATGGCCGACTCTGGGGTTGCGACGCTCATCTCGCTTTATTGGCCGAGGGTCATGTGGCCAGCATGACTATGCCACTTCTGGCTAACCAGAGCAGCGCACGGAAATGCCGTTTACCTTACCGCCGGAGCGGTACCTATTTATCTACTTGCACTTTTGACGTGCTTTCAAACTGCTAGGTTGGCAGGAGCAACGAAATTAAAAGACACCTTGCTAGCGTGTGAAATGAGTGCAATTGTGTGGTAGCTGGAGCATTCTTTGGCACTGCCCTTCTTTGGGATTGGGATGTAGACTGACTTTCTCCAATCCTCTGGCCGTTGCTGAGTTTTCCAAACTTGCTGGCATATTGAGTGTAGCACCTTAACAGCATCATCTTTTAAAATTTTAAATAGTTCAGCTGGAATATCATCACTTCCACTGGCTTTGTTATTAGCAGTGCTTTCTAAGGCCCATTTGACTTCACTCTCCAGAATGTCTGGTTCAAGGTCAGCAACCACACTACCTGGGGTGTACGAGACATCCATATCTTTCCGGTATAATTCCTCTGTGTATTCTTGCCACTTCTTCTTGATGTCTTCTGCTTCTGTTAGGTCCTTACCACTTTTGTCCTTTATTATGGTAATCTTTGTACAAAATGTTCCTTTCATATCTCTAATTTTCTTGAACAGATCTCTAGTTTTTCCCATTCTGTTGTTTTCCTCTATTTCTTTGCATTGCTTGTTTAAGAAGGCCCTCTTGTCTCTCCTTGCTATTTTTTGGAAATCTGCATTCAATTTCCTGTATCTTTCACTATCTCCCTCACATTTTGCTTGCCTTCTCTCCCCCGCTATTCTAAGGCCTCATTGGACAGCCACTTTGCTTTCTTGCATTTCCTTTTCATTGGGATGGTTTTTGTTGCTGCCTCCTGTATAATGTTACAATAGGGTTACCAGACGTCTCCAGTTTCTGGGGACAGTCCCCAGATTTGTAAATCTGTCCCCGGACAAATTCCATCCCTGGAATGTCCCCAGATTTGCAAATCTGTCCCCGGGAAACATGGCAGCTGCAGTCTTAGCAGTTGGCTCTGGCTGGCTTCAGGAGCTGCTCACTGCTGTGGCGCCCACCATTCTTCCTGCGCCACGGCAGTGAGCAGCAAACAGCTCCTGAAGCCAGCCAGAGCCAACTGCACTACCAGGCTGGGCCCTCCTGGGCAACGGCCGCCCGCCTTTGACCCCCGAGCCTCCCCTGATCTGTCAAAACAAAGGCGGAAGGGGGAAGGAGATCGGGGAAGAATTGGGAGTCATGGGCAGGCGGCGCGCTGTTGCCCACTTTTTTAAAAAAAACCTGCGCATTTATGTTTCACAGGGTGCAAAAGAAGGCCTTTGCACCTTTATACAATATGCATGTGTGCTTGGGGGCCCAGGGTCTTTTGCCTCACCATCCCCACTACTGACTCCCTGTTGCTACTCAGCTTCAAAAAAATAAAAAATAAAAAATAAAAAAGTGTTCCCAGATTCATTAAAAAAAATCTGGTAACCATATGTTACGAGCCTCCATCCATAGTTCTTCAGGCACTCTGTCCACCAAATCTAAATCCAACAACATATGGATGGCCAAAGGCTCCTTATATCCCTGCGCAGTATGAAGCAACTATTTCTGCCACACTTAGTGCAAACAGAATATTTTCCTCCCAAGACAAACTGCAAAGCAGGAGTATGGTTTTTGTTGGGACTCTGACAGCAGGAAGACCCCTCCCCCCTCGACCCACGTACCATGGTCCCAATCCAGATGAGGCTCAGCATGGTAATGGTTCTTAAAACTTCACTTTGTGATCTGGCTCTTTTTCTGTACACTGTGAAGCATATTTAAACATGTGAGTGGTGTCAGCCATCTTTTTTTGTTACCCACAATGCCCACTGGAATGCTGCTGTGTCATGACATATAGATAAGTAGGCTGGCTGCAATGGATTGAATTCCACCCACTCCTTCACAGTAGCAGAAACACTTTGGCCTAGTTGCAGTCTTAACTGTCTCCTGCAATTTTCATAAGATCTGGACTCCTTATATAGATACAAGAAAACAGATTCGCATAAACATCTTCACGCATGACCTATAATTTAACCTCATTTTCCCTCTCACAGCAATGGGTTTGCATTCCAGTCTTCCTGGACATCAAGACATAGGTAGGTTGTTCCCTGCCCCCCCCTTAAATACTTGAGCTTTGCTTACAGATGTTCAGGTTAATATGTACAACTCAGTATGAAATAAAAAAAAACCCTTATTAACTATGTTAAATAACCAGAAGGTTATTTTAAAAGTTCAATTCACTGTGCCTGGTTTTATAACACAGAAGAGTTAGCCACTGAAATGGGTGGTATATAAATTTAATAAATAATACTAAATAATATCATGGGTGAAGAATGTTGGAATAAATACAGGATAAGCTGGTAAAGGGACACTCAACTCTTTCACGCACCACTACAAGTGTGTACTGAGTAAATGAAAGAAGCATCACTTCTGTATTTGACTGTGGATATTTGGTTTTTTGCAGGTGTGGAGAACCTTTGGCCTTCCAGATGTTTCTGGACTACAGTTCCCATCATCTATGACAGTCAGCCAAGCTGGTTGGGGCTGATTTGAGCTGCGGTCTAACAGTACCTAGGTCACAGGTTCCCCACCTCTGGTGTACTGCTCACCAGCAAACCATTCGTCTCCTATATAATGTGCACTCTCAAGTACTAAGATAATTGTAGTGAAATACTAGAACTATTGACCCAACTTAGCCAAAGTGAAAAGAGCAGTTAAACCAAACTAGTATTAAGTGAAGATGCTTATCCATAGGCCTGATTCTCTCACCAAAATAAATGGGACGTATAGGTGCTCAACTTTAGTTGGACTGCTCTCCTTATTTCCAGAAGGAATACAACAAACACTATAGCTGTATACAGGTATTAGCCCCATACACAACTAACACAGTAGGGGGAGAGTGGAAACCCACTCCCATTGCCCTGCCATTCCAGGGATTCACACTTTGCGGGGAAGTTCTAAACAGGGGAGCACCAGAATGCAGCGTATTAGTACTGAACACCCAAATAAGAAACAAGAGGTTATGAGGCAAGGTATATTAAATAGAAAATAATTTAGCGCACACATGCTTGGAGGGTGGGTGGGTGATAATATCAAAATTTTAGTTCCAAGTACACAATAGTAAACAGGGATTCATAAAAATTAAAACACTTCTAAAAATTATACAAGAAGCACATTAGCTCAAACTGATTGACGTCTGGAAGTCTATTTCCCCCTCTACATGTATATGACTGAACATACCGTAAGTTTGGCTATGTGCCATATACAGCTGGACAAGACACATAGGTTTTCCCCACAGACTAAAAGACTAGCTCTGAGCAAACAATAAATACAGCTTAGAATAAGCCATCACAGAGGTGGATAGTCTTGCTAAATGCTATTGAAAAGCAATATAATTCAAACTACGGTAAGTCCAAAAGTCTTTGACTACTGAAATGAAATGGAAGGTTGTTCCTCACCTTTTCACTTCCTGTGGGATTGTTTTTTTAAGTCCTGCATATTCAAAACACAAAGTTAGGGCAGCTAGGTGCTGATTGGTCACTCATTATGCTGTGTTTGCTTGTGTAGATTTTGGAAGCATCTATGAGAGATTGACTCACCTGGATAGGTCAAAACAAAAGAGGAACACTATGCAAGGCACCGATTGTTGAGTGCACAAGAGTCAACGATGCTGCAGGTGGCCCTAGAACAGTATTTCTAGTTCTTGCATATCTCAACATCCTGCGCTGAAAGGTGAGGAAGGGGAAATAGTATTGCCTGGCTCTATAATATGTTGTATAAAGATGCTTTGCAATGAATACCCCATTGCCTGTTTTCTGGTAAGACAAATTATAGGAAAAAATACTGCTATTAATATAGTTAAAGCTATGGTTTTCCCAGGAGTGATGTATGGAAGTGAGAGCTGGACCGTAAAGAAGGCTGATCGCCAAAGAATTGATGCTTTTGAATTATGGTGCTGGAGGAGACTCTTGAGAGTCCCATGGACTGCAAAAAGATCATTCATGATGACTGTATGATATCTCATGTTTTGGAGGCTGTATGCTACTGAATACCAGTAGCTGGAAAGCACAAGTGGGAAGTTTGTTGTTGCATTCAAACCCTCCTGGCCATCTTCCCAAAGACATGTGGTTGTCCAGTGAGAAGAGGAAGCAGAACTAGATGGGCCTTTGGTCTCATTTAGCAGGGCTCTTTTTATGTTCTACGTTTGGGTGCCATGGGAGACCTTGAATCCCACTCAGCCATGGACTTAGTGCCTGGCCTTATGCAAATTGCAGTTATACAGTTTTAGTTCCTAATCAGCCGCAGGGAATACATGTGGCCTAGCCCACAGGATTGTTGTGAAGAGAAATTGGAGAATGACTGTAATGTAATGAACATGTTTAAAAGTGCTGTAAATGCTAAGTGCAAACAATATCTATCAACTTTCATCGTCAAGAATCCAAGAAAAACACTAAAAAGGGGGATATCTGCCAATATTTCATTTTTTACCAAGATTTAGCACTCAATTAAAAGCAGATAAATTAGAAAAGGTGGTACAATAGTTCCGCCATTTGTATGTAGCACAGAATATAGCACAAGAAAGTATGCTTCCTATTTGGAATGCATGCTGTCAAGCTGCAGTGCTCCAAGCTTTACATTTGCACAATGCTATCTTGCCTGAAGGACAAACAATTGTTACTGATGCATTACAGTTGCCTAAGATACAGTAGACGCGGGTGGCGCTGTGGGTAAAACCTCAGCGCCTAGGACTTGCCGATCGCATGGTCGACGGTTCGAATCCCCGCGGCAGGGTGAGCTCCCGTCGTTCGGTCCCAGCTCCTGCCCACCTAGCAGTTCGAAAGCCCCCTTAAGTGCAAGTAGATAAATAGGTACCGCTTTATAGCGGGAAGGTAAACGGCGTTTCCGTTTGCTGCTCTGGTGCCGGTCGCCAGAGCAGCTTCGTCACGCTGGCCACGTGACCTGGAAGTGTCTGCGGACAGCGCTGGCTCCCAGCCTCTAGAGTGAGATGAGCGCACAACCCTAGAGTCTGTCAAGACTGGCCCGTACGGGCAGGGGTACCTTTACCTTTACCTTAAGATACAGTAGTCATTTTAGGCTTGACGGAAACATAAGATTTTTGCCATCTTGAAAAATTTTAATTGTCAAAATAAGTAAAAAGGAGTTAACTCGAAAGTAGATTTATTCTACAAAACAAGTACAGACTGAGACAAAAATTCTGTTTGAACCTCTAATTATTTGGGAGGGGATCCTTAATGAGTGTGGGTGTCCATTTATATTCAGCTTCCATAAAATTAAAGTTTCCAGTTATTTAGACTACACCTCTCTTATCACCAGGTGCCAGGCAACAATGTTTTCATTTCCCCAGTCTTTTAACAATATTAATGGGGTTTTTTTAAAAAAAAGTTTGTTGTTTATGCTTTATTTGAATTGTATCAGTTTGCCCTATAAGTTCTGCTGAAGGGCAGTGGAAATATTTAAATAAAGAATATTAAATACACGGCAAATTTAGGATTGGGCTGGCTATTCCAACACCCCACACATGCACCTGCAGTCCACACACTGGACACTGTTTACATGGGAATGCATCTGCTTAGTGATCAATGCATGTAGGCCCAGACTGCACAATCTATACACAATAAAGCAAACAGCATCTGTCTATATAGTATCTGCATGCAGCTTCAGCTTGAATCAGTTTTGTTTTAAAATGTCTGCAAATATCAGTTTTTATGATAATGGAATTTCCAACTTTTGCTGAGCTTTCTTAGGCCTTTAGCATAGTCATACATTTCCTCTTTCTTCATTCATACTGCATATTCCCCAAAGCCCAAACAAATCCAGTATTGGGAATGTGCATTAGCCCAAATGATTTTCCAACAGTACAGTTTACCCAAGCCAGCTCAAAAGAGGTACCATATACAACTGCTCTTGGGAATAAGAATTACTGTTTGCTGGTGTGATTATAAAACAGATCTGCTGACGTTAGAACAGCAGAATAGAAATCCAGCTCATGTTTGGGCACAAGATGGATCAACAATCTGTTTTTAATGTGATAATTTTCAGATCTGGTCAAAGTTGTTTGAAATACAATATGCATATAAAACACAGTAAGACAATTATTTTGTCTTTAATTTTTGGCACATGGGTGGAAAGAGGAGGCCTCATGCCTTGCAGCCAATTAGTTATTTATTTCAATTAGTTATTTATTTCAACCAATATATTACATCTCAGCTCAACAACTGTTGGCCATGCTCCACAGACCCGGCCTTCCCTTCCGTTTTACCTTTCTTCCTTCCAATTTTACCTGGTCTCCCAGATCCTAATCCAACATGGAAGGAGCCCTTCCATTTAGAGAAACCTAGTTAGGATACAAGCCCCAGAACATAACCACCACAAAACATTAGATTTTTTAAAAAATCATCAAAATCCTATGGTAAACAGGCCTTCAGGGAAATATATCTAAGCAGAAGAGAGAAGTATGGGAGTAGAGAAGGCTTGAAGCTTTCTAGGAGGCTGGAGACCAAACGCCAATGTATATACACTCCCAGGGAAGGGAGTTCCACAGCAATCCTATGCATATTGAACTAAAGGGAACCAACTTTTTAAGTCAATATGCACAGGATTGTGCTGTAAGTCATAATTAAGTTGGTTCCATCAGCATCTTTCTCTTCTTTGACCCCGGCCCCCCGTTATGATCCAATATATTCCTCTGTGAAAGAGGTTAAAGAATGAGCAGGTTAATTTCTTGGTCTCAATACCATTGGTTCCACGTGTATGTTCTCATATATATATATATATATATATGTGTGTGTGTGTGTGTGTGTGTGTGTGTGTGTGTGTGAGAGAGAGAGAGAGAGAGAGAGAGAGAGAGAGAGAGGAAAGACTTTGAAACAGCACACATTGTCTTGCACATTTTAAACACAATTTGTGGAACAGATTAAATAACAAATGGTATTTTTTTCATTCTTTCAAATATAACAAACATTAAAAAGAGACCCTCATGTCTGTTCACACAATTTGGATGCTTATCTGAAAAAGAAACTTTGGGAAAGATTTAAATTGTTTTGATTTGCTTCGACTGGAGTTCACTATTCTCCAGTCCAAATACCAGCTTAACAGCATTTGAAAATTCAGGAATTTCATAATTATGCTAATAAGAATGATTTTACCTTTCAGTTCTCAGTTGTTTATGGCTCCTGAAAGCATTATGCTAATTAAAAAGGCTAGTAACTAGTTGACTTAGGCCACTCCAACAAGTATGCTATCTCTCTCTATGTGTAGCTTCCTCTCATTGCAAAAAACCTAAAATGGTATTATTTTGTCATCTCCAAGAAATGCCTGCAATGTGTCTCATGGGTACCTACAAATTTATGATATTACAGGCAATAAACTCACTGTACGTGTGTTTGTTTAATTCATATTTAAATTAAACAGAACTTTCATAAAGCTTAATAATATGCACTGAACTCAACACGTGACAGTGCAATATATAGCAGGAAAGAGGGAGGCAGGGAATCAAAGCTGTGTCTTACTGTGATATGATCTTCAAACAGCATGCTTAAATTGTTAAAAATCTCAACAGACTAAAAACTGAGTTTGGTTTCTATTTGACTGTATTCATTCATATTGCAATTTAGGTACAGTAATTATTATTTTTAAAGAAACACATAGGCCACAAACCGCAATTTAAATTTATACTGGTTCTTCAGCTATATAGACTGCATTTCTTGCTACAGAAAAGGCTTTATGAAATTTGTCATAGTCAAGAAAAGGCTGTGATATGGGATGACATCCATAGTTAGACACCTTACAGTGATGGTAGGGGAAATGGCAGGCAAATAAACGTTTAGCTGTGAAATCATCAATCTTTACTGAATATGCAGGATAAATGCAGTTTTCCCCTTTGAGCTGCCTAGTTCTTCGGACTATTATATTTGTATTGGACGCAAAACTGTATGGATCATTTTTACAAAAGCTAGTATCTCTGCAGCATGTTGTGGTATGAAAGCCACAAAAAATGCAGTCTCAGTATACCAGCTATGAATGCCTTTAACCTCATTACTAATTTTGTCATCATCTCAGAAACCGTAGAACAATTAAGAATTTTATCTTAGTTCAACATCCCAGGGTGGATCCCTTTCCCTCAAGAGCTCAGAATTGGTGAAGCAAAAAATAGTATTCTAGAGGTTTGCAATATTTCCACCTCAGAAAGATAAAGCTCTCTTGCAAGAGACCTGTCAAACTGAATTATGATCCATATTTCAACCATACATGCTTATATGTACATGTTTCACTATACCAGCAAGAGCCCTATGGTACTTAGTGGGCCATGTTGTTTTACATAAAGTCACATACATTTCCCTATAGCAAAGCTCTAAGCTAAAAGAGGCTAACATTCTATGGCCACAACTGCTGCAAATTAAAGGGCTGGAGGATTGCTATGTTATGGCCTCCAAACACATATACTACACTGATTGGAAAACCCAAAAGTATCCTTCTTTTCTTATGTTTGAATATATCTACATCCTTCTAATTATTTCAGGTGTATGTCTAAAGAAGTAATAACTACAGAACAAAATAGATTCCTTCTCCAATAAAAGATTAAGTGAATCTAACCTGAAAATGTTTTATGCAACCCTTTTCTCCCCCCACCCCCCCAAACATGCACAAAAAAGTGTCAGTGATTTTTCTACAGAGTATTCAACGCACCATTCTTAATGCAATAAAATAAAATAATCCCATCTTCCATATTTGCTATGCAAATGTTTCTCCCCTTCTCTTTATTTGCACAGAATATTTCAATGTGTCACTAACTGCTGGATTTTCTTCCACCCTGAGATCTGCATGAATAAAAAAATGTCCACAACCACAACTGCATCAACAGAACCGAGAATTTGATCACTAGAGATGGTATCTGGCAAGTCAGTTATTTCTACCACGGAAGTTCGGCTTTTAATATTTTTAATCCTGCACCCAGAATGTTCTATAGATGATACCCATCTAAGGCATCAACAGTTTTGCCCTCCAAGCACTGCTGTGGCACACAGCACTAAAAATGTTAAGGCATAATCAGAGCAGAACCTACCTTCCATCATGGTGGCAGAATTGCATTCCTCAGTTTCCACAGAGCCTGAAAAAATACAGGAAATTACGATTCCAGTTATCAGATGCTTAATGTAAGCCCTTAAAACCAGTGTCTTAGATACATGATTGGTGCAGCAGCCAGAAGAAAATAAAATGCGGAGGAAAAAACAGAATGAGAGTGTGCTAAGGCAAAAGATAGGCCATGGATGCTGCTGTAGCTGTATCACCTACAGGCTCACAGAAGGATGCTGAGAGAGAGAGAGAGAGAGAGAGAGAGAGAGAGAGAGAGAGAGAGAGAGAGGAGGGAGAAAGGGAGGGGTGGAGGGAGCTGGCTTAGCTCACACGCCTGCTAGTATCTCAGCCAATCCCTCTAGCTTTCTATCTCGTCACATGGTAGCTTGCTTGCATCTCCTGACACAATACCCCTGGAGAACACAGGAACCTATTTTCCCCCCTTTCTCCCCCTCGGTTTCACAACACACACACACACACAAACACACACACACACACGCCCTCAGCTTCTGTGCCTTGTGATGTACTTCCCCCCTCTATAATCTTGTGGCAGCATCTGGGTGAACAAGATTAATTATCAAGCACTGTCAGATTAGCAGAGAGGTTTGCTGTGAAATCTGCATGTAAACAGGGCTGGGGCAAAATTGCTTTAATTATATTTTTTATTTTTTTTAAAAAAAACAAATTAAAAATAAATTCTGCTGGCATGGTACTGTATAAATGGAACTGCACAGCTGCCTTCTGATAATGCCCATGTATCCAGGATGTCAGCTTCTATAGATCTCATAACACAGAGAAACTAAGCCTGGCTTCACATTTGTGTCGGCTGATTCCTCCCCCCCCCCCCCATTCCCCTCTCCTCCCTGCCAGTCCCTCCTTCCCTGCCCCCCACCAACCATTCAAGAGAAAAATCAATTGGCCTGACGTCACATCATAAACAATTATCCTCAGGAGGAGGATGCAGAAGGAATTTCACCCAGACCACCTTCCAATAGTGCACTGGAATTAATTTCGCTTGGAGAGCATCCGCATCAAGGGGCAGGGAACTGCCATTAGAAAACCAGAGGAAACAAAAGGGATACAGACACGAGGGACTTTCAAAACCAGCAGGCTCGGAAATGCGCAAGAACGTCAGGAGAGAAGAAATAAAAAGCTGTGGGACCAGGCTGCAGCTTTTCAGGAAACACAACGGTAAAACAGACATGAACCAGCAGAGTTAACACTGGCATCTCTCACTTGTTACCTTGCAGTGCAGTAACAAACTGTATATACAAGGCTAAATGATGGGGTAAGAAAACCTAGAGTGTTGCTGACTACCCCCTGTAATTCGTCTGTCTTCTCCTTCCATAGCAGGCGTATTTAATCATATCCTAGTAGTTCTTCTGTAGCCGTTTGTATTGCTAAACATATTTACTACTGAGTTAAATATGTGAAGTGGGTAAAGGAAGAGAGCATTTTTGTCACAGCCAATGCTCACAGTGGAAGCAAATAAAATTTGTCTCCGTGACTGCTAAACGAGACTTAGATAAGAGTTATCTGTCTCTGCAACGGTCTTAAGGTATTCTTTAAAGTTCTGGAAAAATAATTATTTACTCTTTCACATAGTACCAGGATTAAGGGAACTTGGTGAAGTTAACATTTTTTCCATTTAAACATGCTGTGTTTTCTCAAAGGATCTGCTCTCTCAAATCCCTGCTGCAGGATTTTCCAGTGACCTGTGCTATACAGGCTGGAGAATTCTTAAGTAACAGATTTATCCATCTGTGAGGAACCTTTGGCTCTATAGATGCTGCTGAACTACAACTCCCATCATGTCTGACAATTGGTGATGTTGGCTGGGGCTGATAGGAATTGCAGTCCATCAACATCTGGAGGGCCAAAGTTCTCCTCCGCCTCATTTATGGTATAAGAGGTAGCTATAAGAGTTCAAACAGGTACACATGGTTAACAGCTGACTTACAAGGGGCATGATTTGATTTCTTAGTATGATTTTTGCATTAAGATTTTCAAGTAAGGACAAAGTCCTCTAAATCTAATAATTCAATGTTCTTGGCAAACTTTCTAGAACACTAGCCTTGGTTTGAACCTTGATATAGGAATATGCCCTTGAAGCCATATGACATGGAGACTATAATGGAATATTGCCCAATGGACCCACCACTCCCAGTCTTTTAGACACCTCAGCTCAAAATTTGTCGTCTTTGCAGAAATACAACTTAGATGCAGCAGCACTAGTGCACAGTCCTGGTCAGTGAAATAATGGCTTTGGGGGATTAGAGAGGAAGGAGTTTGCACAGTCTTGACTGACCAACTGGAAATTCACATGATCTTGGTATGAAGGTTGAGTCATAATAATGGAGCCCGCAGGACTGCCAACTGCTCTTATTGTTTCTTTGCTCTTTTCCAATCAGTACATACATTCTGCTGCTTTGAGACTTGTTGGCATCCGTCTGTCTCAAGAGACAATGGAGTGCACCTCTGGGGGTGAAGTCAAGCCACTGCGTTAGCAGCAGCGAAGTGACCTGCCCGGGACACAAGCCTGGGCAGTGTGTATGGCTGCCCAGATGACAATCTCCTTCATAGTTGCTGTTTTAATCCTAACTAGAAATTAATTCTCAGATAATCTGTAATTTGGAAATTTCATATATGCAACAGCACCATGAGCCTGAATGTATGCCTATGAACAGACAATGCAATGTGCTACACAAGCCCATTGTACATATATGCTTTCGCCTGCAGTTAGAGCTTTCCCATTGGAAAGAGTGATGGTGTCTGATGCTCATGTGCACCATGGATCCAATTTTACATCGTACATGTACAGAGTACCTCCTGTAGTTGTATTCAACTATAACCCAATCAGAATAGACCCACTGAAATTAATGAAACTAAGTAATTTTATCATTTATTGATTTATTTAATTTATATACTGCCCATCATGCGAAGATCACAGGGTGGTTTATAATATAAAAACAGAAAAATACCATAATAACAAAAACAATACCCCTCCCAATAGTTTAGAAGGCCATAGACTGGGTTTAAACAATTAAACAAAGGCCTGGGAGAAGAGAAATGTTTTTGCCTGGTGCCTAAAGATATGCAACAAAGGTGCCAGGCAAGTCTCCCTGGGGAAGAGCAGGGAGTCACCGCAGAAGAGGCCTGTTCTCATGTTTCCACCCTCCGAAAATCATCAATGGGTCTATTCTGAGTAGAACTAGAATTTAATATCACCCTATATATACAAATTCCAGTTTAGAGGTTGTGTGAACCAACCATTGGCATGAATGTGGATGTTTCTTAATATTGTGGTTTGTTACAGAATATCAAAGACACTTTAAAAAGACATAACGGCTTTCTCTTGAAAACAAGACAAAAACTCTAACTTCAAAGTGCATAAAGAGATACTATTTCTTTCCAAGTTGAGACGTGACCGGGACTAAAAAGCAGATGATGTTGTGGTGACAGCCCACCCCTGCACAGCCAGTTTCTCATACCCCACAAAACAGCTGGAAGACTGGGCCATTCCAATGCAAACTGTTTACACTGAGCAGTACTGGGCCTCAACAACTACATATGGCCATCTCTTCAATGCTTCTCAGTTGAGTTGAGAAGGAATCATGCTGGTGCAGAGCTTGTCTGAAGCCCAGGGCAGGAGTCTTGTTAGAATAAAGAAATAAACTCCAACAAAAAAGCAGCCGATCCCTGGCGGGGGCCCTGACCACCTTAGCTCTCCAAATTCGGAGCAAGTGTACCCAGTTCCCATCCTCCTCTGCACAGGCCTGGAAGGAATACAAGATGTCAGTGGTGCCAATCTGAATAAAATATTGTGGGGGGCCTAGGTAAGCCCCATCCCACATCATCAGTCACATGACACAGTGCACACACCATTTGAATGGGAATGTCCATGAACTTTGTGGGGGCCTGACCACCTCAAATATTTTATTGTGGGGGCTGAAGCCCCCACAGCCCCTAGGAGCTGGCTTCTATGCAAGGTGTGCATACAAGTGCAGAGAACTATTGCATACACACACAACCGGTCATCTTGACAGACACTGTTTCAGAATCGGTCACAGAATAAAGACCACATGTGTACCAGCTGTAGCATGGCATCATATGTGTTAACATTTTTAGTGCATAATTATACAGTGGTACCTCTAGTTACGAACTTAATTTGTTCTGGAGGTCCGTTCTTAACCTGAAACTGTTCTTAACTAGAGGCGTGCTTTCGCCAATGGGGCCTCTTGCTGCCACTGCGCCGCTGGAACAATTTCCGTTCTCATCCTGGGGCAAAGTTCTCAACTCGAGGTAACTCTTCCAGGTTAGCGGAGTTTGTAACCTGAAGCGTTTGTAACCTGAGGAGTTTGTAACTTGAGGTACCACTGTAATTACACACCCATTTTACTTCAGCCCTTTGATTTACTAAAGGCTCCCAAGATAGCCTGTTATAGAAATCGGGTGGGGGGTGGGGAGGTTAACTTAAGGCTCTTCATTCAAATGAATTATTGAACAAGAAAGCACTTTAGTGTGGGGTAAGAGACACACATGATGAAGTCTAGACAGACAGCAAAAGCAAAGTAGCTCTGAGAAACTGTGAATGGTACTGTCCTATGCACTGCCAAACTTCACTGCTGCTCCTTGACTTATAAAAGGAAAACACTGGAAATTTTCCATGTGAACAATGTGCTTTGCTTATACTGCACCCTATGGGGGGCACACTTGAGTAATTGTAAGATAAGATAAACTTTATTCGCATTAGCCAATGGCCATAGCAACATAAAACATAACAAGCAAATAAAATATATAAATAAAAAAGACAGCAATGGGTAAATTGAGTAATTGTAATTTATGGTCAAGCTAGATGTTACCATGAATGTGTTGCTACTCACTATTTTGTTGATTGCAACGTTATTCAAGACAACTAAATTTAATGGGTCTACTCTGAAAAAACTGGATACAGCCCAATGTCAGGAGATTTTTAATTTTTTTAAAAAGTAATAGCAGTTGTGGGTGGATGGAGAAAATTTTAGAGGAGTCACAACCATTTGTCTCCTTATGTTTTAATTTAAGTTGACTTTGTAATAGTTGCTTTACAAATTTACATTATTTCTTCAGCAGGTGTAATGAAACTTTGTTCTAACTTTCTTAGAACATAATATATCTACTAAATTATGTAGGGATATTTGAGGAACAATATTTATAAAACAATTAAATATGAAGGAATGAGCAACCCAGGCACAATACTACCACACTATAATGTCCTGCAATCTACATTCCATTGCCCAATAATAATAATAATAATAATAATAATAATAATAATAATAATAAAATTATTTATACCCCGCCCTTCCTGGTTCAGAAAACCAGGCTCAGGGTGGCTAACAACAAATTTAAAACACTTAATTGATGCAACAAAAAAACAGCATAAAATACAGTATAAAACGTGAATAACAATAAATTCAGAATTCAAAAATCAATTTAGGGGGAAATCCATCCAATAAACATTAGATGATCACCAGGGATAGCTGGCTAAATTAATCCTATTTGGGCCAGTGAGGAGACCAGGGTAGAATTAGCTGTGGGATCCCAGACGGGTAATCTTCATAAAAGGGGGAGGGGGAGGCAAGGAAGAGGAATAAAAGATCAGGCTAAGTTCAAATTGAAAGGCAGGCGGAATAGCTCTGTCTTACAGGCCCTGCGGAAGGAAGTTAAATCCTGCAGGGCCCTGGTCTCATGGGACAGAGCATTCCACCAGGTTGGAGCCATCACTGCGGAGGCCCTGACCCTGGTGGAGGATAATCTGACTTCCTTAGGGCCCGGGACCTCTAAACTGTGATTATTCATGGACCTTAAGGTCCTCTGCAGAGCATACCAGGAGAGGCGGTCCCGTAAATACGAGGGCCCTAAGCCACAAAGGGCTTTAAAGGTCAAAACCAGCACCTTGACCCGATACTCCACCGGGAGCCAGTGCAACTGGTAAAGCACTGGGTGAATATGCTCCCATGGCAGGGACCCTGTGAGGAGCCTCGCTGCAGCATTCTGCACCAGCTGGAGTTTCTGGGACACCTTCAAGGGCAGCCCCGCATAGAGCGAATTACAGTAGTCAAGCCTGGAGGTGACCATTGCATGGATCACTGTGGCCAGATCGGGGTGGGAAAGATAAGGGACCAACTGCTTAATGCGGCGAAGGTGGGAAAATGTCGCCTTGGCTGTTGCTGTAACCTGGGCCTCCATGGAAAGGGAGGCATCAAGGATTACACCTAAACCCTTAAGGGAAGGCACTGGCACTAATTGGGCCCCCGCAAGAGAAGGGAGTTGGTATTAAACAATACAAACAAAATTCTAGTGCAATGTGCTGATTAATTGTATTTCTTCTTTCCTTACACACCTAACTATATTCTGAGAGACAAAAATGGGCTGAACAAGAATTCTTCAAAATCCTGGATGCTTTCATATATGTCCAAAATCCATTTCCACTTATAAAAGCCGTTAAATTTGTCATATAATGGCAACTACAGGTAAGCCTCACAAAATTCTGCATGAAGGGCTGAGGCCTTTTCTATTAAATAATAGGAAAGATATTGGAAGGTTCCTGAAAATTAGTAAGCAATGGAAGAATATTCTACGCAGATACAGAGGGAGATAAGGAAAAAGCAACAAGTATTGGGGTGGGTAGGTTACACATCAACATTAATATTTTCAAACAATATAATGCACTTCTGAAATACACACAGTAGGTGAAAACCAATTAAGTCATACTCAGAGTAGACATACTGAAATCAATAGGATTACATTACTATATTGTTTTCAATGGATCAAGTATAACCTAATAATCTGTAAATAAATAAAATTCCACTGTGTCATCTAGAAAAATTTATATTCCTTGCAATATATAAAACCCACCAACTTGTCTCCCTTGCTGGGTAATAGTGCAATAAATTCTCTTTAGCATAGCAAGAACAAAGAACATTAGTTAGAAGCTATCATTTCTGAAAGTTATAGCAATGCCCATGAACACTGTGGTGTTTTATTATACCAACTTTAGCTTTAAAAAGAGAGAGCAGTAGTTTATTAAGACGCACTACCCAGAGTTTGGAAGGGGCCATCAACAGCCTCAAATGAATCTCAAAATGAATCTCAGTGGGTCCTCAGCTTACCTTAACAGCCTCAGCAATTCCTGAGATAATTATCTGCCATTTTAAGCAAAATAAGCCACCTCACAGAACGGTATTAGAATTTTAAAACAAAGTTCTCATCAGCGGTATCCCACTTTTGGATTTCCTGTCTCCAACGAAGGGAAAAGAAAGCATCATAATGGACTGACTTCTAAGCAGAATTGATAGCCACCTCTCTCCAGCAGAGCTGCAGGGTATCCCTTCTTACAAATGAAGGAGGCCACTCATGCCAACTTTTGCAGCCTTTGGCTCCTGCTTTATCTGGATCACTTGCTCATTTGTCAAATGAACAGCCTGCAGAATGCCCTCCCTCTAAGGGAGCTTTCACCAAGTTGGCTGGGGCTGGTGATAGTTGTTACCCACAACTTCTGAAGGGTACGGTACCAGCTTGGTGTGGGCTGTCCTAGGGGCACAGCTAGTGCCAGTACTGTTCTTCTTTTGGCACCAGGTGAAATTTGTCTGTTTGTCCAGGGTTTTTCAGGGGAGGGGGTTGGAAATTCCACCATTCCCACTGTAAATGAGGAGCTGAGATCATGACTCCCTGACCGTTTCTCAAAAAGATTCTGTATTTGTGCCGGCTTCTATAACATTGGGCTGCATTGCTTTATTCTACTTGAACCCACCCTGGAATCATATTATAAAGGGTGGGCTAGAAACTCTCTTATGCTTTAATTTTGAAAATTGGAGACCAGAGTTAGATTACACTTCCCAGAGATTTAAAGCCAAAAGAACACCCTTGCCTAAACTCACAGTAGGCTAGGGTCTTGGTACCAGCTAATTTAGTCTTGCTTTGGAGACACACAGGGAGACAGACAGTCCTACACATACAATATTGTTACCACTGGACTGGACATAAAGACTTGGAATTGACTGGGACTTGCTTCAATGACTTGCTGGTAACATGTCATAGAAATAAATCAGAAACATTTTTTTTAAATGCCTAATAGAAGCTCCAGGTAGCCAGAGAGTTTCTCCAAGATTCTCTAAGGACAAATGTGGCAAGACATTGCTCAGACATTGCATGAATAGCTCTTAAAAGGTAAAGAGTTGGTGTGGGAGGTGTAGATCTGTATGAGGAATAGACCAGGAGCAAAGCTGATCACACCCTTAGACCCATCTCATTCCAAAATCCTTATCTGCATTCTACCTCATACCTATCTCTAGACACCATTCACACAATTGTTTCCTGTGTGAAGTGTCTTGTCTAGTTTGACCATTAGTCAGAGAAGATCCAAGGTCTCATAGTAGCCCATTTCAGTTTTGCACCATTACTGTCTTCAGACAGCGACTTTTAAAGAAAGGTTTCCCCGCCCCATAGCATGCTCTCTTTATCTTCCAATAATGTCTGAAAAACATATGGGCACTGTTCCATTGATTAAACCGTTTCATAAAAATTAGTAAGTGTGTGTGCATTTCTGGTGCCATGTTGGGATGGCTGAAAAGTATTTGGCACTTATTATGTGAGTTGAAACAGCACATAGATAGCAGGCAAACAGTTCACCTGGTCACAGTCATGTGTTGTACCCCATGTTGAGATACACTGCAATGATGGGCATGTTATGAATCTACTCACAACATAAATAAACAAAAAAGGAATTGTATTTCTGTTTATTGTATTTCTATTTAAATTATAGTAATCATTTCTAAATGTGTATCTATAGCATATTATACATAAATATATATTAGCACATGGAATTTTTATGCAGATCTGTGTTACCTTTCAGTAATGCATCTCCTTTTTTTTTTTTTTGGCAATATGTAACTGGTGACCCCACTAACACTGCTCACTTTCAAACGGGCAGTGAAAACTATTCTTGCATGGATTTCCACGGTATTGTGCTCCATAAATGGCTTTTAGTGAGAACTGCTGCTTTTACATACTGCTTCATTTACTTTAGAATATTTCAACTCCCATTTTTATCTGTTGTTCCCTTTTTGGACTTTGGTGAAACACACCGATTACTACTCTATCTAGAGAAAAGCAGGACAAAAATCTTGGATGTGCTCAACCACTGAGCAACGGCAATTCTTACGGCTATCAACTGTCATGAACAAATCAGGATTTTCACAGCAATTTAAACAGTCCTGACATGTGAAGAGGCAGCTTAGTGAAATCCCTTGGATTTTAATCTGAACCTTTAAGGAAGGTTTTGTTTTTGCAACCTACATTCAGAAATTAAGAACAGCCTCAGTTTCCATGCAGAAACATTAAAAATAAGATGAATTAGTCATAGCCAAAAGTGAAGTCATGCTTTATTACACGAGACAAGGTCCTGCTGGAGCAGCTGTATTCCTTGGTTCCTAGCTATTAGCTCCAAGTAGCATGCCCCATATGCCTTGCTAGACAAGGTGCCTTCTGGACAGTGCTTGCCGAACGCAAGGAGCTTTAGGTTCTGATGGCAAGGGATTTGCTAAATAAAGCTTAAATCCGCCAGCTTCATCCCTAGATGGAATACCGTGACAGTAAATAACAAAGCATAAATCGAAAGAATGCACGGTAGCCACACATTTTTGTTTCACATATTGGCCTGCATGGCTTTATGGCCACTTAACTGATCCATAGCAAATGTCAACCTTTCTTCCACTGTAAACAACTGTCTCCTGCCATCTCAAAAGAGCAAATAATAGAAAGCTGTATTAGTACATGCAGAGCGCCACTGAGAACTCCGGCGAGGACAGTGCAGATCTCATTGGCTGGCCTTGGGCAAATCACTTCCTCAGCCTTAGCCCTTGCTTCCCCATAACTCCCACACCATGGACAGGAAAGTGGCTGGGGAGTGTGATCAGAAAAATGGCCCAGGAGGAAAGGATTAGGCCCTCTTACACACAGCTGCTCCAACCAAATCTACTTCTCCCCCATGACTGTATTTCACTTTTTAAAAATAAACACAGAGAGCTGAATATCTTGTCTTGGTTGACTTTGAGGCTGCATCCTTGTTTGCAAAGTAGTTTACAAATGGAATTTGCCACAATAAAGGGTTCAGTGCTGGAGCATTTACCAAGTGGACAACACTGCTCCACATGTTGTGCTGAGATAAGAGAGGAGTTATGTACTAATCAGTTTCCTCTCATCCTTGAACTCCATACTTTCAGCTGATCCCAGACAAGGGTGGTGGTGAAGATGGGTGAGACTTTCAGTCCCAGGCTTGTGTCAGCTAAATGAATGGCAGAAAGGGCAATAGCAAGTCTCTAAAGGTGATAGAAATATTACTAATAACTTTACTATTGTACTTTATAAAACTATCAGCATATATGAATATTCAGACCTGACAGCTCAACAGCAGTTGATTAGTCAAAGAACGAAACACATCATTTTTCTTTGCAATAAAATATGTACAGCCCATTTAAAACGTGTTTCAATAGAACACAAGAAAGGTAATAAAACTTCAATCTAGTTATCTGAGCAAGCCCATTTAACTTGTGTTTGTATGTGATGGGTTTGACCTTTTCAAGCATTCTGGGTCTGAAACAGAGTTCATATTTCACTGTGTGTACATTTTAATTGCTCTCATATATGAACATAGAAGTTGGATGCTGGGCTTTCTTTTAAGAGCCTACGAAAATCAAATCTGACAGATACCAGTTGACAACGCCTGTAGTTCATCCCTGTATAGCAATTAGTGCAGACTAATTGACTTCCACACAGACCACATGGATATTAGATTCTAAATTAAGTTACATGCCATATTTTTCTTCTGAAGAGGCAACCTGCTTTAAAATCAATTGTGAAGTGAAAAAAAATGTACCAACTCACACTCTGAGCATTAACACCTACAGAACTGATTGAAGGCTAAAACCACTCCTGATTTTATAAAGTGGAGTGCATGTGTGGGGTAGGGATATACGATCACAAGGCTCTCTATATTTTGGGGTTTTTTTAAAAAAACAAACTCCCCTGCAGCTCATCTGAGGTTTTCTACAATATTTTGACTCAATCACAGTAAGACACTTTGGATCTAAATTGCAGCCAAAATCTGCTACCAAATTAGGGTTGTGCAATATATTTTTGGCTCCCTACATGGAAAATCCAGTGGCACAATCCACCAGGAAATTATTTTTAGAAGCCTAAGCAGAATGAGTAGGAAATATGGCTTAGCCCAGCTCTTATTCATTTCAGTGGGCCTTGTGCAGGGACACTTCTGAGTGAATTGTGTGCTCTAGGTTTGATCCATCTGCCTTGGCCTCTATGTGATCCTTAGGCTGCAGTCCTATATGTACTAACCTAGGAGTTGGTTCTTTTGAATTCAGTGGAACTTATCTTCACCATAACTGTACTGTCTGATCTTGTGCTATGTCCTGCCCCCTTAACAACCATGTTGTTGCTGGTACCTACAGCACTCTGAAAATTCAAGGTGTCCATTGATCCGAAAAAGATTGGCAACCCCTGTTTTATTGCTTCCTGTTCAGTAGATTCTCAGAAGTAGTCCCATTGACTGCAATGAGTCTTACTCACACGTAAGAGAATAAGATTGCAGCCTGAATGCAAGAGATTCTTTTTCTACTGAAAATATTGTGAAAGGTTACAAAGAATAGATGCTGCAAACTGGAAAAAAAAACCTTTAAAAACCCAGGCTGCTCTTTCGGCAGTTATTAGTGGACTGTGTAATTACATAATCTTATTACCACTTGTGCTGTCATCCTCCCTTCTTCCTCCTTCAGTGATAATCTCATTGCTGAGTCTAGCCAGTCTGATCTAAACATGCAAAGTTTAAAGGTAAAGATAAAGGGATACCTGACTGTTAAGTCCAGTCGCGGATGACTCTGGGGTTGCGGTGCTCATCTCACTTTATTGGCCGAGGGAGCTGGTGTTTGTCCACAGACAGCTTCCGGGTCATGTGGCCAGCATGAATAAGCCGCTTCTGGCGAACCAGAGCGGCGCACAGAAACCCCGTTTACCTTCCCGGCCGGAGCGGTACCTATTTATCTACTTGCACTTTGACATGCTTTCAAACTGCTAGGTTGGCAGCAGCTGGGACCGAGCAACGGGAGCTCACCCAGTCACGGGGATTCGAACAGCCGACCTTTTGATCAGCAACCCCTAGGCTGTGTGGTTTAGACCACAGCGCCACCCTCATCCCTTATGCATCCCTTATGCAAAGTTTACTCCTGTGCAATAGAGAGCTTTATTCTTTTAGGCACTGTACATGCCACTCTTTATAATCTGGTAAGGAAAAGAGAGTATTTATTTAAGAACACATTCCGAAGTCATTTGCTACACTATGAAACTTTAAACCCAGTCTTTTACATGAGACTCCTACCCAAAACTCAGCTGAGCAAAAGGTAATAGCAGATAATAGAAGGACATGATTCTGGTACCTTGAATAGTGTTGTAGAAGGGGAAATTTCAGAAGGTGGATATTTTCATTCCTATTCATAAGAATCCTGCCAAAAAACCCTACATAACCAGAAGTACAGGATCTCAATCCAATTTGTACCTAGCTGGTGACTCGCTTTGAGTTTGGTGCATCTATAAATAACTAGGAAACTTTTGGCTGCCTCTTCATTTGTTGCCCAGAAACTAGAGATCTACAGATAAATTCACAGTCAGTCTGTCAATACAAAATTTATAGGTTTTGTAAGAGTGGTGTACAGTGTACAGGAGAAATTTAATCAGCTACAGCACAACTTGCCTCACTTAATACCCCCCTCCCTGCCGTGTAAGTAGAGACAATTAACCTACGCCTTTGGGTACAGAGAGCAGTTCAGGTCATACACAGGGATTCAAAGGCAGCATTTTACTTCCCGGGTCTCCTTTTTAAACACACAGCTCAATACAGTATTTCCACTTTTACAGAAATATAACCCCATAAACCAATAAAAAACCATAAACAATGAAAGCCATGGCATTTGTTAAGATGGTCTCTTATGGTCTCTAGTTCTGGGAGAGATAGAAAACATGCCTGAACTGTGCCACTATAAATTGCAGGTGGAACCGAAAGTTCCTCTCTGTACAAAAGCCATATAGTACAAAACTCCTTCACACAGAAATCTAGCATGTCAGGGAGAGTAGTAAAGTTATAACTCTTCTCCCAAATACTTAGCTTTCATTATTTAGGAACTTTCGGATGTGACACACTCCTCACATACATCGGAGCTGTGTGGGCAGCCAAACATAGGTTTACCATTTCAGTAAGAAGCAGGCTTTAGCAATAACTGTTTTATTTTACATACTTTAACCAGCAACCCCTGCTCAATTCCTGTAAAACAAGTTTATACTTAAAACAATTGATTTACTTTAAATAAATTTAGGAGGTAAGTGTTTCATTACATCATTTAGGGTACCCCTAGTGGTCTAACTATATGGCTGGCAAAACAAAACCCAAAATTCAAGCCCTTTTGCTTTGCTTTTCATAAGTCAGCCATGGATAGATTTACCAAAGTTACTCCTTTCCACAGCCATTTCAGCTCTACAGAAAGGCTTCCCATCTTTGGACATACTAAAGTGACATACAATGTCCATTCAGCCTTTTCCTCCACCATGGAAGGAAGCACTTCTACAAACATTTTATTTAACTCAGGGAAAAGACACATAATTCCATGGAGATAGAACAAAGGCAAAACAGGAAATAAAACCCCACTCAAAGCTACAGAGCTTCACTTTTTTTTAAAAAAAACAAAACACAGAGGATAACATCTCTGTCCCTCTGTTACGTCATTTTCCACTATCCTGCCTTGCATAGCTTATCCAGTCTGCAAAGCCATCTTAATATAGTTAAACACACAGGTGGGGAAGCATCGTCTCTCCCAGTCACATGCAGGAATTACTGTCTAGCAGCACTCTCCAAGAATCCTTAGGACTCACCTGACAGCTAATATTTCCCCTTATCCAGAGCTTTTTAAAATGGGCAACTGTCAAGAGGCCGATCTTTTTTGACAGAACAGTCTGCTACAGTCTGATAAGAGAGGCAGTATCACCTCCTTAGTACATAGCGCCTCGATTTTTCCATGTAAGAAACCAAAGCTCACCAATATTTTCTGCGCTTCCCAACTTTTGCACTGTATCAGTAAATAAATAAAATAATAATAATAATAATAATAATAATAATAATAATAATAATAATAATAAAAAATTACGTCTAATTACAAGGATAATAGTAAGTTAGAGGCCAGCTGCTTGGGCTGGTTTGAAGCTCAAACCAGGGATATTTGTAAGCCTAGCTTCAATGTAAGGGAATTTCACATCTCTATATACTGAAAGAACTTACACACAAATCATTCCCTACATATTTCGCCAAAGTTGCATAAATACTTCCAATGCTACTGTCACCAAATTTTCTTATAAACAAGCCCTACTAATAAAGCTTACCTGAATATCAGGCTGCAATCCTTGGTACTTCTTTGGGAGCAAGTCCATTCCACTGTAATCCATTTACTCCTGAATAAACAAGGACAGGAATCAGCGAATGCAATTGAAGTCATGAGAACTAGTTTCTTTCCACTAAATACAGTATCACTATCTGTGATTCTCAGGCATGCAGATTTAATTAACTGATATGTACCAAAAAAAAGTAGCAGGATGACTAATATAGATAGCGCCATCACAAAACCTTCTGAAATGTATTTCACATTATCAAAGATCATTCAACTAAAGCACACCAATTGAGATGGGACATGGCTGTTTTTACGAAGGGCAGGCACTATCTGTAATGATGGTTTCTTTACACTGTTTGAAGGAACTCCTTTAAAATTCAGGCATACCACTAGACACAAGGACACGGCTCCCTGAATCTTTGAACAGTTGTGTGGCTGAAGGTGCAGCTTTTCTCTGCCTTACCACTCTATTTAATAACCAGCTGCACCTGGTGGGATTCCCTGGTTGCACAAATTAAAGGCATATGAGCTCTCTTCTTGCCTGCAGCAGGTCTTCTTAGGCACACTCATATTTTGCTGTATTAAATAAGTCAGCAAATACTCTTAAGGACACATTGGAAACTGTATTTAGATTTTCTTTTAATAGTTAGGCGTTGCTTGGCATGCTTAAAAACAACACTTCCTTCAAATAATGTATCTGAAACCTTTATGAATTGCCCTGTCTCATCTAAATTTGCTTACAAAAATGCAAAATACCCTCAAAAGAGGCACTGAAAACATGTCTTCATTCATTCACTATGACATTTAAACTACTGTGCTATACATTATAAGGCACATTTTAATGCAGCTTTCCCCAACCTGATGTCCTTCGGATGTTGGACTACAACACCCATCATCCTTGGCCATCAGCCATTTTGGATATGGCTGATGGGAGCTGAAATCCAGTAACATCTGAAGGGCATCAGGTTCCCCATGTGGTCTAGGAAACTATGCCAGTGCAAAAGACTATGACCCAGAAGGACTGGGACCCCATCCAATTTTTCTCAGCCATTGACTGACAGAAACACAGATGGTTAGCTAAAAAAACACACACAACAGAACTCTGAATATGTAGTAAACATAAAATGTGGTTGCTCTCTTTAAAATGCTTAATCTAGTAATATTGATTTAACCAAACGGGGACACTCCAAAATCTATTCAGAGCTACTTGGCTGGTGAGAGGAAGGTATGTTAGTGTCAGGACTACACAAGGAATTGAAGTAGCTTATTACACACAGTCCACAACCTTTGCATAGCTATACTCAATAGATTAGTTTATCATTTCCATTTAGTTTAGAGAAGACAGCTACCCAGTTCAAGCACAAGTGAGACTAAGATCCACAGCATTCAGATATACTATTTTAATGCAAATATTAAAACTGGTGTTTTCCTGCTCATGCATTATAGTGTTTTCCTGGCAGTGATCCTGCATTATTATTATTTTAAAAATCTGATTATGACAAGCAAAAATACAGCAGGTAATAGCTTTTCCCATCAATGGATCTTCTGGTTATGGAAAGCTTTCCCTGCTTAATTTATGTTGGCAATGCAACCATTAAATGCACACAAGCTCTATCAAATGTTAAAGGCACAGTAGTTTCCACCATGAAATTTGAACTAACTGACAGTTGCCCTTCAGTTATATACTCATGTTAATTAAGGCTGAGCAAGCAGGGCAAGAGTTTTCCACCACTTTCAGTTCTAGTCTGGGAAAGTAGAAAACCCTTACCCTATATAAAGTTAGCAGATTGACTTTGCCTTTTATTTATTCATTTATAAAAGTATTTATATGCCACTATATCATAAAAAATATCAAAACAGATTACCCCAATGGAACATAAAGCATGCAATTAAAAGCATATAAAAAGGTTAAAAACAGACATCAATTAACCATTGAGGAAAGATGTATTTTTAATTGCCTGCTCAGGCCTGGTGTAATAGAAAAGGTTTCAGCAGGCATTTAAAAGTTGACACTGAAGCTACCTGCCGAATCTCTATTCACAGAGTATTCCATAAGGACTGGGCCAAAGATACTAAAGTGGTTGTCAAATGACCCTCACCAACTCATAGAATGGCCAGTGACACTCCAGTAGATGACCTCAGTGATCTAGTTGGAATATAAGGGTTCAGGCGATCCCTGAGGTACCCTGGACCTAAGTTGTTCAGGAGTTTGTAAATTAATGCAAGAACCTTGAACCTGGCACGTCTGTAGATGGTCAGCCAATGCAGCTGTTTTAACCTTGGCATCACATGTTATTGACCAGATGTCCCCACCAGCAGGAGTTTCCAAACCAGAGCAAGGGCAGCCCCACGTAGAGCACATTACAGTAATCCAGCCTCGAGGTTACCAACACATGGACTACAGTGATCAGGCTATCCCTATCTAGGAATAGCCATACAGTGGACGCTCGGGTTGCGAACGTGATCCGTGCGGGATGCACGTTCACAACCTGCATCATTTGCAACCCATGTCTGTGCATGCACGGGTTGTGATTCGGCGCTTCTGCGCATGCACAACCACCGAAATCCGGAAGTAACCCATTCCAGTACTTCCGAGTTTTGGCGGTCCGCAACCCAAAAAAACGCAACCTGAAGCAGCTGTAACCCGAGGTATGACTGTAGTTGGCAACTTGCTAATTTCCCAAACATGGGAATGACGCAAAGAGCCTCCTTTCTTCCCAGGACTTAGTTTACTGGCCACCACTGCATTCAAACACCGATCCAGAGCTTTCATAACCTCTCCTGATTTAGAGGACCAAGAGGTGGTGCTATTTCAGATATAAAGGCTACACTCTAGACAGAAGAGTGAATTTACAGTGTAGTAAATTCCTTTATCTCTCTCCTTGAATTGATACAGACACTGGCTAGAATCCAAATAATTGTACAACATGCTCCATGTAGCTGGAGGGCTTTTTAGGCCATGTCTCTTGAACCAGCTTCCCATTCAAAATGCAACACAGCCCTTTTGAAATGGAGAGGACTTTCAGAAGTAGTTTGTCATGTAGAAAGGGGTAACCTTACCTGGACTGGAACTACTCCAGACTCTGGTGAACTGGAACATATAAAACAAAAAGACCAGATTCCCTTAACATTACAGTAACCTACTGCTGAAAGTTTAAGAGCTCAAAAACCCCATGCCCTTGAACATTTTACATCATTAAAGGGTTAATGACTGCCTCTTGGAACTGGAAATGAAGTGTTTATCATGGTGACTATCTGAGCTGGTGATTTGGCAGCTAAATATCAGTCTTGTACTGTGCACACTACTGACATCTAATGGTTAGGCTTGCTGCTGCATGTAAATACATATGTCAGCCTGAACTAATATTTCATCTGATGCAAAATACAAATCTAGATTTTGTTTTGGTTATTTATTTTTGCTTTTGACAGTACATATCATAATTATAGCTTTTTTTGCTACAATAGTTACATGAAAGATGCAAATACTGTTTATTTTAAAGGATTTGTTTTAATTTAGGGGGAAGCCAATGTCCTTCTTTGTGGCTTTTTCCATGCACCATATTTCAAAATACAGTTGAACATCTCCTAAAACTGGCTGATTTGATTAGAACCATGGTAGAAGATGCAATGTTTGAACATATGCACTGCAGCTCTAATTTCAAGTGCAATCTTATGCATCTTTACTCAAAGGTAAATCCCCCTGGACTCGACAGGGCTTAATTCCTAGTTAGTGTGCTTAAAACTGCAGACTATCTATTTTAAGTGTGATTTTTTCATCTACAGATGGCTGGTCATTTTGCTGAAGGGCAGATTTTTTTTTAAAAAAAGTAAATAAATAAAGCACCAGGCATCAAGTCTTGCATCAGCTGCCATCTGTGCACATCTTCAAGGTGCTATACACCTTTGAAAGAGGAGAGGCCACCCATCATCTGCATACTAATTTAAGCTCTCAGTACTCTAATTTAAACCCTTAGTTCTTTAAACTGGGAGTGTGGAACCTCTTGCTTCCAGGTGCTGCTGGACTACAATTCCCATCAGGCCACAGCTTTGATTATATAGCAGCTGAGTGGGGTTGGCAGAGAAGTAGGGAAAGGATCAGGTCATCATTCCAAGCAGTCCTTGCTACTGGAATAGTATTCAGCACTATGGCTGTGACGAACCCATTGCAGCCTTGTGAGTTGACTACTGCTGTATAAGGACCCACATGTGTAGGTGAACAACAAAAAGAAAATGGATAGGTGCCTACATTCAAAACATGGGGCTAGCACACAGCGAGCTCCAGAAGCAGAATATTAAACTCACAAAAATAAGCAGCAATGTAGTCTTGGAGATATAGGTTGTTAAACCATTTTTTATCCCATTCAGTGGTGCATAACAGCTGACCTCTTTGTGCCCCTAGAGCAGACCACACACTGTTAAATAAGTTTAAAATACTTACTTACAGATTCAAGGTCTCAGTCATGCATTCTTCCATGCAGCAGCAAAGATAATACAGGCAAAATTCTATTGGGTAGAAAGTACAGAATATAGTTCCAAACACATGCTGTAAGCTCTGAAGCAAGTTTACACACCTCCATCTTGTTACATGTTGCAAGGGGGAGGGGGAGAGAGAGAGAGAGAGAGAGAGAGAGAGAGAGAGAGAGAGGGAGGAAGGAAGGAAGGAAGGAAGGAAGGAAGGAAGGAAGGAAGGGGCGTGTCCTAGCTGAGTCTATCTAACAATACAACTCTGTGGTACTTCATGCACTAACTAGCCCTATGACTGTTAGTTGTATTTGACTTCAATCTCCCACATGCTGGATCCTGGTGTGGCACAAGCCAAGAAACCAAGATCCCACTGGGCATCCGGGGAGGGGTTTAAGCCGGCCTAGGAGCTTAGCACTGCAGCCGTGAGGCCTAGGCAATGGACATACAAAGTCTATGTACCTGCGTGAGCCCAGATAATTCTCACCCAGGCAAATAACCAACAGATTGGGAGGGCCTTGGTGCTGGATTTGCTTCTTCTCCACCAGGGAACACAACCACTTTATCCCTACCTGGAGATCTAGGAAACATGCACCCATGGATGTAGTTGACTTGACCACTGTGTCAACCTCACATGTTTCCCTTCCCAGTGCACAATGCTGTGCCTGAGGATCCATACACACTTCCATCCTACAACATATTCAAAAATTACCAGTGGTAGCTGCTATGATGAGCACACGTAACCCTTAAAGGCCCTTGAGTGCCACTGGCCTGTGTCCTGGTGAATGAAAAATTGCCCAGCACTGTTAGGTTGAATTCTTAAGTGGACCAGCTATCAATTCCAGTTGGCAGAGGGGTGGTGGATCGCTCCATCCAGCCTACTAGATTTCTGCACCAGCTACAAAGGAAGCACAGTTTATTCCTGCACAACCAGCATGGAAACACAGAGAGCTGGCAAAGGATGAACAAATCACTCCATTCTGCTTCCACCTGTCCTCTTGGTACAATGCAGTCATTTAGTACATTGCTAAGAAGCTAAAAGCCAGCATTTCCATAGCAGACCAACACAAAATGTGCAAGGTTTCTTTACAAGTCTGGATTAAGAGTTATGTTGTACTCAAGTCTCTGTATATGATTTGGGATGCTGATTCCTCCCCTGCTGCATACTTTAAATGTTAAGGACAGCTTTGTGGGCATCAATCGTCTGAGCACTTCAATTATTCTTATTCTCTGTCCTAGTTCATCATGTTCAATTTTATAGCATCTAAAATTGTTTCAGGGAGAAAAGCATTTTAGTTTCCAATGAAAATGGAATGTTAGTTGCTTTTGGTTACTTCAAAGCTTTATTTTGCTGAAGGAAACAGTTGTCACATGACAGCTTCTTTTTAAAAAGGAAAGTGAAATTTCCCCCTACAGCTGATATTGCTGTGGTTTCTGAGGAATACAGTTTATAGACACCAAGCGAAAGCTGCCTCTAGCAAATCAAAAACAAACACTAAAAGGATATGGTCCATTATGAAACACACCACACTTAAGTATATAGAGCATTATGCATGTTATTTCTGTCTATTCCATCTACTTGTCCCTATGCTGCTATAAATCTGCATTTATCTAGTGTGAAGAGCTTGCAAAACAATTTACAGCACAAACCTATACATGTAAATTCAGAAGTAGGACCCACTGACTTAAGTGAAGCTTATTTCCAGCTAGGTGGGCATCGGATTGTAACCTTACTCCTCCTTTTCCCCCACCCCACATTTTTTAATAGCAGTTGTATAAACTTTGTCTTAGAAACTACGTCTTGAATGCACCATTAAAACAAAACAAAAACCCACAATATGTATAATTGTGTGGTTTTCCCATCCACAATATTTCCATATATACTTCTCTGAACCATATACAGATATTGCAACATAGCTTAAATCTAAAACAATTGTTCCAGTTCAGTTCTTTAAGCTTCTGTTTCTGTCCATCAGACGCATGTTTATAGCCAGACAAAGCAATATAGCAGGTATGTACAGTAATTATTCACAAGGGACAAATACTTAGATTCTTTTTCATGTTTTGGGATCCACTGCCCGTTGTTATATGCAGTCTACTAAAAACCAGAGGCCTAAATCATATTAGAAATAAGCCCCATTAGGTTTATTGGTACTTATCCTCATATAACTTCCTGAGATCTCAGTATCTCTGATTATTATAGTGCTTGTACATTCTCACCTGCTATCAGGCCATTGGCATGCCAAGTTATCCCCATATCCAGTGCTATTTTTCTAGGTGCTGAAACTCACCATGAACACCTTCCCTGTTCTGTTGTTGTTGTTTAATGGTGCCCACCAGAGAGGTGCTGGAACTCACCTGAGAGTGCTGGAACTGAGTTCCTGTGAGTTTCCCGGGGGGGGGGGGGCACATCCTATATCACAGGTTGTGGGGTGTGCATGAGGGTAATTACTGTGGAATAGCCACTTCTTGTTTACTTTTTACTGTGTTTCTGCAGAGCGTCATGAACATCTCTCCCTCCCAAGTCTTCCCTGTCAAGATTATTTTTGTTTCTGTAGCTCAGAAAAGCCTAATTTTTTTTAACATACTGTAATAGTTGCTCAGTTTCCCTAGATGTAGATAATGCATTGTGTTGCTCTTATGGTTGGGTTAAGGCCTGTATACATTGTTCAGCCATTTTCTTCAGTGCTGTCTGTCTCTCTTCTCTAGGAATCAACTCTATTACTTTAACCCTTCCATTGCTAAAGTATATCATTCCCCCTCCCCTCCCACAGACACAAATTGCAGAGGGGCAGGGAAATTTTGATGGGGTGTATGGTGACTCACCCTCCACCTTACAACTGGGAATGGGGTGGAGCATGTGGTAGAACACCTGTTTTGCATGCCAAAGGTCCCAGAGAAAAAATCCCTAACTGAAACCCCAAAGAGCTGCCACTGCCAGCTAGTAAAATAGGTGGACCAATGGTCCGACTCTGTAAAAGCAGGACTTTTTTTTCATCCAGAACTCAGTTCCAGCACCTCTTTTTCTAGAAAAAATAGCACTGAGCATAAGGCAGCTTTTTATTTATTCGTTATTAAATTTGTATACTACCCTTCATCCGTACACCTCAGAGCCTGAAAATACAAAATAAGAACACAAAATACATAACAGGAACAAAACAAAACAATAAACCCGCTTCCTCCACCCCCTCCCACAGACACGTTTAAAAGGATATAGGGTGTTAGCCACAGGCCTGGCTGAAGAGAAACGTTTTTGCCTAGCACCTAAAGGTGTATAACGGGTAGGCAACCTAAGGCCCAGGGGCCAGATGTGGCCCAATCGCCTTCTCAATCCAGCCCGCAGACGGTTCAGGAATCAGTGTGTTTTTACATGAGTAAAATGTGTGCTTTTATTTAAAATGCATCTCTGGGTTATTTGTGGGGCATAGGAATTCATTAATCCCCCCCATATAGTCCGGCCCCCCACATGGTCTGAGAGACAGTGGACCGGCCCACGGCTGAAAAAGGTTGCTGACCCCTGGTGTATAATGAAGGCGCCAGGCGAACCTGGCTGTGCTTCTGTGAAGGAATCTTGTTTATTCGAATGAAGTGTTAACGGGCATTGCGTAATGTGCTCTGACATTTGTAGGGTAATGTTACATTGTAATGGATTCGCTGTGGGGCGTTTTTTTATCTGGCCCAGTGAAATATTGCTTGGTGTTAGAATTCTCGTTATGCATAAGAATATGCTTGTTTTGATTGGTGCGTTCGAGTTTTGAATTTTCAGTTGGACTGTGTGATTGGCTGGGGCAGGACTAGAAGTTCCAGAAGTACACACACACACACACACACACACACACACACACACAGCCAGGTGCTGGTGAGAAGAAGGCTAATTGAGAGTTAGAGTAGTTGGTGGAGTCAGGAAGGAGCAAAAACAGGAAAAGGAGGAGGAGGACCAGGGGTCAGGGAAGGAGGAAGAAGACCAGACAGGTAGGTAGAGTGATTTGGTGCATGACGACTTATTATCCCTTTTTCCACCAGATGGTGCTGTTGATTTATGATTGAATGCACAAATATCAGAAGTTAGTCTTTTCCAGTTCATGTTAGGGAAGGATGGGCAAAGGTTGGTCCTGTTTAGAAAATCACCATGCTTGAGCAACATCACTGATATGAAATTCAGAATATAACACAATCATCAGTGGCAAAATAACTTGAGATCTGGTGTAGTTTAGCATAATGATTAAGAAGCTTAGCTATGAATCAGCACTATCATGAACTCAACTAGATGACTTCAGTTAAGCCCCCCCCCCCCCATTTTGTTCCTTTCTCCATGTGGGTAGTTCTGTGTGCTTTACAAGGATGCTGTGAGGATAACAGAATAATGTATTGAACACGTGAAAGCACATGGGGCTGTGCCCGTGATCATTCCTATTGCCATCTTCCCTGCCACCCTCACAATAACCTCTTAGCTCAGGGCAACCCAACTTATATCAAGTGGGCTGCAAGAGTGCTTTGATGCAGAACCCATGGGCCACACATAGCCTTGTCATGCAGGACGGGGGAAGCAAGCCCAAAATTGGAGCTGGGAAAGTGCTAAGTAGGCTTTGGGAAGGAGCATAGCTGTCAACTTTTCCCTTTTCTTGCAAGGAATCCTATTCTGAATAAGGGAATTTCCCTTAAAAACAGGGAAACATTGACAGCTATGGGAAGGAGGTGCATATTCTCTAGCTTTTTCAAGCCACTCCCATATCCTCATAGCTCTTTAAACCCCTTATTTTGCAAACTGCCCTGAGATCGTTTGATGAAGGGTGGTATATAAATTTAATAAATAAATAGATGAATAAAACCCCATCATATCCTCACAACTCCTCTGTGCCCTGCTTTATTCAAACCTCTTCTGTTATTTAAAACTGCCATTTAAAAAACTTGTTATCTGTATAGGAAGATATAACTCAAAATCAAAAATGAGGTAACAGCATATAACACTAAATGCAAAAATCTGTGGAAAAGATGAGCCCTGTGATATATGGCATGTAAAGGGTTAAAATGACATTGACTGTTAACAATTGCTCCTTAGTGGGTGGGATTTATAGTGTGCCTGTGTGTCAGTCCTCTACCAACTCAGTTTGGTGCAAGCCAGCCTCAAAGCTATTTGTTTTTCCTCTGTAGTTCAGCAACTGCTTTTTTTGGTGTCTGCTGTGGTGTAGGGTTAATAGGAAGGTGTGCAACCATGTGAGTAGATACACAAAGGATCCACTGAACCATATTGCATGGTGTCAGGGCCGGGCCTGTTCCCCATAGACATCTCAGCACAGTGGTTATGGCACGAATATGAGTTTCCAGGGAAGCTGGTACTTCAAGGCAATGTGGCCAGCAACTGGAGAAAGTGGAAGCAGGAATTTGAAGTATACAGCATTGTTTGCGATGCAGTTATAAAGGATGGTGAATCAAAAAATGTCCTATTTCTGCATGTGCCTGGGGAAGAGGCTAGGAAGGTTTTCAATATCTTTCAGTTCACCAAATAGTCAGATAAGTAAAATATATCATTTGTTACCAGCAAATCTGAGGCCTACCGCACTCCTAAAAAGAATGACTTGACAGAAACAAGTTCTTCACATGAATTCAGATGGAAGGGGAAAGCACTAATCGCTATGTCACTGATTTAAAGATGCTTGCACAAACTTGTGAGTTTGGAGAATTGCTTGTCTTCCTCATTAAATAACCATGCTGTTTGTAGAGCATGCTCAGGCAGGCTGAGGGCTAGGTTGCTAAGAAACCTTTATTTAAATCCTAACTTGTGCTGTAGACATTTGTTAATCAACTCCTGGACAAGGACCATAATCCTTTGTGGATGCTGTGCAAAAGGTATCCCCTGCTCCCTGGTGTTCCAGTTACTGTTGCTGGCAAGCCTATTTATTTCTAACTGGACACTGGTGCAGAGAATGTGGCCAAATTATTGCACAAGAAGGTGAAACCAATCCCAGCAAGTGTCACCCTGACTGCATTTGGAGGGACAAGAATTACTCCAAGAGGAACATTCATAGCCTTTTGCAAGAAAGGTGTTTTGAGGTGGGCCATGCAGCATGTGAGACTATGCAACTCATCAGGTGTGTGAATGAAGATAGCTCCTTACAGCACACTCCTATGTTTTTGTTGGTCTGAGACACTTTCCAGGTGTGCATCACATTTATGTAGACAAGTGCTCGCTTCGGCAGCACATATACATTTATGTAGACTAAGTTGTGCCCCTAGTTGTTTATGGATGCAGGAATATCTCCAACACCATAGAGGACCAACTGCAACCAGCCCCACAGTACCTCAGGTTCATTGGGTTATCTCTAAAGTGACTAAGTCTATGTCCTGAACCCCTGGCTTACCTGGCAGCAAATCCAAAGTCCAGGGTCAAGCCACACGACCAAAGTCCAAAGCTCAGGAAACGCAGTCCACAGTCAATCCAAGTAGCCAATTCTGAAGTGCAGCAATCAGAATACAGTCCAGAGTCAAACCCAAAGCAGAGTCCCATAGAGGTCCAGGAGCATTCAAGCCAACGTCTATCAACAGGGGCAGTTGAGCAGACAGCACCTCAGCTCTGCTTCCCTCTTTGCTTGCTGGTTGCAGCATGTGGGCTTGATGAGGCTTGTGACCCTCACCTGTTCTGAGCCTACTCCAGCTGAGGAATCACATGCCTTCTCCCAGAGCTAACAAGCCCCACCTGGCCAGCTAGGGAGCTGGGCTGTGGGCTATTGTCTGCCCCAGCCTCCTAGAACGTCCCTCCCTTTGCTCCCTACATCTCAGAGCCCACTGTGTTCATGGGGACAAGAGCCCTCTGGCTCTGGTGATGGGTCCTGCTGCTCTGGTTCCTGTGCATCCATCCCCTGTCACCCTCTGAGTACTTCCTTCCCCATCCCCTGCTTGCCCCAGTGTGTCCCAGTCCTGGCTACACCCCTCGCTGGGACCCTCTTCCTCCTCCCCATCATCCTGCCAGTTCATGACAGCCTATAGCATGGGTGAGTAGCTGAAGTATTATACAAAAGAAGAATGGGTCGCTTAGGCTGTGTCCTGACCCTAGAACTTCAAGAAGGCTGTCAGGAGACAATTTTACATTCACACAGATATTGATGTCCAGAGAAACTTGGCAAGGAAGAAACCCTTTGCCATCCTCAATGAAAAATGAAAAATATGACTACTGGCAATGGGTAGGTATAAGTAATAAATTATTATTATTATTATTATTATTATTATTATTATTATTATTATTCTCAAGCCGTGGACAGCAAAGTGGATGCCATTAATGAAATGCCTCCACAGGATTATAAAAAGGGTTTGCAACAGTTCTTAGAGATTGTTCAGTATTTGGCTGAGTTCATTCCGTCTTAGGACTGTGCAGTGTGGCAAGTTGTCCAGAACAAGTAGCTTTAATCCTTCCCGCAGTGGTACCTATTTATCTGCTCACACTGGCATGCTTTCGAGCTGCTAGGTTGGCAGGAGCTGGGACAGAACAACAGGAGCTCACCCTGTTGCGGGGATTTGAACCCCTGACCTTCTGATCAGCAAGCCCAAGAGGCATGGTCACAGTGCCACCTGCGCCCCTAAAGAGTGTCATAGTGTGTGTGCGGGGGCTGGGGGGGTTGACAGCAAGAGATCTGTCTTCATTACCTCTCCAGCTTCTTCTATGTTTAACCACTTCATTCAAATATTCTGCTGTAAAGAATGATATAATTTAATCATATTTCCTTGGCAATCCAAAATTTAGAACTGCAGGTACTTTCACATCATACCCGTAGCAATCTAGGTGACAAACCAGGGGAAGTGGCATTTGAATGTGCTCCACCTGACCTATTCATAGATTAGCAGACAAAAAGGTTATTTAAGAGGTTATCCAAGATAACCTGAGACCATATTAACCTATGACCTTTGTTCCTGTATCACCGGCACAAAGAAGACTTGGGATTAGGAACTGAGAATGACTTGTAGTGAATGGCTTCAGTCACATTTTGTTTTTGGTGATTTGTGCAGCCACTCTTGGGAAGTTCTCCAACGCATGAAAAACTATGTGTTTATTAGTTAAAATATAGAATTAAGACCACTACTGCATAGACATTTTACAAACTTCAGTAGCTTCTCCTTTCCAGCCACCACCTCTTCCAGCACATGGCTCTTCTATATTAATTTTCAGGTAACCAGACAGTTTTGCTTACATTTTACTGCTCTCTGCAATGCTGATAAAATGGGCATTTCATTTGTGGGGAACTGGTTTAAGATACTGGTGTATGTTGGTTTGTCATTTAATACCAATTGGTGTTGAGATGGAGGCTAAGGAAAATTATTAAGCCCATGAAATAAATTTATGTGTTTAGTTCCCTATTTATAACGTTTATACCCCGCGTTTCAGAAATATTTTCCATGGGGCAGCTTGTAAGTTTTTAAAAACCTGCTGAGTTTTATAGAAATTAATGGGGCACAACACTGCCATAACTTGCTGCAGGGTATGAAACTCTTAAGGTAGAAAATCTGTTTCACCCTCTGTGTTCTTATGTATTTATTAATCAGTAAGAGATTTACCTAATTCAGTATCATGTCTCTACCAGTGACTAGTATGTGTGTTTGTGTTGAGCGATTCATACCTTGCTCACTACCACCAATGGTGACGTTTAAAAATTCTGCATTAAACATGCAACTGAAGCACAGTAGATAACTAAAAAGAACATCTAGGAAAGCCCAACCTAAGTCATGCTTTAATTTATTCACTTCATATAAAAATCTCTTAAGAATGCATCTGAACACAATATATAATACTATAACAACATACATTGTGTGAAACTTTGAAACAAAATAACCACCTGGAACAATGCAGTGTTCAACAGACATACAAACCCATTGATCATGCACAACTGTGCTATTTCATCAACTAGTTAGTCACAAGTTGGACTGAAAGCTTGGAACATAGTTTTACAAACTGAGATTGGCACTGTATACATGCCTAACAAGCTTTGTTGGAAGAAGTTTCACAGCACAATTATAACACCAGTTCACATTTTGTCATAGAAATTCACATTGGGTTGTTCATTAATTGGAAACTGACACTTAACATTTTGTGGCATTTTACTGTAGGTTTCCTCTTTCAAAGTTTCAGTAGTTTCACATCATCAGAACAGATGATTCTAAATATTTCTCCATCACCCACCAACTGTGATGATTTCCCAAATGCCAGTGGAAATGAAACCCCCGTGAGCCAATGCTACCTGAATGCCCTCTCTGGGTTCAATATGTCTCTTTTAAGCTATGTTCAGGTTTTTCTACTTTATGCAATACAAAAGGTTACAAGAAAGGCAACTCTTATGCAGAGTATTCTACACAAGTAACATCACCACTGACAGGCAATGTTAATTTATATAAATTAATACTTACAAAACATTACATTATATACATTAAGTAATAAATACACTGTTATAAACAGTACTGGACATGTTAGAGCTCAAGGCAAGTGCAAGAGAGAAAAGGGGACATGAACAGTGGGGAGGAGAAAACACAAAGGACCAAGCGTGCAACTTCCACCGAGTGTTTTTTTTAAAAAATAAGGGGAGGAGAATGTACATCACATTACCTCAGTATGTTGACTTTTACATGTGCTGTATTGTGCTATGGAACAGAAAGCTACACTTTATCCTGCGCAAAAGAAAGGTCAAAAACAATTAACCAGGGGCGGGTGGGGGGACATTTTTCAGTAGCTAACAACACAGGTTTTGCAGGGTTGATAAAGTGACCAATGGTGCAGTAATGCAAAGAGGAGGGCACCCTGCTTTATTTAGCAAGTCAACGTGATTAAACTGCAATAAAGAAACAAGTATTGCCCCTACAAAGGAAGACCTATTTCGTTAAAACAGGAATATTTTTTTAAAAAATTATACATCAATATCAAACATGTTTTGTTGTGTACTTAGTAGGTTTCTTGAAAAGACATGGAAGTTTTTTTTTTTTTATAAAAAAGGCACACGGGTCTGCAGACAGGTGGACAAGTTTTAAATGCAGAGTTACAAATCAGTAGTTCTACATGCCAGACCTGTCTAGATTTCAAAATCTCTTAAGAATAGAAAATATTTCAGCCGAGTGTTGTTCACAATCAGGCTTGTTCAGTTGCAACTCACACTGGTTCCAGATTTTGATTTTTTTGGCTGACAAAGCTTAAGCTGCAATATAAATCACCTGTTAATTTCCTGAGCAATCACTACACGCTCTTTAACCCTGACTCCAATCTCAAGTAGCTGGAAAGGTCTTTTAGCCAATGGTAGGTGCTGACCTAAGACCTCGATTTCAGGCTAGTTAGCAAGACAACCTGCATGTGCATGAAGTATTTAAATTCACCCTTACAGATAACAATATATTAGGTATCGATAGGTGATGTATCTTCTGTCACAATTTCTATATTAGCTTCACTTTGGGAAGCCCTTCTTCCTGGGTCAATCACACAGAGTGTCTTTGTACTGCTGAAGTAGCTGATACCATCACTCTCTTTCTCAGGCCCATCAGAGTCCTCTTCTTCAAGCGTAAGCTCAAACTGGAACTTCTCCATCAGGCCCTGACAGTCTCTGTTGCGTTCATCCAGGGGAGGAGAAGGGCTCTGGGGGATCATGCTCTGGTACCAATTCCTGTTATCTTCTAGAGTATCCAGGATATCTTGGGCGTCCGGCTGTACGAGGTCTGCCCACGTCTCCCAAAGCGGGTGGACAATGTAATCAATGAAGCCAACCTGCAAAGCAATAGAAAGAAGTTACCACGGGTCTAAATTTGTTAAGCACAAAAGAAAGAACTGTAAGAAAATACACAACATGAAAAGCTGCTGCTATAATGGGGGCACAATGTAGTGAACTGCATTTAAGCTTGGGGGGGGGGAGAAACTGAGAGCTGAAGTTTTCTAACAGTTTATAACTGTAAACATACTTTGCACAACACACTGTATCTTTGGACAGAAGCAGAGGGGTGGATGATGTTTCCCTTTAATATTTATATTCTCGTCTACCAGGAAAGAGAAAGGAGGCAACTGCTCTTACACCCAGCCCCTTGCACTCAGTGTGGGGATACAGTAATGTTCTGTGGAAATGGTGTGTCATTGTGGGGAAAGAATGATGCCTTCACGTTTTGTCTGATGAGTAAGCTCTGAACTGAGCTAGTTCTAAGCTGCTTGACAACAGGAAGCGCAGAAGAGAGAAAACTGAATGGCCATAAAAGCTATCGTCTTCCGCCTGGCCAAAGTTTGTCACTTAATTCCAAAAGCTGCTGGACGGCAACTTTACAGAGCAGGAAAACAGCTCTCCAAGGAGCCCATCGCAGTCCTAGGATGTTTGGTTTGGAAATCACATTTGCCTTCTTCAGACACAACAGGATGTTAAATGAGCCGTTATAATTCCATTGTAACCATTGAGACAGCTTAAGCCAAAAGGTGACGAAAACTTCCTGCCGAGTATGCTCAGGAGAGACCTTTAAGTTAAATAGCTTTGCCTGGTTATTAGAAGGTGGGGTTCTTCAGCATTATATAGCCATAAAGAAACGCCACTAGAAATGTTTCAACTTTTTTAACACTAAGTAGAAAGTTTATTCTCTTAGCAGACAACTTGAACCAGGAAAATGCATAGACTTTGTTTTACCTGTTTTGGGATTGTAAAGGACATTGTTTAATCTTTTTGTGCTATCTTTTCCATTATTATTATTATTATTATTAGTTTTTTTCAACTTGATTTTCTCCCAAGGAATTAAGGGCAGCATACAACTTCCCATCCATTTTATCCTCACAATTTCTGCTATTTTTATCCTGTGAGGTAGGTTAGCCAGTGACAGTGAGATAGACCAGCCAAAGATAACCTAGTGAGCACTCAGTCCCTATAGTTTAAGTTCCACTACTCAAGCCTAGGCACAGCCAATGTGGTGCCCTTCAGATGTTGTTTAATTACTGCTCCCATCATTTCTAACCATTAGCCATGCTGGCTGGGGCTGATGGGAATACAGAGAACACTGTATTGGCTACCCTTGATATAGTCATTACCCCAAAATGGTTCTCAAGCATTTGCAACTAGAATTGGGAATATAAAAAAATAATGATTATATCCCTCACACAATGGAGACGTTCATAGCTGACAGTAGAGGATTTTTTTTGCTAAAGTCCGCAAAGGTTTCAGAGACATCTAGATATTTGGAATCAATCTGTGTTCAGCTTCAGATACAAAAATAAACCTTCTGGAATTACCAGTAAATGCAAATAACACAGAATTGGGGGTGGGGAGGACATCCACCCCACCTTAGAAAAAGCTCACACTCATGGCAAAACCCCAACTGAATATGTGGTGGTGGGGGGGAGTAAAGTAAAGTCAAATACCTGTGACTTCTCTACAGAAGCTGTGTGCTTGTCACACATTGGGCTGATTTCCATTCCTCTCTCCCGTTCTTTGTCCCCCTGCTGGAAAAATTCCTCCATGATTCTGTCTGTCCACTGTCGATAGAGTTCAAGGGATTTTGTGGGATTACTTAAATCAGCACAATGGACCATATTTCGGAGAACCTGTAATTGCATAACCTGCATTAATATGAAGGCTCACATAATCAGGCAGAATAGAAAAACATTTCATTCTCTACTTGCTGGCACATCCTGTACAATTTCACATTAAAAGAAGAACATTTTGATCACAAAAAATACCCTTATTTTGGAGTATTTTATAAAAAGAGAACATTAAAATACATTTTTACTAAGTCAAGATGTGGATTATTTGGTGAGAGGTCATGTTATGTCACCCTAATTAACTGTGGATATGCATGATGAGCAATAATTTCGGTCTGTGCAAGCTGCAGTATTGAATACTCAAGTGCAAAACTAAACTAAAACTAAACCTAAACCCCAGAAGTGGGACTAAATCAGAGACTAGGAGTCAAGAGTCCTGTTTCATGGGTCATGGAGCCAAGGATTCCAAACCTGAAGGGATGGGGGATGCAGGACCAGCCCCAAAAGGGCTGTGGGACCATTGCCTCTCCAACCCAATGGCACTGCCATTCTTGGATTTGAAGGACTTTACAGCAGATGACCTGAGGCTCCTCTGCTCCACTGCAATATTGGGGAAGGCTTGGTTCTTTTAAGTAAAGCAGCCCCTTGCAGTGCAGGCAGGGCTACCAAAAGGCTTTAGTTGCTGCTGCTATATAAGGGCTCAGTTTATTCCTTGCTGGAGTGACTTCAGAGCTCTGCCTTGTGTCTTGCCTGAACCTCTCCTTTTCTTAGATCCTGGTTGGGCCTTGGCTCACCACACCGCAGAGCAGGGCAAACATCTGCTTATACCAGCTGCACTGGCTCCCGGTGGAGTACAGGATCTGGTTTAAGGTGCTGGGTTTAACTTTTAAAGCCCTATACGACCTAGGACCCTCGTACCTACGGGACTGCCTCTTCTGTTAAGCCCCACGGAGGACCTTACAGTACAAATAACAACACCCTGAAGATCCCGAGCCCCAGGGAGATTAGATGGACCTCGACCAGAGCCAGGGCCTTTTTGGTCGTGGCCCCAGCCTGGTGGAACACTTTCTCAGAAGAGACCAGGGCCCTGCGAGATTTGACATCTTTTCGCAGGGCCTGCAAGACAGAACTGTTCCGCCAGGCCTTTGGTCAGGATTCAGTCTGACTCATTTTCTCTTTGTATGAACAAGAATGAAGGAGGTTTCCCAGCCCGCTCACAGGTCCTTATAATATCAGTGGAAATAGTTGGTCCTGGTGAGTATTAACCACTTTCAATTTTAACTTGAGGATGGCCATTTGTCCAGTCTAATTTTAATTTTAATTTATTTGAATTAATTTTGGGATGCATTTTAATCCATTGTTTGTTTTTATGCATATTGTGTTTTATATGATGTTAGCCGTTTTGAGCCCAGCTCCGGCAGGGGAGGGTGGGATACAAATAAAAGATATTATTATCTATTATTATTATTATTATTATTATTATTATTATTATTATTATTATTTGTTACTTCACAGGAAACTTCCATCCTACCCTTTAGCTTAGAGTTGCATTCCACATTACTTTACGCTGCTTGTGCCTTAAAGATACAAGTGTGGAAGAAAGAAATGTGTCCAGACTCTCGTGTCTTGAATCTGATTCAAGATCAGTTGGGAGAGAGTTAGACTGAAGATCTAAAGGTCCCTGGTTCATCTGGGTGTCAGCAAATCCTACAGAGTGTTAGTATGGTAGTGAGACTGAGGTACCCAATTTCAAATTCTGTCTCAGCCATGGGATGAACTATCTCTCAGCCTAACCTCCCTCAGTTAGTCTAAAAAGTGTCACTTCATTTCCCCCCCTGACCTTTATAGAAGACGTAATATGGCATGCCATATAATCTACCTCACATAGTTGCTGTGAGGATAAAATGGAAGACAAAACTACATTTACCAGCTTGAGCTCCTTGGAGGAAATAAATCAAATGAAAAGTGGTTTTGTAGCACCTGAGCTGTCAAACTCGTGAGTCTCATTCAGAATTTGTGACCCTGATTTATGCAGGTTCACAGACAGTGCCTGCCAAGACTGGCATCTAGCTGGCCCTTTGTTTTTCCAAGCATTATAGATATCCGAATGTCTGTCTAGTCATGTTTCCTTCCACCCTACTTACTTCCTAGAAGCTGGAATATGTTATATAACTGTTGTAGCTCTCAGTTGCTACAGGAGGGCCAAAGGTTTAATGTAGGAGATTCTATGAAGGGATATTTTTCTTTCATATTTATGTAATGCTTATTTAGAAATGGGAATTCTGTGCCAACTGGGAGAAATTTAGAACTGAAGAACAATGGGTTTGTCATGGCGCACTGTGCATTGCCACAAAGCTAGTTACTCTTCTGGCATATCTGTTGTGTCTGAAGCACTGAGGAACTGTAGGACAAATATTTCATCAAGATAAGGGTTAAATAAGTACCCTCACATAAAAATATTTTTTTCAAGCCACAGAAATTTCTAGGAATATTCTAAAATGGATGTTTCTAGGTGTATCATCATCAAAGTGGAAAAAGCAGGTAAACTATTGGAATGGAGTCCCTGTCTTTAAGGAATAAACTTCTTCTTTCAATATTCTTAGCCACCCATGTCAAGTCTTAATCCTTGGAAGCTATAAGCATGCGAAGAAGAAACTTTCAGATTGCACAACACTTGGCTGTACTACAAATCCAAATGATCACTGAACTGATTATACTCCTTATGACTGTGGGATCCTGTCTTCTCCAAGTGGGTCTGAAGAATGTAGGAAACCACAAACCACCAGATTCCTATCTTGTGGAGAGGTTTATATGATTATATAGTTTACGTGCGCAAATGTCAGTGTGCTTATCAGCTCAGTCATGTTTCCAACAGCAGTTACAAGCACAGGGGAAATTTTGCATTGCAACATCTACAGTAGCATATAGTCAACGTTTGTCCCACCTGGTTTCCTCTTACTACCCCCTTTGGTGCAAGTCACTTCCACAGCCATTACTATGCCATGCTAAAGCTGCAGGTGGCCTTGTATCTTCACCTTAAAAAGTTATCCCCCACCCCCCCGCCCCGGCCGCACAACTACCAGAAAATAGGCTGGCTTTTTCCACCAGAACCTTGTGCTAGAAGTCCTTTGATGCACAGCAGAGCGAACTATCAGGTTCTGGACACACCTTCTCCACAGTAAGCCAAGAATATAACTTGTTATGTTTTCTGTTTTGATCCCTAAAGGAAGTCACAGTAAGCAATATGCCTTTTTAAAAGAGAAGTAGCATCACAAAAACAGAAGCTCCCATACACACCTGTATTCTGTCTGTGTAGTTATCTAGAAGCAGAACTCCGGAACTTGTCACTTTTTTAGTTTCCACCATAGTCTTTAGGTCTGCCAGTAGGGACATGTGTTTGGACATATCTGTGGCCAAGACCTATACGAAAAGAAAAGTAATTGTTGTAAATGCAAGGAAGTAGAAACCTGAATTTCGGTTGCATACATTAGAAAAATGAGCAGTAAGAAGTTTTCAGGGGGTGGGATACCAAATCCTTACCATGTCTATCACCATTTTCCTGAGAGTTTGACGTTGCTTCTTGGTCAAGTTCTGGAAGATGTCGCAATGCTCTTCTTGTAGCAGCTTAAAACCCACAGCAAGGTGGTGATTTTCCAAGACTGACTCATCATTGTACATCAGAGCAAGCTCAGAATCTGACCAAAAAACCCACAAAAAACAGATAATGTAACTCATTATTTCCTAAGGAAATTCATTTTCAGTATATTCGAGGCTTCACGATTTAAAATGAATGTATTATATTTACTACATGATTGTTTTTTTTTTTTAAAAGATCTAATTAGTAAATAAGTTTCATGAAGTATAACTGCCCAAATTGGTGATAATTGTGTGTGTGTGTGTGTGTGTGTGTGTGTGTGTGTAATAAACATAGGACTCACTTGTATTAATAAGAAACTGGTTGGAGACACCAGGGTGATCCACATCATGAATTGCTGCTGCAAAAATGGCTGCAAGAATTTCCAGATCAGTGAAGACAGCCTAAGGCAAAAATGAGCAATAGATAGATCATAATTTTGAACTCATTAACCACGCACACAGACATCAACAGAAACCAAATCATAGGCATTTCTTAAAGTAGGACTAGACTGTTTTAGTCACACATTATTAAAATGACATAAACAGTTTAAAACTTTCAGGACCACTTGCTACTTTCCCTTCATTCTGATACATTCTTCTGGGTGCAATAGACCCTGTATACCTACTACAGGTAATGTGACTGCACAGATATAAATCTACTGCATTCAATATTAAGTTTCTCCATGTAAAAATTAAAATGTTGATATCAGAGTATTGCTGAGAAGTTCCATCTTAGAAATCAAGGTCTAAATGCAAGAGCAAATGGGAACAGCTGTAGAATCCCGGAAGGGTGAAAGCAACTACAAAGGAACAGGAATTAAAACAAAGAACTGTTGTAAATAAATAATTAACCTGCGAAACAAATTCACTATTGCAACATGAGTATTTCTCACTGCAGGTGGGGAGCTACTCACATCCAAGGCTGGGGTGGACAGGAGGACATGTGTTGACTGGGCTACATCAGCCGCATGGAGACTGTTGTGGTAGGCCACATCGGAATGGTAGTGGTCTTCCAAAGTCATCATGTAAGCTATGAAGGTATCTGATGAGATCTTGAATGTCTTTAGCAGATCTCTCTCCTGTTTCAAGGTAATTTAAATTGCAGAAAGTTATAAGGTGATGCAAGCCTGAAGGCTTCATCATGGGGGTGGATGGGATGGGACTGTTTGTTGTTGCTGCCTTTAAATGCAACCATCTGAAGCAATATATAACCAGTGAAATTACGTACCTGAAAAATGGCATACATAATGCAGGTGAGAGGTCTACTGTGTGAATATCTTGCAACGTTAAATATGTTCAGACCCCATTTATTCAGATCCTCCAGCTCCTAGAGGGGGAGAAAACAAAAAATAATGGATATACAACACTAATGCAATGAAGGCAAGCCCATAAGTAGTCTATAGCTATATTTATAAACTCAAAACTCTCTCTCTCTCCCTCTCAAACACTAATAAGATAGTTATTGAAAGAACATTATATATCATGTAAAAGGAACAAGGAAGAACATCTCTTCCTAAATTGCAGCTACATATTTGAACATAAAGTCAAACCTTGATTTTCGAACAGCTTAGTTCTCGAACGTTTTAGCTCCCGAACGCCGCAAACCCAGAAGTGATTGCTACAGTTTGCGAACTATTTTTGGAAGCCGAACATCCAACAGGGCTTCCGCAGCTTCCAATCAGAAGCCGTGCTTTGGTTTCCAAACGTTTTGGAAGTTGAACGGGCTTCCGGAACGGATTCTGTTTGACTTCCAAGGTATGACTGTATTTAACTATTTTTTGCTACCATGCCAGCACCAATTATGTGCTAGGGAGTAGTGAGTCAAAACTAGACCCTGTAATGGTGAATTCTTAAACTACATAAGAGAATACTTTTCTGATATAATCAGAATACACGTTTGAATACTGGTGTTATATACTATATTAAGCAGCTGATCAAAATCTCTCTCTCCATTGGTAGCAAGTGGTATCTTACACCAAAAGACTAAAATAACGATAAGTTAACTGCACTCACCTTGGCTAGATGGTCTTCCTTTTCTGTTTTCACACCAAATCTTGAAATGCTAGTATTATTCAAGCTTGAACTATGCATTAGCTTTTTCACACCACTGATCTGTGTCATGAGCTGCTTTTTCTTCTTCTCTCTATCCTTCTGTGTGGGAGAGGGAATCTCTACATCATTCTGTTTGTCTGTGAAGAACATATAGAGAAATGAATTACAAAGTTTATGAAGCAATCTGTTTTAATATCACTTGTGTACAATGTTTATATTATACTGCTTGCTTATTCAAAATAGTTTAAACAATTTAATGGATTTATAAATCTAATGTTTGGATACTGTTACAAATAAAGACAAAAACTACTACTATTGCCAAGATTATTTTTAATGATTAATAACCAAAGGTGGAGCTATGTGATGGATGAAGTCAACAGGAGCCATTAATGGCAGAGGCCCTTAAAAAGGGACCAATATCACTGACAATTTTAACACAGTGATATCATCATTATTTGTTCAATAGATATTTTGTGCATTTTATCAGTGCTTGGATAAAGACTGCGGATCAAAGTGTTCACCTAAGAATATTCACTGAAGACAAACAAGTTATTTTTACTTGGTGGTAAAACAAGAGTAAAAACATTAAAAATGTCATAATTTGTGTGTGTGTGTGTATGTGTGTGTGTGTTCACAATCCTAAGTGAAATGTGGACTTTCAGATTAATTTTGTGTGTGTGCGTGTGTCAAAATGCCTATTTACCAACATTATTTTGGAAAAACCATAGGTTAACACTATCGCTGAAAGTTTGCTGGCTGCTTAAAATGGGGGAAACAAATACCCACACATAAAAATTGTCACTATTCAACACTACCAAACAAAACAAAACTGCAACAGATCTTACATATTATGGACCAGTTTAAACTGGATGCATTTGGACAAAGGGAGCGAAGCCTGAAAGTTTTTTTTTGGGGGGGGGGAGCAGTATTGGTTGTGGAAGGGTACTAGTATTTAAATACTTTGTCACTGCTCCATATAATGAAGGGAAAAAATCACTAAAAAACTTTCATTAAGAAAAAAGAATGGCTATAGTCAAAGCAGAAATCAGATGAAGAGCTTATAAAAGCAGGCAAGTAGGGCTGTCCTGGTGAAATGGGCAAACCACTTCAGGCCCAACCACTGAGTTAGCTGACATGGCTGCTCTAACTTTTCAGCTTTATAACGCACCATGATGAATAGCCCCAGGCAAGCAAACACCCCTGAAGGGTAATACAAGCAAGCACCATTCTCAACCCCACTACTTCAAGCCTGGGGAGTATGGATGGTTGCTAAGCAACGGCCTGCAATATTAACTTCTGCCCTCGATAGCACCTGTATGCTCTTATACTTCTAGATTTTACTAATTAGGTTTTTCTTCCATTTAAAGGTGGCGTAAAGGAATAAATCACGCTCCCTTCATACACCACGGTTTCATCTGCTGCCCAAGACATGTCATGATGAAATGTGCGCCCCACAGCACTTTGTCCAGTTTCTTTGCTCAAGCTCACCCCTACACAGCACTGGGGCTTCTACAATCGCCCTGCCTGACCACAGCTCTTTTCATTGCAGTGGAGACTGATTCCTAAAGTCCACTAAAAAAAAACTTTCAATGAGAGAAACAAATGACTATACTCAAAGCAGAAGTCCACTACGTTCTTAAAATGGGTTGTTGGGCGGCGCAGTGGGTTTGGGATTGGAAAGGAAGGAGTTGGGGTTGTAAACATAAAAAGAGCCCGCTGGATGAGGCCACTGGCCCACCTAGTCCAGCACCCTGTTCTCTCAGTGTCCAACCAGATGCCTGTGGGAAATGTGCAAGCAAGATTCGAGGACAAGAAGAAGAGTTTGGATTTGATATCCCGCTTTATCACTACCCGAAGGAGTCTCAAAGCGGCTCACATTCTCCTTTCTCTTCCTCCCCCACAACAAACACTCTGTGAGGTGAGTGGGGCTGAGAGACTTCAAAGAAGTGTGACTGGCCCAAGATCACCCAGCGGCTGCATGTGGAGGAGCGGAGACGCGAACCTGGTTCCCCAGATTACGAATCTACCGCTCTTAACCACTACACCACTCTGGCTCTCTCACCACAAGAGGACTCTCATCCTGTAGTTTCCAGAAACTGGTGTTCAGAAGCATTACTGCCTCCATAGTCCTCTCCTCTGTGAATTTGCCTAATCCTCTTTCAAAGCCAACTCGATTGGTAACCATCACTACCTCCTGTGGGAGTGAGTTCCATAGTTTAACTAAGTGCAGCTACATCACTGAAGCATCATTGCACCTGTAAGAACAGCCCCGCATGCACATCAGAGCCTGGCCATGCTTGTTAAAACCTAATTTACACACAGAATGGAATGGGTTTGGTGCTAAATAACTTACCCAGGAAAGTGTTTGAAATATATTCAGATACTTGGTTCCCCGATCGGCTCATTTCTGAAAGGTGTGTCAGTTCTCGGTTCAACATTCTCTTGAACTATTGGTAATTAGAAGAAAAGAAAACCCAAACCATCAGTTTTTTTGAGCGATACATGCACAGTAAATAAAATGGGATATTATTAACTAACTTAAAGATGACATCATTCAGCAATGCCTTTATAGATAAAACTATAAACATATAAGAAATATTTTTAGACGACATGGTGCGATTTAAGGTTATGGTGCTGTCAGTTTTTAAAAATATCATTTTAAAAAGGCAGATACATTTTACCTAATTCTGGAAAACTATGTCGATTTTAGAGCAGTTTTTGGTCTCACAAGTTATAAACCTGTTCTAAATCTTGATCATGAGCGATTTAGCAATTTCCCACATACAATAAAAAAGCAACATCAATTTATAGAAATTTTTACCAGGGGAAAAATGAAATGTTAATATGGCATTTGGCTGGATTATCAAGTTGCATACAATTTAAATATACTTTATGTAAATGATCATAAAATGATGCTCCTATTTTTCATGACATTCTGTTTGTATGGCAATATTACACCTTACTGTACAAGTATCTAACATGTTTAAGGCTATATAGCAATAAATATGATCCTGATATATACTTTACATATAAATAACACAACTGGACATTATTATTTGCTTTTCTTTATTTTAAACCCACCTTGATATAACCCCAAGATACAGATAACAAATAGTTTGCCTCAGGCATTTTTGGAAGACTTTGCACGCCAAAAGTGAGAAATCTCTTATGAAGAATTTGCAGATCAGAGGGAGGAACTCCTCAGGAAGGATTTCCCGGTCAGTGAGATTAATATGGGTAAAACTCAACAATTCCTGTAATAATGGCTACTTGCTACTCCAAGACAACACCAAGGTTTGTATTCCAGGTTTGCAGAAAAGAATGTATTGTTGGAGGCTTTGTCGGCAAAAGACACACACAAAAATGATGTAAAAGGGCTGCGTAGAGGAGTGAGAGCTAATCCAACTGTTTCCAGCAAGCTGCCTTAAAGCACTTATGAATTATGAATAGTCCTGGTTGCTTAGTTGTCTGAAGGGGGGTTTCCAAATTAGTGTTCCTTTGCTGAGCTGAGCGAAAAAAACCTGACGGCTACTTTTGTAGGCATTGCTGGATTTAGCTATACAGCCATCTTTTCAAAAGGAAGATTAAAATGGAGGAAGCCCCGTGCATATCTAAACAAGGCAAAATAAGGCGAGCAGCCCCCCTCCTCCTCTTCTTCCTCCTCCTCCTCCAGATCACTGCATTGCCATTAGGGGAAATCCCCTTTCACTCACAGAGATTTTTAAACACAGCTTTAGGACACTGATTTAAAATTATAATTGTTTTCTCCCTACCCATTCCAATATGATTTTGTATTTCTTTACATATACAGAGAAGATACATATGCTCACATCTGGCTAAGAAGTATTTTAATGTTTCAGTGCAAAGAAAACCAGACGGCTTTCACTTCTGAAATTCTTAGCAAACATAGAAAGCGATGTTATATCTGCAGAGCAAAAGGTAAGATGATTTCCATAGCCTGTTCCCTAAAATAAGTTATTCAGAAGCCCAATGTGATGCAGGATGCTGCATGTTTTCATTTACAAGCCCAGGCTGCAAAGGAACCACGGCATGCAAACGCTGCCTCTTCTTATGTCAGTATCTGAATCCACACTAAAAGCACTCAGTAAAGTGAAATAAATCAGACTGAATGATTGTTGTCATTTCAAGCACATTTGCACCGCTTTTGTCTCTTCCCCCGACCACTTTAGGAGTCAGGGATATTCTAAAAATAAAGGTGAGCTTCATATTATTTCTGCTTTTAATTAGCAGCCAGCGTAGGTTTATAATGTAAAGCTGCTTTCTTCCCCACCCCCACCCCACATATCTCATTCCCTTCTTCAAGAGTTCATATACAGCTGGTCAAAAGAATACCATGGTACTATGGCAACAGCACCACATGACAGCCACCCTCCTTTACAGACAGGTTTCCCTTCAGATTACTGTCATGCAGCCCTAATGGCCTGCTACAGGAATTCCAAGAGTGCTTTAAGCAAATTGGAAGCTAATTCCTGAGATCTAAAGTGTGTGTGTGTGTGTGTGTGTGTGTGTGTGTGTGTGTGTAAAGCAAGTCTAGTAATATAGAATCTCCGTCTCTTTGGACAAAAGAAATCCTGCTATTTATTGGTTCAAACCTAAGCTACAAAAGCTTCGACCAGAAAAATATTTTTATCTACTTCTTAAAAGCTGTTAAGCATTTTTGGTACCAGAATCATGATGTCATGATCTATATCATGATAGAATACGAACTATAAAGAATAGTCTGTTATATGGAAGTTGCATTAGAAGTATTATTCTTTCTTCAGTCACAAAGTGATTTATTCAATATGACCTTTAACAACAGAAAACAGTAACATTTGTTTCTCTTACTGCTCCATAAATTCACATAAATAGTTTTTTAAACTGGTTTTTAAGTGTAGCCACAGATGAGCCCCCGTTCCCACAATCAGTGCTGCTTCTCACTTCAAGCTCCTCCCCTTTATTTATTCCCATGTTAGTGGAGTTAATGCATAAGAGAGGTTGAGTGATTATATAGTAACAGTGGGTGCTTCCAGATTGTTGCAGTTTTGTGGGTGGCATTCAATGGCACACTGGCAAATTCAGGTTGCAAAATTAAAGTGGGTTTTGAGCCCTTGCACAATAAACCGCTCCCCACACCTCCACCATAAAGTGCTGTGATTGATGCAATGTTGTATAACTTCCCTGCAAACAAATCAGGATGAAGGCCTGGAAGCAACCAATACATATTTTGCAACTGTGGGGCAGAGCTAGGTCTATTCCTTTTCCTTGCTTATTTTAACTCCTTGTGGAAAGGCAAGAGATTTACGATCCCATTCTCTGTACAGCCATATCCTGGATCCTGAACGCCCTGAAACTTGAATGTTGTGGTTCCCGAACGCCGCAAATCCGCAAGTGATTGTTCCAGTTTGTGAACGTTCTTTTGGAACCCAAACGTCCGATGGGGCTCCAATTGGCTGCAGGAGCTTTTTGCAGCCAATCAGAAGCTGCGATTTGGTTTTCAAATGTTTTGGAAGTCAAACAAATGGACTTCCAGAACAGATTCCGTTCAACTTCCAAGGTACGAATGTACTGGCAAATTGCAGCGTAGCTTAGCAATAAGTGCAATATTACAGTTTCAGAATTAAGAGACCCACTTGGTTCCAAGTTGACTGTTCGATTGATATTCCATTCAATTTCCCGCATCTCTTATGGCTTGGAATAAGCGATATCCTTTTGAAATAGGAAGTTTTGGCAATCCAAACATTTTAATAGCTTCTCCCCATGCTGATCCTAGGGTCAACCTTTTATCCTAATAATGGCTTGGAAAGGAGCTCATTGGGTAGAGAAACATATTATTTACTCTCCTTTCAGGCAATAGATCATGTTTTGATTTTTTTTTAATCAAATGCTTAAAATAGTATACAGGTGTGATTAGCTATTGTTTAGATAAATTGCTTGTTTGGTCTTTACCACATATGAAGAAGCAGCCTGCCCAGAAATTTAAATTGTACCCCATGCCCAGATATTATGTAAATAATTTCTTAGAACTCCTTGTTTGCTTGAAACAAGGTAAGCTTAGTGTTGGAATTCAAGCTACATAAACGTGCTGTTAAGAAGTAGAGACCTCTTCTAACTCTACTCTGCAGGGCTAAAAAAGTTTGATCTGAAGAGGTTCCATTGGAATTGACTGACCAATCACCACCGCTAAAGAGAAGTTGCACGGGATTTTCTCCATCCTAACAGGTAGAAACAAGATTGGTTTCCAATAAACCATTTATGAACCTTATTCTTATCTGCCCCCACCCCGGGTGCCACCTTTGACTGGTAGACGAGACATCCCACATGTCAATCATTTGACATCATTGTGGGCACGCACCGCTTCCCAAAATGCTTTACACAGCCAGCTGGTTGTTGGGTGCTTGGGAACTGCAGCACAAGGAGTTTTGTCAGCCCTATGGCTGATGCTTTGGAAGTGCTAAGCACCGGGCTTGCAAAATACATTGTGCAGTGCTTCCCAAATGCCTGAGAGCCAGCTGGCTTTGGGGCATTTTGGAAGCACCGCACAATGTCCTTTCTTCTCAGCCCTGCTTTCAGTGCTTCCCAAGCATTGGGACAGCAAAGTGGATTTCTGCAAGGATCGGCTATGCAATCGGCTTCCCCATGGGAAATCAGTTGCACAGCTGGTCCTACAGGTTTGAACTCACCACACACCAGCTGATCGATAAACCATAACCATAACAGAATCCCCCCACCCCTCCACACACCAGAATTCTCTATGATGTTCACAGATCTGAAGTGATTGCTGTGAAAATGAAATAGCTCCAAGTTGTGATGGAAAGCACTAAGGGATTCGTTCAGAAGCCATGAATAATTTTGACCCCAGAACAAAATAGTCAACTTAAGACTGAAAACTAGCAGCAGCAGAACAACATCTGTTAGACACATACTCTTCAGTCCTCTATGCGACTGCTTAGTTTATTTTCCCAAGTGGGCTATATACGCAGTAACAGGAAAACTGAACAGGTTGCATAACCAGTTCAATGGCAACATGAACCTTGCTAACAGCAGCCTATGTTGTGTCTTTTAGATTGCAGGAAGAGCACACAGCCAATACTACCTATACATTTTTTGTCCAAGTAAAAAACAAATCTGAGAATCAGCCGTCAAAGAATGTTCAGAACTTTTAACTACTCTGGCTTATTACTACTCCTACAGTACTCAGCTGCCCCCACTTTCCACAGTTTGGGTTTGAATGGCAAATATGAATGCTTTGGATTTTGGAGCCAAAATCTGAAATGCTAGAAGAGAAAGCACACAATCCTGGTGTTTATGTACAAACAACAAAGAATTATGAAAATCTGACATTAAATATAAGCTACAACGTATCTAAACCGTTTCCTTTACAGACTGTGAAAAGAAGTCTTTTAAATTGCCTGCCAGCATTGTGTGCTTCCAAGTGGGTGCTCTGGGAGAAGCGTCACATGGACAGAGGCAGCTTCTGGTGTGCGTCACTCTCCGACCGGCTCATGATGGATGGGTTTGCTCAGGAATATGTCATAAGATATGGGCAAGAGAAGGTGTAAATGATGCTCCCTGTGAAGGTCAGGAATCCCAGCCACGTAGGCGCAGGGGAATGACTTTCAAGCTCATGAATCTCATTTAGGACTCAGATCAATGGACTGGTGCGCCAACAACTTAGTCAAAAGCGAAAGAACGTCAGGCTTTCAATTAAGGAAGATTTTATTCTGAGAACCAAATCAATGTAATCTAAGACATTTAATTTTATATTGAACACAAAGGTATAGCTCTGCAATATTAATAAAGAAGTTTGAACAGGAAGTGGTTTTCTTAAATTTGCTTACAGTTGGGGAAATAATATATATAATCTGACCAGCAGTCTACAGGGGAGAATTGCCTTTCTGCTGACATTTGAAGAGCCCAGCCATCTATAAATTAAATAGGGCCTATATGAGAGCAGGCTGAAGACTGGATGGGTCTAAGAAAGAGTTCCTCTCATACTCATTGTCCAAACTTCCTTCGCTCACAATACACTTCCTTTCAGATGGATGTGTACAATTAACAGTGAAATCCTTTGTATGTCTATTCAAAGGTAAGCTCTATTAGGTTCAATGGGAGGTAAGTGTGTGTGCAGATAACATGACAAGAACTGTCATCATGAACATGACAAGAACATAGACCAATCTAGCCCAGCATTCTGTTTTCAGGGTTTATGCTCACTTAACTTTCCTCTGTGTTTTTCAGGCACGACCTGCGATTTAAAGCTCAATTGGCGCAAACATCCCTTTGCAGCAAACCCAAATTGACGTCTGCTCTGATTTAGCTTTAAAGAGCGGGTTTTTGCTCTTTAAAGCTCAGGGGGACAAAAAAAAACCTCACCAACAACTGCTCAGACATGGAGCATTAAAGCACAGACCTCTGCCTGGGAAGAGTGAGGCAAAAGGGAAGTGTGGAAAAGCCCTCAGAATGGCCAACCAAATGCCTATAGAAAGCCCACAAGCCTAAATGGCAATCTGAAGAAGCACCAGTTTAATTGGATGCTACTGGAAGTTAGGCATGCCCAAATCTAATTTGGATCAATTGAGCAAGTGCTGAATTCAGAAGAGGGGTCCATTGATGTCAGCTGCATTCAGATATATGCTGCTTAACTTTCTCTTGGTTTTTGCCATGCCCAAATGTTGTGCCACTCAGTGGAATTTCCGTGATAAAGGGAGGGAGGAACATACAGGGCACTGATAAGTTATGACTCTGCTTAACAAAATGTAATCCAGTGACATTTTGAAGCAACTGGTATATAGATAAATTGCTTGCTTGGTCAGCAACTTCAGATGGAGTTTTATTCACATTGAGTATGTACCATACAAACAAGCCTTTATAACATTTATATGGAGCACTGACTGATGTCAGATGCTGCATAGAAACACAATTGTGCCTGCAGGGTAAGCAAATACTGATTTCCCTGAATAAATCCATGAATACTAGTGTAGCCCTCTGTAAAAAAATTTTTTTTTTAATCTAAATTACTAAAAGTGACATGTAAAATAACTACTGCATATAAACAACAGAAAATTATAACTACTTTGGGTTAGGTAAGTTGAATGAATGCAGCAGTTTGTATATTTCAGTGAGCTTTCACAACTTAATTTGCATTCATAATTTTCCCCCGCATGTAGAGTGAGATTAAATTGTATTATTTTAATTAAGACAGTGAAATAAAGATACTGCATACACATAATCATTTACAAGATCACACTTTGTGAACATCTGAATAGATGATTAAGCTTAAAACCCATTCTATCATTATCTTTTAACAATGGTCAATGCAAATGTAAAGCTGTGAAAAATAGATCCCAATTGTGAAGTTTTCCTGTTATGCATGTTTTCTGGCTACAGTAAAAACAATTATGAGCTAATTAACTGTGCCAGACATTGAGTCATTCTTCAGTTAATAGGTTTGCCTATTGTAAGAATTGCTAAGTATGATGGTGTCCCTGCTTTTCTTGTTGTTTTTAAAAACACTGCACTTACAATTCTTTAAAAGGCTTTGGGAAGTACTACTTCAGATTTGCATTAATGTTGATGTTTTACATTTACAGTAATAAATTAGTCATCTCCTTCTCTTTACTCAAAAGACAGATGGCAATTTGACCAGTGAGCCAACTATATCCACTGACTATCCCTTGAAAGACTGAAGTCCAGCTCCGAGGGCCTTCTGGCAGTTCCCTCCCTGCGAGAAGTGAAGCTGTAGCGAACGAGGCAGAGGGCCTTCTTGGTGGTGGCGCCTGCCCTGTGGAATGCCCTCCTACCAAATGTCAAGGAAATAAACAACTATCTGACTTTTAGAAGACATCTGAAGGCAACCCTGATGTTTAGAGAAGTTTTTAATGTTTGATGTTCTGTTGTGCTTTTAATTCTGTTGAAAGCCACCCAGAGCGGCTGGGGAAACCAAGCTAGATGGGCGGGGTATGTATAAATAAATAAATATTATTAATGATCCTGGGTAAATTTGTTTATCAAAGTTTCTCACATCAACTGCATGAACTTACTATTAGAACTGACAAAGTTCTTGTTACTGAGCTCAAATCCCACATAATTACCTCAGCAACTAGTTCTTGGTCTATTTAATATAGAGTACACTGGGCATAATCCACCTGTCTCAAGGCAGTAGATGGACTTGATGATTTCCCTTCATGCTTTCTAGTCCTGTAATTTTCTAAAATAAGCGCCAGTGCCAAGAATGAGGACTTTCAGCATGCTGGACCAATGCTGGACACATGGAATGATGGAATGTTCAATTAACCCCTTTCGGTCAATTTCATGATAAATTACAACCTTTTTTACTTTTCTTCATACTTCTTTCCATGGGAAAGCATGGAAGTGCTTGAATGGGAAAGAACTGCATAGGATTTTTAGATCAATTCAAGTTGTAAGATATTCAGACGAAATCAAAAGTGAAATCTGTATTCAGCAAAGATGGAGGCACAAATTTCCTTATTCTGAATATGTTAAGCATTAAGGGATATGGCAGCAGAAAGAGTTAGGAGATGAGTCCGACAGATGGACTGACAAACTTACGACTTTGTTTAATATTCCTGTAGTCCTCCTTGTTTTTGTCCATGGAGTTTTCTTGGCAGGGATACTGGAATGGCTAGCAGGACAGCAGTCATGAAATTAAAAGACGCCTGCTTCTTGGGAGAAAAGCAATGACAAACCTAGACAGCATCTTAAAAAGCAGAGACATCACCTTGCCGACAAACGTCCGTATAGTTAAAGCTATGGTTTTCCCAGTAGTGATGTATGGAAGTGAGAGCTAGACCATAAAGAAGGCTGATCGCCAAAGAATTGATGCTTTTGAATTATGGTGCTGGAGGAGACTCTTGAGAGTCCCATGGACTGCAAAAAGATCAAATCTATCCATTCTGAAGGCAATCAGCCCTGAGTGCTCACTGGAAGGACAGATCCTGAAGCTGAGGCTCCAATACTTTGGCCACCTCATGAGAAGAGAAGACTCCCTGGAAAAGACGCGGATGTTGTGAAAGATCGAGGGCACAAGTAGAAGGGGATGACAGAGGACGAGATGGTTGGATAGTGTTCTCGAAGCTACCAACATGAGTCTGACCAAACTGCAGGAGGCAATGGAAGACAGGAGTGCCTGGCGTGCTCTGGTCCATGGGGTCACGAAGAGTTGGACATGACTAAACAACAACAAAGTCCTCCTTGGAAACTTTATTCTTCCCTCTTTGATATAGTTGCAATGCATTCAGATGGAACCTTTAAGCAGTGTTTCAGTTTAGTTCACATTATGAGGGTATATCGAGAATCTTGTCAAAGTTTTTCCCCCTCTTCTTGTTTCACAGTAAGCAAAACTACACACAACCTCTGTTATTTTAGCAACTGTCTTTAAATGCATGTCCTGCTTTTTAAAAACAAATCTGGTGCAGAAGTTCCACGTGAGGAAGAAACACAATCAGTGATAACATGGGAGAAGTTGGCATTGTCTGGTGCCATGTTTGGGGAAAGAGACTCTTGCTAATCCCACTAAATTCTTTATTTGGCACCATGCTCAAACTCAAACAAAGGACATGAGTTGTATACAGTTCCAAACAGGATATCAACATCAATTTAGAAAAGGTGAGAGGATACATGTCTGCACATCACAGAGAGATTTGAATCTTGGCTGAAGAACAAAAATATAAAAAATAAATAAATGTACATTTCCCTCATTATCAATTCCATTTATCTCACAGCAGTGTTACATTTTCTTTTTTTAAAAAAGGTGGGGGACAAAGAGGAAGGACAGTCCAAAATAAACATATTAACTCCTCTCCATCAAGCTTTCTTATACAAATTTTGGTCTCAAATCAATTGCTTATTGAGCCAGTTTTGCAAGATCATTTGCAAGATCATTGGCATTCCTGAGACAATGTTATGCCACATTAAAATCCTTTATTAATTGTTGATTTCAATTAATCAAAGTCACCCAGTGTTAAGGATATAAAATGGAACTGCTCAGTTTCCAAATTTGCAAGCGAAAATAGCCAAAACTCTGTTCCTCAGTGCTAACTAAGCCCAAAAAAACCAGCTAGCACGCCATAGGCTGCATCTGTATTCTGTAATGGCAACCATCATCTCCCTAAATCAGAGTTGGGTATTCTACAATCTCTCAAGTTCTAGGTAGGATATTAAAGGTAAATAAACCCCAGTGAGTTCTTGAAGTTTGCCCACAAGAGCTAATGGTCATGGCTAATTTCTGTTTATTAATTCCAACGGGTCTACGCTGAGTAGGACTAGTTTTGGATACAAAGCTTATTATGTCCTATTATTTTTATTTATTTATTTATTTTACATAAGTTTTTAGTATAAGTATTTAGTCTATTTTAGCGCTATACAAATGTTTAGCAATGCCAACAGCAACTCCCTAATTTGGCAGTGCATCCTAAATAGCCCCCAAAAACTAATATTTGCACAACTCACTCCTTGCTATAGAAAATAATCTGTTTGCTTTTCTCTGTGCTAGAAGAACCTGACTGAAAACAAAGTAAGCCAATTCAGTTATCAGGTAGAATGTTCCTCAGTACCTCCATAAACTCTCACAAAGAGTTTAGTAATAATAACTTAAGCTACTAGAGAAAGACTTAGCTATTTAACGCTTACAGTCACTAAATTGCTCCAGGGTATGTGAGATTTATTATAAGGTTATGATTCATTTAAGAAATCTATTGATAATAATGGAGCACCTCTAATGACTGATTAGTCTAAACATTCTTTCCTGTAGCAACTTTCCCCATTTGCTTAGGCAAGGACAAATAGCTGTAGCCTATCAGGATAAAGGAATGCCAAACCAAAGGTCATAAATCTAGGCAAAATTCCCTGATTTACAGCTATTAAACTCCACTTTAAAAAAAGCAAAGGGAATGAAAAGAGTAGGTTTTATAGCTGACTGCCCAACAGCTAATCTAGTCAGTCTTGGGAGGCTTATGGCTATTTTGCAATGTATATTAAACAAAGGAAGTTACAGTAAACTGAAAAGCAGGAACAGTTTGACACACCTTTAGGGAACCATCACGTACCAAGTGAGCAAAATCTAGAGCTTGCAAACTTATAATAAGACACCCCCTTCTTTCCCAATATGGACATTGTGCAATGAGGCACATAGACAGCTGGAAGGCAGCCAGCAGTTACCTCCAGAGTTTACATTAGTGTCCTCATGTTTAGTTTATTTAGCCTCCTAAAACTGAGGCGTGACCCTGCGTGTCTTATGTGACTGAAACCCCTTTTGAAATAGTGCAGTGAATGTTTTGTTTACACCAATAGATTTTCATTTACAGATAACAGACAATAGTCTAGTATGTAAATTGCTAACAAAAGACAAACTAGAGCCATAATGGAACATTTCAGCAAGCGCCTACGTGATGTAGGGACACATACCCCTTGGGGTCATTTAGGTAATTCTGAAAGATCATATCCTGGTGTGCTTTGTGAAGGTCATGGCTGACTTCAGTCAAGTCACATGTCCATAAATAAAGACAATGAAGTCATAAGGTGGGGCTGGGGAGTGGAGACCCAAGTCCTATTAGGAAAGGTCCAAGGAGTTGGGTATGTTTAGCCTTGAAAAGCTACTGTTAGGAGTAACATGGTTACCATCTCTAACCATTTGAAAGAGTGTCACATAGATACTCTTGTCTCTGCTGTTCCAGAAGTTAGAACCTGAACCAGTGGGTTCAAATTACAAGCATGGGGATTTCCGTTAAAAATTAGGAGTAGCTTCTTGATGTTATGAGCTGTTTAGATAATCATGGCTCAGGGAACAGCATTTTAGAGGCAAGGTGCCCAAAGATGAGTGTTTTGGGGTGCCTGTAAGATCACGAACTTGGGGGGGAAAGCTTTTTCAGGGTGAGATCTTGACCAGAAATCACAAGAGAGCAAGGCGCCCAAAAGGGCCACCATGCTCTCAAAGAAAAAATGGGATGTCCCAGTTTTTCTGGGGAAGCTGACAAGTTTGACAGTGGTTTTAGAAGGGAGCAGACTCTCCTTCATTAAAAGTTCTTTTTCCAGTGATAGGTATGGCTTAATATCAGGGATAGTTCCTGTATCAGAAGGGGTTTGGATTAGATCAGGTCTGCCATGGGGAACCTTTAGCAGCCCCCAAGGGCCACATACCCTCTAGGCAACCTCCACAGATGGTGGAGGAACAAAAACATTTTTTTTTACTTTTGTACAGAAGGGTAGTTTCCGCACACACTCATACAGACCTCCCTTCTCCATCTGGAGAAGCAAGAGGCACTATCAGAATTGAAGGACACATTCCAACGATACAAAAGCACTCAGGTTGCAAAGCAGAACCAGTGAGAGGGGTAGCCTGGGGCGAGTTCTGGGAGCCAGATGGAGAGGCCTGAAGGGCCACATCTAGACCCCAGACCAGAGGTCCCCACTCCTGATTTATACTGTTCCTGAAGTACCTTCAAACATTATGATTCTATAAATGTAGAAAGAAGACATGCATGTTCTCCAGGCCTATGAGCAAAACACGATATACAAAATTATCATCTAGGTAAAGGCTAAATTTCTTCAACAAGCTATGCAAATTGGCCATAAGCATGCCCAGGATACCTGAAGACCTGACTGAGTGCAGTATTTATGATTTTTTTAAATATACTGTACAACTTATTTCTATCTCAGCTTTATACAGGCCATGGAAAAACACAAAGTGATGTCTGTTCTAATAATGAAAAGCAGGTTGAGTGTATTGGGCAGGTCATTATTTGGTTCCTCCTTTTAGTAGGCAATGTTGTAGGTTGCCTCCACAAGCATTCAGATCTCAAATTATTACTCTTATTCATCAGAAGCACTAGTTCTGCACACTGAGTGACTTTAGTTAAAACGATAAAGTACACTTGTATACCTGGAATATATGTCATGCTACCTTATGAGATTTCTAAAAACCACCACTTCTATATATGATCCACCTAATAATAATCAGCCGCTAAGATTTTTGTGTGGAAAGGATTCTAAAATGCAAATAAGTAATGCCAATAAAAATAGGATTGGAAACTTCATCAAAACAAAGAGTTGCACAAGAAACACATCATGAACCAGGAGCCAACAGCAGCAGGAAGTATGCTAATTTGTATTTTATAGCTGAATGGGATTAACACAACATTTGTGTATCATTTTAACGAAACAGGAACATGCCCAGCCACAGTGAATGCTTTGCTACTTTTTGCTGTTTGCTCCTCCGGGGACCTTCTGAACTGTTTTCTACGCTTCTTCATCTGAATGTCAAGAGCCACACGCTGTTGAACACCAGAGATTAAGTTCCTCATATTTCTGAGTAATGTAATTATTCATTTCAGCAACATTTGCTTCTTCTTTTTTACTACAAGTATTTTACAAACAGGATACTTTCATCCAAGGTTCTCTTTCCCATCACCAAAATGATCAAGAAACGTATTTTGGTAACAGTTTTGAATAAGTGCACTACACTAGAAACCAGTCACCCCCCTCTTTGTCTACTGTTTTTGCAACGCTGTACTTCAAAACTACGTCTGTCAGGAAGGAGACAGGAAATTCGAGTCACACTTACAACAGCTGTGCCATGCCCACTATCATTCTCAAATGACGTAGTTTGGCTTCAGCGGCAGAGGGCCAGGAACTTAGCAATAGCAGAGGTCAGGAAGATAGGTCACTGTTTATACAGCTCTTGCACTTGGGATCATGCTGGGTCTATATGCTTTCTTCCTTTCCCTACTGTTGCTCTTTCCGTTATTCTTTACTAAGGGGGAGGTAGAAGCATCCTGTTTTCAAAGCATCAGACTGTTTTGCTACTACCATATCTCTGTGCAGACGACGGAAGAGAGGCAGATCATTCTGATACTTCACGGATGTGGAAAACTTGACAATTTATTAATTAACTGACATATTTTAAGAGGCTTCTTAAGAGCTTTCGAAAAGCTACAATCATGCTGTAGTTCCAGTTGCACGGCACACGTCCAATATCCAAATCCTTAAAAAGCACATAAGGATACATTTACGTGAAATAGTAAGAATCGTAGAGTTGGAAGGGACCCGAGGATCATCTAGTCCAACCCCCTGCAATGCAGAAATATGCAGCTGTCCCATATGGGGATCGAACCTGCAACCTTGGCGTTATCAGCACCATGCTCTAACCTATTTTACACAATCCAGTAAAAAAAATGCAAATTAAAGATGAGAGGAGGGTTGGGAGTCCTTTGCCTGAAACCTTATTCTATCTTTATTGCCTCCTGTTTAATTGCCACGTAGCCCTTTTTTTGTGTAAAATGTCCATATCTCATTATTGCTCACAACAGGGTTGTGAAGTTGGTTATTAATCCCTAATTTAAATACAAATTAGGGCAACCCAGTCAGCTGGGCAGGGTACAAATAAATTATTATTATTATTATTATTAAGCAGCAAAGTGCATGATGGTGACCTGAGCAAGGTTAAGTAGGTAGTTTGTGGCTGGGTCTATGAAGGCTGGATATTAAAAGGAGGGTTTTGTTAAAGAAAATGTTGAAAACAGCGTGTGAAAACTGATACCTTTGCAGAAGGAAACAGAGTAAGATATTAGGCCCCATAGCTTGCTTATCATAAAAGGCCACGTACAGTGGTACCTCGGGTTAAGAACTTAATTCGTTCCGGAGGTCCATTCTTAACCTGAAACTGTTTTTAACCTGAGGTACCACTTTAGCTAACGGGGCCTCCCACTGCCGCCACTGCGCAATTTCTGTTCTCATCCTGAAGCAAAGTTCTTAACCCGTGGTAATATTTCTGGGTTAGCGGAGTCTGTAACCAGAAGCGTCTGTAACATGAAGCGTATGTAACCATAGGTACCACTGTACCAGTGTTAATAAGAGCACCTGGAGAAAGTTATATAGAGTGGTTATATAGGTTAAGTACTTAATTCGTTCTGGAGGTCTGTTCTTAACCTGAAACTGTTCTTAACCTGAAGCACCACTTTAGCTAATGGGGCCTCCCGCTGCCAGAGCACGATTTCTGTTCTCATCCTGAAGCAAAGTTCTTAACCTGACGTAATATTTCTGGTCTGTAACCTGAAGCGTATGTAACCTGAAGCGTATGTAACCCGAGGTACCACTGTATGCTGATTCTGGAATCATGTATGCTGTAGCTCAACTGACTGCATTAACAGTGCAAAAGACTGTTCTGTTGAACAGTGCCTGGATCACAGCAGATAAGGTGCCCACGGTCTCAGGGAAGTAGGTGTGCCTTTTGTTTAATCCATCAATATTCAGGCTAATAGCCAATGAAAGAGTGACTCTGGTGTAAATACAGTCCGAGCGACAGGTTTTAACTATACTGTAAAAGGATAAGGTGTTAGAGATATAATGGGGAGGTGTTATGTACTGAGTTGAATAGGATCCAAACTGCAGCAGTCTGATTGGTCCTAGAACAACAGGATCCAAAAGGCAGCAGTCTGATTGGTCCTAGAACAATAGGATTCAGAATGCAGCAGTCTGATTGGTCCTAGAACAATGCAGCAGTATGATTGGTTGGCAGGAACCACCCAATCATGCTCCAGATAAAAGTGAATCCTCAACCTGATTGGCTTACAGTAGAATTCCGGAATTAGCCAATCATGTGCAGCCCATTGTGTAAATAATGTATATAAAGCAGATACCTTGAGGCGACATTCATTCATTCCTCCTCACCACTATGAGCTGAATAAAGAGCATGAAATCACTTTGCGACTCTGAGTATATTTCAGGAGATTTTACAATTAATTACTAAGTTAAACCCATACAATCAGCATGGCTCTCCAAGTGGTTTGGTTGAAGGCATACATACGACACACAAGCATATCAGCCAACCTTCTACAACACATTTTTACCCATTTTAGAAATGTGCCTCTTAACATAGCAACACTTTATATGACTTGTCATTACATATGCAACTACTGATACAGTGGTACCTCAGGTTACATACGCTTCAGGTTACACACTCCGCTAACCTAGAAATAGTACTTCAGGTTAAGAACTTTGCTTCAGGATAAGAACAGAAATCGGGCTCCGGCAGCGCAGCAGCAGCAGCAGCAGGAGGCCCCATTAGCTAAAGTGGTGCTTCAGGTTAAGAACAGTTTCAGGTTAAGAACGGACCTCCGGAACGAATTAAGTACTTAACCTGAGGTACCACTGTATACAAAACCAGAACACCTTTCTTTTACAATGTACAATGCAGTAACTGAAATCAAAGCAATACATATGATATTTGCTGCATGACAACTGTGAAGATAACTGTACTGTAATTATCAGCACCACAGACAATTTACTAAAAACAATTATTTCCAAAATTATTGATTGTCCCAATTATGATCCCATCAGGATTTTAAGTTCCATTCCTACAAACACTCCTTTAACTTGATATCACTGCCTAATTGTTGCTATTCCTTTGTATCTAAGGGATAATTAATACAAAATCAGGAATTGTTCCGAGTATGTAAATATATACAATAATCCACCCCACTCCCCTGATTTACAAATCACCTAGGTAGCCATTTAACAAAATCAACGAGCAAAACTTGATTTCTGGATACAACTGTGTTCTGCTTGAGAGCTGCAAAGTTTGATACCACACATGTCTACTGCTCCACCTCCATAGTGTAATGATAGGGACTACCAATATTTAACAGCTTTAATAAGAAGCAGAGGTGGTGTGTAAGAGTTCACCCATTTTCTTTAACTTTGATTTTGGTAAAATCAGTAGCATGTCTGCTTGCAGACACAGCTGTATATGTGGAAAAAAAGTTTAAATCCCTATGCAACTAAATTCCATTTTTCAAAACCATTTGGGGGGGGGGAGAAATAAATATTTTCCTCTTACCTTATTCGATGCCATTTCGCTAACAGATCGGTAGGTCTGAATGGTTTCAAGTTGGTCTAAACACCAGTCCAATTCCTCCAAAGTTTCCATTGCTAATTTTTGATAAGATTCCTCTGCAAATAAACACACAGGCATGTAGTTAGGCTTGAGTGATTGCAGGCTTTCCATGGTGGAATCGCTGACACGGCTCGGACCGACGCTGCTGTAGGTGCTGCTGCTGCTGTGCTCTTTCATCATGAGTTCTGCGAGCTCCTGTTCCACTCTCCAGCAGAACAAATCAATGCACGTCTCGCCTTGGAGTGGCTGTTGTGGTTTCATGGGCTTTCTTCTCTTTTCTTTTTGTTCTTGCTGGCTTTGAAGAAGCAATGTCAGTACTACATCAACAAACTTCCTCTCGTAGGGGATGTAAGGGGAGGGACCTCTGACAGGCTCATCTGCATTGTACATTATGCACTCACAGAACAGATGAGGAAAAGCGAGTTCTTCGTAAGCAAAGGGGTTTTTTCCGTCTCCTCTCAAGCATTAATCATGCGTTGAGATTTTTTATAAGACTTTTAAAGTGTCACCGAGTGAGATTAGGCAATCAATCTGCATCTCTCAGTTTTCCCTTAAAAAAACTAACTTCAGATAAAAAACAAATGAGCAAGAAAAAATAACTGGAAGTAAACTCCCTGAACTTCTGCAGCTGTGATAATCCTCTCCGCAGAAAGATCGTTTGCATTAAAAGAGGAGGGATTTTTCTTGTTGTTAAATCCGTATCTATTCAATTAGGTGTTCAATGAAATGTCTCTTAACAGGAAACCACAGAAATACTGGATTTTTATTTAAACTGGCAAAATGGAAATCCTGCTTCTTTTAACCAACTTTAAACTCCCCTTTAGTTCATGCCAAAGTCACAAGGAAATTCTGAACTGGATTTCCAGAGGGATTTAAAATTTGACTGTAGTAAGGTAAAGGTAAAGGACCCCTGACAGTTAAATCCAGTCGCAAACGACTCTCACTTTGCTGGCTGAGGGAGCCAATGTTTGTCCGCAGACAGTTTTTCCGGGTCATGTGGCCAGCATGACTAAGCCGCTTCTGGCGAAACCAGAGCAGCGCAAGGAAACGCTGTTTACCTTCCCGCCGGAGCGGTACCTATTTATCTACTTGCACTTGACGTGCTTTTGAACTGCTAGGTTGGCAGGAGCAGGGATCGAGCAACGGGAGCTCACCCCGTCATGGGGATTCAAACTGCTGACCTTCTGATCGGCAAGCCCTAGGCTATGTGGTTTACATCATAGCACTACCCGTGTCCCCCTTTGACTGTAGTACACTACCATTATTTTCCTGCCTTTGCACATTTGATCTGGGGAACAAGCATTTATTTAAAATCTTTTCTAAAGCTGCAATCTTAAATGGACTTATGAGGCTAAATTTGTCCTGTTGAACTTACTAAGATTTACTTCTGAGTAAACAAATAAAGGATTCTGCTGAAGGGACCCACAAAGAATCACAGGCAGGTGTGGCCCAGGGAGGGCATGGATCTCCTCTCCCTTTCACAAAATAATAAAACAAACAAACTTAAGAAAAAAAATATTTTCCTTATAAGAGGTTGGGGCTCCAGTGACCTGCCATCTTAATTTGCCAAGAAACACCAATCCAAGCACATTAGTAAATGCAAGTTTATGTAAATTTGAACACAGGCTTGTGACCTTTAAGTACTTAGTAACTGTCTGGACTACAGGTAGCAAGCACCTCAGATTTGGTCATAGAAATTACTTCTAAAAACCATGATAGTCGTTGACTCAAAAGTTATGCACCAGCATAAACCTGTTTGCTGGTGCAAGGATTGTGGGAGCTCAAATTATATTTAGGGTTGAAAGACAGCCCTCTACCTCATTTGCAGGTTGCAAATTTAGGGAGGGCCTATTTTATTGATTTTGGGTCAAATCCTTTTGGTTCACATGGCATGCTTATGATGGCAAGTGGTGCTTTTCTCTTTTTCACTTTAAGCAATGTAAGTGATGTATATTTCTGCCACTGCCTGTGGCCCCAGTGGAATCTTTCTCAGTGGCTGCCACTTGTGGCTACCATTCTGCCCTTCCCTTGAATGCCCTTGGTATAATGCTTTGACACGTAGCAGAATTCCAGGAGAGTGTGTGTGTGTGTGTGTGTGTGTAGAATGATGGCTGCCGGCTGCCAAAAGTGCCATGATATTGTTGCTGGAAATGGTACAGGAAGTCCGAAGCAAAACAATGCATCATTAGTCTGAAGATGGAAAAAAAGAAAAGAAAAAGAGCAACTGCCATGACTGCTCAGCACCTGTTCAATAAATTTATATCTATCTTCATTCAGGGTGTCACTGCAGTAACTGTTATATATATATATATATATATATATATATATATATATATATATATATATAAAAACACTGAGATTACCTGCATATAACAGCTATGTACATTTTACAATTTTTTATGTGCTATAAGCCGTCCAGAGTGGCTGGGGAAACCCAGCCAGATGGGTGGGGTATAAATAATAAATTTATCATTATTATTATTACTACTACTACTACTACTAGTAACACCACTCCTCCTCCTCTTCCTCCTCCTCCTCCTCCTCCTCTAGGTACAACTATTTCTCTTGTCTTCCAAAATAGTGCAAACCGAAATAAATAAGGAACACAACTGGGAATTCTATTCTATTCTATTCTATTCTATTCTATTCTATTCTATTCTATTCATATACCAGCCATCAACATGATGCCTTCCAAATGGTTTGGACTACAACTCCTATCAGTCACAGCCAGGAAAAGAGCTGTTGTCCAATATGGTGGGCACCATATCGTTGGAGGATACATGCACAGATATAGATATAGATATAGATACAGTAATACCTCGGGTTGAAGTAGCTTCGGGTTGAGAGTTTTCGGGTTGCGCTCCGCGGCAACCTGGAAGTAATGGAACGCGTTACTTCCAGGTTTCGCCGCTCGTGCATGAGCAGACGCTCAAAATGACGTCACGTGCATGCACGGAAGCGGCAAATCGCAACCTGCGCACGTGCAGATGCGGGTTGCATTCACTTCAGGATGCGAATGGGGCTCCAGAACGGATCCTGTTCGCGTCCAGAGGTACTACTGTATAGATATAGATATAGGTATAGATATCTGTGCAGCTTTAAATCTCTAAGCAATAGAGAGTACTCACCCTCCCTTCCAGCTCAGGGCAATGAAAAGGAACCATGTGCTTTCACATAAAGTTCTGTTCCGAGTGCTTAAAAGGGATACAGCAGGAGAGTTATTTTCTCTGGGTGACATCCAATAGTAGTCATACTTAGAGTAGACCCACTGAAACCAATGGATTTAAATAATCTGTGCTGCAAGGTCATGCCATGTAAAACACGACTTCCTACACCATATGTGACATTGCAGTCAAGGTGGTTTGCTTTCTTCTTTTGGAGAAAGCAGTGGGGATTCAAGCCACTATCCACAACTATGGAGCATTCCTCCCCCCGCCCCCCGCAGATGTCTGCAGAGGGGGAAATATACTGTTTGGCATAAGCAGTTTTCTCAAGTCTTCCCGAAAAAGGACAACTGTGTAAGGGGAGAAATGATGTACATATACAGCTTTACAAGAGGGCCAATAATTTAAGGAAGGCCACATTTCATGTTAAGATGTTACTTGAAAGAGAGGAAGTTCCTTGGAAGTATTATCTTTCACATCAGTGTCACAATTTCTTATAATTCACTGAGCAAGAGGAAGTGGAGTTGGCTTGTCTGTGACTGAGAACCTGTTCTTGCAAAATAGCTGCTTATCTGAGGAGCCTCCACACACTTCTTTATGGTAGCAGTTCCAGTAATGGCAACACATTTAAGGCACAAATACCAGGCAACAGTGAAAGGGGATCTCAATACCTGCACCTATTTTGTAAACAGCTTTGCATCCATGCACTCTAGTAACAGTTTGATTTGGGTCTTCCCTAAACCAAATTTTAAGTAGTGATGCAGAAACACCATTTACCTCGAATAATACCTGGGCCCCTATCAGCTTTTTCTATGAACAATGGGGGAAAGTGCTAAAAGGGATCACAATGGTTTGGCACGTGTGAGTTTTTGTTCTGTCACTTGGAAACTGTAGTGTGGATGAAAGCAGGCGGGAATGTGGAGGAGGAAGATACATCCACAGTTTTAGCAGTAGCAGCATTGGCAGTAGGGAACTGGCACACATTTCAGTTGTGCATTGCATATCACCCCCATTGTCCCCCCAGAACTCCTCCCCATGTTGAAGTAGACCGAATGCTAGTAGGTAATCATAGGGGAAGGAGGCAGGGTTTGTAGTGGGAGATCACCCCCAACATATACTCACAACTAAGACTGGACTATAATGCAGTGATCAAATAGAAAGGATGGCTTCACATAATATTGAATGAGTAAAGAGTTAAAGTAATCGAGTTCTGGACATGAACCAACAGCTGCTATAGGATTTGCCAGTCTGATCTGCTAAATGCTGTTAGCAAATAGGCAGAAATGGGACATTAACTTGAAATACGTTTTGTTATCAACTACAACTGGAGTAAAAGCTCAAGGATGAGAATATCCAACACAAATAGGATGTCTTAGCATTAAAAACAGCGAAAATTCATATTATGAACCCATTGTTTGCAAACTTTGTTAATGTCACTACTTCTAATTAGTTGCTAAAGTTAATACTTTTAAATAAAAACTAACAGGCAGCTATTAAAACAATCTAGTTTATATTTCTGTAGTGGTTCAGGACCCAGAGGCATTGACTTGTAGCAAAATATTCAGTTTCACAAAAATCCTACCAGGAGATCACAGAAGAGAACATTCTACAGTGGAAGAAAAAAAGTGTTATTTACTTCCGAGCATGATTTGACTAAGCAACAACCATGTGCTTGAAAGTCACGTTGGAGATTAGAAATGTGGTTGAGAAAGAGAAATAGTGACCTACAGCAACTGACTGCACACACATCTGGGCAGGGTTCATCTGATTGTTAATTAATCCCAAATTAAACATGAACGCGAGGAACACCCTTTACTTAACTTTCAAAGTTAAAAGAGTAGCATTTCATTCAGGCATGTCCAAACATAACAGAAAGTAGATAGCCAAGCAAAAAATTGTGGTCTTCCACAGTTTATACGTATGTGAGGCTGTGTCTTTACCAGTGGCGTAGCATGGGGGGTGCAGGGGGGGCCGGCCGGCCGCACCGGGCACAACATCTGGGGGTTAGGGTTAGGGGGCGCAAATCCACGGGTTAGGGGGCGCAAATTACTTGCCTTGCCCCGGGTGCTGACAACCCACGCTACGCCACTGGTCTTTACGCATGCACATTTATATTAGATAGCACTGATTTAATAATTCTTATTTGGGGGAAAATAAAGCTTCATAAACCGCAGCTCTAAAATGCACATTGTTGGGAATGAATCCAAGTGCTGAGGATCCTAGCTTAGTCCTTGCCTGGAATGCCTAATTAGGATGCCATTGCTTCTTTTACTTGGATATTTTTCAAACTGATTTAACAAATACTTTGCTGAATATTTTATTTTGTGGCTTGATTCCGAATAAACACTGATTTGTGTGTTCAACGTTCCAAACACTCTGCTCCACCCAGACAAGTCTATAAAGTTGTGGGAGGGAGAAGCTTCCTTGTGACGAGATATGAGGCTGCTGTGGTATGCTTATTAATAGCAAAATCATGTGGATGGGGCCAACTGCAGGGGCAATTCTTATTCCAGAAAAGAGGTATTGCAATCTGCATAACGCTTTAGTATGCAGCAAAGGTTGTAAATAGGCAACACAATCCAGATATTTTGGTAAACACAAACATGCACACACCCTGCCATTTATTTCAATGCATGGAGCTGATTATGCGCACAAAGGAACTGTGTGTGAAAATCAACTTCACCACCAAAATTAGGGAAGAGACCATTCCTGGCAAAGGAGCACAGGGAACACATAAAAACTTTTATACGTAGAACAGTTCATGCAGAACACACCATAGCTATGACAGCTATATGCCTGCACATTTCAGACTCTTGCTTTTGAGACAAACAATGGTCCTAACACTTTCACAAGACTAAGGAGAGTGATGACACTTGGTAACTAGAGTCTATGAGCTAAGAAACCCCAAGGTTGTCTTGCTCTGGTTTATGTTACTGAATCTTCTCGTATTCAGATGGCATCATGAACTGAGGTGAGAGCAGCTTGTGAGAATAAAATATGGTAAATTCTATTTATGACCACATTTATTTAACCAACAGAATAAATTTAGAGATAAAGTACTTGTGATTTGCAGGTTCCAATGGGAACATCTGCTTGTTTTATTTATTCACCCAATTTTTTTTAATACCGCTCTTCATCTGTAAAACATCCCAGGGCACCAGAAGCTTTCAACTACAACAATCCTGCAGCATGCTTGCTTTGCCTTGCTATAAAGTTCCATGGAGAAAGGCAAATCATTATGCTATAGGGGAAGAAGCCAGCAATGTATATAAATCATTTACTTTTGTGGAGAGTGTTCTAGCCCAGGTGGGATGCCCATTTCATTTCCAATAGGAGTGTGGATTTTGAGAAGGCTCCAGTTCTATTGAAGAGTGCGGAAGCCTTGAGAACCAGTGCAATCATTTGTCAGTGCCTTGTATGAACAGGCTGAGTTTGCTAATAAAAAGGAAGGGCACCTTAGAGAGTGATTGGCGCTTGGAATTTGAAGCAAAGGGCTTCCTGAAAGGACGGAGCTAATAGGGGGCTCAACCTTTCACAAAGCCATAAAGATGGCAAAGTAACCAGCTGTGCAAACCTCGGAATAAGGAGCAAAGAAAAATTGGGAATGACTTTGAAAAAGTAACCTCTGGTTCACAAACACTATGGGGTAGTTACAGAAGCCATTCTGAAAAGGGTAAACTCACTTGTGTCTGCAAAATCAGGTGAAGTGAAAGTCCCCAAAAGCAATCCAGCTACTTTAAAAAAAGCACTCTGCAGCAAAAAGAAGGGGGGGAGGGGGGGAGCTACCATTTCTCAAGATTCTACCATCAGCTCAACATTACAAGGGATTTGCCCAAAGGTACCAAGGAGCTTGGTTCAACTGGAACTCTGCATGAATCCTGGGATTGTGTATTTCGTTTTGGTTTTGTTCTGAACAACAAGCATGGTGACACTGCAAGGAAATAATAGAGGAAGCTACAGTGGTTCAAGCTAAGGATACTCCCAATAGAGGAAGTCCCTGCGGTTCCTGCCAAATATTTTCCGCATAGTAATTGCCTTGCAGGGGAATTTACCTGCAGTAATGAGTATATGTAATTGATATGTATGAAAGTTCACGCCTAATTAGTCGCCAAAATGTATAGCATATCTAATGGTAGCGGGCAGCTAGTTTTTCTTAGGCTCCACATTTTGTAGAGACGCTATCCCACCCTGGAGAGTAAACTTAGTGATTTGTGGGACAATCCTAAATTTCAAAATAGATGCAGAAGCTGATGTAATAGTTATTTATGAGGAGGTTTACGAAGGATTCCAAAACTCCTCAACCAGCGTAAGCTAAAACTGTTTTTACACAGCCTAGTGGGTCGCCTATTAAATCTTTTATGCTTTTCCATACAAACAAGTTAGAATGAGGAGCAGCTTGTGTTCATCATGCAGGGCAGTATTTTGTCCCCATTTACCATCTATACAAAATCACTAGGAACCATCATCAGGAAGTCTGGGGTGCAATGTCCACCCAGCTCTATTTTTTCTATTAAATCTGAGACAGGCAAGGCTGTGCCTCAGTGCTCCAAGTGGTTTTTTGACAAATACCTTGGATAAACCAAGTATTCTTCGAAATCTTGCCACTTGGGATTACAAATGCTTCTGAGCTTTTTCAAAAGTAGATGACACAACTCTGAAAATCTAGGAAGACCATAACTCAGTTGATGTACACAGCACTTCAGTGGAAGTCTATGACAAAGTCCAACTGCAGAGCAATGTCTTTGCAAAATGACCTGACACCAGCAAGCAAAAACAAGTTATACTATCAGCCATCATAATTTGATGTAAGAACTACATCCACAGCTGGAGGCGGGACGAAACCCTTATAGAATCAATAGGAGCCAGCAGAGCTCTGAGGTCTTGGGAATCAACTATTTCCATTGTCTGATGTTGTAACATCCATGCTGTTATCTTTGAGTTCCAATAAATTAATACTTAGCCTGGTTCGAATATATTGTTTTACTTTGATAACCATTTACTCTCTCCTCCACTAATTCTGTTCTCTTTATATATTTCAAAGCAATTTACTCCATTTTGAAATGTTATCCCCAAAGATGCACTTGTTAACCTGCAGAGTTATTCCTCACTGTTCTAACTTTTTGTTAGAATTGACAGACAAGCAATTCATCATTTCCTCCATGATTCATGAACATACACAAGAATTCAGCTGGGCGCTGAAGAACTAAGCCAAGGCAGTAAAATGATAATGTGATGAATCATCCATTTGCTCTGGGAGAGAGATCTGTGTAATCTTTCGTTTTCATTCAATGTCCGAAGATAAGTCTCTGTACTCTTGGCTATTTCTGCTTCTACATATCCATTGACTGTGGTATTTCTAGTATGCAGGCAAATCCCATTCCTTGATTCCCCTTATGATATCATTGCTAAGTGACATTTGACAAAATGTTTCCTGCATTTTGCTACTTCCATTTGGCACCATACAAGTGCTGTCACTTTTCTTTCTGATTTGTGGCAGCCTCAGTACATTGTTTCCTGCATTTGGCTCTTGGCAGAACTCATTGCCAGGATAAAGAACTAGGCTGAGGCATTAATACTTTGTGGGCAAAATTCAAAACGCCCTTGCTTTCTTATCACAATGTTTCAAGTCCCTTTGTCAATCCATTTAGAAATGCATATGGAAAGATGAAATAACAATCCTTGGCTAAGGCAGTATATGAAACAAAGCAAATAGGGGGAAATATATTTTAATTATGTTAAAACGTCCACAAATGTCTACTGATTTTTATGAATCTGATTTCATTTTTATGAATCTCTTAGTCCTGACCCCCTTACAGGCACACTTGATAGTGATGCAGGAGAAGGCCTTCTTGGTAGTTGCTCCCAGATTTTGGAACTCGTTTCCTAGAGAAATTACTATCAATCATCATCATCAATTTATTTGTATGTCGCCTTTCCATAGCTATAACCATGCTCAAGTGGCTTGCAACAAGATTAACATCATTACAAACGTAACAAAAATAAATAAAACACACCAAAAAGTACACAACCAAATGGAAACAATATCCACATAAATCATATGACGGATCTAAAAAATAAAAAGGTACAAAAAATAATATCAGTATCAATAAGAGCAACAACAAACCCCAACCAAAAGCTCTAAACAATACCACAGCCAACGAGCCTGTTCAGCAGCTTTCGTAGCTGAAGGCAGGCAGGCAGTCTCCTTTCCTCCCAGGCCAGGTAGGAGAAGGCCAGCAAGGCAGGGAACAGGTCTTCCTGGGCTCTCAGACAAAATTAGACCAACTCCCTCCTTGTTGTCCTTCCACTAGTAGGAGTGGACTTTCTTGTTCTATTTTTTTTTCTTTTTCTTTTTTTGTAATAATATTTATTAAAATTTCAGAGGAAATACAAAAATATGAAAAAGAAAAAAGAAAAAAAGAAGAAGAAAAAGAAGGAAAGAGAAGACAAAAAGATACAAAATACAGAAAAATAAAAATAGTTAAAAACAAATCATTCATTCCATATCCTATCTTTCATCTGCCTATTTCCCCGACTTCCTCACACCTCCCTCTTCTTGTATCCTGATTCAGTCATTGTTTCAGCAAATCCTTTCTATACTTTAGCTTATAACCAGTTAATTAACTCTATACATCCTATCCATCTTTCACCATATTCTGTTATTCTATTTACCTTACTTTATTTGACCTTATCTTACCATAAAATACATTAACCTTATCTTACCATAAAATACCATAAAATACCTTAAGACTTAAAAACTTAATACTTATTTATCCTTATATCATTTCTGCTAAAACCAGACAATTTCATTCCAACATTCTCCCTAATATTCATTAATTTTACACTAATTCCCAAAATAAAAATTTTTCTTTATAGACTCTTCCAATTTTCATCCAACGTCCCTTCTTCCTGGTCTCGGGTTATGTCAGTCCTTACTATCCATTCCATCTAGTCCATCAGCCTGGTAGTCTGATATCCGAGGCTCTTAAGTCTCTTCCATGGACTTTCTTGTTCTAACAGGCTTTGGGAACTGACCGCTTTTAAGGAAATGGCTGGTACTGTGATGTTTTTATTGTAATAATGTGTATGTTTTAATGTTTGTTTTTATTTTCTTTAATGGTTGCTTTTCCCCTCTGTTTTTAAAGGTAAAGATAAAGGTACCCCTGCCCGTACGGGCCAGTCTTGACAGACTCTAGGGTTGTGCGCTCATCTCACTCTAGAGGCCGTGAGCCGGTGCCGTCCGAAGACACTTCCGGGTCACGTGGCCAGCGTGACGAAGCTGCTCCGGCGAACCGGCACCAGAGCAGCACACGGAACGCCATTTACCTTCCCGCTAGAAAGCGGTACCTATTTATCTACTTGCACTTAATTGTGCTTTCGAACTGCTAGGTGGGCAGGAGCTGGGACCGAATGACGGGAGCTCACCCCGCCGCGGGGATTCGAACCGCTCCTCTGTTTTTAGCTGTTTCTTTTTTAGCTGTAAGCCACTTTGAGTCCCTGTCCCAGGCTGGAGGCAATTAGCAAATATGAATGTTCATGAGATGTTGTCAATAACTTGCTATGTATCCACTGGCCTCTATTTTTATTAAAATATGTCTTGATAATCCACATCTTTATTTAAGTCCACTCATAGGTTGTACGCAGATTAACTGAAGAATGAAACCTCAAGCATTTATTTTATGCATCAAAATAAGCTTCTGAGTGCATATGAGAAATCTATTTCTTGCATGTTAAACACCTGCATTTTCTGGCGCACACGTGATAAAATAATGACAATGTTCTCAGAGTTTTCTCTCATCATTATTGTTTGTTACATGCACGAAAGCTTGCTGAAACACTGTAATTCTGTACACAATGGAATAATCCATAATCAGCAGCTCAGAAAAAAAATCTTTAAAAATAAAAGTCTTCTAATAGACCTAAGAGTGTATCTAAAATCACTTTTTAGCAATTTAAGCATCCTTGACTAACAAAACTGTGGTTCAATGCCTGTGGTTTTGATGCATTTTTAATGAAATTCATTTTCTCTTGTGGTGAAATCAGTTTTAAAAATAATCTATTGCTAAGTAAATCATGCTAGGGACGCAAGTGGCGCTGTGGGTAAAACCACAGTGCCTAGGACTTGCCGATCGCATGGTCAGCGGTTCGAATCCCCGCGGCGGGGTGAGCTCCCGTCGTTCGGTCCCAGCTCCTGCCCACCTAGCAGTTCGAAAGCACCCCTAAGTGCAAGTAGATAAATAGGTACCGCTTTATAGCGGGAAGGTAAACGGCGTTTCTGTGTGCTGCGCTGGTGCTGGCTCGCCAGAGCAGCTTCGTCACGCTGGCCACGTGACCCGGAAGTGTCTCCGGACAGCACTGGCCCCCGGCCTCTTAAGTGAGATGGGCGCACAACCCTAGAGTCGGACACGACTGGCCCGTACGGGCAGGGGTACCTTTACCTTTTTAAGTAAATCACAGAGAGGAAGAGGGATGAACAGGAACTAGAAGAACCCTCCTTTAGTTATTTAATTTTTAATTAGTTTAACTGGGTTATTTAACTTTTCTTTCTTTCTTATTGGGCTTAGTGGCAATCCAGAAAACTCTACAGGTTAAGGCTGGTACATACACTCAACCCATCCAACAATCACCTTCACATAGTGGAGAAATAGGCAACTTCATCTAGCAGTTTCATATAAATGCTAATAATATGCTGTAATATAATGGTGGTTTTTTTTTAAGGTTTTTGTTTTTGTTTAAAAAAACACAACCTAGATAAAAATACTGGATCTTGTTTCTCACTGCTTATTTAAAGTTATTTCAACATTTCCAGTGACCTAAGACTTCTTTACTTTCTTCGCATAGCAAACAGCTCATGAGAACTTTATGCCCGCACTGGAATCTGGACCCTTGGTGACAGTTTGCTACTTAAGAGTCACAACATGTCAGCCATATACTGCAATTTAAAGATCAATTAAAAAACACACACACACCCAAGTGCTAGGATTGCTCTGTAAGGCTGCAATTCTAAACGTGCTTTAGAATAAACCCCACAGGATACAGAAGTTGCTCCTGAGTAAACCTGCCCAAGACTGTGCTGGGCAGCACTGTTAACTACGGGAGGCTGAGTGACTCATTCTTAAGCACAGGCCCTTCTAAGATTTGCTAACTAGTGAGGAATGAACTTGGTGCAGTATTCCATACATTACATCAATGGTGCAGTTAGGGCTCAAACAAGAGGCTGAGGTCTAGGGCCTCACAGTTCCACCTTGACAATTCTGAGAATTGGCAGGTGATGAGGGCACTAGCAAAGCACCCCACAGCAGCACCTGGGCCAGCATGGCCATGCTGGAGTTGTCTTATTGTATGTTTATTGTTTCACAAACATCCTTTGTGTTGTGCATCCATGATGACTTGTGCTCATGATGCTACTGGGAAGGTCAGGTGCAATCCCGCTTTTGATACGGTTCGCACCTACATAAGTTCTGAGGTGGTCACACTGCTTCACTTTCAGCCACTGCATATCCTGCTACTTTTTCATACCACAGTCATTTTACTTTATTTTTGTCCTGCTTTCCTTGTGCAATAGCTCCTCCAGACATCAATAATGTGGTAACGTTGGAGGAGCATCACAGAATAACTTCTAAAGCAGAATAAATCCACTACTATTATTATGTCAAGAACATGTTGCAGAAGATGCCCACAATAAAACACCAATCTAGAGGCGACCTTCTTTTTTCTCATATATATATATATATATATATATATATATATATATATATATGTGGTTAAAGATGCTCATTTTATTATTTTTACTTTTGGAATCTATTATCTGTTTCTACAACAAAACTGTCCTTCTTCCAAAGTAAATGTGTTTGGAATCAACAAAGCAGTCATGATTATACAATGACACTTACCGTATTTTTTGCACCATAACACTCACTTTTTTCCTCCTAGAAAGTAAGGGGAAATGTCTGTGCGTGTTATGGAGGAAATGCCTACGGGTGGCATGCCTACGGATTTTCCTCCTCTAAAAACTACATGCGTGTTATGGTCGGGTGCGTGTTATAGAGCGAAAAATACGGTAAGTGAGTTTAAAATGCTAAATTGTACATGTTCCAAGTTGTTGTTATTATTTTTAAAAAACAAGATTGGGAATTTCTCTCTCTCTCTCTCTCTCTCTCTCTCTCTCAAATAGCCACCCACACAGAAAATCAAGAATCTAGAGGTTTTTAAAATATGGAATAGCAGTGGGAGAAAGAAAAAAATTACATGACCAACTAAAGCCCCCTCATCTCAAATTACCTAGCTAAACCACTGTATTATTTGTTTAGTTCACAGGGATTAATAACCGCATAGATAATGGCATGAACATATTTTCCACAGGGTAAAGCAGAAACAGCAAGTCTGCCTTTCAAATTAAAGTTTGAAAAAATAAGGTGAATTGTCATCCAAGAGACACTTAAAAATCCTAATCTATAGTTTCTGGGTGTTAGCAAAATATCTGGTGGATTTATATAGTTGTTCCTAATGCTATACCCACTTAATTGATTTTGCTCATTCTGTCTTTATTGTTGCTTTTTATTGTTAAATGTGGTTTTAATGTAACTTACTGCATAAAGTGGCTCAGGAGTCCTTATGGAATTTAAATTTAAATATAAAATTGAAAACAAATTAAATAAAAATAAAAATTCAACTCAAGTAGTACATGTAGGCACTACATTTAGTCTTCTTCGGTAGCGAATGGTAGCATCAAAAGTAAACTTTTCATGCCCTCATAATCATATCATACAATAATGGATTCTAGCCATGTCCCAGATTTTCCAGACTGGTGCTGACATCAGAAGGAGCGAGGAAAACTGAAGGCATGGGATATGGCCCATAGCAGCAAGAGTTAAAGAAAGAACTTTGACTAATCATTGCCACCTACTTTCTCAGTGCTTGAATGAGTCATCATCAGCAGTAGTTCTCATTCTCCAAAACTCAGCTTCAGAAGTTTATATACACATAGTATTTTGAATTTGAGTTCACACAACTTAAAAGTTTGCTTTATTAAATATTTGGCACGTGCAAATCCTTCCTTACAGACACACTGTTGATATACACCCCTTCTTTTATTTTGAGGCTCCTAAATTTCACCCTTCCCATTCCTAGCTGGCAATCTGTGAGGCCAGGATGATAGGTTGCTGGGATGGCTCAAAGGATCACTGCTCTGAATCAGCCCCAGGTGACAAGAGTCCAATGAAGTTCTCATTTGGACATGGAAATGTATAGATGCAAGTTAGTAAGTAAGTAAATTGGAGGCCTGAAATCACCTCGAGACAAGAAATGTCAGTTTTGGGGGGAAACACGCCACTGTAGAAAAGCTATCACCACTCTCAATAAAGCACATTTAATTAACCCAGGCCTTCACTTTCAGACAGACTCTTTTCTTCAAGATTGAGTCTGTCTGCATATGGTATACAAAACTCAGAATTCAGCTCAGTGGGTTTTTTAAGAAATGTAGTATGAAGTGATGCTGGAGCCCTCCTGTTTACATTGGAGCACATTATGAAAGGAACTTGGCTTTGCTACATGGAGGAATCTTCCTAACAGACTGAAAAAAGCAGGGAGCAATAAGGAAGGGCAAATGGCAATAAAGCAGAGGCTCGATTACCTACAAATCGCTAGAAAACAATTCTAGTGCTTTCGTTGTAAAACATACCTGATTGTTCCATCAAAAGGTAAGGTCGTCCACCACATGTTTAAGGGTGCCATATAATCCTCCGTTGTGGAGCTCTAAAAGGCCTTTTAAAGAAAACTCTTGCCTGTCAGATCCATTCTGTCTGGGACAGCTGCGTATCCTGCACTGTGTATCTAAAGAGGATGGGGGCAGGCAGCTCTAGGATGTATGTATTGCCCTGGTTAACATAATGAATGAATCTGTCAGTCACTCTCGTCTTGGAAGAGCGCTTGCCTCCCCTCCTCCCCTCTGGAACCTCAGAAGGGTTCCTTGGCTACGCTCGGGGAGTCCCACTGACATCACTGTTGCTTGCTCAGCTGCCATAGATGGCAGTTGGACTGGGTGGAATGGCTGAGGGCATGATGGGTGTAGCACGTGTGGAATGCCTAACATGAGAGTCCACAGGTGTGGGTGACAGGGAACAGTTTACATCGGTTGCTATGGAACCGTGATTGGCTTACACATCTTCAGAGCCCACAGGAGGCTCGCTGAGGAGAAATGGCAGCGATTTTTTAATAGACTCATGAAATCAATCCTTGAAGAACGTCTGGAGTCAAAGGCTAAAAAGGTTTGGCTGACTTAATGTTACATGATATATGTAAGCAAGTCATCTACAAGAACGTAAAATTAGCGTCGCTTTTCAGTCGGAGCTGATCACAAGAAACTACTCTTTAAGTCTCTCATTTAAGGTTGTTTATGTACATAGTAACAGAATGGCAACCCCTGAGCAAATCTACCAACAATGAAAAGCAACTAATTTTTCTAAAAGACGAAAGAGGGATTGTGAAGCAGAGAGACGTGAAGGGAGAAACGCTGCCTCTTATTTTTCTGAACTTCTAAAAAGAAAACCTGATGTTCTTCTTTTAAAACGTGTCTGCCTCTAGGTCTTTGGCACAAGCTGACTGTTGGGAGGGCCAGCAATCTATTTAATGACTGCATTGACGTCAATAGCATAACTGAAATACTTAGTAAGATGCATGATTCCAACTTTCAGGGGGTGTGTATTTCTAAGCAATGGGAAAATGAGAAGTGGATTCTCTGTGGGAATGAACTAGCCTTGCAGTGCCGGAAATGAAGCCACTATTGTAGCCAGGATCATTGGACACTAGTCAGTTAATTTGGGGTGGGCTGGGGGGGACTTTAAGTATTATCTGACAAAAGAACTATTCTTCATTTTCTCCAGCAGACTTCATGTATATTTTAAAGATCACAATATTTTCATTTACAATGCAAAATGACAGCTTATCTTGTTGGCTGTTCCCAGCTATCTGCAACAACATCAAGCTTCATTAGAAATTTCTTTTTAATTTTTTAAAAAGCTTTCACATTAAAAGCAAAACAATTGAGAGGCACCGTTGAGTTTCCTAATTTAGATTTCTACCAGTAGGAATCTACTGTGTTATGTTTTCAAAAACACACAGTGTAATCTAGCCAGTCTAAATTATTTTAAAGCCAGAGGAAGGACCATAGCTCAATGGAAGAGGCCATGCTTTTCATGCAAAAGATCCTGGGTTCAAAACCTGGCATTTTCACAAAGAAATAGCAGAGACTTGTCTGGAACCCTGAACAGCTGATGCCAGTAAGTATATATACAAGAGGTCAGCAAAATGGACTAATGGTTTAAGTTGGTATAAGGCAGTTTCCTATCTTTACCACCCATTTATTGGAAAGTGACCCCCTCTGAACTTTATCAGACAGGCTCATCTCTGAGTAGTCATGTTTAGGATTGTTGTGCAAGCCCAGACATTTCAGTGGCACATGCTTAGCTTTCCTGTTGAATCGGGAATTGTGGGTAGGAAGGTGGAAATATCTAAATTAATGGTTCTTGTTAGTCTGAGTAGCACTGAGTTAGAAACAAAAGAGGAATGTAAATGGGTAAAACTGATGGTAATTGCAGCCAGACAGGTTATAGTGAGTAATTGGAAAAATGCAGAAGAGCAAGGGGTGAACCAATGGAGGGAAAAATTGAAAAATATTATAATCTTAGAATATCTAACTGTGAAGATACGTAAAATGAAAGGGTTTAAGGTCAGTGAGAAGGAGGAGGATTGGTTTGAGAAAATATTGACTTACAGTATTTGGGCAGGTTTGAACAATTTGGGGCAATTAAAATGTTAAAAGTTAAATAAACCTTGTGGAGGGAGGAGTGTTAAGGTATATAGAATTGTACATATGGTTGATTTGAATATGTTATTATTGATTATGTATACCCAATGTATCAGCCACCTGGGGGTTTTCACTGTTTGTTTTCACTGTTTGTGTTTTGGTTGTTGGTAAAAAAAACCACACACAACCAAAAAAACTTTCCTATTGAAGTCTGTGTTACTTGCATGATTAATCTTGGCTTGCTTCTATCCCTCCTTACTTATGTGATGGTGATACTAGCCATTTTCAAGTATGTGTTAAATTTAGATATTTAGCATGAAACCACCCTACTATAAATTCTATATTAACATTTTTATTTTTTGCATCTGAACTGCTTTTCATAGAAGTAACATAACTTCTGATCTTTTTGTCACAAAGGCAGTAATTTTATATCCCTGTATTCCTAGTATAGAGCTGTCCTATTACTAGAGGTCAACTTAAATGGCTTCAGTTTAGACCTACCAGGATACAGTGAGTAGTACATGGGTCTGAGAGATTTAGGTTCAAATCCTGCACAGACTCATTCTGTGGCCTTAGGGAAATCACTGCTCTACCGTGATTCCTTTGTGCCTACCTCATAAGGTTATTTGTGCAAGAAAACCACAATGAAGACTATGAAGTACTCTGCAAGTGATATATGACAAACAGTTATAGTATTTTATCCTGCATAACTGAGTAGGTGCATGAATTAGCGTCTATATCCCAAAGCATCAGTATGCATACCCTGAGCTAGGTGAGAAAATCCTCAGAGATTGTCATGAGATTTGGGGCTATGATGGCAAATTCCTACAGCTCATTTACTATATGCACATCCATAATCTATATGGATTAAAATAAAAAGTTCTCAAAATAGTTGTACAATTTGGTTACAATGATATTTTAGATAATTTACAACCTAGCCATTTATCTTTTTCTTTGGACTTTCATGCACAAGAAGACACCCATATAAAAAGGTACATTTGATAGTTCATGTAAAGGCATGTGTCAGGGAACTGTCATCTGAGACGAAGGAGGTGAAAGGGCTCATGGAGGGTGAGAGAGACCACTCAGCGGAGGAGGGGACCAGCAGGGGGAGAAGTGGAGTTCCAAGGGAAAGTGAGTCGGAGGGAGAGCTCAGAGATACTTCAAGCGAGAACAGTGGGGGGGTTTCAGGACCTCCCGTAGGAACACCCACTCCTCGGCGGAAACTGTCACGCCGAGAGTCCAGAAGACGTGTTTCCGTTAAGGAGCTTTTATGCTGGAAGAAGTTCCGTAAACGCCCACTGTCCGATTCAACGAGCGATTGATGGAGCCACGCTTAAGGAGCTCCATCACAGACAGAGGTTTGGGAACTTAGCCAAACTCTGAGGGATCAGGATTTTACGCACAAGCAGCTCATCATCCCATCACAGCAATCGGACAGTCCCTGAAAGCAGCTTGTGCAGAGAGGCATCATGAGTGACCCAGCCGGAGCCGGAGGAGCAGGAGGAGCTGGAGAAGGTCCAACTCTGGAAGAAAGGTACAGAATGTTGGAACTCCAGCTAGCAATGCAAACGGCGAGGCTAGAAGAAAGGAGGGCGCAGGATGCAGAAAAGGCAAAAGGCGCTACACTAGCAAGAAAGATGCCAGGAATGGTGCAGAAGTTTGGGGGGGACCCCAGGAACTACCAAGCCTTTAGGACAGAGATGCAGTATGCTCTTGAACTGCAGTTTAATGACTTTCCCGATGAGGCATCGCGAGTGGGGTTTGTGATTGGCCATCTCGAAGGAGGGGCGAGAGACTGGGTCAGGCCCCTGATGGCAGGGAATAGTGACATGCTGAAGGACGCGAGGAAGTTTTTTCGCGCCATGGATTTGATGTTTTCCAGCGAGATTGAACAGGGACTGGTACGCAGACAATTGATGGCTTGCAAACAGGGGAGCCGATCGGTTCGTGAGTACTGGACTGAGTTTACAATGTTGATACATAGATTGGGGTGGGACCTATCGGCGGAACCCATTCAAATGCTATTTGAAGAGGGGCTTTCTTCGGCGGTGAAAGACGAACTTTCCCGGGCGCCCAGGGCGGAGTCTATGGACCAGCTGACCAAATCAGCGCTGACCATTGGAGCGCGCCAGGAGGCAAGAGCCTTGGAGAAGCGGGAGGGGAAAGGAGAGCGTTGGAGGGATTTCCGCATTCCAGAGATTCCAGAGCCAAGTTTCCCGCCCGGAGAGCCGATGGAAGTTGGAACAGCGCGCGCGCGCGCAGTTTCAAATCCCAGTGAAGGGAGGAAGAAGGAGGGAAAGAGCGCCAAGAAATGTTACCTCTGCCAGCAGCCAGGTCACTTTGCCAGAGTCTGCCCGCAAAGAAAGGAATGGCAAGGGATGGCGGGGGCTGTTGGGGGAAAGGAGGAGGAAGTCCAGGAGCCAGTAAAAGCCAACGCCTGTCTGCCTCTGTCAGGGCACTGCAGACAGGCCAAGGAGCAGTAAAAGTGCCCACTCCGGAACCTCCAAGACCAGCCCTAGTAATAGAGGTGTTGCTAGAGCTGGCAAACGGATACCCACTAAAGACCAAGGCGCTGTTAGACTCAGGCAGCTCCTGTAATTTTATGAGCAAGGAGTTTGCAGCGGAACACCAGATACAGACACTCCCTTTAAGCAACCCCCTGCAGGTCACCACGATCGATGGGAGGGAGCTGTTGGGGGGAGAAGTTAGCCTACAGACCGTCCCAATGGTTATGAGGGTGGCAAGGCACACCGAAAGGATAGCGTTCAATGTAGCCACCCTGGGAGGGGCGCCAGTCATTTTGGGAATGAGCTGGCTAGCGTTGCATGACCCGCTAGTGGGCTGGCATCAGAGAGTGGTGTCCTTTGGGTCAGGACATTGCCTGGAACACTGCAAAGAGGGAAAGGTGCCAGAAGGGGCAAAAGCCTCCATAGCAGGGACGGAAGTGGCGAACAAAGGGAAGGTGCCCAAACAATACGCTGACCTGAGCAAGGTCTTCAGCGAAAGGGAAGCAGATAAACTACCACCGCATAGAGACTTTGACTGCCAGATTAATCTGGTCCCTGGGGCCCAGCTACCCGTGGGCAAGCTGTACGCCATGTCAGACAGGGAAATGCAGGAGTTGAGGGAGTTTATTGACAAAAACCTGAAGAGAGGTTTCATCAGAGAGTCCAGAGCGGTGGGGGGCAGTCCAGTGTTTTTTGTGGACAAAAAAAACACGGATAAACCGAGATTGGTCGTGGACTACCGGGCCCTGAATGCCGTGTCAGAACCAGTGACTTTCCCCATGCCCAGGATTGATGACATTTTGACCAGGGTGAGGAAGGGAAAGATATTCACGAAACTGGACTTGAGAGGAGCGTACAACCTGATACGAATAAAGAAGGGGGATGAATGGAAGACAACGATGTTCACCCCCCTAGGGGCTTTCGAATATCTCGTTATGCCATTCGGATTGCAATCAGGCTCCGCCTGTTTTCAATCGCTCATGAACCATGTACTGGGACCTTTGCTCTACAAGAATTGCGTGGCATTCCTCGATGACGTGCTGATATATTCGGAGAATGAGGAGCAGCATGTGAAGGATGTCAGGGAAGTGCTGAGCCAGCTGCAAGCAAACCAGTTGTGGGTGAAATTGGAGAAGTGTCAGTTCCACACCAAGGAGGTGGAATTCCTGGGGTACCGCTTATCAGACAAGGGATTAGCCATGGATCCAGGCAAGGTCCAGGCGGTGCTGGAATGGAAGACACCGAAAACCAAAAAAGATGTGCAAAGGTTCTTAGGGTTTGGGAACTTTTACCGTAAATTCATCAAGAACTTTGCCCACTTAACGGCTCCCATCACGGACTGTCTAAGCAGCAAGAAGAAATTCGTTTGGACGGCAGAGGCGGAGCACGCTTTTGAGGAATTGAAAAAGGCATTCGCTTCGGAAGAACAGCTCCTGCATGTGGATTTACAAAAACCCATGAGAGTGGAAACTGATGCCTCAGACCGGGCGGTGGGGGCAGTGCTGCTTCAGCCAGGGAGCAATAAGTCGGAATGGAGACCGTGTGCCTTCTTTTCGCGTAAGCTGAACAAATCCGAGAGGAACTACACGGTATATGACCGAGAACTACTCGCCATTCACGAAGCGTTCCGGAGATGGAGACACTTACTAATTGGCGCACAGCATAAGGTGCAAGTGTGTACGGACCACAAGAATTTGGAGTATTGGAGAACAGCACGAGTGCTCAACCAACGACAAGTGAGATGGGCCCAGGAGTTCTCCAAATTCCATTTTGAAATCTGCTACGTGCCAGGTCCAGAAAACATCAGAGCGGACGCTCTCTCTCGCAAACCTGAATATTTGGAGGGGGAGGGAGCGCCAGAAGAGAGACATATTATCCCAGAGGACCACTGGGTGTGTGGTGCGGCCTGGGTGGGGCAAAGAGAACTGGTAGAGGGAACGGTAAATGATGAGTACGCCCAGGAGAAGCTCAGAGGTTTAAGGAGAGAGGGAGAAGACCCCGGAGGTTTTGAAGAAAGAAACGGGGCATTGTATTACAAAGGGGCACTATATATACCCGAAGGGGAATTGAGGGGGAGAGTACTCAAACAGTTGCACGACAATCCCACAGCGGGGCATTTTGGGCAACACAAGACCATGTGGTTGGTGACCAGGGAGTTTTGGTGGCCCAAGGTGAGGGAGGATGTACGGGAGTATGTGAGAAGGTGTGACCAATGCCAGAGAGCCAAAGGAGAAAGGCGGGCACCAGCGGGTTTATTAGAACCGTTACCCACACCAGAACGACCGTGGGAGGCGGTGTCGATAGATTTTATGACTGATCTGCCCAAATCCCAGGGGAAAACCGCCATACTAGTCGTAGTAGACCAGTTAACTAAGATGGGTCACTTTGTAGCTTGCTCACATGCAGTCACGGCGGAAGAGACAGCGAAATTGTTTGTAGAACATATTTTTAGGCTGCATGGCGCCCCCTTGAGGCTGGTGTCCGACAGAGGGAAACAGTTCACGTCCAGATTCTGGAGGAAGCTTATGAGCTTGTTGCACGTAGAGGTCAACTTTTCGACTGCCAGGCACCCTGAGACCAATGGGCAGGCGGAGAGGGCAAACGGTATCCTTCAACAATACCTGAGGTGCTATGTCAATGACAGAGAAAACGATTGGGTCGAAAAGTTGGCACTAGCGGAATTTGCTTACAATAATGCAGAGAATGTGTCCACCGGGATGAGCCCATTTTTGGCTAATTATGGGTGCCACCCCAGGGCGTTTCCAGGGGAAGGAGGAGAGAGATGGAGTGTTCCGGCCGCTGAACTTTTTGTAGAAGAAATGGAAGCGATCCATCGTCAACTCCAACACAACTTAGAAAGGGCCAAAGAAGAATATAAGAGGCAGGCAGACAAGAGCAGAAGGGAAGGTGAAACAATTAGGGTGGGGAGTCGGGTCTGGCTATCAACCCAAGGGTTGCCGTACAAGGGGGGTTGCAAGAAATTGAGACCCAAAAGATTGGGACCATTTGAAGTCATCCAACAGATCAACCCAGTGGCTTTCAGACTCCGGTTACCGAACCACATGAAACTGCACCCAGTATTCCACAGGTCATTACTGTCACCATACCGGGGGGAAGGTGAAGGGGTATCCACACGGGGGCCAGCCATAGAAGAAAGGGAAAGCCGCAACTATGTGGCGGAAATCATCGACTCCAGGTGGAAGGGGAATCAGGTGGAGTATTTGGTCGCGTGGGAAGGGGAACCAGAGTCAGAAAACACCTGGGTGAAGGCAGAGGAGGTCCATGACGAGGTCTTGATCGAAACGTTCCACCAAAGGTTCCCCAGGAAACCTCAGCCAGTAGCGAGGTTCCGAAGGGAGTACTTTGGCACCACCGACGATGAGGAGGAACTGGAGGGATTCAGGGAATCGGAGTTGGAAGGAGGTACCGACTCCGAGGAGGAGGAGTACTTGGAAACCGGGAACAGCAAAAGGTGGAGGGAAGTGTTCGAAACTTCGGAAGATGAGGGAGGTTCCTTCAGGGGTTTTGCTCCCTCGCCTCCCGCAGAGGAGGGGAGGGAAGGGGGTGAAGGGGGCCCTGGAGGGGAGGTGGATGTCAGGGAACTGTCATCTGAGACGAAGGAGGTGAAAGGGCTCATGGAGGGTGAGAGAGACCACTCAGCGGAGGAGGGGACCAGCAGGGGGAGAAGTGGAGTTCCAAGGGAAAGTGAGTCGGAGGGAGAGCTCAGAGATACTTCAAGCGAGAACAGTGGGGGGGTTTCAGGACCTCCCGTAGGAACACCCACTCCTCGGCGGAAACTGTCACGCCGAGAGTCCAGAAGACGTGTTTCCGTTAAGGAGCTTTTATGCTGGAAGAAGTTCCGTAAACGCCCACTGTCCGATTCAACGAGCGATTGATGGAGCCACGCTTAAGGAGCTCCATCACAGACAGAGGTTTGGGAACTTAGCCAAACTCTGAGGGATCAGGATTTTACGCACAAGCAGCTCATCATCCCATCACAGCATGTAAGGAGTTTAAGAAAAAGCCAGCTGATGCAGTAATAAAGGAAAAACACCATTTCACACCTGCTCGTAACAGCAGAGCTTTTACTATACTTAAAACCCATGAGCCTTGGGAAACTATGCAATTTGTTGCACACATCGACAAGCTAATGTTGCAAAGCATAAAAGCCAGATTTTGTACTGTTGGGCATGTAATTCATTATCATGCTGCATTTATTTTCTTTTGAAAACACTTGAGGAGCTTTCTCTTTTTGTCTCTCTCCCTCCCCACCCTCAATCTGTTTCTGTAACAATTCACTGTCATAATAAAATGATTCCATCCTTTAAAAATTATGCTACAGCCCCATCAGACTCAAGTAATACCTGCACAGTCCAATATTATATATGTCTACTCAGAAGTAAGAACTCCACTGTGTTCAGTGAGGCTCACTGACAGGAACTCATACTGGAGATGCCGATTTAATCTGTAAAATAATTCATCTCAGGGTGGTCTATAACATAATTTAGCTTTCAGTTCAAGTAAAACATTTATACCTAATTTGTTTATTTAGAACTATCCCCTTCTTTAAATAAACATTTATACAAGAGTTACATTACAGCTTTGTCTACTGCCAAAATATCACAGAATGATCACTCCAATATTCACAAGACAGTGATGCGGGATTGAGGATTTAGAACTATCCTAAACTTTCATTTTTCTTTCAACAGCAATGTTGATGATTAAAGAGTTTGCTTGTCCATTTGTACGAAAGGTCAAAATTGATTTTATTTTCTATAGTATTTTCACAGGTAAACATACTCCTTTTAAAAAAGAACGGATGCTAAGTCTTTTCCCCACTCCTTGTCCGTTTCACCTGAACTCCACCATACCTCCGGACTCATGGCATGGTTTAAGTTTCAAACATTTGGAATACCTTGATGGATTGTGTGTGTGTGTGTGTGTGTGTGTGACTGACTTAAATTCACAAACTGTTCAACTATAACATAGGAAAGTGCCTTATACTTTGGTTTACCTAGTTCATTATTGTCTACAGTGACGTCCAGCATCTCCCAGTATTTGAGATACAGGTCTTTCCTAGTCATACAAGGTGGTGTCATGGATGAAACCTGCAATCTTTTGCATGCAAAGCATTTGCTCAACCACTGACCTATGGTTCTTCCCCATGCTTCTTTGCCAGCCCCCACACTTGAGGGGAAAAATACGTATTTACCTGGTGGAGGGTAGAAGAGCTAAAGGCACCATAGCAGCAAATAGTGCAAGGAGCTTGACTATAAGTTCCAGCGTTCTTGGCAGGCAAGGATGTGTAGAACAGGTCATTTCAAGGCAAGGAGAGATTCCAAAATGCTCAGCAGTACTGTGCTGAAATCTGTCCTGTTCAATTTCTCGAAATCGTTCTTCATATGCAAAAGAGGCTTCCATTTTTTCTACCTCATTGTCCAGGCAGCTTAGAATTTCTGTGGGTTTTGAGCTTACCTTATTCCTGCAAGGTGGCCAAGGATAGTATATCTGTTTGCCTTTCCAGTAAACATTTCTCCAGCACTCTGCAGCGTGTCTCTGGCTGCTGTACTTCCTGAGCTGAAAAAGCCCTCTGGAAGGAAGTCTTCTCCTGGGCTTTGATTAAGTGCAGGCACCCAGGAGGCAGCAAAGTCAGACCACTGGCGAGATGATTTGAAGAATGAAAGGTCACTCACAATTCCTTCTTGGCCACCGCAAAAGTAAGGCAAGCATGACAAAAACCCACAACTCATCCACGATAATTTCATTGAAAGTTTCTTTTGCCTTTGATTATTTTTTGAATACAATTTCTTTTCTCACTAGCTGCTGGAGAATGGCTGAAAAAAACATATAGAAGAAATGCTACATCATGTTACTACCACTCAGCTATAATGAATATGCCCCATGCATCTACAGTGGTACCTCGGGTTAAGAACTTAATTCGTTCCGGAGGTCTGTTCTTAACCTGAAACTGTTCTTAACCTTAACTTTAACTAATGGGGCCTCCCACTGCCGCCGTGCGATTTCTGTTCTCATCCTGAAGAAAAGTTCTTAACCCGAGGTACTATTTCTGGGTTAGCGGAGTCTGTAACCTGAAGTGTCTGTAACCTGAAGCATCTGTAACCCGAGGTACCACTGTATTCCCATATGCATCCGAGGCTGACATAGCATGAGACTGCTTCCAGCTGATAGTGGAACTGCAACTTCTCAGAAGCATTAACAGCATGGAAGCAGCATGTAACTGTATGAATGCAGTGGTACATTTTTGCATATATATTTTTGCTGCCAAGGGTTGTGGTACAGCAACTTGGATCAGTAACAATATCTATTATATTACTGTTGCCTTGAACTAAAAGTTTGTCACACAGTTGCAGAACAGATGTTCCCACAAACTAGATTTATTTATTTGTCAAATACTTGCCTTTTTGACCCCTTAAGAGTCTTTTTAATTTGTGAAAACAGTTCTGTGTGTTCCTGTGGTCTGTAATTACAACAAAATTAAAGAGGGGGGGGGGAATCTGGCTGGATTTTAGGACAAAGCACAGGGTGTATTCCTAATGCATGTTATTCATCCTCTCTGTGGCTTTAAGACTAAGGAAAACATCTCATGACAAGACTGGACAGCTGTTTAAAAGAACATTAAATTAGTAGTATAGTGTAGTAACAGAATGTGAGCTGGGAAAACTCCAGTTCAAATCCTGCCCGAGCCACAAGCTCACTGAGTAGGCATAGGCAAGCCAGTATTTTTTCTGCCTCAGCTCCCCACTGGCAAAATGGAGATATTAGCAAAGGCCTACCTTACAGGGTTGCCATAAAGTTTTCTGCCATGTTGTGCATGAAGCATTTTCAATATTAAAAATGCACTAAACATTATATCTGTGTTGAATATTACTCTATCCTGTCCGAGAGATGGCTCCGTTGGTAGAGCATGTGACTCTTCCTCTCAGGGTTGTGGGTTGAGACCTCACATTGGGCAAAAGATTCCTGCATTGCAGGGCGTTGGGCTAGATTTATCTTTGTGGTCCCTTCAAACTCTACAATTCCACAATTCTACGATTCTATGCTCCGCTGTGGGGCAAAGAAACTCCTTGTATAATCTTTTAAGAAAACATAATGAGTGAAGAATTGCCGTTTGCTTGCCAAGTTCTGGAAATTCTATTTAGTGCCAAGAAATGTGTTGTGTTCATTTCCAGTGCAAATGCTGAACGAGGTCTGCCTCCTTCACCAAGGAACATTACACTTGTCAGCTGGCTTTAAGCATTTTGTGCTTCTCACAACAGGATACAAGTCACACTTCTAAAGCAAAGAGAACAATCTCCTCTGATTCAACTGATGTTAGTTGATTGTGTGTCTTCTATGATGATGTGAAGGGAGTACCTAGCCTTGTTAACAAGAGAAGCAACCCGTGATCGAAAATAATATTGATCTGCCAGGAAACATCACTCGTATACTTTAAATATTTGTGCATCTTTCTTAGACACTTGGACAAAATAAAAATAATTTTGCACCTAGTTTGTTACAGGCATGAGGAAACTGACCCTGCAGATGTTGCTGGACTACATGATTCCTGACCACTGGCCATGTTCTGGGGCTGATGGGAGTTCCTCACCCCTACTCTATAAGTATATTGTTTCAAATAATGGGCAAGGTAAACATGTATCTCCACTAAAATAAAACTTAAAAGCAAAGTACAGTAATCCATAGTGTAGTTTGCACTTAAAAAAAAAGAGAACCAAATTAGTGCAATTAATATAAAGAGACATGGTCGTATCCAACCAAGATGTCCTTTTTGCTTGCACAATGCAAATTCCTCTCCCTCTTCTGTTCATGCTCCATACCCATTCCAGATGTGCTCCGGGGACCGGAAGAACCCCCAGAACAGATTATGGAGGCACACAGGGAGAAGAGTATCCTTGCACAAATGGGGTGACCTTGTTGGAAACAACCCCACAGTAGAAGAATGCATATATTGAACTAGTGGTTAAGGACACGTGAAATTCTGAAATTGCTATGAATACAGTGGACAGCATTCAGGGGGGAAAAGGTATGCAAAGATCAATATTATCTCTTTAAACTACTGACTAGGATTAAATCTTAGGACTTATAATTGGGAAAATATTTTGAAGAGTCCAAGAATGTTTTCATGATTATCACAGCCTGAATTTTTATAGTCACAAGCCACATGGGTTGACACACCAGGGAATTATAACTTGATGTGTATTGTTTTCACTAGGCATAGAACTGTTTCTATTATTTGTATTTTTTTCTTCTCCCTGTGACTAAATATCAACACTTTGACCAGATATGTGTAGCAGGGATCTTTAAGGGGATCCTGCATTTTAAAAGAAAGCAGAAACAAAAAAGACCATATGTGAAATTATTGTCTTTCAAAGGAATACTTGTGAAATGATAAAAAGTAACATTGTGTTGGCATTTGGGGTGCATGGAAGAACTGGGAGCTTCTTCACTCATGATTACACAAGCAATATTCAGTATTGTTATACCTGAGCAGTCAAATGCCATACAACCATTGCTAAGGCATGAATGATGAGGATTGAACTGCATTTTTCAATGAGAAAAGATTGCTGTTTCAGTTTGAGGATGATTCAATACCCCGCCCCCCTGCATGAGAATCACAACAAAAAATGGGAAACAACACTGCTCCTTGTTTCTCAAACAACCTGAAAGTGTCAACAGAACCCCCACAGAGACGATAGTCTTTTGTTGGGTAAAATAATTTACTCTGCCATAGCATGAAACAGAAGCCAGAAGAAATAAATATATATAGATATATATAGATATGTATATATATATTGCTGACCCTACTGAAAAAAGTATTTAACTTCTTGATCTCTAGTCTTTCTTTTTTCTGAAAGCTGGCAAGAAATATGTCACATTTATCCAAACGAACAGAAACTCTCTTATTAAGTTTAATGGTTGCTGTCTGGGATTCTAAATGGCCATCTGTTTCCAAATTAATCACACTTCCTAAATTCGGGCACCATTTCCTCTCCCTGCCTTTTAGAGTAAACTAAACATTTAAAAATGTATGGATTTGCTTATGTACCATTGGAAGATAAGAACATATGTTGTTATTAGATGCATTATCCAAATATCAAGGCATGGTATTGATGGGAGCCCAATCACGCAGAGGAATTGCTGAACAAAGTGTTGGCTTTAGAAGCATAGTGGTAAAGTTGTACAGCCAACAGAACTGGGGCCAGGACTGGCAGTCTTGTGTCCTGGAAGCATGAAGTGAGTACTGGCATGTATAAAGAGCTGAGATGATGGTGACCTATGCCAATGACAATGTGTCCTATGAAGGAAGTTGGAAGGAACAAAAGGATGAGTGACAAAAGCCATGAGTAATTTCTAGAATTGTTAAGAGAAGCTGTCTTTGAGCTTCGTAGCAGTATCCTTGGTTCCAGCTGATGCCTCTTGCAGAAGAAGACAACAAGGCATAGCACTTGCACCAGTATCCCAGCACTGATCATCAGTAAAGGGTTTTTGTTGTTCTTGCTGGCAGCCATCTGTCTCAAGAGACAATGGAGAATGCCTCCGGGGCTGAAGTCAAACCGCTGCGCTAGCAGCAGCTAAGTGACTTCTCCAGGGCACAAGCCTGGGCAGTGTGTATGGAGGTCCTGGGCTGCCCAGATGACAAGACCCCTCCCCCCGGCCTCACTGATGTGGTCCAAAGGAAAGCAGAGCAATATGTTTGACACCAGCTTGGTTGCAGGAGTTGCTGGAAGGAGGCATACAAGGTCCATCCAATCATCTTAGGGACTCCACTCCCAAAGATATCCCACAAGGCAGCAAAGGTTTAGGATCAGAGTTTTCCTTCTCCTTGATGGGTTACCTTCTCAGATTGACAAGACCCATCTGCCCTTCACCTCCCCCTACAGCACGTGCAGAAAACTGCCTTCTTGACTGTTGGGACCCACTAATGGTCTTGTCCACTCAATCCGCCAGAGCCTGTCTTTGCATGTAGGGAAAGTCCCTAACTCACTAAGGGTTTCTTGAATGAAGGCTTATGTTTAGGGCTCTTGCATGGCCCAAGAAGGCATATACAGTTATGAGCAGGCCTGCTGCATGAAATTTGAAAAGGCTTTTTCATAGTCCAAGACGACTTATGAATGATTAATGAAATGCAATACAGTATTTCAGCTTAAGAACACACTGCCAACAGTTAGGTACAGCCAACATGGGGTCACCAACTTGTTGCCTTGTGGTGCACCTATGGCTGCAAAAGTCTTCCCTGTTGTCCACATGACCCCCTTTTCCCTGCTGAAATTAGGCTTCAAAGAAGCATTGGAGCCAATGGAATGGGTTGCTCTGCATGTTTAGTTGCAGGGTGTGTGTGCTGCCCATGAGTTTCTTCTGTTTGCCCCCAAAAGTTAGTGACCCCTGCTGTATCTGCACAAAGAATTTAAGACAGTGAAATGCATCACTTTGCTACAGAAGTCTCTATGTAAAGTTGTATAACCAGGTTGGTCACAAATCAAGTGTAAAGCCACCACACATTACATCACTGAATCTTTTCCTATATCTCTTCTTTTCTATTACTGTTTCCCCCTTCTTCCAGCTAATGTGTTGCATGCATATCTTGCCATCTGCTGGATTCTCTATATCCAGTTTTCTCAATGGACACTCACTAACCTTTCCACAATAACAATCTTCACAAACCATTGCACATTTTTTAAAAAGTGCTTCTCCTGGATTACCCACTCGGGTTACAGTGATAGAATTGTCAAATAGTTTTCTATCCACCTCTCATGAATGACCAGAAGAAATACAAAGAAACAAGGGGGAAGCACTGCAGTTCTGATTATATTCTGTACAATTATGACACAGATTTGCTCTATGCTGTAAATGTACCTAGCCCTGATGATTGAAATATTATATCTCTAATGGGTTTTAATGGAATCAATAGTACTGTTAACTGTTTATTAAAATAAAAAATTATTGCCACTTAAACACTGTTCGTTCAACAGAATACATACCCTGAATGTTAACCCTGGAGACTGGTGGTTGATTTGCTGCCGGTGACCTCCTGTATAGGTATAAATAATGCATCGTGAGATTCATATTGCCAGGGCCGGTAGGTACCTGTTAATACAGTCAGAAGGGGTTTTTTCTTCTTCCCCATTTCACATGAACAATTGATGGTTATGTGAATTGTGTGAATGTAGAATATTTTCATATGGATCAGCTTTTAGCAATGTTTTTTCTTCTCTCCATGTATCCATAAGCAGCAAACTGGAATGTTTTGCATAGAGGATACAGCATATTGCCTGATCCATGTGGCACTTGCCACGTGGCGCAACTGCCACATAGATTCATTTGCAAGCAACTTCCACATGAGGGCAAGTTTAGGAAAAGTGAGGTTGCACTCTATGAAATCATGAGCTGAAAGAAGCAGTGCTTTTGATATGGATAGAGCAACACATGCATACTTATTGCATTGGGATGCCTTTACAAGTCGAGAGAGAGAGAGAGAGAGAGAGTGTGTACTAGTTTTATGTGACATTCTAGGTTGCTTTAATACCACTTAAAGCCTCTCCAAGACCAACAAAAATAGACATCCTGTGAAAAAGCCAATTCTCTCAAATAACCATCAGTTTAAACTGGTTTCAAATGAGAATAAATTATAATGAATTCTGTTACAAGTGCCTCCATGACAGTAAAGAGATGATGGAGGTTTTGAAGTTATAGAAGGAATGCTTCATTTTCTTCAGACATAGCCATATGAGAAATAGCTATCTGATGTGACACTGTTTCACATCGTATAATGCAGAAGGGGCATGTAATGTCTGACTTCAATCTTTATTGCATTCAACACTTCTTAGCTTACAACACAATCCTAACAATGTCTACTCAGAAGTCAGTCTTAACGAATTCAGTCAGGCTTACACCCAAGTGACAGTGGTTAGGTTTGCAGCCTTTCCCCTGCAATCTAGAGGGCTAAGAAAGCAGACTAGAAGTTGGAGATTCTTAGTTTAACTTTCACCTCGGCATGAACCCATTAGGTGGCTTGACACAAGCCACTATTTTTCTCAGCTGTGTCCTCGTCCCAACATTAGTGTAATGACACTACTGTCTAATAATGGGCCATACTGATTGGGGCTGATGGGCGCTGGAGTCCAGCAACATCATATCTGCCTTATTACTGTTGTCATACAAACCTCAATAGAATACAATGTTTTAAGCAGTTGTGCCATTGGCCATGCTTAGGAGTGCCCGATTTATAGCATACTGCTTTGCACTCACAAATAGTTCAACAGGCTAGGTAAAATTCCTGGACACATTTTAAACTATTAGTGACTAAAATCCAGTTTCATTAAAATCAGTTTGATTTGGTCATGAGTTCAATATGAGACAGGCTGCATGCATTACGTTGGGCCTCATGCTTTTTCACTATAGCTCCCTCACTGAACAAAGTGTTAATCAGGTGCCAGCATTGGTAAAAATCAGTCTGAGATTGAAGATATGCCTTATGGTACAATTCTGTGCATATTTTGTCAAACCTAGATTCCACTCATTTCAGTGGTCTTTCTCTTTAGTAAGCATCCATAGGATGGGAGCTCAGTGAATTTTGTAGCACTTTTTTTTAAAAGGAGACAACTTACTTGTTTGATGCTCCTTGCAGATTTGTCAATAACGTGAAGTTATTCCTTACGCTTCTCAAACTAGCCAAGACCTACAAAAAAATAAGGCCACACTAAATAAACAAGTGCAAGCATTCAGAATGTACATATAAACATTTAGACAGTTAAATACTCTAAAGCTTCATTGATTTAAGTAGTGGGAGAGAACTAAACACATGATTGACACTTTCCCACTAAAACAATGGGATTTCACAGTATTGAATTTGACTGGATCATGCCTAACAAGCAAAAAAGCCGCTAAATATTCAACATCATTATACAATATACACAGCTGATCTCATACATCCTTAATCAGGACAGTTATTTGTAGGAAACAATTAGCACATGAAGCTGATGCAAAAGAAGTGATAACTATAATGCAACTATCACAATCTAGTAATGCCATGATATTTGGAACAGGATGCCTGGGTCAGGGTGGGGCCGGAATGGGAGGCTGTGATCAAGACATTATGGTTGACTATACAGTAAGACCTGTGAAGCCTGACAAATCAGAAGGCCAGATGCAGTGACGAAGGAGGAGGAATCACATGGGCCAGGATCCTTATGAAGCAAAAGTGCAATACTCATAAGTTCACTCTAGGCTCTCAAATGCCTCAGATTGGCCACCATCCGCACTAGAATCAGTGTCACAATATTTGGAACATACCTGAGCAAAAGGTGTAACTATCAGGTCATCTCCATGTCTAGCAAGAAATGAAAAGAAAAAGAATCCCATACAGTATTTTAATAAACAACCACATAGTCAAGAAACATGATGCATTCTCATATTGTTTGAAATCTTTGGGCAACATCCCGTGTTACAGTTGCATACTCATGCTGTACATACAGATTAAGATGTGCACTGAAACACACATGTAGCAACTTTGAATCACTATGGAAATTCTGTTTCTTCACTGCTACACACAACCTTCCTAGTGTTGCATCTGATTTGGCCCTCGCTCCCTTGCCTTCTAACCCCCGTCTCTGTGACGCACATCCATCTTGCGTCTCTTGGTCACGTATGACGTTTTCCACATCTCTTTCCTACCTCCTTAGTGTACCTCACTAAATGAGGTAAGTGATTATGAAAGAGTGGGCGGGCTGCAGATACCTTTTGGGTTGGTTGCAGACTACGTTTAGGCTGTAAAGTATATTTTGACACTATCTGCATGCATCACAAAGCCAAACCTGTTGAGAACTAGTCAGCCAATCTGTGGGTTCCTGGAGAGAAGATGGTGGTTACTTTGGTCCTCTTCTGATCCTGCTGCTACCCAGGGATAAGCTATGGCTGGACTAAGCTTTACATCTGAGCCCTATCTTATAGCTTATGTTGCTGCAGAGAAAGCACAAACTGTAGGCAAGTTACTGCTCATGGTTTATCTGGCTTCAGATGCAATGCTAAGCCAAACCAAACCATGGCTTTATTCACGGAAGGACCAGAGGAAGAGCAAAGAGCAAAGAAACAGTGATATTCTGTATGGGAAACTGAATTTTGTTCTTTTGCATTAAGCTTCGATTTGCATGGTTTGGCTTAGTGGTACATGCAAACAGTGCCAGATGTGCATGTATATGTTAAGGGGAATGAATGGTTAATGTGCATAATAGCTAGCCATTGTGCATATTCACCAGGCCTCATGAAGAATGAGCACGGAATCCGTCCATGAGGAGGGAATTGTGCACATTTCCCAGCCAAAATACATAATACCCAATGGGCATTGGGGGGAATGGGCATATAGTACATTGCATAATCTCCAACAGGCTTTGGGATAGGTCCATTTCTTGAATGTATTTTGTATGTTCTTCAGACATATGCACATTATCAAATTAGTATGTGCAGTCTCCAAGAAACAAATCCTCTTCTTTATTTCTTGTTCAGAAGTCTGCAATCTGTACTCCCCAGGCTAGGCTGCTTCTGACCCACTGTGTAATGTTACGTGGTCCACAAGATACCCTCACACTGATTGCCCAAGAATCAGGAATGGGGGGCTTGAAAGCTTATTAATTAATTGATTGATTGCATTTTTATCCCACCTTTCCTCTAAAGGAGCCCTTTTTCCTGCAATCCAGCACCCCTTTTAACCACTATCAGCTGTTTCCCAGACAGCTGAGTAGCACCTTCCATCCTCCTTCCAGTGTGTAGGGTGGCGGCATGTAAGATCAGATGTACTTTACACTTTCTCTCCCAGCTTTCTTTTACCTGCTGGGTAACCCTTCTTCAGGTGGTTACATCTTCTTTCCCCTGTGATTCCTATTAGGATTGGCCCTAGCTGCTATAAAGAAACCCATTAGCTTAATAGCAGCACCGAAGGAGGGGAACTTCCATGAGAAATGTGGGAAGGGGAGAGAAGCTGTAAAAGTTCCCTTTCTTGTTGCATAATATTGTATAATATTGCATAACACTGTATGCATAATAGCTGGAAACTGTACAAAATTCAGCCAAGATTTGCACATTGTCCGGGGCCTGTTGAAGATTGTGTATACTGAACTAAAAATGTGCACAAATCCCTCTTCATGGAAGGAATAAATGCACTTTCTCCATGAGGCCTGATGAATTTGCACAATGGCCAGTTATTATGCACATTAACCTAACCACTCAACTTACATTCCTATTAACATATATACAGTAAATCTGCAATTTACGCAGGGATTACGTTTCAGGGATCGCACCTAAAGCCCAATCACATATAGCCAAAGGATACTGGGGTCCAAAGACATTGGGTTCTTTTTTCCTAGGGTCTGATCCTATTTTTTAAATAATTGCCAAACACATAAAGCTGAATGCACGCAAGTTAAATGCACATACATTGTGGGCTTACTGTATCTATACCATTGCTTATATATATCTATATATTTATGCCAACCTCAACTTATTTATAAGCTGGAAAGATACTATGAAAGGATTATCTGCTTATGATAACATATATTCAATAAGAAACTCTTTACCACCTATACTATACCTACTATACCTCTGTTTTATGTATCCATACAAGGCTGCTTCTAATGTTCTCCAATTATAGTGTATATTCATAAGAAGAAAATAATCCAAGCAGGAACTACTACTCGGTTCTTGCAATACACGGCAATAATAGCTAGGAAATCCAAAGTTAGGGCTGTACACTCCCTCTCAGCTGGAAAAAGAGCAAAGCCATCTGAGTAAAGGTCAACTTTAAATTTTCTGGCTTTCATTGGTTTTAATGCTATTTGCAGGGATTTTCAGTGGATTTTCAGCATGGTAGTTACAATGCATGGTAGAAAGGGCATTAAAATCTTTGGGGTTTTCATTAAATATATATTCTCATTTATAATCAACCATATACACGCTAAACATTTTATTAATTAAAAAAAACCTTTATCCTTTTGACTTAGAAATGGCATATTACAATTGTGCTGATGTGTTTATATTGCTCTGGATATTTTATTTATATATACTGTATACAATTAGAGATTATAGTCTTTACTTTTTGTGCATTAGTTGTTTTACTTGCATCTCAAACAAACATTTTTTCAACAGTCCCTATCATAACTTAGCATTATAAATAAATCACACTAAAGACATAATGCCCTACCATCTGGTTTATGTTTTTAAAGACTTAAAATGAAATTCTATACTCAAAAGTAAACGACACTGAATTCTTTGAGATTTACTCCCAAGTAAGTATGTATAGGATTGCAACCTTAAATGCATAAGGAAAGAGGATGGAAAAGGTAGAGGAGGAGAACCATTTGATAATTCCAGAATAAGGAGGTAAGTTTTTGTTGAAAGCCAACTAAAGCCAAACTTATCTTCACCTATAAACCCTTAAATCTACAACACCAAGTAGTTTTAATAACATTGCTGCAGGACTGTACAACCACATATAGCTAATGTAAGACATGCTCAATAAAAACTAGTAGCCAAGGGCAATCAGAATTTACTGCTTAACCTAGGCCATCAAATTGTTAATATGCATTGGTACGGCACATGGTACTACTAGAGTATATTGTGATATGTGTACTTACTGTTCACTTGGTAGAGAGGAATTCCTGGACATGGTCTTTGGTGACAGGTCATAGTCACTGTCTGATCTATAAAGAAATGACTCTCTGCGCTGGCTGTGCCCTGGAAACGTGGTATGGAGCACAAGTCCCGACGAAGAGCCAGCCTGAGGGTCCAGTGGGCTGCGACCTGGTGAGGGGCCATTTTCCACATCAAAGCTGTGAATAAAGCAAGCATGGTTGTTACAGGATAGCATATTCTTCACCTTAGATCATTACTTTATTCAATGTGTTCAAATACAAACAATATCATTCACTCCTCCATGTTGCAACAGGGAAACGGAGATGCAGAAATGCAAAGCCATCAGAACAATATTTTCCATGGGCGGCTGCCATTGTACTTCTCTTTGTCTTTTTACTACCATGTAGTTTTCATTTTGTTAACAGCATCTCTTGTTAAAATCGTCCCACCATGTACTGCACACCATCATCTGCCTTTCCCAAACATTCTCTTCATGCATCATCTCCCCTAAAGCTCTCTGAGAAATCTATACATCCTTTATGTGAGCTTAAAGCCACCTTTGAATAACCTTTGAGAGCACTCACTGTGGACACAGAGAAAAGCAAATGAGATGTCAAAACGCAGAACACACAAGATTTGCAGTAAAACAGCAATTCTGTAAATTTATCTCCCAGATGAGATAAATGACAACAACAACAACAAAGGCAAAATCAACCAAACAAAGGTGATTTCAGATTTGTCTGTAATAATTGGTTATTCTTGGCACCAGACATTCAATGGTAGAGGGGTACCTTGGTTGTCAAAGTTAATCTATTTCGGGAGTCTGTTCAACTCCCGTAACCATTCAAAAACCAAGGCACGGCTTCTGATTGGCTGCAGGAGCTTCGGAAGCCACATCGGACATTCGGCTTCCAAAAAACATTCGCAAACTGGAACACTCACTTCCGGGTTTGTGGCATTCAGGAGCTGATTTGTTTAGGAGCCAAGCTGTTCGAGAACCAAGGTACCACTGTACAATGCTTCCTTATACAGCGGTTCGTCAGGAACAGTACGCATAATCACATCATGTGGCAGTAAGCTGTTTGTGGCCAATGTGAAAAAGTATTCTCTTTTGTCTTCTCTGAAGATCCTAGAAATTAACTGCACTGCAAGATGTACACCTGGACAAAACATGGATTTACTGAAGAATGCTGCTATATACAGAATCCTCAGAGCTCCAACCCTTACTCCAGAGTATAATGGATGGAGCCATTGCTACAAGAGCTCAGACAGCCTATCCATCAATTCCGCCAATCTCTTTTTATAGGCTTGACATCAATGTCTTTATTTATTGTTCCCTCAGTGACAAAAGTGTAAGGGCTCCCTCACCCAAATCCCCTTTCTCCTCTAACCTCTCTTTGGAGGGTACCAACCTCTTAACTTTGTTCCCCTAAACTGCAAGCAGGATAGAATGCATCCCAACAATCCTCTCCTTCTCTCAGCTTTTCCTCTTCCTACTTCTTCATTAAGCCCATGCCTCCCATGAAGCCCTTCTGCTTTATCACTGAATGATGGGAGGAGAGCTGTGCTGATCAGCCTGATCTGGTTTATTGCCAGCGGAGGTTCCTGCAAAGACTTACACAGACACAACACTATTCATGTTTCCTCCTCGCAGATGTACTGGAAATATGGGGGGGGGGTATTTTAGGAGAAATGTGTACTAAAATGTGTAGAATTTAAATGCTGGTCTTTCATGTGTTCTTTAAAAAAGTTTTTTTTTACACCCAAAACAAAATAGAACTGACCTGTGATACATTTCCAGTGAAACCGAAAGAGGACAAACTCAGGCTGATCTGAGCAGCAGCCCTTGTGTTCATGGTTTACTGTTTAGAATATGAGCCAGCCTACTAGTCTCGAATGTTTCCAGATGTGAGCTGATTAAAAATTGAATATACTGAATCATTTGCAAGGGAATGCTAAAAATGTTCATTCACACTGGAGAAAATAGTCTCATTAATCCACCACGAGGAGATACACACACACACAATGCTGCCATTTGTGATGCCTGATATCATACTTTGAATTTATACTGTGGAACTCTTGCGATGTCTTTTTCATAGGCCGTGAAACTTATTTTGGCTCATTACTCAACAGGGGAGATAAACGGCTTGAACTATAGTAACTTAGTTGACTATATAACTCAGTTGATTCATTAGTGTGGGGGGGGAGAGTTAATAATTTTTGTTTTCAAAACACTGTGTCTAACATTGCTGTTCTGAAGTCCTTATTTTGGAACTGATAAGGACTGCATCCTCCTATTTTCTTCTCAATATCAAGATACTCCTACCCTAATTACTGTTGACCAGATAAAAGTCATGCAGTATGAGATGCAATTAGTGCCTTAAGCTGTTTACATGTTCTGCACTTGAACTGTGTCTTGTGATAGCTAAAAGCAAGCAAGCTGAACACGAGAAAGTTAGAAAACATCTAATTTTCCTTGCTTAGTCATGTAGTTGGTTGTTTGCCATGGGCACCTTTGCAAACCAGAGAAACTGCTGTGGGTATCACGTGTTGCAGAACTCTCCCCTCCACAGCTGTAACCCCCTGAAATTGCCCTTGCACCATGATTAATCTTGAGAAGAGTGTTCTTTCAGCTAAAGAAGGCTTCTTTCATGCCTAACTTCAATGGGGAGATGTCAGCACTAAAGAACACCTCTGTAGGAACAGATGCACTTACAGGTGCCATATTAGTGGATGGTGATATTGAATGGGGAAAGTATTCTCCTGTACCATAGTTTCCTGACTAGTACCTTCTTTTTCTGCACGGTTTTTAGGTTATACAGTTCCAGGTACGTTTATGCACCATGAAACATTCCTTTGCACTTTCCATGAACTGGTGGCGAAGGATCCCCCCCCCCCTTTTAATTATGTTTTGGTGTGTGAGGATTTATGCTCTATTGAGAAACTGCACTGCAATATCCTTGCGGTTTTTCATGTGAAAGAGAGAACACTTTAAAATATATATAAAGTGGTACCTCGGGTTACATACGCTTTAGGTTACAGACTCCGCTAACCCAGAAATAGTACCTCGGGTTATGAACTTTGCTTCAGGATGAGAACAGAAATCGTGCGGTGGCGGTGCGGCAGCAGCGGGAGGCCCCATTAGCTAAAGTGGTGCTTCAGGTTAAGAACAGTTTCAGGTTAAGAACAGACCTCCAGAAAGAATTAAGTACGTAACCAGGGGTACCACTGTATACATGTATATAGAGAGGGTAACCAGTGCAGAGATTACCATATTTAGTATGAACTTTATGATTTCTAAAACAGAACCATCAACTTTTTGTTTAGAAAGAACTCAGAAAGTAGTAGTAAAACACTTTAAGGTAAAGGTAAAGGGACCCCTGACCATTAGGTCCAGTCGTAGCTGACTCTGGGGTTGCGGTGCTCATCTCGCTTTATTGGCCGAGGGAGCCAGCGTACAGCTTCCGGGTCATGTGGCCAGCATGACTAAGCCGCTTCTGGCGAACCAGAGCAGCACACAGAAATGCCATTTACCTTCCCGCCGGGAAGCTACTTACACTTTGATGTGCTTTCGAACTGCTAGATTGGCAGGAGCAGGGACAGAGCAACGGGAGCTCACCCCGTTGCGGAGATTCAAACCGCTGACCTTCTGATCGGTAAGTTCTAGGCTCTGTGGTTTAACCCACAGATCCAGCAATCTATGAAAGTACAGGTAGAATGAACATCGTAACACCATAAAACTTGTCAATAACTAGGGATGGAGCAACAGCAGCCATCAGTGGAGGCTGGTCAATAAGGTCAAATGGGGCACTGCTCCACCAACTTCAGCCACCCCCAACTTCCTGCTTTCTTTCTTACAACTTAGGTCTAGTGGAGTGGCTTTAATTAATTCTGGCTCCATCTACTGTTAGTTGCTCCCTGCCTTCCACCATTGGATACCAGCCAACACTGGTAACCATGGAAAACTTCAAAAACTGCCGCTTTTGCCTCAATTGCTGCCTTCAGCACACATTTAAGAAGAAAGTAGACTTGCTCACATGGCCCACACATGTTACACAAGGCACGCTTGGCAAATCCAGACCGTGATCAACTCCCGCCCGGAAACCAATGTCCCCACTGTGGAAGGATGCGTGGATCCAGAATTGGCCTCCACAGCCACTTACGGGCTCATTGTTAAAACCGTGTTTATGGAAGACAATCTCACTCGGCTACGAGTGATCGCCAAAGAAGAACTGCCTGTATATGTTCACCCAGATTCTCTTTGAGATTGGATAACCAGAACTGTGCTCAGTGTTCCAGATGCAGTTGCACCATGTATTCATCTGAGATTATGCTTGCTGTTGAGAGAGAGGAAATGACAAATGCACTTGAAATATGTTCCTACTATGCAAATCAATGCGCACAGAATTTCTGGTGACTGCAATTCATTCTGTCTCCCCAGTAGTTGAATATGATTGGCAGAAAATGCTAGCAGCACATGCAAATACTATGCTTTAAAAAATATCTCCTTCTCAAACTAAATATTTATTCCTGAATTAATTCCATAGGATTACACTGCCATTGTAAAAAATAAATAAATCTGATATTAATCAGCATGCCATCTGAAAGCTTATTACTAACCTTTTTTTAAAAAAAGTAATGTCTGAATTAAAACCGAACTGGAAAGTTCAAAATGCTGATCACTCAATTTTTAATGATTCGACTCCCTGATAACAAGTCATATTATTTTCAGATGTATATTAAGAAGCTCTAAGGTATGATGTACGTCCACATTATGTGCTTTTCCTGCCCCAGACTGAACTGTTTGCTGCCCTCTGCTTTCCCTTTATAACATCAAATCACACTGCAGCTTTGATAGTGCGAAATGTTTACAAAATTGACTAATCCCAAACAATCACTCATGTTTAATTACTACAATTCTAATGTTTTTAGAACTTCAGCTATGTTTCATATCAATCCCCAGGAATTCCACTGCTAACCTGACAGACCAACAACAAGCATCTGGGTCTAATTTGCTCAAAGAGCGTGTGGGATGAGATCTGAATCTCCGATGTGAGCCCAGCAGAGAATGTTTTCACAGCTGCAAAATCTTTGAACCCAGAAGAACTCCTAACTCATCCACTAAGACTTTCTCTTTATTATCTCTTAAGGGAAAGGGTGGGAGACGAGTTTACTATACTGGGATATTAAACATGCATGGACAAACTCAAAATTGGTCTAAAAATCTCCTGGCAAACTTGCTGAATGCAAGACACTGCACTTCCAACTTCACTTTCTGAAAGTTTGTGTAATACAGTGGTACCTCGGGTTACATACACTTCAGGTTACACACTTCGCTAACCCAGAAATATTACCTCGGGTTAAGAACTTTGCTTCAGGATGAGAACAGAAATCGTGCAGCGGCGGCACAGCACAGCAGGAGGCCCCATTAGCTAAAGTGGTGCTTCAGGTTAAGAACAGTTTCAGGTTAAGAACAGACCTCCAGAACGAATTAAGTTCTTAACCCGAGGTACCACTGTACTTTTTTAAATTTTGTGAACCGCCCTGATATCTTATGATACAGGTCTAATAAATAAGTCTAATAAATAATATAATAAAATGAAATAATAAAATGAGTTTGTGTAGCCACTATAGTTTCCTAATGAATTCTGCAGAACTTCTAGCTACAGCTATCCCATTTGCTTTACATTTACTCTGAAGCTGATATTTTTTCAGGCCCATTTATTTTGCCTTTCACGGAAGTGGCTTCCTACACTGCAGGAACATTTTCAGGCCTCCTCCCCATTCAGCAATACATGAGAAACTTTCCTCCCACAAGTTCTCTGGCACATGCAGAGAACCTCAGGGAGGGGGATCAGTGTTGACTGCCAATTAGCGCTGGTAGTACGCCAAGCAAAACTTTGTGGAGCTCTGTGTGTGTGTCTTTTTAGATAGCTAGAGATATATAAACAGTTTAGCAGGACTGCACTAGCACTCTTGTGACTCAGAACAAAGAACTTGTATATCCATAACTGGATCTTCTCACATAATTTTATTTTCCAAAAAGCAGCTGTGGGAGGCCTGATTTGGATGGGGGCTGCAAAATAGAGCAGTGGGGAACCTAATCTTTTCTCCTCGTTTCAATTCTCTGCTGCAATACATTCCCCCTTCCAAGCCGCCATTAACTGCAGACAGAAAACAAAGACAGTCACCCTCTGTGGCACAAATTCTAGCTTCCAAATATTGCAATTTTTAGACTTTCAAAATCAACATACACTAAGCAAAGAAAGCTAGTATACATGCCATTATCATGTATCATGTCAGCAAGATTGTGGCTGTCTCTGGCGAATACATGTGCACACCATAATGATCAGGAACCATTCACCTAATTTGCACCAGATTAAGAAGGTGGCATTTAGAAGCCCGTGGCATGTAGGCAACACCTCTGTCATTTAAGAAATTCTTTCCATGGAACTCAGAATTCCAGTTTAAATGTCTCCCAAGTTCTCTTTATATATCTCATTTATTGTCCTTATTTACAATCGCAAATACCATTAATGATCTACAAAAGATCTCATTTTGTAATCGTATCATGGCAAGAAAGTTACTCCATTGCAATTTATGATATTATGAGAGTACAAGGACAATTTGGGAGAACTTCATAATGATATCTCTTTCCTTTGTGGGAAAAATGAAGGTATCTTATAAGCTTCAGTTATAACTTATTTCATGTGTATTTGTTTCTGACCTGCTGCTTGATTCACAATTTATTCTCCTTTTCTTACACAGTCCGTGCGAGCCAAAACAGTCACACCCAGAATGTTAGCTTTTCAGGTAGAGTGTTAACTTTTCAGCAGCGTACTCAGTTGACGCTGAGTGATTAAGTTTATAAATTATGCTCACCATCCATTCACAAAACTAAGAAACAAAATCACATAATGTCTCTAGATATTCCATTAAAACGTTATCTGTTTCATTTGAAATAGTCATTTGATTCAGATACCAGATCAATCCATGCATGCAAATACATTCCTCTGTCTCCTCAACAACGTATAGCACACAACATGAGGGCAATAGCATGGTTCATGTGCATTCGCAGCTTTATTTAGGCCATCTGAAAGGTCAGTGTTACTCAACTGTCATTTCTCCTGTTTTCGATACACTTTTAAATGTGTTTCACATGTAGAAGCTCATCCGCTTCGTACAGATAAAAAGGTAAATGGATGTGACATCATAATGATTTCTCCCTTAACTTCTGGTTAACAGCCACATTCTTATTCACACTTTTTCGTACTTGAATTAAAACTAAATCTCAGTGTAATCAGGAAGAGGATTGAATGGTGCCAGCAATATTTAATATGATCCATAGCTTGATGCAAAGTAAATAATGAGTTGAATCCAAGTAAGCTATATTTCAGTAAGTCACCTCTGAATAGGACGTAACTGGATTCAACACTATTTTCTTTCTTGTTAATTCTGAATACAGTGGTACCTTGGGTTACATACGCTTCAGGTTACAGACTCCGCTAACCCAGAAATAGTACCTCAGGTTAAGAACTTTGCTTCAGGATGAGAACAGAAATTGTGCTCCAGCGGCGCGGCAGCAGCAGGAGGCCCCATTAGCTAAAGTGGTGCTTCAGGTTAAGAACAGTTTCAGGTTAAGAACGGACCTCTGGAACGAATTAAGTACTTAACCCGAGGTACCACTGTATAGAAAGAGGCAAATATAAAACCTTCTTTAAAAAAAATCAAAATCAAGCGATTACTGTAATATAATAATGATTGTGTCTTTGAAAGTATTATCCTCCTATTTCCTAGACCTGGAGTGGGGAAACTTTCTGCATTAGAGGGCCAAACTCCCTCTTGGGCAGGCTTCCAGGGGCCACATGCCTGTGCTGGAAAGGGCTAGAGGAAAAGTGGGTGGAACAAGGAATGCCCATGTTGTATTTGTACAGTAGGTTAGTTTCTACATGCATCTCTCTCTACCCTCTGTCCAGGCAAGCAAATTATTGGAGTTCAAGTACATATTCCAGCTGGGGAAGCACACTCAAGGAGGCCTGGGAAGAGGGGCTGTGGCTGAGGAGGGAGGGAACCTGTGGATAATTTTAAGGGTCAGATGGAGATGGTTGGTGGGCTGCATTTGGCTCCTGCCCCTGACCATTCTCATGCCTTTCATAGAGAGTATTAAAGTGTTGGGCGGAAACTTGAATGATAGCCTAGTGTGGCCACTCCTTAATGCCTTTTTGCTTACATTTCTGTAAACATATAAATGGCTGTACAGTGGAACCTCGGTTCCCGAACGCCTCCGTTGTCGTACGTTTTGGTTCTCGAATGCCAAAAACCTGAAAGTAAATGCTTCTGTTTTCAAACATTTTTCAGAACCTGAACGTGTGACGCAGCTTCCGCTGAGTGCAAAGAAGCTCTTGCAACCAATGGGAAGCTGCACCTCAGTTTTTGAACGTTTTGGAAGCCGAACGGGCTTCCGGAACGGATTTCGTTCAACAACCAAGGTACCACTGTATTTGTCTTTCTCACTGATAAAGGAAAACAAAAAATTTTTTTTCCTTCCAGTAGCACCTTAAAGACCAACTAAGTTAGTTCTTGGTATGAGCTTTCGTGTGCATGCACACTTCTTCAGATACACTAAGAACTAACTTAGTTGGTCTTTAAGGTGCTACTGGAAGGAAAATTTTTTTTTTGTTTTGACTATGGCAGACCAACACGGCTACCTATCTGTAACTGATAAAGGAAAGCAATGGTTGGTTTCTACAACTGTAGGGTCCTTTAGATCACTACATTTTTAAAGAACACCCCAAAGGTAACACCAGGGGTCAGTAAACATTTTCAGCAGGGCGCTGGTCCACTGTCCCTCAGACCTTGTGGGGGGCCAGGCTATATTTTTTTGGGGGGGGAATGAACAAATTCCCATGCTCCACAAATAACCCAGAGATGCATTTTAAATAAAAGCACACATTATACTCATGTAAAAACATGCTGATTCCCTGACCCTCCACAAGCCGGATTTAGAAGACGATTGAGCCAGATCCGGCCCCCGGGCCTTAGTTTGCCTACCCATGGGTAACACGGACAATTGTTGCAGGAGGCAAAATGTAACACTGCTGTAGGCTCTCAAGATGGAACAGTTTTGGGTAACAACTGACCTCAAAGTTAACCACTCAAAGATGAGATTATCACAAGCTCGATGGATGCTTCTGCAACCTCAGGCCTCTCCCTCTCTGCTTCATGTCCTGAGTCTGCATGGCTTCCAGCATCTGGCTCTTCTCTCTCAATCAAGCCTGTTGCTTCTTCAGCATCCAACCATTCTGTCTCCCTTCATCCTCAGACCTGTCCTCAGGGTCCCACCACCACTTCCCTGGCTCTGAGCCTTCCTCCTCTAGGGCTTCCCTAGGGAGTTTTCTGGCTAGAGCTTCCCACCATTCTTCAACATCCTGCCAGTCCCTGAAATCAACTCATGCCATCATGATTTAAACTCTAAAAACTGTAGAGGTGTCAATAGTGAATACTATTAATGAGTCCCATATTAGGAATCATAGCAAGCAGCTGCTATTCAGTGAGTGCCATCTACTGGAATACAGCATCCCAGCTGTAGTTCTAGTCATTGCCATGATAATTACTCAAAAAATCCACCCATCTGAAGCCAGAGGTGGGCAACTGGGTGCAGTTGGCAATACTTTGTAGAACTATCTAGAGAAAACATGTTTAAATAATGGAGAAAGAGATGTACTGATCAGACTAGATTGTGACTCTTGCCTTTGTTAATATTGTTGGCTATCAGCTGCCTATATGCCACCAGCTCTAACCACCAACTTGCCAGATTTTCAGTTCATGATGCGGTTAACGGAGAAATCTGAGGGCTCCCTTGGAGAAAAAACAAGGGCACCAGCCAGGAATACCAGAGCAAAACAGCAGCCAGTAGGCTTGGTCTTTATTGAAGAATGTCACGACAGGACTCCCACCTGCCACCAGGTGAAACAAGATGGAAGTCCTGAACAAAAAAAGACCCCAACTTTTATTAGCTACTAATCCCCCATGCTACACCCCTAAGGGGTTCAGGGAGGAGTTGTGGTGGTAACCTGAGTGTCTTTTCACCTTTCCGGTTCCTCCTTTCCCCCTCCCCATGATTACATTCCTGAGGACAAAGAGGAGTTCACTGTTTCCTGCCCCCAGGGAGAAGGGCTGGTCACTGTCCTTTGCTCCAGTCCGTACTGAATCCACTTCCATATGCAGGTCCTTTGTGAGTGTAATGATCTTCTGTCTAGGACCATCAAGGTTGGCAGCCAACTGGGTAGGGCTCGCTGAGGACATGTTGGCTGCCTTGTGTCAAGTCCCCCCCCCCCCGATAGTCCTTGCTTCATGGTGTAAAATAAAAGTGGAACGGTACAGATCCGATGTATGGCTGATTTGTGTGAGTGTGTGTGTCGTGTTTGTACAAACTGAATGATTGGGGGGGGGGGTCCTGCAGCAATGCCCACTAGGAAATGCCATTTCCAACACATCATCATTTGTTCTTTGAGCTCTTTATCACATTACCTTTAATTAATTTAGATTTAGAATTAATGTAGATCATTCTATAAATCACACCAGTACAGCATTGTAACTGTTATGCCACAGTAACTTGCATTTTAGCCAGATTAGAAGATTTAGTGGCAATCCTATCTTTAGCCACCTTATTTAACTTGAAATACAAGAATACACTCTTAAAAGAAGATAATAATCTTTCTATAGTCTTTGGAGATCCATATTAATCTTTATCAGACAGAATGGAAAGATAGCTCAGATCTCAGGTACAACAAATTACTACTGTGGAATATTATTTATAAAACACCATTCAAACAGTCCAAAGACTGCTTACAATGATAAACATACATACTATTTCATAAATAAAAATGTTTTTATTATATTTTTAGAGTGGCTGGGGAATGGAGGTGGTGTCTGACTGGGACCTTGCCATTTCCCCAAATAAAACCCTGCCCCATAGTTGCCATTTGACCCATATTGTACCTGATGCTTTGCCATGTTGACTAAAAGCAAAAACAAAAACAAGGTGGGTTTGGGGTTTTTTTTAAATGAGGGGTGTGACAATCAGCAAAATGGCACAGTGAAAATAGTTAATTCCCTTCCTCCCCCCCCCCTTGCCCTGCACCTTAATTTGCTAAACTTCTGGGAATTGTTGAGGAGGGGATCCAGCTGCATGACGTGTAATGGAACTATTCAGAAAGCTAGCATATGTATTTGAGGCACTGCTAGCAGAATAAGGAATTGAAAAAAATCCAAGAAGAACAAACTGCATTCCTTATTGCTAAAGCAGAAGTTATAAAACCAGCAAAAGCAAGATAAAAAATAAAGGAAAGTTTCCCTCCCCACCTCCTACTGCCTTCTAGATGTTAACCGAAGGCAGGGCAGTAGGTGGCTCTGTAGCATTACTTGTCAGCACCAAGTATTCTAAGTAGGAGGGAGGCATGCAAGCAAAATATTACAGATCTGTGTTACTGTATTAATTCACTGAAATATGCATTTTAGGAGATACCAAAGCACGACACATTGCGCACGATGAAAATACACATTGATTTGCTCCAGTATTAAGTGCAAAAGAACTCTGATGTGTGATTCTGTGAAAAATACTATGGGTTAAACACACCCACCCACCCACCCATCCCGAAACCACATTTTCTAGACTGTTACATAAGACCTAGACATTATTTTTTTGCCTCAGCTGAAAGTGCAGAGCTTTAACTATAGAGATGCTAAAAGAAAACTTCAAGCGTTATTTTTCTAAAAGAAGACCAATTTGATATTAATTGAAAGTGAGTGGCGAGAGGTGGACTAAGTTTGTCATTAGTGAAGGCTGCTTCTGCCTGCCATAAACCACCCTCCTTGCCCTGAGAGCTGAAAGGAAAACTATAAGGGGCTTTCTGGTCTTTTGAGTATGGGTAGAAAAGTTGGTGTGGGGACGTATTGCTTGTGACTATTACTGTCAGCAGCTTTAGAAATATTTTGAGCACAAACCTGTGGAAAATATGGTATATACCGTACTTTTCCATGTATAAGACAAGGATTTCCCCCTCTAAAATTATGTTCAAAAATGTGCCTCATCTTATACATGGATAGTGAATGGGGTGGACAGGTGATTGGCTGCAGTTGTGGTCAGCGACGATTGTTGGCTGCTAGAAGGGCTGCTTTGGATTGGCTGCTGCTTCTCTAATTGGGTTGGCGATTGGTTTCTGCAGCAAACACTGCTGTGGATTGGCTGTCGCTGCCGCGTTTGGCAGCTGCTGTTCTGGGACGCATGCGATTGCCAGCAGACAGGTTTTCTCAGTCAGGTAAGAGATTTTTTGCTGGGGAAGGGTCTGTTTGCAATTGGCTATCGCTGTGGGAAGTGGACGATTGTCAGTGTTGATGCTGCGTGTGAGCGATTTTTGGCAATTTCTCCCCCTAAAACTGTAAAACTCAGGTCAACCCCCACCAAAAGCTAAACAACTCTGAGCCATCTCCCCCGCCCCATTTTCTTAAATTTGAGTCCCCCAAAATGGGGGGGGTCTTATACAAGGGGGCGTCTTATAGACGGAAAAGTATGGTAAATAAAATATGGCTATATTCATAAAACCTTGAGTTACAATACGCCCCACCATGAACGAGCTGTGCAATTCCTAATTACAGCAAAAATCAAGAGCTTGGGCATTTTCTTACAACTTACCAGTAGGAAGTAAGTAGCTCTGACTGTTTCCTCTAAGGAAGACTGCTGAGCAGGTATAAATTATGATTGCCAGGCTCTTCACACATACTTTTTGGTCACAAACATTTTGATCCAGCAAGGAGTTCAGATAACTAGGAACTGGGGCCGTTTGACCAAATATTGGTTCAGAAATGCAAATATTGAAATGTAGTTGTAATTATTTTTATTAGGACCCATGGAAGGGATGCGGGGGGGGGGGGAGTCAGGAGATTCAGAGTAATCTCAGTATTTGGATTTCGAATTGTTGTTTGTTGTGTGTGCGTATCAAATAAAAAATTATTTAAAAAGAAATTAAGAAAAGAAATGCAAATATGTTTCCATCCCCATCCCCTAAGCCTTAGTGGCATTAGTTGAGAAAGCCGTCTTCAGTTCAATAAATATCATTGCAGTTGGCCTCTTTTCTAAATCGCAAACCTGAGATAGCCTCAGGTTTCATTTAAAATTAAAGTAAATCACGGCACAAGGCCTCAGGGAAGCAGAAATGGTTGAAAATAGGTCCCAGGCTCTGCAAATTAGTTTCACAGATGAAGGGGGAAATTATCAGAATAATATTCTGGTCAACAGCCTGGTTTTCTCTGGATCTCAAGGGATTATCAAATGGGTGTTAAAACAATATGCTACTGTCCTGCCTCATGGCCTAGTTCTACATTATCTCAGAAACGTTCAGAAATGTATCATGTGCAGCCACTCTCCTTTGCACGCATGCTCCTCCTTCAGTTGCTGGCTGTGGTGCAACTAGTAATGACATGACTCCATCCATGCCTTTCAAATTTCCAAGTTTATTGAGCCAATACGGAGCCAGAGCAGGCAGCATGTCAACAACAGCAATGGCCCTGCCATTTGGCAGAATGAGGCAGCTGCCTAGGTCCAGTGATGCTGGAGAATGTGGCAGGGAGGGATCTTGAGAAGTCATCCAACCCAACCACAACCATGTAACAATGCTATAAAGCCAACAACGATCAAGATAAACTGATGGTCAAGTTGTATCAAGCTCAAGAACCTGATTCAGTAGTATGCCCTGATGCAGACATCCTGTTTGGATGTTGTCTTTATTGGACAAAACAAAGCACATGCAGAGATGTTAGAGAGTGTCCAAGGTGACAAACTCAAGAAAGGAAGAAATTCTTGTTGCTGCTGATACATTTTACACAACACTCACCTGAAGTGGATTTAAAACACACACATACATCTATATTTAACTTCCCTCCCTGCAAACACCTGTTATGGGGGAGAGAGAAACATAATCACAGGGCTAAAAAGGACCCATGTAGTCCTCTAATGAGGTCTCCTGGGCTTCACTATTTCCCACATGAACAGAATGTTCACGCAAAACTATATACAAGGCTCTCTTGTAGCTATATTCTGCAAGGCTAATAGTGCTGGGAAAACTGTCCTTCAGGGAAAGTTGTCCGGCATCTTTTAACTGAATAAGGTCTGCTAAAGTTTCTAAGGAATCCAGTGCTCCCCAGAAGATAGTGTGAAAGCCACAAGCCCAGATACACAATCCTTTGATTTTCATATTCCACAGTCCGTCCAGATATTAGGTAAAAAGGTCAAGGTAAAGGACCCCTAGAGGGTTAAGTTCAGTCAAAGGCAACTGTGGGGTTGCGGCGCTGATCTTGCTTTCAGGCCGAGGGAACCGGCGTTTATCCACAGACAACTTTCCGGGTTATTTGGCCAGCATGGCTAAACCTCTTCTGGTGCAACAGAACACCATGATGGAAACCAGAACGCGCGGAAACGCTGTTTACCTTCCCGCTGAAGCGGTACCTATTTATCTACTTGCACTGGCATGCTTTTGAACTGCTAGGTTGGCAAGAGCTGGGACAGAGCAATGGGAACTAACCTTGTCATGGGGAATCAAACCACCGACCTTCTGATCAGCAAGCCCAAGAGGCTCCGTGGTTTAGACCACCCACGTTCCTATATCATCCAGATATTAGCACACCGCTAACAGAGGAAGCAAGGTGCACCCTGCCAGGTACTAGACAGTTGCAGCCAGTTGCTCACACAGTTGAACTATGCCACATATTCTAATATAGTTTACAAACAACCCCCATGGATCACCAACCATTCTAACATGTATTAAAATACCAGCTTCTCATCGAATATAAAATTGGTCCAAAACTGAGGACTGTGCATCTGCACATCTTTACATGTATGCATAAAGGTATTCACACATGTGCTCCACAGAGCGATTTCCAGTCCTGGAAGACCTTTCTGAAAAGTGCTTTAGCACTTAAGGCTGGATGATGTCGAAAACACCAATCAATCGTGAGACTAAGAGAATTATCTGTCTACCAGCCCCAGGGAAAGTCTGGTAAAGAGCAAGATCAAAAAGCAAGAGAAATCTAGTGGGCATTGCCTTTATGCAACACCATGAAGGTCACATGCGACATACTCTATTAATCAGCCACATCAACCAAAAAGACTATTTGAGCAAGGTAAACAAAATAAAAATGGCCAATATTAGAGAGACGCTGACTATTTACACAGCTGAACCAAACAGAAAGGATGGCCAGCTCAAGTCGGACATGAAATATGTTTAAATTTCACACATGATTATAGTAAGGCTGCATTCTGCAAATTTATTGAAAAAATATACTATTCCACAAGACAATGTTTTATTTTTCAGATACTGTCATCTAAATACAGCTAACTCAGGTATTTCACAGTAATCTGATTCTTCTGGAGCTTTTTCTCTCTATTTGCTTCACTTTATTTACTTCTGTTCTCTGAATATGGTTTACTGAGTGATCAGAATTACACAGATTCATGTGCAAGGAACCGATGTGTGTGTGTGTTATATGTCATTTGATGTTTACACATTCCCTCCTCTTCCTCCAGCAATGCCTAGCCTCGTTCACATTTCATGCAAAGCCATGGTTTGTTTAAGCTGTGTGATACAAACTGTCAGGGAACTGCCATCGGAACTAGAGGAGGAGGCAAGGCTCCACAGTGATGCTGGAGAGGGGCCAAGCAGGGAGAGAGGCAGGTCTCCTGTTGGGGAAGAAAATCAGGGCAACACCAGGGATAGAGGGGGGCCAATGGGGGAAGCAGAGAGCAGGCTCCGGGACTCTTCACTGGACACCAGCGGGGAGAGCACAGGTCCTCCGCTACCCACGCCCTCCCTGCGCAGAAGACTTCCGCGCAGGGAGAGTAGGAGGAGACTGGGCGTCAAACAACTTTTATGTTGGAAAAGGTTTAAGAAACGCCCACTGACGGATTCTGCCAGTGACTGAACAGCCACGGAGTGGATGGCTGTCCAACGAGAAATGGTTTAACCAGCCAACCTAGCCCAGAGCGGCGGCAACTTACGCACAAGCAACCCCTAAAGCCATTACACAAACCATGGCCTGTTTACTGAAGCCTTGGCTTGCTTTCTCCCTGCCTACTCTTCACTGCCTGCCAATATCCTAAGTAATTTTGCAGTGCCCTAACCTGGCATTACCAGACCCCTCTCCACTGGCTGCCTGTATGAAAGAGTTAAGATCTCCATCAAACTGTTTGGCTGATCGCAGCAGCAGCAGCAGCGCCATACCAGCACCCCCTGCCTTCCCCTTTCAAAGGAACACCTGGCATTTCTCAAGTCAAGAAGCTCTTTAACCTTTTCCTTGTACTGCTCTGCTCAGAAATTTGTTTTTCGCTGTTTTGTAACTCCCCATCCACTTTTGGAGAAAGTGAATTCCTGCCAAAACATAGGAGTCTTTGGGGTGGGATGGGGTAACCCAGCACAGGGCACAGTTTCGAAATTCAGGAACACTCCTGACATACACCTGCCCCAAAAGAATGCACTCACCATAGGATATCCCAACCTGGAAAGAAGTCCCCTATCAGTAATCGCCAACATTCTTGAAGCTACCAAACCTTTGGGTTAAACCACAGAGCCTAGGACTTGCCGATCGGAAGGTCGGCGGTTCGAATCCCCACGACGGGATGAGCTCCTGTTGCTTGGTCCCTGCTCCTGCCAACCTAGCAGTTTGAAAGCACGTCAAAGTGCAAGTAGATAAATAGGTACCGCTCTGGCGGGAAGGTAAACGGCATTTCCGTGCGCTGCTCTGGTTTCGCCAGAAGCGGCTTAGTCATGCTGGCCACATGACCCGGAAGCTGTACGCCGGCTCCCTCGGCCAATAAAGCGAGATGAGCGCTGCAACCCCAGAGTTGGTCACGACTGGACCTAATGGTCAGGGGTCCCTTTACCTTTAAACACCCCAAACCCACAGGAAATGAGTCCACCCGTATGCCATACTAATAATCAGTAAGCACTTTTAGAAGTTCAACCAGAAAGCCAAAAATCCTTTCCTCTGTCCACCTTGACTGTTCCCTTTCTGCCAATGAAGATACTTGTTTTCATGAAGGATCAAACTTTCTTCATCACGAAATTAGGAAAGCAAGGACCAAATCCTGTGACTGAATGCAAAACAGTGGTAGTGTGGGAGGGAACGCATGCTTGAACAAGGTGGTGTGAGCAAAGGTCTGTGGTACAAGTTGGTAGTAACTTGAACTTTGGGGAAAGTGTGGGTTAGTGGTCCCAAATGAATTGGGATATGTCAGGCATGGGAAGGTTCAAGTTGCAGCTGCAAGGAAAGAGAGTGTGCTCCAAATTCTTTCTTATTAACTTCAATTTGGAGGTTTCTGTGCACTTTTTTCTGTTGCTTCACATGGTAAGCTAAACTGAGAGGCGGTCATTAGTCAAGAGACAACCAGTGAAGTTTCATGGCTGAATGAAGATTTGAACCTGGGCCTAGTTTCAGTGTTGCCCCCAACCTGCAGAAGATGACCATGGGGACGGAAATGCAAAACTTGTGTGTATGAATCCTAGCCCGTACGTACGTCCAATATGCAAGACCATTCAACATATTTAGGGCTTACTAAATTAAGTGGGGAAGCTTTAAGATACAATTTTCACACTTTTTGGAGCATGAGAGAATTTAGGAAGCCTTAATTCTTCCCTTAACCCAAACTTTTCTAAAATTATACAATCAATGTTAGATATTGTAAACATTAGTTAAATATATGTTCAAAAGATAGGGCAAAACAGCATTGACACAGCTATTCATTCTCTTAAGAGCACCTTTGAGCTTGTAAGTACCTGGAGAGAGAAATCAGAAGGATATTAAACTGTGTAAAATATTTGCAAGTTTAATTCATTTTTTGACAAATTTATGCTGGCAAGCAGATTATCATTTCACACAGTTCACCCTGTGTCCTTACGTTCACCCTATTATGTGAGCCTGCAGAAAGCCATTGCTCTGAAATCTTACTACGGAGTTCCACATGTTGTGAGGCAACACTATTTTAATACAACTTAATAACTGAAAAGTGGAGTAGAATTGGACATGGATGAGTTGATGAGGGAGGGGGGAACTACAGTGGTACCTCTGGTTACGTACTTAATTCGTTCTGGAGGTCCGTTCTTAACCTGAAACTGTTCTTAACCTGAAGCACCACTTTAGCTAATGGGGCCTCCCGCTGCTGTTGCTGCGACGCCGCCACGTGATTTCTGTTCTTATCCTAAAGCAAAGTTCTTAACCTGAGGTACTATTTCTGAGTTAGCGGAGTCTGTAACCTGAAGCGTATGTAACCTGAAGTGTATGCAACCCGAGGTACCATTGTATACTGCCATGCCCTAGGCTCCTTAGATCATCTTTAGAGATATTCATAGCCGCTTATTTTCTTCCTGTCAGACCAGTGGGTTCTTTGGTAAAGCCGATCTTGTACAATAAATTGTGCCAGCTTCAGCTTGGACACACTGTGCAGCTTTGAAGGATAAAGTGAATTGTAAGGGGGGAGGGAGAGAAACTCCTCTTCTACACTATCTAAAAGAATCTGTGCCAATCTATTCTCCATGAAGATAGAGAACCCAAGCTGCAATTGTTAGTAGTGGAGCATCCCAGGATTGCTATTTGCCCAGGAGAAATGTCTAAATCTGACCAAAACATTGTCGACAAACTGGATTTACCAATAGCTACTCCCTTTATCAAAGCTCCAGGCTGTTCTGACTAGGCTTTTAACTTGCTCGCAACACAGCTCAAAATAGAACTTAACTTTGGTGGACATGTGAAACACCTCCTCTTCTTGATAGAACATCATCCACAGAGCAATGCACAATATGTAATTAGAAAAACCAAACTTCTGTCACATTTGAGCATTATTTATAACCAAGGTTTTCTGTTACTTACTTGAGAACATTATATTTATAGCTGTATGTTCCAAGCTATATTAATTCATATTCTTCTTTCTGAATGCGTCTGCAATATTTCCTATGCTTTCAACTATTTTAAAGAACATTTATTTTAAGGGCAGATTGTTATTTAAGGTACGTACACCATACATTTACTCCCCACAAAGAATCCTGTGAACTGTAGCTTACCCACCACAGAGCCACTATTCCCAGCACCCTTAACACACTACAGTTCCCAGGATCCTTTGGTAGGGAGAACTAATGTTCTTTAAATGTATGGTTCGTAAGTCAGCAAAAACCTAACTTTGGATCAGGTACAGGACCAGCATCTTCCCTCACGGGAATCAGTCTGCTAGTATATTTTATGCTGCTTCTGTTGCCCTTTTGGGCAGAAAAGCAGCCTATAAAGTGGTACCTCGGGTTACATACGCTTCAGGTTACGGACTCCGCTAACCCAGAAATAGTACCTTGGGTTAAGAACTTTGCTTCAGGTCAGGATGAGAACAGAAATTGTGCTCCGGTGGTGCGGCAGCAGCGGGAGGCCCCATTAGCTAAAGTGGTGCTTCAGGTTAATAACAGTTTCAGGTTACGAACAGACCTCTGGAACGAATTAAGTACTTAACCCGAGGTACCACTGTACATCTAATTATAAACCAATAAGCAAACTCACGTTGAGGCTATTGACTTCTGTTCTAGATCAATCCAACTTTACTGTTTATATGAGAATACAGTACTGCATAGGCCGGAACCACACACCCACACACCCACTGTTAGGCACTTCAGTCTCACTGAAGTAGGCTGCAAGATTGCAGCAAAAGATTGCTCAACTGAGATAACAACAGTGATGGAGCAAGCAATAAAAGAAACAACCACTTCCTTCCCAGGAAAAATGTACTGTCTAAATACACCAAAATCCAGTTAATCTTTCAAAAATTTATGACAAGCATATAAAGGCATAGCCTTTTGCGCACACAACTATTTCACACACTCATAAAAGTTGCTCTCCCAATAATTTTTTTATTCATTTTCTGCATTATATGTAACAAAAGGGTGAATTTTTATAAATAATGAAGTGTGAAAGGCTAGAGCGGAGCACTCTAGGTAGCTCCGAATAATACTTCAAAATGACAACTCCAAGAAAGGATAACTGCATGCCATTATCTGCTGGTGGTGCATTGTGATAGAGAAGCATTAGACCCAACCAGCTGAGTGCTACTTTGTGTAACTACAACATGTGCCAGACTGGCCTTTCAAAAACGTCTCCCCTTGGGAATTATATATATATATATATATTAAAAACAGGAATTCAAAGTTACCCGCTGAAGTTCAGCCTTTCGGGGAAGAAAGCAACATGGACTAGACAGGCTGTGCGCTTGCAGAGCTTAATCACGTTTAACTTCTATGGAGAGCTTAGGGGTTACTACTGCACTTAACTACAGAAGACAAATTTGGGCCTCAAAGTTTCTCTACTCCAGCAAAATCTGGGCCTCGGAGCAAGTTATAATCTAAATATGGCAAGCCAAGGCAGAAAGGCTTAAATAGGGACCCAAAGATGGGGTATAAACGTAAGGAACAAAATGTGTGTATGTATCTAGAGCGTTGTGTCTCTACTACAGCACTTCCCATGGCAGAAGAGAGTTTTAAACCACATTTAAAGCAGCACAGCAGCTTCTCTGTGCAGTGTTGAAAAAATGCAGCTGTGAAACTAGGAAATAAACTATATGCCCTCCACATATAAATATCATTCCCTTATTTGGATATTGATCCTACTTCTTACTATACAGATTATGATGGTGATGGCTCAGTTCAGAGGCAACATTAAGCTGTGGTTAAGCAGGAGAGAGCACTCCCTTCCCTCTCATCCCCTGATGTTTGGTGCCAGGCCTGGTGTCAACACCTGGCATGGCGAGGCGAATTCTGGAGGAGCCCATGAGCCCAGAGAGCTCACTGCAGCTGATGCTGGCCTCCTTTTAATAAAAGAAAAACGCAAACATAATTATGGCCTGGCACTATGACTAGAAGTACTAACATGTACTATGTTGGGGGGAGAGCCCACAGACACCGGACGTAATGAGGACGGCAGCAGTGGCTTCAGCTGCTTTGATCAGTGCTTCTCTTCACAGATTCAGGCTGAAGTAGTGCCAAGCAAGATGGAGCCGTGTAGCTTTCAGCTGGAGCTGTCCATTCTGCTGCCCACTGCTGTCTGTCACCTTCACTCCCTTGTAAGCATGCAACATGCGGGTATGCGTTAACGTTAGGGAAGGAATATAGGTGGCTGCTTTACATTAAGTCACACCAGTTTAGTACCCAGTTCGATATTTTCTACACAAAATAGCAGTGGTTCTTCGGGGTTTCAGACAGGGGAAATTCCCAACGCTACCTGGAGAGGCCGGGAAGCTCATGTTCTACCACTGAGCCACATGTATTTGGGTAATCCACCAGAGAGGGCACTTTGCCCAGGGCCCCCTCAAACCTGGTGCCAGCCCCGTCTGAGAGGAGAGCAGAAGTATAAACTATTAGGTTCCAACTAACTGAAGTTTGTCCTTCTCAGATCTAGTGACAAACTCTATTTCACCAAAAAATATGAAGCAGGTGCTTCCGATCTCCTCCTTGCAGACTTGCTAGAGGAAAGGGAAGGGAGGACAGCATGAGCTCAAGTGTCAGGGTGCTACCAGTGGCTCCTGGCTGGTTGCCCAGTATAAAGACAAGGAAAAGTTTCTTACAGTCCTTTTTGATTTCAATCTTTAAAGAGAGAGGCTATAGAACCCAGCCTCTTGGATAGTGGCGTTGGCCCAAGTGAATCTCCACACCCCCCCTCCCGTCTCTCCCACTTCCTCATTTGTCATCCTCATCACCTCCTCTATGGGTACTGCTAAGTGCCCTCTATCTTTGAGCTCTTTGTTCTCCTACTTTTAAGGCTCACCGGGTTCTGGGAGATGGAGGGCCTGGAATGCTTTCAAATGATGTGTCAGCCAGGTGTTGCTCTGGATCTCTCATGATTTCCCAGCTTTCCCCCTCATCTGCCTCTGAGCTGCCACCTCCCTCATACGCCTGTTGTAAATCTATACTGTCTTCCTCTTCCTCCTCCCTGGAAGGGTCAGGATGGAGAGGCGGTCTCCACCATTCCTCCTCTGCCCAGTCCCTGACACCAAAGCTCATTCACCTAATTCGGTGCTATGGTTTAACATTATGCCCAAACTGAATGTCAGGAGCACTGCCAGGTTTTAGGGGAACCCAGGTAGGACACCCTAAGTGGGGTCTCCATACCATCATGGCCATTCTCACAAAAGAAGAAACCCTGTTTTCCCAAGGGCACTGTACCACTTGGTTTTTCTGAATGTTTAGTTTGCTTCCAAGACAGCGAACTCCTGAAAGCTGCTGAACGAGGCCTTGGATGGTCACTGAGAGAGCAGGATGCTGGATGGGATAGGCCTTTGATCTGATCCAGAAGGACTCTTATGTCCTCAGCTGCGGGGGGCGGGGTTCTGTAGTTCCAGTTAGGGAGGTTTTCTACCATGTGGAAGAAAGAAAGCAGAAAGGGTCATACTTCTGACTTGCTTCAAAATCTAGTGGGGGGGGGAATATATTGGGAGACCTGGAACTGAAAATGATATGTTTCTTTTATTAGTTTTCAGATAGGGGATTCACAATACTGACTTCTTGCAATATACTGCAGGGTGTTGTTGTTTTTCATGGGGGAGCTATTTCTCCCGTGAGTCTTAACCCAGGTAGTGGTTTATACACTCCAATGAAGGGAATTTAAATAGAGTATCACATGCTGGAGAGTCTGCAGAAACGAGGAATTATGTATCAATATCAAGGAAGTGACATTATTACTTTTTTTAAAAAAAAAAAGCAGTAAGATTTAATCTTGCAGTTCTCCATTTAACTGTGAAGACTTAATTTCTAGATATAACCATGCTCTGATAATATTTTCATAATTACAAACTAATAAATAAAAATCATCCAGAAGGAATAATAACAATTTCTTGATGAGCTAACCACACGGTGCTTGGAAGAGAAGAGTAATAAATAGATTCTCTTATCATTACCTCTGCTGCAGTCGATGACTCAACGCTGCTACTGGCATTATATCCCAGAATAGTCATGCTTCTTTTTGCACCAAATAAGAAATTAACTATGCTGGACTTTTCAGCAAACTCATTTTTTTGTGAATTGACAGGAAGGACCCTGTTTTAAAAGACAGAGGGGCTATTTTTGAATGTTTCTATTAAGCACATAACATGGTTTAAAGGATTGAATTAAGTCGCTCGTTAATTGTTTCAAAACATTAGTATCTGCATAGTGTTTTTTTGTTTTAAGTACGTAGTTTCTTTTCACTGCATGTCTCAAAGCATCTTACAGAACAATAGAATACATATATGTTGCAATCTTTCCTCACAGGGGAGCTGCTCCACCCCCCTGATCATTTTTGACTGCCCTTTTTGAACCTTTTCCAGATCCACGATATCCCTTTTGAGGCAAGGCAATATAGATTTGTACAGTGGCATTATGACATTGAAAATAAAACTGTCAGTCTCTTTCCCTGTGATCTCTGGCGCGACATCCACCTTTTTCACTGATCAACATCTTCAACATCTTGGCTATGCATGCACACCTCTATGCTCCTGCTCAGCCACTGCCATTTCAGACATCAGGAGCACATTTGTGTGCATCACTTTATACTTCCTTAAGCTGAATTGAATTTCCCTTTTTACTACCCATTCACTCAGTTTGGAGAGAACTTTTGGAACCGCTTTGCAATCCACCCTTGATAATTTGACACCAAAAGCAAACCTAGCTACTTTACTGCTCACCCCTAATAGATATAAAAAGTACTACAACTCTCTGATACTTGTGTGGCTCCACTTCCCATATCTCTCCAATGGCAGAACTATCCATTTATTCCTACTCTGCTTACTGTTTCTTAATCATTACTGATCTACAAGAGGACCTCACTTCTTATTCCATGATTGCTAAGCTTGTGCAAGAGCCTTCAGCCAGTATGCTTCCTAATGCTCTCAGAAAACTCTATAAACAGTTGGTGAGATAGGGTTTAACCTTGCAGAAGCTTCCTTTTAACTCACTGATTCTCCCCCTTAAATTGTACCCAGCTAAAATGTGTAGTTCCAGCTTTAGTATTTTCTCTTCATGAGTATAGATTAATAATTTTAAAGCCAACATAGACCTAGCCAACATTTGAGGGGCATTTCCAATATTTGTGTTCTCTTGTCTATTATCTGAGAAAGCAGGCTCCACAGGGACATGTCATACAACTGTCAAAAGAAATATTTTATCTAAAAATGTCGTACCTGTATATGTATTAATCTTTGTGTGTGTGTGTGGAAATGATTCTGTCACAGCACAGGGAATACAGAGAGTCCAGAAACAGCTAGGTGACAGATACTGCCCAGAAATTTGTGTCAGACTAAAAATTTTCACTAACTTTTGTAGACATTAGCAGTAAATCTTCAGAATGAACACCCAACTTCTGAACTAGAAAAATGCCATGTCTTATATTGAGTATTGGTGTTGGGAAAATCACATTTCCTGAGCTACACAATTCTGTATTGTATGGAGAGGACACTTTGGACACAGTTTTCTTTCCACAGCTCCATAAAACATTTTACCACAGCATTGAACTACAGCAGTAGCTTTCCTTACATTTCTATATCATCACCACTTCTTAGCGGAGAAAAATTGCCAGCCAGCTCCATGGGAACAGATTGTCATATGAGGCACATCATCCACAGAAACAGTATGTTTTTCAGTTTGATAAGAAACAAGTGGACAATGCAACCTGCGTGCTGGACAGACTATTCAGCATGATGCATACATAATAATGAATGTATATTTCTACTAGAGTGTATGGGGTGTGAGGGGAGGGGTAGTACTTCTGCTGGGGGACACCTTGTGCTCCTTCTGGGACAGTTTGTCCACCTTTGGTCCCAACCCTGCACTCAGCTCCCACCTGTGGCTCCTAGAAGCTGTCCACATGCGATAGAACCCACACCCCAGGAAATGGCTTTGACTGGCCAGCTAAACCAGGTTAGGGTAGCTGATGGGTCTCAAACCCTTGGTGAGTTAGGGACTTCCCCTGCATATGAAGACAGCCTCCAGTGGCTTTTAGTGGACAAGACCAATAGTAGGTCCAATCGTTGGGTTGCCATATGTCCTCTGTTTCCAGGACACATCCTCTTTTTCATGCTTATGTAAAATGATAGCAGTCATAACAATCCATAGTTAAAAGTAGAAGTCGGCAAATGTGTTCTCTTTTTTGCTCTTCCAAATATGGCAACCCTAAAGAACGCAGTATCTGCATATGCTGTAAAGGGAAGTGAGGGGCAGGTGGGGCTTGTCAACCTGGGAAGGTGCCCATCTAGGAGAGAAAAAAGCTCTGATCCTATCCCTCTTCTGCCTTGCGGCTAGACTCATTCATTAGAAAGGCTTTAGAAGTAAACCCCGAGGAACAATCTGTACCCACTGCCTTACAGGACATTTTTGGGAGAAGATAAAGCTAAGGAATAAACTCTTCACAAATCCAGAGTGGAGCTCCTGAGATGGTTGGATGGTGCCTTGTGCACCTCCTTCCAGCAACTCTTGGTGCCAAACATATTGCCCTGCTTTACTTTGGACCACATCAGTGAGGCCGGGGGAGGAGATCCATACATGCTGCCCAGACTTGTGCCTTGGAGAGGTCACTTCAGTGCTGCTAATACAATACAGTAGACAGCAGTTCCCAGTCTTTGCAGCCACAGCAGGCACTGTGATTCTCCAGCAGTCTGACTTCACCTCTGGAGGGATACTCCATTGTCTACCAAGGAAGATGGATACCAACAACAATATTTGTACTAATAAAGTACTAATAAAGTTATAAAAAACCAAACATCTGGAAGCAAGCAATGCTCAAAACTTAAACTGGGAATGGGAATGGACATGATCAGATAGATACATAGATAGATAGTATTTATACCGGGGTAGGCAACCTAAGGCCTGGGGGCCGGATACGGCCCAATCACCTTCTGGCCTGCAGACGGTCCGGGAATCAGCGTGTTTTTACATGAGTAGAATGTGTCCTTTTATTTAAAATGCATCTCTGGGTTATTTTGGGGGCATAGGAATTCGTTCATTCCCCCCCCCCCAATATAGTCCAGCCCACCACATGGTCCGAGGGACGGTGGACCGGCCCATGGCTGAAAAAGGTTGCTGCCCCCTGATTTATACCTGCCCATCTGGCTGGGTTTCCCCAGCCACTCTGGGTGGCTCCCAACAGAATATTAAAACACCAAACATTAAAAACTTCCCTAAACAAGGCTGCCTTCAGATGTCTTCTAAAACTCTGAGAGTTGTTTGTTTCCTTGACATCTGATGGGAGGGCATTCCACAGGCTGGGCGCCACTACTGAGAAGGCCCTCTTATTCCCCCATGTTTCTGCCTTGCCTGTCCCTGGCTCTTAAATACAACATAGTCCCTCTACACTTCATACACAAACAACCATAAAATCTGGCTGCTTTACTTGCCTCCTTCCTACTCAAGAGCAAATTTATGAATCTTTATAGTGGGCAATTGCAACCAATGGGAAATTGATGTTTTCCAAAGACTAATTACAACATAAAGTATACTTAGAAGGTCTGTATTTACAGATAAAAATGGACCTTATCATTCTAAAATAAGTGAAATTAAATCTACCACTTTTTACTCTATTGTTTTTCAACATTACTGCCTGTCACGAGGCAGCTTTGGAAAAGGAATATATTCCTGTTCTTTCTTCTCCAACCCCAAATAATCTATTTGCGGTCTTTGGAGAGGAGCTGCCCACATGTTAATTCTCCATCCTCATTGCCTTTTTCAACACTTCCCAAATTAGCATCATCTCTTGTATTAATTAACAGGCTGTTTCTCCTCATCGTTCACATCATTAATAAACAAGCTAAATTAAAGCAAACAGGAAAACTACTTTAATCAACCCACACATCTTCAGAATTTCAGTAGAATATCCGATATATTTCCGTTTGTTTCTTCCTGCACAATTTTTATATGCAAGCTAAGTAAAACTTGGAAGCAAAATTTTACCCAAACAAATTTTCCTCTTGATTGGAAAGCTACAGTCAGTGGAGAGCAATTATAGCAAATTTGCCAACAAAGAATTGTCTGAGGCTCAGACAATAACGATCTCACTCAGAGAAGCGGTGGAAGTTTTGAAGTGGTGCCTGGAGCCACTTTTGGAATATGAACCGCTGGAAGCCTTGCTCTAGACGAGGCAGAGGTACTATTAATTGAGAGTTGTTCCATTCCAGGAAATATTCGGCCCTTTTGGATAGGCCTGCACATCCTTTAAAAGTCAGGTTCCCAATTTAGGGTGCTCCAGTGGTGCTTGTCACTGTAGCTGACTTGTACAAGTTTGTATATTAAGAGATATTTGGTAAAATGTTATGCGCCTTACAGAGGTAAGGAGCGAGTGCGAGGAGGGAAGGATAGAATGTTGGGGTGTGCTGTGCTGATTGGCTGAGGGTAAGGGCATACACATGAGGGAAGGAGTTGGATTCCGGAGCGAGAAGGGGAAGGGTGGCTGGTGTTGCTGCTGAAGAGTAGGGGAATAGGGCAGGGTTAGGACTTACATTAGGAATAGCGTTCTAAGCGCATGTTACTTACGATGCACAAACACTGTATCCAAGCACTGTTATTGAAAACAAACCGTATAAGCACATGCTATATTCAGCTGTTGCTACAGTAATAAAGACTCGTTCATTCAAACTACGTCTCATATTTGGCCAAGCTATCAAGGCTGTGACAAAGTCAGCCAGAAATATTAGGTCAATATCGTGACAGCAGAAAACGAGTAGTTAGGAGATTGCTTGAGGTATTGGAAGCCCAGAGTGTGAAGAGGTGTGTATGAATCTGAACTTAGGATACGGTCCATCTCTGTAGACCATGGCATGAGTATAAGATTGACAATAAGCCTGATATGACAGTAGATCCTTCATGATGAGCTTTAGTGAGCTTTGAACAAGCCTGATTCCAGCCCTCTGCTGAAAGGCATTCAGGAATATCCCTGAGTTCCCACACATTTGACTTATAAGATGCACCACATGCAAATTTTATTCAACTTAGAGTAAACCAACTGAAATTAATGGACCAGAGTTCATTGTTTTAAATGGGTTTACTCTGAGTAGGACTAAAATTTGATACAAGCCTTTGAGCTGGATTCATTGTGATTTACAGTGTGCAGAGTTACCTTTGAAGAGAATTTGGAAACACTAATTGGTCCGTAACACAACTATCAGAATACTTCTTGGCAGTATCCAACTGAACAGTTGTGCAAGCACTTATGGCTACACAACCAAAATGCCCCCCCCTCTCCTCTCGTGAGCCTCTATAAACCTGCTCCAAAGGGTGGGAGGAAACCTATAGCAGATTTAGGGAGTGCACAAGAGAGAGGAAATGAAGTTCTGTTCTACAGCCAAAAGTGCTTGTGGAACAGTATAGTTGGAAAGAGCCCAGAATGTTTCAAGAGCTGACTTTACCTGTCTGCCTAATCCCAATTGCTTTGCTTCTACTCCACGTTTCACCCATGAGAGGCAGGGTTCTTTCCTCTACGGGTGCCAAGAGACTGGCACATGCAGCCAAAGGATGTTTGCCCAGCCACTGATGGCAAGCAGCCCAGCCTTTTCTTATTAAGCAGGCTTTTAAATGTATTGCTTGTGAATCTTGATCTTTTAAACTATCATTTTAAATTTTACAATGTGACGAAGTAAATCATAAATAATACTGCATTTTATAATGGTTTTTTGGTGTTCTGAATGTATTTTTTGGCCAACTTGTGTACTATTGTTACTGTTATTAGAAAGGTAGGATAGAAATGTTTGAAAATAAGTAAAATAATCTACATACAATTAAGTTACCAAACGTTATCTAAAAATGCACTGTTGGTAGCCTTGAAGGTGAAGATAATTGCCTTTGAACTGCTGGAAAAATCTGAGCTTCCCTGCTGCCATAGACCTTTGCTCAGAGATGCACCAGACAGCACAATCAAACTGACATTGGGCCCCAGGCTTATTTCCTTTGCCCAGTTCTCCTAAAGAGCTACTTTATGTGGCTGACGTCAACTACATCATATTTTTAAAGGAGAGATGTGAAATTAACATGCACAAAGTATTTCTGCAGAAAATCCAGTTTAGGGTACACAGGCATCTTCATTTCTTCTGGAAGGCCATCTCAACATTCTCTGCTTGATTATCTATCAGGCTTGTTGCAAAATGGTTCAGCTTTCTTCAGAGAGTGCTTTTAGCTGTATTTGCAAGTATATTTGCTCAGTGAAAAATTAAAGGTTTCTTGTCTAGAGTAGTAATCCATGTGAGACTTATTGGCTCTGGAAGCCAAAAACTTCTTGATCCCACAGGATTTCTGCAGCAACACAGACATGTACCAGAGTCCTCTCAGCAGAATAAGAGCACTTGTTTCCTTTGCACCTGCACAAACCACAATCCAAACTCCAGTGATTTTCCCGCTGTGCTGCAGCAGTCCTGGCAACTTCCTGTGATATAGCATCACAAGGCTGTGTACCAGGTATTCCGTATGGATACAACACTGTGACCCAGCTTTATGTAAGAGACAGGGATTTAGATAGCAAAAGGGATGAGAACTACATATTATTGATATCAGTTTAAATGTGATATATCCACTTTTCAACAGAAAATGTTGTATGCAGCTATTATGGGAATCTCAGGGTCAGAGAGTGGAACTTAGCCCAGTGAGCTGCCAACACAGACTATGGGATTTGAATGAGCAAAACAGGCAGGGCTTTTTTCCCCAGGGGGAACTGATTTAGTTCCAGCACCTCTCAGATGGGTTCTGGAACCCCTCAGTTGAGTTCCGGCACTTCTCAGGCGGGTGCAACTGCCATTCTAAGAGAAAGAGGGAGGCATTCATGGTGAGTTCTGACACCTATTTTTGTAGAAAAATTGCAATGAATCAAGATAAGGATATGCAACATCAGCCCATGCAATTGGCAGGCCAAATGAAGCCTCAAGATTGGGCAAGCCTCATACAAAATGCTGTAAGACTGGCCTATTTCATGTTTGAAAACTAAGGTTAAGAACTTGAAGGAGAAAGCCCCTTTACAGGGTCCTCCAGCATATAAGTCTATTTAATTTTCCCAGTAATGTCTGGGATTTTAAATGCAGTATTTACGTCCCAGGGGAAATTCTGAAAGGCAGAGTTTTGTCCTGGATCTTAGGCAAGTCAATTAAAAAATCACGGTTTTTGGCATATTTTTTTAAAAAAGCTCAGTTTTGGTGGTCTCCTCAAAAGAAGATCCATTTTGTGGTCTACCCCCCCAAAAAAGCTCAACAAATGTTGGGGTGTCCTGGTTTTTACTTTTTGAAATATGGCAATCCTAACAGAATGGGCACCTTTGTGGAGACACAGTGCAGCACTATAGTGGCTGTTTGTCCTGCCTCTGTTTCTGTATTCTGGGAGCATGAATGATGGGAAGGAAACAGAAAGCCTCTGAAGGGCACTGTAGTGTGAGGGAACAGAAGAGCCACAGGCATTTGCATGACATGAGTATGTGTTGGCACCAGGGAAAGTACTCCAGTGACTCAAAAGTGAGGAGTTGAGGATGGTCCACATCTTCTGAAGCGCAACACAGGAGTTTTACTTGGTGTTACAGCGCCTCTCTTAACCTTCACAAAACGGGAAGAAGGGCATGAGGTGAAAATGTACAGGGGAAGAATCCGATACCTTAAGGCATAATACCATACCCACGCAGACTGTGATGTTGTCTATCTCACAGAATCAAATTATGCTATAACCAATACTATGTTGTTGTTGTTCATCATACTGTACACATGCCCTCCAACATTTCTCTGATGAAAAAAGGATGTCCTATTCCTAATAATAATAATAATAATTTTACTATTTATACCCTGCCCTTCTGACTGGGTTGCCCCAGCCACTCTGGGTGGCTTCCGACATATATAAAAACACAAGAAAACATTAAGCATTAAAAAAAACTTCCCTATACAGGGCTGCCTTCAGTTGGTTTGGAGGTCGGATAACTCCATACCTTCCAACATGTGGCTGATGAAAATAGGGACATCCTACCATACCCTCCGGCGTTTCCATGCGCTGCGCTGGCTCGCCAGATGCAGCTTGTCACGCTGGCCACGTGACCTGGAAGTGTCTGCAGACAGCGCTGGCTCCCGGCCTCTAGAGTGAGACGAGCGCACAACCCTAGAGTCTGTCAAGACTGGCCCGTACGGGCAGGGGTACCTTTACCTTTTACCATACCCTCCAATATTTATTCAATGAAAATTGGGATGTCCTCAGGAAAAGTGGTACATTCTGGGATCTAAACAGAAACTGTAATCTGGGACTGTCCCTGGAAAATAGGAACACTTGGAAGGTCGGCTGTACAAACTACAAACTTTAAGAAATATAAGATGAATTAACGTTTGCATTACTTCCCCCCCTTCAATGCAGACATTCAGCTGCCTGCAAAGCTCTAAATGGTTTATTTGGGGAACGTTGCTCCTTTTTAATAATGCACACTCCTAACACACTAATGCCTTTTGTATCATTACTAATTAACGCAGGTAATTTCAGTACTTTAAATCAGTAAAAAGCTACATCTAATCTGTAAAGATATTAGTGTAGTGCAAATAATGCTAACAACAACAACAACAAAATCCTTTTCACGTAGAGAAAATTCCCTAGTATGTATATTAGCAAGCAAAAGCATCTATTTCAGCTGCTTATTTTACTCATTCTTTAAAAAAAAACTTCCACAGCTTTAAATGAATTAATTGCAGTTAAACTAGATAATTCTTTCTTGTTTTTACCTCCCCACCCCAAAAAACCTATAAATATGACATAAGCAGATTAATACTGAACACAATGGGTTGTTGGGAGGCAGAGGTGGCATTTTCATTTTTTAAAAAACCCTCCTACAATTGGAGCATCTTGTTTAAATCCTTATACACATTTACAAATTCATCATCTTTCAAGGCTGAAAGATGCAGATAAGCAAAGCTCTGTCATTCTACATCTATCTACATCTGCATTCTGCACTTGCCTTTTAAAAAGGCATCTCTCCACATCCTAGCTAACGAAATGTTTTGTTTTTAAAAGTGAAAAGAATTAATGTGGGAAATTAAACAAGCTAGAATGAGAAGAGACAATCCCTAACTTTTCCTGAGCAGTGGATTATAGAATCAGTGCATTTTTGTTCCATTTATGTGCAAGTTTACTAGGCGTCTTGGACTGGTTTGAAACCTCCCAATGACGTCAATGGGCCAGAGAAATTAGAGCTAAGCTAGACAGCTGCACTGCACTGAATCTACTGAGACTTTATTCTTTTCTCTCATGGTGACACCCGAGACAGATATTATCAATCAGGCGCTCCTGGCTCAACACCAAAGCAGCAGTGTTTCAGCATTCTGAACCTTGCAATTGCAGCAATTAGAATAGCACAGAGCATCTTAGAAATATTATTGCCCAGCATGATTATTAATAATCCAAATAAAACATAAGGTTTCATATATAACTGCAGAGCCATTAAGTATGAAATCTGCTTACTGATCTGTAACATCCTTTAAGGGGGGAAATCCCAGTAGTAAAAACTGGGAAATCACATTAAAGGTTTTAATTTACTTCCCTTAAAAGTTTTCTTTCTTTTCTGCAGTGAGGAATTATAAAACCAGCACAGCAGATGAAGCAGTAACACCTCTTTCATAATCTAAAGTAACCTGATTTCTTTCTCTCTCTCTCTCTCTCTCTCTCTCTCTCTCTCTCTCTCGTTCAGTAATACATAGCAATTATTCTAGTCTCCCTTGACTATTAAATATAACCAATAGACCTATATATAGAGACAAATATTTTCCCCTCCAAAACGTTTCGGTTATTTCTTTATGGCCTACTCTAACTTATATTGATTTTACAATATTCTCAGCTTTAGTACAGATTTCTTTCCAACAAATGCTGCACTGCCTAAAAAGAGTCAGCAATGGAGGCGTGGAGACCTTCGCTGCCTTGGTGAGGAAAACCTCATGTTTCAGTGAAGAAATTGACACCTGTCTATAGCCATTGTCAGGGTATTTAACGCCCAAGGTACCCACACAGTGGTAGGCCACCTCCAAAGAGAAATGGAATTATTCCTTTGGGTTGTCCCTCTTTGGAGTGCTGTGAGAGTGCGCCAAGCTTCCCACCCCCTGCCTCGGATTGCCCCTGGTCAGGGGGGTAGGGGGGTTCCCTCTGGAGGGGAGTGAGCTCCCTTGTGAGCCTCAGGGCTGTCTTAAGCATATGTGGCGCCGGGGTGCAAAGATCCCCCCGGCTCCCCCCCCCAGGTTGCCCAGTCCCAAGTGCACAGGAGAGCAGAGCCGGCCGCCCACCTCAGCATCTCACTGGCTTGGTCGCCCCCAGACTTGTGGCGCAGAGCCACCCACAGCGGAAGAGCCCGCCGTGGCACTCCAACCGATGGGTGGGATCTTCCTCAGACTCAACTTTCGGGCCCCGGACTCTTGGCCTGGCACGCCTGAGAGCCTGGCGCCCAGGTGCCTTGCACCCCTAGCACCTATGGGTAAGATAGCCCTGGTGAGCCTACAGTGAGAGGGCAGCCATAGCTGTTTCACTGGTAGCGGAGCAGGTTATCTCATTCACCGGAACTGTAGTAAGTGTAAGCCATGTTCTGATGCTACTGTTAAATACATGCATACACAGTTTGAGTGTATAACTCTTCCTGGACTGTGATTTGTTTATTAATGTGGCAACCTGCATGCTCTTCTTGTTTTCTTCTTATTGGGTTGAGTAGGCTGGCCAAGTACGTTTCTGAAAGGCATAAAAGGCTAGAACTGGGTAGGGCGCTTCCATTCAGACCGTAATGGACACAGGTAGGCATGGTAGTGAAGTCTAGGCATGCCATTATGGGGAAAGAATAACTGGTCATTTGGGCACCATTCCTTTTCTGGTCCTCTCTCCAGGGAGCCTAGAAGGCACATTGGCAACCCCTTGGCAGAGGTGGCGACACTATGTGGATTGGGCCCTCACAAAAGAGGACACATGCATGCAATTTGCATCTGCTTTGTATCATTTGTAAAATGTGTGTTCCCTTTTGCAGGTTGAGTGGAGGACGTAAAAATAAACCCCGTATTAAAAAGCATGACAGACAGAACAGGAACAGATGAAATTTTCCCCATACTGTAATTGTATTTTCATACTAGAAAAGGCTTACCCTGTTGAATTTTTGCCTTTGACACAGCTGTTAAAGGCACAAAAAACTTGGCTGTCCCCCATGCCAACTCTAAACCAAAGCCTAGGCTGTATCAACTTACTGGGAGTAAGTCCCATTAAAAGCAAAGAGACTTAATTCTGAGTAGACATTTATACTGTTGTACCTTAAGTTAACTATACAGTGGTACCTCAGGTTACATACGCTTCAGGTTACAGACTCCGCTAACCTAGAAATATTACCTTGGGTAATTGCTTCAGGATGAGAACAGAAATTGTGCTCCGGCGGTGCGGAGGCAGCAGGAGGCCCCATTAGCTAAAGTGGTGCTTCAGGTTAAGAACAGTTTCAGGTTAAGAATGGACCTCCGGAATGAATTAAGTACTTAACCCGAGGTACCACTGTACAGTGAATTATTAATGGATGCTTGGTATTTAGCTCCTGCACAGCAAGAGACATGCCTAAGTCTATTTGCAAAGTTTTCACACTTGCCAATTGAGGGAATGGGATTCCCTCTCTGCACCTAATGTGTTGCAGAAAATACCATCTAGGTACCTGACTTCAGCCCAACCTACCACATGAAAGATGAAAATAGGGAAGGGAAACCATAGAGTTTTCAAGAACTAGAAAATGAGACAGAAGAAGGAAAAGTGCATTAAAAAGAGGGGGATAAACAGTAACTCATTAGGACTGCATTTTACATTAGGCTTTAAATTTCAAGGCAAAGTGGCATGGAAGAGTATGTTTAAACCTCTTCCCTGTTGGCCAGTTCATACCATAATTCTTCCCAACCAGGCTTTTTGCATGGAGGGAAAAATATGGCTATCTGTATCTCTTTTCAGTTGAAAGAAAAATTGATCAGCAGGCAAAGTGTTAAGTTGCATTTTTTTTCTCCTCTCCCCTCCCGAGTTTGTTTGCAGAAATTGCCAGCTTCAAAGTGTGGTGACAAAAAGAAAAAAGCTAAGATAAAAGGTACATATAGGTAAGTGTAACATGTTGTTTGTCCCTGAACCTCACCCCAGGTTCATTTTCTACTCCAAAGCCTTTCAACTGCAGATTGGATTTGGTACTAGGGGGAAATATATGCTCTCTCATGCACATCTTACAATTGTGGCCGCATGTGATGAGTTACAAAGAAGATAATTTGTGAGGAGCAACTATGATGAGAATGCTCACCCACCTTCCTAATTCTACTACTTCCCTAAACTAAGGAAATGAGTGTGGAGACGGCTGATAAAGAGTCAAGTTAATCAGTTTTGGGTCAGGCACTTTTCATTTAATCTGCATTGTGCTTTTTGTGCCAGTTGCAGAAAGGCAGGACAGAAAGGAGAGTTTTGCAGACAGAGCATTATGCATGCCAGGGATCTGTGCTCAGTTTTGATAATCACCAGAGCTAGAAATACAGACGTACGGCCCTCAGGAAGTGGAACTATTGAACAAAGCTTCCAACAGGGCTATGGGCAGACATGGCATTTGCCAGTGGCTCAGTGCCAGATTTACGTATAAGCTAAACAAGCTATAGCTTTGGGCCCCACTCTCTTGGAGGTCCCAAAAAAATTTAAAGGAAAAAAAAACTGGATGTACATTTCCAAAATATAAGATAAAAAACAAATGAAATAAAACCTACATACAGCAACAGTGTTTTGTGCTGTGTAGGTGCCTATGATGTAAGTAATGGGCCCCACCTGCTCCCTAAAATATCACTGGTTTGCTCATTTCTATATATAGGGTGCCTACATTCTGCATGGACTGGTTGCATGGCAACCTGTGCAAATGGCTTTAGATACCCATTAGGTCCATAAATCACCATATATCATATATTCCACACAAAAAACAGCGGCAATTTGTTGTTGACAAAGGACATATACAGGGCCCCATTATAGCTTAGGACCTCATCAAACCTAAATCCGGCCCTGAGGTGGCTTATAGTTTTAAGAAATTTTAAAGTGCTGATAGCATAGGCAGAAGCAGATAGACTGCTGTTTAAGACATTGCCTTCAGTTGCCTCTTCCTAGTAATCAGAGGGTACAGTTGCTAACATCACAGATGCAGTTTTATACAAACTTTCAGGAATCTGGCACCTGGGACTCATGATCATGAAGACTTTAAACCACATCACATCAGGAACGCCCCGTGAAGTATGCTTTTAGATTCAAGCATGTGCACACATACTCAGATTTTCTTTATGGATTAGATTATAAATCCATATTTCATCTGCTGCTTGTGGGCTATGTTCTGTTAAGCTTGCAGCTGGAAGCTGATCCTACAGTTCACAGTGAGTAATTGCATATAAGCTATTGATGGCCATAGGGAAAGACTGCTGAAGGTTACTGTGCTAGCAAAGCTGTGATGATCTGATGTGTTTTCCAGTTCAGTCACAGTGAAATAGGCTTCACAATCATTATAGCACAAAGCCAGGCATCGCAAGTCCCATTCTTAACTCATTAAACCCAGCACTCAGTAGAAATCAATTGGAATTTCTGCTGAAGGAATACTGAGATACAAAAGAGGAAGAGACATGTAATCACTAGGATAGTGAAGTTTGCAAATAACCTTTTTTTGTAAACAGCTTCCTGAATTGATTATATATAGACTACACAAACAGCTTCCTGAATTGATTATATATAGACTACACGCACATTCCCAATTATGTGAATATAAACATGCCTGTATTTATGTTCTAAATCTCACACATTTGCAAACAAGGTCCATATTTAATATAGTCCCATATAAGACATTATTTAACTAGAAAATGTGACATCCATGAATATACCATGAGATGGACCAGAAATTTAAAATGTATTACATAAAAAAGGAAAACTTACAAGATAGGGGGGAAACTAATGTCTCAATGTCAGATTTTTTTTAAGCAGTGATGAGTGGGATAAAAATAGGTAAGGTAAAGGTAAAGGTTTTCCCAGTAGTGATGTATGGAAGTGAGAGCTGGACCATAAAGAAGGCTGTTCGCCGAAGAATTGATGCTTTTGAACTATGGTGCTGGAGGAGACTCTTGAGAGTCCCATGGACTGCAAGAAGATCAAACGTATCCATTCTGAAGGAAATCAGCCCTGAGTGCTCACTGGAAGGACAGATTGTGAAGCTGAGGCTCCAGTACTTTGGCCACCTCATGAGAAGAGAAGACTCCCTGGAAAAGACCCTGATGTTGGGAAAGATGGAGGGCACAAGGAGAAGGGGACGACAGAGGACGAGATGCTTGGACAGTGTTCTCGAAGCTACAAACATGAGTCTGACCAAGCTGCGGGAGGCAGTGGAAGACAGAAGTGCCTGGCGTGCTCTGGTCCATGGGGTCACGAAGAGTCGGACACGACTAAACGACTAAACAACAACAAAGGTAAAGGTACCCCTGCCCGTACGGGCCAGTCTTGACAGACTCTAGGGTTGTGCGCTCATCTCACTCTAGAGGCCGGGAGCCAGTGCTGTCCGCAGACACTTCCAGGTCACGTGGCCAGCGTGACGAAGCTACTCTGGCGAGCTGGCACCAGAGCAGCACACGGAACGCCGTTTACCTTCCCGCTAGAAAGCGGTACATATTTATCTACTTGCACTTAAGGGTGCTTTCGAACTGCTAGGTGGGCAGGAGCTGGGACCGAAAGACGGGAGCTCACCCCGCCGTGGGGATTCGAACCGCCGACCATGCGATCAGCAGCATGTTAATGAAATCTGTAGAATTAATCAAAATGGGAAGCAATAGTTGTATATATAGGATAAACCTCATGACCCAACGCTTCGCGTACACTGCATTCCCAAAGTGACTACTTTTAAAGCAAACCAATATCCTTTATACTATATTTTACCATCTGCCATGGATGCTTCAGTTGAGATTCCTGCATTGCAGGGGGTTGAGCTAGATGACCCTGAGGGTCCCTTCCAACTTCACAATTCTATGATTCTATGAAGACAATAGAAAGGGTAATGTAACCAACATCTTATTAGGATGGTAAAAACACACACAATACCTATATTAAAAAAAGCTCCGTGAACAAGAAGAAGAAGCACTGAAGCACAATACTTTATTACCACAAACACGCCCCCCCCCAATTGCTTAATCTCATGGAATTTTCTTAATCAAAACTACGGTTAAACAATGCATTCTTTGTCTTTATTTGACTGCAGTTTCTTGAGTATGTGAAAATATTTGTCTTTCCCATTTTCCATTGTGCTTACAGTCTCCTGCTATCTCTCTCCTAAATAGGAAATTTGAGAGAGTCGGAGACCAATTATAGCTTCCTTTAATGCCGAAATTTAAGAATTAATAATGTGCTAGTTCCAGCACATTCGGAGATGGAGTATTATGCTTTAAAAAAATCTGATTTAACTCCGGCATCAATAGCTGAATTTTATTCATGAGAAGTCAGAATGACTGCAATGTGGAAGTCTGCATTAGGGACCCTGAGATCTCCTGCTCCTGGTCTGTCACAAATTTCCTATTAAACCACACCTTCCATTGCCAAACACCCCCACTTCACTGCCTGATATATACAATAAAGCTAATGTGACCATCCATTTTTGCCTGTAGTATCCTTTGGATTTGTAATGTTCATTAATGGGAAAGAGATTGGAGTTACTGAAATTCCTTTTAAGCCTGCTAAAACATCCCACCCACTGAATATGCTAGAGACAGGCTTCTAGCACCACAGAGGCTCAGTCTTCACTGCAGACCTTACTCCTGTGTAATCGAAGACACAGGCAAAGCAATCTAACCATCCAGTGCGAACAGTGGCAGGTTGTTGGCACAACCTTCTATTTATTAGGTAAAGGGACCCCTGACTATTAGGGTCCAGTCGTGGCCGACTCTGGGGTTGCGGCGCTCATCTCGCTTTATTGGCCGAGGGAGCCGGCATACAACTTCCAGGTCATGTGGCCAGCATGACTAAGCCGCTTCTGGCGAACCAGAGCAGCACACGGAAACGCCGTTTACCTTCCCGCTGGAGCGGTACCTATTTATCTACTTGCACTTTGACATGCTTTCGAACTGCTAGGTTGGCAAGAGCAGGGACCGAGAAACGGGAGCTCACCCCGTCACAGGGATTCGAACCGCCGACCTTCTGATGGTTCTGTGGTTTAACCCACAGCGCCACCCGCATCCCTTCTATTTATTACATCCACATATATTACTGTACACTCCTCAGCCACTCACCCCGAGATACAGGCAAATGGCTCTTTAATCCACACTCCCCCAGTGCGAAAAACATAGGCTTGATGGAGTTCTCCTTTATGAACCTGAACAGCTATGCTCATACCCTCCTCCTTACCAAGCCAAGACTAGAGAAAAATACCTAAGAGGATGAGAGAGGAATTATTAGAGAGGCTGTGTTGCATTTTACTAATGAGGAAGGGGCTATTTGCCTGTGAGGTAGTGGGTCATGCCAGTCCTACAGCCCCTTCAATCTGTGTTTGGATTTTTTAAAGTATTATTTCCAAAACACAACAACAGAAAGCAAAATAAACAGAGTTGCATTATGTATTGCTGATACAGGGCAATTTGTTTAACATTGTTTTTGGAAATGTTCTGCATACTGCATTTGTCTTTACTTAGCCTCTCAGTGCAGTTCAAAATATGCTTCCTTTTAAAAATTAGTTGCCAGCCAGGGCCACACAAACCATATCAGAATATATGAACACACAAAAGCTCCTCTACAAACAAATCACATAAACAAAGCTTTTGGGCAGGCAGGGCAAAGTGATGGTGTTTGCTCAGATCAGAAATTTATAGTGAGATAATGCAACGGAGAGCTACCTGGTTTTAGGACGTCCGCAGCACGGCTCTGGTTAGACTCAGTTCCATCATTACCTTCATTTCTCCTCCTCCTTCTCCCCTCATGTAATTACAGCTATGAGTCAACAGTGCAAAGTGATGGGAGCTTGAAGGTTGTGCAAAAAGTACTGGTTGCCTATATCTGTTAGGAAGACAGAGGTTTAGAAATAGAATTGAGGGGAAGAGGGCCCTGGTGGAGACTGGGGGGGGGGAGTTTTTGTGTGGGCAGAGGTGGGTGGCTCAGAGACAGAGACTTGGAGTCAGAGAATGAGGGTTTGCATAGGCCTGGTGGAGAATGGGGGGCAGGAACTGGGAAATTAGAGTTTTTGCACAGGCAGAGGGAGGTCAGTCAGAGAGAGGGGGTTCTGGTTCCCTCCCTTTTGGTGGAGAGCTTTGAAGTCATTTCTGCACCAGGTAAAGTAATTTTCAGCCCCCCAATTCTCCTCTGACCTGTCCTTTATTTTGCCCAGCCAAAGGTGGCAACTTTACCTGCCCTATGCTCCTTAAGGTAGCTTCCTGCTTCCAGGTGCTGGTGTAGCAGAGAACAAGTCCCATCACCAATGTTAAATTAAGATTTAAATGCTAGTTTGGTCACCTTCGACTGTGTATGAGGATGGGGGCCATGTCACCATCTTGCTCTGGATGGCTGTACTAAGTAGCATACCATTAATAAAGAGGGCATGCATCATCTAAAGAGGGCACAGCTTAGCATGTTAATTTAGATGTATAAATGCAAATACAGAAATAGTTATTATAATTTAAATAGAAATAGAATACTGACCAGGTGGCATGTGTGCAGCCTCCTGATTCAGGTGCTAACTGCTGTTGGGGAACTTCAAGGCCCCTATTTCTAACTTTTTCTGGTTCTTTATCTTGAAACCACACTTGGACTGGATAGCCCTTGAAATACAGGCCATGTTCAAATAGAGAACTTCCCTCTGACAGCTTTTCAAATACAGGACTTTCCTCTGTGAAGCCACACTAGTACTCAGACTAGCTGAAATAACTAGGTAGAGGAGGTTCCTGCCTAATTTTTTCACGTACACAAACATTTGGACCACCCTTCACCTCTTCTTGGACAGTATAAAATGTCACTCTATGAGGTTCTTTGCATTTGGTTCCATGAAGGCACAGTTCTTGACTAATTGCTTAAAAAAGGGAAAAGAAAAGCATTGTCACTTGGACCTGCATTCTGGCCAACAGCCTCACTGTAATACTTAACAGATTGGAAGTTATTCAAAGCAATTAATATGCCTGCTTCCCGGGATCAGTAACACAGCCTGAAGTTTTAAGAACCAGCTATGATTTAGGGTGGAGGAGGAAATAGATTAAGCCTTCAAACTTTGCCTGCATGGGTATTCCATTAATATTATTTATTACCTTTACACCTACACTGTCTTGAAAGTTCAATGCAACTGACAACAGCATATCCACATTTAATTAATCCTCAAAACAATTCCTGGAGGTAGGTCTGCATTATTTCCATATTGCACATTGGGAACCGAACAAAGAACCATCAGTTTACTCAAGGCCACTTGATGAGTGGATAGCTGATGAAAGGAATTTGAACTTGTGATGTTGCCAAAATTCACTATATCAGCCTTCTGAATAGAAATGGTAAGAACTGTGCTGCGTGAGCTGTATTTTCTGTTTGGTTTTCGAAGCCCAATTACAAGTTAATCTTGGGGGCAAGGGGAGGGTTCACCCCATTACTTCTTTGAATCCAGATTCAATTTTTGCTATCTAAACCTAGATTTAGTTCAGGGCCCCATTATTCATATGATTTGCAGAATCTGACAAGACAAAACATTAACACTTGAAGCAAAATTTCTATTTAAAAGTTCATAAATCCAAATGACAGTGCTTCAGTTATTTAAACAACAACAACAAGAAGAGCTTAATAAGCTTTCAGGAGAAATGACAGCTTTTGGTAATATTTAAAACATCCAATCACTTCAGAAACTGTTGACTGAAATATTTTGAGCCTAATTTAAAAATTGCACATGTCTCAAGCAGGAAAAAAGCATAGGCCTTTATGTAGTGGCATTCCTTCTGCTCAAACACAACATAAACTATAATACATGATTATATATTACATTTTCAGGGTCCGAAACCTTCCAGTTACACTCATAGTAGACTGATAATAATGCTGGACACAAAGTTAAAACTATTGGGGTGAGTACTGACTACAAGAGACTGCCTGATTTGGGTCAAAATCTGAAAGTCTGAAGCTTTGTATCTACCCATTCACTATTATGGGGAAATCAAGAAATAAATATACGGTACCTTTTTTTTTTATTTGACAGAATTAGGTGAAATTTGCAACTTAGCAGCCTCTGTGGTGTGTGATATATGTTACTCTATGCAGAATGTTTCGCTGCTATCATAGATTTAGTCTTTGCATAACCTGGAAGCAGCACTTGTGAGTCAGGAGATAATATTTTGTGTGATATGTAATAATCACACCACACTGGCTTATAAACTGTTGTAAATATTACCAGGGTACTCTGTAGTATGGAATTAGATCAACACTATTATGTGCAAATGCTCCCACTGCCCAGTGCCTCCTTTATGCTAGAGCAGGCTGGAGTATTTCCAGAACATTTAAGCTTCTTGTGGCTCAAGAGGATTCATTCTGAGCAATCTAAAGCAAACCTTTTAACTCACCCCCAATGCGTTTGCACTGTGTGGAAAGTCAAAGGACTCTACAACATCTTCTGTAATCCTCTCATGCGTATGTTAGCCATGTCTCTCAATCCCCCAATATCCTATTTTAGGAAAGTACAGGTCTGTATCCAATGCTAATTTTTGTCAGAGTAGACCCATTGAAATTAATGGATATAACAAAATTAGGTCCACTAATTTCCCTGGGTCTATTCTGAGTAGGACTGGCAATAGATACAACCTACAGAGCAGCCCAATAAACAAAATTAGGATGTACCTCAGCAGAGCTCTGAATGGATGAGAAGAATTATTGTCAAAAACTTATTTATGCCACAGGAAAAGATTAAAGTAGCAAAAACAAAAACCCGGGGGCCCTGTTAATTAAACTTACATCACAGTGAGACCATGTTATTGTGCCACACTTTTTTGCAGATCCAGTGTCAATGTCAGATATATTTTAAGGGATGAGAATCTTCGGAGGCAGAGGTTGTTAGAACTGTGGTGGTGGTATGGTCAAACCATGTAAACTTGAAAGTGTCCAGTTCAAATTCACATCTGACATGAATGAATTATGTGCCCTTAAGCTAGCCACTATCTTTTAGTCCCACTACTAGGAGAAACTGCCCCAAATTGCAGTTTTATACTAATGTAAGACTACTATCTGTGTATCAACATAAAACAAAACAAAAAAAACCCCACCCTTTAATTCAAGAATTCACAAATGTATTATATCTAAGAGGATGTATTTTTTGGAAACACCATTCTACCTCCAATTGCATTGCAATGGCTGAATTCAAACTGCATTAATAAACATCTGCATCAAAAAAAAAGCAGTTTGTATTTTAACACTGTCAAAGGAAACTGTATTGATAAAACTATGTCGAAAATGCAACACTTAAAATGTTAACTGAAATTAAAAGCTACATGTTCACAGTCTAAATCATCAATTCAAGTTGTTTCATTTGTTGTGCAGTCCTTGTAAACAAGACACTTCCACTGAACTAGAACTTTATCCATAGGATCAGTAGCTCATGTCTATTTACAGCCACGTCCTGCAATCCTGTCAACAACATTTAAGGCAAATTTTGCTATCACACCACAAAGAGAGTATTGTACCAAAATTGAGGAGTGCTGATGCAATGAACCACAAAACACCAGTAACATTTATGAATATAATCACAAAATTTTCTTATCTTTCTTCCTGCCTTGCTGTATATTCTAACGCATGTTTATATAACACAATTGTGGGTTCAGTATATTTATAGCTATCTTTCACAAACATAAGTAAATTCATTGGTAAAACAAACTTACCATATCCATGAATGACGACGACTACAGAAATTATTAATATTTAACATCTTCCAATTTTTTGTTGTGTTCTTAAATTTAATCAGAAGCTGGTTTTCTAATTTCTCCATAATTTGCTTAACTTGCACACAGAGCGCTCCAAAAGGTTTTTATACTTTGTAATTGAGTATCAGCTTGCATTTCAGTTTGGATGTCATACATATACAAATATATATATGTATGAATGCAAATAATTTGCTATTCACAATTCAAGGGTGCATTCAGAACATCTTCCGTGGCCTTCCATAGTTCCCTGCTTATATCAGAGGGAAACATCAATTCTTGGCAAAAAATATCTTGACTGCAGTTTCCTGTTTTCATTTATATAATCCTTCCCCAACGATAATGAAATCCAAAAATGAGAAGGATAAGCAGGAAGTTTATTCACTGTCCAACCATCAGCTTCAAAGTGAAGTCCACAGTGAAATCCAACATTTGTGGATATGTTTTTAAACTTCACTTACTCGTCATCAAGTTCTTGAACTTCACATTACTCCTGCAGCTGCAGTACCTCTCATTTAACTAGCTCTTCCCTGCTTAGCATTTCTGAGCAAGCTGGAAGCAGTCCTAACACAGAAAATTGAATTTCGTCAGTGGCATGATACACTGGTAAAGCAGCAAAGGGCGAAAAGTGTTTAGAAAATATATTTCTCATCCTTAGCCATTGAAAGTAAAAAAGAAAGAAAGTGCTAATTATAGCATCAGCACTTACAGCTAAAGATACCAAGTGAACATTTTACAAGATTTTAAAGTCTGTAGCCTCTGAGCATGTGTGTGTGCACACATGCGCAAACAGAGGCACAAGGAATTTTGTCTCTCAACTTGCTAACTTTCAAATCAACAGCCCAGTCAGTGATAGCCAAGCATGAAGGGTCTACTTTTAACAGCTTTCCATGGTAGCTGCCTCCATGTAGCAAGCAGTTTTCCTGCCATGGTTCACTTTTGTTATTGCTGCAAGCCTTTAAAAAATGCAGTTATGTGGACCACAATCCCATGTCTCACATTGGGAAGCTGTTGCAATTTAAGGTGGGGTGGGGATGGGGATGTACTGGTTCCCAGGGCTTCTGAAAATGTAAGTTATGATCTGGAATTACTAGAAGAGAATAATTAAACTGAGTGCTGGGGCCAAGTTAGTCAATACTTTAGGGTGTTATTTTTAATTATTTATAGATAACATTTGTATCCTGTATCTTCCATCCAAATAGGATGCCTAACGGCATAAAATAGTAAAAATAAAATAAAAATACAGTATCAAAAGGTAAATTAACAAACAATCCCACATCAGCACAAAACCAGCAGGAAAATACATCAAAAACAGCAGATAGTGCCATAAAGTGCATGTTTTGACTTAATGTCTCAATACACCCATTCAGGCTGAGGGAGCCGGCGTTTGTCCAGACATCTTTCCAGGTTATGTGGCCAGACTGACTAAACCGCTTCTGGCACAATAGAACACCGTGATGTAAGCCAGAGTGCTTGGAGATGCTGCTTACCTTCCCACCACAGCGGCACCTATTTATCTACTTGCACTGGTGTGCTTTCAAACTGCTAGGTTGGCAGGAGATGGCACAGAGCAACAGGAGCTCACTCCGTTGTGGGGATTCAAATCGCTGACCTTCTGACTGGCAAGGCCAAGAGGCTCGGTGGTTTAGACCACAGTGCCACCCGCATTGAAAAGGTGGCTGAATCTTCTGTCCTTGTTCTCCAAACCTCATGTGAGTGAAGTGGCATATAACAGGGCAAGTCCTGATGTCCGCAGCTAGTTGCCAGGTTCATGCAGGGAATATCCAGGTCCTTTTAAAGTGCTAAACAGTAAGTGCCAGGCTAGTGGTACATGTGGATAAGTGGAGTGTGTCAGTGCACGTTAACAAACTAGGTGGGAAAAAGCACACATAAAAGGTGTGAAAGGAGTCATACACCACTGACAACTTTGCTAATTACTGAAAATATATATATATATATAGAGAGAGAGAGAGAGAGAGAGAGAGAATTTTTTAAAAGGGTGTTTTCAGGGGAAGCCCCATACAAATGGGTACAGGATTTCCATGTTCTTAATTGTTTTTAAAAATAGTAGGGGTGGGGGGGAGGCATTACACAGAAGCACAATTTTTGCAGGGAGCCCCTGATTACAAGGAGGCTTTCATCAGATTCAAAGGTAATTCTAAAAGATGTGTTATCACACCATACAAAAGAAACGTAGGCAGCCTAGCAGCAGGCTAACAGCATGAATGCCACTGAAACAACCTCAGCTATCAGCTGAACAGCTAGCCGCTAGCTGCCAGCAGCATTTAACAATGAGTCACACATTACTGCTGGAAGAATATCATTATTGGCCTGACTTTTGAAACCAGTGTTGGACAATAATGCCTGTGCATTCAAGTGATGGGCATAAGAAAAGAAAAATAAGCACTTACGCCATTTTATTAATTGTGGTTTTCAGCGAGAAAGTTTAAACCTTGCTTTAAAAAGGAAACACTGCTGCATATGAAACACTAAAACAAGTTTCAATGGATTAAAGAAAATAAAATGCTGGCCAGAAACATCACGTGCCCTTTACAGTGGATTTCCCACCCTAGGAAGAAGTAGAAAGCTTTATTTCATTGCCCTGACTGACATTTAAAATTACCCATGTGACAGTACTGATGGTATAATTAGTGCTCATATAAGAGGACTCGTAGAAAGTTGTGGTCGCGCTTTGTATTTCCAATATCTTCTGTGTACCCATTCCCTTTTCATATACCCCATTTTCTCGCACACTGTATAGCTTTCCACCAACATGGCTATTGAGGCCTACTTGGCCTGCCTCAGTGGGTTTGCCTATGTCAATGCTACAGTACTAGGAGCTTAAGCTACAGAGCATTGTGATCAGCTTATACCAATGAGTTGTGAGAGAACTCTGTAAATACACCAGCGTGGATGAATGGGTGGTCTTGAATTTCCAAGCACTGTGGATAGCGCCAACAGCATCAGCGAAAGCTTTTATCAAAAGTTATAAAAAAGACTAAGTTGTTGTTCAGCATCACACGGGATCTTCTGACGCTCTTTGATTCTCAGTCCAGTGTTTCTACAGCAAACCTAAGCTGTCTACTTGGCTCCAGGAAGATGGGCTAAAGTGCATCCTGGAACTTTGCATGGATGCCTGCTTGGAAAGATAGAAACAGAGCATGTTAATGGTGACTTCTGCTGGTTTCAGTTGAAATGGATAGTCCCTGTGCATGCAGCCTCTCAGTAGGACCATCTATCTGGTGTGCTTGTTTCCTTCTCTTGTGCTCCAGCCCATATACTCTTCTCATCCCTTCCCCACGATGTGCTCATTTGATCCACTCCTCAAATGGCTGTTGACTTATAGGTGCAGCTGTTTCAATGAAGAGGATGCTAGTGGACTTAAATCCACATTTTGTTGTGACCTTTAGTCTTCAGTTCCTGCTTACTTCAGCTGAGCTGTTTCTGTTCATGGGCAGAGGACATATTTGGAGAGCTATAGAGATCTCTCTACCTATGGACAAAGAGCTTGGAGCCCTATCCCAGGATTTCTTTTGTTTTCTGATATCTTCTCAATGCATGTGGTGACAGGCCGGGGGCTGTATTAGCTGTCTGCAGGTTCTATGGCTATTCACCGTGCTTTTTTGTTATGATGGTCATAACATATGAATTGTGCATCACTCATGCAAGGTTCCCACTTTTATGTGATGTCCCCCAGAGTGCAGCATCATAAGACAGAGTCCTTGGTGTTCAGTAGCCCCCTGACTTCCTTGAGAAGTTTTTTGAGGATGCATAGTGGAAGTGAATGATAAACAATGTTGGATACAATCTATGCACTCACACACATGCAACAGCAGCAGAATTCTGGATGCAATTTATCACTTTCAAAATTCAATTACTTTTGCTCCTAGAAGTGAAATGGAGTTTTGGCCCATTTTCATGCTCTAGAAATTGCAGAGTCTGTTAGCCCACAGCATAAAAGGACGATATTAACATGCTTTGTATTGACACATAACTGTTGTCCAGAAATGGCATGTATATTTTATGCTCAAGCAATCTGTCAGATAAGAGGAAGTCTGAAAAAGATGCATGAGAAAGAAACTCCCACACACCCCAGCTAGATACTGGGTACATTATTATAATTTTTTGCTATTTCCTCCTGATACATAATACATATTTATGGACATGGCAGCTAATTTATTAATCCAATAAAATACTGACAATAAGGATAACTGTAGAATCACAGGACTGAAAGGAACTCATGTATAATATCGCCCCACTCTCTGCGTGCATGAAATTCAGCCACCATTCACCCCCTAACCATATCACCTAAATTATAGTATGTCACAGAGAAAAAAGATCTCACACCTGAGATTTTTCGATGATGCAACTAATCAACTGGGCAAATCATCCAGACAGCACAACCAAAATTAGCCCTTAGCGTTTCTGTTAAACTACACAAAACTAAGAATATATTATTAGTTCCAATTTTTAAAAATGAGCCCTACATTAAACAAAGCTTTATTAATTTCCAAATGAATCTGAATTACAGGTGTAATGGATATTTGACTTGCCTGAAGTGACCTGGGACACATCTGAGTCAACATCAAGGATCACTTAATGATTGTCTGGGAAAGCTTCTTTAGCATACAGATGCTGAGTGGCTCTAAGCAAGCCATAGACTTGTAAGAGGTAAAGTAAGAGGGCAGGGAGGAAGAGAGCAGGGGCTCTAAATTAGATGAACACAGACTTGTACAACTTTAGCAAAAGACAGAATTTTCTCCATGGAGCCTCTTTTATTCCAGGAATATCATCTGGATGAAGCAGAGTAAAGTGGAACATTTTTGGAAGCCTAGCTTCTTTACAGGAAGATGTAAATTATGAAACAGTTAAAGTTAAAGGTAAAGGTAAAAGTAAAGGGACCCCTGACCATTAGGTCCAGTTGTGACGGACTCTGGGGTTGCGGCGCTCATCTCGCTTTATTGGCCGAGGGAGCTGGCATACAGCTTCCGGGTCATGTGGCCAGCATGACTAAGCCGCTTCTGGCGAAACCAGAGCAGCGCACGGAAACGCCGTTTACCTTTCCGCCAGAGCGGTACCTATTTATCTACTTGCACTTTGACGTGCTTTCAAACTGCTAGGTTGGCAGGAGCAGGGACCGAGCAACAGGAGCTCACCCCGTCGCGGGGATTTGAACCGCCGACCTTCCGATCGGCAAGTCCTAGGCTCTGTGGTTTAACCCACAGCGCCACCCACGTTCCTTATGAAACAGTTAAGCATCCAGCAAAACAATTCTCTTTATATATAAAAGGGTTGGGGAACCTGTAGCCCAGATGTTGCTGGACTACCCTCCTGTCATCATTGGCCATGCTGCCTGGAACTGTTGGGGGCTGAAGTGCCATGAAACCTGTAGGACCGCATGTTCCCCATCCCTGCTATGTAATATACACTGACAAGTCTACTGCCTCTGATAGCTCAGTCATTAGATCACGAGACTCTTAATCTCAGGGCTGTGTGTTTGAGCCCCACATTGGGCAAAAGATTCCTGAATTGCAGGGGTTGGACTAGATGACCCTCGTGGTCCCTTCTAATTAACTGTGAAAGGTATGGGAGCCCAAATTTCGAAAGGCTGGCTGCCCCCAGTCAGTGATAGCTGTAGGACTATAAACAAAACATTACAATCTAATTTAATAACAAATATTGAAACGCTAAACTATAAAACTGGCAAGTCCTTTAGGCGAGAGAACCTGTTAATAGAAAGGCAGGCCACCGAATGGTTCTGCCCATTAAATTAACTTCCTCTTGCACACAATGTTCAGTAAACATACTTGGCTTCATTCAAAATCAGCTCAATATTTATGAGCTATCTCTGAAAGCATTCCAAAAACAGCTCATCTATGTTGGCAAGTTCTCTCCTGGCTTGTAATGATTGCTGATGCTCTTCTGTGCATGTGCCTATTGTATTGACTCTGGAAAAGGTAAAAAAAGAAGAAGTGTGGAACTTAAATGCACATAACCCTGTGAAAACAAACACAACCTAAAAACTAGGAAATGTTTTAGAGCTAAATGGGAACATCACTGCTTAAAATGTTTACAAAATCAAGATAATTGACCTGAAGAGAGAGGGCACACCAAACAGAAACTTGCTTGACTGAATGGTCTGGTCAGCTAGTTCACAGAAAGTGATGAGGGTTTCACTGAGAGTAAGCTTACTGAAGAACACTTAGCACAGATGCCCACCTAGAAGCTAATGTACAGAACTTCATTTTACACTGTGAGCCAGTTGTCAGGCTTCAGGGAATCCGGTCCCCCTCCCTCACGGCTGGCAGCCAGAAATGGGAAAACAAGAAGTTCTTACCATGGTATTTTATTCACTATTCACAGAGAGAGACGGACGATGCTGACTCTCAGACAATGGCAGTGCTCCGAGTAAAGTCCCACCTCCTCCGTCTCTCCTATTCTAGGTCATCCCTGCGCTGGCTGATCTGTGCTTTCTGCCTCTGAGCTTTCTGTTCTACTACAGTCGTACCTTGGTTTTTGAACAGCTTAGTTCTCGAACGTTTTGGCTCCCGAACGCCGCCAGTGACTATTCCAGTTTGCGAACTGTTTTTGTTTTTTTTGTTTTTTTAATAAATGTTTATTAGAGTTTTACAAAACATAAAGATCAAACACTACATATACCAACACAAAACAACAACAACAAAAAATTCACACATAATACAGAAAAAGAAAAAAGAAAAAAGAAAAAAAAAATCCACTTTTAACTTCCAAAATTTCGTATTCCTCTTTCCTGACCTCCTCACATCTCCCTTTTTTGTATTCCTCTTTATTCCGTCAGATTCAGCAAATTCTAACCCTCTTTCAAATTTCATTTATAATTATAGGCTCCCACTTATAAAGACTCTAGTTTCCCCTCTTTTTTGAATCCTTTTTTTCCTACCTCCTTTAACCATATTCCAAATGCCATGTTACCTTTACATCCCACATCATTTTAACATTCAAACAGTTTACAATGTTTCTGTAGATAGTCTTTGAACTTTTTCCAGTCCTCTTCCATCATTTCTTCTCCCAGGTCTCGGATTCTGCCGGTCATTTCTGCCATCTCCATATAGTCTATCACTTGCGTCTGCCATTCTTCCACGGTGGGCAAATCTTGTGTCTTCCAATATTTGGCAAGAAGTATTCTTGCTGCTGTTGTTGCGTACATAAAAAATGTTCTGTCTTTCTTTGGCACCAATTGGCCGACTATGCCCAAAAGGAAGGCCTCTGGTTTCTTGGGAAAAGTAAATTTAAATACTTTCTTCAGTTCATTGTAAATCATTTCCCAGTAAGCCTTAACCTTTGGGCACGTCCACCAAAGATGAAAGAATGTTCCCTCAGCTTCTTTGCATTTCCAGCACTTATTATCAGGCAGGTGATAAATTTTTGCAAGCTTAACTGGGGTCATGTACCACCTGTAAATCATTTTCATTATATTCTCCTTTAAGGCATTACATGCCGTAAACTTCATACCGGTGGTCCACAACTGTTCCCAGTCAGCAAACATAATGTTATGACCTATGTCTTGCGCCCATTTAATCATAGCTGATTTAACCGTTTCATCCTGCGTATTCCATTTTAACAGCAAATTATACATTCTAGACAAAGTCTTAATTTTCGGTTCTAACAATTCTATTTCCAACTTTGATTTTTCTACCTGGAAGCCAATTTTTTTGTCCAAATTATAGGCCTCTCTTATTTGATAATAATGAAGCCAATCTCGCACTTTATCTTTTAGTTTCTCGAAGCTCTGCAGTTTCAGTTTGTCTCCTTCTTGCTCCAAAATTTCCCAATATTTTGGCCAATTGGCCTCCATATTGAGCTTTTTCTGAGCCTTAGCTTCCATTGGCGACAGCCACCTTGGGGTTTTACTCTCCAGTAAGTCTTTATATCTTATCCAGACATTAAACAATGATTTCCTGACAATATGGTTTTTGAATACCTTGTGTGCTTTAACCTTGTCGTACCACAAATATGCATGCCACCCAAAAACATTGTTGAAACCTTCTAAATCCAAAATGTCTGTGTTCTCAAGAAGTAGCCAATCTTTCAGCCAGCAGAATGCTGCTGACTCATAATAAAGTTTAAGGTCTGGCAGGGCAAAACCGCCTCTTTCTTTTGCATCAGTTAATATTTTAAATTTTATTCTTGGCTTCTTGCCCTGCCAGACAAATCTAGAAATGTCTCTCTGCCACCTCTTGAAACAGTCCATCTTGTCCAAAATTTGCAATGTTTGAAACAGAAATAACATTTTTGGCAATACATTCATCTTTATAGCTGCAATTCGTCCCAACAAGGAAAGCCTCAATCTAGACCAAGTTTCTAAATCTTTTTTGACTTCTGACCAACATTTCTCATAATTATCCTTAAATAGATTCAGATTTTTCGCAGTCAAATTAATCCCTAGGTATTTCACTTTTTTAACCACAGTTAAACCTGTTTCATTCTGAAACCTTTCTTTTTCCATTGATGTTAAATTCTTCTCTAGTACTTTAGTTTTTAACTTATTCAATCTAAATCCTGCCACCTGACCAAATTCTTGAATCAGTTCTAAAACTCTTTTTGTACTAGATTCTGGCTCCTGTAATGTCAAAACCAGATCGTCTGCAAAAGAGAGAGGGGGAGATCAGAAAGTGCTTCCAGAGATATTTTAAACAACTTTATACGCAAGGGCCACAGAAAGAGACTGTTATAGATCAATTTTTAAGAACCAACGGATTACAAAAAATATCTCAAGAAAACAAGACAATATTAAACTATAAAATTACAGAATCTGAGGTTGAAGGTGCTATTCAGAACATGCAACTGGGCAAGTCTCCAGGGCCGGATGGATTAACCTCCAAATATTACAGGACTTTGAAAGATCATTTAATTCAACCATTAAAGGAGGTTTGCAACGAGATTATGGAGGGGAAGAAGGCGCCAGAGTCGTGGAAGGAAGCATACATCACATTGATACCAAAAACAGAAACTGAAAAGACACAACTAAAGAACTACCGTCCCATCTCCCTTCTAAATGTGGATTACAAAATTTTTGCAAATATTTTGGCTAATAGATTAAAAAAAGTGTTAGCTGAAGTAATACATAAGGACCAGGCAGGCTTTCTCCCAGGCAGACATTTGTCTGATAATACGAGGAACATAATTGATATCCTGGAATTGTTGCAAATGAATATTAACACAAAAGCAGTGTTAATTTTTATTGATGCGGAGAAGGCCTTTGATAATATTTCTTGGAATTTTATGAAGAAAAATCTTAAAGGGATGGGAGTGGGACAGGGGTTTGAAAATGGTATAGAAGCAATCTATTCAGAACAGAAGGCAAAACTGATAGTTAACAATGTGGTGACGGAAGAATTTAAGATAGAAAAAGGAACACGGCAGGGCTGCCCTATTTCCCCATTATTATTTATTTCGGTCCTGGAGGTGCTGCTGAATATGATTAGGAGGGACCGGTCTATTACAGTTTGCGAACTGTTTTTGGAAGCTGAATGTCCGATGGAGCTTCCAATTGGCTGCAGGAGCTTCCTGCAGCCAATCAGCAGCCATGCTTTGGTTTCCAAATGTTTTGGAAGTCAAATGGACTTCTGGAACGGATTCTGTTCAACTTCCAAGGTACGACTGTACTCTCAGCGCACGCCGGGTCCTGGGAGAGGGAGGATTAGGAAAGCTTTCCAAGGACACTAAGTCTGTCAGCTGTCTCTCCCCTGGTGTTTCTTTTTCCTGCCGATCTCCCAATATTTCCCAGCTTCTCCTCTCTGTAGCCTCTGAACTATTACCTTCTGTTCTAAATCTATACTGCCCTCCTCTTCTCGGGAAGGTTCAGGAAGAGGGGGTAGCGGTCCCCACCATTCCTCCTCAGTCTAGTCTCTGACAGCTAGAGAAGTTTTTACGGAAATATATCCAGGCAATATGTGTGGTAGAATTTGTATGCTGAATCGGGTAACTATTATGCCTTGGGTGACATAACATATGTCTCCCCTTCCCCCAGGTATGTTCTTGTTAATGAGAATAGACTGACAGTTGTCCCATGGGAACAGGAAGTTTCGGGGGCACGTTTAATTCACTGAAAATAGTTCTAGTATCCTTCCCCACAAAAAAGGGACTTCTCATAGGTATTTTAAAAACATGTCCACTTCTTTGTTTCATTCTGAAATGCCACAGACACCAATTTCCCAGCATGATCATCATAACCAAATTGGAATTGGAAAGAACAGCTTTGGAAGCAATGCATGGCTGGCTGGCAGGCACCTCCTGTGATAAAACTTTTACCACGTAAATTCAGTTCGGCAACCAAGTTTGTCTGCAGCCCAAAGATACGCAGGAATGCCAAAGAATGCGGAAATTCACAATTTCCCCAAACCAAAGCAGTCTGTAGTCTATAACGCACAGCTCCGAACACCTAAGTGTCCTAGTTTAACTGTGGCTCACAAGGATTGGCTTAGATATGCCATTTCGGTTTGAATTCAAGTTGGACAGCAAAAGAGGAAAGGCAGAATCAATAGCACAGCTTTTCTAGGTCCACCCCAATAGGAGGTGACTTAAGAAAATATTCTCGGTGTATGCATGGCAGCTGCAAGCACTTGAGAAGTATATTCAAAATGGGGGGGGGGGCAACCCTTCCCAGCAGAACATGCTTTAGATGGGACAGGGATGACATGGGGATGGTGCTGTGTGTACAGTGCCCCCAAAACACATCTGCATCAGGCAGTGAATGCACATTATCATTATGTGTGTAGACACTCTAGAGTTGTTCAAATATGCCAAAAAGTAACCTGACTTAGCATACTGGCTCAGAGGCAGAGCTGAGAAAGGAATCAGAAAGTACGCAGTTTGAATCTCACACCTGCCATGAAACTGCCACGTGGTTTTAGGCAAGCTGTACTCTTTCTCAGCCTCAGTCCTTTCCCCTGTCACCAGCTATATGGTGAGGAGGTTTACACAATGTTATGCCTATGCTTGGGGGAGGGGGGAGAGAATTCACCCTTGGAAAAAATATCTCCCCCTCTTCAAGAGTTTCATTTTAACTTTTTTTATTTACAAACCCTCGGAGGCTAATTTATGCAGCACAATAGCGCTGATTGATTTTTAAAAGGATGAAATTGCTTGTGGCTTCCAACAAATTACTCAGCTAGACCAAATCCATTCAACTCAGTCATTATTACTGACTATACTGCTTAATACTGCAGAAACTCTGATTTGCAATTCAAATTTCTATGTCTTCAACAGATAGCATGTCTGTAAGTGTGATCTGCACCCTGTAAAGTGGTAAACTGGGATCACACGCTGCCAGTTAAGCAAATCCTCGTGCAAGAAGAAGTAAAGAAAAATAAAATTTACTGGAGAAAACGAACTCAAAGAGCCAAATGTTTATGGCTAGTGCTAGTTCTATAAGTATAATGTTCTACATTTCATTATAATGTGATATGTTGTCAGTGTCAGAACTGCTACACACGGTCTGATCAGGGATGCAGAAACACCCCACTGCTTTTGCAAGCATTCCAATCAAATGTTGTTGTGTGCTGGCGGGGGGGGGGGACATAATTAAGGGCTTTAAGAGTTTTCAATGCAGAATACAAAGACTTGCGCATCCACATCTTCCACCTTCCATTTCTTCAGTGCCAAGACCCAACCTGCCCCATGGCAGAAAATTACAGTGGTGGCGTGTGTGGCTTCTACAAAGGCCCAGGTGAAGCTTCTTTTCCCACCAGGGCCTGCGATTACAGGTCCTAGAAATATATCAATGCTAATAATAATATGTGCAATAGCTGTTTCACACTGGGGGTTCTGGGGCTTGAAGTCCTTGTTCTAGATGGGGAAAGTAAATGCTCAGCTCCCTTGAAGTATCTACTGCCGCTGCTTCTACCCCTGTCTTTCCCTGCCTGTGGGTGAGTTTGGTCCTTGGAACATGGGGAACATGCAGAAAAGTATGGCAGATCAAGGCCAGCATAGTGTGGCAAGCAGAGCTGTGCCTGCCTCAATTCTGCTTGCAAGTGTTTGATCAGGGGTGCTCATTTACACGAGGGCCTGCCCAAATGCTCATCACAGCCCTATTGCAAAGAACCGGTGTTAAGAGATTGCTGCATTTTATTTTTTAAAAAGCCTGTACTTGGAACAGAATATATTAGTCTCAAGTAGTTCTGTGTGCCCAAGGTTGCTTTGGGCTTTGGTTTCTCATGCAGTCTTCCTATCCCCTGCCCCTCAAATGCCGCACAAGAAACCACTTCTGAAACTAAGAGCATTGTTTTATAAAGAATATCATGTCAAAGGATGGGAGGAGTTAAAAATGGCATGCGGGTACTGTAGGGCACCTTTCCCCAACCTGGTGCTCTCCATATGCTTTGGACTACAAACTCCATGATCCTCAGCAAACATCTGGAAAGTCCCTGGTTGGAAAAATACATGTAAAGTAGATCGTTGATCACAGCCATTTTCCCCATACTAATTTCTAAAAACACCGAGAAATAATCCAGTTGTAAGAAGTCGTTGGGTTGCTGTTACAGATGTCATAATGCCAATTAATGTGTCAGAAAGTCATTTATTCTCTCACCTAACCAGAAAAAGCAAGATGAAATAGAAATCAGAAGCAAAATTTCTCTAGGGAAATCCCCAATGCTACATGTCTGAACAAGTGGGATGCATTTAATGTGGCATATTGGAACAACACTGTTAAATGGTGGAAGTTGGGGCAAATGGGGCATGCCTCCCCCACCACAATCTTCATTCCTCCAAGCCAACCTGCCCACCTTTTTACTTATATCAAGTGCAGGGGTGGCCCTCACTGTCTGCTTCCTCCTCCTCCTCCTCTGGCTGCTTAAAAACCATACTTTTAAAAGAGCTCCTCCCCCGGCAAAGAAATCCGGGAAATTGTAGTTTACCCTTCACAATTCCCAGCACCTTAACAAACCATTCTCCCAGGATTCATTGTATGGTGTACATTCAACCTCGGTCATAGTTTTCACCTTGCAGAACTCAGCAGGGTGAAGGAGGACTACGAAGGTAGAAATAGTTGTTTCTGGTTCTGGCTCCCTCTCCTGTTGGTTTTTCTGCCTCCCGCCCCAAAAGTCCCCGTGGCCACTAGCCACGCCTGATTCTAAAGTATTGGAAAGAGGCAAAGAGTAAAACACCAAACCACACTTGGTGCTGTATTAAACTATCATGGGAACGTTCTAGCTGAAGCTGTATTCTCTAACTAAATAATACTGAGCGGTTTTTAATAATAAAAAACCCTAAATAATGTATCACAAATAATCACTGAATGGCAGATATATTACAAAACGACATCTAGCTTTTACACATCTCCATTATAGATAGATAGACAGATAGATAGATATAGCTATATGTCAAAAAAATTTTTACAAACAATTTTAAACCGAATGCAAGAATGTGTTCTGATAAATGCACATTAAAACACATCTCCATCTGGATTACATTTTGTATTTAAAAAATACCTTAAGGGAGAGTTCATTACTCATTTCCCTTTGTATACATCTGAAGCTTTTAAAATATTTCACAACGGTTTATATATAAGATGTTCCACCAGAGATCTGTAACTCAAGAGATATACCTTAAAGAGACTAAAATTATGAGTAAATGTAATCAAAAGGAAAACATGCACACACACACACTACACATCCGCCTTCTACATGAAATGACATTTATCAACCCTGCATACATGTCTGTATGGTTGCCTTTAACATTTACCAAGAAATGATGGCATATGATTTTCTTCCAATTCTAATTTAAAAGAAATCTACCATTTGTATACTTCCATTTCAGGGCTATTTGGATTAATAAGTAAGATTAGTTTGGGAAGATGTATTAGTTATTAATGGAAAACAATTATTATGATATACTGCAAATAATATCCAGTAGTGAACTTTCCCCTGCATACATTATACGTCCTATTTCAGAATAAGTCAGTGCCAAACTATAACAGCCTTTCCTGGTTGCAAAACATTGCCACTATTTTTCTGACCTATGGATACTGCCTAGCAGTGTTATTCCAAGCACACTGTACTGTACTTACCCCCTTCATCCCACAACAGGGAACAAGAAGCAGTGTTAGAAACGGAAAGATTAAATCTAGGAGCTGAATGGCACCTTAAACCTGGGTCATGGACACAAATAACAAGAATACAAAGCTGAAAATGAATGAACTGCAGCTAAAATCTTATATTCATTTTTACATGGTTTAGTCCTCATCTGAAGATTGCAAAAAACAAAGCCATGCTTCCCCCTGCCTGCCCCCCTAATATTCTCAAGGGGGTCTCTTCTCCAGTCTTCAGAGAGTGGCTGGAAGTGGGAAGGCAGAAAAAGGTCCTCCTTTCCTTCCACTCTGCAGTTTTAACCTGAAATCTTAAGGCACAGAACTGTGCCCAGAGCCCAGAAACTACATGCACTCATGAAATTCCTTGTCGCAAAACACACCTAGAGCAACAGGAGTTTCGAACGCTGGCAAGTAGATATCTCTCTGGAGACTTTTGCTGAAAAGTGGCTTGTAAGTAACAATGGAGAAAAAACAAACAAAACAGCAGCAGCCATCGTTTGTCTCTCAAAATAGCAAGCAAGAGCTTATTGGAACATAAGAACTCACAGAACTCAAAACCCCCTGGGTTCTCCCTACAGAATCCTCTAAAGCTCCATAACAGAACTACAGGTTCAATTGTTTGCAACTGCAGCCAGGAAATAAGGAGGCATGATTCAGGGTGAAATTGGTTAAACATGGAGCACATTTATTGAACGAACCTACAAAAAGATCTGCAGGGTGCTAAGTGATAACCAATCAGGCAAACCCAACCTGCAATGTGAAAAAGGAGACACTGTCCATTCCATTGGCCCATTCCAAAAAGGTGCCTTAGGATGCTCACCAAAACCTATCCTACCTGTTGAATTCCCGCACATACCCAGCAAAATGTGACCAAATCAACCTATTTTTACGGGCATCCAACCCAAAGGAGCAGGGCTGGGGGAGCAACAGAGAGAGAGACAGTAGATAGTGCAGAGTAGGGGGACTCCTTGTTGACTGAGTCAATTAGCCAAAAAATCCTGTAAGGAATTCGTTACAGGGCCCACTCAGCTCCAAATACTACCAGATATTCCTGCAATGTGCTTAGGAAGGGTGGGTAGATGCCAAAGAAGTCTGAAGATGCCAGAGGGGGGGCAGAGGGGCTTAAAACAGTCCAGTAAGAGGTGCTCCCCCATGGCAACATTACGTGTTTGTACCTGCTAAGTGTTGTGAGGCTCACCAGTGCCCCTCCCTGGAAAAGCTGATGGGCCAAGTGGTGAGCAAGATTCCAGGAAGGAAGGAAGGAAGGAAGGAAGGAAGGAAGGAAGGAAGGAAGGAAGGAAGGACAAGTCTCTAGTGTGGACAATAACATCAGCGATCTTGCATTTCTGAGATTTGAAATGCACACAAGAATAACCAGTTCATCTCATCTACAACTTTTTAAAAGAATCACTTAGAAAACAGCACTGTTAAAACAGGCAAGGTTTGGGTGAATTCTGGAAGCTTAACGTCAGATTTTACAAGTGGGACCCATAAAAAATATTGCACTGCATCCTCCAAGATTCCAGCCAGCCATGCCGTCCCTCCAGGAGACTATTCCATCCCCATCCTTGTCTTGCATTTTTATTTTCTGACACACAACACTCCATTGCTACTGAGTATACTTGGTCCATGCTGGATTGTGCTTTGCCCCCTTGGGTTGTTTGTTTTTGGGGTTTTTTAAAGATACAAGTGCACTGGTGCTTTGCAAATCTCGAGTTTCTGCTTAGCAAGCAGGTCACCCCTGCCATTTCTCAGTTCTCCCATTTTAGCTCCAGTCCTGTCAGCATTCACCAGCTGAGTTTGCTGTTAGATGGAGTGATGGGTCTTCTAATGCTAAAATGATGGAGAACGAAGTAGAGGAATCCAGTCATTCATGAACAGCGTAGCCATGCACATTTTGGATTTAACGTCCCCAGGAGCATGAGCTTTACATCTATCTGACCACAGCACTAGCTGTTTGAACCAACAGCAAGAGAAGGCAGTTATTCTGAATGCTTATTTAAGAAGCAATTTACTGAGAAGCCAGAAGGGAAAGTAAACACATATGGGTACCACATTGCTTCTTTTCTCAATCCCATTTGACTTTTAATTTATGTTGACTTCAGACATATCTACACAAACAAAATCAGAACTTTTTGCCCCTGCCTTCTTTTCCTCCTTTCAGTCACATTAACTGAAACCAGGAGGCCATGAGAAAAATAAAACTGTCCAGGATTCTTGTTAAAACTGCTTATACTCATAAATTGTGACTTTTAAAGCAGTGTTGTGGCATATTAATAATTGTGGCATCCTATCTGAAAACGTATCAGTCAAAACAACACAATTTGCTGTACAGATTGGCATGTCTAGTTTGCTAGATGTCGTGTATCTTGCTTAATTTGCCCCAATAGGAATATACCCGACTTAAATCTGTATTGCATGCCGCATAAAGGGATATAAATTATCAGCCGGAGTAACATGTTATATGTAATATAGGAAGCAGAATGGTAAATCAATCTATGGCATAATCATTACAGCCCAGGTAATTTTGGTCCCTGACAACATTCAGCAAGGAAAACAGCTTTGAAGATAGTGTTCAACTTCAATTATACCGCTGCTTCCACTGGGTTTCTTTGAATTACTTTCAGTCAGAGCTTTGGCTGTGCATTGCCTAGATCCTAGCATCCTAGGGTCATGGCTCTCCAAGTGTGAGTGGGCCTCCCTATGGAGATACAGGCTATTATTAGGATATACAGAAGATAAAAATGAAAGAGGAAAACAAAAAGCAAGTAGAGGAAGAATTGCATGAGAAGGAAGGGGGAAAACAGGCCGATTAGAAACAAAATTTATGGGGGTAGGGAAAATACAACTATCCTATCCATCTAAGTGCTAGGACCCTTCAATAATAAACTTAGCTTGTTCTCAAACACTTAATTCCCAGTTTCAAAAGCCTGATTTCATAGACTCATAGAACTGAAAGGGGATCCTGAGGGCCATCAAGTCCAACCCCCAGGAATGCAGGAATCTCAACTGGATCATACATGACGGGTGGCCATCCAATCTCTGCTTAAAAACCTCCAAGGAAGGAGAGTCCAACACCTCTCATCCCAATCATCCATATAATTGCACATCCACAGTTTCCGACAAACACTTGGACCTTAACAAGTCTTCAAGAGATTTACTTCACTGTCAGGAAGACCTCTGTGTGTTTAACAGTTAAGCAAACGGAAGAGCTTTACCTGTTAGTTCCATGTGCCCCTCAGGTGTCCCATAGAGCTCTATATCTAGCCCGGCAAGTCTTAGGAAATACTTGGTATTTTGGTCAACAATATAGTGCCACTTCTTTTCTCTTTTTTGCAATATACAAAATGATTTTCATAGAGGGTTTGGTTTTTTTAATGGATTAACGAAGACAAATTTTAACAGAGCTAAAGACTATTGAACAGCATGTTTTCATACAAAAAAACTGCTCTGTATTTCAACAAGGACTATATTTTGTATGATGAAATATGCTTTAAAATGTTCAAGTAGCTCTTTTTAAGAAACACTCGTTATTTTAGGAAAATACAAAATTAATTATACTTAGGAAATGTTTGAAAAATCTCATTAACTTTTTTCAAGCCTGGCTATAGAACACTGTTACAGCATTTTCCGCAATGAAAACTGAAGCATATTTGTTTCCTTGGAAACAAAGCCTTTCACCTTCCTTCACAGAACCTTAACCCAAAGAGAACTCATTAATGAGGGCCAAGGTTTAGTTATTTTAAGCCAGAAAAAATGATAACACAAAGCTATATTTTTATCATTGGAACTTCAAAAAGGCCACTTAACCCAGCTGATTGAATGAACAAAATCTTCACATAATCTAAAGCAATTAAACCATTGAATTAAGCACAAATATATTATTTGTCTGAATGACTATAGTTTATTTGCATTTTAGTGTTCTGTTGAAACACACACGGTGAAATGATAGAGCAGTGGGATACACATTCAATCATGATTAAACACCTTGGGTTTTTTTCTAATCTTCACTAATAACAGGGGTCATATTTAGCTGGAAAAAAGTGAATTATTCTATGAACCCTGTGGAGCTATCATCAAAGAGTGAGGATCCTGAAGAGGTGGAGGCAAAGGTAATTAATTGGAGCTAAATGACCCGGAGGAGAGCCTGAGTAGGATGAGGGAGGTTGCAGTGGTGCCTCAGGAAATGCCAGTGCTGGCGGATGGAACAGGAGCTGGATCCCTGGGAAGGATCAAGTGGGTTGTCAGAGAGCTGTTCCACCCCTGTGATTTCAGACACCTTTAGTCAAGCCATCCCCAGTCCATCCAGTCACTCCTCTCTGTAAGGAGCCTCCCCCAGGGGGAGTTGTCTGAGAGCAAGTTGGATACTGAGTCCACTGCCAAGGGCATGGAGATTCCAGCACCAGCATGAATAAAACTCACACATTCCATGCCACTCACAGAAGTGCCCATTTGCTTTTCCAGAGCACTTGCCAAATTCAGGCTTCCACCTGCCCACTCTTCAAACCAAGAAGGCACAGAGAATGCAGCTTGTTGGATCAATGTCTCAGATCCTGCTTAGCCTTGCATTTCACCTGCTGTGTCTTTAACTCTAGTACTGCCAATGTGTCACTCAAATCTATGCACTGAAGAGCTTAGCAGAAACAGACAGGTTTGTAGTTTGCCCTGCTTCCAAGACTTTCAGTACCCATGTGTGTTGCTAGGGATCTTGAGTTTTTCTGAATGGGTAATGAATTCAGGGAAAATTGAACTGAAGGGAGGCAATATTGCTTATTTTGTAGAATATTAATCTGAGAAAATCCATTAATTTAAGATAACTATGTAGATATTAGGGACGGGGGTGGCGCTGTGGGTTAAACCACAGAGCCTAGGACTTGCCGATCAGAAGGTCGGAAGTTCGAATCCCCGCAACAGGGTGAGCTCCCGTTGCGTGGTCCCTGCTCCTGCCAACCTAGCAGTTTGAAAGCACATCAAAGTGCAAGTAGATAAATAGGTACCGCTCCGGCGGGAAGGTAAACGACATTTCCGTGTACTGCTCTGGTTCACCAGAAATGGCTTAGTCATGCTGGCCACATGACCCGGAAGCTGTATGCCAGCTCCCTCGGCCAATAAAGCGAGATGAGCGCCACAATCCCAGAGTCGGTCACGACTGGACCTAATGGTCAGGGGTCCCTTTACCTTTTTACCTTTATGTAGATATTATTGAGGGCAATTTAATCAGGGGTAATTAAAGAGAATACAGTGGTACCTCAGGTTACAGACGCTTCAGGTTACAGACTCCACTAACCTAGAAATAGTACCTCAGGTTAAGAACTTTGCTTCAGGATGAGAACAGAAATTGCACAGCGGCCGCGCAAGGCCCCATTAGCTAAAGTGGTACCTCAGGTTAAGAACAGTTTCAGGTTAAGAATGGACCTCCAGAACAAATTAAATTCTTAACCCGAGGTACCACTGTATAACTGATTTGGAGCAAGATTTGTTGGGAAAATGAGTTAAATGGGAACTAATTTGGGATGATCTGGAGTGGAGTACCAATTAATTGAGGCAATTATCTGGGATGGTTTGGATGGGAAATTAGTTGGTTTGCCCCCTGGGACATTTAAAGTCTAAATCTGAAACCATACATATAAAGTAGAATTTGCAAATTTTATGCAATTAAAAAATAAATATTTTTTTTTAAATAACACAGCCCCAATTTTGCAGTGCTTTTTAAGTTTGTGGAAAACTTTTCTTCTCTCTCAAGCCATCCCACATTAGTCTATTTTATTTATGACGTTTTTAATTCTTGTTGGTTTTTATGTTTTAATACCACTTTAAGATTGATATTCTATTTCTGTACACTATGTACCTATGTATTTGAGATGTAAACTTATCGTGGTTTACTGTTATTATCTGTATATTTTTTATCTTTTGTTTTCTCCACTTTAATTTTATTTCCCCCTTCTCTTTTTTATTTTCCCTGTTAAATTTGCAGATAAAAAAATTGATTTTTCTTGTTTACTTTAACTCTTTCAGTAGTTTACTGTCAATATTTCCCATAAAAAATATATTTTTGGGAATATGCATGTAAATATTTACGTGTATTAATGCACCATGTAGCGGCAATGTTTAACAAATGAAATAATTTCAAATAGAAGGGAATATACCAATGCTTTGCTTGCTCTCCGACAAATGAATGAAGGAGAGCTGCCTGTCATGTGAAGTGCATCAATTTATTTTAAATTTCGGGCAACCATGCTGTTTAGTTGTACCTTCAGAACTGAACTAGGTCTGTTGATGAATGCTAATGAAGTGCCTTAGGCAGTACAGTACACCAGAGAGACAACCTTCACTGTTGGAGGTGACAAGCGAACCACAGACGTCAAGATGTCCTTATGTGACAGGTAATCAGGAAAAAAACGTTTGGAGTATTCAAAACACTGCCTGCACATAAACTCTATAATTAAATTACATTCTTTTGAAGTTGTTGTGAAAGGACTTCCAAACCTAGGCTTAAGATAGTTTCAAGAGTTTGAACCTGTTAAAGAGATAAATCTTCAGTAAAGGATTCATTAGATCCGTGATGCTTCTGCTCATCACGAGTGAGGCACACGAGTCAAACACTCCCTTGGCCACAAATACAGGTACATGCTGAAGGTCCAGGATAGGAAGAGGAGCAGATAAGCATGCTAGATTTTACTAGTGTCTTCAATACACGTAGTTCCTTGGGTAAGGAAAAGAAAAGCATCTAACCAGGGTAAAAAATAGGGAGAGAAAAGCAGGACACTCTACATGAAGATATTGTTTCCTGGGACAATAAACCCTTCTAAAACAAAAGGAACTTCTGGTCTCATCCTCTCGATAGCCTTGTTTTGTTCTGCCATTCCTATGGTACTGGCTCCAAATGATTTCTTCTGGCTTTCAGTAGCAGTTCCTGATGCCTGTGCCAACTTTTAACTTCGACTTAAAGATTAATAATAGTCTTTTAACTTAAATGTCACGGGCACCTTTAACTCCCTCTATCTTGCACTCTTCAATAAGCAATGCCAGTTACAAGGAGGCCAAATATATAGTTCGTCTTTAAAAAGCTAGTAGACTGCCAAACTTAAGGAAATACCAATTTGGTAATAGTGTGGAATAATATATTTCCTAAAGTGATCATTACAGTAATAGCTAGGGCAGATATATATGCACTTCAAAAAGCAGCTTCATTCCAGATGTATACTTTTCTGTATCAGACTATTACCTACTAAATACAGTGTCCAGAGACTTTCAATGCAGCTATCCACTACATATTCACTACTTAGCTGAGCTGTAAAATTGCAAATAAAATGAAACAGCTACAGCCTTTACAGTACCACTTCGTGCTTAGAATAAGTAAGGGACGTGGGTGGCGCTGTGGGTTAAACCACAGAGCCTAGGACTTGCCGATCAGAAGGTCGGCGGTTCAAATCCCTGTGACGGGGTGAGCTCCCGTTGCTCGGTCCCTGCTCCTGCCAACCTAGCAGTTCGAAAGCACATCAAAGTGCAAGTAGATAAATAGGTACCGCTCCGGCAGGAAGATAAACGGTGTTTCCATGCGCTGCTCTGATTCGCCAGAAGCGGCTTAGTCATGCTGGCCACATGACCTGGAAGCTGTATGCCGGCTCCCTCGGCCAATAAAGCGAGATGAGCACCGCAACCCCAGAGTCGGTCACGACTGGACCTAATGGTCAGGAGTCCCTTTACCTTTATAAGTAGCCAACTATAAAAATATAATGCACCTCAGATAACAACATTTTACAAGAGCTGAAAATTCTTACTAGGGTTATAGTTACTAAATAAATAAATAAATAAATAAATTACTTATTCAATGTTTGCAATAAATAATAATATAGAAATGGGATCACTGTTGGCGGGAGAAATCCAATACTATTAACTGCAAGCGGTTTCACACTAAAGGCTGCATACAAATTATGGAAAGTTTAGTTTGTTAACGGTGCTGGGAACTGTAGCTCTGTGGGGGGTAAGCTACATTTCCCAGGATTTTTGAGGGGAAAGACGTCTGCTTTAAATATATGACCTGCATACAGCAAAAAAGTAGAAGCTTGATTTATACATTTGTTAAAACCTTACACAGTATCACACAGGCATCCTTTAACTGGCTAGTGAGAATGATAAAGGAAAGATACTAGCTCTAAAATGGGATTAGATCAAGCAAACTAAAACTTCACAAGCTATCAAAGCTCACTGTTACCATGCTGATGGTATGACTAAAAAAGTGGTGTACAGTCGTACCTTGGTTTTTGAACAGCTTAGTTCTTGAAAGTTTTGGCTCCCGAACGCCGCAAACCTGAAAGTGACTGTTCTGGTTGCGAACTATTTTTGGAAGCCGAATGTCCGATGGGGCTTCCGCGGCTTCTGATTGGCTGCATGAGGTTCCTGCAGCCAATCAGAAGCCGCGCTTTGGTTTCCGAACATTTTGGAAGTCGAACGGACTTCCGGAACGCATTCCATTTGACTTCCAAGGTACAACTGTATATGACTTTAGAAAAAGTTAACTCAATACAGCTGGATCTTAAGACAGCAGCAAATTATACAGTGTAATAACACAGTCAAGAACACACCCTTGTATCCCACATTAAATAATCCAAACACCTCCAGTATCCATAGTCTGCAAATCAACCCTGCTTGTTATAATCCCTCTTCACCCATAAGGTTGATATCCAAGATTGCTTAATGCAAGTGAGTTACTCTTGCTTGCTCTCATTTTCATTTGCAATCTGCAGATGAGTGAACTATATGATCTGGGACCCTGGGAGTCCTCCTTTCCCCAATGGTGCTTCAAACCTGCAGGAGTCTGTCTCTTTATAGCAAGGCAATTTACCTGTGTGCACACAACATATTTTCAACATATACCGATGACTGAGGCATTGAAAGTTCCAGAATGTGGGGATATCATGGAGAGCAAAAGGAAAGAGATCTGAGCAACAACCTTTGTAGCTGAGAATTTGGGAGAAATACCTTACAGGGTTTGTCTGTTTTCATTTTAACTATTTCAGCCCAATTCTATTCAGAGCCTAATCATTTAAATTAGCAAGGATTCAGGCATGTTTAACTTCAAATAGGATTGCATTGCAATGCTCCAAAAATAAGCCCAATTACTTGGAATTAGGCTCCTCTTAAATCACTTTGCAAACATTGCAAACTAGCTGGCTGCCTACCTGCTAAGCATTATCCTGCGATGAGCTTCATTGTTTCTGCCTTTTCAATTTATAATAATCTGACAGGCTCTCTACAAGATGCTTGCAGCCACTGCAGAGATGGAGACCACCCAGCCAGTACCATAATCAATAGAGGAAAGCAACCTGTGGGTGGTTTCCCAAGATAGTCAGTTTCCAGAAAAAGAGAGCTGAGATTTTGCAAAGAAACCAGCTCAGAATTGCTAAGCAGTCTCTTCAAGCCCTCTGTTCCCAACCCTTGACAATTCCACTTGAAGCTCCATAATGGCTGACTTTGTTTTTTTCTCCCCAGTCAGCAAGTTCGTTCCTTTTATTCTCTGGTCCCCAGTTCTTCATGCACCTTGGAAGTGCTTTTAAGGGAGTGGTGAACTCAAGCCAGGCCAATGCATAAATTATTTAAACGGGATCCCAATTGCAGGAAAACTAGAAGCTCACTGTTCAGGACAAGCTATATTCTAAACTGCCCCTGCCCTGCTGCACAAACACCCAAGCACATTGCCCACCCCCAAACTTCTTGTAACCCCAGATAAACATGGAAGAGGGAACAGAAAATAAGAATTAACAGAGAAAGAGACTGGAAGGAAGAAAAAATAACAGAAATAAACTGCCTAGGAAACTGACATAAACTACCTAGGAAACTTTCCTATAAGCAATCACTGATCACTTAGAAACTTCTTCGAAGACTTAAGAGCTTATAAAGTGTTTCACAATTAACATACAATTGCACGTCAATTTAAAGCAGAGCTGAGCCAAACCTTATTAGCTGAGCAGAAAGTGTCTACTGTACTTTGCACTGTTTACATTTGCTATGGCAATTTTTGTTTCCAATTTCTCAATATTCCCACAACACACAAATATGAAATATCACAGAAGAGAAATAAAAAAACCATGCAGCCTTCCTTGTTTAGAATCTATTTTTGTAACCGTTACTTTTCCACTGCTGCAAAACAATGCTGTTTACCTTCAAGTAAGTGACAAAATGAACAATTTGTTGCCTTGCATTTTAAATTAGCTGCAACAGGCTACATGGAAGCATTAAGTATCTACTGCTGCCCACAGATTTAAGCAGGGGTGATGACAAAATAATTAGGGGACGAAGGGTGGTGCAGACAATTGCTGGCAGAGAGAGGAGTTATGCATACCTCTGTACAGTGGTACCTCGGGTTACAGGCGCTTCAGGTTACAGATGCTTCAGGTTACAGACTCCCCTAACCCAGAAATAGTACCTCAGGTTAAGAACTTTGCTTCAGGATGAGAACAGAAATTGTGCTGCAGCAGCGGGAGGCCCCATTAGCTAAAGTGGTACCTCAGGTTAAGAACAGTTTCAGGTTAAGAACGGACCTCCAGAACTTATTAAGTTCTTAACCCGAGGTACCACTGTATAATGAAAACATACAATCACGGCAGTAACTTTTGTCTTCTAATTCAAGTATGCGTGACTGTATGTAGAAGCAGCGAATGGGACAATCAGATATGGGGTTCCAGTGGACCATCAACCACATTATTCGTCAAAACAGGGTAAGACTTGAGTCGAGAGCATCAGATTGAGGTCTCTCACAGGCAAAAAGAGGAAGACTCTTCAGGTTCTACGATACTGTTTTGTAGCACCTGAAGCAGAGATGAGGATTCTTTTCTGACTGAGGGCCCCCACTCCCTTCTGGGCAAGCTTCCGCCCTCCCAGTGGTGGGTGGGGCAGAGGCAAAAGTGGGTGGAACAATTAATGCAAATTGTACCTTGGTATGATAGGCTAGTTCCTATGCACATTCACACTCCCCTCTTTGTCCTCTATCCAGGCAAGCAAGAGGCATTATCAGAATGCAAAGACACATTCCAACGAGGCAGAAACACTTGGGGGACAAGCAGAACAGGGCTGAGGAGGCGGGTGTTGCCAAGGGAAAGTCCCATGAGCAAGATAGTGAGGCCTGAAGGACCACATTCAGCACCTGGGCCTTAAGTTCCACACCCCTGACATGGAGTTGATTCCTCTCCTTTCTTCTGCCTGACATTGTGCTGCCTGGGTTGTGTGGCTGGAGGTCTAGCCCAACCATGTTACCAGTGGCCCTTCACAGTCTGAGGTTTTGAACTTGAGACCAGATAGCTGCAGCCTTACCTTTATCAGTCACGAACAATGGACCTCCTCGGGTTCTGTGAAGCTTAATATGGATATTTTTTGTCACATTAAGTTTAAAAAAACACACACCACCCTGCATGTTTGAGATAAATTCTGAAGTCAAAAGGGTCCTTAGGCTGAAAATTTTAGGTGCAGGGAATACCACTCATTGTGCACCCTGTGAGCTAATTTTCCAGATCAAGTCATAAGTTCAGTCTGATTCCACTCTTCCAGATGACTTGCACATTGAGCATTCACCCTGATTTGTTTGTCTGGCTTTTTGTTTGCTCGTTTCGGAATTGGGTTTGTTGCATAAGAACACCTAATCCACTTCAACTGAGCAACCTAAATTTGCTGGTTTAGGATAGAATCATGCCTGCAAAATAGTCACAGTCTGGAAGCTTTCCTTGATTGGGAATAATAATAATAATATTAATATTTGTTGTTACTGCTTCTGTGTTACTAACCTCTACTCCTCACAGAGAAGCTGCTCAGGCTTTTATACTGCTTCTTTGGTACAACCACCACTGAAATAAATAGAGCTTATCCTTCCAACCCTCCACCAATAAAGTGTTTTGAGGATTGGTATCTAAAGCTGCAGCCCTGGGGCTATTTAGTCTAAGAACGACCGACATTCTGACACATGCTGTGCTGCTGCTGTTATGAGCCATTTTGCTTACAAACAGGGACTCCAGAGAGTTGCAGCTTCCAAAAAGATTAAGGTCCCAACTATTAGTTTGGTATAGCCATTCCCAAAGTGATATTTATTGATACAGATGCTCTCTTGGAAGTCACACTGCCTATAGCTAATGAACATTTGTTATGCACCCATGACTTACAGAATCTAGGGGCAGAACAGAATTAAAATTGCTGAAAACATAAAACAATAAGGGTATTGCTGAGGAAATAACCACTAAACTTATTATTTCATAATTTTCCAGTTTGAATTAGTTTCTGGGAGTAAATAAAATGACCAAAAGAAAGTCAGTGCAGCTTTAGAATATGCGCCGTAAGAAAAACATTCACCTTCTGCTATCAGAGCTAGAAAATCAAGTTATGATAAATGCACTGGGGAAATTCAAACACAAAACTAGTGGCTGAGAAACAGTGCTTCTTAGTTTAAAATAATTCATGGAAAAATCTGGCATGCCATCTTGACTGTGTCACTGGAAATGAATAGAATATTCATGACTTCTTGACAGTGTAAGCAAACTTCTATGATGTGTCCCGCCCCCACCTTGCTGCATATCAGGATAGAGCCGTATGCTAACATGGGGAAGATTTAATATTCAGACCTGATTTTCCTGCTGTCATTCCTGTTTTTCTTGACTATAGTTAATGCCACATTTGAAAAAAACAGGGGGGGAAACAGTGCACTTAACTTGAACATTCAGTGGTACAACACTGGTAAGGTTCTGAAGAGGCTCTTTCGTTAACTACTCACCAGCAACAAGAGGCCACATAAAAGAGATATAGGCACAGGGACCTGTGGCAGACACAGGTGCCAATTCTGTCCCCAAGCTTACTTTGTAAGTGCAATTATAGGACTTAATAAGGCCATCCACAACATTAGGGGTCCATTCACCTGCTCACCCCCTAATGTGACAAGCCATCATCTGCCAGCAATGGCCTTGTGCATTCTACACAGTGCAAGCAGGCCATTCTGTATATACAAAAGAAGGGACACAAATCTTCCATCAGAAATGGCAGTATCAAAAACACAGCAGGGAAACATTTCAGCCTCCCAACACACTCTGCAACTGACCTTAAGGTGGCTACACTGGAACAAAGAACTTCAAAGGGTGTCTGCAAAACGATGCTGATGAAACCATCCAGAGAATACAGTGCTGTCACTTGTGGACTGAATCACATGTCAATTGGCTCAGCAATGCCAGGATGTTTACTGTTAATAAAATTATTATCACAGTCTGTCCTTTTCTGCATTTCTATTATTTACAAACTCATTTTGCACACACAGCCCACAAAGAAAAGTGTGTGTGTGTGTGTGTGTGTGTGTGTGTGTGTGTACACACCTAAAATTCAGGATAACACTTCATATATCTGATGAAGTGGACTAGATCCATAATACATGTGTAAATCTTTAAGGTGCCACAAGGCTATTTGTTGTTGTTTTAGTTAAATATGCCACTTTTCTATGGCAAGTGTAAAAAAAAATGCTTCAAACAATTTTAGAGAGACAGTGGGTTTTCAAGGAGAAAAAAGAAAAACAATGACTCACACACTTTCCACCTCTTGTAATCTTGCTAAATAAAGTAACAGGAGAACAAAGCTGGTATGCAGCCTCTGGCTACATTTGTGCGTGCATCAAGCGAGATGGCACAGGATCAAGAAGCGAACAAGCCTATCTTGAAATCACCTTTGCACTGCTGCTGTTCAGCCTCAGTCATAGCCAAAGAGAAATGCAAGAGAGGGGCTTGAAATATTTCCTGGCAGCGCTACGACCTTCAGTAAACAACAAGCAATTCGATTTTTGAATGAAAATAAAATGGTTAAAACCTATTTCCTAGCTATCCACTTTCTTTTTTATTGTTCTCCTTCCCTTTTTTCCACAACCTGGAGTTCATCCACAATTTACAATTGTAAGTCCAGATACTGCACCCCAAGAAAAGGCTGAAATGGGGATGTTAGCACTGACTAAGTTGATCTCTCAGACAAAATCAGAATTGCATCATATTTTTATTTTATTTTTAAATGTCTTTTTAGATGAAAACACACACTCCAATACCAACTACAATGTAAAAGCAACGATAAATACCCCAGCACGATTTGCATTTGTTATGAACATCGGCTCAGTCACATGGGAAGCAACCTCTAGATGACAGAATTTCCTGAATCCACCCCTTCATTTATTCCCATTTGCAGGTCATAGTCAGGAAAGGCATATTCCAAATATTATTTTGCATTGTGTTACTAACTCTACGGTGAACTATAGAATTTCATTGCCTCTTCCGAGAGACCAGTTGTCTTTAGTCATCCCTCAACTGTCACCTAAAAGCAGCCACTGCATAAAGCTGCTTGAAATATTCCCATCCCAGGTGGTTGTGGTAAGAATGTTAACTTTAAGAGGTGGCCTAGTATTGATTTTGTAAGCTGCCCTGGGAGTCTTTTTGGTTTAAGAACAGAACAACAATGTTAAGCAAATAATATAACTAACCAGAGAGTAGCTGTATTAATCTACTACAGGAAGACACCACAAAAAGCCTTTTAACTCCTTAGGTCAAACTGTATGTGACACAGCCACTTTGTAAGGCGCAGAAGAGATGTAACATTCATCTTCTTCTTTTCTCACTATTTCCCAATTACTAATCGCCCAGACTCCTGCGGGCCCAATGCCACAGGATTTCAAATATATTTGCCCTCTCGAAGTATCCAAATTGTCCCACCGGAAGAATAGCAGCTCTGTAGTTAAACCCTATAGTTTTGTGTTGTCCCTTGCAATTATTTTGTTGTCCTCTCCTCTATCCTCAGGAAAACAATTCAGCAGGAATTTTAGGGAAGGCAACAGAGCTTGCCAAGAAAGGGGAAAGGACTGCAATAAATACCAATCTGTAACTGGCCAGGGAAGCCAGCAGATAGCTGCTAAATTCCTTCTCAGTATTGACACTCAGGCCATGTGCTATTTCTCCTCTTGGGGATCTGCTCTTGCCACTTAAGTCAGGGATCATTACTTCAGCATAAAAGACCTACACTTGCTGTGCCTGTGATGATCTTATATTCTTGGTGTATTGTGCTGAGTGCATAGTATTACGGACTGATGAAGCTGTTGATAAACCTGCTTGACATCCGGAGTACAGGTCTTCTGATCAATTGTACTACTTTCGCCGTGGGACGGTGAGGAGGTGCTCGTCTGCAACTACTACTTACGTATGAGCCCTGCCTCTACATATGGCCACGTGAAGAACCCTTTCTTGAAACCGTTCCCACTTACATGACTTTGCGCTTCCAGTAGATAACTAACTGTAGAACAATTTGCTTGTTTCAACTGTGCTATGACACTATTATTATATACATTATTGGCAGAGTTGTGCCACTAGTTGACTGTATGTCTATAAGTATCTCCAGGCTTTGATATGAATGTTGCACTTTAATTTGCTGAACTAAGTAAAATTGTCCTTTACCATTACCTTTTACTTGGTGTTTTGGCTTTGTTGTATTACATAGAAAATAGAAACCATGCAAACCAGTGAACCAGAGAATTATTTTATGCAGCTTTTTTTTTTTTTTTTTGAAGGCTCAGAGCCTGACATGTGAAAACTAAAGCAGCAATGCAAAGGCTATATTTTAGTTTAAGCATTACTGTTATTAAAACCATGATAAATAGTAATGTAACATTAAATGCAATATTGCACAGCAAGCCTCTCTTTCACTTACTACCAGTGTGACTTAAAATTAATCACATATTTTCTAAAAAGAGACAAGTGGCTGCAATTGGGTCATTGCAACCCATGGAGCAAATAATATGCCAATATAAGAAGTACAAATGTGTGCAGTATTCACCAGGTAACAAAGAACGGCTTAAACAACAAAAATTCCCATGGCACATTGAAGCCTAACACATTCATTTCGCCATAACCTTTTGTGGACTACAGCTCATTTTGTCAGTTGGCAGGCATGTTTACTCATTGGGATGAAGAGAAACAAGTTTGAAAACCGTGGTGCAGTGATAAATACATTTTTGTATATAGTTGGAGCTACATTGAAATGTGATGGGTCTACTGCTGCTGTTTGCATTACACAGGGCCACTGCTTATACAAATCCATACATCTGACAACATGGAACCCTGTTAATTTTGCTATAAAAGACAGAATCAGCTATCCCTTTGGATTAGAATGGCTTCTATCCTTGGATCATAATGGATAAATAAAAAGTTTCCTAAAGAGTTCTTTAAACAGATAAAAGACACACCGCTGAGGTACGAAGTTTTTGGCAGGCAGAGATATGAGAAGTTCTGTGGGACTCCATTTTCAAAACGACATTTGAATTGCACCCTATTGCCTTCAAGAGTTATGGACCTAAGAGACAGAAATAGACTCCACAGCAGTGACTTCCAGATTTGTATTAAAAACGTTTCTCAGATAAAACCACCTGCATATATTTTTCCCCATTCAGATGATGCCACCAATTAAAGTTGGAAAGTATACTTTTGGCAACAACAATGAAACTGAACTAAATAGGATTCTTGAAAACTTAGGGAAATGGGATGTGAAATCCTTGCTCATTTTTTTGAGTTTGCTCAACTACAAGTGTAAATGCTGCAGACTTACGGTATCCCATAAGAAACCAACAGAACAATCATAAATCCATTAAAATGAACACCGTCATCAAGATTAGATTACTTTGGATTGAGTTCTAATATTTATAGCAGGCTTAGGCAACTATTTGGCTGGTGCCAGTAGCTGCTGCTCATGGGACAGGTATGGCAGAAGATAGGGAACGCAACAGTAGGCAGAGCCAAAGTCAATGGCAGGTGGAGTCCACTAGTTCTATCCTCCTCCCCCCTGCTGAGTTGTACAATGGCAGCACAGAGTTAAGATGAGGAAGCCAATAAGGTCTTCACCCCCTGGACTGGACATAAAAAGACAGGCAGGTGTGGGCAGGCTGAGGGTAGGCTGAGGTTGGTGGGACACAGCTGTGTTTGCTGTAATGGACCAGTCTTCACCAAGTACACTGCAAATATTGGAAGTGGGAGAAGGGTCACTTCATTCCAATACATGGGTTTGGGAGACTAAATGTACCCTAAGCATGACAGTTTGGGAAGGACCCATATCTTCTTGAGTGCTTTTTGGCGTACTGATTCAACTGTAAGTCAAATCATCTCAGATTTTATTGCTGATGGGAAACCAGAATCATGAATGATTCTCACATCTGTTCACGGTTTGTGCTAGTAATGTAATGAGTCAGCTCTTTAGGAGAAACCTACTCATAAGCAATGGAGGCCTATTTTTCTAGAATAATGGCTCAGCATGAGTTGCTCAACGCCACACAGTGGAAGAGAAATAAATAATCAATCCAGTTCCAGTTATTTCAACAAACATAGAGATTAAAAGGTAAGTCTCAACTGAGTTTAAAAGAACTGAATTCCAGAGTGTGTTTAGAGAGGCAAACAGCTGCTGAGAGTTCCAAGACCATCAGAAAAGCCACAAAATGTGAAGTAGAAATTGTTTCTGAATTGTTACTAGAAGGTCATAACCTCCACACAAGCTACCTGACTTAAAGAATTAAAGCAGCCACCTGCTAAGAGCTGTTCCAAGTTGAGTTAAATACCCTTAACAGTCTCTTCCTGCTGTTGCTGGACCAGCATTCAGTATATTGCAAGCTAGTTAGCCTCTTACTGATAATCAACATCCTATGGTATGTGATAGCCTCTCCTATGCAGTATATGTTCTGCTGATTGTGCTAAATTTTCCATGCTTCAGGCATCTCTCACCTCCACTTAGTGAAATTCTACATGTGATATATACTGTATTTTTCCGTGTATAAGACAATGCTTTTTGCTAAAAAAAAAAGGCAAAAATTGGGTGTTGTCTTATACACGGATAGTAAATGCAGAGGGGGATGTGTGATTAATGGAAGGAAGCATAAGAATGGCAGCGGCGATTGGGCGGGTGATTGGTGGCTGTGACGAGGCGGGCAGGCAATTGGCGACTGCGGCAAGTGGGCGGGTGGGCTGTTGGTGGCAGCGAGAGGGCAGACATTTGGTGGCTGCGGCAAGGTATGCGATCAGCAGTGGCTGTGGCAAGTGATCGGCAGTGGCAGGCAGGTGGGTGAGAGATTGGAGGAAGTGACCTTCCCCCCTAGAATAAGTGCCCATATCTGTTCAATGTCTGAATGTCTGGAATTGAGGCAGGTTGTTCACTTCCTGGCTCATCATGTGTTCATTGTACAAGCATTTGTATATGTGTGAATAAGGCAACAAATGTGAGTGGGTGCTTCCTGCTCAAATCCCCCAAAATCTGGTGGGAACTACTAAAAATATTTCTTTTTGCTATTAAGAGATTGGCATTAATTGTACATACAGGTTAGTGAACATACATGAATGGATCTAAGCGATCAGTTTTTCTATGTGTTTCATCTGGTTTCTTTCGATAGTTTTATATCATAACCCTCTCAAGTGGCAGAAGGTTTGTACTCCTCTGGAATTTTAAGAAAGTTGCTTATCGTTTTGCAAAATACAGTTTAGTCTGCAACAGGAATCAGAAATTGTTAATCAGAAACTTTACACCATGGAAGCAGAATTTGTTTTTGACCCACTGAGAGAAACACTGCAGTTATATACTAACCTATGTAATGGAAACTCAACAGTCCTCACCCCACTGAAAAGCTACTTTAGGAGGGGCACTGAATCCTCTCCTGCAATTTAATGACTCCAAATTGCACCCCTTCAGCTGTTTTTATCCCACATAATTTCAAATACACGTTTGCCCTTGCAAATAGGCAGCTAATGGAAGAGCCACTTTGAGAGCATGACCAGAAGCAGACAAGTGGTAGGCAGAGAAAGAATTAAACAATCTCTTCTACCTGATTGATGCATTTCATTTTGTGCATTCAATTCCTTGTTTGTTGCAGACATATGCAGGTTATGGCCAATACTTTTGTTTCAATAAAATTACAAAAACCTAAAACTTGATGGTTCTGTGTACAGAAATAGTGGAATTAAATTAGCATAAACAAATAGCACACATCCTAAGTCAGGATGCTGACCATGGGGAGCATAGCACAAATCAAGTCAGAACTCCAGGCACCTGTGAATTGCTCACTGTAGAGGCTTGCAGTTGCAGAGGACAGACATATTCAACATTTCCTGTGAAGGGGAAAACTAAATTATAATGGTCGCTTGCCTGGATAAGAAGTCATAGGAAAATAAGAAGCTGCCTTATGCTGAGTCCCAGGTACTGGTCCATTTAGATCAGTATGGCCTACATTGAATGGCAGTGGCTTTCCAGGGTTTCAGCCCTAACAGGAGATGCCAGCGACTGAACCTGAAACTGTCTACATGCTTTTCCTCTCCCAGCCCCACCATCACACTTGATATCCATGGCTGACCATAGGAACGTGGGGCTTGACCTTGCCTTGAAACAGTGGACACTCTGTTTTTAAAAGACTTACCAAACTGAACAGAAAACTCTATAGATGTAGAAACCATAGTTACGATTTAAGGGTGATTTTTACAAAGTGCTGTAAGAAAAAGAAAAGGCACTCTATTTATTACAAGACAAAGCTGACCCAATCATATGCAAGCCATCTTCAGGGACAGCAATTACGGTCACTAATTTGTGAATGGGAACAATATCAAGTCTAGCAAGTAGCTAGGAAGGAACAGCTGTATGAATTGGTGAGCAGGGGGACAGGTTGTGTAGCCCTAGGCACAAAATTAGGAAGCAGAAGGAGGGAGAACAAAAGGTCAGGAATTCATGAAAAAAAACCTGATGTTCTCAGTGCCAGATTTATGCACAAAGTACGGGTTTAGGGTCTCAGATTATGAGAAGCATCTAAATACAGATAAATGTCTAAATCTCAAGTTTTACATAGAATAAGAAAATCATAGAATTGAATAACAGATTTAAAAAGTTAATTTTTAGTTACATTGTCGCCTATGTGCCAGTATATATGAAAATGTAAAACGTTTATATTTTCTTTATCATTTCACTTTTTGTTGTTGTTGGTTAGTGCTATGGGCTTTCTTAAATTTGACATAGTTAAGAGCATCTGGAGGTTATTTAATATGTCCCTGGGTATTCTCACAAAACCGCTCACCTTCCCAGGAGGCCAGAGTTGCGGGCTGGCCAAGAGCACTCCCCACGTACAGCAGGGGGCATGGTGATGCCGCTCACGTCATTGGGAGTCCCTGCCACATCACGCCTCCATGGCCGACAAATCATTCTCCTTTTTCTCCTCCTGTATCAGATCTCCTGCCCTCCAGCCCTATTTTCATGCGTTTGTCATCTTGGTCTTGATATGGACTATGGTTGGTCACCAGGTAGTCAGGGGCCAGGTAGGAATTTTCCCACTTGGCAAATTGGCACCAGCCATGTGGCTTTCGCCTGCCTTGTAGCAATCGTCACAACTTTGTAAGGTTTTGCGGTTAGGCATAAGTAAACCTGGTTTATGGGAGGGGAGGTTGTGACCTTCACCTGCCCCTCCTCTTTAAGGGATCCAGGGGTGTGGATCCTGTCTGAAGCCTGGGTATGGGCTAGGGCCATGCCACGACCCCATTGGGGACCCTGGGGGAGCTCACAGTTGATGTACATCAACAGGGCTCCCCATACTGGTGGTTGACCCTTATGGGACTACCTGCATGGCGGGCACGAGTCAGATATAGTCGGTTCAGTTGCAATGCCTCAGCCAATACCAGTTACATCTGTAACCAATAAAGTTGTGGCCTTATTTATCCCATTAACCCAAAATATTGGTGTCCGTGTGTTTCATTATCTAAGAAATGGGGTGGTGCTCGGGGCCTCGCCATGCAAAAAGACCAGCATAGTCATTAGCTACAGAAGCAAATTAGTTCTCATGAAATTCTTCCATTTGTGCTTTCACTTTCGGGACTGAGCATGTCACAAAGATGATCCTACACTCTTTAAAAATTAGCCACTGGAGCCATGTGTCAGAATAGGTGAAATGACATTTAAGTCACTCATGGCACAGAGACCACTGAATTTCAAGTGTCCTAAGTGGAGAGGGACTATTTTAGAGGGCACTCAGTTATAGGTTACATACAGTTATATACAGAGGTTTCCTTTTATGGTGAACTGCAATTCTCTTCTGCTCTTCTGCTCTTTCTTCTGGTACCGGCATCTTTTATGCTGAGAAGACAACTAAATAAACTAGGAAGCAGACATGGGGGCTGAGGTAATTACAGCTACATGACAAACTATCTGTAGGATTTATATTGCTTTCTAACCCCAGGACTAAAACATGCTCCCGACTATTAGCTAATCTATCTGAAGAAAGGTATTTTTTGACCTTCTTTCCTTATTTCATCAATGTCTCTCAGTATTGTCTCATACTTGATTAAAAACATGACTACATCTTTTCTGCGTGAAATTAATTAGAAAACCAGGACATTCTGTTGCCATTCATTTCGCCACGATCAAACGTCCCTTTTAAAAAGCATTTGGTGAGGTTTACTATAATGTTGCAATATGTTCAGCTTTCACATGCTGATGTACAACTACTGTCCAACATGAAAAGTGTACAAACAAAATCTGCTGCTAAAGTAATCCAGATCAGTTAAGTAGTTTTAAAATTGTTATTATGCCTCCATTTCCTGTGTGACAATACTCTGTTCAGTGAGTCTTTACCAACTTCTTATTCCTTCTCTTATCCCTCAAATATTTTATTCTAACATTCAGTGCTAGGATGTCGTCCCAACACATGCTACAACCCCTCCCTTTCACATGGTAAATCACATGGTGTTCATCCCAAGCAAGAACACTGTGCCTACGTGTTTGCTTTACAAGGCCCTTAACAACTTTGGTTCAGGGTACCTTAAGTACCACCTGATTCCTTTAACTGCTGCCTAGCCACTGAAGTCTTTGGGAAGCCACACATTTACTACTGTGCCTCCATCACCACCCCATGTCAAACTTCCAATGACTAGTAAAAACCTCTTTATTTCAGAAGGCATTTTAAGAAAGTTGTCCAATTTTATGGTTCATTTTAATTGATTTTATCCTTATTGTTTCCTTTAACCTTACTGTACAAATACACAATGTATACTGTGTATGTAAACAGAAAATAAATAAATCAATGCATTTCCTATAAAAATATCCTGGAAGGATAAACTAGGCTTGGGGGAGCTTGAGTCCTGAACTCTACAAGAAAGTTCCACTCTCTAGACACCCTTTCCCGGCATTATATAGCTATACAATGCTCAGGTCTGGGTCTAACATCCAGTCATGCACCACAGCCCTCAAATGCTATACAAAACAGTGGAAGAAGGCTCCAGAGAGGCGTCATGGAACATTTTTTTTCATTTTCTCCTCTTCTGTCCTGAAACATGTCGCTACAGAAGCCGTGCCACTTGTAGGATTCTCAAGACCAAAAAGTTGGTTTATGGGCATATCCACTCCGGTTTTATCTTTATTAATAGATAGCAACTAAGGCAGCATATTGAATCTAAGTGGTCGGTTTTACAGGTTTGAAAATCGTATTTTCCACATGGCATTGTTGCACGCCACTCCAATCTCCAAGTGGTGCGAGATTCCAGACTTTCCAGGTCCTTACCCAGGGTTCATGTTTTCTTTTGGGAATGAGGCACAGCAGAGACTGTGGTGTCTTTATAATATATGGCTTCTTTACACATTTATAAAACCTGAGTGTTCTATGGAGGTGTTCACAGAATTAACTCACCCGAAGGATCTTGTTTTTCCCACAGCTGCAGCCTTGGATTCAAGCAGAGATGCAGCATGGCACTGGCGCTCTCTCTCTCTCTCTCTCTCTCTCTCTCTCTCTCTCTCTCTCTCTGCTTGCTGCTCAGCTTCTCAGTCATATCATTGCTAAACTCTCTGCTCTCAACTCTGGATTTTGTCGTTCTCACGATCTACAAATTGAGGGAGGGGCCCCATCCATTTGCCACCTCCCACAAAGCCCTTCTCCTTACACCTGACCATAATTTATGCCTTTCTTTTGAGTGCTTTGATTACAAGTTTACCAAAAGAGCAACTGTTCTTTCTGCCCAGCTGACACACAAAAAGTACCCCATCTCTTCCTTCCCACCTCTCATTTCGCTTTTATCCTCTTCCTTATTTTCCCGTTTATTTGACTGAACACGGAAGATTAGATTTTCCATTACCTCTGCAAAGGCCCAAGACTGTAACAATAAGAAAATAAATTAATTACGAAACGCCTCTGTTCTTTCCAACTGTTTTATATTTCCCAAAGGGACAATATATCTTCCCTCCTCTCAAAAGTTAGTTTCTGCAATCGAAATCTTAATCAAAATTATTCTCCATTTCTACTGTCAATCTATATTTATTTTTACAAATAATGGAAAAGCTTAAAATTAGTGAAAGGAAAAAAATAATTGATTGAAAATTATTTTGTCAAACATTTCCTGTGTGGAAACCTATACCTGTGTGGACAAAGAGCTCTGTGTTGAAAAATGTTCTATTTCTTCTATTTCTAAATAAGCTCTTGCCCCTAAGCTTTCTTATTATAGCTCTGGGTTTTCAAATAATTGAATAAAAATGGGACCAGGACACAACCCTGTTTTATGCTGAAGTTCTTTGTTAAAAGGTTATTTGGGGGAAGATCTAAATCTGTAATAGACTTTTTAGTAAAAACAACAGATGGCAATCAAACTGGTGTTCAGTAATTAGTTCAAAGCAGACCTTTTTCAATGGTTGACATCACTGAAAAGAAGCTGCACTGGGCTAAAGAGGCATTTAGGCATGACAGCAAACAGAGATTCCTTATATTCTGGACAACAGCCATACAAGAAATATGTAAAATAACTAAGCAAGTATTAGCCTTCACCCCAGAATTGGCCCTGCTAAACATCTTCCAAGACAACAATGCCCATTTACACCACAAAGAACTCATAACCCACCTACTTTCAGCAGCCAGAAACACCATAATCAGACACTGGAGAGACCTGTCAAGAGTAAGCATGGACCAATGGTACCAAATAGTATGAGAAACGGCCCTACTAGAAAAATTAACTAATAAACTGAAACTGACACGGGGACAAACAGAAGAAGACACCTTCACCCCTGTATGGCTCCCCTTTATCACATACACAGCCCAACAGGACAACGACAATAATCCACCAACAGCATACAAATCAATATGGCTAACCTGATCCAAAACACCCACCCACCTCACTCACACACGAAAACAGAGATCACCACAGCCAATCACAAACAAACAATCACACCCTAGGCCAACCCCAACCTCTCTCACCACCAAAGGAACACAAGTGAACAACACAAGCACGCTGACACCAAACTCTACATACATTAAGCATAATAGAAACACCGCTACCCGACCCCACCCCCATCCATCTCTCCTCCCTCCATCCCCCTTTCTTTTTCTTTCTTTTTTCTTTCTTTTTTCTTCTCTCCCTAATGCCTCAACAAATGAAATGGATTTGTAAAAATGTTACATGGAAGAAAAAAATACGAGGCATTACACTTACACTGTAAAACAAGAAAACCCTTAATAAAATATTTATATAAAAAAACAAGTCACATATTTGAAAACAACAAGGAAGACGAAACTTGTCAGTGGTTCAGTATCCAGTGCTGAAACCTGCCCACAGCAGCTCATTGCTTTCTTTAAGAAGGGAATAATAGTATGTAACTTGTAAACCATGTCAACTAAATGTAAAGGGAAGTGATTGGTGGGAAGCAATCTATCTCCTTTTTTTTTTAATAAATGAGATACTACCAAGCTCACATTCCAGCCCAAATGAAGTAATGAAATTAATTCATGAAATCAAAGAGCTTACAAATGACAGCAACCCACAAGGCCAGTGTTATTTTTTTGAAGATCTCATTGGGAATCTTGTTTTCGTTTGATACCTCATGGCTGGAAAGATGAGCAATTAATTTATCTGTATCTAAAACAGCTATCAAACTTACAAATAATCAGTACTGGTCCAGCAAATTTCTTAACCTTGGGCAACTTTAATATAGCAGCAAAACAAGCAAACAAATGTTGCTTCTAAGCCATATTTGAGATATTAACATGAAACAAACAGCTCCAATCCTAGCAATTGTTGCCAACATCTACAAGAAAGGGATGTATTGAACAGAAATGTTTGAACAGGACCAAAATGGTATTTGTGTATATAACTTTTTTTGCCTTTATTTGTGTTCTAGAATCCCTTTTCCTTTAAGAATAAGAATATTTTTCTCATTTATACCCCACCCATCTGGCTGGGTTTCCCACCACTCTGGGCAGCTTACAATATATCTAAAAACATAATAAATATATCAATCCTTAAAAACGTCCCCTAAACAGGGCTGCCTTCATATGTCCTCTAAAAGTCAGATAGTTGTTTATTTCCTTGACATCTGAAGGGAGGGCATTCCACAGGAAGAGCGCTACTACCGAGAAGGCCCTCTGCCTTGTTCCCTGTTACTTCACCTCTCGCAGTGAGGGAACCAGCAGAAGACCCTCGGAGCAGAATATCAGTGTCTGGGCTGAGCGATGGGGGGTGGTGGTACTCCTTCAGGTATTCTCGGCCAGGTCGTTTAGGGCTTTAAAGGTCAAAAATGTACTGGGAGCCAGTGAAGATCCTTTAGGACCTGTGTTGTATGGTCCTGGTGGCCACTCCCAGTCACTAGTCTAGCTGCCACATTCTGGATTAATTGTAGTTTCCGAGTCACCTTCAAAGGTAGCCCCACGTAGAGTGCATCATAGTACTCCAAGCAGGAGATAACCAGAGCATGCACCACTCTGGTGAGACAGTCTGCAGGCAGGTAGGGTCTCAGCCTGCATACCAGATGGAGCTGGTAAACAGCTGCCCTGGACACAGAATTGACCTGTGCCTCCATGGACAGCTGTGAGTACAAAATGACTGCTGTGCACCTGGTCTTTCAGGGGCATGGTTACCCCATTCAGGAGCAGGGAGTCCCCCACACCCACCCGCCCCCTGTCCCCAGAGAACTGTACTTCTGTCTTGAGAGGATTTAACCTCAATCTGTTAGCCGCCATCCATCCACCAACTGTCTCCAGATTTAATAGCTAAATGGGAATCTTCCATTTTGATTTTTCTAACAATTTGATCGACAATTTCTGGCTTCATAACATTTGTGTTCAAAACAGGATGCCATTTTAGGTTTAATTGTAGGTAACGTAGTCATCACTACAAGAGTTGATTAAACTCTGTCAATTAACTAATCAAACAATACAGTATGAGGGGATATTATATTATTTTTTAAAAAATATTTTGCTTACTAAAGGTTCTGACTGTAATGCAATCATAATAATTATTATTACAGTATTATCAATTCCCAATTATAAATATAATAATTATAATTAAGTAGTGAATAGGTTGAATATCATTTGGAAGCTTAGTGTTCACCATATAAGTATTAAACTTGGCCATGATTTGTATGAAAGGCCTTCAACATCTTCATCTATGACTGCATGTAACTGTAAGCACCTACACTGGAACAATGAGTTGAAAATCAGGTAAAATCCTATTTTCTAATCCAGGTGGCCCCTACCTTTTACAATTTAATGAAGTTATGTAAAAGCTGTTTTCAGCTGTTTTCCTGCTGAAACATCCTTAGGATGTTTTAAAGAGGAAAATGTAGTCATTCATGTGAAGGCCCAGAATAGAAGCAATTAACTGGTCCTCATCTCTGTTCAAGCGTTAAATCTCCAACCAGCATAATAACGACATTTGCATAACTATTTCCTAACCATTCAAGGGGTGGACAGAGATCCAGCCACAAAGAATCATCATAGTATTGAGACCTGGGAGAAAAGATAGACATTAACCAGGAAGAAAGAAAAATAATTACCAGCCCAAACCCCAATCACAAAAATGGTGTAGGTATTCAAAAGTAGATACGTTCACTTTCAGGTCTCAGCTTCAAGCCCTTTTCTGTCTTAAATTTTATTCCACGGTACGGCTGCTTTATCCCACTTTCTGCATCCCTCTTCCTTGCTCTTTATATTCCAAGACCTTATGTGAAACAGCATTTTAAGACATATTTTTATGTAGAATCACAAAACAATAGCAAGGGTGTCATACTGTTTTATGAGTTAATAATATAAATCCCACGTTGGGATGAACTGTTTGAATTCTGGCTCCCTACTCTATGCTCCAGGGAACCTTGATATTGTTTCTCAATTTTATTATTCTTACGCTTCTATAGAAAACTTTTTCAGACATATGCTTAAGTACCCATGAGGGTCAAATGCAGTAAAATAAACTAAGAATACTAATTACAGAATAATTACAAGCATACAGAGATATTTTGTGGCTCAGATAATGAATAACTGACTTATGCTTGTGCGTTAAGACAGGAGATATAAACACAAATGAAAATTAAGAAATAACATTTGCAAGTCCTGTGGGGTTAAATATACATTTCCTCTTCAAGGAACTTAATACACACAACGTAATACACATGAACCTTGCACCCAGAGTTTTAACACCCTGAGCCTTGATTAAATTCTAACACTTACATTCCATAAATTTAGGATCAGTGCCCACAAACTCATAACACTGTCTTTGCAGAGGGGTATGGGAAAATGCTGTATCCTTGAAATCCAGCAACACAAGATCACAGTTACCTAAAAGCGAAACAGTCCTTACAATACAACCTTGGGAAATATAAATTCAGCTTACCTTCGTGGGGACAGCAGCAGTTGCGGCTCAGCACAGCCTCAGGGAGAGGGCGGAGTAAGGGGACCCATCATCCACGCAGCCACCAGTGGCCCCAGCTGGCCATAGGGGGCTCACAGGATGCTCTGCTCAAAATGGCCAATCATGGCAGGGAAAAAGCCAGTTTAAATGCCAGCTGTGTTTGAGCAGGCAGTGCAGTCGGCAACCAGACTACCCAGCAGAAAAATGAATTGAGTTGGATCCATAGCCTATGTTCTGGAGTGGTGTCACCCATACCCCTCTTATCAGGATCAAAATTCAGGGCAGTAAAGGGGTCCAGAGGGAAGACTCTGTCCGACGGTCCAGACAAGAGCCACTGGGCCATAGAAAATGTAATGGCATCCTGGCAGGATCACCGCATTTTGATCTTTTTCATGGGCAGATCCCTAAACCCAGAATTGACCCTGAAGGAGTAATCAATCAGCAGATGGGTTGGTTGGTTTAGGACATATCCAGTTTCTAGACCAAAACCTACTACACCTGTATTCAATAAAGTTGTGGTCAATTTTTATTCCTGCTTATTGTCTTGTCATCATTTCTGCTATTACATATCACCCCACCGGGGTCACTGACCTGCTGTGCTTGGGCCTGCAAATGGCCCACAAATGGCTACCTCAAGAGAATTTATTTCAAGATTAATTCAGCAACTTGCAATTAAATAATAGATTATTTATCTTGTCAATCATGCTCTGATATGTTTTCATCTTTGTATAACATATAAACATTATTTCAAATGACAAGAGAAATATACATTGAGAAAATTGGGATTACATAACACCACAGGTTTTAAAATACATTTAGAGACAATTTTAGAAGGAAGTTGAGTAGCATTTAATGGAGCAGGGAAATAAACTAGATCTATGGAACAGTCAATTTTCCTTAAGAAAGTTTTACCCTTTCCTCTCATGCTATTAAAATCTTTTTTTTCCTTTCCAGTTCTGGCTAGATTCATGGGAGGAAATGGGATGTTCCCCAACTTTAGACTTGCCTCCAAATGTCACCTAAAACAATTTGAAGTGAATGTGAGTGAAGGATGAGTGCATGTTGTGAAGAGAAGGACTGAGGCAAAATTTCTTTATAACCGCTGAGGAAAATAAAAAGAATTTGAGCCAGGTTAGCAACGTTTCTCAGAGTAGTTTTGCACATCTCTCATTTCAAGATAGAGATAGTTTGACAGAAACATGGAATACTCCTAATATGTAATGCTGGGAAAGTTATGAAGTAAACAGCTTTTTAATATTTATGTGGTGAGCACTAGGTCTCCCTCCCTTTCCCCTTCATTTAGCTTTTTCTTAGAAGCAGACTACATGCTACATCTAAATGACTATAACAAAGGTCCAGCAGCCTTTTTAAGAAAGAAGGAAAGAAAGAAAGAAAGAAAGAAAGAAAGAAAGAGGGGGACAATTTCAAGAGCGGGCAGTTTTGAGTGGAGTTTTGAGAGGTTCTGAAACCTTCTATTGTCAGCAAATTTTCTGCTCATGATCACTTACTGGCTTCCCTATCCTGTATGATCCGGAGGAATGATTACCATCTGGACCCAAAGAGCTGCACAGAGAGTTTCATCCACTAAAAGGAGCGTTGGACTTGTTTTTCTGAAAAAGCACGTCCTCTAATACCACACAGGACCACCTCATTTTTCTACCTGGGCAAAAGACAAGATGGCGCCATTCCAGCCAACAAAAGCTGACTGAACTGGGAGATGAATCTTAATCTGGCAATGGAATAGAATCCTACAGTGCACCTGAAGGCACAGCAGGTGTGTTCAAGTAGTATGATGGACCTGTGGTATACACAGCAACTCTGATGCCACATGATAAAACTGATATATTGTGACATAACATGGGGATTTCATGTTCAAAGATGGAGGACAGAAGAGAAGGCAAACCTACTTCTGGGTGTGACTAAATTAGTTCCTTGCCTGGTGGGTTCATTGAATTTTGCCCACCCACAAAAGTATGCCCAGTAATCTCCATGGAGGGAGTAGGCCAGAGCACACATCATTTTACATACATAAACTCCCCAGGCCCACCATTGAAATGAATGAGGGAGCTTGAAAGAACTCCCTGTGCATGTCACAGCACACATGGGACTCTGGTATGGTACCTATAGCAAATCTTCATATTATTTAAAAAGCAGCACTATTTCTGAGGCAAACCCATTTGGAAAATAGGCACATTTTTCCCCCTTTTGCTACCAAAATTGTTACTTTGAAATAATTTCCATATTAATTGTGAAGATAACCATATTTTCTGAAAACAGTAAGAAAGAATTGCGTTAGCTAATTCTCTGTAGTGTAAAACACACACACACATCCTCAGACAAGTGAAAGGAATGAAGTTATTTTGAGTTGTGTAACTAGAGGAAAAGAAACAACAGACATTCTCTTATACTGCATTTCTCTAAATATCTATGTTTCCATGGCAACAAGCTCTATCCTTCTGTGTTTACTAATCTATTCTGCTCAATCAATACTTTATGGTAATTGTTTCCAGGGAAAATGTCTACTCTATTTTATAAGAATGCACACTGGCAAAATATAATTTCTAAAAGCAGTGCCTGTGCATTAATAAACAACAAACCTTTGAAAGCAAGTTAGAAATGTAACATTATATTATAAATGTAAAATTATGTTAGCTATGAAACTAATAACCTTGACTATGAGATGCATTATTAGATTGAACCTGCAAAATCAATATTCCTTAGCTCAATGCTTGATCCTCTTGGGAAATTTCTGCAATACGTCAGACTTTTGCAAACTATTTATCACCAAACCATGGATCTCCCCACTGCCAAATCAACAGGTGTCGACTCTGTCCTAATCTCCTTAACCTCTCCAGTGCAAATCCCCTTCATGCACTAGGGCTTCCATGAATATCCTCAGCTAATTCATCTTACTTGTCTTACTGTTTCCAAACAAGAAAGTTCTTCATCTGCATTCCTCTGCTCAGATAACATTCTTCAAGGGTCACTTGACTTTCCATCTCTCTCTCTCCTTGTATACTCTCTGTACTCACCAACACCACCTGTTAATCACAAAAACCTGACTTTATCTTTCCTCACATTGGTACTCCTGATCATAGCACTTCTCCCTGTCTTATGACCCTTCTCCCATAATCCTTTTGACAAAATGATTCACACTTTAATTATCTGTAACTTCCTCTTCTCTGGCTTTCCATTCACACATCTTAGCTCTCTCACCTTTATCAATAATTCTGCCATCAGAATTGTTGAAGAGTCTATGAGGCACATAAATGTGCCTCCAATTATTTTGGGAGTGCCCACCTGTACAGGAATGTTGGTTAGAGGTAAATAACCTCCAGGAACCTACAGTTTTACCACAGCGTGAAACACGGCTCCCTTAGGGGTTTGTGAATATTTCATATTTCATATGTCTCTTAGTTCTGACTTTGTATCAATTTAGAAAGTCTGTACAATGTCCCTGCCCTGGTGTGCATAAATATAAACAAAACCTCCAAACTAACCAAATCGTTCATACTTGGATGATAAGATGTCCCTCCACAAATCCTTACAGTGGTTTCCTGTCCAACTATAGGCCTAGCACAAATATTCAGAGCATGGCATTCCCCACTTTTCCCTTTACCCTTACATCCCAATATGCCTGTGGCCTTCACTCCTCCAGCTGTGCCACTTTCAACCATGCATGACACACCACCTCAAATCCTTATCGTTGAATTGTACAATGCCTGTAACTGTCCCATAACATCTGCATGATGTCACCTCTTAATTCTTCATTCTTCCTCAAAAATCACGTCTAAGTACCTGTAAAATGTATGTGAACACATTCATCTACTGTTTACTTTGCCTCCATTTATCTCCCCTCCCTCTATTTCCTGTGGTGAATTTCAGATAGTAAGCTCCTCAGCCAGAGACTCTGGGTGTCTGTCATTATTCTGTAAAGCACCATGCACATCAATGGGGCTATATACATAAACAACAACTAATGGTGCAAATGTATACTAAATATGGAACACCTGAGTTGGCACATATCTGTGATTTCTGTTTCCAGACATCCCCATTCAAATTTTTGATAGATAGGCCCAAAGAAAGGCAAACAAAAACATGGGACAATCAAAACAGAGGGTTATCTTTTTGGAAAAAGTCAGTCTCGTGGCATCCAGCAAAATTCCAGCTCTCTGCAACTATAATTTCATTTTATGAACTTGCAAAATAAGGTTCTGCCTATACAAAAATATTACAAATTGCAACAAATGATGTAACGATTTCACTAGGTCAAATATAATAACAAAGGATCAAATATGGTGAGTGAAAATTAAGCACACAGAGGTCAATGGGAACTTCGCTGCTAAGCTGTAGTCCTGTATGCTAGAAGAAATCTGTGTAATAACCAACGTGGATCAGATTTTGCAAGACCTGGCAGCACTGAAGTATGTACTAGCTGTGATAGAATCAGAAGCAAGCCAGTGGTTTCAAGGGAAAGACTCAGAAAATCCAATAGTTGGATGATGATAAATATATGCCAAGGTCAAAAATATGTAAACAATATCAGGAATGAAAACCAAGCAATAAATTGTAAAGGTGCAGAAACAGAAGGGAAATGGAGGAGAAGCAGGTAACAGGCAGGAATGTTCTGAAGCAAGGTTAAGCTGGGTTGCAGTTCAGAGGTAGAGCATCTGCTTTGTATGCAAAATGCATCAGTTCAATTCTTGAGTACGGGTGGGAACGAAGGTGATAAGAAAATGAGCAAGAGCTGCAACTCACTGGGTTGTGAATGCAACCTGCCATTTCTCCTGTGTAAGCTCATGATTGGTACAGATTTTTAAAAACATCTTTCACACATAAATCCCCCCTGACTGCTCTTGAATCCAGAGCATGTTTTTTTGTTCCCCAAAATGAAAAGAAATCCTTTTAAAAATATCACCTTTCCCTCTTTCCCGATCAGCTGGTTGCTTTAAAGGTTCTGGATAGTTCTATGGTGAAAGTAATACACCTGTTTGTTTTAACAAATGCAGCACTTGCTTGAAGGGTAAGCTGCGTTGAATTAAATGGAGCTTACTTCTGAGTAGGCAGATTTGGGACAGGAGAGTTGGAATCAATCAGAATTGCGCAACTTGCCATACTGGGCCCAGGCCATACAAATACTATGAAATGCGAACTCGTACAATCTAAGCTTGAGTGACAAAAACAGTCACCACTAAATACACAGGCATAGAAGCCAGTCTGATCTCTATCTTTCACATCTTCAGGTAGAGATAAGAATGTCACCAGTTTGAAACCCTGGAGAGCTGCTGCCTAATGCTGTAAAACAATATTGAGTTAGACCACAGACCAATGGCCTTACTCACTGTAACGTAGCTTCCTGTGTTCTTAACGTCCAGGTTAATCTGTGCAGACCCATTTATTCTCAATTACTGAACATTTCTGAAGGTCGGTGGTGGAATATTACATACCTAATAAGTGCAGCTTTTGAGGCCTAGTGTCATTCTCTTCCATATATGACATACTTCTTTTGTTGTTATGTTAAACATTTAATTTAATTTACTTCTCCCTTTAACTACTTTGAATGTAGAATTCTCAGAATTTCTTCCAAACTCACATTATCATAATAATCCATTAAAAATGATTGTAATAAAAGAAAGAACTAATGTGGGGGGATGTTACTGATTAACTTGATGCTAGACAACGTTTAGATTCTTCAAGCAACGTACTTCTACAAAATTAAAAGAAAATTAATTATTATGCTCTTATTTTGAATTTTGTAATAAATCATGCTAAACTTAATTACTGTTAACTAGGAAGTTTGATTGAACATACGTTTAATGTACTGCTTTGGCACAGCTTAAAAGGTTGTGTCAAATGAAAAATGGAGCCTTATAGGGTTCATGCTGCAATATGGTAAATCTCAAATCAAAAGCTGAGCAGCAAGAGGAAGACAAAAGCAATCAATTCTATGAAAGATAAAGGTAGGAAAAACAGAAAATAACCTGTCCCTTTCCAGTTAAGAAAAGAAAAAATACAAACCTGCTTGGAAATTTGCTAAGAGGAGACTTGATGAATGGGATTACTCCATCTGTTAGGAGTATCCTCTAAATCAGAACTTTCCAAACTGTGTGTCACTGCAGCGTGTTGGCTGCAGTGTGTAGGTGTGTCACACAAACACTCCCTGCACTCCTCTCAGGGCTGGAAAGGGGTTAGTTTAACCTCCGGTTTGCTAGTAAAGCTGAATTACTGTGTCACAAAATGTTACATGTCTAAGAAGTGTGTCAACCAGCGCCATTTTTCTAGAAAAAGAGGTGCTGGAACTCACCATGAATGCCTCCCTTGTTCTCTTAGAAATGCAATGGCACCTACCTGAGAGGTGCCGGAACTGAGTTCTGGCAAGTTCCGGCTGGGAAAAAAAGCCCTGGTGTCACCAACATGGAAATTTTGGAAAACTCTGCTCTAAATTCTTGGAGGCTACCCTTTTATACACACAGTAACTCAGTTGCTAAAACAATTTGTGCCCCTCCATTCCTCATCCAGACAAGTAGAAAAGTTGGTATCAGAAGTAAGGGCTTCCCATGTCTGAAGAATGTGCATTTGAATGGCATGAGCTTATCAATTGTGGGTTCAAGAAAACTATACTTATATGTAGTCCAAATGTTTCAATGGTAGTTGAACCTTTTCCTACTACAAATCTCTTACCGCCCCCCACTCAGACTTTCAACTAGCCTTTTGTTTAGACCTACCCCTATATTCACTGCATGATTCTGTCATTTCTTCCTTAACAAATCTTGAAATTTGTGGTTTTCAATTTGAAGTAAAAACAGGCAAAGAAAAGTTTTCTGTAAATGTGGTGCCATACTATATTTAATTCTAGCAGAGGAGTATAATTTTTGAAAGTAGTTTATGAAACTGACATTTTACAAAAGACAAGATGCATAAACTTACCCACAAGATTTAAATAATTATAGATTGACAACACAAACTTTGCTGAGAGAACAAAATGAATGTTAGTTCTGCCATAGGGTTCAAATTACAGTCGTGCCTCAGAAGTCGAACAGAATCCTTGCCGGAAGTCTGTTCGGCTTCCAAAACACAGCTTCTGATTGGCTGCAGGAAGCTCCTGTAGCCAATTGGAATTCCCGTTGGACGTTCGGCTTCCCAAAAAACATTCGAAAACTGGAACAGTCACTTCCGGTTTTCAGTCGTTTAGGAGATGGAACAACTGTACAACACTCAAGTAAGGATGATTTTAAAGGATGCGTGAAAACAGAATCACATAATGTACAACATCAATTAGGCTAATGGTAGAACTGGCTCTGCTTTGGCTGGGCAAGTGTGACTGATCTTCATATATTACACAACACACTGCTGGCTGCGCATCACAAGATATAGAAAGAATTTTTGACATATTAATTGCTTAGGCCATGTCACTTTCCCTACAGTGGCCCAGGGTCAACAAGGCTGTTTATTCGGCTTAATGTGGCTGTTTGGATGTTATATTATTAGCATTGTGGTGCTTGAGTTGGGCATTGTTTCATTATCCCAACTTTCTACACAAATGTCCAGTGCAGACCTATAACATAATGGGTCAATGAGTACAGAGAAAATAAAATAACCCCAGGAAGAAGAAAGTCTTTGTACAAGTAGGGTGAAACAGAGAGGGCACCTCAGCAGACCCCAAAATACATTATTTATTTTTATTGTAACACCCTGTAATGTTTCAACTCAAAAACTTTCCATGTTGACCTGCAAGATCTGTGTCAAAAGAACTTGCCTGCATAAGCTGAGTTTGAGTTCCTATGTTCCTCAATCAAGGTGTTGCCTCTAAATCCCAAGTTTGGTATCTGTGTTTTCATTTACACTGCAACGTCAGCTAGTTCAAATATTAAATCAATACTAAATCACAACAGTCAAAGGTAAAAATACACCTGGATCATGGGTTTAAATTCTTTACAGTACAACATTTCAGAAAAGCAGCCAAGCAGATTTCATGAATGAATAAACAGAATGCACAAGTTGATTTAAGGGAAGGGAGAGGTTCATGACTCATGCTTTGCTAAAGGGGAAAGAACTGTGCTGCAATATTAAATGCCCTGTGATTTTACTGTTATGAATACATTATAGCAGCATTGTATAACAGGTAATAGTTATGATACTGTACACAAATGGATCTGTTTCTCCTCTTGTTCTTCTTTCCTTCGTGGATATTCACCCCTCAACAAAACGCTAGCCATGTGACATAAACAGTAGATCTCAATTAGAATATCTACTTTTTCTAGATGCTGCCATATAGGAACATATTTCTGCTGAACAAGAGGCATAACTTCGATACGCCCATGCACTTCAGTGCTCCAAGTGTATTTGAGTCAATACGCCATGCTTCATGTCCTCAACTTCCAGGTTCTTAATGCAATTTAGGCTTCTGCATCATCTTCCTACTGCTTGCTGTCAAAACTGAAAAATATTAACTGCACCATACTTAATTTCTCCCCAGCTACAATACTTTTCATATTATTATTATTTTTTTTAAAAAAAACACCACCAAATTGTCCCTTAAGCTCAACACCTTTTTAAAATGCCTTAGATCTTCTAATTTTATTGTAAAATATGGTTTGTTTCTGGTGGTTGCATTTTAAAGTAATCTGATCTTTATTACAATCACAGATTACACACTAAATCACAGTTTTCATTTTGTATTGTGCTTTAAATGGTTGTGATCCACTCTGAGAACACGTACGAGGGGCAAGATATAAATAAATTAAAAATCCAAATATACAGTACACATTTATCTGTAAGATGTACATGGAACAACATTCTCTCCCCCCCCCCCAACAGCTTCTGAATGGTATTCCAGAAGCCAGATTTGTGTCTCATTTTACACAGATCAAAAACAAAGATGCTTAACATCAGTTTCACTATTTGACATCTTATTAAAGACAGGAAACATTTCTATGAATATTTTTCCATGAATTTAAACTGTTACTCTAAACAGGAGTTCAAAAGTCCAAAGTAGCAATTAATCTCCCTGTTCATCCATTTCATAATTATCTCCAGCATTTGTATATCCTCTAGGAAAATATATATATACCCAGCAGAGGAGAGTTACACAGCCTTTTGCAAATCCCAAGAGACATCATGTCAAGTTAGAGTATACAAAAGCCTTACTTATAGCATACTATTTACATTACTATTTTCATGCTCTGATGCCCATGACCTCCTATCCCAAACTTTATTGCAAATAAAGAAATGTTTATTTTGCTTGCATAGCAAGTATTATCAGCATTCTGCTTTAATCCTTACTTTATTATACTGTTTTGAAGCAAATTGCAGGGTTATCATTGTCATTTTAAATAAAAACAGCAAACAAATTCGAAAGAAATGAATGGGCTTTCTGTGCCAAGTTGCAGCACCATTTGACTCAGATGACAGCTGGAATTACTGTCTCTGGAACCCCTTTCTAAACACGGCACCATATCAGCCAATCTCCTGAAGTTAAAGCAGGAAATGAGTAGGACATTTCCCTTTCTTTTGAATAGCAAATAGTTGTTGACTAGAGAGAAAACACAACATTGCTGACTACTCAGCTGGGGGCTTGAACAAATCTTCACACTCACTGCCAATCTGTCTTGTGATTGACCATTCTGAGTCAGCTGAAGCACCTTACACTTTTACTCCAAAAAGCTGCTCAGATTCATGCAAACACAGCAAACCATTTTTCTGTAAGGTAAGATGCAGCAGCAGCAGAGCTAATTAGCAGCAACCTCTGCACTGGGAAGCCAGGGAAGCCACATTGCCCCTCCCCCCGTAACTTCTGCTGGCTGCATGAGAAAGAACACAACCACATGGCTAGACAGATCACATGGACCTGCCCTGGATGCTTCAGTTGAGATTGCAGGGGGTTGGACTAGATGACCCATGGGATCCCTTCCAACTCTACAATTCTATGACCTTTCTATTAGCTTTCCAGTACTCTACAGATGCCTACACAGGAGGTTCTTGCTAGAACAAAGGTGACTAATGCATGTGCCTTGGGCTAGATATGGTTTTGAGTGGCCTGTGGTCCCCCTCCAGAGTTGGCCTGCGTCAGGGCGTTTTGTTTGTCGCTGCTAATGTGAAAACTGCTAGCAGTAGCTTTCCATCGATCTGGGGAAAACTGGAGCCTCCAATATGGTGAGAACCCCCAACTGGCAGCACTTTATGGAACAAACCTAATGCCCCACCTCCCTCAAATCATTACAAGGTAGGGACAGGATTGTTCTCTTATTTCCTTACCTTCCCTCCTCAAAACTCACATTTCCCAAGAAGCCTTTACATCAGAGGTCAGCAACCTTTTTCAGCAGGGGCCGGTCCACCTTGTGGGGGGCCTCAGACCTTGTGGGGGTCCGGACTATATTTTTTGGGGGGGAAATGAACGAATTCCTATGCCCCACAAATAACCCAGAGATGCATTTTAAATAAAAGGACACATTCTACCCATGTAAAAACATGCTGATTCCTCGGCTGGATTGAGAAGGCGATTGGGTCGCATCCGGCCCCCGGGCCTTAGGTTGCCTACCCCTGCTTTACATCATCTCCCCTAATCCCTATACCTTATTGTAGCTAAGTCAAAGTATGTGTAATTGAAATAGTATGCTGTTGCCAGCCTATCCACAATCAATTTTCCTCCTTTTCTGCTGTCTATTTTATATGCATATGCAATGAGGCAGGGACCTGTCATACCTCTGCTTTGTAAAGCACCATGCACACAGATGGCGACAGATATATATTCATCTGTCTATAGGAAACACGTGGATCAGATGGCTAACATGGTTCCCATGCAAGCACGATAAGCCCCAAACGACATAGGTTCATAGAAATGCATGTAACAGAGCTCCAGATTTTGAGGTCTGCATGAGGCTGATCAGTAATGAGAATTGGATCAAAGCAGGTTTATCACTGATCCCTTCCTCATCTTTAAACCAACAATGGACACCTCGCCCGGCAAGCTGGCTGAAATTACTTTGTCTACACTGGAATGTCAAACTTTTATTTTCTGGTCTAAGGGAAGATCTGCAGAACACGAGAGAATCCAGTCTAAAAAGGGCACAATTAGGAACATGAAGGTAAAGAATAGTGGAAGAAATCTACGACATAGACTCTGCAGACTTCAAGACTCCAGTTATTTTTCAGACTTCCCTTTCCATCATATACAGTATGCATCTTTACCTACTTTTAAATGCATATACTTTTACCCAACACTTCATCCTTTTGCCTGCCTTATGGTGGCTGTCACTTCCTCCTCCTCTATGTTTATATACAACTTCTCCATCTCTCTGCTACAGTGACAATGGAAACAACTTTAATGGCTTCTCTAATGCATTAACTACTGTTATGTTATACCACAGTCAGCTCCATTTTTTCATTAGGTCTCCCCCCACCTGCAGTTAAGAGTCAGGAATAAATAAAACTGAATGAGTCAGCAGAGTTGCCTCTCAGGAAAACCTGCTGAAAAGAAAGATTCTGTATTTCCAACCTCCTGCACTTGAGCCTTAGCTGAAGACAACTGTACAAGCAGATGGCAGCGATTAAAAAAAAACCTGCCCATGCCCATTGTGCCAAATCTCACCCTCTTTCTCTAAAAAGGAACCTTTTCTCCCAAATAAAACAACCATTGGGATTTTGGAAGGCTTTTAAAGTGCAGTGTAAAAAACGTCCAGTTCATTCAAAACAGCTACGAAAGACCAAGGCAAGAAAACTGCTTGCAGTCGATGTAAATCTAAAAAGTATACGTTTCCCTGCAGCAGCCATTTAGCAACAGGCCCTTGCACAGAGAATAGAGCAGCTCTAGCTTTGTTTCACAAATGGTTTGAATGACGTCATTAGTGTCATGGTTACAACATTGCTGCATAAAGCATTGGTCATGCTTCTTGCCACTGATATAATGGATCATTTCGAAGAGCAGAGCTGTTCGCAGATTCCCTCTCCAAATCTGTAAAATAAGGCTAATTCCTCCCTTGCAGGAATACAGGATTTGATATTCTCCCGTGAAGAAGGCTAAGAAAACATGTTCCAGTTTTCGCCTTATTGTTACTGTTCTACATAAATAGGGATTGTCTAAATCAATGCACCTGTGAATATTATCTGTATCTGCTTAGCAAAGTTACTTTTTCCATAGCCTGACTCATTTTTAGGCAATATCCACTGCCAAACATAACAAAGAGAATATGTTTTGGGTTTTTTTTACAAATTTCATGTAGCCTGATGGTAACAGTCTTGTAGCCACAATTAGCAATTTGAAACATAAGAAAAGCAAAATAAATGAATACACTTGCAGACAGCAGGTGGACACATGCTTTTTAGAAAAGAGGAATTCACATGCATAATAAATACAGCATTCATTTTTTAAATATAAGTCAGTATAATGGAGAGCTCCTGAAAGCTTCAGAAATCTCCTTTCTGAAAGTGGTAGGTTCTCCAAGCCTACACTATTTACAAAAGGAACTTAACAAAACTCTTTCTATTTTGATAAACATTTGAAACCAAAAAATTAATTTATTAAGCGCTAGGAATTCTACACAATCTACGGATGCATGAAAACATTGCCACAATAAGAAAACTAGTTGTCTTTATAAGATCCATTCAGGCTAGTTGTTGTCAAATCACAACATCTCTCCACAATTCCAGCTGTTTTGAGATTATCTTCGTTTTCCAGACCTTGGTATATTGTACTAAAAACATATTTCAACAGCCACAATGGACCACTTTAAAGTAACACTGATATACCATTGCAGTTTTAAGCAACTTTCCTGGGCCTCAGTTTTAAAATATAAAGCCATTGCAATGCTACTCCTCACGCCATTGGTATATCATCAGAAGTCTCATACCATGCATGAGGAGCCCACGTTGTGTCTCTTTCCTATACCACTATCAACTCTTGAAAATTTGTTTAATTGAGGAAGGGCTGCATCGTGGCCTCATCCCTGTCCTGAGTGGACCCAGGTGTCTCATGTGATGCATGCAGCAGTAAGGAACTACAGTCCTTGCAGCCCACATTCTCCTAAAGCAATAGTAAAATAATGTAATGGGAATGTGATAGGCCAGTTTAGCAGGGGGTAAGTTTAATTTTGCCAATATTCCTGTAAAGCTGGTAAAATTTAAGTTGGGAACTGAGACTGGAAGACAGCGACTTTCCTAGGGCCATCCAGTAAGTTCATAGGTTAACTAATGTCTCAAGGTTCAAACTCAAAACCTCATGGGCATTAAGACTACAGTTCCCCACATCAACTGAGGTACTGCAGATGACACAACCTTGATGGCAGAAAGTGAGGAGGAATTAAAGAACCTTTTTATGAGGGTGAAAGAGGAGAGCGCAAAGTATGGTCTGAAGCTCAACATCAAAAAAATGAAGATCATGGCCACTGGTCCCATCCATAGCTGTCAACTTTTCCCTTTTCTTGTGAGGAATCCTATTCGGAATAAGGGAATTTCCCTTAAAAAAAGGAAAACATTGACAGCTATGGTCCCATCACCTCCTGGCAAATAGAAGGGGAAGAAATGGAGGCAGCAAGAGATTTTACTTTATTGGGCTCCATGATCACTGCAGATGGTGACAGCAGTCACGAAATTAAAAGACGCCTGCTTCTTGGGAGAAAAGCAATGACAAACCTAGACAGCATCTTAAAAAACAGAGACATCACCTTGCCAACAAAGGTCCGTATAGTTAAAGCTATGGTTTTCCCAGTAGTGATGCATGGAAGTGAGAGCTGGACCATCAAGAAGGCTGATCCCCCGAAGAATTGATGCTTTTGAATTATCGTGCTGGATGAGACTCTTGAGAGTCCCATGGACTGCAAGAAGATCAAACGTATCCATTCTTAAGGAAATCAGCCCTGAGTGCTCACTGGAAGGACAGGTCGTGAAGCTGAGGCTCCAATACTTTGGCCACCTCATGAGAAGAGAAGACTCCCTGGAAAAGACCCTGATGTTGGGAAAGATGGAGGGCACAAGGAGAAGGGGACGATAGAGGGTGAGATGGTTGGACAGTGTTCTCGAAGCTAGCAGCATGAGTTTGACCAAACTACGGGAGGCAGTGGAAGACAGAAGTGCCTGGCGTGCTCTGGTCCATGGGGTCACAAAGAGTCAGACACGACTAACAACAACAACTGCATGATACATTGCAAGTCTAGCTTACTTCCCCTAAACCTTCCCTCGCCACCCCCAGCTTCTTTGAAACACTTTAGACAGCCCAGTTTGATAACTGGTTTGCTGCAAGGATGGCTTTATTTCAGGACTGTTGCTTCATAGGCCAGCTTCTACCATGTCCAAAGTTACTCTCAACATGCCCTTCCGTAGGCCTCTTCTCTTGAACTCGGCAGGCAGAATTTAAGAATTCATATGGCTTCCTGTGCAGGAAGGGGACTAGGCAGATCTGGAATACAGCTATTTCCTCTTCAGCTCCACCCAATGGAGGTAAGGGAAGGTGCCTAAATAATGGACCCTCGTGGAAGAGTAAGGGCCAAGCCTCTCAACTTTGTGTGGGGAACTCTCATCCAGCCTATTCTCTGGACTTCAACTATTCTGCTTCCCCTTCTGTGGGGCTTTTTACTGCCTCCAAGTTTCCCTACCCCATTTGGCTGATGCCCTGCATCTGTATTCCTTCCATTCCATCAGTTAGATGAGGAGCACCCCACTCCACACATGCGGAACCTCCAGGCAATGGCCAGGTATGGTCTCCTCAGAAGTCATTACCTGGTTGTTGTTTGGTGATAGGGATTGGAGCCTACTTAAGGGCAAGGACTTCCAAGTCCCAGCGGATCATCACAGGTACTTAAAAGCCTGACTAGATAATTACATTTGCTGTAATGGAATAATCATTACAACAAAGATTGTATAACATACAGAATTGGACATCCCAGCATGCTTGGGAATGAGTCAGTGACTATTTAAGCATAGTTTAGCCTTAAATATTTCTTCATATGAATTCCATTCAATACCTTCACAAAGATATAGACGGATAAAAAAAATATTCATGTAAGTGATAAGGTTGTTGATATATTTCCTTAAACTGGTGTTTGATTATGAACTCAGTGGAACCACTGCTGTTCAACAAAGCCATGCTGCAAACAAAATCGTTCTAACACAATTTGTAAGACTGAAAGATTTCTAGCCATCTGTAATGATAATAATGGGATTCATCTTGATGTTATTAGGGCAGAAAATTCTAACTTGATAGGAAATTCACACGAGATGACAACCTTTAGTTTCCTATACTGTCTTTCCATCAAAGGAGCAGCTGGAGTGCATGAGTAAGATACACAAATGAATTAGGGCAAAGACTATCAACTCAAGCACCGAGCACCAGCTAGCAGCATAGAAGTGTAGCTGCACTGAGTCAGGAACTACAGACAAACCCAAGATGTAATTGGGTTAGGGTTCAGGTTCAGGTTCTTATAGAGCTTCTTCTAAATGCAATCTTCAATTGGATGCTCTGAAGCAAGGATCATCATCCAGTACATATTTAAAGCGATCAGAATCAGCAAATATGATGCAATGAATCAGACCTGATTCCTTTGCAATATGAAAAAAAAAATATGATTATGCGTTCACATAATCTCCCTTAGGCCTGGAAGTGCAACTCTGTCAATGTTCCCATAAAAGGAGTGGAATGAAAGCTATGGAGCTCTTATCTCAGTAGATGGGAGCCAAGTGACAGTTGTGATGGGTTGGGATGGAGGTGAAGAAGAATAAGGGAATAGGAATATCAGTTCAGGGAACTTGGCAGGATGCAAGCTGTCATGCAAAGATATTGCTGCTGGAAAGGCCAGAATAACTTATCACGCTTGCATGTCACAGCCTCTAAAAGGTGAGGTAGGCTGGTAAGGCAAACAAGAGAAGAGCTGGAATGCCAATGTGGGGAAAAAGAAGTGCTAGGGAGGTTTGGGCAAGTGAACCACCTCAGGAATGACTGGCAGCCACTTGTCTGCTAGGGCTCCCTTTGTTACTGGGAGGGATTTGGGACACAGCCCCTGGGAGTGTGATCAGTGGCAGAAACAGCTCGTTCTAAGGAAGGGACAGGTACCTTAAATGACGATACCAGAACACATAGACAAGTTTGAAGTCTCCAGTTGCGATAGGTATCCTGTCACTTCTTGAGCAATACTCCTGTTTAATTGTCCTTCCCTCAAAACAGCTTCCATTCCGTTTGAAATCAGAAGCTGCAATCAGGTGTGTACATGTCAGTGCACTAGAGTTCAGTGCAGGGAACCAAATCAGGTAATGGACACTGGGTGAAGACACCCCTGCCCACTCCTCGTGTGAACAGAAACATATAAACACAACTTGAAACATAGCCGGGGGGTGAGGGTGGGGGTGGGTGCAACCTTGCTGCATTTCTAGCCACTAATGTGTACATTTTCTACTATGGCTATCAACCTGCTCCTTTTTGCTCTAGGCTCCTTTATGGGGCAAAGCTCTGCCAACAGATTAAAAATTGCTAGGCAATGTGTTTACTCCCCCAGGCCCCACCCTCCTAGAAGGAGGAATAGGAAGGATAAAGGAGAGCCTATACAAGGCCCACATCACCTGGGCCACAATGGCCACCAATTCCTCAAAGTGGATCTAACTACTGACCAAGAATCTACCTACTTCTGGGAACGAGACTGCCAATCAACTATTCTCCTAAAGAGAGAGAGAGGACAATGATGCGTAAACATACACACAAAAATGCCAGCAGGGCTGCAGGCAAAAAGCATCCACTCTATTCTGTTGGACATCAATAATTCAATACTAAAGCAACTAACTCTTGCATCAAAATCTGTTCTTTACTGAAGTGCTCTGTCTCTAAACGCTAATATCAATACACAAAACTGAGATGTAGAAGATTCCAATGACGTTGGTTAATGGTTTAGAGTTTCACTGAATTTCGAGAGGGAGTAAAAGTCTATTGATTAATTACATTTCGTATTATGCGTGATTGTTTCATATAAACAAGTTTCAGAATTAATGCATGTTACTGCAATCACCCATTCAGTACTATCACAGCTAACACTGAAAGCAAAAGTGAATCGTTTGAGCAGCTGGGCTCTTCAAAAGAAAGCAATATCTCTAAGAACTTTAATTGAGTAATAAGTCAATTATGCGACTCGGCTTGTGGAACTTCTAGTCTATGTTGCAATGAAGACTGCATCTGTTAATGTTTATATATTCCTCGTCAGTGGCCAAGAAAAAGAAAGGAAGATACATCCCATAAAACAGCATCCTGTACATTATACAACCTTTTAGAGTATAACGACAACAGCAGCCATCTTTCACTGTGAACATTGCAAAAAGACCCTCTAATAAGCCAACAAAAACATAGGCCCATTACTAGCCAACTGATAAGTCCATTTTAAGCAGAGGGAGCCAGACTTCATACTGACTTATTACCCCATTAGCACACACACAAAAAGATGAGTTATCGCTTTTCCTGGCTGTTGATTAGCGAAATGGGCAAAGGTACAACGATGTTTGAACACAGCAGACCTACAAGTAATTGCATATAGAAAGCTCACCTCATTATAGTCACTTCCTCCCCAATTTCTGCTTATTTGATGATGTTGTCACTGAATAGGGCAGATATGATATAAATATTTTACCACATGACCCTGGAAAACTTGTTTACTTTGTATGATATATGAAGAAGCATTTCATAATTCAAGACTTTGTATTATTGCCCCAACTCTATTCATTATTTTCATTGCCATGATGCTACACTTTGTCAAAGGGAAACTCCCCACTGGAGTAGAAATCATATATTGAACAGATGGAAAGCTCTTCAATCTGAGCAGGCTGAAAGCAAAGAGTAAGGTTACCGTAACTTCCGTCATAGAGCTTCAGTATGCTGATGACAACGTAGTGTGTGCACGCTCAGAGGATGACCTCCATCCTAAATATCTTCGAAGAAGCTTATGAAAAGTTTGGCCTATCGCTCAACATCCAAAAAAACAAAGTGCTGTACCAACAAGTACAAAATAACCCCTCTGCAGCACCACAAATCCAACTCAGTGGTGTAACGTGGGAAAATGTCAATCATTTCTCTTACCTGGGCAGTTATCTTTCCACAAGGACCAACACTGATGCTGAAATCCAGCACCGCTTGAACTCTGCAAGTGCGGCTTTCTCCCGATTGAAGTGCAGAGTGTTTGAGGACTGGGACATTCGCAGGGAAACCAAAATGCTTGTTTACAAAGCTATTGTATGACCAACCTTACTGTATGTTTGTGAAACATGGACCACTTACAAACTCCATCTCCAACTCCTCGAAAGATTCCATCAAGGGTGTCTCTGAAAATTTTTACACATCACTTGGGAAGACAGGCAAACTAATACCAGTGTACTGAAAGAAGCAAAGATCACCCGTGTTGAAGCAATGATTCTTCAACATCAACTTCGTTGGACTGGTCATGTTGTGCGGATGCCTGAATATCGTCTTCCAAAGAAACTATTCTATTCCGAACTTTAAAATGGAAAGCGTAATGCTGGTGGTCAACAAAAGAGGTTTAAAGACTGTCTCAAGGCAAATCTTTAAAAACGTAGTATAAACACTGACAACTGGGAAACACTGGCCTGTGAGCACTCCAGTTGGAGAGCAGCCTTTACCAAAGGTGTCATGGGCTTTGAAGACACTTGAACTCAGGACGCAAGGGAGAAACATGCTAAGAGGAAGGCATGCTTGGCAAATCCACACTGTGATCAACTCCCACCCTGAGACCAGTGTCCCCACTGTGGAAAGACGTGTGGATGCAGAATTGGCCTCCACAGTCACTTACAGACTCACTGCTAAGACCGTGTTTATGGAAGACAATCTTACTCGGCTACGAGTGATTGCAAAAGAATAATAATTCAAGACTCATCTATAGAAAGAATGTGCAAATAAAAAATAACCGTTGTTTACTGCATGCACTGACTTCGTAAGGTACAGACACAGCTAACAGTTCAAGTTCTGAGTATGAAGTGGCAGTATCAAAAGAACCTGGACATTTAATAAAACTTCTACTTTACAATACCTAGGCAAATCTTAAATGAGATTTCTATTTAATAGGAAAGTGCAAAAGCAGGTATGCAGATCCATTTTGTTTGTACTCTTTAAAAGCTTCATTCGCAAGTATTAGTTATGTTTAGGAGAGGAATTGAAAATAATTGTGTCTGAAATGGACCTCTGGCATTTCTTTGTTCAATAGAACATTTTTTCCTTTATGTACACTCTTGTGGCTTCACAGCATATGCTCAGTTAAAAATTAATCTCCCTTCTCTATCAGTTTCCCCCTCTATAACTAAGTAACAATTATCCCTAATTATCATAGCCACATCCTTTATTTTATTAGAACCAGATGCTACATAATTAATTTCCAAATCTATCCAGATCTTTAGTCTATGATCTGTTAGTAGGCACTTCTTTGGCTAGAATAGAAAAGACTGCATTTATTTATGAATGAAAGCTTTTCTCAGATTTTATTCTGCCTCTGATAAAAGAGTCCCAGCTCAAAACGCACATGGGATTAACTGACGATACCTGTGGCTTTTGTTTCCCCACCTCTGGCACATTCAGAAGCATTAGAAATCTTACAATTAACACATTTAGCATTTGTTTCTTTTTCTATGAAGGGGAAAAATAATGCCTCAATGCCTTTCACTAAAAGAGTGGAATCTAACAAAAATATAGCTTGCATTGCACTGATGATAACAGGTGAATAATATGCAGTAGGATTTCTTAGTAGGATTCTATCTCAGTTTGTCTCACAGCAAATCAGTGTGTGAAGGACAGGAAAACTGAGAAATGTTTAGTGTGGGAAAAGGCTTAAAGATATAATGGCTGAATTTTGAGTTATCAAGCATGGCATTCTGTTTCTACATGGATTTTTTTTTAATAAACAGTCTGCCCAATAGCAGCCTTCCCTGTACCCTCAAATGCTTTGAAGTGGTCCTCCATTGCAGTAGAATCTCATGTGGTGTGTGAGGTTGCCACCAGAAGGAAATCATGCCCTTGTTGTGTGTGTGTGTAAAAGCTGTCTGATAGCAATCTGCTCACCTTTAATCCAAAGCTCCTCCATTCTTCTCAGGGATCCCAAAAGCAAGTTTCCAACTATGGCAAGCTTGTACCTGAGTTAGTTAATTCCAACCTACTAGTATCAAGGGGGGGATTTTAGAAAAAAGGAAAGCTACCTGACAAAAAATAGAACAATATTGCTTTCTCCACCCTACTCAGGCCAGCACAAGCCGGCATTGGACGATCACTCACCCAAACCCCACCAGTTAACTCTATCAGTTAACATATACGGTAACAGTCAGATAACATTGAAAGCAATAGATTTATTTTTAAATTTAGACTTTTTATTTCATTCTTGGTGCAATAAATCCCTTGCCATATTAGAAGCATCTTTTTTCCTTACAGATGGTTTATAATTATATAATTATTTAAAGTAGTATTATTCATCTCTTCCTTCCCCCTCTTTCTTTTTACTCTATCAAGAAGTAATATTTAGTTTTACTACTAAAACTAGTAGTATATAGGTAGTATATGCTACCTATATATTATCATCATATATACTGGTATGATATTGTTATAATTATGCTTTGGTGTGCCCCACCCACCCAATAAAACTTAGGAAACTTGGGAAATCCAGAGCTAAAGCCAACCCAAACCAGCAGCCTGTTGGTTCTCAAGTCACGAAGAACATCTGTTCCCCTCAACTCAGAACAAAATAAACAGCGGAATTCACAGTGAATATTGGCATAAATAGCATCTACAGTTAGAATATACAATTGAAACTTGCCAAGGATTTTGAGAAAGTGAGGCCTGGAACAAAATACAGTGGTACCTTGGGTTAAGTACTTAATTTATTCCGAAGGTCCATACTTAACCTGAAACTGTTCTTAACCCGAAGCACCACTTTAGCTAATGGGGCCTCCCGCTGCTGCTGCGCCATCGGAGCACAATTTCTGTTCTCATCCTGAAGCAAAGTTCTTAACCTGAAGCACTATTTCTGGGTTAGCGCAGTCTGTAACCTGAAGCGTATGTAACCCGAGGTACCACTGTATTGCAGCGTAGGAATGGGTTCTGCCCAGGGTTCCAGCCAGTCACGTCTTTTCATTCCATTCCATGCTCGCACCCCCCTCGCCTGTTTTACCATTCCTTCATGGGAGCTGAGCATAGAATGGGGCTCATATATACAAGTTAAGGCACAGCCCATGTGTGAGTTTCCTGCGAATGATGCTGCTTGCTTAGCAAAGGCTAGCATGTAGAATTACCTGCAGTGCTGGTTTCTTGAAGCAGAAGGCTGACACAAACATCATAACAATGACCTTGGGCTGTAAGTAAGAAACCTGTCAAGTTGAAGGGGGACCTATGGCAGCCTGGACAGACAAGGAGAAATATTTTATTCAACTTTTGATACCCTCTTTCTTGCGCAGTCTCACAAAAGGCTACTGTGAAATAATAATAAAAAAAATAGAATAGGGAATCCAAAGCCATCTACTTGGATAATGTGTTTAGAGATACTATTTCTCTGTATTTGTTAAGGCGCATAGTGGGAAAGAGTCAAAATTCAGCCAAGAAAACTTGCATTAGTATAACCTCAGAAGAGGTAAAGTCAATGATGTCCAGGGGATTATCTCTCTCTGTATATACAAGTGATTCTGAGAATAGCAGCTCAGAGCCCAAACATGGCAAATCCATCTGCCCAGCTCAATTCTAGCAGTTTAGCAAAGGGTTACCTGAAATAATGGATTTTTTTAAAAAATCAAGCTTGCAAGAAATACAAAAAGGTTAATTAGAGATTTTCAAGGAGGGAGGGAGGGAAACATGTGCCAACAATAAAGAAAAACAAGATGAAAAATCTTGGGAGATATGGGGAACTTATACATGCATAGAATCGTAGAGCTGCAGAGTTGGAAGGGACCACAAGGGTCATCTAGTCCAACACCTACGACCCTGAGATTAAGAGTCTCATGCTCTACCGACTGTGCTTATATTGTAAAAAGACAAAAACCAGCTTTAAATCATGCAGAACTGAGGTTTCAGGCAAAGTCAACAAGCAATAAAAATGTATATAAGGTACAGCTGAAAACAAGATTAGCAATTTGCAATATTTTAACAAAAAAATGCAGTTTATGTTATATGTTAGTGCTCCTTGTAAGCAGTTGGATGCATGGATTGGGACCCGAGAACCATGGCATGCTGAGGCAGATCCCAAAGAGACCTAGGCAGAATTTCGGAAGTGAGACTACCTGAACCTATCACAGAAGAGTAAATCCAAAGGAAGCAAGTTGATCCCAGGACCAGATCAAAATCCAAAGAGGAGAGGGGAGCAGAAAAAACCACAACAACTCTTGGACTAAAAAACCCAAGAACCAGAAAAAAGAACCACCAAGAACAAAATCTAGTTGCTATTAGAGTTGGATTGGGGGGGGGGAGATTCATTTCTAAAAAGGGGAGAGGGGTGAGAGACGCATTTAAAGCTGACTCTATCAAATTCACTTTTCAGAACAATATGTGAACCAAGATGCAACCATCCTTCAAAATTCACACATATCCAAATTTTGCAACATAGTTCTCCAACCAAATAGTGTTTACAAAAATGCATATATTAGGAGGAAGTATACAAAAAGAAAATAGAGGATAGTAGTGCAAATAACATACAAAGATGCATTCTACCAGGGAAAATTTTTCTTGCAGAAATGTGCACATTAGCCAAAGCTGCATATTAAAATGTGTTTCCTCGCCAGGACTTTTGCAAATAAATATACTGCAAATTGCTGCAAAATGTGTGTAACTGAATCTAAGATCGGAACAATGAAAAATGGAGAAAACGTAAATGGACAGATTCTTCCATCTGTCACTGTTACCTAGGCAAAGATCTAGGCTTGATCTTAGAAACATTGATAGTTGGGCCATGGCAGAGATAACCAATCAGCCATAGTGTGACAGTACTATCCCCTTTTCCTTCACCCTCCAGCCTTCTCCAGCCTGCTGCCCCTTGATCTTTTGGACTACCACTTCCACTGGCAGAGGCTGATGGGAGTTGTAGTCAAAAACACCAGTTGGAGGAGGGCACCAGGTTGGGGGAGGCTGCTCTGTGCCACATCACAACCCTCCCTCATCCAGCATACATCAAATGTATTTTATCATGCTCAGTTACTAAACGACTGTGGTTTTATTCTCAGTTACTCTCTTTCAGCTTAGTCACTCCCTTTCTCATTTATTATCTTCTTGCATGATTAAGTGTGGTGACTGACCTTTAGGGAATTTTGATGGGTCTCTTTTGTATGCCAGCATAGCTGTGGAATGGTTTTAATTATGGTACAATCATGATGCAACTGTGTAAGGAGCAAGCACTTCATTCAATATTTTATACAGTTCTGTGTTAATAAAAATGTGTAGTAAGAGTAGATTTGCAATTCATTAGTCTTTTCAGCTTAAACAAACGACAGAGGAAAGACTGCAGTGAAAATATACTACTTATCAAAAACAGCATAAAAGGTTTTTAAAAAAAGATTAAGTGGGTTCTTCATGTTTTAAATAAAATAAATAAAAATAAACTTAGCTGAACTGCAATGTGCAATTCTCCAGTGATACATCTTGGGAGCATTTTGCTAAACTTAGTGTTCCTAGTCCTAACAAATTCAGAGATTCATAATAGGACACAATTCAGAATCTTTTAAGAGATCTCAGGTTTGAATTTTTTGAAAAAACAAACACTGGCCTTATCTCATTGCATAATTTCCCCCCAGTGTGTAGGAACAGCATATCAAAACAGTGTTTGATCTTCCTCTGAATCAGGTTTATGCACAGTTCTTATGGGAATATATTCCTGAACATAAAGTCTGTGTGTGAACTGCACAGCATTTGCTCCCGAAAAATGTCTACAGAGAAGTCTAGTACTTCTTGCTGGGTTCATGTGATCATAGCTCCGCTTTAGCCTAAATGCCACAGTTTTACCAACCGAAGAGACTCAAGACAATGCAATGCTGGCACCTAAAAATAATAGTCTCCAAAGAAATTCTGTTAGAGCGAGGATTCCCATTTGTGAAACAGAACTTCCCCTCCCTCTCCTCTCCCTGTGTAGACCCTCCAAGTGTCCCTATTTTCCAGGGACGTCCCTGATTTAGAGAAGCTGTCCTGGTTTCTGATTTGATCCTGGAATGTCCCATTTTTCCTTCGAATGTCCCTATTTTCATTAGAGAAATGTTGGAGGGTATGGAGTTATCCGATCCCTGAGCCGTCTGAAGGTAATCCTGTATAGGGAAGGTTTTTTAAAAAAATGTTTAATGTTTTATTATGTTTTTATATATGTTGGAAGCTTCCCAGAGTGGCTGGGGCAACCCAATAAGATGTGTGGGGTATAAATAATAAAATCATCATTATGGAATAGGACATCCCTAGTTTCATCGGATAAATGTTGGAGGATATGCCTGTGTATCCTCCTAAAGTCTACTCCGGAAGGTTAGAGGACCTCCTGAACAGGTGTTTTTTAAAACTGCCAAGCGTATAAAGCTGAACACACGTAAGTTAAATGTGTGTAACTTATGAGTTACCTGTATACAGGTTTTTTCTGTTTCCAGAAAGCTTCCAGAGGATTTCAGATTGAATGCCTATGTGAAGGAACAGCATTACTGAAATCCTGAACATATCTAAGCTTATTATCTCTGCAAAATAAAAAAAATATATATGCAGTGTATTATTTGCTGCCAGAAATGCCATTTTAACTTTGCATCACTATCAGCAAAGTCCATGAAGATTACTAAAGCTAGATTTTAATTTGTTCATAAGGATTAACCACCACCACTTGTTTATGGATCACAATTACAAGGAAATCAGTTTACATCACAGAAGCCTTAGAGTTAACACACACAAAAATCTGCATTCATTCTCCAGAAACAGAGTTTATAAATAAATTACTACTATGGGGTTATACTTGCAATATTGGTTTCCGTCATGTAGCAATTGTAAGATTGGATTTTGAAAATATATCAAGAAAAATTCTCAACTTTAGAGCCACCTACAGCAATTAAATATGTATTCTGCACTAATGAGCATCAGAGCTTAGACGCTGTAGTGAAAAGCTGAATGCAAGGCATGGCTTGATAAAGATGCTTTGACTATTATCCCTAGCAAAGTATCCCTAGGTGCTGTCTAGTACTCAGCATGTAAGTCTGACCCATTTATCCACATGCCTAAATAAGGATCTGACACTTACCTTGTACTGAATTTTAAGAGGTCACAATTTGCTCATTTTATCTGCACTCTGTGAAGCTTCAGTACTACCAACAAATTACCAATGGGAGGGTTTTGAACCTAAGCACAATGACATACCTTCCACAGAATTTATTAGCTTACTGAACTACTTACTGAACAAATATATTCTATTCTTTAAGCACACAATCTGTTTTGAGAACAAGGGCATTTAAAGGAAAAGCCTATGCCCCTGAACAGTCTTCCTCTCATAATTTTCCAAAATCAGAAATTATACATCATCTAAAACAGAGGTTGGGAACCTCAGGCCTGGAGACAAATACAACCTATCTGTCCCACGGGACTCACCCACAACCTTCCCTGGCCTTGCTTCACGACCTCCTTTGTGGTGGTTTTTTTTGTTTTGTTTTTTTGTTTGTTTGTTTCTTTTTGCCTGGGTGGAATGTGCCTCTTGAACTCTTAATAATGGCTCTTGCTTGTCTGGATGAGGGGAAGGGAAGGGTTTGTGTAGAAGCTACTTTACAGTACAAAGGTCAAATTTACATTCATTTCTCTGCCCACTTTTGCCTCTGATCCCACCCATCACTGGCCCCCAAAAGGCTGCCCAAAAAAGGAATATGGCCCTTAGGCTTAAAAATGTTCCCTATCCATCTTCTAAGGCAATGTAAAGTTCATTTCAAGGAGTTAATGGGTGGCAATATGCAAGGGTTATTAGGAACACATTTTCAAATATTACGTTTGTTTTAAATGTGTTTAAAAATTGTATGCTATGATTTGTGGTTTTGTGCATGCATTGGGATTTAATTGTTTCCCCTTCCAATGGCATTTTCATGGCCTCGTACGTAGAATGCCAGTCTGAAGAGTCCCTCAACATTAGTGAGTAGCTTTTCAGGGACATCAGGGAGACGGCAGTAGAAAGCAGGAAATGAAATGCATTCGGGCAACCATGATAGACTGCACACAGTCTTTTGGTTCCCAGCATAGATCTTTGTCAGGATGCTGTCAGCAGCTCCCGCCTGGTTGCCAAGGAAAGTATAAAGACAAGGAAAAGTCTCTTGCCGTCCTTTTTTATTCCAATAAAACCCAGCCTCTTGGATAATGGTGTTGCATCAACGCCTCCAGGGAACTGGGTTAGTCCATTCTTGCCAACTCATCCAGCAGGGTTTCACTCAGCCCTGCATGGTAAATAGCCATCAAGGCTTCCTGATTCCATGCTAGCTCCTGTGACAGCAAACTGAACTCTGTACTACTCCATTATCAAGTAATGAAAACACTGGGGCCTAATTTGAACAGTAGATTGCTTGGTATCTCATCACCCATTTCCACACTGTGGCTGCACACCAAATAATCTACCAGGAGAGCTATGGCCTGGCCAGGACACAGGCCTGTTATAGCTGCTGGGGTTGACGAGGCATGTGAGCTTCACCTGTCCTGAGCTTTCTCCAGCTGAGGAATCACACACACCCTCCCCAAGCTAACGAGCCCCATCTGGGCTATGGGTGCTTGCCTGCCTTCCCTCAGAACTGACAGTTGTAAGTTTTGGAATCCTGAGATCAGGGGTGGTATGTCCTATTTTATCACTTTATTGTCTTGCTTTGAAATCAGAATGGTTTTCTGATTCATCTGTCTGTTCGCTGTCAATTGTGCACAGTTGATATAAAGCTAAGTACAAGTGGGGTATGCAATAAAATATTGCAGTGTGGATCACTCCTGTTAAGGGTTACAGGAAGGCATGCCCCTTTTCAGGCTAATCCATTCACTGACCATTTCCATATTTTTCTCCCAGTCGAATAAACAGTTAGCATCTTGGGCCCACCAAACAAGATAAAGTTGTTTGGAGTTCAGTGGGGTTTTTTTTGGTTTTTTTTTTTAATGTATTTCTTGGGACTCCAAGACTGCTGATATCTCCCTAGTGTGTGTGCTTAATTGGTTCCATTTTGGTTGGATAAAGATCCACAGTTTGAAAATGAATCTCATAGCAGTTATCCTGTTCAGGCATTTTCCATACATAGAACATAGACAGAACATTTCTACTGCAAAAGGAAGCAGTGGGACTGTGCCAGTTGATTTTCTTCTGACTTCTTGCAGGGCACACACAAGAGGCTGAAGGCAAGATTGGCAGCATGGTTCTTCGGCCTCCTTCTCCATGCCTGAACAATGCCTGGACAGGGCTAGTGTCAAGGGGGCTTGAGACTTGTCTCAGTGGTCTATAAATGCACATTTTGTAGACAGTAGTGGTCCAAGCATTAAATTTCAAATAATTTTTTTAGAAATAGCGAGTAATTTGGAGATGAATTAAATGGATTTTGTATCAGCAGCACTTTAGCAGCATTTATTTTGAAATTTAGGAAATGAATATTATAACAGCACTCTAAGGATACTTGAATGAAAAGGCGTTGAAGACCTCTTCAAGACAAGCACTATCGCATTCTATTTATTCCTGAACATCCTTCACCTACTTTTCAAACTGATTTCTTTTTGCTGAAGCCCTAAGCTTACCTTTAATTGCATCTACAATTATGCTGTGATACAACAGCTTTCAGTAGACAAATTATATAAATATGCAGCTATGCAAAATTCAGCCGCAATAGGAAAATCGAAAGCATCCATGTTTATGAGCACCCATGTTTGGAGGCATGAGCCTCTGAATGTCAAACACTGAACACAAACAATACAAACAGGTCCATTGCCTCCACTCCCTGTTTGGATACTTCCCTGCCCCTTCTGCCTTTCAGCTGTTGGAAACAGTGCAGGGTGCTGGAATTATTTCTTTATTTTAGGCATTTATTTATTTATTTTTATTTAAGGCATTTATAGACAACCCTTCGCTAATATTTCTCCCATGACACTTCATAGTGCAGAACAACAGCAAACAGCAAGGTAAATGAAACAAAATAATTAAAATGTACAACAACAATTAAATGTCCATTAAAGCAGCAGAGTGGAAACTTCATTTCCGGTGTTTAAAACACAGCATACTTCCAATACTTAAAATACAAAACCATTAAAATGCCCGAGAGAACGAAAACGTCTTAACCTGACAGATTCCCAAAGGGTAGCAGAGCAAGGGAAGGTGAGGTTGTTTGGGAATGGACTTCCACAACTGGGGCACCACTGGGGCACCTTCAGACCTTGCTTTGACAACATGAGATTGCTCCTAAGTTCTTAAATCAAAGCTAGCTTCGATTTTTGTGCTTCGCTTTTTGTGCAGCACTTTTAAGCAGGAAGGCATAACGTTCAGAAAAATGCTCATATTTTCGGTGTTCAGCTCCAGTCATGCTCAGTGACAGCAGAAGAATAGTGGAGAAAACTCTTTAGACGTTTTAACTGGAATAACTGTCATAGGCAGGCAAACAAATTGTATAGCACAGCTTCCAAAACCAACAGGATACTACTATCCTTGTCCCTTTGCAAAGAAACTATCCTTATAGGCTTCATGTCAACAGGATCTGGTATCTGAGCAGGAGATCCAACTTAATTCTGCCTTAGGCTGCAATCCTAAGCACATCTATACCAAGCAATAAGTCTCACTGAGTTAAAGAGAGCTGACCCAGTAAACACATCTTTAAGTCTCAAGAGAGATCAGGCATGAAAAAGAATAATTAGAATGAAGGTACAAGTAGATTTGATTGGGAGTCATATGCTGAATGAAAAACTAATAAAAACGTAAGATTAACCATATTTCATTAAACCTACTAATTTCTTAAATACTTTGAGCATAAGCAACTAATGAGAGCATATAGGCTATTTGTAATTTGACTTAGACTATTGCTCTTCAGAACTAAGCAGCATGAAGTTTTGAATGAAGACTGTACTTTACTGGGGTGGGTAGGGAATAAAGATAAAATAACCCGTCTGGAAGTATCTTTTCTCAGCAGCTTTGCATAGATGATCAGTTTTCAGAGAAGTGGAATTGTCATTGCCCACTCTGAACAAATTCATGGTCCCTGGTCAAACCATGTCCACAAATGATTTAAGCGCTACTAGTGAAATGTTCAAACTAGCTTCTAGCAGTGGTTTCCAAAGGGTGTGATGTGCCACACTGGTGTGACAGGAGAGGATGGCATGTGTGGTGGGAATATTCAAGGAAAATCAAAGAAACATTTCAACATCCCAGTGTAGTGTAGTGTAGTGGTGTGGTGTGGTGTAGTGTAGTGTAGTGTAGTATCAATTTATTATTGTTATTATTTGCAGAATTTGGATAGATAAATTTTCAAGATGAGAGCAAGAGCTTCATGTGATAGGACAGCCCTAGTTGCGATCCAGAAAATGCTGTTAGAACAGAATGCTGGAGAACACGCATTCAATTTGAGCAACAGGCCCAAGCAACTCTGTCAACTCTTACAAATATGAAAGTTCAGAAAACAGAAAGGCTTATTTGTGTAGATGAGAGGAGATGAGAGTTTGTTTGTCTCAAATTAGACCTAATATATATGAGATTACCCGGCAAAAGCAAGCTCACACCACTCATTGAGCTTGTATACATATTTAAGGTATATATATGGAAGAGTCATTTATTACTATATTTTGGGAATGATTCCTGCTCTTATGTAGCTGCATCATTTCATACTTTCTGGATGACCCACAATCGTATTATAAAGTAGTTGTGTTCTGTGTTATAAATCAAGCACTGGCAAGAGTTGCTTCTTTTTGTTTTCCAATGAATTTCTTATCAATAAAAAAAAAGGTGTGGGGTGAGCAAATGTTTATTCTGAAAGTGTTGTCCAGAGAAAAAAGCTGGAGAAATACTGTTCTAGCAGCACCAGTAGTTTGTTTTTTGGATTTTTTTGACCCACACAAAATGACCACTTTGTCTTGCCATAAAACTCACGACAGCAAGCAACAAAGTAAAGCAAAGCAATTATTGTTGTAGCACACCTGGATATAAATTTGAGCAGCAGAAGGAACACAGCCTAACTTAAAGGATTTTGATGCTTTGTGGAATAAGTGTACAGATCTACAACGGTATTCATCCTCCTCGCACTGTATTCTCACAGCTGACCAAACAATGATATATTGTTATATTTTAATGGGTATATGCACATATATGATTGGCACATCAACCATACCCCATAACTACTAACATCCTGGCATATATTCCTCCAGATTTTAAAAAGGAGAACAAGAAAAAGGGGGTTCAAATAATAAATGCATTGCCATGAGTCCACTGCATAGCAATATAAGTAATTATTTACATTGTTAATAAAAAATGGCACATGGGGGAACCTTGGAGGGGGGAAATCTTACACAACCAGCAACATGACGGTTATTCTGTTAAAGGCAACCAACATTCCAATGAATGACAAGCGACTGTAGGCAGATCATTTCATCTGATGTTCTTCTGTCTGTTGAGGTGTTACATGACAAAGCCTGGGATGACTCAGTATTATCTATTGCTTTTTAGTTGGATGTACTATTGGCAGGATGGGCTGTTTCTGAGAGTGCAAGTGGAACCTGGCTCACAATAGTTCACACCTTCACTTGGCTTCCCTTTAGTTAGTGTGGAGATCCTAGTTCTGTGCAAAGAAAAACTTCTCAGGAAAGTGGTTTTGTTTTGCAATACGTTCAAGCATTATGGGCTGGGCAAATCTGTAGTCTGAGCCAGGGAATGACGAACTTTGGCAACATCAGTATGTGTCGCTTAGTGGATCACTTTCTCCCAAATGAACCTGCTGTATTTTAAGGTTCTCTTCAAAGGAGATCCTTTAAGATCACAATGGCTATCATCAAGCAGAGGGTCTTCTTGACTGTGACATCTGTTGGATGTCTTCCCCAGGGAAGCTCACCTCGTGTATTTTAAAACCTTATTTTGCCAGAGCTTTTAAAACCTTGGGGACGTGAATCTGGTTTTATTTTATTTTACTGCTATAATTTTTAATGTTTTGCTTCCACTGTTTCTGCCACTATTGTTGTGATTACTTGAATTTATTGTTTTAATACTTTATATTAAAACTTTTCTGCTCTTATACAGTACTTTGTTAGCTGTCCTCGGATCATTAGAGCTGAAAGACATCGTAAAAATAAAACACTGAAAGCCATGTTAGAGGCTGATGCAGCCATGAGGCTGAAATTTAATGTAAAAATCTGGATTCTTGTGATTCTACAAGCTTCACAAAACAACTTCCAAACCATTTGTTCTAGTGGGTGAGTAGGTAGAATTCTCTTATTTGCAAATACAAGTAGTACTACAGATTGTTTGGCAGATTAATAAATGTCATCATTTGTGTACATACAAATTCAGCGTTCACTAGGCTTGCAACGAATGCTAATACTATCAAAATACAGCAACCGTACTAATTAACCATCAAGCAAGACACTCAGACCCATCCAAAATGAAAGACAAAAGCACAGCATTTGTCCAGTTTAAAAGATATTATGTTATGTTCCGAATGTCTGCCTCTGAAAGCAGGGACAAGGATAATGTAATTTGCAAGTACACGATTTACACATGTTTACATTCTCCTCTCACAATATAAACACATGTAAAACAAAAAAGACATTTAAGTGTTTAAAGTTACTGCCATCTCTTTATAAAGCAGCTGCAAACCTGCATAAGCACACTCCTGAGTAATTATCAGGAGGTTAATGGAAATGTTTCTGTGAAAGCTATTGCAGTGCTACAGCTTATGCAACATTAAAATATGCCATCAACTATAACCAAAATCCTTTAAGTAGCCAAAAGAAGCAGCAGGAAACAGTTGGGCAGTCCAGAATAAGAAATAAGTTTATTAACAAATCTATTTATCCAGTAGGTTAGGACCACATTTTAAGAACAAGAAAAGTAACTCATATCATTAAATATTAGGTTCAGCACAGCTTCCTACCCTGGCCCATGTGTAAAGAGCAGTGCACATAAGCCTCACTGCACACAACCAGTACCTGCACCAAGTCTCTTGAACTATACCGTGGCTGTCCCAGTCATAGAACCTTATACGAGATATGGAGCTTCCATAGAAGGCTTGCCACACCTGGAAAGTGTCCAGATGTTTGGCCCTCTGTTAGCCTGCATACATAAGCTGCTCTGCTTGGATCCCACAAAGGATATGGACAGAAAAAGGGTTGTGCATGGGGGATCACAGCAACAGCAGAAAGGCAAGTATTTCACCTTTATTGAGGTTCTTCTGCTTAGGAGGCTGCACCACAGAAACTGGAGAGGAACCTGAAATGGCTTCATAGGTCTTGCAACAACACAGCAGTTGAAGGACCAAGGGTGCCAGTGCCCAACAATCTAATCATGACAACCTCTCATATCGAATGAAGATTGGTTCATAGGTAGGGAACGAGTATAAGTAATGCAAAAGGCCAATGGAAAATGGAAAATGCAACCCACTTTGCATTTGTTCGTACAAAGCCAGCAGGACAGGGGCTTTACAAACATCCTTCAGATGAGAGAGGTCCACAACTGCCATAGGGCTGCATAGAGTTCTGTAGGGCTGCTTACCGCAGAACAGCTCACACTCCCTGAAGGAAGGCCATTTCTATTCCCCATGAGATGAAATCCTCAGAAGAGTCATGTCAGAGAGTAACTGCTGCATGGGCTCATATGGAAGGAGACATCTGATGAGGTAATCAGGACTTTAGAGCCTTTAGGGCTTCAAAGTTAAGAACTAGCTCTAGGAATTATGCGCTGTGAGAGTCTTGGTCTATACTGGATAAACAGCTGGGTCAGCACATTTTGCTCTAGCTAAAGTTTCTGAACTGTCTTCAAGGGCAGTTTCACATGAAGTGTGTTACCACCGTCTCACCTAGAAACCACCAAAACTTTAATGACAGCAGCCTGGTCTCTATTTTCCAGCACCAGGCATAGCCAGTGAATCAGCAGGAACCAATCAAAAGTGCTCCTGGCACAGCTGTCACCTGCGATTCCAACAATACTGGTCAAGTAGTGTTGTTTCCCATTGACATTACAATGCAACTGTGCCTTCTTTGTGGCCAACATATATCAGATGTAATAAAAATAAGGAACACTACCAAGTGCTCTGCTACTTCTGCCAGATACAGAGAGATGAAGAGCGTACCAGCTTTATTTTTATCACTCTGTCGCTGTTTAACAATCTGAAGAGAAAACAAGTGGAAATCTTTTCCCAGAATCTATCAGTGCTATTAAATGCCCAGCTGCCCATATATCTGCTGACGTATTTGACTGACCTCTTTCTCATCATCCTTCCAATAACCCATTTGCACTGTCTCTAAGCCGGATAGTGTCTTCAGACCAAGTGAAACAAACCATACTCCAATTGCAGCACTGGCAAACGGATAGCTAAGATATTAGGACAGTGAACTATACAGAACTGACTCGTGCAGTTAATTTCGAACCATGAGAAAATTGAATTCTATGACATTTCTTTTTGGTATGGTAAGCCCCAAAGAAGGATACATTCCAAGATAATTTGATTTATAATAACATGCTGCCTGAAATTTACTCCCATTGCTTTTCCCTATGGTAGAGTCTATTATGAATATATTGGCTTCAATCTGTGGTCATGTGGCATCAGGCTTCCTTCTCTCAATGTACTTGTATTGGTCAATATTCAAAACAGCTGCTACAGCTGTTCGTTTGCTATAAACAAATACCAAAAAGAGAAGGAAAGCTCCTTTTTAGAAAGTTATTGTTTTAATGCATCAGTAAGCATTTTCCTAATACAAATATAAACTATTTTAAATGATTCCCCCCCCTGCACTGTAAGTAGATGAAATTATCAAAGGGAAAAGGTATATTTCATATATGTATACATACTTATATAGTACATACAATTTTTTGTCACCACCTACCCTTCATCCCACCTTAGTTTATAAATTAGGTATCAACAAATATGTTTATAAACATGAGAAAGGGTTTTTTTATTTAAAAAAAACCACACAATCAAGTTACAACATATTTGGGAATGTTAATCAAATATATACCTAAAAATGCGGGAACTAGGTGCATATCCATGAAACATATCCAGAGTTCATGTCAGGAAGAGAAAAGCCACAGCACAGATTAATCAAATCTAATCAGGTTTCTAATCCTTTATTATTTTCTATACCATGATCAATAGAACAATTTCCTACTTATTTTCTGTGATAACAAATTTCAGATCAGAGCGTCAGCTACATCACCACACAAAGGGCTGAAAAACCAAAAACTGTCAGTTTAAGAAACCTGGCTGCCAGCTAGACCTTTCTTGAAGATGCTTTGTGAGAGGGAGATTTTTGCCCTACAGTCAAATGACAGTCATGTCAAAATTCTAGCACATCACAGTCTTTTACATTGGAGCGTAAGGTTCCAAAAACAATCCATTGCAGGATAAGATTCTCAACACTGGGGCAGACTGCTTGGAAAAGATATATTCTGAAAGTCACATTTAGCAAAGCTTAACTAGAATCCTCATGAGCAACATATTCTTTGCTTTGAAAAACATGAAGTGAAGGACAGTTGCAGAAATAATGTAAATATACATAATTTGACTACTGCAGCAGGTACTGTAAACAGATAACAGGCTTTCTTTAAAAAAAAAAGTGTAGAAAGCAAAGCCACAAACACCCTTTTAAATAGGTATTAATATCAAGGTAGCCTTACCACGTATGTGCCACTGTAAAACGTCGCCGTTGACGGATGCTTTTATTCACCAGCAACTTTCTGAAAAAGCATGGAGAGTTCCTTGGAGAGCTGCGGGGGGAGATTTTTGGAGAGGTGGGTCTGTTCCCCGGCACTCTGGGAAGCTCGAGTTCCAAATGCATTTGTTCTTTGAAAGTCTTTATGTAAATCTCCGTCTCTGGAGCAGCAAGTTCCTTAGAAGAATCTTTTGCTGTCATAGCTTGGATGTTGTGTTAGCTTTCACCATTCAGAAAACACAACAATAGCACAGCCCAGAGACATTGCTGCAGATTCAAATGCTGATAAATCGAGAACCTCCGTGCCAGTCATTCAGTCAGCTGAGGTCTGAATGAAAAGGCTGCCTAAAGCAACAGCAGCATAATCGAAGAACAGATAAGTCAATCCCTTCAGAAGAGAGCTTGATCAGTCCTGGCTTTCCCTCTGAAAATGCGCCAGAGTGCTTTCTGTGTCAGTAGCCTCCTTGTGGATGTGGTTTGTCTGCAAGCTACATGGTGTGACACTCGCTGAATTCATTCAGCTGCAAATACCAGCTCATGAAAAATGCATAAGGACTCCCCATCAGCCCTTTCCCACATTATGTTAGGTTTAAAATACCTGATCAACACAAACTTTGCTTCCCTCCTCCCATCTCTGAAAAATGACACAGATTATTTTCCTGTTTGTTTCAGGATGGCTGTTTGAAATCCAGCATGTTTTATTTTAAAGGGTTTTCATTCAGAATTCTTTGCTCACAGCTCACACGGCAGTTGCTCCACCTACAACATGCTTATTGGTTCAACTTATTTTGACAAGTGGACGCAAGTTTGCCCTTCCTTATTCTATACATAAAGGGCACTTTATCAGTCGGACTGCTTCAGAAGAGATCTTGTGCACACACCAAGAGCCTCCAGCTCATGATCTCTAAACAGAGGCAAGGCTAGAATTGACCATATTATTAGCAGAATGTAAAAATAAAGATCTTCATCCAAAGGCTCTACAGTCAATAGACGGCAAATTAAAACAAATTAAAACATTTTTTAAACCCGCAATGGGGTGGGGGGAAGCAAAAGCAACTAAATAGGTAGAGTTTTGCTCAATCTTATTTTCTATAAAAGTTTAAGAGCCTCCTGGGAAGTGGCAATCACTGCTATTGTGGAAAGCAAGAGCAGCAAGGTAAGATCACGCTCACTGTTGCTTTATGGTGAAATCGCACCTGAGCCCTAAACAAAAACGAGAGTTAAATAGTCACTATGAACTGTTTAGGAAGAAGGCGCTAATGCCACTGCTTCTTAAATTATCTATTTATAGAAGTATTTAAATACTGCTCTCTCATAAAACATTGGGGCAGCATACAGAAATACAGAACGAAATGAAATCTGGCAGAGGTAAGTTGAAAAGGCTACATAGCTTTAAAAATTATTAAAGGAGAACTTCAGACAGGTGAAAGGAAAGGTGAGTGTCCGGCTGATTCTGCAGCTTCTTAAATCTGGTATTTCTATTGCAATAGGTCCTGGTCAACCTCATTCTCTTCTTTAGACCCTTTTAGAGTTTAGACCCTTATCTATACCCATTCTATTGTACCTTTGATTCTATTGGCGAGCACAATGTTTTCTTGCAAAAGAAGCACCATAGGGCGCAGACAATGTTGGGCGGGATGCTTGCTGTTCACACAGGTTATTTCATTGTTTTGTACTTTCTATGCAGTTTGTGTTGTTCTTGCCATCAAATGCTTTCCTTGGCTGATGTGCACTTTTTAATTAAAACAACATTACAATCAGTGTTCTAATCACACTGCAGGAAGTTTCCCCTCCCCCTACACTGTGGAAGACACGTTACTGAATATTACCATATCCGTAAAGACCTGGGGGGGGTGTGGATGTCACACCCTATCTTTCAAACACGCCATCCGGCTGTTGGTAGTTGCCAGCTACTAGCGCAAGAAGATCTAACCTATCCATTCTGAAGGAAATCAGCCCTGAGTGCTCACTGGAAGGACAGATCCTGAAGCTGAGGCTCCAATACTTTGGCCACCTCATGAGAAGAGAAGACTCCCTGTAAAAGACCCTGATGTTGGGAAAGATCGAGGGCAGATGCAAAAGGAGACAACAGAGGACGAGATGGTTGGATAGTGTTCTCGAAGCTACTAACATGAGTTTGACCAAACTGCGGGAGGCAGTGGAAGACAGGAGTGCCTGGCGTGCTCTGGTCCATGGCCTCACGAAGATTCGGACATGACTAAACGACTAAACAACAACAAAGCAAAAACTGTATGCAGTTTTTGCTCAAACTTCACATAGCGTTATACAGACTTCACTCATTCCTGAAGCACAGCCCAACAAAAACAAACTAGGCAGTGCTGCAAATGATGCTCCAACAGTTAGAGCCTGACAGAATATAGAGCAGCTCTCATAATCAGTCACTGTGGGGAGTGTCTTAGATGTCGGTTCAATGGTGTCAGCAACTTTTCCTCTTGCTGTTGGACTCTATGACAGGAATGGCCTCCCACACTACAATTCCCATCAACCCTGCCCATTGGCCATGTTGGCTGGGGCTGATGGGAGTTGGAGTCTAAGCTCAGATGGATGGCTACAAGTTCTCCACTCCTCTGTTCCCAAATACAGTGGTACCTCTGCTCACAACCTGGGCAGAACGCAACCCGCGTCTGCATGGGTCACGATTCGTGATTCGCAGCTTCTGCACATGTGCGTGACATCATTTTGAGCATATGCGCATACGGCGAAACCCGGAAGTAACCTGTTCTGTTACTTCCAGGTCACCGCGGGACACAACCTCAAAAGATTTAACCCAAAGCGTCTTTAACCTGAGGTATGACTGTACCTCCCACAAGGACAACCCAAGACAAAGATGAGTAGCACCATCTTTTTCTGTATCTGTATCTAATTCCATTCCCCTCCCCAAACATTACACTGTGTAAAAAAAAAGGAATGACATACTTTGTAATGAGAGATCCATACTTCTCAGCCTATATTATAATAATGCTACATGTCAGGGAGTGCACATTAGTAACCACAAAAATTGTAAAATAAAAATCAACTTTTTCCAGACGATTATTTAAATTTGAGTTCAATGAAGAAAATAAAAAATATGGAGGCAGCAGGAAACATGCAGAAGAAACATAAGTGTGCTTTCCTGAGCTGCCACTATTGTTGTATCTTTTCACCAGCAAAAGGTTTCTCACAGGGGGTATTTTTTGCATTATCAATGCATTTTTTACACCAATGGAAAATGAGTAGCTTTTTAGCTTGTTGAAAATGCAATATGTGGATCAATAGACAAACACTTACATTATTCTCTTCTTTCTGCCTCCACTGATAGCCAATGAAGGACAAATGCGCTAAATTTGAATAAAGCTGGGGGGGGTAGTTATTTAATGTATTGTGCAATATTACACTTAGAAAGAGTAATACTAACGTTTTACACAGAATACACATCTGACAGAAGAATAGCATTTTCAAACCAAGGCAAAACCTTAGGTAAAGGTAAAGGGACCCCTGACCATTAGGTCCGGTCATGGCCGGCTCTGGGATTGCGGCGCTCATCTTGCTTTATTGCCCGAGGGAGCCGGCGTACAGCTTCCAGGTCATGTGGCCAGCATGACTAAGCCGCTTCTGGCGAACCAGAGCAGCGCACGGAAACGTCATTTACCTTCCTGCCGGAGTGGTACCTACTTGCACTTTGACGTGCTTTCGAACTGCTAGGTTGGCAGGAGCTGGGGCCGAGCAACGGACGCTCACCCCATCGCGGGGATTTGAACCGCTAACCTTCTGATTAGCAAGCCCTAGGCTCTGTGGTTTAACCCACATTCTTAAGGCATGGCCAAATTGTGCATGACTGCCCTACATTCAGTCTAGACACAAAGGAACAGTGTCCCAAATTCCTCACTGCTGCCTCCAATGGGGGATTTTGCAAAGATGCCACCACTGATCACTACTAGTGGTATTTGAAATCAGATAAAATGACGACGACAGGAGATGCTCATTGCTCCCCTTCCAGCCCTTACTTAAACAATAAAAAAAAAAAATCATTCCCCAAGGCTGCAGATTGATCATGCGGTGAGTCCTAGGATAGGAAGGGAACTCCTCTCTTGGACTTGTCTCCAGGCAACTCAGCTTAAAGGGCTGAGGAGCAAGCTACCCCTCACTCTCATTCACCCACCCCAGCCAATCTGCATTCCACACACACTGACTTTCTCCCATATATCTGAGCCAGACCAAGCAGGAAGCAGTGCTTCCTCTTTCATTTTTGATTTGCAAATAAGGGGTTAAACATGTGGCAGGGGAAGGGAGGAATTACTTATCTCAACCAACCTCCCCTTACATTTCACCTCTTCTTCCCAAACCACACATGAGAGCAGCGTTGCAAAAAAAAAAAAAAATTGCTTTGGGAGAATTTGGAAGATCTGCAGTAAGTGCCATGTCACAGGGTCTCAGAAGTCAGGGGAGGAAGTAGAAGAACACAACTGGGAAGCTCAGAGGGTGTAAGAGAATCAGCTGAAGAACACCTTGCCCTCTCCAGTGTTACTCACCACTGCTGGCAAAATAGGAAGAAGGGTAGCCCTTTTCAAAAGCTTTGGTTGGGAGGGCCAGCAGTTCACCAGTCCTACCTTAAAGTGTGGGGTGGGGAGGAGAGAGAGATTAATTGTATTTATAGTGCTGAGGCTATAATACACACAAGACGTTCATTCCCACATATGAGCTACATCTCAGACATAGCAGAACTAGGATACCATTCCCACCAGGCTTCTGATCTATCCATTTAACTCTTATAATCAGTGTAATCTCATTTCAGGGCTGTGTTTCAATTTAGAAGCAAACACCTAATTTTGCATATCTTTCTGGCGCTTCTCTATATAGTGATGACTGTCACGGTTTTTAGTTCCCTCAGTCGTTCAGATCATGTTGAAAAAGCTATTATATTCCCAGCTTGTTACTTTTTCAGAAATGGGCATTAAAGCTTGTATCGAGAGAAAAAACAAACACCTATGTCATAATGTGTGGGTTGGTGGCTTATCTGTTTTGCAGATAAGGAAAGCATTGCCATGCCTTGAAAAGGAACAAATTAATTAGGTTTACAACTGTTAATGCTACTCAGCAGAAAGGCACCATGGTAAGGCCTTAATAATGCCACCTCCTAATTTTACTGGTGAAAGAATCCATAAGGAAAAGAAAACAAGTAACTAGCTCATAAGACATTTTTTTCACAATGAAAGCAGAATACAGTGGTACCTCGGGTTAAGTACTTAATTCGTTCCGGAGGTCCGTACTTAACCTGAAACTGTTCTTAACCAGAAGCACCACTTTAGCTAATGGGGCCTCCTGCTGCTGCCGTGCCGCTGGAGCACGATTTCTGTTCTCATCCTGAAGCAAAGTTCTTAACCTGAAGCACTATTTCTGGGTTAGCAGAGTCTGTAACCTGAAGCGTATGTAACCTGAAGCCTATGTAACCCAAGGTACCACTGTAGTTTCTCCTTGCTCAGAAACTGGAATCTGTTTTAAAATAGTACTCAGATAATGGAGGCAGGAAAATGGTATCCTCTTCGGAGATGTTTCAGGAATATGATATTCTCAAATTCCTTTATAAATAGCATGGACCACATAGATTGAAATTAAAGGGTGGATCAGGACTGGCTTATTCACTTCTCCAAATGGTGCAACGCAGGTATCAGCAATTTAAAACCATAAAAATACACATGCATATTTTGTGAGGAAACATGCAGCCTGAGAAATTTTTTTTGGAGAAGATTTAATTTTGCAGATTAATGTGGAATGGAATGGAATTATAGGCAAAAGTAGGAATGCAAATCAGATTTGGACACATCCTGAATCACAAGTTGAAGTGAGATCCCTCATCAGTATTTTGGGTTTGTCAGAGGTGACGTGGGATCTCTACAAGGAAGCACAAGTAGAAACAGAAACAAGTAGAAGCAGTTTGTAGCTCCTCTGTAATCCAAAAAGAAATTATTATTATTATTATTATTATTATTATTATTATTATTATATATACCCCACCCATCTGGCTGGGCTTCCCCAGCCACTCTGGGTGGCTTCCAACCAAATATTAAAATACAGTAATACATCAAACATCAAACATTAAAAGCTTCCCTAAACAGGGCTGCCTTCAGATGTCTTCTAAAAGTTTGGTGGTAGTTGTTCTCTTTGACATCTGGTGGGAGGGCATTCCACAGGGCGGGTGCCACTACCGAGAAGGCCTTCTGCCTGGTTCCCTGTAACTTGGGTTATCGCAGGTAGGGAACCGCCAGAAGGCCCTCGGCGCTGGACCTCAGTGTCCGGGCAGAATGATGTGGGTGGAGACAGTCCTTCAGATAAACAATACTGCAGAGAAGTATCTTCTGCAAGGAAAATAACATCTGTAAGCTTACCCTAATGCCAGGCTGAGATGATGGTGGAAGAGAGAGCAAACATCAGAGTGGAGAGGGGGTACAGAGGAAGAGCCCAGGTGGAATGTTTTTACCAGTACTCCCCAATCCCAGTGCTTTGGGAAGAGGGGGGAGTTCTGCAAGAGTGAAACTTCTGTTCTAAGCTTATGCCAAGACACTCCCCATCCCAGGAGTGGCAGGGAGGGAGGGAGGGAGGGAGGACCTCCTTTGTACATGACAGCTCTAACTTATAATCAAAAGGAATTATTTTACATGGAAGGCAAATTCCCATCCTACACACACCCTACCTACTTTAAAGGTGCCTCACAAAAAGCCTCAGGACCTGCTTATTTACAATTTAGCAGGTCTATTGCCCAGTGGTACCTCTCTTTCGTGTCTGCAGTTTTCAGGCCGACTGCTCGCAAAACACTTCAGCTGTGTAAACACAACATTTTATCCTAGAACCAATGGATAAGGAAGATTTGTTTTTTTCTCCCTAGTCTGCACACCATCTAGATCTATTGCACATTTCTCTCCCCTCCCCAACTGCTTCTTGAAAAACTGGTTTCACTCCCAAAAAACAAAATCTTATTGTGAAACAGATGAAAAAGGATGTAAGCAGTCTTGATGATGGCAAATGTATGCGTATCTACACCTTCCTAATTACATTGTGGATGCCCATACACCAAGTCCGCAATGCCACCTCATTCTTCATTAACCAAGAGCATGTGAAGAAGGAAAAAGTCTGCATAACCTAATCAATGGGAGGGTTTTCAGGTATCCACTTCAACCCTTGTGGATGATAGAATAAATCTAGACTGAAAGAAGAATGTTGAGGAGAAGCATGAACGATGCCAAATTTATGAAAACTACCTTTTTGTGCTGACAATTAATTAGTGTATACACAGCCTAGAATAAGTCCATTTTCATCCATCCTAAAAGTATAACAAGCTATCCTTGTGGGGGGAAACCATTGCAGTTTTCCTTATGATATTTCACAGGATTCGCATCTTCAAAAGCAACTAGCAAATTTCACAATCCAATTAGATTTTCATATTTTGGTTATTATCTACATAGAATTATCAACAACTATGAATTCTACTTAAGATTCTCAACATTAAAAACTCTCTCACTATCTGCATAGTTATAAGTCAAAAGTATCATGCTATATTGGTGTGGCAGAGCACAACATTGAAGCATTTGTATGCCTTGCTGGGGAAAGATGGGAGGTTTCATTGACTCTTTACAATACTGATGGCAGAGTAATTGGGTGCTTCTCCCAGAAGGTACATTCCATGAAAGCACATTATTTGGATAAAATTAGTTACAAGGCTCCTCTTTCTGTCACTTAGGTCATTGTACCATCTAAAAGGGATTAGCAACAATGAGTCAAACCAAAAGAAAGGAAAACTTCATATAACAGCTGCTAGGAATCTTCTTAGCACAATGTTCTCTAAAAGCCAAAAGATAATGCTAACCCTGTCAACTAAAAAAAAAGGGTGATTTCAAACAAATTATAGATAAGATAACACTAGCTCCCCCACCTCACCCAAAACCAGAAAGGAAACTTTGGAAAATTCCATTCAAATGATGTTTCTATTTTGCAAAGCAATGCCAGCTTTTAGTACAAGCAATTGCTTGCAATGAACGCTGAGAGAAAATATGGCTGGAATTCAACCTGCACGGGTTGGGTCCAGTATCTGGGCAGTCTTCAGCAAGTCAGCTCACACCCAGTGCTGTTCCACTTCTCAAAGGTCTATGGTGAAGATGAGAAAGACTGCGAGGCAGTTTGCAGAGTTATGATTATCATTACTGCCATCTTATACACTATCTGTTCTGAATAGGTGCTACCTATAATTATGTTTATAGGTGGAGAAACTACCTGTGTGGGCAGGAGGAACCCACGGACAGCATCTCTCTGTTCAGTAGATTTCTTCTGGGTATACAGTATGTGGAATAATATCTGCCTGCGGCGATAGCCAAAATTACATTTAGCTGCTGTTTACTTTCACTAGCCCAGCAGAGCCTCTGCAATTAAGGTTAAGTGAATCAGATTCTGTCCCTTCTAAGGCAGCATAAAAAATTGCCCTGCACTTCAATCAGTTTCTTGTTCAAACACTGGGATGACAACTAGAGTGTCTTGGGTATCATGGTAGACAATTATATATAGAAGGTTTTTTATTATTTCTGATGAAAAGGAAGATAAGCAGTTACCTGTGACAATCTAGCAATTGGGGGGAAACCTGATAAAGCAAACTTGAAACAAAGAAAATGCAAAGAAATCTCTGCATCCATCAGCTACAATATTATTCCTTAAAGGATGCCAGTATAAATCAGAGGGAGTATTAGTAGATGGAAATTACCAGTGCAGAACTGTGCATGTATGGCTTGCTTGGCATTGAGGACATATCAAAAATATTTACCAAGTGAATGAAGAAAAACACGGTTTTCTCAGCTTGGAGCGTCATTATGTGCAATCAAGAGGAAAAGAAATATGCCGTAGTTAAATTTCAGAACTGTGTGTGCTGACACTACAGAAGTGAAACAGTACTAATTCCACGAGGAGGATAAGGAGTAAGGCAGCTACAAATGCTTCTGCAGTTATAAAGGCTTACTGCACACTTTGGAGACAACCTTCACAGAAGCATGTATAGTTGGCTGGCAGCCAGTTCATTTCTTTGTAATCAGCAGAGTGTGGTAAATCATCCTGCATTATTTCACAAAGCTTTGCAAGTGTCTGTGCTGTCATATATGAGTACCTCACATAAACATGATGATCGACACTTTTCTAAAATGTGCAGGATGTCAACCATGCTCTGCTACAATGCTCTGGGTCCAGGGAAGATAGAAATAACTAGGAGAGCCTTGTTAATTAGACAAAAAGTTGTACAACAAAATCTTTTTGGTGTACCTGAAATATTTCCTGTAGAATGTTTAATTCAGAGTAAGAAAAAGGGGTTGTTGCTGAGGACGGGGGTGGGGGGGGACTATGAGCAATATTATCCTGATGCAAATAGATTTTGGGTGAAGGAGGACTATTTGTAGAACAAGCGGAACCCATTTTCTTGTATTTTGTGAGAAAGAATTCTCCCACTCTCCTCATCCCACAGCTTGTTTGCAACATCTGCTACTTCACAGCTGAATGCTTCCAGAAGCCAGCCTCTGAAAAGCTCTTTTAAAAACAGGCAACATATTTTGAGGACCTTCCTCATCTTTTGCTTGACATTTCCAAGATGGTGGGCTAACCAAAAACTGCAGTACATGAATAGTTATAAACTGTATGATTCAGTGAAAACAAGGTTTGATTGCTCAAAAGGGAGAAATTATCAATCCATAAGAATGCTAATTATTATTCCCCACAGCAAACATTAGCCCACCACAGAACTGGGATTTCAAGTTGATTAAAGTACACATCCCACATAACTAATCCCACTCAAGTCTTTGAAGTGTCTCTGATGGCTGGACAAAACTTCAGGTTTATTTTAACAACAATGAAGATGCATCACTCTTTTAGTGGACATCTTCTAAGAACAGGCTGTTGCAGAAAAGATGCATATGAAAAGAAAATCCATTTGTTCTATCTACTCCCTTCTAATGATAAACTGAAGTTACTTTTAATTAAAGAATGAGTCTTTTAGATTTCATGAATCATGAGAATGATCAATGCTCTGCCCCTTAGGCAGCTGCTGTATGAAGAGTCAGGAAACTGAAGTCAAAAATTAAGTTTTGAAGCAAGTCAGATACAGCTGAGTGGTAAAGATTCAGCTTGACCTGGAAAGCTTGATAGTCCTTCCAGGCCAGGGGGAACAAAATGACCAAGACATAAAAACATCGCAAGAATCCATCTGACCCCTAATCCTGGATTTAATTTACTCTTTTGTTTTGTGTAGAATTGCCATCCTTTATTGATTCCCTTTCTACAGAATATCCAGGCCACATCACTGTCAAATACTTGCATGTCTTTTCAGAGCTGATTTGTGGTGACTTTTTAGAATCTACAACACAACTGCAAAACCAGCCTGTACACTGTGGACAGGTAAAATGACAGACATGCATACCATTGCTTGGAGCAGTGCAAGAAGGGGTAGAAGAGAAAGGGACTGCGCAGTTAGCTGCTGGAGGAAACCAAAATGTTCAGTTTCATTTATACACAAGGTTCCACATGAGGAAAACTGGGAATCCTTAGGGGCTGAACTATGCTACCCAGAAGCATGAATAGTGTTGGCACCATCTCCCCTTAACCACTACAATTTGCTGCTACTGACAGCAGGGGCACAATGGCTAGAGATAATTTTTATTACATGGTTTTACAAAAGTATGCAAATAAATAAATGAGGATGAAAAATTGTGGGGATTGACAATCCTTAAACAACTGAGAGCAGGGGCTTAAAGAAAGCCAGTTCAGAAAAAGGAAAGGAAAGGCAATTTTAGCTATATAAGGAGTGTTAACCTCCAATCACCAGGGAGACAATTGGTGATTAAAGGAAATAGTTCCAAATATACTTTCTAGAAAGTAGGGCGTTACTTCTAAGTAAAAAATGGCTTCCATCATTCCCGTTGTTGACAAGCATGGATCAGAGCTTCTGTTTTGTTATTTTACATTAGTTGTTTGGGGTTTTAATTTTTAAAAAACCAACCCATGGTTATAAGTACAAATAATAAATAGGTAAACAGCAAATATGAATGCAATTTATTGACTGTAATGGTAAAAATGACAGTATATTATGTGCTGTATGGAACCAAGTTATAACTGCACTTCCAAATGGTTGCAGAATAGTAATACCTCAACTGCGCTAAAGGGTCCATGTCACTCACACAGACCTTGTTTCTTGGCCCCAGCTATTTCTGACAACTGGAGAAAGTTGAATTTCCACCATCCACCAGAACTTCTCCCATTCTGACCTGAATGGAAGTTGATCATGTACTGTAATTTCCATTGGTTGAAACAGGGAAGGGTAGAAGACGTTTGCAGTGAATTACGCTCACCATGTTCAATTTAATATGCTTTTGACATAAAAATTATTCATGTGTGGATTCCTGTTTGTGGAATGATCTGAAGTAAATCAGTGCACACGTGATGGTATCCTTTTCTTTCCTCGGTGCTCCCCTTTGCAACCTTAGAATGGAGAAGGGGAGCCTGCAACTCTTGCAGAAAACCTTGAGCAAAGGACTCTGGATCCTTCCTCCTCTGGCCTAGTTCCTGCGGTCAGTCTTCCTACATGGTTTCATATTCCTTGCTCAGTTATCTCAGATAGCTAGCTTTACTTCTATGGTTGTGTATGCCAACCATTGTCATAACCAGCCACATGTCATCAAGTGACATATAAATTCCGGGTAGCTACCCAAAGGGATCCACTGTAGTTCTTGCCCATCACTTGCACTTAGAGGGGTTCCTTCGTGATATCAAGAAGTCCAGGCTTCTCCCTGGCTTCCTGTCATTTTACTTCCTTAAAAAAACAGAAGATGGAGAAGATAATGGGCTTAAATATATCTGGCATGCTGACATGGTGTGCCACAAAGTACACATGCACACCACTCTCCAACAAGCAACCTCAGGCCATGGAACAGAAACTAATACTAAATGCTATTATTGCACCAAGAATGTTCTTCTGTATGGCAAAAGCATATGCATGTGGTGGTGCTGTGTGTGTCTGTAAATTACTATTTGAAGTATAAAGCAGGCAAGAGCTAATGTAATTGTAGCTGGTGTTCTCTCAATGAGAACTTCCTCAGCAAGTTTGAATCTAGTTGGTTTAGAATATTTATCAAAGAATATTTAACCGTCTGCTCTATTATTCATAATGGGTAATCACAGTTGGCAGGATGTGATGTGGGCTGCTTTGGGGATTCTCTTCTGAAGTGCACAAATGTATTTTTTACTAATAAATTCAAAATCCAAGCAAGCTTTCCACAGAGAAAAATATATACATGCAGACACACTTCAATAATTGGAGATTCTGATACAGCACTGGGGAGCAAGCAGAAAGCGGTTTGCATACATTGATGTGTCAATTTTGACTGCTGTTTCCATCCCTTAACTTGACCATACCAAGCAACTCTCCTGTGATTGTCATCCAATAATGAGATACAAATGAAACAGCAACTTTGACAGATACATATCCATTACGTATCTAAAGTGCAATAGTTCCTGCCACTAAACAGCTCTCAAGTGTTAGTGGCTTCTGATCACTATGACCACATGTGTGTTTCAACTAACATCCTAGAAGAAGCTGAACCACAAATACCCAATACAGTCTATTGTAATGTAGTTGAGTTTGTTGGGATAAATGTTCAGCAGTGGGCTTTTAGAAATGTTACTTGGGTCTTTACCGACAGCTCAGGTAAGGCAGACAGATGAGGAAAGGGCACCTACTGCAATATATATATATATATATATATATATATATATATGACCAAATACGTCTGGTATAGCAGCTTAAGTTATGCAGAACTCTTCATGTAGAACAGAGCATTATCTTCAGCTGTACAATTCCAGATTATAGGAAGAGCAGATGAAATACAGAACTGCTATGTACCTCCAGGCATCTATTACATAAAAGGCATAGAAGCACCCTACAGATTCATTTGGGGGAATGGGCTAAAAAGTAGAAAGAAAGGCTAATGCTTGTGTCAAATACGGCTGCTAGAAAATCTGTCTGATTCATTATTTTTCAAAAGTATTCTATTCCTAATGTACTGGAAAGAGAAGCACATCAGGATTCCTTCATTTTCTGTTTAAATTCTGCTATATATAGTTCAAATGCATAAGTAGTGCAATGCAGCAATGCTTTTAGGCATCACCATTTCCTCCGCAGCCTTACATTCCTAAATTCTGCAAGCCTTAAATTCTGTTAGAACCATGAACAGACTTGCTAGAAGGGACCACTTGGAGACTGTTTGCAGTAAGAAGGTTCAAATAAAGATTCAAACTAGAATTACACGTTTGTAATGACAGAATCCAGATGGAAGCTGAAAACAGGAATATAGATAGGGCATGTAGGGCCATAGGCCTTAAAAATAAAAAGCAATGTAAGGAAGGTAGAGCTAGACCATAAAATGAATATAAGATATTTTAAGATATAAGATACTGAAAATAAGATATTTTGAGTGTTTAGATTTGAAAGTATATTTTGAAATGAGAATGTGGGAACAAAATATCAGTCAAGGCAGTGGGATTTGACGATGTTCATATGATGGTGGCTGAAATTTCTGGCCATAGCTATTTGGGGGGGAGACACAGGACAAGTCGTCTCAATAATTAACTAGTGTTTGAGGGTGGCTGCCTGCTAGATTAGGAATACAAAAAGACTAAACCCAGGCTAGACACAAGTTATGGCTGGGGGGTAGGCAGGGCTGGAGTTCCAAAAGAAGTTGAAATACCCATCATTAATGTCATTAGCCTGTATTTATCTGACCAAATGTGCATCTAGGGCCTCTCCAGGATGTTATGCTATTTGTTGATATGCAGAGGGCAATTGTGAGTGACTAAGACATGGTTCAGATGCAACAATCTTGGGCTGATAAACTGTGCTATGTCTGATCCATGTTTCATATCCTGGTTTGTAAGCAGTGCTTAAACTATACTGCCAGCAGACAGCTCCATTTGTTAGGGTGTGGTGCTGATAACACCAAGGTCATAGGCTCGAACCCCATATGGGACAGCTGCATATTCCTGCATTGCAGGGGGTTGGACTAGATGATCCACAGAGTCCCTTCCAACTCTACAATTCTATGATCATGGGAAGGTTTTAACAAGCCAGGCTAGGAAGAGGGGTAAGAAGAGAAGGAGAAGGGAGCATTTGGGCTCATGGACTTTTTCTTCAGGCCAAGATAATTACAACTTAAATGAGGTGTAAAAGTTTTTTTTTGGTTTTTTTAGTATTAATTGACTTCTCCCAGAATGCTAGGACTGTCCACATGTTTGCAACCTCGTGAATAGAACCAAATGGTTCAAATGTCCTGGAAGGCCTATAAATACCATCTTGATAGTCAGGGGAATCATCGGTGCAAGCTGTAAAAGGAGATCCTATATGCTTATCTGCTTGCTTTCAAGCCTTAGCTTCTGGTTTAGTAAGCTGGGAGAGGGAATGGCAGTGGGGAACGAGCCTCTAAACCAGGAGTGGTTGATTGGGCTATCGTTGCAGCTTTTCTTTTAAGTAAACCCATACATGACTAGCCCTTCACAGACAAAGTCATAATGCCTGGTGCTTCAGTGTCCGTCCTGCGGCAGTGGCCAAGAACCCTGCATTGCATTGCTATGCATAAGTCTCTTGACAGATCTCTATAAATACAGCTCTAGAACTAAACACTCTAGAATTTTGTGCACCTTTCTTTGGAATCCCTGCAACTAGGTTCTTTGGGGCATCAGTCAATCCTTCTCCCCAGTCTGTACTTGGTCCCACGGAACAGAACATCTCAAGAGTAGATAACTACTGATGTGTATTTTGTAATTTTTTTAAGAACTTAAAATTAGAAAAGGTACAAAGTGTGCATATCTCATATCCATGTAAACATATTTTGAGTCACAACCACTAAAATAAATTATTTACATTTCAGGAGTGTTAGCCTTATTCTGCAAAAAACAAACAAAACAAAACAAAACAAAACAAAGATTTCCAGTTGTGATAAAACATAGTAATTTTGCTAACTGGACCATTACTGCATATTCATACAATTTAGCATCCAATTCTAAAACAGTGGGAATTGATATTGTTTCTCATCATTAACATAAGATTGTCATGTAGCTATGACAAGATAGAAGATAATTTCCCACATACACTTTGGTATGAATATGTAGAAGGTCATTTCTCATGGACACATTGCAAATTGATGGTATATATGCCAATGAAGCTGGATTTAGAAGAGGCAAGCTGGATTTAGAAGAGGCATATGCAAGCTGGATTTAGAAGAGGCAGAGGAACCAGAGACCAAATTGCAAACATGCGCTGGATTATGGAGAAAGCCAGAGAGTTCCAGAAAGACATCTACTTCTGCTTCATTGACTATGCAAAAGCCTTTGACTGTGTTGACCACAGCAAACTATGGCAAGTTCTTAAAGAAATGGGAGTGCCTGATCACCTCATCTGTCTCCTGAGAAATCTCTATGTGGGACAAGAAGCTACAGTTAGAACTGGATATGGAACAACTGATTGGTTCAAAATTGGGAAAGGAGTACGACAAGGCTGTATATTGTCTCCCTGGTTATTTAACTTATATGCAGAATTCATCATGCGAAAGGCTGGGCTGGATGAATCCCTAGCCGGAATTAAGATTGCTGGAAGAAATATCAACAACCTCAGATATGCAGATGACACAACCTTGATGGCAGAAAGTGAGGAGGAATTAAAGAACCTTTTATTGAGTGTAAAAGAGGAGAGCGCAAAATATGGTCTGAAGCTCAACATCAAAAAAACGAAGATCATGGCCACTGGTCCCATCACCTCCTGGCAAATAGAAGGAGAAGAAATGGAGGCAGTGAGAGATTTTACTTTCTTGGGTTCCATGATCACTGCAGATGGTGACAGCAGCCACGAAATTAAGAGACGTCTGCTTCTTGGGAGGAAAGCAATAACCAACCTAGACAGCATCTTAAAAAGTAGAGACATCACCTTGCCAACAAAGGTCCGTATAGTAAAAGCTATGGTTTTCCCAGTAGTGATGTATGGAAGTGAGAGCTGGACCATAAAGAAGGCTGATCGTCGAAGAATTGATGCTTTTGAATTATGGTGCTGGAGGAGACTCTTGAGAGTCCCTTGGACTGCAAGAAGATCAAACCTATCCATTCTTAAGGAAATCAGCCCTGAGTGCTCACTGGAAGGACAGATCGTGAAGCTGAGGCTCCAATACTTTGGCCACCTCATGAGAAGAGAAGACTCCCTGGAAAAGACCCTGATGTTGGGAAAGATGGAGGGCACAAGGAGAAGGGGACGACAGAGGACGAGATGGTTGGATAGTGTCTTCGAAGCTACAAACATGAGTCTGACTAAACTGCGGGAGGCAGTGGAAGACAGAAGTGCCTGGCGTGCTCTGGTCCATGGGGTCACGAAGAGTCGGACACGACTAAACGACTAAACAACAACATGCCAATGAAAGTGGCTAATACACAATCCCAATCCAAACAAGCCACAGTATGTTGGTTCACACAGATATAACCCTATTTTCTTGCATTTGACTATAATGGCTTAATTTATATGTTCCACTTCAACCAGTTTTTGGATGAGGATACAAGTTAATAAATACATGTTAGTGACTTCTCTGTAAATTGTTATATGCACCAGATGTTCTAGGCTCACAACAGTTCGTTCCCTAGAAAACTATCCCATGATTCAAACTTGCAATGTTATAAAATGTTTCCACTGTCCTCATTTCAGCTCAAGAAATTTCATTTCTATCACATTCTTTTTTCCTCTCTTTTTAAAGCATTTCCCCTTAAATATGGTTATTACTATTTTAGGATTTTGTGGGCTGCATCTAAGCACTGATTTTTTTCCGCAGCTCAATTCTTTTGCTAATTGGTCCTGCTGAAACAGCTCTCCCAGTTTTAGATACACTTCGAGCTGTCCCACTTTACTTTTGCTGGGAGTACATTACTGTAAGAGAATCATTAAAACATATTCTCTTCCTCTGCTTGTCCAGCTACCTGCATCCAGAGCTTTCTGTATTTTCAGATACCTGCACTGCATCTTGGAATGATTTTCCGCAGCAATAATGAGCCTATTGCGTACCCAAACAATAAATTTCATTGCCAACGAAGACATAGCTGCCTTTGTCCAAACAAGCAGAATCATCTATTCACATTTTAAACCACAACCTGTAGTAAATAATCCCACAAGTGTTTCATGTGATTATATAAGGGGGTTATCGTCACGCTAAACTATAATAATCATACCATACTCATGCAGCTACCCTAAACAGAGAATATTCCTGCTGAGCTGAAAGATCCAAGATATTCATCTGTGGCAGCAACAGATGAAAGCTAAATATAGACAGCCAAAACACTTCTCTGTATATTTTCAGTTAAAATGACTTTACTGATAAACCACAGACAGCACAAATTAACTCTTTGGCAATTAGTCTCTTGATATATGCTACAGTACCTGCAACATGCACTAGATTTAAGCACAGCTAAGAAATTCCTATGGCTGAAAACCAGCACTTAAGTCAATTTCTAAAGTACAGCATTCCCTGGATCTTTAGTTGTTTTTGATTTCCATTAAAATACTCTTGTGATATTTTGGTTTCTCTCAATTTCTCATTTTTCCATTCTTAGTTCTCCACAATTCTGCATCTGTCGGCACTTTAAAAAAAACATTTTCGCAAAAATTCATCAGCATTTTGCGAATTGCTCTCGATATACGTATCTTCGCAAGCAAATTTCCCTAACATAATGAGTTTTGTATGTTATTTTCACTAGTATATGCATTTTTATGAACACCTTCCCCTAATATACACATCTTGCAACATATTATGCAGTTGGAGAACTGCACTGGAAATTTCGAAATATGAGAATTTTAAAGGATAACTGCACTTTGGTTCACATATTCATTCAGGAATGCAAGTCAGAAAGTTTTGCATTGAAGTGTAAACTGAACCGAATTTCTCATCCATCTCTACTCTTTATTGAACCTTACAATTTAGAAATGGGCTATCCAAAATTTAGTTTATGATGTATCTATGAAATGTACCACAGATATAATAAAAGCTTCTATATTGTTTTCATCACAGGACTTCCGGGGTGGCGCCATCGGCAATGGCGGACTCCCTCTGAACCGGAGGGACCAGCTCCGCGCAAAACGGGTCGTTTTCGCTACGGCGAAGCGGGGACCCTTTAAAAAATCACAGGCGGATGAAGCCTGTGACCATGGGACTCGGCGGGCACCTTTAGCGCCCCCCCAACCCGCAAAGGAACCCATAAACGGGCTCCGAAGCGAAGAGGGGGAAGTGGCGCGGTGCTGTGAGTCTACTGCTTTTTCCGTGGAGCGAAGCCGCATAGCCGTTGCCGGAGAGCGCTGCCTTTTTCCTGGGACAATTTGGCATCTAAAGAATCACCCGTGAGTACTTAAAACTCGAACAATTGGACTTTAAATAAGGATTGGCCAGTAGACAGGAATTGGACTTAAAATTTACTTCAATTTGGTACTGAAACGGGAAGGTCTAAACAGGAAGTCAGCCTTCCGTTTCTTTGTAGTCAGAATAAAGCAAAGACAACGTAACTAGAGCATAGAAATTCACTTTTAAAGGATTGGCTTTCATCATTTAAAATCGTGGAACCCCCCTTCGGTAGCAGGAGAAGGGGGACCTCTTTTTGGACTGTTTAAACCTGCAGAAGTGAGTTTAAAGTAAAGTAACTTTTCACCGTCCTGATCCTGGAGCGGAGTGTCAGGACTGACGTTTGAAGCTCATTGACCAGAGACAAATGTTTTTGACAGATAGCTAAAAGAAAAGTAACATAGTGACTCCATTGTTTCCTTTCGCATTTCAAAGGAACAAATATTGACTGAATATCTTAAAAAAGAAACTTTGTTGCTATTGTTCTTAAAAGAAAGAATAAACAAGTTTTCCCCCTAGAGGGAGACTGTGAAATTGTAACCAACTTCAGGAGCTTGCAGCTGTTACAGATTACAATCGTGGGAAAGGACTTGTGACCTTGCAGGACAATGTTTTCAGAAGCTCTGTTGGGTGCTTTCTGTAAAATAAATGCCCTATTGGATCAGCTAAGCCAGAAGACGGATTTGATGACTAATGCGACCAGAAATTTTGAACAGGCAGTAGGAAACTACATGGAGCCTACCCAGGAACTAAAACAGGAGTGTGCTATGACAGCACAGATGAGAGAAGAGGATACTGCTGAATCCTGGGTGTCAGAAATGGAGGGAGTTGCGGCCCTGCAGGATCATGAGCCTCTGGATTTGATAAATGAATTTGGAAAAAACCAGATTTGGAAAGATAAAGTTCAGTTTGGTTTGGAAATGGGGGGTTGGAATGACCCTCCCATGCCGGGATGTTTGGACTTTCTGAGTCTGGTAATGGGCCGTCAGATGTTTGGAGCTGTGGGGGCTTTTAATTTTGGAGGGAATCTGAAACAGGTGTTTAAATATCACATGGAGTTTAGTCTGGACTATGGAAATGGGGCTGATCTGTTGAAAAGGGTCAAAAATATTACTAAGCTGGAGTTCCTACGAGTGAAAGGAAAATATGAAGAAGAGCCACGGAAGGGACATGGAAGAGACTTGAGGGCCTCGGATATAAGGACACCAGGTTAATGCGCTAGATAAATGGGACAAAAAGGACTGACAAAATCCGGAACCAGGAGGAAGGAACGCTGGATGAAGATTGGATTGTCTCACTTTTCTTTTTTTTATCATTAGGACTGTTTTAAAATAATTGATGAATGTTAGGAAAATGTTGAAATGGAACTACTTGGTTCTAGTAAAAAATGTTTAAAGAATTAGGTTAATGATATGGTTATGAGAAGTTGGTAAAAATAAGATTTAAGTTTTAAGTTTTAAGGTTTGCTATAAGACAAGATGAAAATAGATTAAGATAATGTAAGGACAAAATATTATGAACTATGGAAAGGATTTGCTGTGATAATTATTAACCAGGATACAAGAAAGGGGAGAGGGGGAGGTCAAAGAAAGAAGGTAATGAAAGTTAGAAATTTGAGAATGATGGATGTATTTTTTTTTCTTTCTATTTTTCTGTTTTGTCTTTTTTCTGTTTTTTCTTTTTTATAATTTCAAAAAAAATCTTTAATAAATATTATTTTTAAAAATATATATTGTTTTCAATCACAATAAGACGCTAGTCTGAGTGGACAGGCAGATTTTTCTGCAATGTGCTCAAAAATGTGCAGATGAAAACCGACCACATTAGCTGTCACCTGTGGGCAGGACTTTTAAATCCTTTCATCTTTATTTCCCACCTTCCCACCTTTGTTTTAACTTTGTTGTTGTTTAGTCATTTAGCTGTGTCCGACTCTTTGTGACCCCATGGACCAGAGCACGCCAGGCACTTCTGTCTTCCACTGCCTCCCGCACTGCCTAACTTACCTTGGCTCAAATGGTGGCTTAAGGTTTTGAATTTTCTTGATCATACTTTGCATGGGTACTCACAATTAAAGACTAACAGTTGTGGGACAACAACATGGATAATGTGAACAAAACTTATATTGCAAGCAAGCACAAAGCAGTATGTCCAATAGCCTGTCCTAATATTTGGCTGAGCCACAGATGCTAGATCTAACTCATTTATTTCCTGCCTGGCATTATTAAATTCAAGTTCTCTCTCGTCCAAGAAAATAATTCCTGTTTTGGTCTGTTGGCTTTACAAAAAGCACAGTCATGGCAAGAAATTTATCACAAATATTTATTCTGAACACTTTCATAGAATAGAAATATGTTATTGCGGTGAACTATGCCAATCTAAATAGCAGTAAACATGACCAAAAGGCATATAACCTTTCACTTCAATATGCAAGGAATACTTTCCCATTTTGTTGGCATATTTCCATAGTTCAGTGGACATGCCTTTCAGATTTTTTTAAAAAAGAAGGCATAAATGACAAGAGAGAGTAATTGTGTTCAACACCTATCAAGGTCTATGCTGAAACCAATAAGATTCCTAACTATTTGGGGCAAGGCTTCAGGGTAATCTCCATTTTAAGAAAAGAAGCCCCCAAAGCACACCGAAATATTTTTTCCTAGATGAAGTCTTCAAGTCTATATCCAGCTCTAAAACAATTAAACATTCACGATATCTACTTGGTTGTCAAGGAAACTTGCGATAATCATAGTAATTCTCTTTTCCAAACTAAGCTATCATTTATATTGTCCAGAAACAGTAGATTGTAATTAAAAACCATTTTCCTATAGAGTACATTAGATGTTACAAACAGCACATGATCTATTTTTTTCTTTGTAAGAAATGTCACCTTGTTCTAAAGAAAAACATGGCAGGCATTGAAGGACAAAATGGTGTGTGTGTGTGTGTGTGTGCAGATATGTGCAAAATGAAAAATAAGCTTCCCTGTCATCCAAAACCAGCCTTTTCCAACCTGGTTCCCTCCAGATATTTTGGACTACAACTTCCATCAGCCCTTGTTAGCATGTCCATGAGAAGGGCTTGCTGGATCAGATGAGTGGCTCATCTAATCCAGCATTCTGTTCCCAGCAGCAAAACCAGATGCCTATGGGAAGCCCAAATGCAGGACCTGAGCACAACAGCGCTCTCCCCACCCCACATGCCCCAAACATCTGGAGGGCACCAGGTTGGGGAAGGCTTTTCTAAACCTTACCAAACAAGCATAGATCAAGACTAAAACATTAACTAATCTGTATGGACAATATCACTGAACTGGTATTAGGAAAGTATTTGTCAGCATTTAAAAACCTATGCTATATTTATATGGCAGGATATAAATGAGTTCCACACACCCCTGGCTTATATAACATAATGCTAATAGCTTTCTTAGGAGTTCAAATGTTGGTAAGCAGCTGACATACAGTCATACCTCGGGTTGAATGTGCTTCAGGTTGAGCGCTTTCGGGTTGCGCTCTGCAACAACCCGGAAGTAACAAAGAGCATTACTTCCGAGTTTCGTTGCTCGCGCATGCGCAGACGCTCAAAATGACGTCACGAGCATGCGCGGAAGCGGCAAAACGTGACGCGCAGATGCGCTGTCGTGTCTTACGTTCTATTCAGGATGCGAACGGGGCTCCAGAACGGATCCCGTTCGCATTCTGAGGTACCACTGTACTCTCTACACTTTGTTCTTTATACTCCAGCATTTTGCTCATTTTAACCCACTCCTAACGTATTTTCATCACTGAATTCTGTTCCAACTTCTTCGATTTCTACAAAGAACTGGGGTAAGGAAGGAAGCTATAACTACTGTTTAAATCCAGAACTGTTGTGTTTGCTTTCTACAATTCTTGCACATGTAATAATTAACCAAAGCTTGCTGCTGCTCATCCCTCGTGTTCCATAGGCTAACCAGAAAAAGCAAGGATAAAACAACTTCTGCCCCATGAAGTCCTCGATTTTATATGGGGAACTGCTGCACCTCTAACAGAGATTCTTGACGTGAGAGGATCATAACAAGCTCAATCCTAACAAAAAATACCCACCGAGGAACCTTGCTGGCAGGAGGCAGCAGCAACAGGTAACCTTTCTTGCAATCTAATTCTAGAAAGCCAAAGAAACCTTTGTCTGGCTCTTTGAGAGGCTCCTAACCCTTTACACACTGGGTGACTAAATTATTTGGTTACTACCACAATACGTTTGAACCCTTCTGCACTTCTATTAATTTAAAAAACCAAATATGTGAACTCTACTGGAATCATATCAGTTTCAATTCTAAACAGTACACAAAATGACCTTGAAACTTGGGGATTCCTTCAGATAATGCTGGATACAGGTAACTGCTGTGCAAGAAATAAGTGTGGCCCAGTTCACTCTGCCAGTGTCAGGCAACCATGTGTTAGACGTTAGTTTTGCATAGCAGCGGGTATATGAAACCTGATACTTCTTGGGTCTGATACGTGTCATAAATGGCCCTTGAAAATATGAAAAATGAGCACACAAACTGGGAGCAAACATTTTGAGTTCTGCTATATAACATCTTTCCAAATGCTACCATTCATGTCTGGATGTCCTGGAGACAGAATAGGTATGGCCACTGAACAGCATGGGTGAAGCTCCTACACATGGACTCATTCCTGTTGGAGCTTTCTCTGAAGCAACCCCATATACCCCAAACCAGATTCCTTGTTTTATTGAAAGTCACGATTAATTATCTCCTAGTCCTTTGTTATTATTTATTTTGACAAACACATTTTATTGCCTAACAAAAATGTATGACAACAAATGAACCCACAAAAAATGCAAATGCCATTTTTTAAAATGAAATATTTTATGTTTAGCAATGCTAAAATGCTAAAAAAAATTATTGCAAATACCAAACTTCATCCAATTTTGGATTGACCCAGAATGCCACATTAGGCCCTTATAAACTCCCTTTAGCAAAGAGTTATATACTTCCCAATAGAAGATCATCTCGCTCTTTAATAACATAAGAAATATTTTAAAATAAATACCCTACTGCCATTCATCAAAAGGTTCCAGGGTGATGTACAGAACTATGAATCAAACTAATTCACACAACATAGAAAGACAATTTAAAACCAGCAAATAAACTTAACAAATACAGTAAGAGAAGAAGAAAAACAGAAAGAAACAAGCAGACAGCAGAGTAAGACAGAATTCCAAAATTTATCTGAGCTTCCCAAACAGGAAGCACCTGTTTTAAGCACCTTGTGTTTAAAAGCCTGTAATGTCATTGCCAGATGTGCTCCTTGGAAAGGGAATCCCAAAGTCATGACTTCAACGGGGTAGGGGTAAGGGTTGGGGTGAAACAACCCTCTCTATTAAGGAAAAACAATGTAAATCTGCAAAAGAGGTAACTAAAGCAGGCCACTGCTGGTGATCTTAAGACTTTGGCAGGCTGGTATAGGAAGAGGTACTCCTTCAGGTATTGGGCCCCAAGCCCTTTAAGACTTTACAGGTAAGCACCAGCACCTTCAACTGAAGTCAACAGAATTCAAAGCTGAATGCAAAGGGTAAACTGTATATAAACTGTCCTGTACTTTTGCGGGAAGATACAGTAGATCAACTGGAGACTATCCGATGGTTGATAAGAGAGTTGTAGTTAAGTTTCAGCACGATAGCTTTTGAAGCAACCTTCATTGCTAAAACAGTGGGGAGAGAAACTGCAGCCGAGGTTCTGACAGAAGCCTGGCAGACTCCACAAGGAAGAGGTTGTGGATGTGATTGAGCAGTGCAAGTATGGTCCACGGTGCCTAGTTAATGAGTGATAACTGGGGGAGTGAAAGTGAGGGAGGAGCCTCATAGAGTAATAGACTTATCTTTTGTTAAGGTGAGAAACTCCACAGCTCACTTCAGCATCTTCTTAAAGAGGCAGGGACCCTGTATTATGTTTGATATACCATCTAAAGTGAGTTACTTAGCAGCACATGCATTCTTATTTAAAGTAACTGCAACTAAGTTAACCATCTAAAATGAGATGTTGCTCCTTTGTGTGCTGTAGTGGTTAAGAGCAGTAGACTCGTAATCTGGGGAACCGGGTTTGCATCTCCGCTCCTCCACATGCAACTGCTGGGTGACCTTGGGCTAGTCACACTTTTTTGAAGTCTCTCAGCCCCGCTCACCTCACAGAGTGTTTGTTGTGGGGGAGGAAGGGAAAGGAGAATGTTAGCTGCTTTGAGACTCCTTCGGGTAGTAATAAAGCGGGATATCAAATCCAAACTCTTCTTCTTTCACACTGTTTTCTTTCATAGCCAATGCACAGAATGTACATAGACTACCAATTCAAGCATAGGGAAATATATTTTGTTAGCTCCAATTTGTCTACATGAGAGAAATAAGTATATATGTTTTGCACAATTTGTAAAAAAAATGTTTTGATAATGATAATACATAAATTCATGCAAGTGTACTGGTGACTAGAAGGTATTTTAATACCAACACATAACAGGATAAAAATTGACCTGCAGTATCAGATGTCACATGCCAGAAAGCTTGCCAGAATGATTAAAAACATGACTAATTGCCAAGAGATTTTCTGAAGATGTCAATGATTAATGAGTCACTTTGATGTAACTTTTTAAAAACCCAATCAATATAAAATGTGAATGCCAGTTCCAAGAAATGCTAATGTTGCAGACAATATGCACAAGAAAGCTTTTCCACACTCTTTCCTTCAACATACTTGAGTATTTGGGGAGGGGGTGTTAAGGGAGGGGTAGCACCTCTTGTGGGGGACACGCCATGCTCTTTCTGGAGTAGTTGGTCCAACATTGGCCCCTACCCTACACTCAGCTCTCACCTATGGCTCCTAGAAGCTGTCAGCATGTGACAGCAGCCACACGCAGGAAATGGCTTCTACCAGCCTGTTAAACAAGGTGAGTGTAGCCAATGGGTCTCAAACCCTCATCTGGTGGATTGAGTGGACAAGACCAACAATGGGTCCAACTGTCAAGAAGATAGTTACAGGGAAATGAGGGGCAGATGGGGCTCTTCAACCTGGGATGGTAGCCCATCTAGGAGAAGCAAAGCTCTAATCCTAAACATTCACTACCTTGAAGCTATACCTATTTCATGAGATAGGCTTTGGGAGTAAGCCCTGAGGAAAAATCTGTACCCAATGCCTTGAGGGACATCTTCAGGAGAAGAAAAGGCTAAGGTGTAAACCTTACACAAATTCTAAAACAGTTGCCTCCTTCTAGCAACTCCTGCAGCTTAGCCAGTGCCGAATGTATTGCTCTGCTTTCCTTTGGACCACATCAGCCATGCCAAGAGAGGGGGCTTCTAATCTGGGTAGCCCAGGACTTCCATACACACTGTCCAGGCTTGCACCCTGAAGAGGTCACTTTCGTGCTGCTAACAAAACAAAAAACAACGTGAGAGGTGGCAGCAGCTACGAGTTACCAGTCTTTGTAGCCACGGCAGGTGCTGTGATTCTCCAGCGGTTGGGCTTCACCCCCGGAGGTACACTCCACTGTCCCTTGAGACAGACGGATGCCAACAACAACTTGAGTCTTGATATGCATAGGCAGTCCAATCTTATTTTTCACCTTAGCTATGGAGTAAGTCGATTTTATCACAGCATGAAGAGGTGTCTATTGTGAGGCAAGGATGCCACAATTTTCTAGCTGTACCCACATGCCTCTATTCCAATTTTATTTCATTTCACATTGTTTAGCAGAATTGAAGCATGGGTAAACAGAAGAGCCTTCCCTTTCAAAATGCAGTGGCATCAAGAAATAGAGCTTATGAATCTGCGTGGGGAGTTGAAAAGAAATTGTGTAAGTTATCCCACACTTATCTCAAAACGTCCAAGCTCTTCCTCAGGTACACAGTTTCCCTTCACTACATCCATCCTTTGCAGGTGCTTGTCATTCCAACCAGTGCACAAACAACTTAAAAAACATTTGGGGGTGTGCACTTATGTAATCACAGACAAATGAAGGGGTAAGCATTGCATCTCCAACACCCATCATGTAAACAGGCGCCAACGCTTGGGAATGAGAAGAGTGGAGAGGGTTTGGCTCACTGCTCCAAGGTAACTGTGCAGTATTTTACCGGAAAAGGTATTTGTGACACTACAGCAGACATTCTGTAATGACACTTAGGTTTAGGATTCTACTGCACAATGCCTATTAAATCAGATATGACCTATACTGCCGTATATCAGAAACTTAAAATCCCCCCCAAAAAACAAGCCAGTGCTAATTCAAGAATACTTTTAAAACACAAATTAGGAGATATTTCATCCATGATGGCTGTAACCAGTTTGAAGATATTTTATTAAATGCATACTGTATCAGAAAAGAGGTGCAGCAATGCCCTCTTGTGTTGTAAAGAAACTAATCACGAACCAGTAATTTCTGGTTGTATTTAGCTAAAGCTAAATGAGAACCTGTTTTTAAGATACATGCACATGAACTTTGTTTATTACATTTTTTAAAGGAGAAACTGTTAAAACTGTGCCAAATCTATAATCATAAGTGCGTAGAAGGACAACTGTATGAGGCTTGCTCTTTCTGGAAATAGTATATTTTAAGGATGGAAATAGTTAAGTAGAACATGTAACCAATTAAGAAAGAGAGGAACCCCTGTGTTTTATCTTTCACCCAATCCCACATACCGCATATTCATGGCAATCTATACACTTATTCAGGCTGCCAAAGCCAGCTTTGGATAATCATTTAAAAGTCCTTTACTATCATTGAAAGGAGATGAATGAGAAATCAAATATAAGCAGAGATCAGCTAGATATTCAGACCAACACTGGTCTTGCCAATATACACTTTCCCTTCAAATCAAATAAATGCAACCAAAGGAAAAACCTGAAGTAAACACCCTTGGCTCAGCTCCTCAGTTTGGACTATTTATGACCAACTGTTCAAAAGTGAGAGGGGTGTTTTGTGAGCGGGGTGCGAGTCTGTTAGCACATATGAGGCTGTGGAAAGGTTTTTCAGCTGGGAAGAGAGTAGACACAACTACAAAACTGTTGAAATGATCATAGTCTGTTGGCGAATCATACAGCTGATGGGGGAAACACAGCTCCAGGCCTCTCTCTTTCTTTCAGAGAAAGAGCAATAACAACATCGTTCAGGGTGACAGGGTAACTGACGGATGCTTCTTACTCCCATGAATGAAGCGAGGCCATAAATTGTTTAACTAGTCAAAGGCCTGGGAGAAGATAGGTGTTTCTTGCCTGGCATCTAAAGGTGCCAGCCAAACCTCCCTGGGAAGAATATCCCACAAGCGTAGAGCCAAGGCAGAAAAAGCTCATTCTTATGTTGCCGCCCTCCAAACTTCTCATAAAAGAGGCGCACGAATAAGGGCCTCAGGTGATTGTTGCAGGTTCTGGGTTGGTTCATAAGGGGAGAGGCTGTCCTTGAGGTATTGCAGTCCTGAGCTGTTTAAGACTTTAAGTAACATACTTTAGATTGAACTTGTTCGTTAATAGTGTTGGGATCTTGCAACATATCCAGGTTTGAAAAGTTTTAAGTTTTTAAAATAAACGTATGCAAAGGTAATAAGATCAAAGAATGTTTCATCTTTCTAAAGTAATAGAAAGCTATACAGATTAAAGGCAAAAGGAGACAAGCTGTTCAAACATAATGCATTGGGTATCCTAAGAAAAGACACATGCCTTTTCTTTGCTATTCATTTGGGATTTGTGAAAAGAAAGGGCTTCATGCCCCCCATGAATTTTTGTTGAACAAGGCATCACTAACATCCAACAGAATTCATTAAGTAGATCTTGCTGAAAGATACACATTCTGCTCATGCCCTCAAATATATTCTAATAGTCTCTGGAAAGTTTTCAGATAAAGTTTCCTTGAGAATATGGACTGTTACAGATGGCAGAATCACTTTTCCCCTCTCCACTGAGATTATAATATCCTTCCTAACCAATGACAATTGGTTTTGTCATTTTTGAAGATATTATAAAGGCAAAATACAGTAATACAGTAATTAAATTAGCATTGAAATTTCAAGCATATATATTTTGCATCTTTATACTGGAAAAATATTTTACAAATTAAATTGAACAAGTAGGACCTGCAACAAAATACTGCAGTATATCTGCCCCCAGGAGTGCTCCTGTTCAGGGATACAGGTAAACTGTTAGAAGCTCTAGCAAGCCAATTCACCCTCATTACTCCTCAGTTCTCTTTTACCCTCATCTTTTCAGCATTCCATGGCTCTTGGTGTACACTTAACATGGTCAAAGGATCAAGGAATAAAGTTTCCTAAAATAGCAACTTTGTTTAAAATTCCAGAAGAGTGCGTGGTAAACTGCTTTACCCCTTAATGGTTTTTATAAAATGCACATGGCATGGAAATCCGGTTTTGAAACACGAGCATTTCTTGTTATGAAACAGTCTTTCTAACAAAAGAAAGGCCTAAAGAACTCAAGATAATACGTAACAAACTTCCCAGATGTAATCTCTCTTCGAGAAACTTACCTATCCTGGTAAGTGGTAATGGCAATGCTGGGAAGGTTCAGTAGGGGCAAAGTCGTGGGTCTAGAAATGTTATCTGGTGTTCTTGCTCTTTCACTCTGCCTTTGGGACAGTGGTGGCAACTGCAAATTACCAGAGCAGCATCTTCTTCCTCTCCAGAGATCTATGCCAAGGGTGTTACTAGATGCGCTGTAAGACTTGCTCAGGCCGCATTCTAAGTAATCTTTCACATTCTGTAAAAAAAAATCAAATAAATTAGATATTTTATTTACACAGGGATTCCATTTCATGAATTAGAATATCAATAATGCTTACAAATACAAAATGGAAACGTACACTGTTCATTCACATGAAAAACAAAAAAAAAGTTTCTTAACATATGGAGTGTGTGTGTGTGTTTGTGTGTGTGTGTTTTGATAACATGTATAGATACAGATAAATAAGCATATTCAACTCTGCACTAATATATTTTGGCAAGCTATGTGATTGGCTTCCAGCTTGTGACTACAACAGTGAAATTACAAAATAGCTGTAAATGTGTAATAAGTCAGTTCAAAATGGTGTTGGGTGCAATTCACCCATCAGCCTAAACAGGTAACTTAAGCACATGCTGAACTCTTTCCTACTAAAATCAAAGGGGCATAATGGCCTGATTCATGTGTCATGCCAAGCCAAAGTTTAACTTCACACAGATATGCAGGCTTCCAGAGAGCAGAATGCAGTTGCTTTGCCACACACCTCTGGTCCTATTTGCTGCTTTGTTGTCATGAACCAAGCCAAGGTTTGCTTCGTACAGAGGTGAGGAACCTTTGGCCCATGGGCCAATTTGGGCATGTCAGGAGGTCCAAGCTGGCCATAAGTCCGTTTTCCCAAAACCATACTTACCTGTCCACTAACTGATATGAATTATGAGGTTATCACGTGGGCAAGGTAGAATTCTGTGTTAACTGCATGCTCCTGTTCCCAGAAGGGAACGGGGTACACAACCAAAGCAGCAGGATGTAACCCCTGCTCATCCAATGACAAAACAGAGCCTGCTTAAAAAACAACAAACCCCTTCGATTCAGCAGCACCTGACATCATTGTGCCACCGGATAATTGACAGGTCAGTGGCTGTCTACCTGTTAAATATGGCCTGTGAGACTGATCCTGATCTAGGCCCATGGAGCCAGAAAAGTTCCCCACTCTTGACTTGATGTGTCATCCAAACCCAGGCTTGTTTGTAAGCTCTTTCCAAATTAACCATGGGGTGTAACCAAAAAAAAACCTTGTTACTGGTCGTGCTTAGTGAAGGCCGACTGCACAATTTGTGAAGCCAAACAACAGACCAGAATACCATATTGCCCCAAATATAACCTGTACCCACAAATATGCACCTTTAAAATTGAAGGGGGGGGAGAAAAAAAATCCTTGGGCTGCTTCGTAAGGGGGAGCAGTGCCGCTTTGCCGGTGGTCTCCCCGCCATCCTCCTTCTTTCCAGAGGCTCAGGGGAGGCTTGGGAGCAGCGGGCAAGCTGTGCGCCGTTGCCCCGCACTCCTGGCGGTTCTCTGAGGGAGAGCCGTGCTGCTTTGCCGGCGGCCTCCCCCCCCCCCCCCGCTTGACGGCTCAGGGGAGGCTTGGGAGCAGCGGGCAGGCTGTGTGCCATTGCCCCGCTCTCCTGGGCTGCTTCCTGGGATGGGGGCACCTTTGTGGGTGGCGTAAGGTCACAAATAAAATAAACAATAAAAATACAGGCACAAATCTTACAGGATCTAGCACAGCACACTGCAACTCCTGCAAGAGGCAGAAAAATAATTAAGTGGTTCACCAAGACCTCAGCAGTTTTCAAGTGGTCCGTGGAATGAAACATTCCACACTTGAACTTTTCCCTGGCAGAATTTGGGGAGGGGGGGACTGTGGCTTACATTCGGGCCAATTTGGTAATACAAGAGCTTCTGAAAGCAATCTTAGTTCCATCACAATAGTTTAAACAATTGGGGAAAGGTCAATAGTTGACTAAAAATATTAAGCAGTAACTTCTTTCTTGTCACTAACATGGCACATTCTTGTAGCTAATAACCTTATATAGCTTTGCTACTTCCCTTTTTTAAAGGGTTGCAATCTACACAAAAGTAAAGTGGGGGAGAGGGGAATTTAGCAGCCTAGTTAAATATTTTTTCTCTCCAACCCCTCATACTTTAAACTAGTCCAGAACAAATGTGGAAAAAAGAGCACACCAGAGCATGAGAAATTCATGTGAACCTTTTGAACATTAAGAATGTCGGGGGGGGGGGGATTCAAACAGGATTTTTGCAGGGTGAGGTATCTCACCTTCCAGTGACCCCCATTTCCCCTCAGGGAAGAACTTATTTTCATAAGGAAATAGATATGCTCAATGTTTGAGGTTTGAGACAGAACTCAGCAAAGAGTCCTGGGTGGGGCCCTCCAGCATTGCCAGTCTGGTGGCGGTGGCAGCAGCACTGCGATCAGCACCAGAAAGCTTTGAGATATGGTTTGAAGTTCCCACACTTCTCTGGAGCAACACTAAAAACATAAGAAGAACTCTCTTCTGAAACAGATCAACACCCACAAAGAGAACATGAGTGCAATAGTACTCTTCCACTCATGTCCCCCATAAGTTGGTATTCACAGGCATCCTGCCTGTGATACTAAATATAATACCTCGGGTTACAGATGCTTCAGGTTACAGACGCAGCCAACCCAGAAATAGTACCTCAGGTTAAGAACTTTGCTTCAGGATGAGAACAGAAATCATGCAGTGGCGGCGTGGCGGCAGCGGGAGGCCCCATTAGCTAAAGTGGTACCTCAGGTTAAGAACAGTTTCAGGTTAAGAACAGACCTCCAGAACGAATTAAGTTCTTAACCCGAGGTACCACTGTATATAGTTACCGTGGCTAGTAGCCACTGATAGCCTTAAAGCAGGCATAGGCAAACTCGGCCCTCCAGATGTTTATGGGACTACAACTCCCATCAGCCCTAGCTAACAGGACCAGTGGTCAGGGATGATGGGAGTTGTAGTCCCAAATCATCTGGAAGGCCGACTTTGCCTATGCCTGCCTTAGAGGCTTTGGGGGAAATTAAAATAGTAGGTACAAGCCTGCTGGCACAGGAGACTCAGGGAAGGTGCCAACACAGCAATGGGCATGGAGGCCAAAGATGCTGCATGATGCTACTGGGCCTGCCTTTGTACCAATGCCATTTTCCTCTTAAGCGGGAGCAAATTCTGCACCCAATGCATCTAGCTTTATCTCAGCTATGAGCAAGCCAACTTTCAGTTCTCTATGCAGCCCAATATACTGTTTTTCTGCAAAATCATAAATCATGTGTCACAAAGGGCACTGGCACTTCTTGCTGATATATATTTAAAGCAGCAGTAAGTGTGTGACTGGCTGATGTTCTCAAAGAAATGCCTTAATGTAAGTGCCTGTATCTGTTGTGAATAAGAAGTCTTTTAAATAGGAGGCAAAGTAATGAATATAAAAACAACTGTGTCAACTGGAATGCGAATTAACTAGGTAAAGGTAGCCCCCTGTACATATATAAAACACACACTTACACCATCTGTGGTGACTGTCATCACACTCCTGCTTTTCTTCATGATAGCGATCGAAAATTGTCCCAGTTATGTCAAGCACTCTTCTCAGTGGTGTTTTCCGCCAGACCAATAAACCTAGCAAAAGAGAAGATAATCATATTCTCGGTCCGTGCTGAAGGATCAATCACACATTTTTTCCACAATTGACTCTGCCTTCATATGTGGATTTGTCATGAAAATACTTGGACACAGTAGAACTCCATAAATATAATTATTTTGCAAAATAATTATAGAGTTCCGTTTTGGGAAGATACATACATACATACATACATACTTTTATGTGCATGCCACCTTTCCACAGTTCAAGCCATGCTCAAGATAGCTTACAAAAGAAAAAGGAATACACAACTACAACATAGCAAAAGTACTCATAAACAATAAATAAAACATAAAAAATACAAAATCAAACTAAACAATTTCCACATCACTCACAGCAAAATCTAAAATAAAAATACAAAAAACCAACAGCAACAACTTCCCCCACCACCAGCCAAACCCCCCAAACACCCCAGCTCCAGAATGCATCGTCACATTTTAGATTAAAAAGAAGCAAATGGATTATAAGTTCTTAATTGATCATTACACCATTAATCTATATTTATTCAGCTAAAGTAAGGAAACCATGTGTATTTATCACTTCTCTAGAGTGACTGTAAAAATACTATGGGCCTAAATAATCTTTACAGGTCAATCACCATGATTTTCCCTGTATAGAAGGATGGAGCTTAGAAACAATCCATTTCTCACTTTAATCATTTCCTGAAGCCATGCCAAGCCATGTCATTTTAGGACAATCACAGAAAGATTAATTCACACAATAGGAAGAACTTATAGCACCATAATAAGGCACATGCCTTGCACACAAATGGCTCTAGGTTTCAATCCCTGGCATTTCTAGTTAAAAGCTAGCTGTGGTAGGAAAGATCTGCTAAGTCCTTGGAAACCTGTTGACAGAGCAAGCAGTACTAGGTAAGAAAGACCAATAGCGTGACACGGCATAACTCAGCTTCATTATCAATGAACCACCTGAAAGTTCCAGCTCTTTGCAGGATAGGAACTGAATAGTGCCTTCAATTTGTACGAGCACTATAAAACAGGTAAAAAGGTAAAAGGTAAGGAACCCCTGGACGGTTAAGTCCAGTCAAAGGTGACTATGGGGTTGCAGTGCTCATCTAGCTTTTAGGAGAGGGAGCCAGCGTTTGTCCACAGACAGTTTCCCGGGTCATGTGGCCAGCATGACTAAACCGCTAGTGGCGCATGGAGGACCGTGACGAGTGCCAGAGCGCACGGAAACACTGTTTACCTTCCCACCGCAGTGGTACCTATTTATCTACTTGCACTGGCATGCTTTTGAACTGCTACGTTGGCAGGAGCTGGGACAGAGCTGGGACGCAGGTGGCGCTGTGGTCTAAACCACCGAGCCTCTTGGGCTTGCTGATCGGAAGGTCAGCGGTTTGAATCCCCACGATGGGGTGAACTTGGAAACTGGTAACTGATAATGTTGACTCTTTTGAGAGTTCCTGGGTTTCACAACTGTACAAAGAAACAGAAAATCAAAAAGTTTTCTAAAAGATAGAAAATCTGTAGACCTCAAGTCCTTCTAGTATTATGAGTTTGACGGGGAGGAAGTAGGCTGTAGGCAGAAACCCTCCATCCCCTGCATCCAGCAAGTGTTGAAATATAAGCTGGGCTAGCTTCCTGTTGAAGTGATTGTCTGGGTGATGGGCCATTAAGGAAAACAAAGGAAAGGGGCTCTGTGGGAGACTGCAAATGGGTGGGTCCCCTGCCCCAACTCATGTTTAGTTAAAAGGACGAAGCCAGAATGAGAGTTGAGTGGCAGTGATATATGCTCTAGAAGTAAAGCAGCAAGCTGGAGAGAGAATCAGAGCAATATCTGAGAGCAATGTTCAACTTCTGTTTGAATCCAAGACTGTGGCTGTGGAAGAAACAATACCCTTTTGGGTGTTAATGCTATGAACCCCTCCATCATAGGCTCAGGCTGAATGTATGTGTAAAAAAACCAAACCATATATCATAAAGACACCACAGTCTCTGCTGTGCCTCATTCCCAAAAGAAAACATGAACGCTGGGCAAGTGCTGGAACTCCTAGACTATCGTACCACTTGAAGATTGTGGTGGTGTGTGCAACACCATTTCTCATGAGAACCGGTGCAGCAGGAACATACATTTCTCCATAAATACCCTGCAGAACATCTCTTTCTTCTAGAAGCAATGTGCAGTGAAGCAACAATGTGGTCCCTCTTGACTCTCTACACATAACATATAAAACTGATTGAAGAAATGAATATGAATCCAATTATTGGATATCTGTGCTGAGGCAAACGTGGGCTATGAGTGTGAGTGCCCAACAGCAGCTTTCCACAGAGGCCCTTTGATCTAACAAATCAATGCAGTAGCTCAACGCTTAATAATTCCTTCAAGATATGAATATACATCCTTTGGATTCCCCCATACACACCTCCAACACAGAGTTCAGTAAACAAAAACAAAAACAAATAAACACACTCACACTTAGAATCTCCAGAGACAATAAGAGGAAAACCAAGCTACAGGACAATTTTTAAACAACAAACTGCAGTGACTAATCAGATTTTGAACACCAACCAACCAATAGCCTTATATCAAGTCCTCTTGTCAGAGAATAAGCAACGGTCACTTCTCAGCACACTGCAGAATGCCATGCATGCTCTTCCCTCACATATGAAACCCTGACTTTAAACGACGTATAAAAACAGAAGCAATCCAATTAAATGCAAGTAAACTTCATATCCAGAAGAGACCGTTCTTTTAACTGAAGAAAGTGACTTCCTGTATTTTCAGTCTCTTTCATAGTCCAGCCATTTTCCTGTGGCTGAGAACTAGAATTTATGGGTTGTACCCAATGCTGTACCAGTGGGGTTCCAACTCTCTGGATCTGACTCTGTGGGCATGTGGGGGCTGGAGGGGGAGAGGAAGAGGAAGTTCAGGCACGTGGGGGCTGGAGGGGGAAAGGAAGAGGAAGTTCAGAATTCCCTTACAGCAGATGAGTTACAGTGTTGGCTATGACCCAATGTTTGGAGCCTTGACGTCTAGCTGAGTAAAGAGTGCTCTTTTTTTGTTGATTAGAGGCTATTCAAATTTGCCATTGATTATGAACTATAAATTTCAAAAGAAAACCCTAGTTGCATTACACACCAGTTTCCCAAAGATTGTGCTTGAAGCACTTAAATTGCTGGGTACATCTAAGATCACAACTTAGAAATCTTGATGAAGATCTGAGCTTCATCAATGGCAAATGGACACACTGACCTTTGGCAATTTGGCATTTTTCTCCATTAGCTGGAAGTTAGCACATATGAAGACAACTCTGGATCCATTTAGCATTTGAGAGATGGGCAACTCATGTACTGTCTCTATTTCTGCTGGAGCAACCTGGAACATCAAGTCAGGGATCTGGGTCACCATAAGAGATTGTGTTTATACTATTATGTTTTCACCAGGAACCAATGAAGCCCAGATATTCAAATGGCATGAGTAGTTCTCCCAATCTGCCATATTAAGCTTGAGATCATTATCTGATATTTTAACTGTAATAACTGCCTATTTGGCTTAATTGCTCACATTATTCAAATTCTATGACTGTGACCATTCCTATTGTGCTGCCTGATCATGTGATCCAGAGTAACCTTTTCATTTCTCTCATTGCAAGACTGACCTATTTTTAGGTCTGGCAGCTACATCTAATGCCAAATAATTTCTTCATGGCTTATTTACTAGCAACTTATAGAGAGCAGCACTCTTTGGTGTGTGACATCACCATCAAATTTATGCTCCATATCTTGTGTACTTGACCCCAAATCTCAGTCATTGAAGAAAATGTATTTCAGCCATTCAGATAAAACAAGGGTCCTTGTATGCTCTCTAGAAACTCCAAAATATTAGTTACTTTCAGCACTCATATTACAGTTCATATTAGTTACTTTCAGCACTCTTTTTTTGTTAATTTTATTAAATATTTTATCAAGGATTTTCTTGTTTTACAGAAGTAAGTGTAATGCCTCGTATTTTTTTTTCCATGTAACATTTTTACAAATCCGTTTCATTTGTTGAGGCATTAGGGGGAGAAGAAAAAAAGGGGGAGGGGGGAGGGAGGGAAGATGGATGGGGGTGGGGTCGGGTGGCGATGTTTCTATTATGCTTAATGTATGTAGAGTTTGGTGTCAGCGTTGCTTGTGTTGTTCACTTGTGTTCCTTTGGTGGTGAGAGAGGTTGGGGTTGGCCTAGGGTGTGATTGTTTGTTTGTGATTGGCTGTGGTGATCTTTGTTTTCATGTGTGAGTGGGGTGGGTGGGTGTTTTGGATCAGGTTAGCCATATTGATTTGTATGCTGTTGGTGGATTATTGTCATTGTCTTGTTGGGCTGTGTATGTGATAAAGGGGAGCCATACCGGGGTGAAGGCGTCTTCTTCTGTTTGTCCCTGTGTCAGTTTCAGTTTATTGGTTAATTTTTCTAGTAGGGCTGTTTCCCATACTATTTGGTACCATTGGTCCATGCTTACTCCTGACAGGCCTCTCCAGTGTCTGGTTATGGTGTTTCTGGCTGCTGAAAGTAGGTGGGTTATGAGTTCTTTGTGGTGTAAATGGGCATTGTTGTCTTGGAAGATGTTTAGTAGGGCCAATTCTGCGGTGCTTAGTTATTTTAGTTAGTTAACTTGCTTAGTTATAGTTAATAGCTAATATATATAGTTATATATATATATAGTATATAGTTAGTTAACTTGCTTAGTTATTTTACATATTTCTCATATGGCTGTTGTCCAGAATAGTTGGATTTTGGGACACTCCCACCACATGTGGAGGTATGTGCCTGTGGAGGTGCACCCTCTCCAGCATTTTGGTGAGGTTCCTGGGCGTATTAGCGCTAGTTTTCTTGGTGTTAGGTACCACCTGTAGGTGAGTTTCAGTGTGAGTTCTTTTCTTTTTGTTGATATGGATTTAAAGGGGGGTTTAGACCACATTCTGGTCCATTGAGTGGGGTTAATCTCATAGCCTATGTCATTCTCCCATTGTTTTTTGATTGCGTCTAAGGGGATTTGTGGGATTTTGGAGTAGTATTTTGTATATTGCGGATACCGCCTCTTTACCGTGTCCCTTTGTTGTTAGGAGGAGGTTTTCGAAGGTTGTCAGGGGCCTAGTTGCTGCTGATTTTACTGTTGGGTTGTTTAAGAGGGCATGTAGTTGGTGTTGTCTTAACCAGGGCATTTGGGTGTCTTCTAGTTTGTCTTGTATTTCTTGTGTTGACAAAGGTTTGCTATTTTTATAACAGTCTATTAGGCGATATAAGCCTTTGGTTCGCCAGGTTTTTATCTGGAGGTTTTGTGCTGCATGGCGGAATAAAAAAAAAAAACACCTGATCAGTCTACACTTAAAAACAGAAAGTATGGTAATTTCTTAACTCAATTTGATTTTAGAAAACAGCAACATAACCAGCTGATGAAAACAAGAGTGCAACACTGTCTTTTTAGTGTTTGTTAAAAAATAATAATCATAGTTTTCTGTTGCTAGAGGTCAGTACTCAGAACAAGATGACTCAATGTTCGTTACCTACCTCCTTTTCAACATGTCAAATTTCATTAATTCCAACAGAGAGAAACTATTATCCACACCTAGTTTTAAAGTAAGATTATTATCACCTCTAAATTATGGACAGCATGTTCTGAAGGACCAATTTACTGCAATCATAATTGTTTTGTTTGGATTTTGTCTGAAGCAGATACAGGATGACAGGTTTGTAATTACAGAGACCAAACTGTATTTCTGATCCTATAAAGATTCCTATCTTTTCGGTGGGGGGAGGGGGAGACTACTGCCTATTCAATAGGTTAGAGAAGAGAGTTCTGTGGGGTTTTGGAGGGCATTCAACTTTAAAAAATAAATAATGGTGAGGAAAAAACAAATATGCTTTTAGAAGGAAATGATACTGATCACTGCAACAAACTCTTACAGACAAACCAAAACAGATGATTCAGGGATAAAAAGCAGAGTCCTGAGAGTGAATTAAGGGGAAAAGCTTTTAGGAAGCAACAAATGGATGAAAGAGATTATCCAGTCACACAGATGTAATTATATCACTTGTCAGCTGGGATCACACTGAAACCATCCAATTTCCTGAGCGATCAGCAGCACTTTAGGATCTGCTAGCAACTTTTAACAAAGTAAACGGGTAGTATAGTCCAAATCTAAAATCAGCTGCTTTGCACACATGGAAGAAGCAGGTTCTCAGAAACTGTGCCTTCATGTAAAATAGCTGAAAATTTTAAAACTAAAGTACATCCAGTTATTTCAAACTTTTTTTATATAAACAAAGACTTGTTTCCTTAATTCTATTCATAGTTTTAAAGGTTTGAACAATTATAAAAGGTTTGAACAATTATAAATTTGCTCAATAGCTCAAATAAGGAAAGTTGTGAATTAGACATAGATTCCCTGCAGGATAGTAGCTGTTCATTGGGAAGGGGCAACAGCAGGCGGTTTCAGTTAGGACACAGACTCAAAACAGCACATAATCCTCATTTCATTATGCTGGACGACCAACATGGTGTTGCAATTTGGTACAAAGCTCCCAGATTTGCTTATTTTCCTCGGTCTGAACCAATTGTTAAGAGGGCAGGTCAACACATTTGGAAACAAAGATCTTACACCTTTGACAAGCCTACATAGTACGACAGGCCCGTTTCATTTATGGTAGTAGCCAGGCAAGTCATGTGATGCATTGCTATTGCAGGAAACAATGGTCTTATTCCAGTGCCAGGTGAAAATGTTCCTCTTCTTGTAGGCCTTTAGCTAATTAAACCATCTATGGCCTTTTAATGGTTGGACAGTGTTCTCAAAGCTACCAACATGAGTTTGACCAAACTGCGGGAGGCAGTGGAAGACAGAAGTGCCTGGTGTGCTCTGGTCCATGGGATCACGAAGAGTCGGACACGACTAAACAACAACATAGGTAAAGGTACCCCTGCCCGTTCGGGCCAGTCTTGCCAGACTCTAGGGTTGTGCGCTCATCTCACTCTATAGGCCGGGAGCCACAACTCTGGGGTTGTGCGCTCATTTCACTCTATTGGCCGGGAGCCAGCGCTGTCCGCAGACACTTCCGGGTCACGTGACCAGCGTGACAAGCTGCATCTGGCGAGCCAGCGCAGCACACAGAACGCCGTTTACCTTCCCGCTGGTAAGCAGTCCCTATTTATCTACTTGCACCTGGGGGTGCTTTCGAACTGCTAGGTTGGCAGGCGCTGGGACCGAACGACGGGAGTGCACCCCGCCGCGGGGATTCGAACCGCCAACCATGCGATCGGCAAGTCCTAGGCACTGAGGTTTTACCCACAGCGCCACCCACGTCCCTATACAGATACAAATACAGATAAATAAGCATATTCAATTCTGCACTAATATATTTTGGCAAGCTGTGTGAAATAACAACAACAATAACAACAACAACAATGATCTTTTAAACTGTGAGGGGTATTGCTTTTGTTTGTTACTATGTTATGCATTTTTGTGTTTTTAGATTGTAAACCACCTTGAGATCCTTGGATGAAGGACAGTGGTAACAACAAGAACTACTACTACTACTTCTTCTTCATATCTATGGCTTCTCTCTCTCACACACACACAATCAGCTTCCATTAGGGAGTCTCCTACTTTGATGTCACAATGGTTAGAGGACTGTAAAGATAAATCTCCCCCCCTGCCGCCGGAATCAAATCATTAAAAATGAGTATAACATATTTAGTCTCCTTTAGAAATTCCAGTAACTCTTTCGATCTGTCAGAGAAGGTACAATTATACTGCCATTGGTTTTCATTTTCTCCAAACATGATGGGAAAATCTATACTAATTTAAACGTGTTACATTGCTTCTTGACACAAGGTTTAAATTTTTGTGCAGAGCTAAACTGAAAGTGCAAGTTAATTCTTTCAGTATTCTGACAATGAAAGCATAACTCTACCGAGATTTTTTTTAAAACATTTACTTGTCAATGAGTTAAAATGCATGTCTAAGAGATAAAAGGTATTTTTAAAAAACTTTATAGTTTTTGAGTATTGTGTTATTTATGAACTAGAAATGTGTATGATTAGCGATTTAAATGCTCTGCATTCTAAGAAGGCCAAAGGTCAGTGGCTACAACCCAGAGAACCATGTGGGGAGTGTTGTTTTCTCTTTTGTTCTGCAGGAAAAAGACTTTAAAAGGTGCCTTTAAAGAACCACTCAAAGGTTGGGATACTGAGGTTGATCCACACGACTTCCCCTCAATCAGCACCCACCTCACTTCTTTTCAACAGTAAATTCTAATGTGCCATTTCATGAGATGATCTGAATTAGGAAAATAATCCAACCCCAAATTATATGTCATTCTGAAGCTGGACACAGTGCAGCAGGCTGTTATGTTGGGCAGTCAAGTCAAAAGTTTCCTCCCTCCCTCCTCCTCTTCTCCACAGCCTCTGCTTCTTGCATTTCTCTCATTTGCTAAATTCATGCCCATTTTTCTGCTCCGTTTTGCTCCATCTCTACTTTATTCAAACCTCTGTGTTGTTTAGAACCATTGTTTTCCTCTACTGCGGTGCAACCTGCTTTCTCCTCACCCTGATTTCCTGCAAATCCAGGGCTGCGATGCAGGACTATAATTCCTCCAGTGGGGCTGCATGATGACAGCCTTACATTTTCATGAATATAGGAAGGAAGGAAGAATGGTTTGCTAAAACTAGCTTTGGAATGGGGGGGGGGGATGCAGCATTGTTGCATTTGGACCTGAATGTGTAAATGGAAAGCTGCTGGTTATAATAATAAGAATTGCAAATTCCAACATTGTGCACTGGCAATTTCTATCAAGGTGAGTATAAAACATTTGGAGCTTACTCTCCACAGCTTTTAAACCATTACTTTTTCCTGCTATACCCAGACATGCTCCCAAGACTAAGTCTCAATGAGTGCATGCATATTAATAGTCACCATTCCAGGGCACTGCACAATTATCACACAGAAATAAGAAAAACTACCTTCGATTTCCAGAATATCCTTTCCTCATTCCGACATGCAAATTACAGTGAAGGGTGTTGAGTAAAGAGTAACTGGAGTGCCATTTAATAAATTTCAAAAGGAGCATGTAGATGTTCCGGTAACCAAATCCTATCAGTAGCTACAGATATGATGACAGACAAAGCAATTTGTGCCAAGAAGGATAAATTATGAAATAGCATCTATTTTAGGAGGATTTGTTGCTTTTCTCCCACCCACCTCCCAATGTTTATTTAGGGCACTTCCCTACATCAGTTTCCCCACCAATGACAGCAGCAAATATGCTAAGACTAGAAGCAATTTGCTGGGAACAAGCTGATGGTTCGTAGTACACTGCCATGGCCACTCACACAAGCTGTGGGTGCTGCCTGTGTAACTAACTGGACGTCACATGAGGAAACAGGATGTCGCTGTGGGAGATTTCAACAGTAAAACATAACAAATCATGTCTGCTTGTTAGTATATGAAAGGATTAAGGACCACAAAGGTTTAAGTGCTACAGTAGGCTCAGTTAGGTCACACCCCCTCTTCTCCTGAGAGGAAATAAAGCATACTTACTGTTTCCTCTCCCCCTCTTTGCTGCAATGACTTTTCTTAGCAGTCCTGGCCAACTTAAGTTCTCTTAGTTTTTTTCTCTCCTTCTCCTCAACCAACATTTTGTCTTACTTTTCAAACCACAGTACTCTCAGGTTTTCTCTTTCTGTCCCAGTTTCAAAGACGACACAAATGATAGCTTGGAAATTGTAAGGGTGCCTATAGTAGAGCCAATTTGCTCTTTATCGACCAGGAATTCAGTGTAAAACTGCATAGTAGTGTCTATACCTGTGTCTTGGCAATTTCATGAGGCATGGATCTTTAAATTCATGATGCAGGGGTAACTTAACTGGCAAAGTAAAGGAAACTGCTGAAATAGCATTGAGTTTCTAGAGACTCCCATATGCCAACTTTCAGGTTTCATGAAGGACAGGAATGAAGATGAAGCTCTTAAAAAAAAAGCCAATCACAGAGATAAAGCAATATTCCCCCCCCCCAAAAAAAATCAGTGTCAAATAGCTACCATTCATCACACCACCTACCTGCTATTTCTATTCACCAACAGGAAGTCAATTATTCTTTTATACAGATAACCCTCAGCGCTAAACATTCCTGCACTGAAGTGACTCATGAGAACAAATTACAAAGCTATTTCTGAAAAGAAAGAAAGAAAATGTGGCAATCTATGGCTGGGACTGACAGAACTATAAAAACCTGCAGATTTCTCTTATACAAAAAAATAAACCACCATTCCTCCCTGTGAGTGATCTATAGACTTGCTGGGAGTCTTGGCAGGCTAGTTACAGACTGTGTGACACCGTTAACTGAACGGAAAAGGACACCGTATTCCTAGGGGTGGGGAGAGCTGTTTCCTGGCGAACAGCTTCAAGCCTCAATCTGGACACAGCTCTCATTTTCCAGCAAAGCTTCACTGTGTAGGCCTACCTCATGCTGCATCTTTCTGTTCGCAACTTAAACAAGATGGCAGCAGATGAACTGTGACCTTTACAAAATATAACTTCTCCCAAATATGTATAGCAATTAGCAGCTTTAAGTCACGGAACTTAGTTGGGAGTCTTCGGGACCTCTAGATTTCTCAGGCAGCGACCTAGCTCAGTGACAGAGCAGAATGAAAATGGAGTTCTATCTACTGTTAGCCTCCCTGTCTTCTGCCCTACCAGTCCCATTCGGCACCAAGAAAGCAAAGCTTTTGTTTTTATTTCTTAGGGGAATGTGGCTGAGAGGAATTTACTACTCCAAAGCTGAACATAGACCCTACCCTGATACTGGGAGCCCTAGATACCTGTTGCAATTGTTGACAGGCATAGTTGTTGGTTCTTTTCCCACTCAGTAGCAATCTGAAGGGGAAAGTATTGGCTGTTGTTAATTGCTGCTGCTGCTGCTTATTAAGTTATTAAATCCATAGATCTGAGGGTGGTTCAGAACATAAAACTGCAATATAAAACCACAAAATACATAGTAAAAATAAGAACAACAGCAAACCAAAAATCAGTGGCGTAGCGTGGGGGGTGCAGGGGGGCCCGGCCGCACCGGGCGCAACATCTGGGGGTTAGGGTTAGGGGGCGCAAATCCACAGGTTAGGGGGCGCAAATTACTTGCCTTGCCCCGGGTGCTGACAACCCACACTATGCCACTGCCAAAAATCCCCTTTCCCAAAACACATTTAAAAAAGGACCAGATGCCAATCACCCAAAGGCCTGGTCGAAGTGAACATTTTCATCTAGTACCTGAAGACCAAAAGCACGCAAAGGGGGTGTAAGGGGAGACAGACCTAAAACTAGATAAAGATGGCATCAAGTTGCCTCCTTGAGGAGAGTATTCCACAAGCAGGAGATCACTGTTCCCATGTTGTAATGAGAACTGTTGTCACTCTCTGAACCTCACCAACAGGGCAATATTTTGCATGCAGCAGAAGGTTCTGGGTTCAATCTTTTGCATTTCCACTAAAACCAGTGGTTTGAATCAATATAAAACAGCTTCTTGTATTTGTACAGCTACAGTGTGATCTCTCAGGTCAGTGTGATCTCTCAGGTTACACAAGCCGACTGGTTACTTTTAACAAGCAGATTATATAAAAAAAAAAAAAGCACCCGCAACTCACATTGCTTCTAATGGATTTCAAAGCACAAATCATCTACATTTTACAGATAAGGGGAATTAGGGCAGAAAGAGATTAAGGAACTTGCCCAAGGTCACACATAAGCAACCCCAACGGGGACTGTGCCAGTGAAGCACTATATGGAGATCAAACTGCCAATACCGGCTTCAGAAATGCTCATAAAAAGAATAAATAAATAAATCTGAGGCTATTACCAATAAATAAATAAAAATGCCAACGAGAAATATGCAAATGTGATAATGCATTCAGAAATTATCTCTACCCATCTATCTGTCTGTCTATCTGCTTAGAATACACAACATTCACCGGAAGATATGAAAACCATGTTCAGAAGAGCTGGTTTTCTTCATATTCGTTTTTTAAAGAAGGGATAACACTATTTTAAAAAAATATTTTATTAGGGAGATGTTGAGAACATCCCATGGCATGTGTCCTCAGAACACCTGGGAAGCAATATTTTGTGTAAAAGTCCTGATCAGTCTACGAGCAGGCAATTGAAAAGTTCTCTGGTTTTCAAAAATTCTATGCATATCCATAGACAATATATATTGTGTTTGATCTGCAAAGGATACCGTTTCCCCCCTCCTCCCAAAAAGGTTTGGCACAGAAATAGCATCCCGATCTCTCACAAATGCTCCTTCATAGCAATAAAGCTCTGGACATGACATCTCTTTTATTCTTGTACTCCGTGTGAAACAAGCCAGATGGTAGCTTATAATCAGCAGCATCCTTAAGTGATATAAATATAGGACATTTCTAAAGTTACCTTTGTCTACAAAACTATCAGTTTTGTCTTGCTGCTTCACACTGTTCTTTTGTAGGTGTATTATTTATATGCTTTTGCAGACCTCTGCTCCAATTTCTTCCATTCAATATTCTTAAATAATAATAAAAAACACCTTTGCATATGAATGGGGCTGTACAGGAAAGCACTTAAGGTCACACTGCAGCAAGGAACGGGAAGTACAGCAATGGGTGCACCGATGAATATGCACACAATGAACAGGGCAAATAATTCTAGAAGCATCAGATAAAAACAAGGGCTTTTGCATTTCCAGTGCTTACTTTATATCTCCATCGACACTCCAGCATGCTCTGCCATTAAGGATCTTTCCCCCACCCTTAACTAAGAGAACCTGACTTGTAAGCCTTTCTCCACAGAAAAAATTATTTCTAACAATGTCGTTTCCTGAACTTGAGTGGGGGAACCCTGATCCCCTCCCAGTGAGGCTGAATGGAGCCACCAACACAGGCCTGTTGTGTATGGTGATGAGGCAGAAGGTGAGGGGCAGCCTGAAGCTGGTGCAATGACTGGGCCTTGACTGAGTCTGATGTCGTTACTTGAATGTAGCAGGGCCAACTAGGGATCAAATATATTGTTGGAATGTCCCATTTGGGGTTTTCCCAGTGACTGCCTCCAGTGGCGATCACATGGCCGGCAGTCCTACCCACTCCCACATTCCTCAGGCAGAAGGAGAGAGGCGACAATGGCATCAATCCACAGGCAGTAGTTGGTGTGAGGCTGGGAGGGCAGAGGTAGTAGAATACCCTCCTCAAACCAACACACACACACACACACACACACACGCAGAGAGAGAGAGAGAGAGAGAGAGAGAGAGAGAGAAGAATTTGAATTACAGTGGTACCTCGGGGTGCGAATGGGATCCGTTCCGGAGCCCCGTTCGCATCCAGAAGCAAATGTAACTAGCGACGGCACGTCTGCGCACACACACGTCACATTTTGCCACTTCTGCACATGCGCGTGACATCATTTTGAGTGTCTGCGCATGCACGAGTGGCGAAACCCGGAAGTAACGTGCTCCGTTACTTCCGGGTTGCCGCGGAGCGCAACTCGAACGCGCTCAACATGAAGCATATTCAACCCGAGGTATGACTGTACTCTACAAGGCATATTTTTTTATGGCAGAGGCAAATTTCTAAACCTTCTCTAGCTTTATATCCTTTTTAAGGAAGCGAAGAAAAGATAAATTTTCAAAGACCAAGAATTCAAATAAGCACAAGGCCATCCTGTGTGTGGTTACAACTTTCAAAAACAAAATAGAATTTAAATATATATATGTTAGTTTGACCTACTCCAGGTGGGTAAGCTATCACAGAGAAGGCCTTTTTGTTAGTAGCATCCCAGTTATGGAACAGTCTTCAAAGGAATTCTCGACGGATGTCATCTTTATGGGGTTTTGGCACCTGGTTCAATCAGGTCTTTTAAACAACTTATGTATGAGTTTCTTTTTAAAAATCTGTGTTTTGACTTTAGGAGGTGCCATGAGTTTTGTTTTTGTTGTATGTGTATTGATTTTATGTCTTACTTTGTATTAAATTATTGGATTTTTTTACTTATTTTAAGTCTCTCAGAGAACTTTACATTATAGCATGGTGTACAAGTGCTATATATAAACAAATACATTTTACAGGGGCTCCAGGCAACAAGTTAGTTAGTTTATGTCCCAGATTAATCCATCACAGACTCTTTAGTATTTGCAGATAATCTTCTCTTACTCAAGGATCAAGCCTTGAATTACTTTCAGACTTAGGTTGTGGAGAATTTTACTCTCTACTAAAATCCTTTTCAAACAAATTGCCTTCACTTCCATGTACAATAGCATGCACCAAGTCCTACTTCAATAAACTATTTCCCATATATAATTGTGTAGCCACTACAAAATCAGTACCAGATAGCATATTTTTGTGCCTTATAATTCGGTCATCTTTTTACCTCAGATAAGCCCTAAACCATCTTGACAGCCTGCAAAAAATCCCCAACTCTTTAATTGCTGCATGGTCTGGCAACAACTAAATAGTAAACAATCTCCCCAAAAGCTAGATTCATGCAATTGTTGTTCAGAGCCTCATGATTGAACATCTAGAAAGAGCAACAGGAGTTTTTGATGCTGACTTCAACAGGAGAGGAACTGCATATAGTAACATACATGAAAAAAAAAATCTGTAAACCCATTACAATTTTTATAAATGTTTAGTTGTTATGTAAATACTTTAAGCAGCAATTACATTTGTAGCAGGCAGGACCTGAGAAGCAGTTTAATGTTATAAGAATGTTATAAGTGCTCCCAACTGTGTGTTTGCCATGCTCAAATTACTATGAGTGTATGGGTTCTCTGGATGTTAGAGGTCTCTAGAACAGTGATGGGGGAACATCTGGTCCTCCAGATGTTGCTGGACTACAATTCCCATCATCCCAGACTACCGGCTATGATGGCTGGGACAGGATAGAGTTGGAGTTCAACATATCTAGAGCAGGGTTTCCCAAACTTAGGTCTCCAACTGTTTTTGGATAACATCTCTCATCATCCCTAGCTAGCAGGACCAGTGGTTAGGGATGATGCAAAACCAGCTGGAGACCCAAGTTTGGGAAACTCTGATCAAGAGCATTGTGAATTCCCCAATCCTGCTCTAGGGTGTTTCCTTATTTGGTGGGGGGGATACGCTCTTCAGATTTTATTCTATCCCTGCTACCAATTGGTATACACTGTTATCTTGTTTTTCAAATTGCAAGGAAGGAAACGCTGCTGAAGAAAGCTAGCTATTGCAGCTCAGTATAGAATCTTCAATTAATATTTCAGATGCAAAGAAACGTTATCCAGAAACTATCGTGCACAAGCCAACACACGAAATACTTCAGAAAGGGACCAGCATCAAATATGAGAAACTTGCATTGCCAATCTATTTGCTTCTTAAGCTCTGGGAGTAGGAGGGGAAATAAAGAATTCTCTGATCTTCCCCCATGAAGTTATATGAATAGCAGGGTAGGATAAAGACAGTCACGTGTGCTATACAATTCAGACCAGGTAAGCTACTCCTACTGGGATTCTAGGAACTTTCAATGTAACATCATGAAAGACTCTTATTAAAATCCTTTCAGACAATAAATCACATCGGTTGGTATTGTATCATCAAAAACCTGCATTTATATCCCATTCTCTAAAGCACAGTGAAAATGTAAAGCTACTCAGAACAGAAAGAGTGAAACCAGACGTGAGTATAAATGTGCTTCCTCTTATGCCTCCCCCCTCTTGCACCTAAATGGCTATGCTCCACTCGACTCAGGTTTAGCATCACCTTTCCCTAGTGTTAATCCTCATTAAAATGCGCCAAGGGATATTTATTATTTGTACCGTTTATTTAATTTGCCTAATGCCCTTTATCCAAAGATTACAGGGCAGTTCACAACAAAAAATACAAAATGAGAATACATAATACATAATAAAACAAAACACATTTAAAAGGCCCTAGAATGTTTAAATGGCCCAAGGCTTGGTTTTAGAGAAACGGTTTTGCCTGACTCCTAAAGATATGCAATCAAGGCACCAGGTGAGTCTTCCTGGGGAGAGCATTCCACAAATGGGGAGCCACCACAGAAAAGGCCTGTTCACCACACCCTGGACCTCTCCCATAGGAGGCACACAAAGAAGGGCCTCAGGTAATGACTGCAGGGTCTGGGTTGGTTCATATGGGAAAATACAGTCCTTAAGGTCCTGAGCTGTAAAGGCTTTATAATCTTGGGGCCAAACTATAAAAGGATCCACACTACCTCGAAAAACTCTGCCGGACAGCACAATGAGGATATAATGGAGGCTGTTTAGGATATTCCTAAACTGCTTTTGTTAAGAGCCTGTGTTAAATCAGATGCATTAGTCACATCACAGCAATGGACCAGATGGTATGGAAAATACTTAGAATTTAATCAGAGCTGAATGACAGCCATACTAAGCTGTCCTTAGGAACAAAACAAAACAAAAAATGCTTTGCGATATAGAAGCCGCTTTTTAATTTTAAATGTTTAAATGTTTGGAGATACTGGTGTGAACTGGGGATATTCCTTGGTTGTATATCCTCTGGAAGTCTTTCAAGGCAATTGTTAAAAAATATTGCAGAACACAGTTATACCTTTAAACAAGAAAAGTACACTTATGTTATAGCTGCAACACAAACATAGCAACTCAAGACCTTTTGTTTCTCAAACAGAACAACAATTTTCTTTAAACTGCTGGATTTTAAAGGTTAGCTTCTTGAAAACTACGTATTATTTCTGTTATGGTGAATTAAAAACCTTTAGATGCACAGCACCCTACAGTGAGGCAACAGTGTCAGCTAAATAATCCATAAGTCACAGTAGGACTCATTAAGGAATCACACATCAGAAGAAGCTGGCCCAGGTATTCCTGCCAGAAGCATTCCAAGAAAAGCTGCAGTTCTGCTTACTTAGAGACACAAACCTGAAACACACAAATTAAGTGTTCTGCATTTTGACCTTCAAAGTGATACACTCTTTTAAATGCTATTGACTACTTCTGCTCTTCATATATACAGTGTGAGTTCATGAAACACATTATCAATTTTTATCCTGGGAAAATGTCAAATTGCTTAAAGGTTGTTTCCAAGAAATGGTCTGAGGGCAGCCAACACTTTTCTAGGGATGAGACGAAGCATCTCTGGTCCTTAAAACTGCATGGATGATGATCAACTGACTAGGGAGCATATATAACCACTCTTTGGAGGAAGAACATGTTAAAAGTGTAATAGATATATATTCTGCACAGCAGGAGCCCATGATATGCTTACAGCATTTTAAATTATATGTAAATTACCACTGAGAAAATGAGATAACCATGATTTGTAAGCCAATACATTATAACAGCCCAACCCAACCTGGTGCTCGCCAAATGTATTGGACCAGCTGTACTTCCTGGGGGATGATGGTAATTCAAAACACCTGGAGGGCAGAAGGTTAGCGAAGTCTGGATCAGTAGAACAGTAAGCCTGCAATTTGTGTGCATTTAGCTTTTGCACATGCGACAAAATATTAAAAAGGGGGCGGGGTTCCAGGGGAAATGACTTTGGGAATCCCATCTGCCATTGAACCCAATGGGTTTTGATTGTACACAATTTTGGCTTTACCTTTTTATGATCCCCAGAACGTAACCCCCACATAAGTTGTGGACCTACTGTATTAGAGAAAAGTGTGCAACTGGGGTGTTGTACAAAACTGCCACTCAGTGAGGTGTTGGGTTTTGTTTTTAAGTGAGTAATTTCTCTTTATGCCCCAAAGCCATGTTTTCTCACCAGCAATAAAATAAAGCAATCTTTTCATTTTTGGACATTTAGCATCTCCCTCAATTTTGCTTGTCATCCGCAGTACATATTAGTCACATTCAAAAAAGAATTTCATTTTGCATGAGTAATAGATGTTCAATGAAATCTCTATGTGGCCTTTAACGCATGTTGCACACTCATGCACATATTCCTGTAGGCGGATTTTTGCTGTGTGTGACTACAATAAATCTGTCTGTTTTCTACCAGGAGTAACATGTTAGCATACTAGTCTCTACTGATAAAGGTTCAAATGTGAAAAGTGGCTCATAAATGATGCACCGTCATAAACTATTGTAAGATTTTTCATAATGAACATTCTCCACATTCTCTGTGATAATATCGCATAACCATCACCATTCCCTGCTCTGGAAAGCACAGTTGAGGAACATAGGCAGGGAGGATTAAGGCACAATTTTGTGAGCAAGGCTAGATAGCTCATGAAAACCTTAACCACGCTGTGCCTTATGCAGTCAGCCTCGTCACTTTCATAAGAATTTTAAAGTAACTGTTTTGCATTCCAAAGTGAATGTAAAACAAGCTGGTCTATATTTGTACCGGGTGCAGATGAGTAGAGATAGGTCTTTAGTTTGTGCCTTTGAACATTTAGCATCTCCTTGGCACAGCCACTAGGAGAAAACCAGAGACTTTTCCTTCCATTTTAAATTAATTCTGGTTAACTCTGGTATAAGGCAGGGATGAGAAAGCCTGTGACCCTCCAGATGGTGTTGGACTACAACTCCCATGATCACTGGCCATGATGGCTACCGCTGATGATAATTAGAGATCAACCTGTCAAGGTAAGGAAGTTTCTCATCCCTGGTTTAAGGAAACAAGACAATGTAAAATTGTGGTTTTCAAGCCTGACTCATTTCCCGAAATCATACTTAAGCTTATCCAGGTTTGTCTGGATTTGGACTTAATAAACTGCACTTAATAAAAAATGGACAGAAAAAAACTAAATGTACTAGAAAGGAGGTAGGATCTGCTAGACCAAATAATTTCAGATGGTTTCTTAACCATTTCCATTTCAAAATATCTAATGAAGCCAATTCTGCAGTTTGCCAGAGAATTTGTTCCTGAAAAGTTAGGAATTTTATCCTTGCTTGTATCTCTTTCACATCACCTCTTATCTCAACATCAGTAGCAAATATCATGTATTCTACCTCCTTATTCAACTCCCATAATCACATTGCCTTAACACTTTATTCTTTAGACCAAGCATCCTCCAACATGTCTTGCATTTTCAGTAATTTTAAGAATTATATTAAAAACCGCAACCTATTGCAAAAGAAACAAGCACATCTGTATTATTGTTTTCAAAGTACCGGATTAAATGTTTTTGTTAGGTTACAATTATCCTAATACAACAGCAAGTCGCTGAAGACGTGTGATCAATTTGTGCTTCATTAAAATCTCCATGTCCTTCTGAATAGCCTGGCCACTTTACTATTTTTTTCAAAAAATTATATCCTGCCTTATCTTGTCAAAAGGCAACCCAAAACGGCTAACGCTATAGAATCACTGGAACAATGAAAGACATAAATCAACAGGGAAACAATATATAGAGGAAAAACAGGAAAAGTAAGAGCTACAGCAGCAATTAAAAAACAGCATAAATATAACAATATATAATAATCCAAGCAAACAACCCAACAGAACTGAAACAACAACAATCAAACAGTTTTAAATTTAACTCAGAGACTTTTTGAAACAGTTGGGATTTGGCCCAATGTCTGAAACAGTTTAGTGACCATATACTGTAGGTATAGGCCTTTCTGAGGAGGGTATTCCACAAAGTTGGTACCATAACTGAAAATGCCCTGCTGCTCACCTGGAACAAGGCCTCCAATATTAAGATTAAAACCAGCACCTTCAGTTATTACTAGAGACAAACAGGTAACCCATGTACCGTAAATGGAATACGATTGTACTGATATGCCCCAATTAATTATGTCAGTAGCATGGTACCAGTGCCCAGATATTCATGGGCAGCCTCACATACAGTGTGTTACAGTAGTTGAGCCTGGAGGTAGAATCATAAACTCATAGACTTGTAGAGTTGGAAGGGACCACAAGGGTCATCTAGTCCAACCCCCTGCATTTGTCCAACGTGGGGCTAGAACCCACAACCCTGAGATTAAGAGTCTCATGCTCTACCAACTGAGATGACTAGAGCATGACACGTTTGACTTCTCCAGGAAGGGCACAGAATGTTAAAAGGTAGTCACTACCATCTGCTGATCTTCCAAAAAGTAGCAACAAATGAAAAGGCACCCATACACTATAAGCCTGACCTTTCAATTGAAGGGTAGCCCCATTCAGAAATGGGCTGCACATCTCATCCCAATGCAGATGGACCCATCAGCCTACAGTACTTCCATCTTATATGAATTAAGTTTCTCTTGGTTCTGATTATTTCCCCATTTAAACTTGTGTATTTATTCTCTTTTCATATGGATAATACTTCTCACAAAATTGGAATCTGTATCTATGAAGACTTTTCTCCTGGTCCAATGTAGCCTGATTATTAGCATGATATTAATATATTTAATGAAGCAAACATCAGCTTATCTGCTTTCATAAAAATGTTGACAAGCGTCGGGGACAGATGCGTACAGGACCCTGCTTCTACTTTTCAGCTTCATGTTAATCTAGTGATAACATCTACTTGAACATGGCATTTTAACCACCAGGAATGGATGGCGGTAGGTTCCTGGCCAGACACAGCCTCACTTTTGCCTTCTGTCAGGGCACACAGGCCTTTTTTAAGTAGGTCCAGGGAAGGTAGGGATGGGGTTGCTACAACAATTATTTTAGGGCATTGAGAATTACTTCAAGAACTAGTCCTAGCCTCCCTGATGGCAGGCAAATATTCAGAAGCTCCAAGGAGGCGGGATTGACCCAACAAAGTTTTTAATACCTTGGAACCAATAGGTTAGTAAACCAGGTTGGTTTAAAGTTGAAACATCCAGGTTTCTATCAACATAACGCATTATTTGTCTGTGGGGTGTCCTTAGTCAGTCATTCAATTTCAAACTCACATATTGTTTTCTTGGAATACAGTCTCACAGTCTTTCAAACACATTTAGAGTTCTAATGGCTGCAAGCTGATACTCACATAAATTGCCATGAACTTAGATAATATATTCCTGCTGTTTGACAACTCAGCCTAACCATACAGTGCCCCTGTTCCAGCGCATGCAATGCCAGAGCTAACAGTGTTCTAACACTATGCTCACTCAGCAGCTCAATAGCTGTGGAAACGAAAAGGTAACATGGCGAGACAGACGGCGGGGAAAGAGCCATGCAATCCATGAAGTATTAGCAAGGCCATAGATAAAGAGGCAGATTATCAGTCCGGGCAGGATGTCTTCCCTTCTCAGTGTGTGCACTGCAATACGAAGTTTTCAACTGGTATAGTATTGTGCTCCACGGATTAGTTATAACTCAAGGAAAAGATAAAGCAGGGGTGGGAAACCCCTCCTGACTACAACTCTCATCATCCCTGACCATTGACTGTGCTATCTCAGGCTATGGAAGGTCCAACACCATAAAGACATGGGTTCCCCATCCCTGCTATAAAGGGGATAAAATCCTTACACTGCATCTAAAAAGCTTTTTTTTTTTTTGCCGTACTTTAAAAATCAGGCATTTACATAGTTGCACATTTGTTTTCCCATAGACATAAACAGGAAGAATATTACTTAAGTATTCACTGAGCCATAAAGCATTGTTTTTACTCTGTTGAATTTAGATTGCTGTTTATTGTGAATTGGTTGTTGCCTTCTTTTTATTTTATGAGAAAATGCTGTTGTCTATAAAGAAGTGAGCAAACATCTATGATCTAAAAGACTTTCCTAAATATAGAACTGCCATAAGACATTTCCATTGAGCCATTCACAGCCACAAGAGAGAGAAAATGTAGAGAGACTTTGAGTGATGCTTTCAATAACAAATCCAGCATAGACTGTGCAGAGTACAATTTAAATATTCCGGTTATGCAAACTGAATAGGAGTGGTCCCCAAGGCAGTTCACATGGTTAAAAGAACACAAATAATTATATTCATATAGCTATAGGATAAACTGCAGGGGTCACCAACCTATTTGGGTCAATCAGCACATTTGGAATTTTGAGGGGGTGTTGTGGAAACCCCCAGTCACGTCTCCCTCAGGCAGAAACCATCTGAGTGTGCAAGTATAGACACTGCCTCAAAGATGGATCCAGTAGGATTTAAACTGATTCTCTTTAATTTGCACAATTTCACAGGGACTTAAAAAAAAAAAAAAGCTATCAAATTAATATTCACATTGGTAGTGTGCGCAGTAAAAAAAAATCACATTTTTCTAGGCATGGATCCTTACGGATCTTCATGGGGTTTTTTACCACCAACAAATCACAGAGCATATCTAGGTGGCCTATGATTTGATGGTGGTTTTGCAGGGATCTCATTAACAAAAAAATAAAAATAAAAAATCGAGGTCCCTAAGGATCTGTGCCTTAGATCCATGATTTTGCACAATGGCAGTGCTGAAAAAGCACAAGAGCCATTATTTCTGTCACTGGGGACAGATGTGACCTGTACCTTGATGGCCAATGGTGGGCTGTCTCCTTTCACTCAGTGTGGTGTAGTTGTTAAGAGCCAGTGTGGTGTTGTGGTTAACAGTAGTAGTCTCATAATCTGGTGAACCGGGTTTGCGTCTCCGCTCCTCCACATGCAGCTGCTGGGTGACCTTGGGCTAGTCACACTTCTCTGAAGTCTCTCAGCTCCACTCACCTCACAGAGTGTTTGTTGTGGGGGAGGAAGAGAAAGGAGATTGTTAGCCACTTTGAGACTCCTTAGGATAGTGATAAAGCGGGATATCAAATCTAAACTCTTCTTCTTCACTCCCGTCTGACTCTGAAGCTCCTTACTTTCTCTCTTCCCATTTTCCGCTTCCCTATCCCCCAAGATCGCTCCCCTTTCCTTCAACTTTCTGTTCAACAGCTCAGGTTGCCCATCTGAGCCTTGAAAAGCACATAAAGTTGTGAGAGAAAATATTGTTCTTTCAGCTTCCTCATTCAGTTCTGTAGTATTTGGGGGGGGGTAGCTAACCACCCTCACTACATCTCACCTAACGGTACAATGAATTGGGGGGGGGGATGCTCAGAGGCTTTGCCGGGGGGGGGGGATGTCCCAAATTGTGCCGTTTTGCCATGTTGACATCCTAAGGATTAAAGGATTATCTAACAGTAAGCGTTATAGAAACACTTTACTGATTTGGATTATCTTAGAAGACTAGCCCTACTATCAGAACTAAAAGAACGCCAGCCTCTCTATAGGCCTGTAAGATCGTTTTGATCATGGCATCACATCCTACAGAATATCATAGGCCAATGACTCCAAACCAGGCATTTGTCCATTGTCCCTCCCTCTGCCATGTGAAGCAGCAACCATCTTCTAAAAGCTGATCTTTTTGTCCAAGTTATCCCTGAGCCGTAAGATTGGACCCCAATCTATGTCCCTGAATCCCCCAAATCTCTGTTTTACTTGTTTTTTATAGATGTCTAATATTGTTTCAAATTGCATTTTTGTTTTGTTTTATATGGTACATAGTGCATACCACTTAAAAGAGATTTTTTAAAAAATGTAGGCAGTTTAGAAATGCTTTAAAAATAAATAAGGCAGAGTAATGCAGCTGATTTTGAGTATCAAGAAAGAGCAGTCAGCTGTTATAGTATTTAATTTAATGTTGTGTTTTTATTGCCAAGGATTGAAGCAGGGAGAGACTTGTGGAATTTTCTGCCTCAATTGGCAAAATTACTTCACCTGTCTTTGTTACAGTGCACCCTGTGCTTGGTTTATGTGTCATTTTACATAGTTGCTTTGTTAGATTGCCTCTTAAAACATTTTGTTCAGAAATGGATAGCTTCGCTACTTATACTTTTCATATCCCACAGCTCTTTGCTATTTATAGGGACCCTTAGAAACATGGCCATCACGTATAGCTCTTTATCAGTACAGTCTGTCATATTCTTGACAAGTGCTTTGCAAATTGTTAACCAGTTGAGAACGGATGCTGCTGCTTCCCTTTTGTAACATGCCATGCATTTTCAGATGTGAGATTTCCATGCTGACGAAACAGCAATAAAGCACATCCATAATGCATTCAGACCAAACTAATCAACTGCCTAACGATTAACTATATTTCAACTGGAAAGACACCCCCCGCATCAGTACGGGGTCAAATTAAATGCAACAATGATTAAATGCAACAATAGATCGTCTCTTTCAGTTTTAGCAAACAGCCTTCTGAAAAGTTCAGCCTGAATTGGCACCATGGCACTGGGAGACAAATTTATAATCCTTCCCCTTATTGTCACATTCTTTAAAAAAAAAAATCACCACTCCCAGCTGCTATTTACCATCTTAAGGAAAACTAGCAAGTTCAGATGTTCATTGGTAAAAGAAGTGTGGAAGAGACAACTTTTTCTATGACTTTTCTATGCAATTATAGTGATTGCTGTTTGGTTGTTCCTAGGCTGGTGGTGGTGGTAATGTTTTCTGTTCTTTTTGCGTAAGGGCAGTCAGATGGCTGCATCAATAGGATTTAGTAGCGATGGCATTCAAGGACATATTCGTCCTATATTGGACTGAGGCTTGGGAAGCTAGGAATGCAGGTAGCTTTGGCTGCTAAGCCTGGGTTTTTCTTTCTCTCTACTTTTGCAGCCTTCTTCCCCCAAAACATGTGGGTCATTGAGCATAGCTACTTCTTGCACTGGATAACAAGGCATATTGCTGCACATTGGCATCTTGGAACTTTAGCAGAATGACTCATATCAAATGGTTTAGAACCTGAGAGATGCTATGGCTTCTTTGTCCCCTGAGTTGATGGGCGCGTTGAAGTCCTGAGCCCCTGCTTATGTAACTGGTGATTAATTTGGGAAATAGTGACTTGGGTTCAGTCTCAATTGATTTACTGCTTCTCAAAAGTGATTGGGCATGACTGAGATACTGAAGCATTGACTTTGTCTTGAGATCATGGCAAGGATCATGGCAATGGGGAGTACGCCAGGGATGTGGGCAAGATATCCCAAGGCCAAGAAGAGAGCTTCACTTAAATCAAATACTGAAATTGTCAATGCAGTTTCTTAGTGGTGATGGGTGTCCAAACAACAAGAAGAAGTTACATAGGTACAATCACTTTACTGGTGTGATGAAATTCACATTTCCTTCTTTCTTTCAAATCCATCTTTCTGACTAGGGATGAGACATTTTCCTCAAATATCATTTGATATCATGTCCTCTTTCATTGTTTACATTGAGTTGTTGTGGGATCTATGATGGGGTTCTTGCTGTGTTTTGAGTTCTGGTTTGGAGATGGGGGGGCGGAAGCCAAGCAAAAGAAGCCCTGTCTCTGACAGGTGCACAAGTACTGTGACAGGTGGACCAGCTGGTCCCCCCTTCCTTGACCAAAAAGCAAGACAGCTTAATCTGGAACAGCTCAGAAGATGGCCTCTGGGGTCAAATGGCAAGGCAGTCATGGCAAGTCTCAGTGACATAGGCAGTAAGGGCTCTTCCGGCAATATTTAGTTATTGCAATGTTTTAAAATAAGTTTTTTACTGGGTTTCACAAGCTGTAGCTTATTCAACAATGCTGTGGCCTGTTTTAAATCCATTCATTTCACCACCCAACCCATTCCTGTGGGACACTGCTTATAGATGCACACATATCAAAGGCAAACATGCCATTTTGCAATTTCACTTTTTATTTCTTCCAGCATTTTTCTCAGTAGCTGATTTTAGTAGCTTCTTCTTTTTTTAAAAAAAGAAACATTTTGCTATCTTAAATGATAACAGTTCTTTTCAAATTCCTGTACATTATACCAGATCCTTTCCCTCTCCCTTCTCCATATAGTCCTAACAGTTCCATTTAATCACTTTTGTTTTAAATCAGCTTGGAAACAAACTTGGAAATGTTGTGATGTTCTTTTTGAGACATCTCCTTTGAATACTTAAACTTTAACCTTACAAAGTATATTACCAATTCAGCAGATATAATAAAGGATCTGTTTCCACGCAACTTTTCTCATTACTAAAATGACTACAATACAAAAAAAAGCATGGTTCTACTGCTCATTAAGGCTGAAGGCAATTTATGCGCAGATTCCCCCCCCCCCCCCGAGAGAGACCCAAACCTGCTACAGGTCAAACCTCAGACAGGCATGTATTTCATGTCTGGAGAAAAGGGACTACTATGTAATCACTTATTAAGACACCAAGAAATGCGTCTTCACCTTCTTGCTCCACTTTTCAATTGACATGAGGGGGAGATAATTTTCTTTTCTGCTGTCATGGGATACATTAACTGTATATGCAGTAATACTATTGATACCATCTTCCTCTGTGCTTGTGTGTGTTCCACAGTGAACATTTAGATAGTAAAGGGCCATGCGAAAACACTGAAAGCAACTGACTTACCCAACTTTTCCTCAGCCTTGTTTCTATGTGCATGCATTTTCAGGGATGGTGGTATAAAAATAGGACGTTGCCTCCTTGTTTATAGGGTTTGTTACAAGAAACATAAAAGAGACCTGCTAAATTTGACCAAAAGCCTATCTAATCCCAACTTCCCATTTCCTGAAGTTTCCAACTAGATGCCTACGAGAAGCCCATAGGCAGGGAAGAGCAATAGTCCTCCACTGCTGTTCTTCTGGTATTCAAAGGCATGTGGCCTCTTATTCTGGTGGCAATACATAGCCATCGTGACAAAGTCATTGATAGTTTTATTCTTCATGAAATCATCAAATCCCCTTTAAAGTCCACAGTTTAACTATGTACTGTGTGGAGAAGTGTACCCTGAATCTTCTAGCATTCAGCTTCATTGAACAATTTCTAGTCTAGACAAATACCTCCTCCTGTCAAAGTTCACTTTGCCATGAATAATTCTGTGCACATCTATCATGACCCTGTTACTCACTTTTTCTTAAATGCTCTGCTGCACAGGAAAAGCAGCTGAGTGTCAACAGTACCAGAACCAACTTCAAAGGTAGTCAAAAGCGCAGAGACAGCACAAGAAATGGGGGCCCAAACACAGGGAGTCCAATGACTTGTCAGGGCTGCACACATGCAATTCTCACATTCTGTGCTTGAAACATAAGGCTCTTAAGCCTGAGCCTTCAGAGTCCCACCCAGAGCACAGCTGCAGGACATCGGAGTCACCTGAGGATTTGGTCAGCTCACAAGGACTGCCTTACTCATGAGTATCTCATTTTCTTCTGAGGAGTCCTTGTTCCTTAAGTGGGCACTCCAACATCCAGTGGTTGACTGAGCTTTCACCTTCAGGAACCTGCACTCCCTAGGACACACATGTCCACTCAGCTTCCACCTCCGATACTGTGATGGGGCTGTGCCTTGAGGAGAAGATTTGGCTGCCATGTTCCCTGAGAGCGCCAGATCCTGCCAGATCTCTGAAGTCCCTTGATATGGGCAGCTTCTCCATGATGTTTGTCTTTAGGAGCTTCAGGTCACTCTGCAAAGAGGATTCCTCCAGCAGGGGCATGACATCGAACTATAAAGTCCCCAAAGTTGGGATGTTTCCTCATAAGGGAGTTGCTACAGCCCAATGATCACGTTGGCTGTTCTTTTCTGCATCTTCTTGATCTCAACAATATCCTTTTTGAGATAAGAAGGCCAGAATGGTGTGCAATATCCCACGTGCGACTGCACCACAGATAAAGGCATTGACAAGTACAATATTGTGAGTTTTTCCTTTCTGTGCCTTTCTTAATGATTCCCAGCATGGAATTTGAGTTTTTCATAGCTGTTGTATGCTGGGTCAACACTTCATTGAGTTTTCCACCACTGACCCAAGATCTCTTTCCAGGTAAGTCACCATCAGTTCAGGTCCCATCAGTGAATTTGTAATGTTAGGATTTTTTAAATATTATTTTGCCCCAGTGTGCATTATTTGAAACTTACTTTCATTGTTTTGTGTAGTTTTCGTAACTTGCTTATGAAAGGAAGTCACTCCAGCTACTGCAGCAGATTCAGAGATTTGCTTAACAGCAGTGAAAGATCTGGATAGACTATAAATCCACTCCCATTTGGTGCCATATTTGCCTGTATTTATCACCATATAATAATTTTCAGCACAGGCAAACAAATATGTGAATCCATCTCTTTTCTGTGTTTTCTAACAATTCTTAGTCTTTCTATGGACGGTATTGTTAATTAAAGAGATAGTCAACACGATGTCCTTCAGAATAGAATAGAATAGACTTTATTTGCATAGCCAACAGGCCATTGCATCGAAGGACAGACAAAAACAAAAATACATTACGGAAATAGTTATCATAAAATAATCTCAGTACTTAAAACTTGGCAGAGGTAATGATAATAATAATAAGATCCTAGGCAAGGAATCCAGGTGACGACACTGATGTCATTCAGACAGCAGCTCTCAGTCTCATTGCTCTCTCGACAAACCTGGCAACCTTCTCTGTTGTCGAGCTGCTCTGGTCGGCTAGCAGTGAGAACAACTTGGCTTCACAAGAGTGGCCCGGGATGGCAGATAGTAGCGGCGTGATGGTCTCGTCCCTGAGATCTTTATACAGGGAGCAGGACAAGAGAACGTGTGACACGGTTTCCACATAACCAGCTCCACAGGGGCAGAGCCGGTTCTCGAATGAAATTTTTTGATATCTACCTTCAAGAACAGCTGATGGTAACATATTTAGTCTGGCCAGTGTAAAGGCCCGCCTAAGTTTTGGAATGGTTAAGGTAGACAAATAAGGTGCCCGAAAATCAAAGTGGGAGGGGGGCAGATAAGCGTACCAAGCACTAAATTTCTTAATATAGGCCAGATTATTCTGTTGCTCAATAACCTTCATGCGCTGGTCAATAACGGTTTTTGCCTTGGGGAGACCCATTTTCAGGAGATGCTGTGCTTGGAGGCCACATGTAAGTAGTTTTTGATGCACTACTTTGGACCACCAACTTCTATGAGCATCTCGTGCTACTAGAGGTAGTAGTCCAGATGGGTTTAAGTTTAAGCGAAGCCAATAGTTGAATGTTCTTAGCCAGGTCCGGGTTTCGACGGAGAGGAGGCCAGTCTCCAGCCGTAGGGCCGCATTTGGTACGCATGGTGGAACGGCTAGAATCTGTCTTAAAAATTTAGACTGGACCGTTTCAAGTGTGCGGCAATGATTTCCCGTCCAGATTTGGGCCCCGTAGAGTAATTGCGCCAAGGGTTTTGCTTGAAAGACCTCCAGAGCTGCTGGGATATGTCTGCTCCCCTTCGTAAAGTAAAAGCGAGACAGTATTTTGGCGCTTTGAGATGCTTTTTCCCTAGCATATTTATGATGGGCCTCCCAGGCCCCTGTTGACTGGAAAACTACTCCGAGGTATTTGAAAATTTTGACCTGTTCTATTGGCTGATTGTCCATCTCCCATCTGTGATATCTGTGTCTCCTAGCGAAGACCATGACTTTGGTTTTTTGGTGATTAACCACCAGTTGATCTCTCCTGCAGTAGGCTGAGAATTCTCTTAGTAGCCTTTTGAGGCCTACTTTAGTTCGTGATAAGAGAACCGCGTCGTCCGCATGGAGGAGCGCTGAAATTGATTTTTCGGCCAATTTAGGGGCATGAAACTCCGGGGATGTTAGGTATTTGACCATGTCATTTATATATAAGTTGAATAGGGCCGGGGCTAAAATACAGCCCTGCTTGACTCCTTTGGTGGCTGGTACAGGGCCAATTAGTTGCCCATTTACTGAGGTTCTTACATATAACTTGGAGTCTTTATATAGGCTTTTTATCAAGAATAGTAATCTTTTGTCAATGTTGGTAGCATTGAGTTTAGCCCAAAGTTTGACTCGTGATGTCCTTCAGATGTTGCTGGACTACAACTCCTTTTATCCTTTAGCATTGGCTGCAGCTGATACAAGTTGAAGTCCAAAAACAGGCATGTTGGCTACCCCTGGTTCGTTATCTGCAAAGGACCAGTTTCAAAATCAAAATATCCATTCCAATATGAATCAAGTTAACTGAATTGCTTCTGGAAAATGCTCTATGCCTCTAAAAGTCCATGTCCATACTGCATGAAAAGTGATTTTTTTGCTCATTTTCTTACATCAACCTATAGGATCCAAATTGTGAGATATATCCAATTAATTCAGATGTTTGCAGTATTCTAGCCAGAAAAGTAGCATGGCTTACCTCATGTCAAATTGTCTTGTCTTCAAAGAGACACACAGTCTCCTGAAAACACATAGATCCGATGGCATCAGAGAAAAGTGCCTCATTAATTTTGTTTGTGCAAATAAGAAACAATTTCATTTCAAGCTTTAAATGCAAAACAGAAGCTAGAAAGCATTTGGGAGGTCCATCAACGCAGAACTGAACATCAATTATAGCACACAATATATGAACTGATCTATAGCAGCCCAACACTGCAGCTTTAAGCTGTACTACAGACATGTACAGGGACACAGTAGTGGTGGAACTTGGAACGAACGAACTGTTCAACAATACCCAGGGCTGTCCCTATCATTAGGCAGAGTGAAGCAGCCATCTCAGGCACTGGCAGGGGAACGGGGGCGCGGAGGGAGCGGACCGCCCCCGGCACCACTATTCTGTTAGGGTGCCATCGTGGTGCCCCCCCCCCCAGACAGCCACCGCACACACCCCGGTTGGCACATCACACCCCCAGAACACGCGCCACGCCCTTGCGGGTGGTGCGCAACCCCCTAGCGGGTTGTGTACAACGCCCCTGCCTGTTCTCCGACCCCGGTAGTGGAGCATGCAGCTTCGCCACTAATCTCAGGCAGCAGATGCAGGGGGCAGAGAGTGGCAGGAAGGCATTGGAAGACAGCTGTGTATGCTGCACAACCTGCCTTTTGACCAATAAACTAGCCTCCTGTCCTCAAGTGTTGTTTCATGGCTAGTGTTCAACCCTAGCTTCAACACTGTTCCACTGCTACTGTAGAAGTGAGATTCAGCTACCAGTCTGATCAGCTTATGAACATGGAAATGTGGCTGAAGCACCCGAATGCCTGGGGCTGGCCTTGTACCCCATCTGAACTGATTCCACTTCAGAACTACATTTATAATGCTAAAACATTACAGGATGTATAGGTGTTAGGGTACTAATGGCAAAAGCTGGAATGAAAATCAAAGCACACTTTTCAAATATTAGATAGACAATGGGCAACAGTGCTGACAGTCTAACTGCACAAAAAGGAAGTGGCAGGGGGGAAGCAGCAGCCTTATGCAGATGTTCTAAATATGGCGACAATCAGCCTATGGTGGGATGATATCACTCCCTCCTACACATCATGACTATTGCCAGATTTAGAACAGTTGCATAGGTACTAATAGTTCTTTTCCTAAATATACATAAGATTTCATAACTCAGAGCCTTTTTGCTCAGATGTTAAGTGAGGGGTAGTACCTCTGGTGGGGGACATGCCATACTCCTTCTGGTGTAGTTTGCCCACCCTGCACTCAGCTCTCACCTGTGGCTCCTAGAAGCTGTCAGCATGTGACAGTGGTCACATTCTGGGAAACGGCTTCAACTGACCAGGTGAGGATAGCTGATGAGTCTCAGCCCCTTGGTTTGTTAGGGACTTCCCCCTGCATGTGAAGACAGGCTCTGGTGAATGGAAGGATGAGACCAATAGTGGGTGCAATGGTCAAAAAGATGGTTTCTGCAGGTGCTATAGAGGGAAGTGAGGGGCAGATGGGGCTCATCAACCTAGAAAGATAATCCATCTAGGAGGGGGGGAAATTCTGATCCTAAACCTCTTCTGCCTTGCGGGATAACTACAGGAAAAGAAAAGGCTAAGGAGTAAACCCTACACAAATCCAGAGTGGAGTCCCTAAGACAGTTGGATGGCACCTTGTATGCCTCCTTTCAGCAACTCATGCAACCCAGCTGGTACCAAAGTATTGCTCTGCTTTCCTTTGGACCATATCTGCAAGGCCGAGAGGGAGGTCTTGTCATCTGGGCAGCCCAGGATCTCCATACACACTTCGCAGGTTTGCACCCTAGGGAGGTAATTTCAGTGCTGCTAATGCGGTGGTTTGACTTCACCCCCAGAGGCACATTCCATTGTCTCTCGAGACACATGGATGCCAGCAACAACTTTTTCACATGCAGGGAGATGGTGACTTGAGGATGCTATCAATGAGTGCTTCCCACATATGCTTTCTGAGGGATAGTTGGGTAGAAGACTGTGTAATAAAGGTAAAAAGGTATACAAAGGACTGAATTAATTCCTAAGTTGAAGCCTTGAGGACACACACATAATACTATGTTCCACTGAGGATTTCTTTCAGGTAAAGACATTTAGAATTAGGTGTTCTGACTGCATTATATACTGCAGCTAATTGCAGCCTTCCATGCAGCCTTTTACCTGAACCCTAAGCATACACATTCATAAACATTACATTAACTGGGCTGTAATTGACAGGTAAGTAAAAGTGGGTTGTAATCTTAGGCTGGAATTTAAAAGGGCATAAATGCACCCTGTTTCATTTCAGTGCCATGTTTGCCTCCATTTGCCTGCAAAAAATTGTACCCCTGACATCAGAAAACAGCTTGATTTTCAGTCGCAAGTTTCTAAAGAGTTTCTAAGGAGAAAACAGGAGGAAAACAGAATTAATTTTTCCCCTTTGTAAAAAACCCCCCACCAAAACCTCATATGAGTTTGCTTCAAAGCCCTAGTAATAAAAGTAAAGGGCTTTTTAGATTACAGTATAGTGGATAATCCTTAAGAACAAAATATACAATAACAAAATGTACTAATCAATATACTCTGAGAATTCAGATCATCTTCAAGTGAAAACGACTTTCCCACAATATTTTCATCCAGATAACCAATTCTTGCAGCAGTGTGCCACACTGCTACCATTTCTATGCACAAGTTTTATTTTACCCAACATATTCTTGAACAGGACAACCTACAGCCATCATAGCTTTTTTTCCTCACCATGCTAAAAAATCTGAGGACTAATATATATCATTCATCATCACTCAGTGTGTGTTAGGTGAATATGTGAATGGTCTCATTGAAAGAGTACTGTATTGTGTTTGAGGTACATCAGCAAATATGAAACTTCAGCACATGTTCTTTGACCTGAAACGGCTGTTCAACATTATACAAATAATCAAGGGATGAAAAACATGTATCTGAGATCACCCTGAGATTATCTGGCTAAAATTTTAAGAAAATATGCATTTGTATACTTTATTAGCTGTGTAGATTATCATAAAAACAACTATGCTGAATAGCTTCCAAGCTGAGTGAAGCTAACAATAAAATCTTTATAAAGTGGTTGATGAAATGGAGATGAATTAAAATCATTTAAGATTTTCTAAACAGAAGACCTTCTAATTAACCTCCTAAAGGGTGACCACTTTAGCAACAACTTCACTTTCAATGATAAACAGCACTTAGACATACAAGGTCCACCTATGCTACCCACTTGGCTCCTTTTTAACGCCATATTATCCATGGGCAAACTGGAACAAGCCATCTTTAAGGAACTTGCCAACGAAGATGATACACTAAGTATATATTTGTAGTACGGACCAGTGGCATGGAAAGTGTGTGACAATTCAGGAACTGTATCAGTTCTGTTTATCCAGGAATCAATTTTTTATGCAATAGCACTACAGTGGTACCTTGGTTTGCAACCGCTTTGGATTACAACCGTTTTGGATTACAACCACGTCAAACCCGGAAGTGTTCCTTTTTTTGGATTACAACCAATTTTGGTTTTGCCCCATTGGCGAAAGCGTGCCTTGGGTTACAACCTGTTTTGGTTTACAACCGGACCTCCGGAACGGATTATGGTTGTAAACCAAGGTACCACTGTACTGAAAAATGCACACATGTCTTTCATCAAGGTTCTCCTCACCAAACAAAACAAGATAGCTATACACTGATATTCATATCTGCTGAAACTGGGATTCCTGCCATCCACGAATAAATCAAGTGCTCACAAATGTTAAAAAGAAGGTATTCTGAATATGCCATTATCCATAAAAGCCACAAAGCATCTGTCTAGCCAAAAATCCATCTACTGTAAAGATGAAGAAGATACTAAGAAGGAGCACCCTAAGACTTGGGTGGCATACTTTTAATCTACTATCTCCTAAGTAAACCCCTTGCCAGCCACTTCACAATACCTTGAAAAAGCTAACAGAAAGCCTTCTTTCATTCCACAAGTCTCCAAATGTCTGCCATCAACCCCGGGTCATATCACTGTGAATCCAGTCATTGAAATACCTGTGCTCATCTTGAAGAAATTGTTGCTTTCAAAAGCAGAATGCTGGCAAGAAATTCAAGAGAACGTTGTATGTTATGGAAGGCAGATGTCAATGCCACACGCAATGCGTTGGAAAGACTACATAATTTTGCACCCATTTCAGAAATGGCGGGTCACCCATCACAACAAAAGAACTTGAATAACTGATAGAAAAGCATTTTAAACGTAGATAGATACTACCTTTCAGACTTAGAAATATTTCCAATTGAGAGATCATCCAGTCACGACACCCCACTGGTCACACTAGAAGCAAGACATAACTCCTTAAGTCAGAGCATCCCAACATTCTATAGCCTTAATTTAAAGAACAACATTGGCAAGTGTATATGGTGTTTCGTTTTGTTTCTAAAACATGATCTCCCTAAGAACTCTTTCTCTCCTTTGCATTCTTTGAATTATTACCTTGTTCCCCAGTATCTGGTCTGTAATGCAGATATATTATGCACAAAGTTGATCAAGTAAATATTAGTATATAGCATCAGATAAAAAAGTTTTGGCTTGCAATAACTTTTAATTTGTAATATTTTTAACTTCATCTGGTGGTTGTGTTTATCTTTCCTTTGTTGGACGCAACTCTTGAGTGTGTTTGCAGGAGTTGGATGCAAATAGCAAAGTATTGTTATTAATGTTCTTGTAATAACAAATACATTTGGCCTTAAGATGTAATGGGTAATTTTCTGCTTCTACATACTTAACTACCCTTTCAAACTAAATATACATAACACAAATCTTGCAGGTAACAAAATGAAAGAGGAAGGGAGAGAATTTTTGTTTTTTGTTTTCAATTGCATGTATAACTAAAGCCAAAACTAACAACATTATTTAAATATGAAGTACAGTATTGATTTCTTTAGATATGTGACCCCGGTACAGATTGCGAAAATGTAAAAAAATCCTCTAAAATATGTTGGAAATGTAAAGATAATGAAGGTACGTTTTTGCATATGTGGTGGACCTGTAAAAAGGCAAAAGACTTCTGGGAAATGATATATAATGAATTAAAAAAGATGTTTAAGAAAACTTTTCATAAAAAACCAGAAGCCTTTTTTGCTTGGAATAACGGGGGAAGAAATACCAAAGAATGTAAAGAGACTATTTATGTATGCTACAACGGCTGCTAGAATGCTATTTGCCTAAAAGTGGGAAGAGGAGGGTGTACCGACGAAGGAAGAATCGATAATTAAGATTATGGACTATGCCGAAATGAAAAACTTACCATGAAAATTAGACACCAAGACAAGAAGAAATTCGAGAGAGATTGGAAAAAAATTATAGACTATGTTAAACAACACTATAAATATGTCAAAACATTAGCAGGATTGGTGTAGCATTTATGAACTAATTTGATATTTTATTTAAATATGAAGAAGCGAAAATTAATTGGAAAAGTAATTATATGCAAGGGGAAGAAATGAAAAAAAAACTGGAAACCGGGGGGTGGTGGGAAGTCAAACAAGATGAATTTGGTGTTAAGATGAATGGGGAAATGTTGTTATTTTTTTAAAAATCTTGGAAAATAAAAAATATTTTTTTAAAAAAGGATTTCTTAATACTGCATATGGTTTAAAAACCCACTGTTACCCAACCAACGTAATAGGTATATTGGCTCCTAAATTGTAAAGTTCCAGTAAAATGGTTTTCTTCTTCCATGTAGATAATGACACCTTGAAATATATACAGCTGCTGACAATGAACGTGAAATAATACAACCTTCTAATTCAGCATTCACTAGCTTTTTCTGTAAATCTTATGCTTAATTTTCAAGGCAGTTACTTTATGGGACCCTCCATGAGTGTTCCTGCACAGCAACTGAATTGATTGCTCCCTTTTTCTTGTTCAGGAAATACATACAATGCTCCATCAATTCCATATCACCTGTTACCCTCACTATGAACCAACCACCTAAAAACACAAATATGTCCTCCAAACAATATGTAAATCAAAAATGGAGGGACAGTTCTCAAGGTCTTCCTATACCCACAAGTCCCTCCACATCACACTACATAAAAGAAAAACATTAACTTATATAACAAGATGTAAAATAAAGGAAAGAAAATGGACCACACAATTATTGTTATTACAAGAAAAAACATTGAACAGAGATAAACTTAGACTGATTCATTTTGTTTTTCTAAACATAATATATGATAGAAGCCAAAAATACCAAAATGTGTGGGCCAGTGTCCTGCCATTCCTTTACAAATCTTATGAATGTGATAGCAACAGGTTAGAAAGAGCTGAGAACTTAAGGATTAATAACTGAAATTACTTTTCAAAAAGAAAAAAAATGGATGAAGCGTGCGCACACACACTTTGCTTATTAGTGAGGATACCCATTTTTTCACATGTCTCAATATTATATAAATGCAGCCGTAAAATTCAGAAAGGATGCAGTCCTAATTAGATCTACTGTATAATGTGTAAACATTATGGCCAAAGAGATGCGAGTGTAACCTGAACACATCCACCATGTATGTATATCACTGGTGAACGAGTATGCTAAGGTAAAACCAATATTCCTTGATGCATCATATTAAAGATCAAAAGCGGACTAAGGGATACAACAGTAAGTAGAAGGCATGAACTAGTGTTGTCACAACCGTTCAAATATCTCCCACAGTTCTGCAACCCATTTATCCATCCCCCCACCCAGCCACCCCCAGAAAGTAGGTCAAAAAGAAAAGCAAGGAAATAATCACAGCGCAGCTATAAGCAAAACAGTGCAAATTGCCCTGCTTTCCACTGAACAGTTAACCCTCAGTTATGATACCACACACTCACTGCACGGTTTGGGCAGAGTTTTTGTTCCAGAGATTGTTTGGAGCAAGTTCAGAGGATCACCCGCCCGCCCCCCCCCCCCCCAACCTCCAACCGCCGGGTGCTTCGCCTCAGCTGTCAGCACAGGGAACAGGCAGGCTAGTCTTAACCTGCCGCCCCCGAGAAGTCTCCTCGACAGGCACCTTGGCACCCCGAAGTTCGCCGGCGCTGTTCTTCCTGTGGGTGCTCTGGCGGCGAAAAGGCGCCAGGAGTTTGTCCTCGCCAGCGCGAGCCAGAGAGCCTTGCATATGTGCTGCACGTTCCAGAAGCCAGAACACCGTCGGCAGGCAGGCGGGGAGGCATTTTGGTCTCCCTTTTGGGTGGTTTAAACTAATTTTAATAATATTTTTATATAAAAAAAACCCTAAATGCCTCCTCCGCCCGTCTCCCCGCCGCCACCCCGGTCATCTTTTGGTACCCCTCCGACGGGGAAGCGAGTGTGCTGCACACCTCCCCGCACCCCCTAGGTAAACAACCCACGCCAGTTCCCACGGGTTTTTTTTGGTAAGGGCTGAGGGGCCGAAAACGTTGCTGCACCACCTCGGCGTCCCTTGGCTACTCGCCTCCCCCCCCCCCACCGGAGTATCTTACCTTTGCCGCTATCCTTCCTAGCGGAGGCGGCAGTGGCAGCGGCGGCGGCGGCGCGCGCTCCCTCTCCGCCTGCCCGCCCCGCGCGCCCCGAAACGAGGCTCCCTCGCTGCTTCCGCCGGAGAGGCGAAAAGGCGCTTTCTTTTCTGCGCCTCCCGACTAGCGCTCGTTGTTGCTCCTCCACCTGATGCTCCCCCAGCAGCGCGCAGCAGCAGCAGCCTCGGTCTCTCCTCCGCGGCGCCTCTTCGTGAGCAGCAGCGGCAACAGCGGCACCTAAGGCTGCCTTAGAGCTCTGCCAGGCTGCCCAAAGCAGCGCGCTGAACGGCAACGTAACACAGTTGGTGTGTGTGTGAAGGAGGGGAGAGGGCGGGACACCACTTGTCGAGGCTGCTCTGCTCACCCAGGCAGCTCCAGGCGCTGACAGACCCTCTCCAAACACGCAAACACCAGTTGCGCCCTGGTCAGTGGGGACGGCAGAGAGCTCGCGTTGCTCTGGGAGGAAGGGGTGGGGGAGAGAAATATTAAATCTCAGGCAGGAGGCTGAAAGATTAACTTCAGAGATCCGTGGGGGCACAAATGATCTTCTACCCCTTCTTCAATGAGCAAGGGGCGTACTAGCCGTCAGGCAAGGGAAGTCATAAAATGGGGCCTACACGGGATGTTCTATATCGCAATGTAGTCTGCACCGCTTTGTCAGACTTCAGTACTCGTCCTTACAAGCTGTTTAGAAGTTTCTCAAATAAGAAGTGTTTGTCTGTGGCCATATTTGCCCAAACTGATACTTCACTGCACATGACATTCCTGTGTTTTTCTCATAAAATTTGCACACAGTCATTATTTGAACATTACCCATTTCCACCTGCAATTTCCTACAAGGAGGTGGTTTTGTGAAAGAGAGGAGGTTTCTCTGTTTGCCCAAACCTGGAATAGCCTGTATTTGCTTTACATAGTACCGTATTTTACATAGCACACGTTTGCACAATTGTTTCTTGCCACACACAAACTGTTTTACATGCACATACGGTATGTGCTAAAGGTTTGAAACCAGATTGATTTCCTTATCTCGCCCTAGAAGCCCCGCAGTTTTGTACAGTATGCAACAATTCTTAACTAGATATTCTTTGTCCCTTCGTGTGACTACAGTTCCCAGGATTTATACTGATATGAGACAGAAACTGAATGAACATGTATTCCAGCTAGCAATAAAAGAGGTAAGGCAAAGCAGCATTTGACCATAAAACTGATAGGTCCAGTCTCCTTCCACTCCTCCAAGAATGCTACTTCTATAAACCATTTCCGCAAGGGAGGAAGAGGGGCTGTTTGCACAACTGGCAAGGCTTGAGCAGGCCCTCTGCATAGGGCCACTGGTGGCCACCACACATGCTGACCTGGGCCTCCATCAGGCACTACCACCCCCAGTTCTGCTCCTTAGTAGTGCTGCAGTTGCCAGTTACTCAGCCTATCCTGGACGGGATTACCTTGTAGTGTTTTGAGGGTGGAGGCCAGGGTATGCCATGTTATATCACTCAAAACATGGCTGGTGCAGACTGGAGCTGAGTGAGCCCTTGGCATTCATCGCAAAAGCTCTGGTGCCATCAAGTAAGCCCATTCAGGGTGAGTGGGTGAATCACTGGCAGTTCTGTGGCTGCAGCACTGCCTGTGGGAGCAAGAGTTGGTGGCCACTGGTAGCAACAGTGGTGGGTAAGCATTGATAAAGGCTGGTTCAGTGGGGGAAACAGGGTACTGCCCCACCAACCTCAGTCCACCTTCAGCCAGCTTCCAGACTTACAACAAATCTGGGTGATGGAACTGCTTGTCAGCTTCCTCATCCATTGTCTCAGAATCCAGCCACAGTATACATTTAAAGCAGTACCATACCACTTTAAATAGTCATGGCTTCCTAGGAACTGTTGTTTGTTAGGGGTGCTGAGGGTTGTTTGGACACCCCTATTCCCCTCAGAGAGTTATAGTTCCCTGGGAAGAGGGATTGATTGTTAAACCACTGTGGCAAAAGATGTTGCGAGGTCTGTGGACTGAGCATGCTATGATGTCAGTGAAGCAAGGCATGAGATTCTACAAGGACCTACTTCACTGAAAGACAATATGATTGCAACTTTCAAGTGCTATTCACAGGAAAAAATCCTAAAGGGCCTTGTCCATGGAATATAGAGGAATAATTACAAATATAGAATTCTCCATCTGAGAGGTGGATTGGGGATTATCTGATGTCTTTAATGGGAAACTGTGGTGAGAGTCCTAAGCAAAGGTGATCAAAGCCATCTGTTTGTTGTTGACAGAAGAGTGCCTCCCAGCGAGGACTGATGAAGAGGTGTTGTTGTTTTTAGCAGTTTATGCAATCAAACTGCTGTGAAACATGCTATGAATTTTTTTACCACTTTAAGTTCTTATGCACCTTATAGCATAGTAGTATTAATTGCTATTTATTTTACAATATATGATCAAGCTTCTAGGAACTATGAGCACAGTTCTTTTAGCCCCTATGAAAATTTGTTAATTTTGTACAATTTGGTTTAGTACTGCCATGCAGTGGCTGTTAGATATATTATAGTTGTCATGAGATTACATTAGGATGATCATTATATTTGTTATTAATTGATATGTTTTAACTGAAGGACAGTTTGTTTTGTGATGATTTTAAGTGTTATTTATTTAACTTGAGTTATTTATTGATTTACTTATATTTGATACTGTAATGATGTATTGATTTGCATTTCTGCTGTAAGCCACTTTAAGCATATTTATATGGCAGGAAGAAACAAGAGATACAAACTCTTCTCCTTCCTGTTGCCCTCTCTCTCTTTGCTCTCTTCTTCAACCAACAGTGAAAGCAGACATGTCACTGCTTGCTTCAGCTCCAGGCTCAAAATGTAAGTATTTTGCCTGTATAGTTTTTACTGCTGCCTTTGCTGTGAACCAATGCAAGACTATCAAGTAAGTAAATCATATTTTAAACTTACTTTACAAATTGTTTTTTGTTTTTGTTTTTTTGTTAAGTGAGGTAAGAAGGGGGAAGCCAGCTTACTTCGTTAGCTGGACTTGCTCAAAAGGCAGGTTTTGCAGCCCAATTCCCAAAGCTTCTATTTTGCTGCCAAGGATGAGATTTTAAAACCCTCTTTAACCTACACACATGAAGAGAAAAATTGTAGTTAATATACCCTCTCATACTCATCAAACCCACCCCACAGAAGTCAAATTTAACTTCCTATAGTAGTCTGATAGCGACCATTTTACATGCGTCCAAAATTGATGCACAGTCACACACTTCTTGTTGCTGATCCGGAAGTTGCCCGAAAACAGGGGTGGGGCTGAACAGGGAAAGCTTATGTAAACTTTGCCGAAACACACAGGGGGCAGGAATGGAACCCCTCTGCAAAATGGTTGCCGCCTGTATAAGAAAGAAGTCCATAATTGCTAGAATGAAGAGGGATCTCAGAATCTCCTATTCATTTTTGAAAGCTGTTCATTTTTTTGCTCTGCATTTCTGCAGCTCTTAAGATATCATAACGAAATCATGCATAACAATTCCTAAAGTCAAGAAGCAGGGTTTCGTCTATGTTTTGATACAATTGGACACCATTTTTAATCAAGGTGGTGGACTGAAACTTAAAAATTGCGCCGACTTTAACCACTGATTTTTTAAAAATGCACTGATTTTTCCCACCTTAGAATTCTGAGTAATGCTGGGTTTGAGGCTGCTAGTATCCTGAAGAAAGAGAATAAAATGTTCTTTGGGAAATTATTTTAAAACATTGCTGCTGTGGATACTCTCAGAGCAATCACTTGCCAACAAGAGCAAAAAGCTACCATCCTTTTTGCACACTGATGGAACATCCATCATAGCCTACATTTGCTCAGGCTACACCACTCTGAAAAGAACAGATGATGCTACCAAGTCTGAAGGAGCCCTGGTCCAAGTGTCCTCTGCCCCCCTGCCCCATACTGCTGTGTTCCTGCTGCTACTTTCCCCACTGCAACACTGGTGACTTTGCTCCCACTCTGCTTACCAGGTGACAGTGGGAAGAGGTCTCTCTTTTATGTATATATATATATATATATATATATATATATATATATGGTTGGGTGGCTGGGCATGCTCAACAATAAAGTGCTGGTCAGTATTGGGGAATGAAGATGGTGGGCAGGCCAGGACAGTGATGCTTGAAAAATAATTAAAGTAGCAGGTCCTGCATTCATTAAAAAATAAATAAATGCATAATTAATATGACATGAAATATTCTGATGAAGACTGAAGCAATTATGTTGATGTGAACTGTCCTAGATTAAAAAAACACAAAGCAGGTAGGGTGGTGGCAGTGCCACAGAAGCAACTTGTCATCAGGGCACAAAACACCTCTTCTGCCTCTGCAGAAGTTTAATTGGAAGCTACAAAGCAGACTCTTGCTAATTCTCCCATATTAATTAGGAACCCTGCTGTGGATTTTCAGATTATGCACATTAGTGAATAAACAAACAAGCTTGAATCATCATTACAATCCAGGAAGTCATGCTACAGAGAGCATTTTGTGCTCATTTGGGTTAGTGTCAATTAGTGTTGTTTATGGGGGAAATGTGCTTATATATTGGTAAATAGGCATTAGGGATGATTTTTTTTGTTTAAGTAATGGGCTCTCTAATCTCAGAATTTCAGTTGCTGTAGTATTTTGTAGCAGTTTTGCAAACAGGATTTTATCCGTGTGTGTGTGTGTGTGTGTGTGTGTGTGTGTGTGTATCCCTAAGTAGACTGCACCCATTAGAATTGGAGGACTGTGCATATATTCCACCACAGAATTTGGTACCAGGGGCAAAATCCTCCATTCTGACAATCCCAGCGTTCATAATTATACAAAAGCAAGTTCTTAACCACAAAGAAGAGCTTAAAGTCTGTGAGCAATGCTAAGGTGAAGTCTCCACATCTAGAGTGGGATTCAGTATTTTTAGTGAATGTAAGAACAAACAGCAAGCTATGTAGTTAAGTAATTTTTGACTCTGAACAACTTGGAGATATCTTACTACCCTTTCCTATTACTGGATCATTTATGGGGGGAAATTGAATATCACTGATCCTGGTATATAGGTGCTCAGAAAATTTCTATTACTCAGTAGTTTTTTGTGTGTGACTTTAATCAATGTAATATCCACTGCGTTTCTGCCACCCACACGTGTGCTGATATTCTCAAAGAGTTGGTAGGAAGTGTTATTAAAGCTGGAATGATTAAGCATGTGGAAAAAAAAACCAGTCTTGTAGAATAAGGATCTTAATTGCTTCTGCAAAGAGGCATGCTGCTTCACTACTAAAAAAGGCCCTCTAATTGCAGAGGGGTGGACAAACAAAAAAAGGACTTCTGAATTTGGAGAAGAGGAGGTCTGAGTCCCAGGCTATGTCCATGCAATACATTTTAGGCGCATGGCTGGCCCCTCAAGCATCCTGAACTGTGTAGTTTGTTAAGGTTGCTGGAAATTAGAGTTCTTTGGGGAGTAAACTACAGTTACTAAGATTCTTTGTGGGACTGTGAGACATGTATTATTGTACCACTGAGGTCCAGCTCCGAGGGCCTTCTGGCGGTTCCCTCACTGCGAGAGGCCAAGTTACAGGGAACCAGGCAGAGGGCCTTCTCGGTGGTGGCGCCCGCCCTGTGGAACGCCCTCCCATCAGATGTCAAAGCGATAAACAACTACCTGACATTCAGAAGACATCTGAAGGCAGCCCTGTTCAGCGAAGTTTTTAATATGTGACATTTTAGTGTATTTTTCATCTTTGCTGGAAGCCGCCCAGAGTGGCTGGGGAAACCCAGCCAGATGGGCGGGGTACAAATAATAAATTATTATTATTATTATTATTATTATTATTATTATTATTATTAGGATGTGGCCTCGTCCTTGGTGCTGGGCTCTGGAACTGTTACTCCTTCCCCCTTTTAAACTTGTTTTTAAAATATCGACATGAAATCAATTTCATATCAAGTGACAGAAAATGCAGTGACCGAAGGGCTTTGCATTGTCTTTGCTATGTGCCCTACATCAGATAAATAGTTTAAAATAAAATAAGGAAATCTGATCAAAAGAGGATTTAGGGGTAAAAAAAGTATTGTTCTGCAAATTGATAGACACACACAATTCAACATCAAGTTCAACTGCAGAAGCTGGAAATTAAAACTGGAAGCTGAATGTTGCATTTCAGGCCTAGTTTTAATTATTTATTTTGGCAACATGGAAAAAAAATCATGCAACACAGGCTGTGCTTTCTTCACTGCCAATGCATTTTCTTTAATGTGAACAGACCTGAATATTTATAGTTTTATTGATAGTAATTCCTTTGTAGTACAAACCTAGCCCAGAACTTCTTTGTTATGCTGTTTGTAGAAACCTAAAACTTGGATTGTCTCAGATGTTGTGATTCAAACTGCATGTCTTATTTAGAAGTAAATGACTGAAAGGAGCATATTAAGACGGGCTCTGTTTTTCAGTACGAGTGGGGCCCTACAGCAGAATCTTTGCAGTGTATCCCTAATCCATGCACAGAGTGTTCCTCTTCAGGAGTCCAGGTGTCCTCAGGCAAGAGCCTTTCCTGCTGTTCAGGCTTCTTCAGAAGAGAGGTTTTCCTGTGAATGACAGTGGGGTTTAAGGTACGTCTCTGGAGAATGATGGGAAGCAGGCTCGTGCAGAGCTTGTCTGAGGCCCAGGATGGGAGTTTTGTTAGAATGAAGTTATAAACTCAAAACAAAAAAACAGCCAGTCCCTAGCAGGGTCCCCCTATTAGCTTAGCCTTCCGAGGCCTGGGACAAGTGTACCCAGCTGCCCCCCGCCCCTTTGCATGGGAAGAGTTCTTCCTCTTCTCCATTCTTCTCTCCTGAAACATCCCGCTTTACCACAAGTAGGTATGGGGGAGAATTTTCAATTCTGTATGCATTTAAAAGCAAACCTACTTAATTTACATTTTCTTTTTTTCTTTTTTGAATATTTTTTATTAAGAATTTCAACATAGCAATTTATCAAAAACACATCATCTTAATTTCCCCCCCATTTCCCCCTCCCCCCCTCCCCAAGAAAAAAAAAGTCCAACCTTCCCACCCCACCCCAGACTTCCCTCAGCTCCTCTCTCTGGTTTTTCAGCACATGTTATTCTCTGCATATTATAAAATTATAAAGATCCTTAATTTATCTATCTATATGTTACCAATAAAATGTTTGTGGTACGTTTATTCAAAACCTGCCAAGGAGTCCAGTTCATTTTGTTGTTTCTTTAAGTACTTTGTAAAAGGTTCCCATTCTTCTTTAAAGTCACAGTTGTCCTTATCACGTAGTTTGTGTGTCAATTTTGCCAATTCCGCACAGTCCATCAGTTTCTCTTGCCACAGTTCTTTGGTCGGGATTTCTTCGTTCTTCCATCCTCGTGCTTTTAAGACTCTTGCTGCCGTTGTCGCGTACATGAAGATGTTTTTCAATTTCCTTGGCAGGTCTTTTCCTACAATCCCTAACAAAAACGCTTCAGGCTTTTTTACAAATGTTAATTGGAACATTTTCTTCAACTCATTGTATATCATTTCCCATAATTTTTTGATTTTACTACAATCCCACCACATATGGTAAAATACTTAATTTCCATTTTCTGAAACTCTGCCAATTGAAGCCATTTTTCTAAATTGTCACTTCTCTGAATTTTGCAAGGTACTTCTCCAGCCAGGGTATAACTTGCATATACTAGTGTAGGGTGGTCCAACTTTTCATACCAAGTGGGCTTCAAGAGTGCTTTGACATGGAACCACCCCGTGCTAGGATATAACTGCTTAAAAGTGCATAAACTAATGAAAATGAAAGATTTGCCACTTCCGAAATGTAAGAAGGACAAGTTTTTTTAATATCATAGGATTTGTTTTGCTAGCCCTAATTCCCATCCGCTTTCTGGATACCCTTATAAACTGTAAGAGGCATGAGGTCAATTCATTCTTTTCCCTCTTCCTCCATAGATCTAGAGCACTCTTCAGCAGTCATGCTTTCTCCCAAAGAATCCTGATAACTATAGTTTATGGAGGGTGCTAAAAATTGTTGAGTGACTCCTCAGAGAAGAGAACATTTTGTTCCTTTCTCACCTGCTTGCAACCACAGCATTAACTGATAGACTCACACAAGCTGTCCAAAATCTAGTTATTTTAGACACCTTTTTTCCTCTCTGCGATAGAGGACTTAGAGCTGTTGCTTATAGAAAACAGCAGAAAAACCCAGGAATTTAGTATGGCTGTGATTGGGCAGTTATATATCCTCTAGGTCTGGGCAATGTCCAGGGCCGACAGTATATTGTAGGTGCGGCTTGCCTGCCAATTTTGTTTTTTAATAACTTTATGTTATTATGTTATTATGCTAGGTACTGCCATACCTCTGCTGCTTGGTTTTTAATAGAATGTTGGCAGCTACCTCGTGTGTGTGTGTGTGTGTGTGTTTGGTTTCATATAAAACTTTCAGTCTCTGCCATTTTGACAGTATTTCAGATGGAGCAACTAATGGAATGTTTAGGAGTATAATAAACAAACTTATGGGCAGGATATTTACAGTAGATTTTCTCCCATACCATGAGAGAGAGAAGAAATTCCAAAATTCCAGTTCTTTCTCCTACTCATGAAATAGCTTTCGGTAATCAATCAATCAATCAATCAATCATTCTTTATCTTCCAATTTATTTGTAACTCATATTCCCAAATATTTAATTCTATGTTCATTTCTCCATGGTATTTTGGTTATCCCTTGAACATCTTTTAAATTTTCATTCGAAACATTATAACGTAGCCACTGTGCTATCTTATAATTTATTTTATAGCCTGATATTTCGCTGTAACTAGATAATAACCTTATGACTTATTTATAAGATTTCTGGGAGTGAGACACAGGGATTATATTAGTATCCAAAGAGCCATATTGGATCCTATGAATGTGTATGTTTTCTGTTATTGCTATAGCCCAAGGTTAAATGATCAGTAGGTCTGCAGTTTGAATCCCTGCAACGGGGTGAGCTCCCGTTGTTCGGTCCCAGCTCCTGCCCACCTAGCAATTCGAAAGCACGTCAAAGTTCATGTAGATAAATAGATACCACTCCAGCGGGAAAATAAACGGCGTTTCTGTGTGCTACTCTGGTTTGCCAGAAGCAGCTTAGTCATGCTAGCCACATGACCCGGAAGCTGTACGTGGACAAACACCGGCTCCCTCGGCCTATAGAGTCGTCTGTGATTGGACCTAACGGTCAGGGGTACCTTTACGGATAAATGACAGTAGCAAAGAGCAGAGGGTATAAAGGGCATCCCTGTCTAGTTCCTCTAGATAAATTTCTTTACAAACTTATATACAACTGCATTCTGAGGGGCTCCCATTAATATGTAGAAACATTTAGCTTATTTTTGGATTGTCCTCTTAAAAACTGATACGTATTCAATCACCTGTTAATTATCAAAGATACTGTAATGATACTAAGGACATCACATTTGTCTGCAATCTACTTGTTTCTTATTTATAGGACTCCATTTTATATTACTGGGATGTAGTTACAGTGCAACCAGTCAGGAGTATGGGAAGTACCTGTGAAAAATGTCGATATTTTCAACATCTCAGTCCTATACACGTTTACCTGAAAATAAGTTCCACTGAACTCCATAAGTAAACAACTAAGGATGCGGAAGAAATTTGATTCAGTTCACATTCAAAGGTGAATGTATCAAATTCACACTTTCTGAAATATGTGAACCAAAGCACAGCTATCCTTCAAAATTCACATTTCCAAATTTCACGGTACAGTTCTCATACAAACAGTGTTTAGATTATGCACATATCATGGGGAAGTGTGTGTAAAAAGAAATATATTAGTCAAAATAACATACAAAAATACATTATATTGGAGAAATTCCCTGCACAAATCTGTACATTGGTTAAAATTGCATGCAAAACGTCTTTATGAGGGGAAGATCTCATTAAAATGCAATGAATTTTCATAAGGATTTTTTAATAAATAAATAAATCACAAATTGCTGCAGAAATGTGGAGAATTAGATTTCAGACTGGAGAAACTGAGGTAACCAAAATAAACAGATCCTTTCATCACTAACTGACAGCACTAAACCTGTTGTTAATGCTACTTGCTTGTAAATAAGGTATTGTTCAATCTTTCATTACAATTAGAATTATTTCATTTTTAAGGCAAATATTTGAAACTGAGAAGTGCTTCAAATTCTGGCTTGGATTTCACTCCTATATTGAAATACTTTTGATGGCAACGAATTCCAGAAGAGCATCCATGTTATTCTGCTGCAACACAAATGGACAACAGGTCTGTGCCACAGGACTTTTTATTGTTTCTGCAATACTTTTGGTGCCTTGTGCATTAAAGGCATTGACAGTAGCCTGGCTTTTTGTGTTTTTTAAAACTGTTGATTCCCGGATTTCGCCTCCACTAGACTATCATCTATGAAGAAACACTTATACCACCATTATCTCCAACTGTATTGAATTTGTAGCTCCACTCTAATGTAGTTATGGCCCTGCTAATGCAACCTTGCAAGAACAGATGTTTGGACCAGGATAGCTTCAAGGGTTTTTCATAATGTTCTTTTAGACAGGCTCCTGCCATTGATGAAGTCTGAAAAATGTTAGTTGTCAGAGACTGTGCTAGCAAAGCAGGATATATTACATATATTTGTAACCTTCAGAGGGTGTGCGTGGTTGCTGAGGGTGCAAAACCGAGGGAATCTGTGGGGTCACATAGGGTCCCCATCCACACTCAAAATCCTTCACCCTTTTTCAAAAATAATAATAACCCAGCTATAATTTCCAGTTCCCAGGACTCCAGTAGGCTGTTTGTGTGCTTTAAATGTGTAGTGTGTGTAGCCATGGTGGTACATGTAAGAGTTCTAGCAGTGGAGGGGAGTGACCACATGGTAGGCCCAATGTTGCAGGGAAGGAAACTGTTCTGACTGAAAGCCCGCTGTTTGGATTTGGGCAGAAAAAAGAGAGAGAGAAAGAGAAAGCAGCAAGCTCCCATTTCAAGCTCAGCGGTGAAGAGCTAGTAATTTGAGTCAATGGTGCTGTCAGGACAGCACTCTGGAGCAGAAGTCAAGGGACTCACACAGCAGAATCAACAGCAAATGCAACAGGGCCTACTGAACCCCCATTCTGATGGAAGTGAAGTAAAACACAGGGACGGCTGTAAAGTCTGGGCCTACAAATTACTCAACAGCACCACAGAGTGGGGCACAATAGAAAGGGGATGACGGTGTTGCTCTTCTTTACTTAAGGAAGCTTCATGCCTTCCTTTGGGCTGCATTAGCAATTTAGAATCTTTGTTTCAGTGCCTCAAAAGTGTTACGTTTTGTTCCGAACTGTTGTGGTGGTGATCCGTAGCCCTCCATTTCCCCACCTCCCTGGCAGCACCAACCCCTATTAACTCTTCACATTTAATGTGGGGTGCAGATTTCATTCTCTGCTCTCTTGGGCACATAAACAAATGGAGGAGATAGAGAGAGGAAGGGTCTCTTGAACTCTGCTGCTATTGGCATTACTGGAAGGGTGGAATGGATGGGAATTCTGACCAGAATCCCCTTTGGTCCTGGGTTGGGGCAACAACAGCAGAAAAGCAAGGGGGAAGAAGGGATATACAGTACTTCACGTTCTCCCATACAGTGGTACCTCGGGTTAAGTACTTAATTCGTTCCGGAGGTCTGTTCTTAACCTGAAACTGTTCTTAACCTGAAGCACCACTTTAGCTAATGGGGCCTCCTGCTGCCACCGCGCCGCTGGAGCATGATTTCTGTTCTTATCCTGAAGCAAATTTCTTAACCCAAGGTACTATTTCTGGGTTAGCGGAGTCTGTAACCTGAAGCGTATGTAACCCGAGGTACCACAGTACTTGTTTTAATTCCAAACTTGCTGGCCACATTGAGGAGCTGCTACTGAGCTAGTCCAAGCTAGTACTGCACTAAAAAAAACTCTGAGGGCGGGATTCACTTCAGTAGATGCCCTGTGCAAGGACTCCCTGTTGCACAGTGGGACTTCCTCACCTCCTTTCCCATCCCCTGGCCCCCCAAATTGGTTTGAGGGGGTTCAGGAGAACCTCCAGAACAGCACATGGGGGCAGGAGACAAGGAATTATTCAATCTGGCAAGCTGAAAAGGTCTTACTGATGGAACGTTTAACATAGCACAGTGTTGAATTTCCTCCTTTATTTTAAAATATTTTCTTATTTGAGAAGAGTATCGTACCCTTAATTCTTGCACTTGTACAAAAGTGGTCTCTTCATGCCCTGTAGGTTGTGGGGGAACTCCAACTCTGAGCCAACCACTGAATGGGAAGGTGGATTTAGCAGAGGGACAAATCTTTCCTTCAGCAATTGCTTATAGGCCCCCACATATTTTTAAAGAAGCAGTTGACAATTTAAACCATTATGTAACTGCTTAGATTAAAAAGAAGGTAGGAAATTGCTTCCAAAGCACCCATGGCTCTTTAAGTGGGGCGAGGGGAAGGGTGAGCAACAAATTGAATCCATTATAGCATTACGCTCCACATTCAGCATTGTTATCGGAAGTCATTATGCTATTTGGATAACTGGTTTGAATTGGATCATTTGGATTTAAGGTGTACCTTGGTTCCCAGTTCATCCAGCATCATCTGGTTGTAACTTCAATTTGCGGCTGCGAAGGAAGGACTCGAGGTTCCTCTCCAAGTTGTTCAGGGTGGTATACAAAAACGGACGCATTTGGATTTTGCCTGCAAAGGAAGATTATGGGCTCATCTAGACTTCCTTTCGTGCTGTGTTTCTAGGCACAGGTCCACGTTTTCAAGCTCCGTGTCTGAGAGCTTTCTTTCTTGTTTTTTGTCATGACACTTTCCCCAGGAAAGCCTGTGTTTTACCACTGAATTGGAGCCAAGCGCAGTCGGGTTTTCCAAGGATTGCCATTTGCTCTGATTCAGTGGTAAAATGTGGGTTTTTCCAGGGAAAGCACTAGGACGAGAAACAAAAACTGCTCAGACATGGAGCCTTAAAGCACGGGCCTGTTCCTGGAAAGCATGTCGCAAAAGGAAGTCTGCATGAGCCCTTAGAGTACACTTCTGATTCTGCCTTTTTACGGCCACCCTGCCTTGAACTTTCCCATGTCTGAAATCATGTGGGTATGGCTTGCTAAAAATGGATTTGCAGGCCTGATTAGGCCAGAGGTTCTGCACCACTACACTAAATTGTGGTTTAGCATTATGTTCAAACAAATACATGATGTGGTCTCATCCGCGAATCACATGGGTTGGATGGCTAATCTTGTTACTTCCACTGCCAATATTGCCAGAGCAGACTGAACCCTGTGGAAGTTGCCCTTGTCGCAATGCAGTGGGAAAATTAGGGCATAAATCTCCCTTTCCCTCAAGGAACTGTGCAGACACATCAAGTTATTTATTAAGGGTCCTCCACATAGTGAGTCATGGGCACTCGGATTCATGGCAGGTATCAAGAAGTGGCCTATGCTGGCCATATAGAGCCATTCACTTTGAGAACCTTGGCTTGTGTTACTGAGCAATAGTCATTTTATAATTTGAGATGAATCATAACATCAAGGCACACTGACTCTCGCAACAAGTACGTAAGACATTCACCGGTAATTTTGTTCTGCCTCCTCCTCCTCTCTCTTACAGCCCTTCTGTCTTTCATACTTGAAAGATGAACCAGGCTCTTCACCACTGGGGTTGCTATCAAGAACGAACGTCTACCAAAATTGAGCCTTCAGCCTTTCTGCCTTCAAGCAGTAGTGCATGTACTTTGCATGCAAAAAGTCCTAAGTTTAATCCCCATCATGTCCAGGTATGTTCCAGTCAAGAGTCCTGTTAGTCAACATGCACAGTACTGAGGTAGATGGACCAGTGATGTGACTGAGCATAAAGCATCTTCCTAAGTATCACTCATCACAAAGACATTTTGATGCATTCTGAATAGTGGAGTATTTGATCTGGGCTGGTCTTTCGCAATAGTGTCTTCCTATGGAAATTAAAAGCAGGTTAATGAGTCAGGCAGATCAAGGTTTCCCGAGGAGCTGCTTTCAGCAGTTGACACAGAGGAGGAGGCTGGGTAAGTGTTGATACTAAGCCTTCTTACATTTTGAAGCGTATATGAGTGGGTTACAAAACAAATTACTAATCTAGGCTGAGACTTCACAGGGCTGGTTGTTCAAGAAATGCTGCCGTGTTCTTGGTATGTGGGCTGGAAATGTCCCCTGACTGAAACCCTGGAGAGCTGCTGCCAATCAGTGTCAGCAACGATGAGATAGATCTGACTCAGTATAAGGCAATTTTCTATGTTCTTAATAATCTTTGGGAGGTATAATAATAATAATAGCAGAGGTGATGGTGATGGATGTATATTATGTGAGGGTTCTCTGCTCGCCTTCTATTTAGATGAGGTAGTCCAGGTTCACCCAGTTTGAAGTTTGATACTCCAACTACTTGCAACATGCTTCCTATCTCATCCTAACACTATTTTAATGAAGGGAACCTACATGAAGTATCATTTTATAATAATTGCTCTCTTCCTCCCTCTGAAGTCTCCTTCTCTGTATTATATTCATGCACACATTTTATGTGAGCTCTACTTAACCACGTAAATATGAAATGCCAGATAGAGTATATTACATATTGCTTAAGCAGGCCTGGGATGAAATCTCTCGTTATTTGTGCCCCTTTATGCTGTTCATGTATGCATCTTTTGACCTTTTGTGGGTGGTGTTTTCCATTCCTTTCCCCTTTTTTGTGATACATGTACATATCCTCCAACTGATCAAAATAGGGATGCTTGTTTTTTGTTCCTGAGCTCTCGCAGGAGCCAGATCACTCAAGCGAGAGCGTTGGACCAAAAACAGGACATTCTGGGATAGAATCAGAAGTCAGGATGGCTTCTGTAATTCTGGGGTGTCTCACTTAAAATTGGATGTTTGAGGGATATGCATGTGGCCACCCTGTGCATGTATGCAACTTTTCACTGGAGTAAATAAAAGTTTAAATATGAACATTTAGTACCGACTCAACCTTGCCAGCCTACTGATTTTAGCTGGCTAGGCATATACTTTACTGTATATGTATGTGACCTAATAATAGTATACCGGTTTTGTTTACAATTTGCTTACAAAAGCATACCTGAAAATATTATGAATAGTTCCATAAAACGTCACAGGCTAGTAGACCTGTTCTGACAATGCATACTCTTTAAGCAAACTGCATGATTTTAAAAACTACTTACTTCCAACTATGAATGCTCAGCACTATAGCCCTAAGGGATACCGCCTACAAAACAAACAAACAAACAAACAAAATGAAGGGAGGAAGACAAACTGTAATCTCTATGGAAGGTAACTTTTTCTTGAAAACAGACTATTAAGGGTATAATCCTATATTTTGGGAGTAAGCCACATTGAATTCTGAGTAAACATGCATAGTATTGTGCCTTAAGATATTTATGTTCTTTAGAAAATTATAGCCTCGTTTTCTCCCAGTTGTAAACCTGTGTCTCAACTGTACCAGTTCTGTGGGACATTCCCCCCCACCCCCCACAAAAACAATCCTTTAAATAGAAAACCAGCTGGGCTAAAACCTTTATCTTTGTGTGTGTGTATATGTGTGTGTTTAGGGATTTAAAAATATATACCATTTGTGTGTTTGAAGGAACATTATGATATGCAAGTTCCCTGCTGTAGTCTACAACTCACTAATAGGGATGCCCAACACTGCAGTCCAATACATGTCTATGCAGAAATAAGTTCATGGAGTTCATGGGGCTTATCCGGGTAAGTGGGTACAGGATTGCAGCCTTAATCAGCCAGTGCACATACTGTAGTTTCACACAAACATTAATTCTGTTTTTCCTGTGCATTATTTAAAAAACTGAAGTTGTTTCCATTATCATCTAAATATAATGGATTTCCTTACTAACTGAAGGCAAGTAGAAATTCAAACTTGCTTTAGAGTCCACAAGATGGCAGGCTACTGCAGCATAAGCCTTTGAGCATAACAGGGAGGGGGAGAGAAGCTTTTTAGTTTGAAATTCAGAGGCAAGATAAATGCTACTTCAGATTAAAAAAAATTTTTTAAGTGGCTTTTATATTGGAAGGAAGCCTTCTATCATTTGGCCAAGGTATTCTTTTTAAAAAAAATGTAAAGCTCCAGCTGAGATATAAAGCACATTTTGCTTTTTGTCCTGAGCACTGTATCTAATATCTGCTGTTAGTATGAGCTATGCCATTACAGAAATGTCACCACTTCCTTAAAGAACTTTGGGGGGGGGGGAGTGGGAGCAAGGAATGGCCAAAGGAACAGCACACATGCCAGAAGAGAAAGTTAAAATACACACCATCAACTAAGTACTTTTTGTAGCCTATGTAGTTGAACATAAGACTACAGGATCCCTGTTGGATCAGAACAAAGGTCCAATTAGTCCAGAATTCTGTTTCCGTTGTGGCCAAGTGGGAAAGGCTATGGGAAGCCCACAAACAGGGCATGAATGCAAAAGCCCTCTGTTGTTTGCATTTTTCTGCAACTGGTATTCAGAGGCCCACTGCCTCAGAGACATTATATAACTATTGCAGTCACTGATTTCTTTATCCTCTATGAATTTATCTAAGCTCTTCTAAAAGCCATTTAAGTTGGTGGCTCTCACTGCATCTTGTGGCAGTGAATTCTATGGTTTAACTGTGCACTAAATCTGGATGACATTCAGAATATAAGAAGAGCCTGCTGGATCAGCCCAGTGGCCCATCTTAGTCCAGCATCCTGTTCTCACAGTGGCCAACCAGACACCTATGGGAATCCAGGAAGCAGGACCTGAATTCAACAGCACTGTCCTGAGGCTCCCAGCCACTGGTATTCAGAAGCGTATCTTCGAGAATGGAGATAGAACAAAGCCATGAATTTGTCTGTCCCGAATCTTTCAATAAAAGGTTCAGAGAATGTACTGAATCTGGCAGGAGGCTGACTTTCACAGTAAGGTCTTCACATGTGGCCTCTTGACATGTAAGCGGATCACTGGAAAGAGTGTCTGGAGATGTAAAATACAACTGGGTGGTGTTTTTCTCTAACATTCAAATGATCTCATTCAGCGCAAATGAGCCCAATAAAGCTCAAGTGCAGGTATTTTGTCTCTTGGCATGGCAGGAGACGCACATCTACAGCAGTCATGTATCTTCCTGCAAGTTTCACTTCAGATCTTACAAACAGGCACTGCTGGTTTGTGTATGAGAAACTGCACATCTAGCTGGCATTGCTTCTGTAATGTCTGAAAATTATCTTTGGCACACACCCCTTTTCACCATGTCGGGTCGTTTGCAAGTCTCTGTGAACTTTGCCCTCTAAAACTAACCACTATGTTATGATTTGAAAGATCTTTATTATTATTCTTTGTGCCAAGAATTGATAAAGAGTCAAGAACTACTGATCTTGGCAGGGACTGACAATTCCCACTTGGCTCCTTTGAAACATATATTTGCTCCTGAAATATGTAAGGAAGCCAGAGGTTTTTAATGAGCTTGGAGGTTAGCATCCCAGGACAACCCAACTGGGTCAATAGGCCTTCAAGGCAGTTCATGGTCTGTGTGTATGCAAGGACAGAGAAACCATGTGCCACACCACCACTAAATATGCATTGTGATGGTGGGTGGGGGAGAGCCATGTACATAGATTGCTGAAATCCTTCCAGTTCAAGAAAGGCATGAAACAATCACAGGAATTGTCCATAATATACATACAAACTTGCCCTGGTTGTTGGTGGCATCTGTCTGTCTTGGGAGACAATGGAGGAGTACGCCTTTGGGGATGTAGTCATGTTACATCATGTTTAGGGAGGAGGGTGCACACACACATGTAAATGTGCCCCTTGCTGTATTTGCACATGGACAAACAATAGAAGACTTATACCTGCTGCTCATGTAAAACCTTGCATTCATAACAAAGCTCCGGGAAATTAAGATACTTCCAAACCAGAATCTCCCATCAAGGTGCTAATCTTTTACTTCATCCCTACTTCATAACTGCATTTCAATTTTGAATGTAATGAGTCACTTCAAGTGTAAATTCATTTCAGTGTCTTACCAGGAAAAAAAAACATGGCTTAGCCTTGAGCCAAGGGGCTAATTCTCAGAAATTGTTTTCAATGTCCAGGGCTTAGCTTCAAAACATATGAGGGAAAAATACAGAGTCATGTTCATATTGTTTTTCCTCACTATTGAATGAACTGGAAAACCTTCCTTCTTGTGAGTACATGACAGACTGTGTAATGACCAAGCAAACCTGAGTTCTGTCACCTGTCAGTTTTACTAATTATGCATTAAGATACCATAAAGAGAGTTAAAAGCATGTATTGTAGCAGGGGGTGGTTGAAGTAACCATGCCAGCTAGTCTATCTAACTAAGCTGGTGAGATTTCGCTGTTTCTGACCCCCCAAATATAGTATCAGGTTTTGCATGGTGCCTGAAACAAAACCCAATGAAGCCTTTTGAAAGGGCATGGGGGTGAGCAGGCCCGAACAGAGGCAGCGGGTAGGGGAGCCAATTGGCATGGGCCTATGATTTTCAGGAGGCCTACTCTGAGTCCCTCTGGTAGGATATTGTAAAGAGAGTCAGGGGGGATCCTTTAACACAACATATTAATATTTTAAAGAAGATACATAAAACATTAATACAAGATAAAATATAGATAAGTAAAAGCAGAAATGAGGCCTTTATTTCCCATCTGGCCTGGGCCTGTTACCAGCTTTGCATGGCCCTGAGGGTGAGGGCACAAATGTTCTCTACCCAATAAGCTCTTTCCAGCCGTGGGTGCAGAAAAGGTACCAAAAGGGTGCAAATGAAGCATCAGAATAAAAATCCTGAAATGTCCTTCACAGAAAGCAATCAACATTAGACCACTCTTTTTGAAGCCATTTCTTGGATAAATAACACCGATGGCTCTGTTAATGCTTTTGGCCTCTGCTATTTTGAGCTGCGGAAGACAAAATGCATGAACACATGGTGTGCCAGTGAGGGAGGTCCTGACCCTGAACTACTTAGTGGCACAACTATAGCAGCACGACCTGCAAAACTTGATCATGTTGGCAGCAGCACACAGGAGGTTTCATCCTGATATCCATAGTTTTTACACAAATAGAAACTTCTTTGAGGGGGGGAGGGTTAGATGCAAAGAATCAGTCTGGAAAGAAAATTGGCTGTCCTTTATTTTTATGCATATAGATTTGGGTGAAAACAGTTGTTTATGAAATCAGGATTTGGAGACCCTGAGTCTCATCCAGCTCTAGTTGCACACAACTGAGTGGAACAATTAGTGGCTCTGGACAAGCTGCACACATAATGATTTTAATGCTTAGTATTACCTCTTAGCATATTGTCAGGTACATTGATCTTAATAGATGTGTGTACATCACTAAATGTCTCATCACTTCCTCATTAAGTAGCCAAATGTGTATGAACCTTCTGCTGAAAAGTGATCTGCCTGAGAGTTCGCCCAAAGAGCTGTTGGTGGAGTTTTATTTGTGCTGGTAGTATTGTATATGCAGCCCACCACTAAATGCTGCAGTCACCAAACATATATGTGTGATTACCTAAGGAGGAAAAGCAAGTGGAAATCCCTCCCCTGCAAGCCAGTGGGCACAGTATCTAACAACAGCCATGTTATTTTAGCACCTGAGGCAGAAAATCCCACAGGTACCTTTGTTGACTGACAGGCCTACTTGTCATTATTTGCAGGACTCAAGCATTAAGGAAAGAAGACTCTGCCTTCTTCAAAAGGTAATCTGAACATCCATTTCAAATCATTATTAACCATTTCAGTTTGGCTTTCTATTTGCTTTTCCATGCATTCAAAAAGTGCTGAAGTTTTCTTGTAATACGTTATACACAGAATGGGTTTGCTGCTATAAAACAAAAGCACTCAGATTGTTAAATTTGTCATCATCTTTCTCGCAACTGAGAGCTGGAACCATGGGTGGGAGTTTTGCTGTCAAGGCAGGCTGAACCCACCCACTCTTTCTGCAGATATTTGGATGATATTTTAACCTTTAAAGCTAAGTTGCTAAGTGACATTGTTTGAAAAGAGGTAGCCTTTCTGTTTCTGGTTGGTTTTTTTTAACTAGGGCACTAAAAAGAGGTTCACATTTCTCAGGTATGCAGCTTCTCATGCCACAACTCTGCCTGAGTGAGGAAAGATTTCACCTGATGAGTGAATGCCTGGCTTTTGCGAGCTCTAAAAGAGGCTGAAGCTGTTCCTCTCCTTTTGGTAACACACCTTTAATTAAAGAACACGTATAATTGCTGGAATATAACCCTAATGCACTCTGAGCTTGCATTTACCTTATGGTGTTGGAAAAGAGGCTAGAGCTAATGAAAAACAGGTGCATATGAATTTATCTCAAATCAAGGGGCCTTATGCACTCAATTAACAGCTCTAATGGAGGGATAGGGAAGCATTTTCCAGCCAGTATTTTTGTTGATTTCTGGGCAATATGGCGGGGGTGGGGGGCTGGCACATGCCAGTGGTGAGTAGGGCGAGAGAGAGAAAGCGGATAGAGCAAGTAATGTGAATTTTAGCTTGGCAGAGTACACTAATTTCTACACACACTCACATACCCACCTCTGTAAAGCATTATCAGAATTATAGGTGACATGCCAGCCAGACACAAACAGCCAAAAAGGATGCAAGAAAATGAATGTAGCCTGGCCCGAGTTCTGAAGGTGAGATGGAGAGGATCATAGGGCCAACGTGGCACCCAGATCTGAGGTTCCCCATCAATTCAAAGAGTTGAGGATTTCAGTGGCATTTAAGAAGGTAAATGTTCTCTGGATTGCTCCCAATGTCTTTAGTCAGTTGCATTCAATAGCTGTTGCTCTCTGCTACCACTGGGTACCCCATGGTAACAGAAGCATTAGAATCTGCTACTATGCAGCAAACGTCCTATCTTAGAAACGTCTGATCAACTACTATAAGTGTATTGGGAATGTCACCATTGTGCTGTTGGTGGATGTGGGGTTCACTGAAAGGCAAGTGACATGTGGCAAAAATATGAAAATATGTTCTACATAAGATCGTAAATATGTAGCCGCTTGAAACCTTCTAATTGCTGCAAGCTTGGGCATCACTGCTCTTGCCCCATATTGTGGTCACTGAATTTCTTCACTGGGCTCCGTTTTGCAACTCTCCAGACGCTTTGCGTCCCAAAAGTTAAACAAAGATTCTACACACAGAAGAGTACAAGGATGTTATTAAAATACAACCTCAACAGTAAACATTTTATTCACAAAAATAAATACAAAAGTACTCTGGCAAGTATTTTAAAGCATGAGCTCAAGAGATACCCCACAACTAAGAAATCGTGGTTCAAAGCCCAATTCAAGCCACAGTTTCGGCAGGAACAAAAACCCAGAACATTTTTACGCTCAAATACCAAGGATAGTCAGACAGAATGGCGTGAGAGGTTAACAAACCATAATTCTACAGACATACAAAAGCAACATGGTACTTGTTACTTATGCCACTCACAGGCGACAATTTGAAAAATATAGTTAGATTATCTATCATATAATTATATCTAGCTGCAAATGACCCGTAATAGTGAATAGCATATGTGAATTCAGTCTAAGTTATTTTCTTGAAGGTTAACAGAAATGACTCATGGATGTATGGATGTTCCACCTGGATGTGTATTCAAGTGTAACCTGGATAAATAATTTATCACTCAGCAAAACTTAAAACTATACTACCAAAGTTGTAAGAATCAACCCTGTTTTGCACTTAGCAGTGGCTGAGGTATATTGATAGGAAGGTGTTGGTTAAAAACTACCATTAGCACCTGTCCTGGATTCTTCCTGAACAAAAGCTATAAGTGCAGGTTTATGTGCAATTTGGGCACAGTACTACCCAATAACATGTGTCAGCATGCACTATGCTATAGAGTCTGTGGGCAGGAGCCTCTAATTCTGATGGGGTTCTCCTTGTCAACAGAAGATATGTTACTCCTTCTGACTTTCCCTTCACATCCCTCTGTTCCTACGGCACCATGTGGTAGTGAACACGCCTGCTATTTCAGGTTTTATAAGTAATGTCAATAATCAAAGTTATTTAATACAGCTTGCTACTTTTTCACCTGAAAAAGTGTTGTAAGCTATGCTCCATGTTCATATAAACATATCACTCCTCTAATACATATCTGATACACAACGTGCGCATCACACACACTGTTGTTGAAAGTTCTGGGAAGCTATTCACACGTTGCTATCCAAGGCCAGTGTTCCACCAGTTTAAATGACAAGAGTAAGAATCAAAGGATAATAATGATCATTTCTAAATACCTGTATAGATAGACCTGCATGGGCTTTGCTCACAGTGCAGCATTTAGCAAGTTGTAGGAGCTAGGATCATTTTGACAGCAACTGGGATCATTTTGACAGCAAAATGTACGAAACATCCTCTTACCAACTCTGCTGCTAGAGCAATCCACAATGGTATGCAGTAAGCGAGGGTGATGCACAGAGCAGAGGTACCTGATGAGGAAATAGCTGTCATTGACTAAAACAAACCAGCTATGGCTATTAGCTATGGGTGAGGGCACTCCTTCTCCCAGCTCACTTCCACTGAGGACTGGGTGGAAACTGTTCTTCACCTATGGTGGTTAGCAAAGTGGTTCACCTATGGTGGTTACGCTTCACCTATCCATGTAATGCTCTGACTCTTACCAGATCGCAGATACTACTGTGTCAACCAAAGCACTGAGCTGCTGCTTGATTAGTCCTGTACCTAGGAAATGCAAAAGCACCCTAAGGCCATTGCAGTTTAATAAATCAGCATTGTGTTGGGAAGTGGGCCAATTTCGGCTGCCTGAGTACCTGCAATTGTCTTTATGACATCAGGGTGCAACATGTAGTGCATGCAAGAGCAGTAACCAGAAACATGAGAGTATTTCCCTAAGCTTAGTTGCGGGGAGGGGGAGTGCTGTGGAGAAACTGCCAGTGATGTTCTGTTTACAATGAGAAAGGACCAATGCTGGGATTGTGTATAAGGCCTCATTTTCTATTCCTAGCATAGCCTGGCTAAAACAGCTTCATATAACAGATCAATAAAGGCTTTTGCTCAAAACCATGAAAGGTGCTGCCTGCCAGAATAGGCAGCCCTGGGCTAAATGAATCAATGACATGAACATATAATATAGACCCTTATATTTTGACAGAACAGTGTAAAGTAGAATTTTAAGCATAATGCTTAAAATTCCCCAACCCCACCCCTCCGGTGTCTTTTTCATCTTTGTGTGGATAAACAGGGGAATATCAAGGGAGGACCTGTTCACTTCTAATCATATATCCAGTGTTTATATAACAGGAAAGAATTTGGGCAAAAAGCTGTGCATCTTGACCAAATTTACTGTGAGCATCAATACATGTACATCAGCCAAAGCAAATTTGGTTCTGCCTACCTAATCGTATCTCCCTCTTGGGACCTAGAGGAACATTTTACTGGTGAACATTCTAGTTCTTAGAATTTCCAGATATTGTACAATAAGTGGACTGGGATAATGATAAAAACTTGCATGATGCAAATTCCTTATCTTTTTATATTGGTCCATGAAGGTAAAAAGTATTCATATTTATTGGAACTGTTTATTTTCATGTCCTCTTGAATGTCCCAGGGCAATTCCGACTGGTGAGGCTGTATTTTGTTGTTCACCTCCACCGCTCTCCAGGCAATTTGAACACTGAGATTTTACAAGTCTCATTACAGTGATCTAAAGTAATGGAAAGGCTGAGAAAACAGACCATAGATTGAAGAATCACAAAAAGCAATCGTAAAATGAAGCATTATATAAGAGTTGCCCAGGCTTCTAATCTTCACTGTCGAAGCCCTTATTCCTAGGCATCATTAGTGTTAGCTACAGTAATTACTAAAGATTAGGCTGGGGCATAGATAGAACAGAGCAGATGGTAGATGCAGAATATGCAGATGTTGCCTCTTTTATAGGAGTTTATAGGAGTGCAAGACTGAATGTCATTTTGAGATTTTAATAGCAATTCTAGATAGTATATATATGCACTCTGCTTGTCTGTGTCACTGAAACTAAGACAAAGAATAAGGCTCCTGAAAACTTGGGAAATTTCTCTTTGTTGGTTGCAGTTAAAAACATGAACCTATTTTTTTTATAACTACTTAAAGAGCAGCAACTACCCGTGATTTTGCCTAGAATTGTGTGTATACTTTAGAAGTGGGTCACTACAGCCTCCTAACCTGGATTTCAAAGTACGACAATTAGCTAAGCAGTATGAACAAACAGTAAGGCACAGCATTCAGAGTTCAGAGGCACAGCAAATAGAAAAGTTAAGGTGCTAATCAAGATTAGAGCTATGGTGAAAGAGCTGAGTGTTTTTGTTTTTGTTTTGCCTTGCTAACTCATCGTGGTAATGCTTCTTGCTTACAAAACCAACAAGAGTTTTCCCATACATTCAAATACACCAATCAGGCCGCTGATAAAACCCAACACACAATTCCTCCAGGGCTGATTTTGTTCCATGTACATTCATTAGACAGGTAGCAACTGTGGGTTCAGCTTCAGAAATTATGTAATAGATTTCAGTCTGCAGCGCTTTTGATACCTAAAGTTAAGCTGAATGGTGAAATAGTTACAAATTATTGCTTTTTCTTACTAGGAAAGCTGTGGCTTGGTCCTGTTACCAGAATCTTTGAAATGGACTAGGGTTGCTAGCATCAATTAATTAAATATATATTTAAAAACACACACACAAATGATGACTGGTTGGGGTAGCTATGGTAAAAGTCAATAATTTTGCTATCTCTTTGAATGCCTGTTCACAGTGCTTTCATATAAATGGGTTTTTCAGCTGTTTTGGAAAGTGGGAACACTTTTGTGGTTGTGGCAAAATTGTGACTTGCCACAACCAAATGAAAGCTTTGAAAACCCCTGTTGACCTGGGATATTGGAGACCTGGACATTTGTGAGACCAATTCAGTCCACCAAAATCCATGGAAGAAGCATGACTCTTCTAATCCAATTCCAATGAGTTATCTGCCCACCTAGAACAATACCTAGAGCATTTGTTGCCACCCTGCTTTTCGTGGGCAGAGATGCATCACTTCTCTACAATTCTCTGCTGAAGAGCAACATTGGAATTGGAACACGGCCTATGCTACCTTTGTATCAGCTCCAATTCTAAACTCATTACTAGTGAGTAAGTCTCATTGGGCACACTGAGACTTAACCTCTGAGCACATACAAACTTAGGTTTGCACTGTCAATTTTCTATCCAAATTATGAAGGAAGGCATGCTGGTGTTTGAAGATCCATTGCTGAAGGCAACAGTGTCTTACTCACTGACAAATCCACTTAAAAAACAAAACGTTAGAACTTGATAACCCTGTCCCTGTTACACTGGGTAAATGGATGAAAAATATCTTTGAAGATTTTAATCAGAGACTGGGCATATGCAAGTGTTGGTACTCATATACTCTTCAGGCATCCCCTCCATGCAATGTGGTCCGAGTCATCAGTGATTACAGGTGTTGCTCAAGCATATCCATGTTAACAGACTGGCACTGATCCCAAATGACAGGACAAGCTTTTATACTAATCTTTAGTGTCAAGAGATTATATCTTAGGAATATGCTTGCACAATGCCACATCTAGTTCTTTAAGACAGCACGTGCGCGCACACACACACACACACACACACACACAACCCCCCCCATACCTATTCAACATTTTTTTCACATGCTCCAGGCTGGCCCACCCATGAGGCAAACGGAGGCAGGTGCCTTAGGCAGCACCCCCTGACACTGTGTGCTCCCCCCCCCCACTGCTGGAGAAGCAGTGGCAGTGGGGTTGGCCAGATCTCACTGCTGCTGCCGTGTCTCCTCTGATGCCACCGCAGTCGCCTCCCAGCATAGAAGTGAGGAGAAGCCACTACCACCTCTCCTCACTGCTGGAAGCTGACGCAGCCAAACGGTAAGCCCCGTGACTCCGACTTTGAGGACGCGCAGCAGGGGCAGCAGCTGCCAGGTGAGGTGGCACCTCCCCTTTTTGCTTCAGGTGGCAAAACAGTCTGGGCTGCCCCTGCCACCTTCTATTAAAGTCCTGGCTAGAAAATTGTATGAAAATACCCTTGACAACAGTTCTCTTTGGAGGAGAGCTATTACTAGCTACTTTGCAGATAATGTGTTTCAGGACAACCGGCATTTGCCTGGCTGCTTTTCCCCAGAAAAGCCCATGGTTTAGTGCTGATTTGGAGCCAATGGCAATTGAGTTTTCCACAAATTGCTGTTTGTTCCAGTTTATAGCTGAAGAGTGTGTTTTCCAGGGGGAGGTGGTGGAGCAAAGGCAAAACCGCTTAGACTCATGTTTAGAAAGCACAGGACAACCAAAAAGCTGTTCGGAACCTTGTTTTCTAGCCACAGGACAAGCAGAAGAGTGGGTAGGTTCTGAGTCTACTATGCAGCAAAGCACTTAGTTTGGTACTAAAAATAACATAAAACACCCTACACTCAGTATAAATCAATATATCTAATATAGGTGGACATTTTAAGGGTCTCTTCACTAGATCAAGCAGTATCCAGCCCTCACTTTATTCCCCATGCTCCCAGTCACCCATCCAGTTTCAGTTGCTCACTATATGCTCCCACATACCACATGCTGTGTGCGAGCGCATGTATCTGCCTTTCTGATAACAGATAGGCTTGCTCTTCTCTCCCAAGTTTCTAAAAATGTGAATGGGGAAAAGCACACACATTAAACGGTCTTTTAAAAATGTTCATAAAATGGTGGGGGGAATATGGGGTGATATAATACAAGGCTCAGCGAGGTTGTTTTTTAAAGGGTTTTTTGTTTGTTTGTTTTTGCAGTAGCTCCATACAGCAAGAGAGTCTTTTTATGGTTTTGAAAGTTCTCAGAAGGATGCAGTCGTGGAGCAGATGGGGGACAGGGGAGGAAAGGATTTGTTCCTTTTGAATTTAGTAAGGCCACTATGGCATCCAAAAGAATTGGATTCAGCCACATTTCACATAAAAGTTACAATGGAATTATCGGCCGGGGGGAGGGCAGCAAACACATTTTGCCAGGTACCTAATGCTGTTCGGTTGTTGTACCTGAAGGAAATGCAATATTCCTGCAACAGAAGCGCAACGTTGAATAAAATATGTGGGCTATGAGTTAAAAAATAAATAAATATGGGCCTGTTCATTGCGCAAAATGCGAATCTCGAGGAGAGAAAAAAGGCCTTAATCAAGAGAACATCAAGAGTACACTTCAATAGGTGGCAGCTTAGACTTTACCACTGGATGTCTCATGCAATTTAATTGCCGTTGTCTGGAACTGTGGCATGTATGGTATGAAAGCTTGAACAGGGGTTTCACACTTGTTGATCAAGGGATTTAGATCACTGGTTATATCTTGAGGAAACTTCATGCCTCCAACTAGAGCATTGGTGTGAAAGTGACAAACCCCATTTGAACTTTCTGTTAAAAAGATGTCATTTTCACTTTTGAGTGAGCTCATTCCTAAGTAGAACATGCTTCTCTTTGGACTGTGTTCCTCACTGAAAGTTCTATCCTGCTCTGAAGGTTCTGAGAAGCCCTCAGATGAAACAACAGAAAGAGAGAGCTTTTGAGGGGACACGTGTTCATCGCAATCAGGCAATAGCAGAAATGATTGATTTCCCACTGCCCAAGAACCGCCAGAGAAAGATGTTGGAACTAAGGAATCATGGCCTAGAAAACCTCTTACAAAAGAACTGCTTAGATCCTTTGGTGGCTCATAAAGCCCACTTGACATGGAGTTGGTTAAAATAGTCGCATATTTTATATTAGATTGTCCTGTCATTCGGCCACGGGTTTCAGCATCATGGACATTCTCAGAGAGACTATCACTATTGAAATGGCCACTAGAGCAAGCTGAGTCATGCTCCAAGTCTTGTGTGGTTGCAAACAGAGAGTCAATAGCTAGTAAGTCTTGTTTGTCTTCGTCTTTCATTGCTTTCTCAATACTGATATCTTCCAACACTATTTCTGACTCCAGAAGAAGAGGACCAAATGACAGTGCTTCAGGATGCTTGAGAAAGAGATGTTCAAAGGTTTCAGGCTAGAAGACAAGATACATTTTAATGCTCATTTATTAATTAATGACTTGAAATGAACAGAAAAGAAAGGTGGGGAAAAGGAAATACATTAAACACTTCAATTTTATTATTCTTAATTTGGCACAACTTTAAAAGCCTGATGAATGTAATGGCATTCACATTTCATGAAGTTGTATGCTTTATTTTAAGTAGTGTGCATAAGCATTATAACAAAAGAGAGATTAGTGCCAGAAATTTGTAACACATTTACATTTATGATACCATTGGAGTTTGGATAATACTGAAGGTTCCATTTCAGGTCAGTCTCTGATGAGCTTATATAACAAAGGGAAACATAATTGTTCTGAACCAGATTTTCATTCTTGTCAATGAAGAGAAAGTATGCGTGCATTACATTGGCAGTGCTGAAGCCCTGAGTCTTGCTCCCTATTTATGCCTTTGGAGTAGACTGGTAGGAAAAAGTTCCTACCCATTTCCACTTCGAAGGACTGGGCTATAGTGCACTTTGGCAGCAAACTGGTTCATACAACTAGCACAATGAGCACCCACCCACTTCAGGGAAAAGGGCCTCAAAATTTGTTAAAGCAATTGCTCTGAGCCAGTTTTTCATTCATGTCATTTAGGAGGAATTATGAGAATAATGAGGAGGGCAAAGTTTTGCAGCACTTAAAACCCACAAGTTGACAAGTAAAATTGGCTGTGGTCAACAATTACAGTCTCTGCAAATTATTAAAGTCCACCCAAAGCCATCCAGCATGGGTAATTAAGGTTCACAAGTTTTATAGCCTATAGTATATGGAAGAAATGATGCGGTCTATCTGCACCCCTTACTTCTCCAATCCGGTAGAAATAATGATGGATGTACGTGTCATTGGTACAAGTGTTTATCAAGAGCAGCCAGTCCTTATCAACTTCAAGAATTTAGTCAAGTGCCATACCTAACAGGCTACTGTATCCGTGATATCTGGTCAAGTTGCTCCCTACTCTGAAGAGAAGTTTTCTGGTATCTGTTAAGTCTGCATGGGGAATTATTCTGGCTTCTTGAAAAATCAAAACCGTTTCCTGCAAATTTGTATCCAGTGATACTAAACCCATACTCCAATCAGATATTGATTAAAATATAATGCCATTTTGCTTCCTTCCTACCTACTAGCTACCCAGGGCTAGTTCTAGAGTCATGGGAGAAGGCTATGCATTCCAGTTGCAAAGCTTCTCCTCTTATCCTGCTCAAGTAGGCAGTTTTTATAAGCCCAACAGAGAAGAAACTAAAGAAAAGTGGCTTATAAATCTATATGACTATCAAAATACAAAAAATTGCAGTAGCTAAAATAGGAGAAGAGAGACTGCTTATATAACACAGGGGTCCCTTGGGTGCTATAGAGATTTTCTGTACAGAGAGACGTATGAGGCTCCCACAGATCACACAGTGATAGGGCTTGAGTCTACCACTACAGCTTTCTAATGCAGCTCTCTGATCCTTGACCTACAGAGTCAAATCAAGGACACAGATTGCATAAATCAAATAAGCCACATGTTAGCATGAATGAATATGAATTAGAATATGAATTAATATGAGTTAATATGAGTTAGATGTTGTAGGTACTGTTTCCTGGAAAAAACACCCCACAATGCTACAATGATAAAATAGTTAAATGCAGAGTAAATTGCTTAAGCATTTGGCTGTTAAATATTTGCTCTTGAATATATGCATCAAATGGGAGTGCCAGGAAAACATTTTTACAGCAATTTAAGCCTGTGAAAAGTAACACGAAGGGAGCATTCATAACTTCAGTAGCTGTCATATAAAATTTAGTTTGGATTCAACTGCAAGATAATGAAAGAGTGCAAAATATAGTCACTTAAAGTCCTAGATGCAATTTATTTGTATTCACGATATGAAAAAGTGATCCCACTGACTTCACTGGGGAAACTGTAACTTGGTAGTTTTGAAGGATTGGAGTGTGGCTGCAAAAAATAATGACTTTTCAATATTCTGTAGACATGAGGTTGTCTGAAACATTAATCCTACTCAAGAGTAGACCAACTAAGGTTAATGAAGATGACTAATTTAATTTTTACTCCATGCCCTTTGTTCATGTTGCGTTTTTCTTTTGTAGAAAATCTCAATTACATTTTGGTATTTCTATGTTACCTTAGGGCATCCTTTCTGGTGTGGGCAGAATCTTATTTCTCTGTCTTCCCTCTCTTCCTGCTCCCTATCCCCAGCTCCCCATGCCTAAGTAATTAAGAATGGCTGGATGGTAGGTGTTCAAATACCTCCTGTCCCCTGCAGTACCCTGGTGTGATGCCTGTGTTCTCACCTCTGCATGCATTTCAAGAGGTGAAAGTAGAAAAAGGCCTCCATTGAGCCATAGGTACAATGCCCTGTACACAAGTGCTATACTTACACTAGGAAGTATAGCCCCCTTAGTGTTTCCAATAATAAACTTTTTGTTCAAACATGTTTAATATTTTTAGGAGCTTCTTCTAAAACTGAACTTCTACACCAAGTGCACTGAGGTAAACAGAAATTGGAGGGAGGGCATGGAAAATCCTGTTGCTTTCAGAACTCATCCTTCTGTTACATATATTGACATTGCTTTTTTAAATGCTAATACTCTATTGATATAGTCAAGTAAATACAATAAAGAAAGAAAAATGAGTTTAATAGACTAACTAGAAACTGTAATATGCATAACCACAGAGGACCCAGTCAGGGAATTAAGAAGGTTTTAAGAATTATGTTCATTTCAAAGGCAATTTGGAGATGTATACATCTATGAAATGAAATTAAAGTGGAGTAGATGTGCATAGCTAAACAAACAAGTGGGATTTTCCATATATCTTGTTGTGTGACATTCAGTACTCTGATGGACATGAATAGAAATCACATGTACTTCTGTAATAGTGTTGTCAGGCATCTCTTGTCTTTAAGAAAAGTCTCTTCATACAAAGAAGATCACAGAGCCATAGAATCTAATAGCTTCTCATTAACACAAAGCTCCAGAGTGCTCTATTTTGAAGGATTTTTATCTGGAAGTTCAGTTTCTAAGGAAGTTCCTATTTCATATTCCAACTGATAACCTCAAAGACAGTCGAAAGTTTAAAAGCCATAATGTCAGAGTAATTGGTTACTTTTCTTACTAATCAAACTAAGGAGAGAGGGTTTCTTCCTGAATAAAACTGTTTGAGATGTGGTTACTTATTCATGACAGTCTCTTCTTGCTTCCTGTTCAATTTATAGGAAATATTAGAGTAACTGGGAAGAGTTCAGGGCTGTGCCTCTACTGACTATGCTACTCAGCTACAGTGGTACATCTAGTTACAAACTTAATTCGTTCCGGAGGTCCGTTCTTAACCTGAAACTGTTCTTAACTAGAGGCGTGCTTTTGCTAATGGGGCCTCTTGCTGCTGCTTCGCCGCCGGCACATGATTTCCATTCTCATCGTGGGGCAAAGTTCTCAACTTGAAGTAACTTCCAGGTTAGCAGAGTTTGTAACCTTAAGCATTTGTAACCTGAGGCGTTTGTAACTCGAGGTACCACTGTACATACGTAGAGCTCTATTGAAGCCACAGAATAATCACGTTCTAGGTGGTCAACACACTCAGCAGCACATATTGTGAAGTGTCGGTTCAACTAGCAAAGCATTTTAAAAGACCATTTATAAATAAATGGAAATATGGCAGAAAGATTGATGTTTCTAAGGCCATGGCATTCTGGACTCCTATTGCTATTGTTGTAAACCAAGGATGGGAAATATCAGGCTTAAATGCAAAATCAGGTTCCCTTCCCATTACGCCACCCCTCATTTAGTCAGCCATATACTACTGATGTTCTCTCTATGCATTCATGTCAGTTAAGGCTGGTTAACAGGAGCCTTGGGGAGTAAAGTGAGAATAGCATGGCACACATTGGTTGCATTCACACATTATGCTCACTTACAGTTGATTAAGGAACAAGCCAAGCATCTTCTTGAGCTCATATGCTCCTGTGTGGCAGAAGTTTCCATTTTGCTTCACCAGACGGATGCCAGCAAACAGCAACAGTTTGCCATATCATTCAGTTATGGACTTGTCATCAACATTAACTATAGTTAGTTTAAACAAGCCTGCTTCAGAAACTGCAGTTTGAAGTAAGTTTGTTTGTAACTAAACTTAGCCCATGTTAACCAAAGTTGCTGGTCTGGATGACATGACAAACTGCAATAAACAAAAAGCTGAGCTAAAGGTGTCCAAACTCCTTCTCCCAGCCAAGCAAGAGAAAGAAAGGGATGAGGGTTGCTCTCAAGTGTAGGCTTGTTCCCACGTTATTAAATCATAATGTAGCATGTCCTCCTAACTTCTATCTTGATATGTATGCTCCCTTTAAAACCAGCAAACCCTTTACCTGGTCTGAAATATAGAAAGTGTTCTCAAAATTGTATACCAGTAGTGCAACTTTTGAACAAAATCATTTCCAGCACTATTATGTATGAACAAAATCAGCAGAATAATGAAATGATATGTAAGTAATTCTGTCTTCTGAATTCAAATAGATAATTCTTCTAACAACTCTGTATAGGAAGTCTGGGAGCTGTCACATTGGTTCAGCGGGCAGTGATCATGATTAGACTTCAAAGAATGTCCATTCTCTGTTTAAATGAAATGAAATAAAATTAACAATAAAGATGAGAAAATAAATATTTCACTGGGAATGAAAACTGAAATAACTTATAATGGGGGAAAAACCTAATAAGCAAGCATTCTCCTTGATCATTAGGATATTTCTTGTGCCCATCTCAATTTTTAATATAACATTTGTGATTCCAAGGTAAAATTATCTAATGGTAAACACTGTCATTTAAGCTACAACAGCTGCACTAGCAGAGTCCAGTTTACCAATAAATGCACCAAAATCCTATAGAAATGTACCCATTCACTATGGGAATGCACCTGCTTTGCATTCAGAAGGTCCTAGGTTGAATCTTGGCATTTCCCAGTAGGATTTGGAAAGGTTACTGTGAAAACCCTGGAAAGCTCCTACCAGTTAGTGTAAAATAGCCTTCCCCAACCTAGTGCCCTCTAGATGTTGTTGGACTCCTATCATTCCCAACCATTGCCTATGCTGGCTGGGGCTGATGGGATATTGAGTTGAACAACATCTGAAAGGGAACCAAGCTGGGGGAAGTTAGATACTGAGTGAAATGGTCTGACTCATTCTAAGAGCTTCCTATGCACCAACTACATGCAGAATATTCTCTTCACATGGGCTACCTTATTATATTCAAAGGAGAGAGGAGAGCCATGCACATATTTCTGTGAGCATGAGAGGTTGCTTCTTGTGATGAAGTGAAAGCCTTGAAGGAGAACAGTTTTCCATACACTAGAGTCTCCAGTTCACATAAAAGATCCCTGGATTAGGGCATTTTTTTGTTGGATGTGTACCTGTGGAACCCACGTTGAATCCAATTTCATCAATTTAATAGTAGGCATTGGCTTTCATTTCCAGAAAGCCCCGTTCATTCTAGTATTTAAGTTTGCGTGAGAGTAGCAGGCACATGATTAAGTTTCATTTCTTTATTCATGGCCATTATTTACAGGGTTGTTAAAAAACTTGATGAGTAAATAAATTAGTTAAAAGCAAATAAAGCTCACAAATCACTGAAATGTATTTAAGTGGGAATCCATACCTTTTGGAAGTTAACTCCCTGTGCCCAAGAGCAATTCTTGGGGTTTGGAACATCATCCCAGAATAATTTCTTCATTCTGAAATATGCCGATAAGATATTGATTTGGCACAGTGAAGGATATAATCACTTTTCACTCTGAATACATATTTCACCAATAAAGATTTATTCTTTTTAGAAGCCATCTTGAAACCAATAGCACCTACAGATGCTTTAAAAATGTCAACTGAATTTAAAAATTACCTAATTTCGAGGACTTCCGGGTCAGCGCCATCGACGAATGGCGGAGTTCCTCCGACCAGAGGAACAGGCTCCGTGGAAATTGGGTCTTCCCGCCGCGGCAAAGGCGGAGACCCGCTAGAAATCCCAGGCGGAGGAGCCTGGGAACGTGGGGTTCGGCAGAGCACCAAGAGCGCCTGCCCTACTCGCAGGGAAACCCCCTCTTTGGGGCTCCGGAGCGAAGTGGGGTGAGCAGCGCAGTGCAGCGAACCGATTGCTACTTTCACGGAGGGAAGCCGCACAGCCATCGCCGGAGAGCGCTGACTTTTTCCTGATGACAATTGGACTCTAAACAAAGTACCCGTGAGTAAAAACGGAAAATTGGATTAAGAAATTTGTGAATTAGGCTCCGAAGCGGGAAGGTTTAAACAGGAAGTCCGCCTTCCGCTTTTTGTAAACAGACTGAAGCAAAAACCTTGCAATCTAATAGCCTGGAAAGTTGTCTTAAAGATTGAAATTTCCTGCATCTACTACCAATAAAACCCCCTTGGAAGCAGGAGAAAAGGGGGGGGATTTGACTGTTTAAGCCTGCAAGAGAGAGAGTAAAGGAATATAAGTTTCCATCGTCCCAAACCTGGGAACGGGGTGTCAGGACAGAAATCGTTGGAGACATCCATTGATTAAAAGTGGAGCACTTTGACAGATAGTCAAAAAAAAGAGAAACAAACTAACTTCAACGCTGCTTTCTGCATTTCTGCATTTCAAAGAAACAAAGTATTTGAAAATCAAAAGTAATTTTCCTTTGTTGGATATGTTTTTAAAGATGGATACAAATAGAAATTGTGTCCCCTAGAGGGAGCCTGTCAGTTTGCTGTTGCAGTTTATTCGGAGACTTCACAGCTGCGAGATTGAGATTGTGGGACCAGTCGTTTGACCTTGAACAGAAATGTGCTGGGAGGAAGTTTTGGTGTCTGCCCTTGGCAGGACAAATGCATTGCTGGAGCAGTTGCATGAGAAGATGAACTTGATGAATGAAAAGTTGGACTTGATGGCTGCTGTAGCCAGTGAATATGATTTAACAGGAATCAAGGATAAAGAAACTATACAGAGACCAATTCAGGAAACTGGTTCGACAGGGCAAGTCCAAGGGCAGATGAAGACGGAAGAGGTTGCAACTGCACCCCAAGCAACACAAATGGTGAGACCCAAAGTCCTGCAGGAGCAAAAGCCGCTGCTTTGGAAGATTGAACTTGGAGTGTGGCTGGAAGCGTCTGGAGTCAAGGAAGCTCTTAATTCTGGTGGGACTATGAAACAGGTTGACAATTATCTTTTGGATAACTACTTTTTGGATTACAATGACGATGACGGGGAGTGGGACTGCGGGGAATGGGCTAGCTTGATGAAGGAAAATGGAGATTATTACCGGCTGGAATTCCCCAGAGACCCACTCCCCAAGGAGAAAGGAAAGAAACTACGAAAGAAACCAACAAAATACAAAGAAGAGCATAAGCACAAACAAGAACAAGAAAATTTGCAGAAGGGGCATAGAAGAGACTTAAGGGCCTTGGACATAAGATCACCAGATTGATGGACTGGATGCAATGGTTAGAAAGGACTGACATAACCCGAGACCAGGAAGAAGGGACGTTGGATAAAAACTAGAGAAAAAGAAAAAGTCTATAAAAAGAAAAATTTCTTTCTATTTTTGGAATTAGTGTAACACTAATGAAATATCAGGGATTATGCTGGAATGGAACCAATTGGCTTTAGTAAAAAGGATTTAAGGAGTTATGTAGAAATATGGTTTAAAATTTGAATTTTAAGATTTTTAAGGCAAGATAAGGTTAAAGAAATTAATGTAAATTGAACAATAGAATATAGCAAAAGTTGGAAAGGATATGTTGAATTAATAAATAAGATAGACTGTTAAGATAAATTATTTAAACAAAAATTGAGAAATATGGTAAGAATTTGCTGAAACAACGAATTAAGCTAGAATACAAAGAGGGAGGTGTGAGGAGGTCCAAGAAACAAGCAAATGAAAAGATGCAATATGGGATTTGTATTCTTTTTTCTTGTTTTTTTCTTCTTGTATTTTCTTTTTGATATATTTTTCTGTTGTATTTTTCTGTTCTTTTTTTTTCATACTTATGTATTTTTGAAACTTTGAATAAATATCACAGTGGCACACTTGCGGGAGCTCAAGTAAGCGCCACTGTTGTCGTCGTCCCCCGCCCCTGCTGTCTGCTACTGGAAATTGCCTTTCCAGGGATTAATCTATAACACCTTTCAAATTATTCATCTCAATCTAAACTTGCGAACAGATTCAATACAGGAAAGGTTTACCTTTGGTGCAAGATCAAAAGACCTCCAAGCAGCAAAACGGAGCATGAAATAACTAGGGGTAGAATCACATAGAAGTTCACATCATTCTGTTTTTCAATTCCAGCTGAAAATAAGACCCAGCAGTTTAAAACAGCTATCACTACAGAGAATATTTACAATGTAATCCTACAGAATGAACCTTACTCCCAATTAAGTGACCATAAGATTGCAGACTTGGTTGTTTGCATCAGCTCGTACAGTTGAACTTGATTTGTTATTCCATAAAGTTAAATGAGACTTGGATATATAGAGTTGTATCCAATGTTGTGTGAGTGGCATTCTGCTCATGCAATGGGACTTTCCCTTTCTCTTCTCTTGAAACCATGCAATTAAGTAAAAATAATGAAATGCTCATGTATGCTTTAAGTAGAGAGATTGGAATTGCTTACAGATCATTAAGATTATTCATTTAAAAATTATTGAATTTTCCTGGCATAATCAAGACTCGAGATGTGCCATGCCATTCCCAACGTATTATCTGATTTTTTTTCTCATTAAAAGTTAGAGCAAGAAATCTTGGTCTGAAGGAAAAGTCTACTAAAAATGCCAGTTGCTCACCTTTGGAGAATGCATATGTCACTGTGGGCTTTGTTACTCCTTCAGGAATTATTGGGAACAAACTAAATTTGTATTTCTCAATAAGAATGAAATTATCTGGAACAAAGACAACATAGCACATTTTTAATTTGGGCATACTAAAACTTCTTAACAATTCCTAATCTATAAAATCCGTAAAACAGTGTGGGCCTTGCAACGCTGAAAGATGAGCATCTCTCTTGATTTCTATCATTAGGGTTAATGTGTTCCTTCATATGTTCCTCCCATCCAGCAAGTCCATTATTTAGGCATAGTGGGAGCAGTTACCCAACAACATCTGCAGGGCCATGGGTTCTCCATCCCTGCTTTACAGCCTTTAGAAATTAGGAAAGAATAAAAAGTCACTACACATAACAATCCTCTGTAACTGTTCATCTCACACAGAGACCATTCAGTTACTGTTTATCAGTCTTGTCTTAAGAAGGATAATCCACAATAAATTTCAAAGATGAGCTGGGAAACACCATTTCTAACAGAGCAAATTGCACTATAAGAAACCAAGTATACCATTTATCACAGGGAAAGGAAAGGAAACCTGTACGCCAATGTTAAATAAAAGGCTATTGTGGAGACCTTTTGGAATTTATGTTAAATGTACAATAGTTGCTAGCCTCTACAGTTTTGCAGTAAATCTTTATCTATAATCAAATACTGGTGGGAAGATATTGAAACACAAGAGAAGCTGTAATAGATTTTTAAGTACAAACTCACCAAAAATGTGGTACTTCCTAACATTTGAGGGAATCATAATCCATTTAATCTGCTCTTCTTCGTTTAAGTTTCTCCATTCAATTACAAAAGATGTAATTATATAAGCCACAGGCGAAAGTGTCCAGGACACAATGACACAACTGCTGTTCACTGGGTAGGCACTGAGAGACTTCACAATGTTTACTGACAAAACAGGAAAACAGCATGTTGGTCATCAGGTACATCATCCCTTACAAATTAGGAGAGAACTCATCAGATGCTACAGAGAAGAGTGAAGTATATTTCAACTGCTGCTTTTAGCCTGCAGGTTAAAAATTTGGAAAAGCTCACAAGAAAAGAAACCGGAGCACCATGAAGATCCTTCTTTTTTAGGCATGTGGATGCACATGATGAAAGTTGCATTCCCCACCCCCAACCCAAATTCCTGCCCAGATGGCAGGAACTATGTGGCCTAGCTTTCCCTGCCTCCTAATTTTCTGCTGGCAGCAGAAACTCATATGATTAAATAGGTAGAAGAGCAATAACATGGCCTTACCACTCAAATAATTACTTGTCTCAACATGAACACATTACAAAATGAGAACGGTTTATTATAAACTAGATTACTGAATTAACAATACTTGAAGCTATCAAAAAAAATTTTTTTACCTGTGCTGATTTGTTGTGATAGAGTTAAAACGAAATTGACTGAGGAAGTTCCAATTGAGTTGACAGCTAGAACCTTAATGGCATGTACATCCTCCGTCCATGAAAATGTGTAGGCAGTATCATTTTCTACATAGTCAGACCAAGTAACGTTTTCTGAAGTATTATGCTCAACCACATAGTCTAGCACACTGCATAAGGAAAGATTCTTCATCAGTGGCTGTAAGAAAAATTCAGATACATTAGGCAGTTCAATTGTGGATTGAGGCTGGTTTGGGCAGAGGTGTATGTTTTTTTAAGGAGCAATTGAGGGTTGGTATCTCATTTTTATGTTAGCAAGACTAAAAGCTGCAGTTTATAATAATTACCATGCATCTGTCCATAACTGCCTATAACAGTCCACCTTCGATTACTTCTATATACCAATAAATATAAATTAAAATATTTAACACAGTTTGCCAGGCAAGCAATGTTGGGTTTAAAATAATCAAACTTAGGTTTTATAGTATGAAGTGTAGTGTAGCACAAAGAGAAGTATTTGGGTTTTTAATTGGTGAAATAAATTTTACATAAGAAACCTGATTTTAAACAGCGTTTTCCTTTGTGAATTAATGCTTGTCATTCAGAATCAGACACCTACCAAATCCTCCTCCTTTCTTCCTATTTGATAAGTGATGTTAACAAATATGAGTGACCTGTGAATTGTTAAGGGAATGTCTGACATCCTGGCAGCCTGCGCAGTAAGGGTGCTTGAAATGCTATTAACTTAATTCAATTTCCCCTTTTGAAAAATTATCTATGAATAGTTCTTACTTGCCAGGCCCCTGCTAGCTTTGGCCAACAGGGATTGGACCATGTCCAAAAACAGATTCTCTCATTCTTCATGAGAAAATGTTTCTGTTTATTAAAAAGGTGGCACTTGGAGATTCAATAGGCTCTTTTCTTTGTTAGAGATCTTTTTCCTGTGCCTAATGGGAAACTTTCTGTCAGCCTAGAGTGGCGGGTCATCATCATGGGATGATCTTCATGGTAAGCTCTGATGTACAAGCCTAATTAGACAGACAACAATCCTAATTTGGCTTTCAAGGCCATTTTCTCCAAGCCATTACCACCTGCCCCACACCAAACATCATATTCTGATCTGTCACAGAGCTCTATTGTAAACCTATGTTTCACTGGTTTTGCTAACAGAAATTACCAGTGTCTTAGGTCTGGTATCCTTCAAAGCCAGCCAACACCCACAATACATATCATGAACATCGCACAAAAAAACAAACCTGAAATAGATTTCAAATATCTCATTTACCCTCCTCCATTGATTTACCTTCCAAAAAAGAGTAACATTTTTCTGGTTCCTTATTGAATTTTCATTAATGGTTCTCCAGAATTCAGGTCCTCTCAAGGGAGCTGAGGGGGGGAAAATACAGTAAGAAGCAAACAACAGCCTATCTGGTTATAAATCTAGTAAAAAACAAAAAACACCAACCCCAACAAACTGAAAGCATACAGGTAAGACACTGACTGACCTTTGATATCCTTAACAACTGTATAGGCGGGTCTGCTCCAATCACTCCAGTAGCCCACTCCATCAATCACACTGCAGCGCACCTGAACGACGTATACTGCGCAGGGATCCTGCACCTTTGCGCTGGCAGAGCTAACAAATGGATCAGAAACCTCATGCACCTGCAACAAAAAAGGATGCTTAAACTAGTAACAAACAAAATAATTTCTGAGTGACAGGCCGAGATCTTCATCCAATTTGTAGGGGCCAAAGCACTCCCCAGTGCATTTTTCATTGTGCAAGTCACACATAAGCTGACCTGAAGAACCGTTCTCCCTGGACACTGTCACAAATTGTCACCTGTAAAATGTGCCCAAATTTCAGCCAGTTACCACTTTCCATTTTCCTTCTGCAAAAAAAAAAAAAAAACCCTGCACCAGAAATGCAATGAATTTTGTCTTTTGTGTGTGTTTACTAAGCCAGCCAATGTTAACAGATTGGTGTAGTAAAACATCCCATCATTTTCTCATAGACAAATAGGCAGAAGAAGGTCATGAAGTTTATGGGGTGTCAACAGATTGGCACAAACCATATTTGTCTAACCAATGGCAAATTTCTAGCAGGAGTTAGAAAAACACCCCACAAAACTATTAGCACTGGTTCTCAGCTGTAATAAAGTTGTGGGTTTTTTTTAAAAGAAAGATTACAATATTTTCATTACATTTTACTTTAAAATATAGTTTTATGTTTGTCATTGTTCATAATTGAAAATAACCCATCATATAGTGGAAATCTCATTGGCATGGAAAATACACCCCAATTTCCCCCTCCCTCACACACAATGGATGAAAGTTAATCTACTGAAGATAGGCATGTCACAAATGTTTATTTTGCTAGACAAACCAAATGCTGGAATCCACACATTTTTACAAACTAGCAGCAAAACGCCATTGCACCCTTTGCATCTCATGATGCACAGGCTAATTTAGATTAAGTGTGGCCAGTAGGAAGTGATATAAATAGAATAGAATGTAAACTGTTTTTATATGCAACGACGGCAGCAAGAATATTATTGGCACAAAAATGGAAGCAAGAAGAATTACCGACGAAAAAAGAATGGAGGATGAAATTAATGGACTATGCAGAATTAGACAAACTAACAGGAAGGATTCGAAATCTGTGGGACCAGAAATTCACAGAAGACTGGTGTAAATTTACAGACTATTTGAAAAGTAATAGTGATGATCAAACTACGTTTGTAGGTTTGCAAGAAGTTTTGTGAGGTGAATTATTGGAATTATTGCAAAAATGGATAAAGGGGAGGATGATTAGTTAAGATAATTAAAGGCAATAATGAATTTAAGAGATGCATAAGAAGTGGTCAAAACGGGGGATCATCAGAGGTGCTGATGGGAGTCCATAAAAAGACTGTACAAGTGGTGAAGTTTTGTGGTATGTATTATAATTCATATGTTAAAATTAATAAAAAATATTATATATATATATATATATATATATATATATATATATATATATATATAAAGATTAAGTGTGGCCATACCTCCCAGGCAATTTCTGTTCCGTTGACAGCATACCGAATCTGAAACTGGAGATCATTCTTTGGAAGTTCTGGGTTTTTCCAGCTCACATTCAGCAGTCCTGCTTCCCCTGTAATTTCTGCTTTGACACTGGAGGGAGAAAACGGCTTCACTAGAAAGTTAAACAAAATAAATTTGACTGGTTTATGAGGTCTCTAATAGAATCCTATAAAGCTGTGTGTCAGTTCTTCCTTACCATACTGGCATTAGAGCAATGTATTTTTTTTAATATTCATTATAGCTGTATCCTGTCTTCTTAACAATTCATTTATTACATTTTGTTAAAAATATTTATAGCTTGACCATCATCTATACACTGGGTACCCAAAATGGTGCCCTACAAGTGTTGTTGGACTCCAGCTCTCATCATCCTTAGGCGGCAAGGCCTGTGATCGGGGATGGTGTCAGAGTGGTCCATAAACATCTGAAGGACACCATGTTGGCTCATTCTGATGCCAGCTTGCTATACAGGGACATGGAACAAAGTGGGACAGGCCAAAATAATGCAGCAAAGCAAATAACATAGAAAGAAACAGGGACAGCCAAATCAGCAGAGTACTTCAACAATCACAAGTATAAGACATTAAGATGCCTGGGTAGATAGATAACTAGGAGCCAATAATTAGTGCAACACTGGCACCAGTTATGCTTCTATGAGGAGAACATTCCGCAGCTGTGGTGCCATCACAAAAGAGAGGCTGTCTTCCTCACCACAACATTAATAACTTGCACCGGCAATGGAACATAGAAAAGAGCCTCCTCTGAAGATCTTAAGAGAGCCTGATGTAGGGATGACTGATGTATGAGGAGAGGCACTCCTTCATGCAAGAACTGTTTTGTATGTACTTCAGTAATTTTGATATGTTTTTCAATACCAGTTTAAAAAAAGCAAGCACAAGGATGGCCGGGGTGTGGGTGTAAGAGAGAGAGAGAGAGAGAGAGAGAAAGAAATACAACGGGACTAAACTATGGTTTCAAGGGCTAAAATATACTGTGTGGCATTCAACTAAGTTTTACACAGAACAGATCCATTGAAACTAATGGACATAACTAAGTTAGGCCCATTCATTTCAGTGGGTCTCCTCTCAATAAAACAATCTTAATAAAACAATCTCAATCACAATAAAACAATCCACTGAAGCAGAAGTCTAAAATGTAAAAACACAGGGAGAATAAAAAGGTCTTCATTTGGTATCAAAAATATCTTAATATAGGTAGCATGTGAGCCTCACTGTGGAGGGCATATTCCATAACTAGGGTGGTACCACCCCAGTTTAAAGCCATGGACACTTCATAGTTACTAACAGCTTTTCTTTTCAAAATGTTCATAATTCTTTACATTCTATTCCACATGCCATCTGAAATGTTGGGTATGATACATGCCATCTGAAATGTTGGGTATCATCACCAAGGAGCTGAGAATACATATGAACTGGGTGTAGTTTGGGGATATATGGCACTCCCTATGAATGTATATATTCAGTTGGAGACAAGTTATAACAGGGGAAAAGTAACAAGGAAGCGATGGAAAATGGAAAAGGAGATGAGGAATATTGAAAATTAAAGCCATTGTTGGAAATATCTTGTTATTGCATGCCATGGTAGTTCATACACTTAATTTTCTTTCAGTTTTAATAAAACCAGCTGTCACTGGCTACCACACAAGCTCACCATCATTGACTGGATAATTTAAATACCATAAGAAAAACAAATGCTTAGAGAAGAGACCATAGTGTGTGTGTATGGGGTGGGGGAGATAAGGAACTGGAGGGGGAGGCACAAAGGCACTTATGCGAGAAGGAAGCATATTATAGCTCTGTAATTTACAGTTTTCAAATGAAAGTCTGAATTACTGTGGAATAGCTGGGATTTTCCATATTATATGCATCTTGAAAGTGTGGTTAGGGCCCAAAATCCCCCCTCCTCTTAAAAGCTATTGGTATACTACAAAAGTGAAAAGCTACTTTACAAACTACTTTTCCTTGGCAACATCGTTTGAAAGAAACCCCTAATGAATTGGATAGCATGCCCAAGTCCCTTGAGAAAGGCAATATACTGCAACCTGTGGGTACAAAAGCACCAGGGGGGATGGCCATAGCTCAGTGGTAGGTAGAGTCATCTACCCCTCATGCAGAAGGTCGCAGGCAGGCCCAGATTTAAGCAACTGGAGGCCCTGGGCTAGGAGACCTTGGGAGGCCCAAACTTATCAATGATCCATTCTCAGAAATTTTTTTCACTTACCTACTTCTTTTGGAAGGATACACACTGGTGGTGATGTCACTGTCCCCAGTGAGTGCTTAATCTCTATCCACATTGTGTATCCAGACAGGAGATAAAAAGGCTGAAAAATGCACTCGTAAGAATTATTCCTCTGTGAAGTGCATTCTTTTACCTCCGAATCAGAAGGCATACTTGGAGACTCTGTACAATACACATCACTCCTTAAAAAGACATGAAAACATTGTTTTCAGTTTAGCTATGAGATTATATGCATCTGGAGATTAACAATGCAAAACTGTCATTTGTATATGCTGTAAAAAAAACTAATACAGATGAGAAAGCCCTCAAACACCATGTTTTTTACCCATCAATTTAACAATAATTGTTTTTAAGAATTTCTCTCTGCCTACTCAGCTGAAATGGACTAAATATCTCTTTCAGAATCAGTCATTTAAAAATGGTTCCCAAAACCAAAACAATCCCTGTGAACACTGAAAAGGGAATAACAACTCATACATATAATTATTCTTTGCTGTTAAATTACCTTTTTCACCAACATATTTTTGCTTATGAAAGGTATCATGGTGCTAGATTTGCAAGCGGGACTGAATTCTCTTGCAAAACAGAAGTCGGGCTTATCCAAGGGAAATTCTTGTGATATTTTGAATGCAAAATAGATGAAGCAAGCGAAGGTTTATATCTCCCCACTGGCTACCTATAACCACTTTCCATGGCGGGGGGCGGGGGGATGTTACAGCCTTCCAGGTCAGTGAATGGAACCTCAAAAAGGTAATGAGCTTATACTGACATTGCTGTGGGTTATTCTTTGCATTGAAATGGCACCCTCATATTAACATGCTTCAAGGCTTGGGCCTAGACTGAAGCCATTGCTATCCCCACCATGTTCTTTTACCTGTTCTCTGCATCACTGCCTTGTCCCACACTGCCTGAAGCCAGTGGTGCATTTAGGTAATTTTAATCTCCAGGTTTAATACTCTTACAGGGATCCCCTCTTCCGATGGTAATGTGTATTAATTCACTTTGAACTGCCTCATAGGGATTATGGGAACTGTAGTCCAACAACATCTGGTGGGTACCACATTGACTATCCCTTTGGTAAGTCTATTTGGATCTCAGTACCTCTCATTTTAGAAATTAAGCACTATTGAGCTGTAGTCTAAGGAACTAACAAACAAAACATTCAACCTGAGCAGGGCAAATTTTGCAGGAACACATCAGTTTGCAACCTTGGTCATTGTACTTTAGGCTAAGCAAGGCTGCTCTCCATTTCCATTTTAGGTCATGGCTACTCAAACAATCATTAAAAAAGGTTCTTAATGTACCTATTACAAGATAGATGTAAATGCACAGACCTTGTGACAGATCCATATCCGTCTCGCAAGCAGACACCTGTACAAACCTTCCCTACATTAATGTTTTACATCACAGATGTGATTTGCCCCACTTGACCAAGCCAAGAGTTTGAAGTCTTTCTGAAATTAAGATGTGCCCAGCTCCTATTCAGTTTCACATTAGTCATTCAACAATGGGCAATGTATTGGCAATTTCACTAGAAAAAGAGCATGCCTTGCAGCTTTTTTAAGTCACTGGGAACCCTGCCACACAAAAAATAATAATAATAACTGGCTCTAATGTACATCTTGTTGGGAATATGAATGAATTATTCTAATACTGGCCTAAGAGCGTGTTGGAAAGCAGGGGTGGGTAATCTGGGGCCTTCCAGATGTTGTTGGACTTCAGTTCCCATCAGCTGAGCCAGCATGGTCAATGGTCAGGAATGATGGGAGCTGTAACCCATGAATACTTGGGGGATCCCAGGTTCCCCATTTCTGCTATAAAGAATCAAAACTACCAATTCTATCTGGAATCTCTCAAGGTAGATGGATAGCTCAAAATACAGATTCTTGAGTAATTTTTGTAAAACATGAATTAGCTATACTATTCTCTTTGTACACTTTTTTGCAGGCTGTGGAAACTGGGGAAGAGACAAGTTTCTTAATTTCCTTCTCGCTCATTGGTAGCATATTTTCATTTGTGTGTGCACTCATGAACAAAAATTATTCAGGGCTATATGTTACCCTCAATTTTTAAATAAAACTTGTATTTATTTTTATAAAGCATTTCTCGCACACAGAATACTTCACAATCCTTTGTCTTATTCTTCTTCACAATTACTGTGAAGTAGGTAAATAATAATTTCATTTTGAAGGTGGGGAACTAAGGTTCTGAGAGAGCCTACCCAGAGATCCCACAGCCAAGCAGCTTTGAGCCAAATCTAATACTCCTTTCCCTGGCAGGAAACATCAGAATTGACATGTTACTACTGCTGCTGCTGCTACTACTAATTTGTACTCTGCCCATCTGGCTGGGTTGCCCCAACCACTCTGGCTGGCTTCTAGCATATATAAAACACAGTAAAACATTAAACCTTAAAAAGCTTCCCTATACAGGGCGGCCTTCAGATGTTTCCTAAATGTTATATAATTACTCATTTACTTAACATCTGAGGGCATTCCATGAGGTGGGTACCACCACCAAGAAGGCCCCCTGCCTGGTTCCCTGTAGCTTCACTTCTTGCAGTGTGGGAACCGCCAGAAGGTTGTCAGTGCCAGATATCTGTGGGCTGAATGACATATGTATCCCTTCAATTCTAGGAGATGCTCAGATCTGGGTCTGCAAGTGCAGAATAAACTTGAGAGTGAGTTAGGCTGAAAGGCTTTCCCAGATTTCCCATAAGAAGGGATTTGAACGGGTTTTCTCACATATGAGCCCAATACTCTTAAGTACTGCACCACACTGGTTCATTTGACAAATTCTCAGCTCATAACAAATGGTAACAGTATGCTAATTGCAGTGGATCTTTGTGAAATGTTAGCAACCTGGTGTTATAGCTTCATTAAATCAAGTCCAACAGTGTTGCCTCTCACATGCTTCCCAAGTACAGTATGTGTTTTTGGGGTGGAACACCACTGTAATTTGAGAAACGCCCAGTGAATGAATGACTAGGATATACAGTGGAACCTCTACTTATGGACATAATCAGTTCCAGAGGTCCATCCGTAAGTCAATCCGGTTGGTGGTAGAAGTGCCATTGTGCACAGGCGCATTTGGCGGCAGCACACTTCTGCGCATGGGCAAATTGCGGCAAACCAAGTATTTACTTCCGAGTTTGCCACAGTCGCAACTTGGATCAGGCCCAAGTAGAGGCGGTCATAAGTAGAGGTTCTACTATAAAGACACATTTGGCCTGCATTTTGACAGTACACTTAGAAGTAGGAATGTAAACACTGCCACGTTTGTATTTTGATAGGCAGGTTTACCTGGCAGCTTCCCAGCTCATTATGCCATAGATTGTCACTGCTAAACGCCATGCTTTGTCTCCAAATGTACCACCGTTAAAAACATATTGACTCATAAGCAGGCATCCAAAGCACTGCAAATGGTTTTCTGCGTCTTCTAGTGGCATTACTTTGCTGTTCTCAAAAGGTCAGAGGCTATTCCAGAGCAGCACACCAAGAGGCATGAGAGAATGGAGTTGTGGGGTGGGGTGAGGAATCTTCCCCACCACCCCCAGGGCAAGGTGAAGTGCTTTGCACATGCACATAGACATCTCTGGATATGACTGTCCCCCAACAAGCTCCATATTGGTCTTTGATATTATAAAAGCACAGTTCCTTAGCATACACCCAGTGAAGCTGAGTAGCTGTCTAGACCTCCCACTTTGTCTTACACTCACATGGCTCTGTTTTGCCTCTCAGTATAGTCATAGCTTATTCAAAAACAAAACAAAACACTTGTGAGCTCCTGTTTACTCACTCCACTTTGGCAGCAAGTATATGTGCTCCCTTAGAATAACCCAGCTCATGCTTTGATAAACATTAGTCTATTTCATACTGCTTGCCTCTGGTTAGAAATATGTCCATTGTGCCCTGCAAGTGTTTTCAACCCACCTAGCAGGTTCACCCACTTCTGATCAAATAAGAATTAGCAATCCAAATGACTGTGGCCACAGTTCCAACTAAGACTTCATAGCAAACCTATGTTCAGTGACACACAGCAGACATAACCAAGTACTGAGCTAGTGTAAAAGGGGAGTTGGCACTCAGTGATATAAAATGTCCAACTGGGAACATAATAGGTAAGTTCATATGGGTCTCTGGAATCCTTCTGCAAACATCTGCTTTGAATGTTACATTTAAAAAATAGATAAAAAGAAACTATGGTTTAATGTGCATATTACTGAAAAGTTATCTGGCCCTGTTGCTGACATGAAACAATGCAAGCTTTGGCTTGCTGGGACCTTTGAACCTGAACTTGTGGTTGGTTGGTTGGTTGGTTGGTTGGTTGGTTGGTTTGTCATAACCAAACATAGCAAGGTGAAGGTCTACCAGGCTTGCTTTTTGAGCATGCTGCTTTATGGAAATGGGTCATGGGCAACTTACACCCACCAGGAGCAATGCCACAATGCCTTCCATATCTTTGTGTCAGGAAGATTTTGGGCATCACATGGCAGGATAGAGTCTTAAACAAATGTGCTCTCCTAAGACCTCCTTTCCAGTATGTTCTAAGCGACATCTACTGTGGCTTGGTCATGTCCACAGAATGGAAGATGGCAGGATCCCCAAGGGAGAGCAGCTAGCTTCCACATTAGGGCTGTTAGCAGACCAACTCTGCATTACAAAGATGCCTGCAAACATGACATGAAGGCTGGCAACATTAACCTCGCCATACAGGAATCCCTTGCAGACTATTGCAGTCTGGAGACAGACAGGTTGTAGTATATTCACAACAGTGACCAGAGGAGGAATGACTTTTGGAAGAAACACAGAGAGAAGAAACGCCATGTTGAACCTGTAGCAGCAAAACTAGATATCTTCATCTGCACACCTACAATACAACATGTCTCTTCTGTATTGGTCTTCACAGCCACAAACCCTGAAACTCTCCAACAATTCTACTTTACCCCTGAAGGTGTACTTTTCCATTATCTTCCAAGACAGATGAACGTCAACAACTACATAAACAAAAATTGTTCTTGGGTGAAACAAACCATGAGCCCAGGTTCAGTTCTCTACACTCTGGCTTGTTTCCTGGAGCAGCAGGAGGGAGGAGTGCAGTGAGACTGTCTGACCAAGTGTACTATCCTGGTGCTCATTCACATTAAACCATAGTTAAAAACAAACTATGGTTTAATGTGATGTGTGAGCTGGGCCACTGGTTCTTAACCTTTAACCCACTACCAACCAAGTATGCACAGGCATAAGTAGCACTGTGGTTAGTAAAAGGAGAAATATGCATGGTGGTTATTGTATTCAACCCGGAGGAATGGAACTAGGGAGTTGCTTTGACAGAAGCACTATATATGGGTGAGTCTTAAATTGGCTGATTGGTTGTTGTTTTTTTAAAGTACTGAAAGTATATTCTATATTATTAGAATGACCAGACATACCTGTGGCACATAAACCTTTCAAGCAGGCAGCCAGAAAGGAAATTGCTTATTTAATTGGCCCCTCAGTGGCATATTTAGCTGTATTTTCCCTCTTAATGTCAGACAAACAAATGCAGATTAAATCAGTACAATTCTCTCTGAAGATTTAGCACAGGATTTTTTTATTTTTTTATGAAAAGTATATTTCAACTACCAGCATCAAGGGAAGAATAAACATCAACTCATGACTGACCTCCGGTTGGAAAAGCGTTGCAGAATTTCACCTGCAAAATTTCAATCAGTGTAAAGATCAAGGGATTTGCTTTGTTTGCTACACATTGTCTCTATCTGAACTATGTGCAGTGTTGCAGTGATACAAGATTATGGTGATTTAGAAACTATGGGCCAGTTCAGACATAATTCTGGCATGGCTTCACATTACCTAAACATGCATGGATTAATCTTAGGCACATAGGAACATATGAAGCTGCTTTATACTAAACTGTACCATTGGTGCAACTAGTTCAGTATTGTCTACACCAGCCTAAGTGCTACCAGAGAGATATGCTCTACTCCCCTTCTATCCTGCCATGGCTGTGAGATCAGTCTTAAACTAACCACAGCTCCATGTTATGTCTGGACTTGGATGACTGTTGTTAGTTGATACAATGGTTAGTGAAGAAGCCAGAATGATACACCATGGCTTGATTCTAGCTTGTTTGAACTAAGCATAGTTTAAAGTTGTTCTCATTGGTGAAATTGATGCATGAGATAAAAACAGTGGCCCAGATTTGACAGAACACTAGAACTATGACTTAGAGACAACTACTTACACATCTCCTGTAGAGAATTCCAGAGGTGACATGCTACTTAGAGAAGGCCCAACAACTTGTTACTTATAACTGTGCTTCCTGAAAAAAGGAGATAATAAACCAGGCCCCCTCAAGGCACAATAGGGAGTATATGGGTGGAAGTGTTCCTTCAACACTGGTCATTTTGGATTTTTAAACTGGACACCATCTGTTTTGAACTGATCCCCAAAACAATATCAGTAATCACTTTAGCTTCTAAAGAATAGATATTATTCAAGACCTTCTGTCAGACATTTTCAGGAGTCTAGCTGACGCAATCTTGACAATGAAAATTGTCAGTTACTCACTCTTCAGAAGACAATGGCTTAAGTCCTACTATAAGCAATGGAAGGAGTGAGTAGCAACTACCAGTAATGTATGTCTCATTTTAATAGGACTTAGCAATAATTTTAGCTGGATTAAATCCTTGTACTGACCCCTGAACACAGAGTCAGTAATGTCCTATCAGAGAGCTGATCACTTGATGCAAGTGATAATGGAGCATGGGAATGCCTGGATTTAGTCCCCTCCTCCAAGCAAAGTCTGATGTGATAGAGCCAAAGAGCCAATAATATCTTCACAATGAGTAAGCGTGCTCAGCAGTATCAGGAATGAAGTCTCTAGTGAATAGGGCTGCCATACGTTCATACGGTCAATTCCTTAAAAAAGCTCAAAAACTTTTGGGGTGTCCTGGTTTTTACTTTTTGAAATATGGCAACCCTACTAGTAAATCTCAAACCTGGGACCTCAGTATATGAGATAAACATTTAGCCTAAACATTGCCATTAAGATCACACCAGACTGGAAACAGGGGAAAGACTTATAAAAAAATAATTCCCAAACTAAGCTTCCTGATTATAAGACTTTCCACCTCTTTCCTCTTTGGTCTAGCAAAAATCCTAGGCTCAACTGCATTTATTTGCTTCATGCTTTTATCCACCACCATTTCCAATGTGGCACCTTTTCACAAAACATCAGATTAAAATGAACATGTACCTGTAGTATCTCAACAGCAAAGTGCTCTCCAAAAGCAGTGGGTCTGTGTTGGTGGACCATCTGCAAGTCATTTTTTGCAAGTTGCCATATGTTTCACATGTGATGCTGATATTAACATCTATTTGAAAGACAGACTTAATCAACAGAAAATCTAAGAAAAAATGGATTTACCAACATTAATTTAAAAATAAGCAGGAATCTTACCTATTATATATAATTCAGCATAACGGTGATTACATTCCTTGTTTTCATTACAACAGTATAAGGCATTAAAGAGGAAATTCCCTCCAGGCTTCATTGCATTTAAGTTGACAAGCGTTACTTTGCCAATGTAGTCATTCACAAGTGTGTACTGATGCCTAGGGATTTCTTTTGCTAAATTTAACCACCAGACTATCTTCTCCGATGAGATTACTTTATCTTTGGTTTTGTAAATACAATAAAAGGAAACATTTGTTCCAACACTTGCCAGGATTTTTGAAGGGAAATACATGACTTCTGTTACAAGAAACAAAGTGGAAAAAAGACAATAGAGACAAACATTATAAATTGGAAGAAAACAATCACATACCAAAATGTATGCAGTGCAGTAAACTTTCAAAATATATATAATGAGTGCTAATGATAATTTACAATAGAAAACAATGAATATCCCTTTTCTTCTTAATTGTAGTGTTTAAGATTACTTATCCAACCTGTCACATGTGTTTTAGTCTGTTTTTAGCTTATTGTTGATTTTCATTTGTTTTTGAAATGAAATTTGTTGTTGTCAAATCATCTTTCTTTAACTGTCTTTTATTGATAATTTCAGTGTTTTATTTTGTAGACCACTTCAAGGTTTTATTACAATCAAGTCGTATATAAATTTTGTTAAAGAAATGAATATATATATATATATACACACACACACACACACACAGTGATTTTTTTTCTGGGAGGATGCAGGGGGATGCATACCCTAAACATTTTGTGACTCTTTGTACTTTTGTCCATTTACTGTATTTACTTTTCCCGATTTGAACTATAAAATGGTGATTTTCTTGAGTCAAAATGAGAGTACTTCCTCAACATTTTTTATAGAAAAAAACACTGTATGTGTGTGTAAAATTTTTAGCTACAGGTGGAAGGTTCAGTCAATTTAAGTATTCAGTGAAAGCATACATAAGATACAGAGAACAGCAAACAAGAAATGGCATGCACATGTACTGGAAAAGGAGTCATACATTGAAAAAAGAGCTCAGAGTTTTTCTGTATTGTATACCACTCTATGAAGGAGAAACCATTTTGTCAGTTTAAGAGGACCAGTGTGGTGTAGCGGCGAGGGTGTCAGACTAGGACCTAGGAAACCTGGGTTTAAATTCCCACTCTGCCATGAAGCTCACTGGGTGACCATAGGCTATTCACTCACTCTCAACCTAATGTACCTCACAGGGTTGTTATAAAATGGGAAGGCAGGGAACTATGTACACCACTTTGAGATCCTTGGGGAAAAGTTGGGGTGTACATGAAATAGATAAATAGATGATAGATAGATAGATAGATAGATGATAGATAGATAGATAGATGATAGATAGATAGATAGATAGATAGATAGATAGATAGATAGATAGATATAGATAGATAGATACAGATAAATAGATAGATAGATGATGATGGATAGATAGATAGAGGTTTTAGCAACTCAGTGCCGCTTTGGTGCCCACAGCTATGCACATACTATTCTTCAAGAGGACTCCAAAACAAACACACAAACACAGTGCAGATACAGAACATCATAATACAAGCGATCACTATAAGTGATCATAGTATGGAAACATTTATGTCAAATGTCCATATGCTCCAAGCTCAGATTCTAGTACTCCCAGGTTAGGGTGCATGTCACACCAAAAAAACAGTTAAATAATTGTATTGAGGCACAGTTGTCCCTAGTGTCCTAATCAGGGTTTATTTTTTGGAACTTAGTCCTGGCACTTCCCAGGTGGGTGCCATTGCCATTCTAAGCGAATGATGGAGGTGTTCATGGTGAGTTCTGGCACCTCTTCTTGTGGAAAAATAGCACTGGTCTTAATCCTTTGGTGGGTGACAAAACACAGCCAGAGTAACCCAATTTGATCACTAATTGGCAAAATACTACAATGAAGTGTTTCACTATAAAGGGTTAGCTTGCTGACTCCTGCATAGTAACTCTTTAATGAAAGAATAAATTTCCAGTGCAGTTCAGTTCAGAGGGAGTTCCCACAAACCAGGCACTGCAATATGCAGCATTACCAATTTACACTAAGTACAGCCTTCAGTGTTAAATATAGGTCTGAACATAATTCTAATTAAATACATAAATATATAATTGTTTAGTTCCAGCATTTTGTACTTCTGGTGTTAATGCACTGAGGTGAATACAAAACAGCTTCTTTGCTGCCACAACTTCATTAATGGGTTAATTCTTTTTCTATTGGTTTAACACTAGAATTAGCCATTGAGAGAATAGCCCTATCTGAGTTCCCTGCAGGGAAGATATTACCCTTCCTAAGGTTCTCGTCATGCTCATCACAACATGGTATGTGACCAGTAAAGCACATGTTTGCTGAATATTAATATTTCATCTTATGCATTAGAGACTTATAATCCTTTACTACATTGTTTCCCATGCATTCTGTGTGCATTGCCAGAAACTGATTCTTACAATATACTGGCAAATGGGATGGAGTCCGGAAAGCCAATTGCGAGAGGCAGACAAAGGAGTGGGTCCAGGACTATTTTTCCTTGACTGCACATCCAAACTGAACATACCCTTGAGACCTTGTAAAGAAACTGAAAAATGCTTTCCTATTCACAAGCACAGGAATTGTGTTTTCTCCTTCCTCACACCTGAACCTGATGCCAGAACTAAAGCATGAAAAAATTACAGCCCATCCTTCCGTCACCCTAAAAGTTTTCCTTACCTTAGAAAATGGGAAAGAGACACGTCTTTCAGACACACCATGCACACTGATGCCTGTCAGTGGGGTTGGCCCACTCACAGGTGGAGAAGTTAAGCACTTTCTGTTTCCATAAAAAAGGTGTTCTCCAAGTGCTTTCCCCCCACCATAATAATGGATGGCTATTTGCTCATAGAGGGAAAAGTAAAATTGGCCTCCTTCTTTCCTATGCCCTTTTAAAATGGGGGGGGTGTCTTTTGGGGGGTTATTGGGTTGTTATTGTTTTTATTTTAATTATGGATTTTGTGGTTTTGTATTTTTTTTTATTCTGTAGACTGCTCTGAGACCAGTGGATATAGGGGAGTATATAAATTCAATCAATAATAATAATAATAGGGCAGTATATCAATAAATAATAATAATAATAATAATAATAATAATAATAATAATAATAATAATAATACTGTAGATCCCCTGGAAGCATCCAGACTTGTGGGAGAGTTTCCCATCTTCTCAGTGGGATAAGGAACTCATGGGGGAATATCCCATTAAAAAAAGGATCCCTTGTATCATTCTCCCACTCAGTGGTCACAGTGCCTCTAACTGGGCTCTGCCCTCAGAGAACTAGAATCTGAGCTTGGAGGTGGGGGAAATCTATGTGCATAAAGCAGTTTTGCATAGTGACTGGATAAGTAAGAAATGTCCAGGAACTCTTTGACCATTTTGCTCTTTGAAAGTATGATTTGTTCTGTGGTTTCCAGATGCAGAACCGTGCCACCCAGCCTGGCCTGGTGAAGAAAGTCCACACACATATATCATTCCTATAACATGTATTCATACATCACGCCTTATAAATAGGGATATGTTTTTTCAAAACAGATAATGATCATATGTTGAGATTCATAGGATTGTAGGCTTGGACAGGACCCCAAGGGTCACCTAGTACATTCTTTGCATTCCACGGTACTAGCAAATCAGATTTCCACCAGGGACAAACCTTGTAGATTCACATTATAAGGTGTGCTCCAATCACTCCAAAGGCCTGGTCCGTAAAGGCTTTTGCATCGGACTTGAACTACATATGAAGAATCAAATAGTGTATTGCTTATGATCAATGACGTTTCCATGGTCTTCTCAACCACCTATTAAATTATGTCAAAACAAACAGAACAACACTATTAATGCCACTCTTGCACCACTTTAACTTGAAGCCAAGACATACATTAATTAGAGAAAAGCTTCCCTCCGGGGGGGGGGGTTACATCCAGATATGATGTGGGCTTATTATGGCCATAATGCAAAGAACTGCATGTAGGAGTTCCATGTACATATAGAGGTTCTTCCAGATCTCCTTTTCAAGTCACCCTCCCCCCCCAGTAGTTTTTGGATTGATGTACATGGGGAACATCATTAGGTGGAATTGTCAATCCTAATGTGTTCACACAGAAGTGGTTTCTATTTGCTCACACATCTGTTTGGTTTCTGGCCCAAACTGTGCTTGCTTAGCATGAGAGTTCAAAATGTATTCAGAGAGTGAGTTTTTACAAGTAGCTTGAGCTGGGCCAATGGCATGTGGTCCCATTAAAGGTGAATTTTGCCTTAATCTCACTTTTTAAAAAAAACAAACCAAAAACCAAAAAAAAACCACCAGTAATAATTTCGTGCATCACTGCCCTTACAGCACAAACCATGTTAGTGCAACCCAGTAAAACTCAAGTCATCAGTTTTAATCCCTTTGATCACTTTAATTCAATTGATTTCAGTAGTACTTTGGCAGCAATGGACCATGCCATGATATGAAACTATCATTGTTTTTATTAGTTACATGAAAAAGTCTATAGTTCTATTCGTGTTCAGAAATTTTGTAGTGCATTATTGATATTATTATTTTTACAAAATTCTCACAAATGAAATGTTCAGGGCTGTTAATATTAAGACAAGGATTTCCTAGATCAGAACTTAACTTTCATCTTTGGGTTGCTTATTTCATAGAGTGAATTTAGGAACAAGAAAAGCATCACCTGCCAAACATTTTCAGTTGAATTTGCAAAGCATTTTATTTCATACTGAAGTGGATATGATATTGATGCTGGGCGAGACCAAGATATCTTTAACTGTCCTTCGTCTGTCATATCCATATGCAGATGTGATGGAGGTTCAGGCTTTACTGTAAAACATTATAATCAACAAGGTAGTTTAAGCATGCTGGTTACTCTGAATAGCCACTTATATTCCCATTTTTATTTTATATTCATTTTTCATAATATATGCATATTATACATTAACATGCATACACACAATGATGCAAAACGTCTTTCAAAGTGACACAGTAACTGCAGCATGCTTTTTAACCTTACGTGGCTTTAAGCTATGAAGGATAACCTACTGCCTCATGCCCCAGTTCACTGAAAGTATTTCAACATATTCATAAATGCTTTCCTGAGTTGCAGTTGTGGTCTGGAAGAGCTGTGGTGGCAGCTTGTTCAGTTTCCAAAAGAAGAAAAAACAATTAATTCAGAATCCCTCTATCATTCAGCATTTGAAGGCTTGGAAGAGAGGCTTCATAGCTGGGATGTAACAATGAAAAGGAACCTCAGCCTACAGTTGTAGTGGTGAAGCAATAAAAGTGAGGAGCTTCTTTCAGTGATGAAAAAGACAGTGCAAAAGGATGGCATAATGTTTTCTAATTCTCAGGGTGACTAACAGCATTCCCTTAATTGTACAAAAGCCAGAGGGGATGTTGTAGGGGACTTAAATGTCAATCCACAATTAAAAAAAACAAAAACACGCAAGCCACGTATGTTAAATGCAAACATGCATTTGGTTCTTAGTCAATCCTATCTTGAATGCAAAATTCCATAAGCAGAGGCCCTTAGGGTGCTGTGGCCAAGTGTTTACCATGTCCTGGAAAGGTCAGTAGCCTCTGCTGGATGGACTTGCACTCCCTTTGAAGGAAACCTGTGTGTGCATAGTCTGGGCATCCTCCTAGCTCCATCTTTGTTACTCAAGTACAGGTGGCCTCAGCGGCTAGGAATGCCTTTTATCAACTTTGGCTGGTACAGCAGCTATGGCCATACTGGTTAGGGATAGCTTGGAGACAGTGGTCTATGCACTGGTGGATGTCAAGATTGCTTTGCTGCAATGCACTCTGTGGGGCTTTCGCCTTAAGGTTGGTCTTGAAGATGCAGCTGGTGCAGGATGCAGCTACTAAGCAGCTGACCTAAGAGACCTACCAACAGCATGTTGCACTGCACTGACTGCCAATGTGCTGCCAGGCTAATCTGTAAACATGGGCCCTGGTTGTCTGAGAGACTGTCTAACTCCCTCCATGGACCAGTGCAGTCTCTATAATCCTCAGGAGGGCTATTCGTAGAGGTACCATATGCTCCTGTAGCTGTTTCCATGGTCACCTTTAGTGTTCTAGCACCAACCCTCTGGATTTCCATTTTGATGTTAGAGGAATGCTGGCAATGCTAGGCTTCTGAAACTTGTTCAAGATGTTTTGTTCAGGCAGGCCCTTTCAGATGAGTGATTCCAGCCATACATACTGGTATTTTCTGTTCAGTGATTTTTATCTTTTTATGGTTCTAGCCTTGTATATTGGTTGGGTATTACGAAATGATAAACAGTGAATAAATACATCTAAGAAAACAATTAAAAGTTGCTATTAGGACTTAAAGTACAATTCAAGCATTTACTGAAAGCACAGTCCTATACATGTTTATTTAAAACTATGTCCCCCTGAGTTCAATGGGAGTTACTCCTAGGTACTGTATATGGGTTACAGGGTTGCAACCTTAACTGGATGTAGTCAATGGCTGTGGTCCAGAGGACTGATTGTACACACAAGAGTATATTCCTTCAAGGCCTTACAGAGAATTTGATGTGAAATGAACTCCACCTAGTGCCATTTTTGATTCTAGATATAATTAAGCTAGATAGTACAGTTTTAAAGTAGCAGGCCACTCAGTGATGTGATTTGAAAGAATCACTGTGGCATTATTCCTATAATCCCATCATCTTTCAAAAGCATTAACCTAATTTGTAAGCAACATGAAATGGTCATTCTAAAAGGTTTCAATTAATCACAAAAAAGATACTAAGAAAAATAGGCTACTGAAATGTTCTTTTCATTATGGTGAGAATGTTAAAACACTAAACAGTTGGTCAAATGTTCATAAGGAGCTGCTTCTTCAGCCAGAAAGCAACAAAACATTAAAAGCATCCGCCATCTGATTGTACCATTTCCCATGACTTGATTAAAAAGCAGAACCAAAGCTTTCACCTTTTTAAATGCTAAAATTCTAATTTTAAAAGAATCTGTACCTTGATTTAAAAACACCCATTAATAAGTAACCCTTTAGAACTTTATTGAGTCTCAGCGTCTTCTGAATGTACTAGAAAACCTTTTTCCCTCTTGTCTTTTTTCATTGAGCTGGAATGAAGAAGGTTCTAGGGGTTGGAATGAGATTTTCCAACAATTTTTGATAGTGATGTCACCCTCAAGAATCCAGGCAGTTCATTTGAGTTAATGTATACATATTTATTTTTTCAAAGCCACATTGTGCTGTGAAGATGCAACAGTTTAACGATTCCAATAAATGAATATTTCTTTGCACATAGTATGCACGATCCAGCCAGAGTTAGGCATTTAAAAATTCCATGGATTTCAGGAAGGAGTCCTGGGTACAAAAATGATTATTTATGGAAAACACGTCAAATGGCTGTTTTCTTCAAGCTAGTAATTTTGGCAATTTTACCTGCTCTCAGATGAACATTTCCTCCATGCAAAACTGAAAGCCCATTCTTGACTTTGTGCTGGCAGTACACCTTCAACCATTAGGGGGGAAAGCTGGTTTTTGTTTCTGTGAAGCAGGTTCTAGGATCTTAACTATTGCCACATTAGATTTGATAGTGGCTGTTCTATGTTTACACTGCCCCAGCCATGCAGAAAGAGGGACAGCATCCATCCAATTATAAGAAGGGGGAAAGGCAAGCAGGACACTCCTCCTGCCTGCAGATTCCCTACATGTCTCTTAGGGAACTCTTTCCCCCATGCACTCTTCTCCTCAGATGAGCTCCAGTACCAGAAGCAGCATAAGAGGAGCTGCAGGGGGAGAAGTGTAGGGAGAGTTCTGCACTATTTATCCAAATGACACTTTTGCTTTTGGACCCTTACTTCTTTTTCTGTGTGACTGAGGCAGTTCAATATTCATACACAGAGAACTTGCCACCATCTTGCGTAGTATGGCCCTGTGCCACAACAACCACATTTTAAAAAATAAAATGAAAAGGATTTTGTTGGCATGGTTAAGAACTGTGCAGGATAATTCATTTCAGTTCATTAGAAACTCTTGTCATTCAGGCTTCCAATGCCAGCCATGCAACGAACAGAACCAGCCTACCAAAGGGATCAAAGTTACCGTGCCAAAAATTTTCTTACTTCAGAAATGACAGTATGATTAAATCTTAAGGACAACATGAGTTAATGAACATTGCTCTTCATTTACCTTGTAGAAAAAGTAAATGGTGCATAAAACTGAAAATACCAAAGGCACGTCCAGGCTTACATTTATCCCGTGCCTAGAAAAAGCAGGTTTCCTACTTGTCCCATGCTTTCTAGCCATAAGGTCCAAGTGGTTTTCTGTATGCTCCGCTACATTCCCCTGGAAAACCCGCTCTTCAGCACTGAGTTGTAGCAAACATAAATCCATGAAAATCCTGACTGACGTCTGCTCTGATTCAACGATAAAAATTGAGTTTTCCCAAGGGAAAGTGGTGGTACAAATGGAAGTCTGGACAAGCCCTGAGATCCTGAACCGTTTCCACCATCAGTTTCATGTGGGGAAAGAATTATGTCGTTATTGTTATGAATTATGGCAGCTTCAAGAACAAGCTTAACATTGCTGGAATTACAATAGGATGAGATTTCACATATCTTAGGGAATTCATTCAGGACTTACACCACTGATTTTACTTACTGTATTTTGCTATATAACTAAAGTATGTTGGGAAAAGCAAAAAAGGGCTTGCAATACCAACATTTTATTCTACACCAGCTTATGTATTTGTGTGTTGCTTTGCGGAATTAAGTTCTGCCACAGTGTATATTCAGTGTATATTCTGGAATCATTATTTCGGAAGCTTCCTCAGACTCTTATTGTTATTCTGATTTTAACACTTTGGCCAATAAACTGAAACTTACCAATATCTGTAGGCTTGACTAACATTAGTGGTGACTGAAGCAATGTTATTCCATCTGTGATCTTGAGCCACATAATGTAAATATGCTTGAACTTTGCTGAAGTTATCTGACATTTGTATTTTTGGTTTTTTACAGCATTGCAGTGAGTGACCGTGACATTGTCCTTTAGGGAACGTGTAGAGGTACTTCCCAATGATACATCTGTTCTGAATTGTAAAAGAAAAAGAAACCCATCAATTGTGAATATTTTGTATGAAGTAGCATGTATAAAACATTTTACTAGATGTTTTTAAGATGGGTTAATTATTTTAGATCAAGACCCTCTAGAAAGAGTATGCTGAACATGCCAGAATGCCACTTTTACACATACAAAGACAAGAGAAAGGTTGTGATCATTTTGTTTAAAAAATTTCCTATGCCTAGTCATATTACTCAAACAAAAAAGCAAGAGTACTGGAGTTAATGCCATTGCATGTTGAGACCCCAAGACCACCCCCTCGTTGATGAATAAGACACAAGGACACGGATTTTAGGTTAATGTTATTGGGAAAATTTAGGCCACAACTTTCTTGGTTACAGAATGTGAGTGGTATTGGCTTAGGCGTTGGAATTGACCCAACTATATCTGACTCCTGCCTGTCACACAGGGAGTCCAGTAAGGGTCAACAACCGGTAGGGGGAGCCCCGTTGATGCAAACCAACTCAAACTCCCCCTGGATTCCCGGCGGGGTCGTGGCATGGCCCTAGCCTCGCCCCGGGCTTTGGACAAGATCCACACCCTCAGATTCCTTTAACGGAATACCCTTAAACTTGGAGGGGCAGGTGATGGCCACACCTCACCTCCCCCATCATAAGATCAACCAGTGCCTAACCACAAATCCTTACAAAGTTGTGACGACTGCTATGAGGTAGGTGAAACTGAAATGGCCCATGCCAATTTGCCAAGTGGAAAAATTCCTACCAGGCCCCTCAAGGGCGACCAACCGAGGTCCATAGCAAGGCCAAATTCGAAACCTGAAAAATAGGGAGGGCAGGCGGGAGATCAAGGAAGAGAGTAAAGAGGAAGCTCTCTGGCTCGCACCTCAGTTTAAATGGGGGCCTGGCCACGCCCCCAGCCAGCGGATTGGCTGGTTGGCAAATGACGTGACCAGGAACCTCCAGGTGACGCAGGACTTTGTCCCCCACCCCCCGAGGGAAGTGGATGGCCATGTGGTCCACCACAACTCCTCCCCACTGGGAAGTGGAGCGGATTTGTAGCTTGACTGTGCAGCTTTTATTTATCCAAAATTCTGAGGGGAAAAACCATATAGCAACATTTAGTCTTTTCTTAGGAACAACGTACACACTGCATATAAACTTAACATTTTCTAAGTAATTTCCCACATATGTTTGGGTATGGCTCTACCCTCAATCCAGCCTTAAAAACTGGCTATGCCAGCAAATGTCACATAGTTGGAAGTCCTACTGTGGGGATTAAAGGATGGTCTTTGTGCAAGAAAAAAGCCTCATTGCGTATTTTAAAACATACCATAAAATGTTAAGTACAGTGCCGGAAAGCAACAACACATTTTTACTCACTGGAATATGCTTTGAAAGGCAATAAGAAATTAATTTTCAAACTGTGAGATTAAAGCCTTGGAACAAGTAGATAAACTTGCACAATTTTTTTTAAAAAAAAACTTTAAAAATAATAAACACAAATGCAAAAAAAAAAATTCAAAACAAATCTGGGGCTGGAGATACAGACTGAAAGAACTGATGTTACAAACTTGCCAATAGATAACCATAGCTGTGATGCAGCCTTTGGGTTGTAGCCAACTAAATTCTACTCAGAGTAGAACCAGCTGAAATTAATGGACCTAGTCCTGTCCATTAACTCAGTGGGTCTTCTCTACTAACATTGGATACAACCCTTTGTCTCCTTTCTGGGGTGGAGGAATGGGGTTTTCTCAGTTTAGCCTGAATCTCACACAAAACAAGTCTGAACAGCGTACACATCAGGCCAGGGGGGGAAATAAGTCTACATTATAGGTATCAATGGCACTATCAAACTGCCTTCTCACTCTTACAGTGTTATATCTGTTTTCAGCAGAAATTTGTTGAAACCTGTTTATATTGAGACAATAGCATAGTTTCCACATAAAGCATACTTCAAAATTCATTAGTCTCAAGTAATCCTCTAATGTTAATTTCACAGAATTGGGGGGGGGAGTTCATGTTCTGTTTTTGGATAATTTGCTTCTCCAATTTCGAAGAAGAAGAAGAAGACTCATTTAAACCCAATCACTCCTGCTACTGCTTTGGAATAAACCATGGAAAGTATTCATATTCTGGCTTTTTAGCATTCTGTCTTGTTCCTTCTGCAAAACTCAAATAAGCCCAAAATATCTTTGGTTGACCTCCCCAAATAAATTTGGTTTTATGCATTTTTTAATATATTGGGAATCTCCCATAGACTCAAGCAAAACTCTTATTGAAAAAAATGTACTATTTAACTGAATTATCCAAAATGTAAAGCACAAACACTACAATATGAAGTATGTAAGTTTAATGTGTATTAAAGACCAGCTGCAGAAAAATCAATCCTTCTTTTAATTGTCTGTAATAGTTAATGCAAGTGTGGCACCAGTCTCACATTAGACTATCCACCATCCAGAGAACTGTGTAATTAACTCCACACACCAAATAGTGGTTTTAGCTTGCCTCGCACACAGCAGCCCAGCCAAGTGACCCCTATTTTGAAACACAGGTTTTTTTAATTTAAATTAATTCATCAGTGTATGAAATGTAAACATAGATGTTTCTATGCTTTCTATCTTAAAGTTCCGTCACTTGAGCTGAGCCTTGGTGATAGTATGGCTATTAACTGAGATAAAGGACCTCCCAATCTGCAGAAAACACTGTTGAGGATACCCTGTGGCCAGGACCCAGATATGCAGCCAGGTCATTTGTTGTTATTTTGCTACAGATGTTCCCAGTGTCAAGGGGGAAACAAAGCCTCCAGCTGTAGCCTTTTTTTCTTCTGCACATGTGGAACACTTCTTTGGATGATGACCCACAAATCTAAGTGAATGTGGAACATCCTGAAATTCATGAAAAAGTGACACGTAGTAGAGGATGGGGCAAATGGGGCGCTGTCCCACCAACCTGTCTGCATCAGCCAGCCCCCACTTGCCTGCCTTCTCTCTTAGAAGCAGCCCAGGAGATGGAATGGCTACCAGCATACTCTTCAGTCTCAAGAGCTGCCCTTGTAGAACTCAGCAGGGAGGAGCATGGGACAAAAATTCGGATCCATTGATGCTACGTATCATTGGTTATGGCTCTACCGTCTGTTGGTCTCCTTGTCTTCTACCCTACCAGTTCCAACATCCACCAGCCACCACTGCCATTAAGTAAATGCTGAGTCCATGTGCCCACTGGACCACTTTGATCAGTGCAACTGGCACTACGACAGGTGCCACATTCCACATTTGTAAGAGCTCGGTCATTTAGTTGTGGCAGCATCTGCACTTTGGAACTCCTTGCCTGTTGAGATCAAGCAGGCGCCTTCACTGTACTCTTTTCGGTGCTTGCTGAAAAGTAGCACAAATGCACAGCCCCTTTTCAGACTGGTCAGATATGTGCCAATGTGCTGCGGGAGAGTCATACACTGCATGTTTGACACTTACAACTTAGTTACAGCTCAAGTAAGCACAGCCTATGTGACAGATGAGCATATAGATCAGCAATTTACCAGAAGCATCTCACAGCATTCCCAGTTTAAATCCTTTCAGTTTCTGCAATACTGAATGCAGTAGACACAAGTTGCCTTTTCTCCCAATCTTGAGGGGGGATATTAAAATTAGGATAAGGAAATTAATAACAAAAAAATAACAGTTGTACACAGTGCGAATAAGTTCAGAAATATGAGAGAAGGCCAGCCTTCCAAATAATCCACTGAGCCCCCAAATGATAGTTTCTTCTAAAGCACTCAAATGCAGTCTGGGGAAAGGGAATGCAAGCTTTGTTGTTGTTGTTTAGCCGTTTAGTCGTGTCCGACTCTTCATGACCCCATGGACCAGAGCACACCAGGCACTCCTGTCTTCCACTGCCTCCCGCAGTTTGGTCAAACTCATGCTGGTAGCTTCGAGAACACTATCCAACCATCTTATCTTCTGTCGTCCCCTTCTCCTTGTGCCCTCCATCTTTCCCAACATCAGGGTCTTTTCCAGGGAGTCTTCTCTTCTCATGAGGTGGCCAGGGTATTGGAGCCTCAGCTTCAGGATCTGTCCTTCCAGCAAGCACTCAGGGCTGATTTCCTTAAGAATGGATAGGTTTGATCTTCTTGCAAGCTTACTATGAGACAATCACAAACTTTATTGGTCTTTTCTGGTGGTGCTTACAGTTCACAAACCATGAAGAACTAACGTGAGGAGATAATGACAAAAGCTCACAGCAGCAAAGAATACTTCCCTTAGTTTTGCAACATGAAAGGTTAGTTCTTGAAACTGGCATGAAACTGCAGAACTTTATTTTTAAAGTTGTAAAATTAATGTTTTCCTGGACCAGACTTCGGATAAACAGAGTGAAAAAATATATACTCTTTACGGTTTGGCTTCAGCTTACACTACACTACTTGAAAGTGGAAAGTCAGCATTGTTCCACTTGCCACCGTTTCCTTCTGTAGTTATAAGAGAAACCAGCTGTGGTATTCATTGGCCACTGTTCTGTATTCTCCCTTTTTTATATGTTACAGTTGCATTGTAATGTGATGGAAAATTCTTTGAAGCACTCAAGAAAAATGTTGTTGTTGTTTTAAAAAAAGCATTTGGCAAGGTTTCATTGTTGCCTATTATTCATATTAGAGTTTTGCCCAAAAAAAATTGTACTCTAAAATCATCTGTGGAAAATATGTTTTGGGTATTTTTTTAAAGGAAGAATTTGAAATAACTGGGTATATTGGGAGTTTAAACAGCCTTTCAGTAATTTATTTTCAGCTACCATAGAGATCAATGTAAGAAGACATATGTTCATATTGCCAAAAGGTAGAAGTGAGAGTTAGATATCAAATTTCTTAAGAAAAGTTCATTATCTGAATTGGTTGTTTAGGGAAATCTGTTCCACTGGAGGAAATATGCAGGTCAATTCCAGCTCATCCTACTGAACAGCCAGGGAGATGTTCTTGGCCAGAGTTAAAAACTGCCTGGCTGCATCTGCATATTTGGTGGTTATGAGGGTAATTGTGACTGCATCCTGGCTATATATGTCTGTTAAGCTATCTGTTAAGGGGTATCATAAATCATGGACAGCTATTCAAAAGTTTGAGCAAAATTAATGCAGCTATTTTTCTCAGTAGATTTATATCCCAATAAATTCTTACACTGCTTGACTCATTGCAGTCAACATTCAGATACCCAAAAGACTCTGGAGCAAGAACTCTTCACTCTGCATGCAGCCTAATTCCATCACCAAATTCCAAGAAATAATCCTTGGTTTCCCTTAGTTTGACAGACTGATTTTAGAACCCTTGTTGTGGCACAAGAAAGTTAGAGTCACGCTGTTTAAAAGGGGGCCACATTATTATTATTTTTGTCTGCAGTTAACATAGCAATGTTTGAGAGAGCATGTTGTATTCTATAAATATGATGTGGGATTTGATGTTTGAATCTACTTGCTGATACATTTGCAGCCTAATTCTATGCTGATACATTTTCAGCCAATTCTATTCTAACTCAGAAATAAGTTCCACTGAGATCAATAGGTCTAGGTTTGCAGCCTTCAGTAGAATATATTCAGCTCACTGTTCCCCACAGAGGTGAATGTCCAAGGCTGTAATAGCTATTACATATATACAGAGAAGCCAGTGCTTTCATCAAATATGGGCAGCCCATATCAACAATTGTAGTATTCTTACGATAGGAGATTGGGAAAGACTGGAAACATGCTGGATCCTCTGTTATATGTTTTTGCACAGTAGGTTTACATTATAGGAGACAAAGATTTACTATACTATCATGAGTGTCTGATGTTGTGTTTGTAGCTGAGAAGAACATACCGGTAGTCCTTCTACAAGTCCTAACAGAAATGTGTACTTCATATGAAAAGCAACATGCTTAGATCAATGCTATCATCAAAGTTAACCAAACATACACTTTTATGACTAAATTTTGCATTTAACATAAAGGACACCAGGTCATGTAAGCAAAACATCTAACTATTCAAAAGAACACATGGAATAGCAATAAAAAAATTCCAAAGGGGCTGCGTGAAGGGTACTGCTGGAAAACACGCCAATAGTAACTGAAGAAATATAAAGTATCTGATGTCAACATGATGAGGCAGACTAAGTTCATCCTTTATGGCCAAACCATGAAATATTGCACAATAAGTATATTGACAGAAGAGACCTCTGATATAAATAAAATGCTTTGTTGTTGTTTAGTCGTGTCTGACTCTTTGTGACCCCATGGACAAGAGCATGCCAGGCACTCCTGTCTTCCACTGCCTCCCGCAGTTTGGTCAAACTCATGTTAGTAGCAGTTTCATAAAAGGACAAAGACAGAGCAGGGCAGGGGGAAATCCCAATGTTAACAATTTGCTTTTAAAGTTTGGTATATAGGGGCAGCTGATAATTTCCTATACTCCTCTCCCAAACCCATTACCACCACTAGTATTAAAAAAAGTAAAGCAGAATTAAAAAAAAAAATCCTGAAAATTGTAAACTACATAAATTTCACATTTGACATAGATTATACTTACAATGTGTACAACAGATTCACTGAAAGGTCTTCATCCAGGTATGGTGACTTAGTAGATAATTCCACAAGACAAAATAACTCCTCTGTGCTTTCTTTAGACCAAAACTGTAGATTCCATATTGAATCTAAATGGAAAATTTACATATTTTTCAGAACTTCATTGCAAGCCAAAACCACTGAAATACCATGTACCGGAGAGAACACATTTCTAAGAAAGTTTCCAATCCCAAATAAATAATCAAGTGTTCTTAAATTATGGGGTGATCTTAATTCTTTTACTGATACCAATACCAATAAATTCAAAACATCCTCTTACATTTTCTGCAGTGGCTCCCTGTTTGTGGAATGTTCTCTCGGGGGGGGGGCGGGGTTGGTTGGTACCTTCACTTACACACCTACACACCTTCAGGTGACAGGCAAAAACGTTACTCTTCAACCAGGCCTTTGGCTGATTAACATCCTATACCAGGGGTCAGCAACCTTTTTCAGCCATGGGCCGGTCTACCGTCCCTCAGACCATGTGGTGGGCCGGACTATATTTGGGGGGGTGAACAAATTCCTATCCCAGAGATGCATTTTAAATAAAAGGACACATTCTACTCATGTAAAAACACACTGATTCGCGGGCCAGATTGAGAAGGTAATTGGACCGCATCCAGCCCATGGGCCTTAGGTTGCCTACCCCTGTCCTATACCCTTTTAAATCTGTTTGTGGGAAGGGGTGGAGGTTATTAGTTTGTTTGCTTTTATTATGTATTTTGTGGTTTTTATCTTGTATTTTTATGTGGAAGATATATGGAAGAAGGGCTGTATACAAAACAACAACAACAATAACAATGATTTTCTACAATAATAATAATGATTGTACCTTCCCCAAGCATACCTATTTGTTGAGTTGTAAAAGCACCGCTTTCTGAATACGTAAATGCCTTGATTTCCATTTCTGAAGTATATACAAAACAGTTAATATGTGTATCACTCCACTGGCAACATAGGAAATGATCTTCAGTCACCAGTGATGTGGCATTGGCTTTAATTGTACCATGTTCCTCATTTATGCTAGGACCATTCTCTGCAATTCCAGCGGGCAAAGAAATGTTAGAAGTCTTCTCTGATGGCACACATGGTAGCTGAAAGCTCTGTGGAGGAATCTGATATACCATGCAATAGGAAATTACCATTCGAAGAAAATCTGAGGGTACAGGGGGGGAAAAGGATTAGTCTGAATACCTCATATAACTGAGAGCTAGAACATTTATTAGCACAAGATAAAACAAATTCTGGACAAAATTACTGAATGCACACTTCCAAAGACATGCATAAAATCACATACATTCACTGATACTTAAATATTTTTTTGGCCATCAGCTTCATTCCAGGTCCCCCCCCCCCATTATTTTATTCTGTCATTACTCATGAACAAAACATCAAGAACTAGATTCACATGGATATAAAATAACTTATGTACACTGATGTGAAGCAGTTCAGCCACAGTTCCATCCCCTGAGAAGCACTCAAAAATTGCCTTCATCTTTCAGCAAGAAAGGGTATATATTATAAACGAATGTATTATAGAACAGCATATTTATATTTAGTAAAATTTAGTTACAAAATTCAGGGGTACAAATTATTATTATTATTATTATTATTATTATTATTATTTACATCGTTTTATATTGTCGAGTTTTTAAATTTTGCAACTGGTGTTTTTTGTCTTGATACTGGTCACCCCCACTGCCTAAAACCACTTGTACTTACTTTGCAAAAGTATGTCTCTGTACATATAAAGGCCTCGTGCAGTAGATCAGTGTATGAGGAGTGACAACTATTAGCCCCGCCCACAACATTACAGGCAATGTGCAGCCCTTTCCCCTGGAGCTCAAGGGGACAGCACAAATATGTGCAGGGAGGGGGCCTTCCATGTGGCCTGGAACCCCCTGCACAGTTAAATGTCCTTTCCTCTTACAGTAAACAAAGCATCATTCATCTTCTTCATATCCTTTATGCCTAGGCCTTGGACTTGGACTGGACCCCGCAGTCACTGAATTCCTGCTCTCTATGTTGTATCACTGTTTTTATGATACTGTTTTGTTGTTTTCATGTTGTAATTCTGTCCACCACGCAGATATCTTTAAATATTGAACAGTTTAGAAATGCTTTTAATTAAACAACCAAATCATTACCACGTGTTTCACAGGATTCCAGATCATGTGGAAACCTTCATCCACACAGCTGAACACACAAAGGCTCCGTGCTGCAGAAGCATGTATGGATGACAGCAACAACTGCTAGTGAGCACATGCAACATTGTTGGTGGTGTTAGCCAGCACAGCCCCACACATTGGTTCGACACGTGAAGGCGATATATAAAAGCCTAGTGGCTATTAACTTTAAGATGGCAATTCTGACCATATATTATGTATATTTTGTAAGAAATCAACAGAACAGAATCATGTTGCTAATGTTGAGATAATATATAGTGTTCCCTATCTTTTGAACATGCACCTGTGTATGTGGTCAAATTATAAAACAACCCATTGCAAATAGGGTTATTATCAAAATTTACAGTGTTACGTTGCTAATTGGGGAAACCACTTGAAGCATCTGTTGCGTTGAGCTATTTCAATTGCTTTTGTTTGATTTGCTCATTGCAAACAGCTGAAAGCCTTTAAATTTTGGTAACAAACCCAATTTGCAACCGGGTGGGGGGTTTTTGAATAATTTTGATTGCAACTGTATGCTTGGCTTGCTATACTATTACATTATCTAGAACAATTTCATCACAAAAATGTTTCCTCTGATATGATTTGAGCTATAATATTCATCTGCCAATCTTTTACTAATTCTAGCATCAAATCCCTCAAAGATACAGAGAAATTCAGGGACACTGGCCAAGAAAGAAGTGCACCAAATAGACGACTAGCATCTTCTAAGATTATTTTCTTATGCTGTTGTTTAGAAAGAGTAGCCGACAACTTACTCAGCTGTAGAAATCCAGTCAAAATATTATACCAGTTCATCTTGGTCTAAACAGCAGATCTGAGGGCAAAAACAATCAGGGGGAAATAATGTCACACTGGCATTTATAGAAGAATAAAGAATATTTACGACACAGCAAACCAACTCCTACTTAAGGCTGACTGAGAAGGACAGCCTTGGATCTGCTGGATCCAAAGTCCATTGCTTGCTAGTTCTGAGCTCCTATACTTATAGGAATTCCCCCTCCCACTGAAAGTAATGAAATGTGGGGTTTTTTAAAAAATAAAAATAAAATAACCTCCCTCCCAAAGTGAACCAGCAGCACTTTGGAAGTGATGGATTGACTTGCCACTTATCTCTTCTCCCACCCCCACTGCCTAATTAGGATTTCTGTGTTACTAAAATTGCAGTTCTTAGAGATCCTGTACATTTGTGGAAAAATAAAGAAACCTAGAATTCAAAGGCATTTTGTCAGAGGAGTTGATGCTTTCAGCTATGGTAACAACAGTTCTGTATTTGAACTGTAACAAGTTTAGTTCTTCTCCCAACAAGGAAGTTTACATGGTCAAGCATTACAGCAATTTAAAAGGAGTGGTTATAACTGCTATTGTGCATTTGAGAATAACATCAATATAGAAGCCATTGTGGTTATAACATGCTGCCAATGATATAGCAGAAAAAACACAAACAATGCATCTTAGAAAAAGTCAACAGAACTCACATATATTTAGCCTGTCCATTCATTTTTCTATGGCCTTGAGAGCCCCAATGCACACACAGCACTGACTAGACACCCACCATTCATTTCAGTTGAGAGAGAGCAGAGCTATCTGCACATTCTTTTATGAAGCACAGATCTTCTCTTTCCATTTAAGTAAATGAAAAACGCCATACATTGTGCAAGAGTCCCCCCCCCCACGTTAGAAGTCTACATTTTATATAACGCTCCAGTTATTTAATAGCATGTGAAACAGAAAGAAAATAAAACAGAATATGGGTAGAATTGTCTTCTCACCAGAATAAGGAACATAGGAAGCTGCCTTCTACTCAGTCAGACCATTGTAGGATTTGAAGGTGCTCTTTCCCAGTCCTACAGTAACGAACGCTTCTGGTTACGCACGCTTTGGGTTATGAGCTCCACTAACCTGGAAGTAGTCGCTCCTGGTTGTGAACTTTGCCCCAGGATGTGAGCAGCAGGCACGCGCGCAGTAGGAGGTGCCGTTAGCAAAAGCGCACCTCAGGGTAAGAACAGTTTCAGATTAAGAATGGACTGCCGGAACAAATTAAGTATGTAACCAGAGGTACCACTGTATATCTCAACCTCTTCTGTAAAAGTAAACAGTATCCATTTCTTCTGCAGCCTGTAGTATATATTATCAACATTTACTAAACCGAAATAGCTTTGTCTGCTTAAAAGCCAAAGCCAGAATGTGATGTACCTTTATAGGAAAACTACTGTTTGAGTTATTAGCACAACAGCAGCTGCAACCAGTTAAAGTCAGCTTCAAGAGTTTATAAATTGTCCTTCCCATACATCAGGGGCAGGGAACCTCTGACCTAGTGGGTCTAACTAGGCCCACAAGGCCTCCACATTTTGCACATTAGGCCACTTTGGCTAAGCTACAGCCACCTACCAATCACTCGACCTCATACATGACATCAGGTGTAGGCAGGTAAAAAGGTGGCCAGGTTGGTGCACCTGATGCTTCAAAGCACAGTGCAGGGCTCTTTACAAAGGGCTTCCAAAGAGCCTTGCACAGAGCTTTAAAGTCTTGCTCATCTGAGCTTCAGAACACCATGAAGGGCTTTTTAGAAGCTTCTTGCAAAGAGTGCTTTGATGCCATGATAATCAGCTGATTGTTGGGACCTCAAAGTGCCGTCCAGGGATCCTTGCTTCATATTCTCTTTCACTATTAGCAAACCATAATTATGATGCATCTTACAATAACCTTAGAAGATACTCCTTCTGAGGAAATGAAAAATTTAGCTACCTCAGATTCATAGCAAACAATTAATTAAAGTAACCCAAATGGATTCTGCAAATCCACTCTATTACAGATAAGGGAAGATTCCATATTCACTGAATATGCACCAGTCCAAACTAGATGTGGCTATTTGTTAAAAATTTGTCTGGGGGGTTGGGTGGGTTCTATTTAGTAAACGGCAAGTGAACTGGTGCTAAGTCAGATCTGGACAATGGTAGGGTAGGGAGTTTTAATCCTTTAGCAGTCCAAAAAACCATAAGCTCTCAGATCACACAAATCAATCCCCATAAAAGCCTGGGTGAACAGCAACACTGTTTTCAGTCAACACGGAAATATTTCCAATGCTCATGCCACAAATTACTGTGCAGATTTGCATGTACATTCACTTCTCTCTCAATATCTGCTCCCGTAAAGACACAGAAAGTGAGTGTTGAGGCAGCAAGCCACTGTGGCAAACTGGGAGTGCAGAGTGATTCCTTAACATCCTGCTTAACTCCCCAGTTCTTTTCTGGGCTTCCACAAGAAACATGGCACTAAATATGCCTGGATATACCTATATAAGAGCCAAAAGTTCAAGCAGTATATAGCTAGAACACCAGCATAGGTGTACTGAGCATGAAATATCCATGCCACATGGTTACAACTAAATAGTAATGTTGAATTTATTTAGGGAAATCAAGGGTTTGACAACACTGAAAATAAGGGAAGGAAGGAACTTCTAAAATTGGCATCACAAACACACACAAACAGAGAGAGAGAGAGAGTTGGATCCAGATGTATTCCAGAAGAAGAAATACTGGCAATGCTATTGTTCTGTAAACTGTTGCACAAGAGCCAGTGGAAGACCTCACACACCACGGACTTTCAGGGCCAGATTCAACTAGCAAGTCCCGCATGCCCCCAACATTGGCTCTGGGGAGGTCAAGAGAACCCCCAGAATAGCACAAGGGTGGAAGAGTAGGGAATCATTCTATCTGGCAAGCAAAAATGCTTGCACCGATGGGACAATTGCCATAGTGCTACATGGATTTCCTCCCTTAGTTTATTTTTCACATGTGTGAGGTCGGGAAATGCTCTTCTGCTTGTGGAAAAGGTCTATTTGCAGAAAAGCATCTCTGAATCTCATCCACTGTATCTTAAGCTCTTTACTTCCTTGTCAGACAATGTATTAATCTAGACAGGGTCCTTTAAACTTATTTGATTCCCAAAGTTCATTTGTTGCTCAAGGCATTTTCAAATTGAAGACAAGCTGGCTGTGTCTGGCACACACAAAAACCTACCTCATACTGGAAACTCTCTGGTCAATGTGGAAGCTGACTTTGAAATTTCCTGCAGAAGCAATCACATCTAGATGGGGTGGACTTTGGCCAGGGAAGATTTCCCACTGTCCCTGATGCAGATCAAAGTTGGGAGTTTTAGCTAAGTACTGGGTGCTTTGGTGCATGCCACATCTGGTCTCACAGAAAGAGGAAGATGCTTTCAAACATTTAAAACTGAATTAGCATTATGTCACTGACAGAGGGAGGATAGGAAAGGCAGATTGCAGGTGTCAGCTGCAGACTTTGATTCACAAAGGGTATATGGACACACACATAGTCCCATCCCATTGCAATGTTAAAGGATTGCCCTGTGGAAGGCAGCTATTATTTTGCATGCATGCCGATACCACCAGCAACCATTTCCCAACCCTGGAAGCTGCAGATGGCAGTGGGGATGCTCACAATGTGTGGGCTCCTATCCACAAGGCAAGAACTTCTAATTTTAAATGTGGTATGTATAGCATTCACTACTTGAATGCCACTTTCAACAGCATTCCAACAACGAATGCAAGATCAGTCTTAAACGGGAGCTGCTTACATGGGGTGAACTTACGAGGTCTGTAACATTATTTAGGAAGGAATTCAAATTTAATGTGATGCAGCCTCAGTGTCATGAAGTCCATCACTTTAAATCAGGAAATTAAACTGAAATTCATTATTCATATTCACAACAACTAGGCTAAAAATGAAATAAAAAGGGCTGCCCACTGTGAAAACACATTTTATTGCTTATAAAATAAGATAAAAATAAGAAAAATTGTTCTTTTCCATTCCCTAGAGTTTCACTTGGACATGGCAAGTCACAAATGTCCCATCAGTCATGGCTGCCAGTGACATATTGAAGACATTAGCACCAAGAGACCAAACAGGAAGCCAAGGCACAGGCCCAAGAGATGTGTGCTATGTTATTTTTCTGAATTGGAGGAATGTTATTTGCTTACCAAACCAGTTTTAGTGTTATTTACTACTTTGAAGGAATTGAATCTCTCAAACTATTTTATGGATTTAGCCAAGCAATTAGAAATAATAGGTAAAGTCTGCAAAAGCTTCAGTGCAGTAATACACACTGCATTACGTGCAATCTCTACTTGGGTAATCTGAATTACATAGCGCACACTTCTAATTAGCCAGGTTGACTGCAAAATTGTATGTGCTCAGTTCAAAAAATGTTGCAATTCTCAGCAGGGGTACAAAGAAAGCAGTCAAACGCTGCACACTGCCCAATCTAAAGCAAACCTATTGCAAGCATCTGTCTTGAAAGAATAAATAAAGCAGATGCCCCCCTTCTTCTCATTCAATGCTACAATAAAAAATAGAGGACCCAGAGAAGAAGGGTGCAAGAACAGTGACAATAATAGCCATGCGTACTATTTCTAAAATTCAGAGGATGAGATGTTCTCTTAATAACCCTCATACAGACTTCCTGCTTGTCAAACGTTCTGTAATGAGGAAGCTCACCAATGGTGAACAAGTTGCTGGAAAGAAACAGTTCATCCACTAATACCAACATTCCCCCTCAATTGCCGAGCCAGAGGGACAGTTGGGCACATTCTCAGTTGTGTTTTTATTTCACTTGTGCATGAAGTAATAGCTATGATGGTTTTTTTTCCACAATTCAATTTCCAAAGTTTCATCAGTGTAACAACTTTGTCTCCATGTATCCACACTTTCCTGTACTCTTTCAGCCCCAATCTACTTTGTCTACAGGCTGTAGCCATAAAGCTGTTGTTGCCATGCTGCACCATAACTGTTGTTTGTTGGCAGTGTTACCATGGATATTGTGACACTGGCTGTAAAAATTGTTACGTTCTCTCCAATTGTTCATGTGCTGGACATTTTGCAGTTAGCTAAACGACTGATCAAAACAGGAAATTTGAAACATAATTTTAGGCATATGCAGCATCCCCCCCCCCCGAAACAAATCAGAAAAGATAGGTCCTCTGCAATATCCCTGAAGTTTTGACAGAATCAAAATTGCAAAACTTAGATACATTTTGAGCTAGCACAAATGCATTAGAAAATGCATGTGCCTAGCAACATGTGAGCTTGAAGACTCACAAGGGAAGACAGTCAAGAAGACAGGACCTTGGACAGCTCTAAATGGCCCTGCTAAACCAGCCACAGGAGATGCTACAACTGCAGGGAGTGTTAACTAAAGTGTTATGTAGCCTAACCAGACCGGAAGTGCTGTAAGCTTTGCTTCAGGAGCAGCTGGCTGGTCAGCCAAACAGCCCTTGCCTTATTTTGAGTTCTGTGAGGCTGGGGAGGCAGGAGTACTGCAGAGGACCCACCCTCTGAATCACAGGATGGTGGCAATGGTCTACTTGAGAAAGTTGCTGTCATGAGTTCCACAGCGATGCCTTAAAGAGGGCAGTTGGGATGACAAGAAGGAATGGGAGATGCTCAGAGAACTCTGACCTCGGGAAAGGTCCTAGCAGGTTGGGGGATGGAAATATGGGACCCTAGAAGGACTCTGGCCCAGGAGAGGGTCCCAACAGCTTGGAAGGTGGAGATCCAGAACCAAGGAAGAGGCCTAGCAAGGTAGCAAGAGAACAGCCTGCACCCCGCAACACAGGACACCCCAAGTGCAATGTCACAGGCCACTAAGCCAACTGGCACCTTTCCATGTCAGTGAAACACCTTCTGGGGAGGCACCTGGTGATAAGTCTGACAGCAAGTTAGCTCCATCAGCGTCACTTCCATCTCCAAGGACATGGAGGTGACACCACAAACAAACCATACAAGCCCAGCCTTGATGGAGGACTACCCATTTATTTATCCAGACCTGAGGCTTGGGCCATCCGCTGCACAAATAGCTGTGCCTGTCCTGCTCTTCAAAAGGGGGCATGTCAAATGTTGCATCAACCTCTTAGCTAAGTCTACTCATGCACTGTCATGCTCTGCTGTGCTTTACTAGCTTGTAACCTGTAGACCCATTGGAATACTGTGCTGACTTCATTAATACAGCCTTTAATACCTCCAGTCATGTTGACAGTTTGAGATCTGAGGAGGAGAGTCAGAGTCGGGACAGCTGCCTCAAGCTCATCAGAGCCTTCTGCTATCCACTGAAAGGTCCCTCAGTCACAACAATGGCACACAACTATAGCTGAAACCGAATTTCAAGGCAGCCACTCTTCATCTGAAATGTGGTAAGATTATGCATTTGTTTTTAAATCAAGCCTGTGTTAAATTTTAGCAACCTCAGGATGTTTGACATACCATATTCATAAAAATTAAACATAAACCATGAAATTTAATACAGGAGTGTACATGATAGAATTGTAGCTAAAGCACAGCTGAAGTCCACAAAACAGCTAAAAAACCCCAAATACCCATAAAACCATTGTCATTAAAACACAGTTAAAAAGCAATAGAACTTTTGAAACAAGGTATAGACGACTAAATTACATGTTTAAAAAACAATTTTTTCAACAGCAAAAGAGACTTTATATTTCCAGCCTGAAGCTATAATCCAATAACCATACATCAGTTTTGAATGAATGAATTTGTTGTTGTTTAGTCGTGTCCGACTCTTTGTGACCCCATGAACCAGAGCACGCAGTTTGGTCAAACTCATGTTCGTAGCTTCGAGAACACTGTCCAAGCATCTCGTCCTCTGTCATCCCCTTCTCCTTGTGCCCTCAATCTTTCCCAACATCAGGGTCTTTTCCAGGGAGTCTTCTCATCTCATGAGGTGGCCAAAGTATTGGAGCCTCAGTTTCAGGATCTGTCCTTCCAGTTTCCTTAAGAATGGATAGGTTTGATCTTCTTGTAGTCCGTGGGACTCTCAAGAGTCTCCTTCAGCACCATAATTCAAAAGCATCAATACTTTGGTGATCCGCCTTCTTTATGGTCCAGCTCTCACTTCCATACATCACTACTAGGAAAACCATAGTTTAACTATACGGACCTTTGTTGGTAAGGTGATGTCTCTGCTTTATAAGATGCTGTCTAGGATTGTAATCGCTATTCTCCCAAGAAGCAGGCATCTTTTAATTTCGTGACTGCTGTCACCATCTGCAGTGATCAAGGAGCCCAAGAAAGTAAAATCTCCCACTGCCTCCATTTCTTTCCCCTTCTATTTGCCAGGAGGTGATGGGACCAGTGGCCATGATCTTAGTTTTTTTGATGTTGAGCTTCAAACCATATTTTGCTCTCTCCTCTTTCACCCTCATTAAGAGGTTCTTTAATTCCTCCTCCTCACTTTCTGCCATCAAAGTTGTGTCATCTGTATATCTGAGGTTCTGGATGTTTCTTCCAGCAATCTTAATTCCGGTTTGGTTTCATCCAGTCCAGCCTTTCACATGAAGAATTCTGCATATAAGTTAAATAAGCAAGGAGACAATATATAGCCTTGTCTTACTCTTTTCCCAATTTTGAACCAATCTGTTGTTCCATATCCAGTTCTAACTGTAGCTTCTTGTTCCACATAGAGATTTCTCAGGAGACAGATGAGGTGATCAGACCCTCCCATTCTTTTAAGAACTTGCCATAGTTTGCTGCGAATGAATAGAGAGATGGAGATGGAAGCAACTGTACCTCTGAAGGGAAGGCATTCCACAGATGAGATACCACCACAGAGAAGATGATACCCCTTCACAGTGGATCTGACATGAACCATAGATACTGTATGTGAATTTGTTTTTCACTATCAATATTCCGACTGATATTTCCCAACAAACTTTAAAAAAACAAAACAAAAAAAACCCAACCACCATTAATGACATATCAGCATGTATGTAGCATTTCTTTAACATCAACAGGAACTGGAAACTTTTGATTAATTATGTTTTAAAATCCAGTCCATTCCTATGCTGAATTTGAAGAAATGGGGTGGCATCCAACTAGGTCATACTCAGAGCAGACCCACTGAAATCAATGGGTGAGTGAAGAAGTTATACTCTATTTCAGAACAGCCTTAGATGAAACAGCACTAAAATATAAGTGGGTCTTTCAGCAATAGTTCAAATATCAAATTAGTCACCAATGATCAAATGCAAACCATACAAGAGTGGGAACACATCCAATAGTACTGGCACTAAATGGCAAGTGAAAACATAAACTTCGTTTTATTATTTATTTCTTTATACCCCCACACATCTGGCTGGGTCTTCTTCAATTTATCTATTAACAGGACAAAAAGCTTGTGAAATAAAAACATCAACAGCTGTTAGTTAACATGAAATGGGAACAGACTACTGTGCACACCCAAACTATCTTTAAAAATAAACAGCTGTTTTTGAATATTAAATAAATGCCTCCAAAGCATAACATCCTACTAATAATGCATATGGATATAGTGCATATGGCTATGTGTTCTGATTTTCATAACTAACTATATGGATCTCCTATTAATTTCTTTGAGAGCTAGAAGTCACTCCACACTCCTAAAAATTGGGTCCTCCATATAATTAGCTTTTTCTTAATTTGAAATGTGGCTGTATATTACAAAAAGTGTTCTGAAAGAAGTAAAGGCCTTAAGAACAAAGCAAGACTTCTGCTTGTAGCTTGATCCTTTCCCCCCCCCCCCCCTGGAAACAAATCCCACAATATTAAATGGGACTCACTCAAGACAAGTATGGATGACTGCACCATTAACTTTAGAAAGCTATGTAATTTCCCCAATTATTCTCTACATGCTCAGCAGAACACCGAGTTCCCCATTCTGTTGCTTTAAGAACTGCACAAGAATATGAGAGCGAGAGTGGGGCTTGTTAAAAATCATCTGCTGCAGGGTATTAGTATTTATTGTAAGCATGTAGTGGTATGTATTTTTGCTGTTGTGCCACGTTTAGGAGGAAAAGTAGCATACAAGTTAAAATAATAATAATACAAACAAAGCAAATATGCATTCAAGATACCTCGGGGATGCACCAATAAAAGTGAAGGAGTAACATACCGCAAAATGCTATACGTGTTTACTCAGAAGTATATCCCATTGTTTTCAGCAGGAATTACTCCCTAGTTTTCAGCATAGCAGCCTTACACTTCTATCAATAAGTATTATCCAACACCAATAGCAGGCCAACCTTGAATAGACTAAGGTAGATAGAGAAATTCTGTAAGCTGTGAAACAAGGGAGCCACATCCCTGGAATTGGAGTAATCGATTCACAGGTTTGTCACACATACATGATTACAGAGTTGGCAGACACTTACCAAGAAACAACTATTTTCATGTTACATAAGTAGTCCATGAAACTTCCATGGTTGCTTCCAGATGAGGTGCGCATTCATCCCAACTGGTTTCCACAAAGTTTGTGAAAGATTACATGATGTCCAACCTTTATTGATCATTCATTCTTATTTGTTTGTGGGGATGTTACGCAACATCAGGTCAAACAATTGTTATTCCACATTTTACAGTGCATTTCCCCATCACTTGTGACAAAAAAAGACTTGTATTTCCCCCCTCTCTGAAGTGGCTTCATTGCGCAAGAGCACCACATCCACTTTAAATGTACAACTTGAACTTACTGATATGCACTTTAATCCCATCCACAAATTAGCAACAGACTGGAAGCACCCCATGCTAAGGTAATTTGGAGGGTTGGTTCACATTTAACATCCAAACATGGCCTGGCATCAACAGGCTCTATGCTCAGGGTTGGCAGGCTGAGAGAAAACTTCAGCACTTCGTCTTCCACCTGCATGCTATGTTTTAATCCATTATTTCCACTTTTGTGTAAAATGTGGTTTACCACTGGGTGACAAACCAGAAAACTGTGGTTTGTATAACTCCTCCAAACTAGTAGGAGAAATCATTGTTTGATCCTGATTTGCAATCCTAGTTTTGAGGTATTTTCCAATCCACAGTTCATGCTCATAGCTTTTTGGGTGCAACAAGTGTGGAATGATTTGGATTCTACATGGTCATGTTTGCATGTGACAGTAAGACAAAAACCTTAGCTTAAGAAACCAAACTGTGAGTTGTGTTCTGGTGCATGTATCCTGATCACTTCTGCTTTGCTCATCCCTCTTTGAGAAGGAATAGATTAATGAACCCAGGATTACCAAACCCAGGGTTGTGATTTATTTCTCCCTAACAAACAAAAATCAGTCTTAAACCAAGTTCGTTGCTTGGTGGCAAATCCAGGCTTGTGCTGCAATATGTTTAATTCTTTATGGCAAAAAATTACTATGCAAGCTTGTCAGGAAATAACACAGATTACAAAATAGAGATTTGATTCTTCAAATAACTTATTCAAACTGATTTTTTTTCATTGCTAGTGATTCAAATCCTGATTTGAATCAATTATTTCAGTGAAGCCATCATGAATACATGTATAAATAATCAGCATATTAAGTCTCACCACGGGTTATTTTGATACTATGGGCCATACCCAATGAAGTAGTTCTGACAACACAAGGTTGTGCAATAGAACTTCCCCTCCTTCTCCTCTTCCTGCAACCCCAATTTGTTCTAGGGTTTCCCTCAACCCTCCAGAGCAGATTTTGAGAGCGTGCAGGGACAGGAGGTACATAGGGAGAAAGAGGGGAAGTTCCATTGTGCGAGCAGAAATCTTTGCACTAGTAGAAGCACTTCATATATATTTAATAGATCATCACATATCATAATGCCTTCAAACAAAGACAGTGATTCACAGAGGAACAGGCTGCATATCACATTTAGACATAAATATTTTTAACTGAGTAGGTTTTGTAGACACAAAAAGACAATACAGAAAGGACAAGGTCACTCCCCCACCCCCACCCTGCAAAACAAAACACTTATAAAACTCTACAGATTAAGAAGGTACTGCTGGCTGAATATTTATTTTCTGTATAGACATTTCAGTTTTCCAACTGTCTACAGGGAAGAAGTTGATGGAGCATATAAACATTCCATTTTGGCAAGCTTCTAGAATTGGTCTGACAACTATGAAAAAGCTCCTCACTTTCAGGTCATTTGCTTCCTTAAGAAGTATCTTCTGGCACTAAGCAGAGAATACACAAAGTACAAAAAAACCACAACTTCACTATGTCAGTCTACCACCACCATTAAGTTACATTTACATTAAACACAACACACTACACTTGATCTGAGAAGCAATTGATTGCAGACAAAAGGTAATCAAAGTTTTCTTGACATACATAATTGTCTTCATAGTGGACCTTAGTGATAATTTTTAACATGATGCCAATATTATACTGAAAGTAAATTTGTTTTACATAGAATTTTAAATCATAATTGTTATTTGCAATTGTGGACATTACTTTACGGCTTGTGGTTGGCATCCATCTGTCTCGGAAGACAATGGAAGAGTGCGCCTTTAGGGGTGAAGTCAAACTACTGGAGAGTTACAGCGCCTGATGTAGCTGTAGAGACTGATATGGGAGAGGCATGTTTTACTGCAACTGGGGCAGATGAAGACATCCAGGTGTGCTGCTGCAGATGCACCAGGGTGTTTCTTCTCTCTGCACTCCTCCCAACAGTCATTCCTTCTCTGGTCACTGCTACAGATGCACGACTTGACTATCTCAAGGCACTGCAGTCATCTGCAAAGGATGTCCCACACAGCAAGACTGATATTGCCAGCCTTCATCTCACATTTGCAGACATCTTTGTAACACAGAGTCTGTCAAAGGGCCTGGTGCCTGAAGCCTGTTCCCTGTAGAGCACATCCTTGGGGAACCTGATCCTACCATCTTTTATTCTGTGGACATGACCAAGCCAGCGTAGCTGTCCCTGAGACAAGAATGTGAGCATGCCAAGAATATGGGCTTCAGAGAGCACATTTTTGTTTGAGACTCTGTCCTGCAACGTGATGCCCAAAATCTTCCTGACGCAGTGCATGTGGGAGGCATTGGGGCATTGTTCCTGGCGGTTGTAAGTTGCCCATGACTCACTTCTCTAAAGCATACACAATACACAAGCCTGGTAGATCTCCATCTTGGTACTGGACATTTTCCCATACCCTTTTGGAGAGGCGAGCCATTGCTGTAGCTGCCTTGCCAATAAATACATGTGTTCAGCTCAGCATCAATGAGGAGGTTGCTGGTTATGGTGGAACCCAGGTAGACAAAATCATCTACCACCTCAAGCATGTAGTCATCACTGCTGATGCTTGGAGTGCTGGCAACATCCTGACCCAGGAAGTTGGTCTTCATCAGGCTGATGGATAGGCCGAACTCCTTGCAGGCTTGGACAAAACAGCTGAGGAGTCTCTGTAGAGCTTCCACAGAGTGTGCTGTCAAGGCTGCGTTATCTGGAAACAACATCTCTTGGATAAGGATCCACCATACTTTTGTATTGGTTGAACAGACCCTTGTTGCTCCTTGAATGTAAGGAGACACCATCTTCAGTTGAGCTGAAGGTGTATGAGAGCACTGGGGAGAAGAATTTGCCAAAGAGAGTTGGGGCAAGAGCACAGCCCTGTTTCACGCTGTCATACTGTTTGGTGCTGCATTTGTTATCGTTGAAGGATATAATCATCTTGTGAAGCTTATACAAAATAAACTTAAATCAAAAATTGAAAGTTCTGTATAAAAATTCCTGCAGAACACAATTTGTATCTTTATTCGATTGATCTCTACACTAAACCTCATTCTCTTAATTCAAGGCAAGAATCCAATGGCTTAGCATGCAGAATAGGGTTTTTCAAAAACCTTTTAGCAGACCTCCATGCCATAGAAAACTACTTGCAATTATTTATTTATTTATTTATACATACATACATACCCCGCCCATCTGGCTGAGTTTCCCCAGCCACTCTGGCGGCTCCCAGTCGAGTGCTAAAAACCATACAGCATTAAATATTAAAAACTTCCCTAAACAGGGCTGCTTTCAGATGTCTTTTAAAAATAAGATAGCTGCTTATTTCCTTGACATCTGATGGGAGGGCGTTCCACAGGGCGGGCGCTACTACCGAGAAGGCCCTACTTTTCAAACTACCCTCATTTTCAAACGTAGTTCACCATGTGACACAGGATTATGTTGTCAGGGGGCAGGGGACATAGCCCAAAACTTCCTTAGCTGTGCAGAACTAGTTATATGGTACTATGGTCAATGTCTCTTAGTTTGATGCAAGGTCAGTTCTTGCCCTATTTGCTGTGGTCTCAAGGCATTCGAAGTGAATGTGTGATGAAAGCCACCATGTCCCATGTGCAAGCATTCCCCATAAATGTCTGAAGGGGCCTTATAACTGTGTTCAGCTGAACATTGTTAGAACAGGGCACAGGGCAAATTAGGGGTAGAATGCATGCGCCCGTGCCTCTGTCACACATTCTTCCCCACGCCATGCAGGGCTTCTGCCCCTCATAGCCTTCAAATATCTGGAATTCACTATTTGCTGGTATTTGTTATTGTTTAGGGTTGTCATGTGTCCTCTTTTTCCAGGACACATCCTCTTTTTCAGGGGTAAAATTTCTGTCTGGGCAGATTTTTAAAATTTGCCAAAATGTCTCTGGCTATACTTTCTGGATGAGACATAGACATAACTAGTGGCTGAAGACTTGCTTTCCTCTTCTCTTCTCCTGCCCCCCCCCCCAGCAATATATCACAGCTTCTATAGCCTGCATATATTTGGGGTATTTAAAATTAGAGTCATCATGGCATTCTCTTTTTTGCTCTTCAAAATATGGCAACCCTATTGTTATTTGTTAATGCTTTCTACTTTTTAACCTACTTTTATTAAATATTTTCTCTCAAATGTTTACAAATTAACTCTCTGCTATACAGATTTGCTACAGGAAGAAATCTTGTCTAGTCTTAATTGTACTTGTAGGCGCTGCAGTCATGATCCAAAAAGATGTAAAACAAATGAAGCAAGTCTTTGAAGAGCAGCACCTCTCATAATTTTATGCACACTGTGAGTAAGCTGTTCTGGGCACAGTGCAACTTCTGAGTAAATCTATGTGGCATAGGGGTCAGCTATCCTATAAAAATGGATTTTTAAAATCCACTGGGTGAGCAGAAACTCTAGGAAGCTGCTTGGATTTCATCTATGTAGATAATAAATAATAAATTCAGATAGCCACATGAAGAGTTCCCTCTCTCTCTCTTTCATTACATACACCTATACACAAGCCATGGAGCAGTTTGCATTTGCTCTCCAAAATATTAGAACAGCTAATATTTCAAAATAATTTAAAATTGTATTTATTAAGCAAACAACCAAAGGTCTCAATAAAATGACTCTTCACCCTGTTCTGTGTCATGCAAATCCCACAAGGTTTGAAAATGAGTGGAACATTATTACACTAGAAACAAAACAAGTGCCAACGAAAACACTTAAGTCCTTAACAGTCCCATTGCATAACCCTTAATTATGCTATCTTTTAACAGCTACTGCATCTTTACATGACTGTTACAAAGTTAATGCCAACAACACATTGCTTGTGTAATTTCAAGCAAAAGAATATATAAGTTAGGAATGTGTTTCAAATCAATAAAACTCTCGTGTGTGTGTGTGTGTGTGTGTGTGTGCAAAGGGGCCATATTAGTTCATACGAAAATGAAAGGGGGGAAACCCCACAGTTGGGCAAGACTTTTATTAGTATCAACCAACAGATTTTGGCTGTACAAAATCTAACGTTTCCCACCATTTTTAAACCTATTTCTGGAACCAATTCCAACTGATGTAAATACACATTGACACTGTGGTAAGCCATAAGCCATGACTTGCTGTGAATGAGCAGCATGCTAGCGCACACTGCTGCACTGCTCCTACCTTTGTTTCTCCCTCTCTGGAGCCAGGAGGAACAAACCATAAGCCTTGGTTTACCATGATATAGGAACCAGCACTTGTGGCTTTGTTTCTCTCCAAACTGTGTCACCCACACCGGAACACTATCGCTCTGACCCAAATTGACAATCTGAAATCAACAGTACATTGTACCAAAAGCTTTTTAGAATTTGGACTTGGAGCAGCAACTCATGAATGCAAATCCCTGCACAGCCATGATCAAACTTGCAGCAGTGGCCTAGGGTATGGCATCGCATACACCAACCTACCTTGGTAGCTTGTTGTGATGATAAAAATGGGATAATCCCTGCCTATGCCACCAGGAGTTCCTTGGAGGAAGGCTAGGATGAAAATGTGGTAGATGTTGGGTCTTCCAACTGCATTACAGGAACTATGATAAACATGATGTGCAAAAATGCCATTGGTGCCAGATCATTAAGAGAGTTGTAGGTTACAGCTCTGGTGAGATTTGCAAAGGAAAACCTTACCAGCGTTCATTACAAGCTTCTCTTCGATTTATTTTTTTTCCAGGCTTTTTGTTTTAGTTTGCAGTCCTTGTCATGAAAACTTTTGAGAGAACAAGACAAATAGCTCGTTTAAGGTGGCCAAACTACCAAGGAGCTGAAAGCATCTTTGCCTCTCTTTTTCCAAAGGACAAAAGGAGCTTCACTGACTTATAGACTGAAGAGATCTGAAACATAACCTAGGAAACTCTACAATGATTACAACTTGCAGCTGTAAATGTCAACTCCGAGCGAGTTCCTCCTGTCCTCGGTGGTTCCGCTAAAACTGTTGCACGTCCCATTTGACAGACGACGAGGACAACAAGACTGACGCGGATGCGCAGTCTGGTCCGCGGCAGCGCAAACACAAGCCTGCCTCTATTGCCTGGCAAATCGTCTCCCAGCCAGTCGCAACACCTCACACGCTCTTCGCTTTCCCCTCTCTGCGCAAACTTCAGCAGGTCCTTCCTGCAGCATCCTTTATGCAGTGTAGTCGTGGCCATGTTTACTCCGAAGTAAGCCCTCCCTGGCTTCAACGAGACTTACTCGCTGGCCAACCTGCCGTCCCAAGCACCCAGGAGGCACCCAAAGTTAACTGAAAGTAGCCCTACCCGACCAAAATAGTAACACCATATTAATACCAATACTAATAATACTAATAATAATAACAACAACGATTAAAGCTCCTGCGAGCTGTGGTGGCTATAGCGGTGTGGCGCACCAAGGCACCCACTGACGCTTGCGCTCCCCAACGCAGCCGGTGCCAAAAGACCCTCAGCCAGAGCTAGCCAGGCAGAAGAAGGAGAAAAGGAAAACACGTACCTTTGCTGTGGCGACCAGCTGGAATCTCGGCCGCTCTTTTCACGCAGGGGGGAAGAGAGAAGGGGGAAGGAAGAAGGAGAAACTGCACCCGCTCCTGTGAGGCGCGCGCCCTTTCCCCTCAAGCCCCACGCTCTTCACCCGGCTGGCAGTGGAACCATAGCTCCCTCTCCCTCTCCCCGCCTCCCCCCCAGCCCCCTTCGGCCTTTATCCCAGCCAGCCAGCCAGCCGGTCAGCTCGGCGTCGGCGCCGTCTGCAGAGGAGCCTTGAGGCTGGCGGGCGCGCGGCGCTGGTGAGGACAAGCAGCGGGCGGGAAAATGCTGCAGCTTCTCGCTCGCTACCTGTGCGGCTACTAGCACTCCCTGCTGGGGACGCGGGAAGCGCCGGCTGGCCAGAGGCTGGGGCCAGCGTCACGTGGCGCCCGGGTCTCTCGCTACCAGGACTTATAACGCTCCTTCAGCCGGTGCTGGTCGTGGGAACCTCGCTCGGCGTCTCCAGGGACGGCTTTGGCCACCCCACCCGGGCACCTTGCCGCCAACACCTGCGCGGTTTCAGCGCCACCCAACGCCTCTGACCTTTCCCGCCACTTGGGCACTATATGCTCGTGACAGCAGCCCAAGTTGTATTCGGTGGAGAGCAGCCAGGGCTCCGCGCTAAGCTTTCAAAAAAGTTGTTGTCGTTTTCCAGAGCATAAATTAAGTACACATAATAGGAAGTTAAATTGCACAATACTTAGGAGCGTAAGGGGGGAAAGGACATTAGCAGTTTGGTACTATTCTTGGGGGACCTGGGCATTTCGTTTCTTAGAAATTTCGCACTGAGGACAAATGTCCACTATAGGTTCACCACATAAACAAGAGTTCCATTTCCCCTAAAAAGCTGCCCCTGAGGTGACTGTAAGACATACACTACTGTGTTCCATATTACTTATTCTTTCATTGGAAGTCGCCAAACTTTTAAACATAAAAACATAAATCTACACTGGTATTAAGGGACACAAAGAAAATACACAGCAGATAGCCAGGAATGGTGGATTATTTGACTAATATTGCTTGCGGTGAGAATGAGGAGAGAAGCTGGGACTAGGGCCTATCAGAGGTCCAGTCCATTTCCATCTCTGGACACCCGGACTCACAACAAAAACTAAAAATGAAGAGTCAACACACAAAAACAATGAAAGGCATTCCTCATTCAACAACCAAACGCTGCTTCCTCGATTGGTTAAGGTTCAGAGCAAAAAATAAAAATAATTGCCATGAATGTAAGTCTGAGAACTAAATAAACAGATTGAATGGGAGAACTTTGCATATTGTAAGCCCCTCGGATTCTCACTCCTAATCCCACTTTCCCATTGAATTCTATAGGACTTAATTCTTAGTAAACATGGTTAGGGTTGCACTGCAGATTGCTGTGCAAGTGGCTTTTTTAAAAATATGATGGGGGGGCAGCGCTTTTAAAAAAGAAAATCTAGACCTGCCTATGTATATGGTTATAATTTGTGTGCAATGCACACAATGCTATAACACACCTCTGTGTTTCCCTCATGTGTGCATAAATGCTTGCTTGTTTAGTGTCACATCCCATGGCATTTAGAAACTTGCACAGAGTGGTAGGAAATCCTCACAACTGGGACTTTGGCAGCACTTAATGCAGAGAGGTTTATAGCCAAGCTTTGCTCACGAGGCACCTTGGAAGAGGTCAATAAAGTTTTATTTGGAGTGAAAGATGTTAAAAAAGAACAAGAGAAGAAGCCGCAGAAGCATGCACACTGTACTGCAGGCCTCAGCTCACACCTTCTTAGTACACAGACTATGAAAGAAACCGTGGCGTAGCACAAAATAGCTGTCACCTTCAACAAAAACAGAAAAAGAAAAGGGACAGCAGTATGAAATTGTACTAATAATGATGAGTAATACAGTGGTACCTCAGGTTACAGATGCTTCAGGTTACAGACACTTCAGGTTACAGACTCTGCTAATCCAGAAATAGTACCTCGGGTTAAGAACTTTGCTTCAGGGTGAGAACAGAAATCGTGCGGCAGTGGCGCAGCGGCAGAGGGAGGCCCCATTAGCTAAAGTGGTACCTCAGGTTAAGAACAGTTTCAGGTTAAGAACGGACCTCCAGAATGAATTAAGTTCTTAACCCGAGGTACCACTGTAATAGTAACGCTAATGGTATCAATGGTGTTTGTGCCTTTGCGCTGCAATCCCTAGACCTTGCTGGTGGCAAGCATCAGGGAACAGATCAGGATGATAATGATGCCTCTGCAATGCCCACCACAACTTTGGAACAATTCCTGCTACAGGGCAGGCAGCAGGAACAAGAAAAGGTTATCATAACCCCATCCCCACCACTAATGTTCAGCAGAGGTCAATCTCAAGCAGTTGCTTCTTCCCCCACTCCTACATTTTTTAAAGTTCCTCCAGTAGCTGCCTGCTACTTGCTCTGCATGGCTGGCAGGCAGCAAAGCAAACACTGCAGTCCCCAGGCTTCTTTCCTCCACACCCCTCCATTCTAACACACACGTTACAAAAAGTTTGTTTCTCAGGTAGTTGTTTGATGTAACCAGCATGGAGCAGAGCAAATACAGCAACCAACCAGCTGATCCCTGTACTTGTTCCATCACTTCCAGCCCTGCATTTCCCTCCCAAGGTCAGATCAGTTGCCCACTGCCTGCTCCACAAGGTCAGCAAAGGAAACAGGAGCTGAATGTGCTCCAGTGCTTCTTCTTCCTCCCCTCTTTTTCAGAAAGCCCACAGAAAACATACCTTCTCCTATCCTCTTTTCCCCCTCCAAAAGCCCTTCCATGGACAAAATAAAGAGATGGACAGCCCTGGTGCTCCCAACACCCTCCAAATAAATAAATAAAATGGCTAGCAACCATCCTAATTGGTTGCTTGCCTTGCAAGTCTCTCCTGGCATAAAGTGCAGCTGCCTTGACTTGTCCTTCGCTCCAAAGAAGAGAGGAGTTGACACAACCAATTTCAGAGCAAGAACAGGCAGCAAAATAAATGCAGCAGCATATGGATTGACCTCTGTGCTTCATCTCTCCCAAAGCAAAGAGCTAAACAGGCCCTAGCACTGCTTCTCTCCCCTTCTCTTTTTATAAAGCTCAGGAAAAAAAGATTCAGATGGACAGAGAGGAGGTGTGCAGATCTGGTTCTTCATCCACCTGGACATCATCTCAAAAATGAAAAGGAGAGGAGGAGGAGGAGGAGGAGGAGGAGGAGGAGGAGGAGGAGGAGGAGTTTGGATTTGATATCCTGCTTTATCACTACCCTAAGGAGTCTCAAAGCGGCTAACATTCTCCTTTCCCTTCCTCCTCCACAACAAACACTCTGTGAGGTGAGTGGGGCTGAGAGACTTCAAAGAAGTGTGACTGGCCCAAGGTCACCCAGCAGCTGCAGGTGGAGGAGCGGAGATGCGAACCCGGTTACCCAGATTGCGAGTTTATCGCTCTTAACCACTACACCACACTGGCTCTCATCTTCTCACCAACCATCTTCTCACCATGAACATCTTCAGTGACTCAGCCTTTCCTCCGGAGACGAAGGGGAGGCGTTAACATCACAGCCAACTGGACTACTTAATTTACTTTTTTACATTGTTATCTTTTTCTCTTCTTTTACATCGCTTAACGTAACTCAACTTCTGCATGACTTGCTGGCAGAAGTGGATCAAGAGTTAATTAAACAAGATGTGATTACAGCGTCATTGAGGGGTGGTCCTATCTTGACAGTCAGTTGGTTTGAGCACTGGGAACTTTTTGTTAATAGCCAGTAAAAAGCCTAAATTTCATTGAGAAATTTAGTTACTTTTAGCTGAGTCATTAAAAATCGTTGTGCGTAAAGCAGTTCAGTCCCTTCAGGTCAATGGGACCTAGCCGTCGCATAAGGCAAGCATGCTCAGTATCATGTAAAGGGTAGAGGTAGGAACAAAATGGCAACTGAAGCAAAATACTTTGAGGAACTACATACAAAGTCAGAACAAGATCTTTTTTCAATTATATCATTAAAACTGGTAAGTCACAGTTTATAATTTTCTTTGCAGAGAATTCTTAGATCAGACAAGCGATCTTGGGACATTGTTGACAGATAATACTTTATCCTTCTTTAGTTTAGAAAACGATATTTCGCCAGTAGAGTTTGTAACCATTAAACACAGGAACAATCTGAAAATAGTTTCTGCATTTGGAAAACCTGTCCAAATTTTCTCCTGGAATATTATTTGATACATATATCTTGGTAGCTAAAATTTTCATTTTCCGGGTGAGTTTGTTTGACATACGGTTGGGAGTGCAAGAGTTCACTGAGCAGACTAAGGTCAACATTCTTTGGATATTCTTGCATTAACATGTCGCCACCATTGCGAATCTGTTGATAGCAGGTTCACCAAAAATGAAAAATTGCCAGCTGGACTCCTACAACCTGTTGCTTTTCTGTCTAGGTTGGCTTTAAGAGCATCCATGACAGGAATAAATGAATTTACCCTAAATTTGTCTCTCGGATAAATTTTGTCTAAAGGTGCCGTCCCATCATTGGTTTTTTTCATATGACTTCTGATAGTTTTGTACTCTACATTCAATAGAGCAAATTTTGCTTGCTGTTCGGTTTCATCAATATTAGCAATAGTATGCTGGAAATATTTACACATATGCTCAATGAAATTTGTGAACTGTGGAGTGCCTTGCTAACTTGTTAACAGACTACCTGTTCCATACAGTAAGGAAAAACCAAATGCACAAATATAAGATGTGTGGGATGTAATCCACTGGGAGCAGTCAAATACAACATTCCTTGTTTTGCTAGAGTGGACATGCAAGGGAATGTTTGGTCCAGCCAGCTGAAACTTCCTGTTCCTCCTGGCCTGGAGCATACTCCCTTGCATGTGACTAGTGGGTGGTGGGCATGATCTTTCAAGACCTGGTAAAAGGACAAGGCATGCTGCCACTCTCTCTTTTCCATCTTCCTTTCATCCTGCGAGCTTCCCGGACTGCTAACTGCAGTCACTAGGTCAACCCACAGATGGGGTAAATCTGTTTGTATATTTAAGCCTTAAGCCTGCCTTCAGGGATCACACTGTGCTCTGCCTAATCATGAATAAACTTTCTTTTTATTGCTTATGAATAAGACTGTGGTGTCTTTATTCTTTTAGGAGGGATTCAAGGGGTCTTACCAGGAAAATATTAGAAGACATTTAAATCTGGACAAGCCAGATTGAATTGTGTATTGTCTTAAGAAACTCACACGAGTTTGCAACTAGTTTTCTGCTGTGCATGAGAAGGGGAATGTAAACTCTGCTAAGTAAAGGAACTTGCTAGCACAAGTTAGGAAGGTTATTAATAAACAATATATCCTCTTCTGCCATTCTGAACATTCCCACAAGATGAATGATGTAACTACCTAGGGAGAAAGCTTTTCAGGTTGTACCAGATAATAAACTGAACATTAGTCAATAATGTGATGCTGTGACTCAAAAGTCCTTAGTCATTTTAGATGCTCTCAATACACAGAAGGTATTAGTCATGATATGTGTAAGGCAATGCTTACAAAACACATCATTTGAGGAAGCTAGACGAACAACTTCATTTCATGAAAAAGTAACACAGTAGCAAACTCCTTGTGAATGGGAAACTCCTGACTATGCAGATACAGCTTAGGCCAGTGATTAAACTATATAATGACACTATCCAAGCTGTATGCTCAGCATTAGTAAGCAGACATGCTATTGCAGAATGGTGGAAAACATTAAACAAGGTCTGAACATCCCACTCTTAGCTGCATTCAAGATGAACAAAAATGCATTTAATATTAATTCTCAGCATTTTAAACCTATAACTATAAGCAGTGTTACTAATCCAGTTGTAGCAGTCATGAATCCTCATAGTGCAACTTGCTAGGAAAATGGAATAGGGTCATAGGGACCACTCAATGGTGTTAAGACCAGCAATGAATGTATTGCTTGCATTTGGGAATTTGTGCGTGTTGCCTTACAATATAGTAATTTTGACCTGACCCCTTAGGTAGGGAATCTTCAGCTCCAATGACAGTCATGGCCCACCAGAGGGTCCAAGTTGGCCCACAGGACCATTTCTCCCAATCTCTTTGTCCAATCCATTCCAAATAACTTTATTGTACTAGCCTCTGGCCATGACAAACATGTAGTTTTGTCAGCGTATTCCCTGAAGGAATAGGCAGACCTTTTCCCCAATCCCATGGGTTAACTTTAACAGGTCTTGTCCACCTATCAGTCACCTAACACCATCATTATATATAATGATTGACAGGTGGGTGGCACTGCTCCCCTGTCAAAGTTGACCACCGGAGGGGGAGAGATAAAGATTTGGTCCAGTGGGCCAAAAAGGTTCTACCCCTTGCTTTGGGGCAAGGCATGTGCTTTCATTTAGTTTCACTTTGTGTTCCGTTAGTAATTTTTAGCTATGCCCAGGCACAAACCAGAAGCTGTTTTGCACTGGCTCTAATAAAATTCTCAACCCCATGAGCATCCACAGGAATTTGTGTAAGAGGAAGGGAGAAAATAAATACTCCAAACAAAATAACAAGTTAAAGGCTGAGAGAACTATGCGTGCATAGCCTAGCAAAAAGAAGTAGAGAGATATAGGTTGAGGAGGTTCAACCATGTAAATGCACTTCAGAAAGAAGAGGAGCAACAATAGTTTATTCTATCCACTGAAAAGAGGTGCAGAAACAAAGACTGTAACCAAAGCAAATCCAGCTCCAGGGGGAAGTGAATCCGCAACCTGATTGGCCTACAGGAGAATTCCAGGATTAGCCAATCATGTGCGGCCCATTGTGTAAATAATGTATATAAAGGAGATATTGTGGGGGAACTTTAATTCCTCCTCACCACTATGAGCTGAATAAAGAGCATGAAATCCACTCTCGACTCTGAGTATATTTCAGTGGCTATGGAAGAAGCAAGACCTTCTGGGGCGTTAATGCTGTGAGTCCCTCCATCTTAGGCTCAGGTTGCATGCATGTGTAAATAAACCTTATATCATAAAGATACCATCATCTCCGCTCTCCCTCAGTTCAAGGAAACCGAACCCCAAGTAAGCGCCTGGAACCCATGGAACCTCACACCACTCAGAGATTGGGGTGATGTGCAACAATATTTTATTTTTAAATTGTTGCAACCCACCCTGGTACATCATGGTGAAAGATGGGTAAGCAATCTAACAAATGATCATGAGATGTGATTCAGGACTGCTTACCTGTGTTCTCCTCTGAAAATTATAAGAACGCAAACCAGACATTTGCATTGTCAGTTCTGGTAAGAAGCTGTACACAATTGTTATATTTTAATCTGCAATGGTGGGGAATTACTTTGCACCCATTCTTTATAGCAATAGCTATTAAATACCTACAGCTATTATTTAAGTTGATTCATTTGCCAGACTTAATTGCCGTGAGTAAATTAGTTTGCACTCTTATTCCAATAAATGAATAAGAAATAATGTTACTCTGTTGTAGCTGCCTCTTTCTTCAGTGGAAGATTGTAAATGTTCACAGCAAGTGTTTGATATTAAAATATTCAATATCTTCAGTGTGCTTTGGCCACACAGTTCTCGTCTGAATTTATTCAAACAAGGGATCCACAAATGCTTACTAATAGGAAATAAGACGGCACAAATGCTTAAATGTTCAGTTTTGAAAGTCTCTTTCTCCCACTCAGTCAACATACCTGTCTGAAGTTCATTAACTCAGTTTTTATTTGCAATAATATCCAGAACTAAAACCAATGACAATTTTGTGTATTAACATAATGGCATAGAATACAATAAGTATATCTATCTCTTGTGAACGCATACCTTCTCATGCTCCTCCCTCCCCAAACAAGGCAGCCTGGTGGGAAGAAAAAACCTGATTTGAAGCCATAGCAACATTTGTTAAGAAATTAAATGGTGTTCCATCCAAGTACTTTTGGCCATAGCTTTACAGTGCAATATGCCTAAATACCCATGTATTCACGTATTATAGTGTAGCAGAAAGAATTACAAAGCTGTGCCTCTCACTCACATCATGTCAATTTATAAAGTGATTCAGTATTCCTACTGGATTATGTTTTCCAAGGATGCTGAGTTTCAAGGAGACAAATATCAAAGATGCAGATTTTTCTTATATACCACTCAAGTGGCATCATACCAGTAGAAGTGGGGGAAAGAGGTAGAGGACTTTTCCAGTGCAAAACTCATTTGTTTCACTTTCCAAAAAAACCTTTGGTGGATTGCCTATACATATGGTGGATTGCCTACACATACATACTGTACATATAGCGAGATTTGAGATGAGGGCAGTTAGTTCCTTCTCTTGGTGTGCAGTCCTGGCCTAGATCTCGCAGGGCCAGCTTGGGACCTGAAATGGGGCGTTCTGGGTGTGGAGAGGTCTCAGCTGGTCCAGGATCAATTGGATCCCAAGCTGGCCCTGCCACTCTGTTAATCCCTGCTGGATAAAAGCTAACATTTGTATTGCAAATGAAATGCTCTGGATGTTTAAAATGTTCTGGGGCTTCTCCATTCAGTTAAAACATCGGATTGATCCATTCCTTTCTCCCCATCCACCCATTAATCATTTTTATAACAAGGAATCAAATAATTTCATCCTTGCACTCTTACCCAAACTCCCTGATATTTAATCAGCATAAGTATGTAAACGATTGTCTCTGATTTTCCAGACATATTCAGGGCTAATACAAACTCCAAAATAGCATTAATCTTCCTACAGTTCTTACACAGTTCTTCCCCCATGCTAGACCACAACTTAAAATCAGGGAGATGATGATTGATTAGGTGCTCTCCTGATGCGAGCGGCTGCACATGGAGGAACTTAAATTAACTCACACGCCAAATAATCCATGGGGAAGTGCATCTCCTCATTTCTTCTTGTGGTAAGCACCCTCTGAGGAATTCAACAGAAAAATATTTTTGGGGAGCGGGAGGTACTTATCAGACTGAGTGCTAGTTTTTAACCCTGTAGCACTTCCATGTATTTACAAAATTATGACTTTGAAACTTTCGGACTGTGAAATGATATCCCCATGGTCCTGGGTGCACAGGTGATTGTATATATATTATCCCCAGCTCACCCTTCCCCAGTATCCACATTTTAAACATGAGCACGGGCTCCAATTTGCTCTATATCAAGATACAGAATTTCCCTGCAATGAGGATAAGTAATAAGACTGGGTGTCTTAACTGCTGCAAATATGTGTACCTCCAAGCAGCTAGAAGGTGGTCAAGAACTGTAACAAAACAACAATGATGATGGAAGCAAATGTCTCTCACCTGCCCTTAAAATAAGGTTACCAGATTTTTTTCAATGAATCTGGGGACACATTTTTTTCAATGAATCCGGGATTTCGTATGGGGACTAGTTTGTAAACCCGGGGACTATCCCGGGGAAAGGGGGATGTCTGGTAACCTTACCTTAAAAGGTGATGTTATTTGATCCAGTTCTTAGCTTTGGTGTGATAGCAACCTGCGTGCCCCAGAGTTGGCGGTAAAAAGGAGGTGGTGGTGGTAGAACACTGGACAGGTCACATACATAACTAGTCTCACTCCTATGGCAGTTATATAGCAAGGGCAGGCATGTGCTTCACAGCTTTTGTTTAGCCCCAGTTCCATAATGCAACAGGTATTGCAGAGTAAATAGAATGTTAGAAATTGGAATAGAGTGCTAGCATGATAATCAGCAAAACTCCCTTGTAACACTGTAAATGCCATGTCTGAATGCAGCCTATAGAACTGCTTCTGGACTTGTCTACCTTAGAGGAAGTGAGGAGAGCTTATATGTTCTTTTCATAGCTCCACTGAGACACACAGCATCAAATTAGCAAGACCATACTCATTTGTATTTCACAAAGACTTTCAATTATATTTAAAAATGTATTTCATTACAATGTGGCTTAATTTACATGGCTAACATATCCATAGTTCCATCTGCACGGCCAACAGACTTTCATTTTCTCAGGAACAGGACTTCAATTACTGCAGAAATACAACTGAGAGATTTTCTTTCTTTCTTTAAGAAAAATAAAGGCAGTGTTATAGCTGAGGGAAAGGACTGACAATGAAGAGGTGTGAAAGGTGCACTATTTCCAAAAAACTCGGATGCATATTAACGTGTACTTCAAAGATCAGCATAAAAGGTTTTAATCTGTTTCTTCTGCAAGGTGGTACATCTCTAGCAAAACAAACGCTTTCTGAGATCCATATCCTCCTGTCCTCCCACCCCATTTTTCTTGCCTATTTAGTATTGAACTTGTCTTGAAATGAGGTTGAGTTTCTTAAGCTCAAGCACTGCTCTGAGCAATCACCAAACAAACAATCACCACGTATTTAACAGATGCTAGGCATCATCACAAAGCAATTGAGAAGGCTTCAGTAGAAGATACTTATGGTTCATAACAGCCTGACAACAAGAAGAGCTTGGCTTTAAGTAAAGGTTCCTTGATGGAATAAGGTCACAGAGCACTTTGCAAGATTCAGATCTGACGATGAAGCATAAACATAATTCCATACACCAATATGATCAAATCTTTCTGCACCAGTTTAAGGACTATTCATTATGGAGTAGGGTTTAATGACACCCAGGGTATATTAAGACATGAGCTTACTGGAGTTTTCCAGGTTTTTCCCTTCCTGGGTTTTAATAATATATTCACACTATGTGCTATTAAGCTGACTTTTCTTTCTTCTTTCTTTCTTTCTTTCTTTCTTTCTTTCTTTCTTTCTTTCTTTCTTTCATCTATCTATCTATCTATCTATCTATCTTTCTTATTTCCGTTTAAAGACCACTTACTTTCAGAAGATCTCAAAGTGGCTTACAACAGATAAAAATATACAGGGGAAAAATATATATAAACAGAATGGAGCAGATTCAATGAACAAGTCCTGCTAGCAGATTCACAGCTGTCCATGGAGGCACAGGTCACTTCTGTGTTCAGGACAGCTGTCTACCAGCTCCATCTGGTACACTGGCTGAGACCCTACCTGCCCGCGCACTGTCTCACCAGAGTGGTACAGTTCTGGTTACCTCTCACTTGGACTACTGCAACGCGCTCTACGTGGGACTACCTTTGAAAGTGACTTGGAAACTGCAACTAATCTAGAATATGGCAGCTAGACTGCTGACTAGGAGTGGCTGCTGGGGCCATATAACACCGGTCCTAAAGGATCTACACTGGCTCTCAGTACGTTTCTGAGCACAATTCAAAGTGTTGGTATTGACCTTTAAAGCCCTAAACAGCGTTGGCCCTGTATACCTGAAGAAACATCTCCTCTCACATCTTTCTACCTGGACACTAAAGTCCAGCTCCAAGAGCCTTCTGGCAGTTCCCTCACTGTGAGAAGTGAAGTTACAGGGAACTAGGAAGAGGGCCTTTTCGGTAGTGGCACCCTCCCTGTGGATGCCCTCCCATCAGATGTTAAGGAGATAAAGAACTACACAACTTTTAGAAGACACCTGGAGGCAGCCCTGTATCAGGAAGTTTTTGATGTTTTCTATATGTATTGGAAGCTGCCCAGAGTGGCTGGGGCAACTAGCTAGATGGACAGAGTATAAATACCGGTAATAAAATTATTATTATTAACCCTGTTCAAGGACTTCCACTAGCACAACAGGGCTTTCCCTGCCCATCCTCTCACCCATCCCCAAAGTGGCTCTGGGAGGGGTCAGAAGAGGAGAACCACCCCCAGAGCAGTGTGCAGGTCAAGGAGAGGGGGACTGTTCAGTCTGGCAAGTGGAAATGCTGACGGAACAATTGCCATAGCTCTGCATTGAAAAGGTACAAGAAATTAAGGTACAAGAAGTACAAGCACCATGCTAGATGACTATCCTGCAAATGCACTATTCTGTGCATTTATTTATTTCACAAAATAATATACCTTTTGACTGTACTAAAACCTCAAAGCAGTTTGCAAATCATTTCGTACTTGACCTTGTTCCATCAACAAACCTTTTACTTTAAGCCAACCAGGCTATTGTGAACCATAAATACCATGTACTGAAGCCACCGTCAACGGATTTGCAATGACGCGTAGCATCTGCATGCTTGAGGATGTTCCCTTTGTGGTCACAATACCTTGAGTTGTATGTCATGATCCAAGCATCCCATGACCAGTTGTAGCATTCTTAGATATTGCACTTCCATTTTAGGTTCGCAAGATGAAAGGGGTCATAAGGCAGCTACTGAGGGGGCAGTGCAAGACCAACCCACTTTTCACTACTGGCGAGAATCAGACTTGCATGCTAGAAGGAGTATTTGAAAACATTGTGGGGGCAGGAAAGTGAGTAAGACATGTTTGTGGGAATCACTTGGTATGCCTTTTCAGTGCTAGATCCAAGCAGTGAACATCAATAGTAGTACTAGACCTTTGGTGCGTCTAAAGGAAACATCACAAAGTAGGGAGAAAATACTCAAGTTCACGTGGGTGGCGCTGTGGTCTAAACCACTGAGCCTAGGGCTTGCCAATCAGAAGGTCAGCGGTTCAAATCGCCGTTACAGGGTAAGCTCCCGTTGCTCGGTCCCTGCTCCTGCCAACCTAGCAGTTCAAAGCACGTCAAAGTGCAAGTAGATAAATAGGTACCGCTCCAGCGGGAAGGTAAACGGCGAATCCGTGCACTGCTCTGGTTCGCCAGAAGCGGTTTAGTCATGCTGGCCACATGACCCGGAAGTGTACGCCGGCTCCCTCGGCCAATAAAGCGAGATGAGCGCTGCAACCATAGAGTTGTCCGCGACTGGACCTAATGGTCAGGGGTCCCTTTACCTTTACCTTTTACTCAAGTTCACAGGACTTATTCAGGCCATCTGCTGAGGGGGAAAAGGAGGATGGATGAAAAAGCCCAGTCTGTGGGTTGCAATAGCTGTGCAGTCCAAACTTACACTTGGGATTTAGGCCTATTGTGTTTAGTTGCACTTGCTGCTGGACTTGTGTACGTAGAATTGTAGCCTTTTAAGAGAAGGTTATTTGCAGGCTTAACCTGAAATCACACTTAGTATTAAACTGAATCGCAGCATGCTGGCTGACTGACTGGCTGGCTGTTTGGGTGCCACAAATTCTGTAGCCTCACCTTACTGGCTTTACAAAATATGGAGAAATTAATGCAAAAATACGGGCACTAGCAATTAAGAGGGAGAAGCCACACTTTCGCTCATCAATAAACAGGACCTCTAGCATCATGAAGTAGATTATATTGCCTTTAAACATATTATTTGTCCCTCTGGAGTGAAAGTGAAAGAACACCTTGGGGGCAGTGGCGTAGCGTGGGGGGTGCAGGGGGGGCCGGCCGCACCGGGCGCAACATCTGAGGGTTAGGGTTAGGGGACGCAAATCCACGGGTTAGGGGGCGCAAATTACTTGCCTTGCCCCGGGTGCTGACAACCCACGCTACGCCACTGCTTGGGAGGAAGGCTTGCCAAACTCTGTCCTTTCACTTTCTACCCTATGAACTCTACCAGTAAGGTGGTCTAAGTTGGATGCTCCAAGCTTTGATCGGGTGGCTTAAGCAAGCCATCCTTGTGTTTCTATACAAATAATTTGGAAACTCTCACCATTTTGGAACCTAAGTTATACTGCCTGTATTTTCTTGCTGTCGTATGGAAAAGCACATGAATCTGGCCTTTGATGAGTTTGTAAGTAAACCATTTTTAACTTACCAAATGTGTGGTCTTTTTGTATGCTAAGAGAAGTTGGGAACTTTGGAAGCAACTTAGAAGGGATAGTTTGAAGGTCTAACAGCCTATATTTCCATGCTTTACTTTGCTGCATATTTTGTGATTTTAAGTCTCTGCTGGGGCTGTTCGACCAAAGAGTCCTTGCCCCCAAACCTGGATCTAGGCATCGAGGGAATTCTCTTTTTATTTCACCATATCTGTTTTTCTTTTTAACCAAACTAATCCAACATAGAATCCCTAGTCTGATCTATTTATAACAGAGCCAGAAGCAGAGTTTTGACAGACATGTCTAGCAGTGCGTTAATAAAGGCCAGAATGAAAACAACAAGGAAATATAACTTCTGGCAGAGTGGATAAGAAATGTCCCCAGGACAGTGATGAACCATGAAGACACCTATGAGATTAACATTTATTGAGCAGGACTGTAAGCAGCCACTCTGCTCTGTGTGTGAAAATGGCACAAAGGAGGAGAATGCTTTGGATGAGCCCAAATGTAGACTTCAGTGCAAACTTCAGTCACAGAATGGTATGAACATGCTGTAAAAAAATATTTTTTTAATGAATGTATTCATTGCATTACATAGATATGATGCAAAGCCCTTGTTGAATTACTAGGGATAACAGAATTAGATAACTGTCTGTGACTCAAGTCCAAAATAGGTTGACTCATAAATTGCAGTGTTTCCCCAGGTTTTATCATTCTTTCCCCTTTAATTAGTAACAGATATATGCAGTCACCACTGCACTGGTTTGCGATTACTCCCAAGTTTCATTTTCACTTTAGCAAACTGGTATGCAGATTAGCAAGTACAAAGCATATAGAAAAAGCCTTGCGGAACTTCTTAATGTGAACACACAGAGATACTTATTCAGGGGAAATATTTGGAAAACCTCTCAATGTCCAGAATAGGTGGACAATAAAGCTTTCAGCATAAATGGAAGACATCAAGCATACGACATAGCAAACCTTGCCCAAAGTAGGAAATGGATGCAGAAAATCTTGTATTATTTGGACACACATGCTTCTTCCTTATGTTTCTTGGGATTTGATCTGCAGGATGAATAGCAGCAATGATATGTGTTCATATAAACAGAGAAAAAGGATAAAGCAAAAGGAACTGACTGCAGTGATTGAATTAAAAAAGACTGAGGCCTCTCTGATCCTTCATGCTGCTGAAGTATCATCCAGGTAAAGGGTTTGGGGGCAGAATCCAGACCCCATCACACTCTCAGTTGGGCTTGGAATTAATGAAGAAATTTTCTACTATTTTGGGGAAAACAGCATGGTTAGCCTACCAGATTTCCAAACTAAATGGTGAGCAGGGGAATAAATAATAAACACATATATAAGAAAGTGGCCTAGGCTGCACAGAGACACCCAGGGAACATCAGGAGGCACTGAAACTCAAAATTATCCATTGCTCTTGGTCAGAGATCACCAAACTGTTTGGACCAGTTTCATAATTTTCAGAATGTGCAGTGGGCACCTGCCACAAAATAGCTGCTGTGGGGGGCATGGCATAACACAAAATTAGAAACTGCAGTCACCGTAGTGAAGCTTTTCTCACAATTGTTTTTCCATACCAGGAAAGGCTTCACTTGCTTGCTGAATTTCTGCCTGCCATACTGTTTTTAAAGGCACAAGAACCTTGTTCCCCTACCAAAACCAACCCTAAACCAAATCCTAGGCTACCATCTCTTACCTGGAAGTTACTGCCATTAAACTTCTGACTAGATATGAATACCATTGAACTGACAGTTAACTATACAGCTAATTCTTAATGAGTGTGTGGTCTTTGGTTTCTGCAGGCAAGTCACACCCCTAAGCTTCTTTGCAACATTTTCACATTTGCCTTTGGCGGGGAGCGGGGGTTGTTTAACCCCCTTAGCTGTGTAATTGTATTTGTGTAGCAGTATTCTAGGGACTACCCAGTGTCACACGAACCCATCACAGGAAAGATACATTCTGTTTGCTAGGGGGAAATGCAAAGCCAACTATGGACATTTCTGGACCTTGTAATCTCCAAGATTGCAGGACAAAAGCAGGAAATGACCACTAAAGAGGATGGAGAAACAGCAGTCCTTTAGGACTCAAGGGACTCCTACTGCCTGGTGTCCAAACAGCTCACTTATCCATCACAACTCTGATTTCATTCATTGATTAAAAACAGCAATAAGGAGGCTGGCTAAGTTCACCGAAATCATAGAGATATGTACCTGCACATTTTCTAATTTTATTTTTAGAAGGGCTAGAGACTTACTCCACACCCCCCCCAAAAAAACCCTCCAAAAGCTTGGAGTCTGGAGTCCCTGACCAGATGTGTCAGTGAAGGCCTGCACAGGTGCCCAGGGGTTCCGGGTTGGTGACACTGAGGTTATTGTTCAGGGAGAAAATTGGAATCATTCTGTAGGAAGAAGCAAAAATGTTTCTAAAATAGTGTCTTCCTAAAGATCCAGCCACTGGAGAGAGTACACGGGGAAGCATTTTTTTTTTTTAATTCTAATTTTTTCAGAGAACACATTATCTTCACATTTCTGTCAACTGTGAACTGCCAAAAAAATAAGCCTTGGACATTTTCACTCTCTTCACACATGGAAGCACAGAGACAGGTCACATCCTTCGTAATAAACTCTAATCTAGCCTTCCCCTGTCCCCCCCTTTTTTTAACTCTAATACTGGTAACTAAGAAAAATAATAGGTATCAAGTGCCTTAATGCAAAGTAAATATGCATGTGTAGAAAAGTGCAAGGTAAATGTAAAGCCAAACAGTTGCACCTTATGAATGCGAAGCACACCTGTGTTCTGCAGGCTTGTTTATGGAGTTTAAATTGAAAAAAAGTAGTTTCTATAGTAACATTTGCATCATAGTGTGCACTTATGCTGCTGCTGCTAGAGAAAGGCATTCTGACATGTGAACCTTTTGCATTTCTTCAGTGTTACAAAGAACAAGTCTGTTGTCCAACAAATACTGTATAAACTTCCCTCCTCAAGGTGGATGCCTTTCAATGTCAATAAGCACATATCTGATCTGTATGCACGTTTTAAATGATTATGAGGGGAGAGGAAAGGGTACATCTTATCTCGAACAGCTGGATCTCTCTCTCTCTCTCTCTCTCTCTCTCTCTCTCTCTCACACACACACACACAGAGAGAGAGAGAGAGAGAGAGAGAGAGAGAGAGAGAGAGAGAGAGAGAGAGAGAGAGAATGAATGCTGGTTCTTTATATGTCTGGTTTTGTTTCCCTTAGAATTCTAATGGTGGTTGCCAGTACCTCATTTAAACAGAGCTTTTCCTCTCTAGACTCACAGCAACTGCAGCAATGGAAAACCAGTACTGTAAAGGCAGGCTGTTAATTGACTAATTCTATTTGTCAATAAAATTGAAGCACACCACTGTGTTCTAATATGGATCTACAATGAGCGTATCTGTATATAATAATATGTAAGGCAGTGAACAAATCCACCCTTTTCCGGAAAAGGTATGTTTGGAGGACCTGGAGGAGTAGGTGAGGGCAGCTGAATTTTTGTCCTTAGAGCCATAAGCAACCTCTGTGGCTTAGAGTGCTGTTAACAGCTAAGACTGATACACCAAGTGCAGCCCTACTTGTTTACTGGGTTTACAGTCGTCCGTGCCTTATTAAACTCCCTTCTAGACTCCTGTAATGCATTATTTGCATGGGCTGCCTTTGAAAATAATCTAGAGACTGCAGTTAGTGCAGTATATGGCGGCAAGGGAGATTATTGGGACTGGGCAATATGAGTCCATTATGCCAGTACTTTTAACATCTTCACTGCCTTCCAGTCCATTTCCAGGCCCAAGTCGCTGCCCCACCTCCTGGCTGATCTAAAAACCCAAGAGAAAGGGAAGACATGCAGAATACTTGGTAGGTATATCTATCCAGTGGTTCCAATTATCCTTGTCTCCAGGATAGCCCTTTCATTCAGTTTTTCAAGTGCAGTTGGCAACCACCAGTTTTCCTAAAATGATTACTTCCACCATTTCTTCGAATGAAAGCAAATTAAAATATCCCTTATGTATTTTGCTGCACTAGTCTGGACAGAGACTGAAATTTGACAAGCACCTGAGTTTACTCTATATATTGCAGGACACTCTAGACCAGGCACCCCCAAACTTGGCCCTCCAGATGTTTTGGGACTACAATTCCCACCATCCCTGACCACTGGTCCTGTTAGCTAGGGATGATGGGAGTTGTAGTCCCAAAACATTTGTACGGCTGAGTTTGGGGATGCCTGCTCTAGACACAGTTGCCAATACATATGGGAGGCACTAAATTAGCCAATTAATCAGCACATTTTGTTGGAGGAACTCATGTGTCTCTCTGGATATTAAACCTCCACTAACATGGAAGGCCCAGCAGGATTATTTATGGTCCTCATGTCACAGTGCCATCAGGGGGCTGTGGACATAGCAGAGCAAGACTTCATTTCCTGAAGGACCCAAACCATCAGATGTTAATTCAATTCTTGGGAGTTTTGAATCGTAGGGGGACTATAGGATTCTTCATGTCTGACCCTAGCAGCACCAAAGACATGTTTCTTTCATGTATTTATCCCACATTGCTGCAAAAATTTTGCATGTTCAGTACAATGAGCATGTGCGTGCATGAAGGTGGGGTTGGGGGGGATTGTGCAGGTCCTTCCCATCTGATCAGCACTGCAGGATGAGACCTACTTTATGGTGCTATATACTACTTTATGGTACTTTATAGACATTCAAATATTATTGTAGTGTTATGGGATGAAGCCATAGAATAGCAACTCCTGTCACATAGTCACAGGCCTAGGATTTATTGTTCATTCTTAACCTGGAACTATCTCTTTTTTCAATACTTATTCTGACCAATGTGTTACCTTACTTGTTCTATGAAAGCAGTTCTGTAATTATGGTTGGTAGGTCACTTGATACAATTCTTCATGCAACTATTATATTAAAAGCCAATTCAAAATAACCATGCTGTACACAAAATGTGCTTGATGCTTAATAGGATGTACGTGCTGAATAGAAAGATGTCTCAGAGGGGGAGGAAAGTGGAAGAGGACTATGGAACAAATAAGCATGTCTTTTTTCACATATAATATGAAAAATTTCCGCATGTTCTAGCACTGCCAATAAAAAAAAAATGTCTCTAGAACCTGACATTAATTAGTTGCTGGACCATTTAACACAGCAGACACTATAATTCAATTAAAGAGAATATATGGCTTTCTAAAACTCCAGACAAAGAAGCCAAAGAACACTCCAATGTGCAATTTTGCATTTTCTTCTCCTTTTTCCTCTAAATGTATGACTTTATCATACACCATGTGGAAAACGTAAACTGACCCTGCAATAGCACAGAATAAGGATATGCTGGTCCCAAAATGCTGATGGTGTCAAATGTGAGAGATGAAGAGTCAGGGGCACCTAAAAACATCACTATCCACAAGTGGGTTCTGTAGTAATTCATAGTGAGGCAGCTGAAGGGAGAGTGACTTTTAATATTTTCCTTCATCCTGACCTTTAGCCAAATTGCTAAATGTGAAACGGGGGGAGGGGGAGGGTTGTTTGTCATTATGTTATGCATTTTTTGTGCTTTTATATTGTGAACTGCCCTGTGATCCTCGGATGAAGGGTGGTATGGAAATTTAATTATCCTCTTAATCAACATCGTCATCATTTTGCATTTGGGCAGCAACATAGTTCTTACTCGGCTGGTTAAAATATAATAGGGCCAGATTTGATGAAGTGAACATGCGTGAGGGCCGACCAAAGTTGTTGACCTTTTTTAAGGATTTTACCCCAGGGAACAAACTGCCACAGGGGCCGGATTAAACTGGCTGATGGGCCGGATTAGGTCCCTGAAATGGACTTTGGACATGCCTGCAATATAACAATACCACTCAGTGCTGTCCCTGAGGTTACCCACTATGATTTCACACATATTGATCAGTTTCCTTAACCGAAAGGTCTTGCCATGAAACATGTCAAGCATGATCCAGCAATTTTGACAGACAGCACTTCCCCTCGCAAAGGTTGCATCTAACATTATTCCAAACTGTATTTCCCTCCCCCCCCCATCGATTATAAGATTGGAGTCTATTTTGTATATACATAATCAACTAATGAAGCTAGCTGAACATAAAAGCTACATATAAAGTATGTTTTATTTAATCATAACAACAACAACAGCAAATAAATAAATAAATAAATAAATGCCACATGAACATTAAGAGATAAGATTTTTGAACCTTTATCCAAGAAGCAAACATATTGAAGTTACATTTAAATGCAGGTGCCACATTTTTGCCACAGTTGCTTGTAAACAGATTGATAAAAACACAATTAAATCAATCATTAAACATTCTTAAAGACCATAAAATGTAAAGAGCCATTAGATGCAAGAAAATATTCTCAATTTGTACCGTTGTTCAAAAGCAGGCTGGGGAATCACTGGCCCAGGAAATAAGCCACACTGAAAAGCATAGGACTTACTTCTCAGTAAACATTCACATAATAGTGCTGTAAGAAGACAGTATGAATGAATGATCACTTGCTGAAACCTAAAAGTTTGCAAAAACCTGTGGAAAATGCTACAGAGTTAATGAAATTACCTGAAGTGCTACAGGGAAACATACATTGACTGCTCCTAATAATGAGTTTAACTAGAAGACTTCCTCATTATCTACACATTACAAAAAAGATTTAGAGGTGGGAATAAAATTAGTTTCAACAACTTATAATACCTTACCTTACCTTGGTGGAGACGTGTGCTACAGAATGTCTATCTTGCTATTAGAAGAACAAAACCAAAAACAAGCACAATCATTCAAGTTTGTCCTTTAACCTACTTGCATTAACAGTTTTTACAAAAGAAAAAACCTTTGGATAACTGATTTCATACCCTCCAATATTTCTCCAATGAAAATAGGGATGTCCGATTCCATAATTTTATTTTTTATATTATTTATATCCCACACATCGTATTGGGTTGCCCCAGTACTCTGGGCAGCTTCCAACATATATAAAACCATAATAAAACAGTAAACATTTTTTAAAAAAACTTCCCTGTACAGGATTGCCTTCAGACAACTCAGGGATTGTATAACTCCATACCCTCCCAACATTTCTGCAATGAAAATAGGGACATCCTAAGGAAAAGTGGGACATTCTGGGACCAAATCAGAAACTGGGATGGCTTCTCTAAATGAGGGACGTCCCTGAAAAATAGGGACACTTGAAGGGCTAGCAACTGCTCCTCCCTCTACAATAAGCCAATTTCTCTTTATATTAATCAGGATGTAATAGAAATAAGAAAACAATTCTGTTTATCATCTTCCAATATATAGTAATATTATTTATGTGATGTGCAGGAATTACCAACCTTTTTGGACTAGTTGGCATATTTTGAATTTTGAGGTAGTGCTATGGCTGCCTATCACAAAATGGCAGCCATTGGAAAGTGGCATAGCACAAAATGGCTGCCATGAGGGTCATGGCATTGCTGCTTCCCCCAAAGACAACCTCGTGCTAATTTTAGGAAGTCAGTTATTCCCTGAGCAGAACCTAGCTGTATACTGCATACTGCAAATATTTCCCACAAACAGTTTCTTTGGAACATAAACCCAATTGCTCACTGTGAGTACTACCCTTCTCTTTTTCTTCCCAGAAGAAATATACTGTAGCGAATGGAGATGTAATGCATTGATCAAATAATGAGTATAGCATTTGCTATTCCAGTAAATGGCCTCAGCTTGAAAACAAACTGCCGTTTGACTACCTTTTCAAATATTGCTCAATACAGCCAACATTCATTTCTGAGACTTGAAAACCTTGACACCAAAACCCAGCCAGTCTCATCTGACTGCTCTGTATCCTAAAGTGTCTCCATCAGGTAAACACAATTTGATAGCTACATCAACCTCAATAAACTCACTCTACAAAGTCTGTTAATCCTTATTATAAATAATATGGTAAAACCTCAACAGGAATTGACTCATTTTTCAGACCAAGAAAAAAACACAATTCATTCAATATTATTTCGTCTGAAACTTACTATAGGCTGAAACGTAATTGGAATTATGTGAGCATATAATATTGGTCATAGTTCTGAGTGTCCATGTTCCACAAAAAGTCCTAGGAGAATGGATGGTAGCGGTCTATTAATCTCTCGTTGTTGAGCTCCCAATTAAAGCAACTTTTATATAACTCAGCCACTAATTTTCACACATACACATGTGCACACTTCCATCTTGTAAGGGAAGTTTCCCTATTCTACAAAACACCACTCACATAGGATGTGATGGTAATGTATCTCATTTCAGGACCTTGCGACAGCATTGCATCGACGAGTATGTCTTATGTTAAGATGTGCTTTGTGGCATATTGCTAGGAGGCAAGAAAAGTAACACCACTTAAACCTTAGATATGCATTTCCCCTCTGGGAGAAAAGAGAGTTGGCAGTTGTTATTCTGTTTCCAGCTGGCATAAAGCACAAAAGAGGGGAGAGAAATATTGCAGGATGTATTCGCCCTGTAAAATGTCACAGTGGTACACTAGTTTATTATTGTGAAGTTTTTAAAATGTCTGAATGACAATTACTTAAAAGATCTAGTCTTGAACATCAAGTTTTTTGGTGTTATTGTATTAATGTAGCCTTAACCAACCTAGGGTCCTCCAGTTGCTTTGAACAAAAAGTCCCATCAGCCCCAGCCAGCACATATCTCCTAAGCACTAGTGGGTAGAGTGGTAGAGCAGCAGCAGAAGCAGCACTCACCAGACCTCCTGCCAGTTGAATTTCTTACCCAGGAGAGGAGAAAGGTAGTGGAGAGGTTGGCTTGGTGCAAACACAACAGCAGGAGCACTGAATTGGCATACGCACTACGTCAACCTCCCCACTGCTACTGATTCTAAGAAATAGAATTGGGGGAAACAATGGACCACGAATGAAGAATTCTGTTGACTAGCCTCAGTAGAGAATCAAAGCTTCTTTCTAGAAGGCTTCATAGCCTTGGACAGGGTTGGAGAACCTCGGGGCCTATTTGGCCCTCAGGACTTTCACAATGCCACCCACCGTCCCAGTTCTGCACATGCCTCAAGTGATTTTGCCTGGCTCAAATGTGTCCTTGAACTGTGATAATGCCTCTTGCTTGTTTGGATGTAGGGGAGTGAATACATGGGATGGTGGTGTGTGTCTGCTTGACTGGCACGAAGCCAACAGTACAGAGGTAGGTATCACATCCACATTTGCCTCTGTCCCTGCCCACCACTGGGTGGAGGACCCTCTGGAACAGCATGGGAGGTGATGCAGGGTGAGGGGGAATCCAACCCAGAGCTGCTACATATCTACCCAAACCTTTAGACTGCTGTAATTTGGAAAAGTTAGAAGCAACAACTGATTTTGTAAGCCCGGGCTCTTCCAAGGCTATATTAAATGCTGAAGGAAAATATGCACGTTTTTAGGGGTGTCAATTGCCAACCACATCTAACCCCCTCACCAAACCTCCCCCGCCACTAACATTTGCTTGTCAAACCTGCCTAGCCTTCACGAAGCCCCCAAGTACTGCGCCAACCCCAACTCCTAGACTTTGCCATCCCTCCAGTCCCCCCATTAATCTATTTGTCCTTCTGGTTCCACCTCATGCCACCACTGCAGCCAAGTGGGACTACTGGCCCACCAGGAGGATCACTGCAGGAAACAGACCTGAAGTGGTGGCTAGCCAGCCTAGAGATCTGCTGTAGGCCAACTCTTCATTATAAATGGTGACAGTAATGGCAGATTACCAGGCTAGCTAGCTAGCCACCACTTCCAATCATGTTCCTGTGCTATTCCCACCACCAGGCTGGCTCTTCATCCTAACTGGTGGCAGAAAGAGTGGATCCCCAAGATGGCTGGTGCAAAGCAGTGTGCTCTAGCTGTCCCCCCACTGCTTCTTATCATGATGCAGTTTGCAGTGCCACACACCTGTGGCCAAGCTTACTACAATGTGAAAACAACCTTACATTTTTATTATATGTATATAGAAAAAAAGCTATCACTTATTTGAGAAATGCTTAATTTAATCTGCTGAAAATAAGAAAATCTTAAATTGCATCTTCACTTGATTGTAGAACCAAATTTGCCATTAAATGTAATTAGAACCTTTTTGAGTTGCATTAAAGGCAAGTTTAGATAAACAGTTCTTATAAGGTTTCTCTTGTCAGAAGTGATAAGTGCCAAACATTATATAATGGGAAGTACTTTTAACTGAGCTTGTTATGTTTACTAGGCAAAAACTGCTGTCCACATTGGTAGAGCCATGTCTTTTGGGGAATTTCATTTTACTGCACTTACAGTAAGTTTTTTACTTGCATTTATATTTTACTTTCCACAGATAAGGTCAGTGCAGTCCTTACTTCTTTTAATTTGTTATAAAATCAAAAGGGACGCAATAATTCAGAATGCATGCCGCAAAAAAGACTTTGAAGTAAAATTTTATTGAGTTTTTAAAAAATACATTCACAAATGTATTCTAATACTGTGCAATTCCAGTACTTCAAATGACATAAATTACAAAGGTTACAAAAGTTCATATATGCTGTATATGAAGCATCGTCAACAAGAGAATGCAAAGCAATGTTTATCAAATACATGCAGCATGGCTTTGATGCACATGCCTCCTGCAGAACACAATAATCTTGGAGAAAGGCACTTTGGAGTAAGATTACTATGAGTATTTAGGGTACCACAATACTTTTTTTTTTTTAAACTATATAATGAAAATCGCTAACATAAATGGTCACAGATACTGGCAGGATGACAAGCTTGGAGCCAAGCAGTATCAGGCTCACAGGAACCTTTATAACCCTTGCAATAACTCTTATTTCACACCACCACAAATAGTAATTTGAGTTTGCACATTAAATGGGGGGTGGGAACTTTCAACACTATATCTCACCTATAAAATAACTTGTGTTCCCACTTTAAAGAGTAAAGCACCTTTTAGAACAGAGATGGCAAAACCAATCTCCTTTTGAAGGTCACACTCGGTCAAGGTGGGTGCGACCAAAGTCAGTTTTGGAGGGGCAGATCCCAAAGCAAGGCAAGGCACACCATTTTTGATACCCATATTAAATCAGGTTGAAGGCCACGTGAAATAAGGCCAGAGGCTACGGGATACCCACCCCTGCACTAGAAAGTGAAGATTATCATTTGCCTTTATCACACCAGCTTTAAAAAGGTGTATTCTGTATTATTTGAAAATGATGGTGAAAGACAGACTTTTGGAACACCAGGAAAAGAAGATCAAAGCTAAATTTCTATTCCTTTTTTTTCATTTGCTGCAGCATAATTTATAAGGCAACTTCACAACCTAACCCTATGCATGTTGACTCAGGAGTAAATCCCACTGTCTTCAGTAGAGTAAACTGGTGCCTGGGTTACTCCCAAGCAAATGTGTAGAGTAGTGCAGCGTTAATTTTTATACCTCTACTCTTACCAGAGCTAAAACTACTTTTAAAATTAATTATCTCAAAACTTCCAGCAACACAGAATAGAACTGTCAATGCATGAAATGCATCTGCAGGATTGTATCCCATTTTCTCACTCATGCAAAAGCTCTTCTTTAAGAGTGTATTTCAAAGCATTACAAACCCTGAGTAATTTAAGAATCGAATAGTCTGAGTATTTTACAAACATTACCATTAAAATGTCTTTGTGCTATTGTCACGAAGAAATGCTTACTACAGTTATTTCAGCACTTTGGCAAAATGAAACTTCTTTTTTTTTTTTTTGCATTTGATATACTTTCAATACCTTTTTTTCTGTACTTCAGGATTTTTTTGTTTTTAAAAAGCAAATGTTGTATTAAATTTAAGTGTTGAAACGAAAACTCCACATCACTACAAATCCATCTAACCTGCAAGACAGTCCCAATTTGCAAAATGTAGGTTGCAGTCCAAAAAATTCTCACAAATTGCAGCAAGTTGCATGTATCCAACTAAAGAGAAAGACTAGTACTTAAAAGGCAATACATTTACCCTGTGTTAGGATGGCACCAGATACAAAAAGCAGACCCATATCCAATAGTGCATGGTTTTTCCCATTGGTTTTGGACTACAACTCCCATCATTGCTAGCCAGCAGGACCAGTGGTCAGGGATGATGGGAATTGTAGTCCAAAAACAGCTGGAGATCCAAGTTTGGGAAGCCATGCAATAGTGTAAAGCTATTAATGCATGCAAATAATATATGTCATCATATGCGTATGCGTGTATACACATACATACATACATACATACAATGCACTCTAAGATCCGTGTCATAGTAAAGCTCCCTGTAAGCCCTAAAGTGCAGGTCCATATGAAAATCCATTGTGAAGTCTACCACTGTTCCCAGGAAAAATCATCTCCTCTTCCAAATAGAACAAAAAAGCCTAAAATGGTAATGAAAATTACTGCATTTCCAGCCAGAACAAGGCAACAAGCTCCCCACTTGATCTGAAATACAAAGTGAATAAGAAGAAAGATTTACTCTCTATTCGTTGATAGAAAATGCACCCTACTTTGAGCATTAGACACATACAAAGAAATACAACATCAGGATGCTAAAAGCGCTTACGATCAAACAGTAAATTTTGAGTACCAAGCAAACTAATGTAATCTGAAATTGTTACATACCTAAGTAGTCATTACAGGAACTAATTAAACATTTCGTTAAAATGCAGTGATATATATAAACAATTATTTGTCCTTTATGTGTACAATAAAAGTGGTCGAGAGAGTTCGTGAAAAGTTTACAAGATGCTCAGTGAGAATTTTTCAAGCTCATCCACAATGGAAGGGGAAAATCATTTAGAGTAATTTAGCGGCAGCCAGCCAAAGTCTTCTCAAAAGAGCAAATTAAAAGTCTGCCCCCATTACTAGAACTATGAAGGCCTGGACACCCCACTGTCCACACATTACTTCTCTTTGCCACCTTGGCCAAACTAGTATTTAGGTGAAACTGATAAAATAAAGATAAATATGGCATCCTTTATCTTTGAACGGTGAGTAAAATGGTTTTGAAAAAAACAAAGTTTTAAAATAATATTAAAAAGAATTTACACTGTTGTAAATCTCTTACAGCTAAAATAAATTTAAACTGTTAAGTGATTGTTATTGCTCTAGATTACTAATAGGGCAATCCTCTATCTGTCTACTCAAAAGTAAGTCCCATGAATTCAATAGTGCTTGCTTCCAGATAAATGGGCATAGGATTACAGGTCCACCAAGCATTATTCTCAGAACTTGGTGCTGGAAAACTACTTTCAAATGCACGTATATGCAACAACTCTGGTCAACCTGGGAACATTTGAGTTCCTGCAACACGGAAGGCAGAAAGACGTTTGGACAACACAGTCACTAATCTCTTGTGCTTCTCACTGAGCCTTCAATTCCTGATCTTGTGCATCAGCGGATGCAAACCAATATTGTTTGAAAACATGCACACTATTAAGCAAAAAGCAGACATGGAAGATTGAGAACAATGATCCAAGGAAGCAGCCCATTTTTAAAAGTTGATGATATAAACTTTATAGTAACACTGCTTGGCTCAATATACATATTAATGCTACTTCTTGATTATATTATAGGTTTTCTGAACTTTCTAAAAATATGGAAGTTTTAAAAAAAATGGTATTATTACTGCTAGCAGTCTTTTTTATATAAAAGCACCTAAAAAAGCTAGAAGCTGTAAAATGATTGTAGTAAACAAAATGTAGGTTTTATTATATGGTTTTATTATTTGTTAAAGTTATAGACCCATAACACAAACTCGATACTTTCTACCACAGTATTTTATTTAAGTTTTCTCAACTAACAAAAACTGAGATATACCTAAATACCTTTGGAAGCAGTAACTTTCAAAATTCCATCTCTAGCACTGGCACTATTGAGAAATATTGTTTCAATACAATTGATGCTGCAAACCTATAAAGATCTACTGTACTTCGGAACAAATAAGTCTCATAGAACTCTGTGCAGCTTACTTCAAAGCACTGTGCTGCGTAGCACTTATATTTTTACATTTCATAAATATGCCACATAGATCAGCAAATAAAATTCTATTGGCTTAGCCATTATTCACTTTAAGCTCTTCCAGTAGAGTAATTTTGGGTTTTATATGTATTGTACAGATTTTCTTTCACCAAAAACCTGTAAAAATGTTCCTCCCATCCATGGTTTCTGCATTTCCAGATGTTTTACAATCTTCAGCCTTTAGCAAAACATTGTTTGGTAAGAAAAGGAATTAGAGCTCTCTCTAGTGGTCGGACTGTATTATTTATTCTTATTTAACATTCTTAACAAAGAGAAATGGACTAAGTATACAGAAGATGTATACAGTCATACCTCGGGTTACGAACGCTGCGGATTGTGCGTTTTCGGGTTGCGGACCGCGGCGAACCCGGAAGTACCAGAGCAGGTCACTTCCGGGTTTCGGCGCTCACGCAGAAACTCAAAATGACATCATGCGCGTGCGCAGATGCGGCACTGCGGGTTGTGAACGTGCCTCTCGCACAGATCATGTTTGTAAACCCAAAGTATGACTGTAGTACTACTACTGGAAAATAAATTAGATAAGATCTTGGAAAGGAGAATTCTAGACATAACAAGTTTATGAAACCTCAACTAAGGGCTCGGGAGTAAGGAAACCAGGGAGAATACTAGTAGATATGAGAAAGATGTAAATATATCTTTACGTGCTTCTGTTCTGGTAACAAAGCACTGTGGCTTAATCATTAAGGCAAAGTCAAGTGCACTAACAAAAAACAAAAAAAAGTTTGTTTATCTTAACCTGTCCTATTAAACTCCCAAAGTGAATGAGAGCAAACAGAACGGTAAACAAGATAGAAATGTAAATTGGGTGAAACAGACTGTTCACTATTTGTGAATGGGAGGGATGTTTTAAGAACAGTAAGAGATTGGAGACTGGAGTTTCAAAGGATTTCTAACTGGACACTGCAAGCAAGACAGCCAGCCAGCATCACCAAGCATTTTGCTGCCCAGTATGACTGTCCTTAGCCCAGCATGGTTGTCATTAGCCTATCTTGTCACAGGCAACCAACAGAGGAAGGAGAACAGAGCACAATAATAACATGCAAGGGCAGCAGCTCTTGCCTACTGATGTTGCTGAACTCACTCCTGCTGGTAGGGAAGCGGATAGAGAGGAATACCTGAATGAAAGCCAAAACAGCATCTGCAATAGCTAACACAAACGCCAAAAAATAATTCAGAGGAGCCAAGCATTAAAGCAGGTAATAGTTCGCTTTCTTAAAACATGGAAGGTGAGCAACTGCAGATATCAGTAATCGCAGCATGTAGCACCTCCTTCTGCCTTCCTGCTCTCTGTGGATTTGGAAAAGTTGCCGAGCAGATAATGGAAAGCAGTATGAAATCCTGCTATGCATTCTTGCAAGCACAGGTGGGCATATAAAGGAGCTCCCGTCATCAAAGCCAGACAATGCAATCCGGTGTGTGTTAACTACACCTAAACCCCCGTAAGCTCAGCTAGGTGTTTACGCTCCTCTAGACTGCAGCTAGAAAACATTTATTGCCGAGATTTCAGAATTCCACTCACACTACCAGTGGTTTATTCATGTGAAAACCTTATTGCGAAATAGGAAACAAACCAGAATGCATGTAAACAATGCAAGAAGACCACTAAAAACTTATCAGTCTGCTTCAGTCTGAGGGCAAAATGGGGGTTCAGCCAAGTGCTCTTAAGAAGCCCTCTTCAGGCCTTAACATTAAAGACATGAAGGTCAGGAGTGAAGGAGCTGACATCTGCATGTGCATGTACACACACACACACACACACACAGAGCACAGCTCACTACAAACTTTTTGCCCTCTCGTGTTCATGCTGGATTCCAGAGACAATGTGAATAAGGAAGTTATTAGCATCTGTGTCTGCCTCACACCCAGCACTATTTTTTTTACAACACTGGCTGAGTCAGCTACAATCACAGTCATTCGCAGTACCTCTGGGCTCCATCCCCAGTGCATGTCAGGGTCTGAGCCCAGAGATATGGGGACTAAAGAAATTAATGGCAATAACAGCAACTTCCTCACTCAGAACTGTAACTGCAAGGGCAGGGCAAATCCAAGGCTGTTCGGCTTGGGCTACAGGTTCTAAGGAGGGCTTATATTTAGTCACTTGTTAATTTTTTGGCATTTGACAACTTGCTTTTATGCACACTGGACCTAAATGTGACACTATCACACAGTTGAAAATTTAAGCAAGAGGTGATTTGGTAAAAGGCAGATGTTAGAAGAAGCATTTGTTAAATATCTTATTTAACACTGCACTCTTTTTAGTGCTTTTATTGTTTTCATGTATTGACATTTTGATATTATGGCTGGGCACCTCAAGAACCAGAAGCATCCAGGCCTCTCTGGATTCCTGAGAGGGCCTGGAAAAGTGTTGGGATAACTTTCTTTATCCTCAGTTACCCTGGGTCCTACCCCTCACCTGGGAAGTTAGCAGTGGCTGCCTCACCCAGTACTTCTATTTACAGTGCTGAGCAATTTTTTTAAAAAAAATTGTAAACTTTTCTTTAAAAAAAAACCAAAGGAGGGCAGCAGCATCACTCTCAGTGACATTTGTGAAATTATGCTTGGTGCTTTGTCTGGTTTACTGTGAGCAGCAACTTAACCAGAAGACATTATTAAGATGACTCATTTTGTGAAGTGTTTATCTGCAAGACAATGTGCCATACACCAGAAAAACAGGGTGTGGGACTTACCTAATGACTCTCATCAGAAGAAGCCCTGTCCAAGGACTTCTGCTTGAGCACCAAGCTCCCCCTAACCCAAAATTTGACTGAATGTGAGGAAACAGCACACAGGGGGAGGATTTGGGGGGCATCATTCCATCTGGCAAGCTGAAATGCTTGTGCTAATAGAGCAATCAGAAGAGTGGGATGTTGTATTTTGCCCAGGACTGTGAGGGGTCAAAAGGAGACATATAAACTTTTCTTGTGATAAGACCTTACCACTTCAACGCGTGCAAGGATAATAGGAAACGCAAAGGCAGAAACCACAATTCCAGTCGTGAAGAAACATGCCAACTCCCTGCAGGCACTGCTTGCGGCATCAGTATCATCGCTTACTCTTTTTGTGATGAAGTGGGGAATAGGACTTATGAAGTAAAATATCAAAACAAATAAAGGCCAGTAGACGCTGCAGAATGACAAACACAAAGGATGAGAGAAGTTAATGCCGTTTGAAATGAATTTTATGCACAACCTATTATCATCCTCTGAAATCATAACAGCTGAGCACAGAAATATACACATAACTATATACAGTGGAACCTCGGGTTACGTACTGCCCCCTTTGCAAATACTTCAGGATATGCACGCGGCAAACCTGGAAGTAACGGAAAGGTTTCCACCGCCCGTGCCTATGCAGAAGCGGGTTACTGTCGCGCACGCCTGCGCAGAACAGGCGCCTCTGGATGCAAATGTTTCGGGGTAAGAACAGACCCCCGAAACGAATTAAATTCGCATCCAGAGGTACCACTGTACATAGGAAAAAGTCACTGAAGTATAAATCTAGGGCCATATACATTTGTTCTTCCGCTCACTTCAGGATACGCAGTTTTCCAGCCCAACTGCATTTTCTTCCTCCTCCCTTCTTTGCCCCTTGTTTTCTGCAGTTTCATCGCTTTAAAAAAAGGGCAAATGACCCCTGGACGGTTGAATCCAGTCAAAGGTGACTATGGGGTTATGGCACTCATCTCGCTTTCAGGCCGAGGGAGCCAGCGTTTGTCCACAGACAGCTTTCCGGGTCATGTGGCCAGCATGACTGCTTCTGGTGCAACAGGACACCATGCCGGAAAACAGAGTGCATGGGAATGCCGTTTACCTTCCCACCTCAGTGGTACCCATTTATCTACTTGCACTGGCATGCTTTTGAACTGCAAGGTTGGCAGGAGCTGGGACAGAGCTTAGGGAGCTCACCCCGTTGCAGGGATTCGAAATGCCGACCTTCTGATCAGCAAGCCCAAGAGGCTCAGTGGTTTAGACCACAGCGCCACCCGCGTCCCTTGTCATCTCCTTTCCCCGTATCAGCTCACATTCTAATCTGTGAACCTTTTAGCATTCTACTGCATCTTCTCTGACATGCCAATTTCTATTCCTCAACACCCACTGCTTCAGCAAAGGTTTACCAAACTACCCTAAGCTTCATTTTCCTTCTCGGCTGTCAGACTGCTCTCCCACACATTAACCCCGTTACAATCTCTGATGCCGTTCATTTCCCTCAATCATCTGAAAGACGTAAGAATGAAAAAAGAATTCAAGCTGCGTTCATAAACCACTTGCTTAAGGATTTCTTTCCAAATAAGCATGCTTGGAACCATCACACAACATAGAACAGTGATATATCTCAGTCTTACCCGTAACTTTCCAGTGCACACCCCAATACAAGAAACGTCAGACCCATAGCTCCAGTGAACGATAAGCCAACCAGGGCTACACAAATGGAAATAAAAAGAATGACATCACTAACACGCTTAACATTAATTTGTACAATCACAGTCTGTGCAGTTTAATTCACAAAGTGATCCAACATTGCAGTTAAAGGTGTAACCTCCTGATACAGCAGATGTTCGATCTCAAGAGGTCGTCAGAATTCAGGCTTGTTGGATCTACTTTGTTTTTTACTGGAACTCCAATCAGAGCCATTTAAAAACAAAACAGTTAGAATTAAATACCAAAGTGCCTCCTGAACCTAGGAATTTCTTTCCAGTACCAGAACATAACTGAGCTCACAGTCATTTCATGTAAAAAAAATCCACTCCTGGCTAGCTTTCTTCATTTCAGCAGCCTACATGGGGGTGGAGTGGAAATCACCTTGTTGCTGCCATTAGTAATCTAATGCAGATCACCCAGAGATCTACCACTATATTCTGATGTACCTTAAGAATATGAGGAGCCTGATGGACCAGGCCAATGCCCCAACATCCGCTTCACAGTGGTCAACTAGATGCCTATGGGAAGCCCAGAACCAGGACCTGGGTGCAAGAGCTCCCCCCCCCCCGCCCCCGCCACTTGTGATGCTATACAAGCGGCCTTCAGAGGCCTGCTGCCTCCAACAGTAGAGGTAGTACATTTATCATGGTTAATATCCACTGACAGCCTGATCCTCCATGAATTTGTCTTCTCTTCTTTAAAAGTTATCCCAAATTGGTGACTGTCACTACTTCTTGCATTTAGACAAGCCTAAATGCAGAGAAAGCCAAGGTAATTTCAATGCTTTAGTATTTTAACTTTTGTGTTTTAAAGTAGGGTTTGTTGAATTTTCCTTGATTTTACTGTTTTGTTTTTTGCAAACCACTTTGAGGATTGTTTGTTTTTACTATCAAGAGGTGTATAGATCTTATGAAGTAAATAACGTTTGTTTCACTTTCGACAGCCATACTTCCAGGATGGGACCCTCTTGCTGGAATTTTTCAATGAGTAGGAAAATGAGTGTACCCATAAACATTTTTTTTAGAAGAAAAGCACTGGTAAGAACTATAGTGGGTTTCTTTTTTTCTTTTCTTTTTTCATTTTCTTTTTTTGTTTTCGAATCAAAACCGATCGCACGTAAAACAATGGTTTGGGGTGGGTAACAGCAGCTGGGAAACCCCTGAACTGTTATATAGGCTTCAAGGGAAAGGAATTTTCAGCAAAATGTGACCGGCCAGGGCCCTTCCCGGCAGTTGCTCCAGAGAAAAGAGCCCTGCCCTCGCCGGCGCCTCCGGATTCCCCACCCCGCGTGCTTCACATCCACACCCTGGAAAAGGGCGTAGGAAGGAGGAGGAAGAGACCCAGCGCCGGCGCAGTGCAAAAAGTTACGCTGCCCCAGAGAGGAGTCTGTTGTTGGTGACAACCGAGAGGGGGCTGCACAGCGAAAGGCTCCTTTAGCCGTATTTGCAGAGGAACTTTCCCCGGGCAGGGGCGGGAGCGAGGTAGCCATAGCGACGGCGGAGCGAGAGAGCCGCGCCGACGGGGAAAGCGGAGGGAGAGAGAAAGAGAGACAGACAGAGGCCACCGCCGCGCGAGGAGAGAAGCGGCCCGATACCTTTAATCCCCGCCATGTCTCCTTTTCTTTTGCGGGGCGCCTTTTTTGCTCGCTCTCTCTTTCTCGCTGGACGACGAAGCAGAGGAGGCGGAGAATAATGTGTCGACTTCTTCCGCCTTCTGCTCACGTGGCTCCTGCTCTAACCCTTCCCCTTCTCACAGGGGGAAGGGAACAACAACAAAAAAGCAGCACTTTCTTTTTTCAAAAAAGAAACTAAGACTCTTTTCACGCCTATGAACTGCCTCAGGGCGGCGCCAAGGCAGTCGAAGTGAGGGGAATTTCCCTCAGAAATGGCCCTCAGAAATTCCCTCAGAAATGACTGCTGCTTGTACCAGATGTTCAAACATCTTTTTGTGGATCCATCCACCCGCATTTCCCTTTGCCCTCCCAGAGCATATTCGGATTGCAAAGGCTTGGGTGGCCTCTTATCTCACTTTCAGGGTCAAGCATAGGCCCCACAGAGTAAAAACCTTGGTTTTGAGGTCGGGCATGTGCTCTTCTGATATTAACTCCATCTTAAAAACAAAAACAACAAAAAACTTTAACTTGCTGTTTAGTCTGGGCTGCCATCCCAGACACTTCCCTGGGAGTAAGTCCCATGCGGTTAGCGGGGCCTACTTCAGAGCAGACAGACGTAGTAGGATGGCCCTGTTAGTAAAGCAAAGACCTCAGCAAGCGAGCGCCGTCATGCCAGCCATGCACAATTCATCACCTCAGTTTCAAAAGAAGTCAGTGGGATTTTGTGGGCGTGCTGGTTTTTTCGCCCAAATAAATCGCACTTGTATGGATCCATTGATGTAGATCCATTTTCAGCGAGGGTAAGTCTTTTGACTGCACACACCCATGGATACTGTGGTACCTCGGGTTACATATGCTTCAGGTTACAGACTCCGCTAACCCAGAAATAGTACCTCGGGTTAAGAACTTTGCTTCAGGATGAGAACAGAAATCGTGATCCGGCGGCGCGGCAGCAGCAGCAGGAGGCCCCATTAGCTAAAGTGGTGCTTCAGGTTAAGAACAGTTTCAGGTTAAGAACGGACCTCCGGAACAAATTAAGTACTTAACCTGAGGTACCACTGTATTTAGAAATGTGGGTGGCATCTGTACAGCCAGGGGTTTCCATTACTTAAATCAAGCGTTAAGCATTGTCTAATTAGTGCTCCTTGGGGTCCTCATGCATATTTATATACCCACACACCTTTCTAATTCATGCTTTCTACTGTTTCCTACTGCAATTTTCCCCGAAAGTGATTTCACCACAATGCCAATGTTTTGTATAAAGCAGACGCGCCAACCTGAATGAAATATTGTGGGGGCCCAGGTAAGCCCTGCACCGCATAATCAATCACACGACACAGTGCACCCCCCCCATTTGAATAAGAATGCCCATCAACTTTGTGGGGGCCTGGCCCCCTCAAATATTTTATTGTGGGGGCTCCCAGGAGTTGACTTCTATGGTATAAAGCTGGGAGACATGGCAGCTAGAAGCATTTTTGCATTCAGTAAAACACATATTCTATAATGTTAGACGCACGTTCAGAAAGAGGAGCAATAGTTTTAAGTTTATATAAGAATGAAGTCATTTGCTCCTCTCAGCATATAAAAATGACTTACAGCTGCATTGCTATCTATTCTTTCTTACCCAGGAGTAAGCTCCACTGAACTCAATGGGACTTACTCCTATGAAGACATATAGGATTGTACTGTAAGGTAACACAAGAGAGTACATTCAGGAACAGGTTATTCAGTCCCATGGAGTAGTGGGTTTATTTTCTTTCGCCTTCTGCTACAGCAGCCTCAGTATCGATATACTCAATAACATCCCCTTTGAAGGCGCTTTGTCTTCCTCTCTGCATAGGATAAAATACAAATAAAAAGGACTGAAAGTTCTTTCACCTTTTTAATATATATACAAATGCTTTCAACCAGTCACAGTTCATTGAGTATACTGCATATTTACAAAAAAGAGAGATTATAATAGTGGTTTTAGTCAGAACAGTAAACCTGAACATTGACGAGCAGATAGGACCAAAAGGAAAAGGAAAAGCTCTTTTGAGTTCAGTAGTTTGACACATAGGTCTCACTTTCATGCACCATTGAAAGCACTGCAGTTAGAGAAGGTGTTTAAGTTGGGTAAGTTTTTTTCCTTTTTACTGAACTAGATGAAGCTTAAATGATATATTTATTTTGTTAAAATTTGAATTTATCCTGGGCTTTTAAAAAAAGATCTATTAGTCTGATGCACAAAGCTAATGTTATTTTTGTAATTTCAAAAACTGATGCTACATTAACTGAATCCATTTATATTTCATAAGCATAATTCACACAATATCTACAGAAGTGAATGAAAGATTAAAACAAGTCACAGGAACATGATTCACATTTCAAAATGTTTTTAATAGACAAGCACATACTTGATCAAAACATTTTATAATATGTTAATAAATAACATCCAGTTTGTTATAGTTGTTCAAACGTCTTAATATCTTGTACATATAAAAAGGAGAGCTTGGTGTTTTGTTTCACATTGGCAGTAATGGCAATAAATAATGGATCAATACAACAAAAAGATGGCATTTAATATAAAAATAAACATAGGCTGGTGGACATGCTGTATCTGCAGAAAAGGGTTTCCCACTATAAAGAAAATAGAACAACAGAAAACAGATTGTCTTAAAACACCAATTTGAGCAAGATTTTCACGTCATCTAGAGAGTTTTCCCTGCATGTGGAAACCTTTTTGTCCACCTGTTGAACATCAAAAAGGCAGATGCATGTTACCATTTCCCCCCATACAGTGTCTTTTGTAGCTACTATTCAACAGCTCCATGAAGAAATCGGCTGCATAATGGGATCCAATGTTTAATGGAGTCAGGTGGCACGATGCCTTCAACAGCCTGTAGATACTTGGTTTTCAAGAAATATATCGAATCAGCATCTATAAACACATTGGACCTCTATAAACAACCAAGTTTTGCATGGCTGTTGCTGCACGTTGACTTAACTATCAACTGCTTGAAGGAGAGGAGACCAGATAATATTAATCTACCCCATGCAAGCCAGAGACCAGATTTCATTCAGGAAATGTCAATAAATAAAACTCCCATTATAAGTTTCTCTGCAAAAGGAGAAACAGTTCAAAGTGCTATGTAAAATTAGTTTCATTAGATGAGAGAACATACTTTTGTTTTATCATCAGATACCATAATGTGAATATATGAACATTATTGCTTACTGGGCCAATATAACTTTAGTAAGTAAGTAAATTTTCGTATTTTTTGCTCACCTCAGATCTTACAAAACTACATGAACATAGTAAGTTACCTATAGAAGTCCAGAAGTTGAGGCTACATGGTAACATTAGCTTGTGTTCACAAATGTTCTGGAAAAACTGGATATTTGATTCAATTTAAATATACAATTTGAATCAATTAAGAACATAACTTCACAATGCTGAAGAAGGCAGCAAAGTTTGTTTCAGAGGCAGGTTTCAAAGTGTTTTTTAACTGGGAATTTTTTTGCAAGGTATTCTTTCACCCTTACTTTAATAATAATGAACAGCAAACATTGATTTGGGATAATGCTTCAACAGGCTTTTGCATGTTAATAAATAAATAATAATTTAAAGACACTTCCCAAATTCTTTGTTGGTGTAAAATGTCTAGCTGTCTGCTTGTCTGAAACACGAAATACAGTACTATGTTTAAGGCAGCAGTAAGTTGCCAAAGACATATCCAGTTGCCTAGCTGTCATATTAAAAAAAAAGAAACACTACAAGAAGTAATTGAAGGGTCAAATTATTATGAGAGTTTAGTGTACAGCAAATAACCACATATGAACATCCTTATGCTTTGTTTTGACAAAGCTTGTCCTGGATACAAACTTTCAAGACTAAGCCACATTCCTAGTGACACAGCATCTATTTGGTTTGTAGTGAGAGAGACCATTCATTTCACCTCACTTGTTCCAAGACAAGCAATCCCAGTTTTCTAGAATGCAACCTTACCTACCCTGTTTATACCTGAAAGAACACTATAAGATTAACTTCTAGAACTCCTCTCTTTGCATCTGTAATTCATGGCATACGTAAGGAGCAGCCTCCATACCTTCCCGCTCTCCATACGAAAAGGTTTTAGTGTTAGGGCTAGTCTTATTTTTTTCCAAATTTCCAGCCAGATACTAATTCAGCTGTGAAAATCTTGTGGCAAGGAACTATATGAGCACTAGCACAGGTCTACAGCAATGTCTGAGGAAGTACGCTAATACAAGGGCTTTTGGCCTTGGTTTTCAAATTCTGACCAGGCATCATTGAGCTCCATAAAAATCATCTTTGCATATTGTTCATATGGCTGCCCCGTAGCCTACAAGAAAGCAAAACAAGATACATCACAAACATATTAAAATAAGCTTAAAGATGACACTGTTCATACAGAAAGTCAATAGCAGAGTGTAGGTATAATTTACGCTTATCATAGAAGAGCAAGCATGCTGAAAAGGGTAGCATGAAACCCTGAATTAACCCAGAATAGTTACGAGTTGACAAAAATCTTTTCTAGCCTATATCCTCACATCTACTTATCAGGTATTTGTAGATTAAAAGAAACAGTCAACATAGTATAAAGTTTTCCTACCTAGCTGCCTAGAGGCAATTCTTACTCATAAAAGGCAAGCATATATTTGATCTGTGCATACATGTTTTTTTTGCAGCATTTACCCTGGGGTAATAGGGTATGTTTTAATGACACTATAGAAGTAGGTTGTGGTTGCTCCTGGTACATATTCACTTGCCTTTAGTGAATAAGCTTTATTGCAATCTGTAGTTCTTAATGGAGATAGACTTACAACTTCCAATAGGCCGGCGTAGTATTTACCTATTGATATAGTTTTGAGCTATAAAGTAATGTTGTTCACCATGACCTCACACCTTGCCCACACAATCGTATCAACATTTCCCCTTGTTTAATTTTTTCCAGACCCATCAGACTTTAATTCTTAGCCTAAGCATATCAGTTTTATGAACCACAGTTTTTATTTTAAAACATTTTTTTTGCTGCAAAACTCAAACCAGAAACATAATTAGTAAACATGCAAGGTCTTATTATTTTCATTCACTTGACTGAGCCATATCACATTTTCAGACTATTTCTGAAATTATCCCAATAAACTTTCCCTAAGCTCCCACACAACTGGTAATAATTGCTACACCAAAGGTTTTCAGTGAACTGCAGTGACTCTTCGCTCCATATTGTTTTAAAGTGATAATGGTGAAAGTAATTGCAGGGATGGATCAAGTAGGAATCATTAAACTAGTACATGAGGTAACAGATTAACATAAAATATTATTACTTACTTTATCAGGATGCACAACAAGCACTGCTCTCCGGTAAACCTTCTTTACTTGCTCTGGAGTAACAAGATCTGCCATGCCCACAGGTTTCCATTTTGTCTCTCCTTCCCATAGTACTGTGTGCATTGTGGACAACAAGGCTCTTATGTTTCTCTCCTTTCCTTCAATCCATTCAAGGATCTGTGAAAATAGATAATGTAGTACTAAACCAAACTGCAAGAGAATATCTATACTAGCATGAATACTTATTTGATTGGAACAGTTTATAGTTTGTTTCTTCCCAGTTTGCTTTGAATCTCCGAAAGACAGGAGATAGATATCATCAAATGGAAATGTCAAATTGTTACCTCCAAGAACAGATACATAAAACTGCTTCTGAATATGGAGATTCAGCTAGTATTGTTCGTAACTCTCCAAATTAGAATTGTGGGATACATGGATATAGCTAGTGACCAAGGAAATTAGTGTGAATCACATGCCCAAGGATTCAACAATATAAATAGAATAAACTTAGCAAAATAAATATTAGGTAACTTATATACATAATTCATAATCCTCCAAATGAAAGACTTGTACCGTTATTGGGACAGACCCTATTTAGTCCTTCATAAAAGATTAATGTCAGTTTAATTATAATAATTATTCATGAGTTTTTCTGGTAATCATTCCAACTAGTGATTAGCTGGAACCCACAGACCATATGAAGAGAGTTGGAGCAGAAGGCATAGTGAGTTTTGCACTTATCTTCCATCTAAACACCTTCATTTGCCATAGTGATCACAGACCTTTTCACCCCTTAAACAGTAATTAGAAAAGAGCCAAATGGGTTTAGAGACCCCCCCCATGGCCAAAGCCATTGCTGGGAGAAGCTGGGCTAAGTGGGCTTAGCCCCCGACCGCCACCGCCCCCCACACCTTGTTGAAGGGTTTGAAGCTGGCTGATTATGAAAAAGTGATAAGAGGGAATTAAGGTCTGAGGGAGCAGGCCAAAGGCTGCCCTTTTTCCTGATCCAGTCCTTGCTCCCCACACAAGTCAAGACCTAGAACCTGCATGCTGTTCTCTACTGCCAGAGATATTTCCAGGTAGCATGAGGGAAGAATGCATGCCAACTTTCACCCACACAGAGCTTAGGAGAACGGAGATGGGGGAACTGTTTTAATCCTTCTCCCACACTATTTTCCTGCACAAATAGGGAGTCTCTACTATCAAGACAGAGTCTTACCTACATTTAGACACAGTCCATCCCCACCTTCTCAGTTTTGAACAATCAGTTCCCTTGTGTGGATACTGAAGCTTTCTAGAAAAATATAGGCATGCAAAACCCAAATATTGACAAGGTCCTGTTACTGATCTTGGTATCATGCTTGCATCGTAAAACATCTCTGAAGTATTAAATATTCAACTATTATACAATCCAGTCAAAGCAAAATCTTCAACAATTTGGAAATCAAATCCAAAGCATTCAGCTTACTTTTAATTTTTCAGGGTCCATCTCCTTGGCCATTTCTTCTTTCCTCATTTCTGCTATTGTTCTTGGTCCCTTTCTGTCTTTGTGAGCATTAAAGCCTTGACCAGATAAGAGGTCTTCAAAATCAGCAGACACTTTTGGTTTGGATTCTTAATGGGAAAAAAGTATATAGTGTTAAAAGGAAGTATTACTTGATTTAAGAAGATATAAATGTCACATTATTGTAAATACTTTACAAAATCATTCCGTACGATGCAGCGAAGTACATATGGGCATACCTGTATTTTTCCTCTGCAGCGCAAACAGAAGGAGTTTAAGCACTTTTATTCCCAACACCACCGTTGTGAGAAAGATGGCACATTCACCCCTCTGCTGAGTACAGGTCACTCTAAAAACACAAGTCACTTAGCACATCACCCTTTCTAAAGCATCCATGTACAAGCAGGATTTCCCAGTTGAATCTTACAAGTTTTGCTTGCCCATTTTGAACTTGAACTCACTCAGCAATTCAAACTGAATAAAATAGTGTGATAAATAAGAACTAGATGGCTTCTAACTATTTGCTCACGACATCTGTTAAATCTGACACCCATTAAGTTGATGCAGAACAAATTAGGGTGAAGCTGAACATTCTGGCAGATATGGGACTGCCACCAAATATGACAGCCCCTCTGAGTGAGTTTCTTTCTTCCTATCTTCCCAGTAGCATCTCATGCCAATGGCAAGATGCAAGGTCATAATGCTGCAGGTTTCCCCATCCCTATTCCACACTGATGACAACGGTCAGGGCATGACATCATGTCTGCAATAATATCTAGTTCTTCACTTAGAACCAGAATGTCTAAATTAATTTCAAAACACATCGCCTGTATTATAGCTGAGTGAATATTTTCAGCTTGGAAATACTCCACCTCTAGGCCTTCAAAACTACAAAACCGCATCGGAAGACTAAAAAGATCAAAAAATCAATTTACCAGAACTGCCTGATCCTTTTCCACGGTCATTTTGGCCACCGGGCGCTGCAGAAAAACTCACATTATAATTAGGCCTGTTCTGTGGAGAGGAATGTGGCATGCTTTGTTGGGGTTTTGTCTGTGATTGTGGCCAAGAGTATCCAGTGCCTTGTTGCCAGCTGCCTCCTCCCATTGGCTGAGGAGATGGTTTCTGTGGTGACCCCATAGGAGGAAATACTCCACCCATTCCTGTCGGTGTGCTGGGTTTGCTAGCGAAGGAAGGACAGCCTGAAACATGAAGCAAAGCATTTTGTGTTAATAATACTGCCTGTGTAATAGGAAAGCAGAATTACCAGTTGATATCTGGTAATTTCCTTACTAAGATTCAAAGGGCTGCAGGTGGACCTGGGTCCAAGCATTGAGGCTTCCACCCATCCCTTCTATGTCTGAAGGTTGGAGAAGTGTTGCAGTGCAGCACAAGAAGCAAAAATAAAAACCTCTCAAGTCAATAAAGTCTCCAGGAAGCACTTTAGATATGCACACATAAATGTTTGGATTTCACCTACGTCTATATATTCTTTTGTATACTTGTTAACAAAATCATTTAATATACAGATTTTTACATAAATATATATAAGCATTTAAAGAAGAATATTAGTAGCATTGGGTTATAGATATATATTCCAATGAAGCATAGGGCAGGTGGAAACGACATAGCTTATATTGAAATGTGCTGCACCAGAAAACAGCAAATATGCATTTCTTGGAAGATTTGGCATAGATTAAACTTGTAAGTTCCTCAAGAGTGTAAATACTGAATATAATAGCATTCTGGAGCAGTCTACACAAATACAGATCACATATGATTACTCAACCTACTAATAATTGGGGGGGGGGGCAAAGAGAGAGAAAGAGATTACGTGTCATTCTTTTTCTCCAAGCTATCAGCAATTTGAAGGCTAAACACAACATTGTGCAAAATAAGGATAATGGTATTTTCACTTGCAGGCAGCAATTTCTGGATCAGAATGAAAATCCAATCAACACCAATGTCCTTAACAATTTTTTTTTTTTACAGAATTCAAAAGCTTCACCCATTTGTTTTGGTAAAGTACCACCAGAACTTTACCATTTCCACCATTTCCTCTGATCACATAAATATAGTAGAAACTATAGATTATTTAAAAATTGCCTTTTTGTTGCTTGTGGGGTTTTTTTGGCTGCTTGTTTTTTTTTACTTCAGATATTAATATTCTGCATATTCAACTTCTTTTTACTTAAAATCATGGAACCCCTTCAGTACTGCAGACTTTTCTTTTTTTTAAAAAAAGAAGAAATAGCCACAAGTTGTTGCACTACGTGACATCTGACACATTTTCTGTTTTTGATCCTGCAGAGCAGCAGAACACCAGCAGAGGGAAGCAGGACACCTAATTTCAGAACCAATGTGAGGTTTGGACACATGAAGTGGTAAACAACAGGGAGCGGAGGTAATGCAAGCTGTTATTGTTATGGTAGAAATTAGGGGGCCAAGGAGGGAAGACGGAAGGGAAGCCTATTTAGAAAAAGGAGGAAAGACAAAAGCATCCCTTGAAGAAGGTACTTGCAAACAAGGCAGTGACCTACATTTTACTCTCAGTTTTAGTACATTTTCATCCTTCCCACCCCCTCCCAGAATTTCCTACTTTGTTCCTCATCTGTATTTACTAAGCAAGGTTAACTTTTCACATACTGTTGTCAATGACAAGAAGTCAGTCCATGACTTTTAGGGTTGTGCCCCACATTTAAGTGATGCCCTATGCAAGCCACACATTGCATTGTTCACAGGACAGATCCATCTGTCTTGGATCTATCCAATTAATCATGATATATGGTTAAAATGGGTGGGGCAGGGAGAGGAAAGGCCACCTTCCCAGGGTAATTTTTTCATATATTAAAGCCTGTATTAGATATTGGAGGTTAAACCTTGAATTGCGAACACAAATATTTGTGTACAATAGCAGCCATGCACAAATTAGTGTAGCAGTTCCCTTTATTTTCCTATCACATATTAAATGTACTTAATTAGCCCAAGAGATCTTCAGTACTGCTCTTCATGTTTTGTTCAACTGACAAAAAGTTAGTGAGAATATAAGAAAAACCAAACTCAGTTCAACTTCTGCACTTTTTACTGGCTGCCTTTTTAGTTAGTTAGAAGGAGCATGATTCAGAAGTATCAGAGGAGAAAGGCTTTCTGTAAAAATAGTCAAAAAAAGTACTATAGCCTTCTGGGGTTAATTGACATAATTTCTCTCAGATATATTGCTGTAAGGCCTACTTGCAAAGCTCTATGCATTCCTGTCTTGTGAACATGGATTTTTACTATATTGCCAAGTTTTTATTTCTGTAAACGTCACCTTGTAAATGTCTACTGTTCTGGAGAAGAACTATATAGCTCAGTGTTAGAACATCTGATTTGCAGGCAGAAGGTCCCTAGTTTAGTCTTTGGCAGGGGTAGGCAATCTAAGGCCTGTGGGCCGGATGTGGCCCAATCGCCTTCTCAATTTGGCCTGCGGGTGGTCCGGGAATCACCGTGTTTTTACATGAGTAGAATGTGTGCTTTTATTTAAAATGCATCTCTGGGTTATTTGTGGGGCATAGGAATTCGTTCATTTCCCCCCCCCCCCAAAAAAAATATAGTCTGGCCCACCACATGGTCTGAGGGACGGTGGACCAGCCCATGGCTGAAAAAGGTTGCTGACCCCTGTTCTTTGGCATCGCCAGATAGGGTTGGGAATACCTGCTGTCTGGTGAGTTGCTGCTAGTTGATATAGACCATGGTCTGACTCAGGTCACATGCCACAGCATACATTTAAAGCACACAACATCCTCCAAAGAATCCTGAAAACTGTAGTTTGACCCCCCACTGAGCTATAATTCCCAGCACCCTTAACAAATTACAGTTCCCAGGATTCTTTGGAGGAAGTTGTGTGCTGTAAATGTAAAGCATTTTTGGAGGGTAGGGGGACTGGTGAGAATTTTAAAGCAATGGGGAAAGATCCACATAAGCTGAAACAGACAGGCTTGGACAATTCCTTCAGTGCTCAACTGGTAATGCCTCTATGGCCTTATTTACTTCAACACCCTTCCTGACCTGCTCTATCCTTGTTGTTTGCTAATCAAGACTGTAAAAGCCCAATGGGAGTTATTTATGCAAATTAAGGGTTTTTCAAATTCAATTGAACAGAACCATATTTAAGATACATAGCCAGTTTATCATGAGTCTCAGCAGATCCAACACAAATGTGTGTGTTTTAAAGCTTTGTTGTAGTACTGCTGAAACCATTGTTGAATGTGTAAAAGAGGTGAGAGCTTGAAAGCATAGCTTTACTTCATGCCATCCCACAATGTGGTTCTCTCATGGTAACTATGGTGGGATCAGGCAAAGGTAAATAGTAGCCTTTCACGCATATTAAATACAACATTTTATTGAAAGTCTAATCAAGCTACCGATCTGTATTAATTGACTCAAGAGATGGAGCAGATCCTGCCTTCTAAATCTGCCAGTCTTTGCAAACAGATTTTAAAGCTCTCCTCCACTGAATCTGCCTACTTTTACCATCTTTCTCAGATCAGCCTGCCTTTTCTCTCTCTTTCTGCTTCATAAAAAGCATAACAAGTTGAATATGCAGCAATAATATGTCAGGATCACAGGATCAACCTATGTAGTTCTACAGCATTTGCTTGCCTGCCATGGATGGGTTTGCAAGGGCTATTCATTCCAGAGAAGCAGGCAAGTGGTTAATTGCTCCATTGTGCAATTCACTGTGGTCCTTCTTTCATTGCCTAGTGTAAAAATGCACATCTGATTGAGTAGAATGGGTAGCCAAAAACATGGACAATGTTCAGGTTTAATCTAACCTGCCAGATTTGCACCAAGAGTTCCCAAGTCAGCAAAAGGATCCAGTGTTTGTGGTTTGGCTTGATGTGTAGGTGTGCTGTGCAGTGACCCTGTAGGGCTGGTAGCAGCTGATTTGCTCCCCATACGTAGACCACCTAAGAAGAAAAAAGAGAACGCTTATAAAATATAATTTAATGACCTCAGATACAAAATTAATATAAGATTGCTGCTTCTTATCAGTTGGTCAGCTCAACACATGGACACCTCAGCAGACGTGTAATTTAGAGATAAATGATAAGTACAAAATTCACACAAGAAGATACATTGAACAGAGCATTGAAGGTGTTCCTGCTGCGACCCAAATAACTTTTGGCAAAACTCACCAGTGGTGGCAATTTCTCAGGCTGCACCCTCATTAAATTTTGCCATCAAATGAACAAATACTAAAGAATTTTAACTTCGTTCATGTTCTATGAAGTGGCTTTTGACAATTGTGTAAATGTAGCTAGCAGTATGAATAATATGCCAGTTTTAATAGCATACAAGCCATTTGCCATGTTTAGGCATGCACAAAGAGAGTTGGGAATCTTCGTGTGTAAAAATGTTACATTTTGCTCAGACTTTTAAAACAAATTTGAGTAGTTCTTGCTTACAGCTTAGACTAGTTTTTTCTGTGTTATATGTTTTGTTTCTGAGGGCCAAGTTATAGACGATATCAAATTTATCATTGCATTTAATGTGCACATATTTAATGCAAATAGCAGCTTCTGTGGAGGGTGATGATTATTGGGATCACAACAGGTAGGGAAAAGGGAGGTTAAACCAATGGGGGATTTATTCCCAATGCAAACAGCAGCCACAGAAGGCATACGTTCATCAGGACAGCAAAAGGTGAGGAAAGGGTTAAATTCCTCTCCCCTGATGTTTTTAATTATAATTATTATAATTATTAAGCATCAACCATTGGCTATTTGCATTGTTTTTAATGCATGTTAAATACAAAGACACATTTAACTTCATAGCTAGTTTGGACCAGAGGTACAATCTTCTTGGTATCTTTGGTGTTCATGTTTTATGTTCAAATAAGAACAAATGAATTTGATAAGTTTATTTAAGGTAACCATTAGAGGTCTCCATTTGTGCAATTACCTCATCACATAGGTTCATTTTAATGTAAAGTGGACTATTTGGAAATTAGTGGAAAGTGTCACTGTTCATAGCCAATAGGAATGAACGTCACATAGCAAATCATCTTAAACAAGTTAGAAACTAGTTTCAGACAAACCTGATTTGCTAGGCCATTCCCAATCACCTGAAACATCTGGCTGAATGGAAACAGATGGTGTACTAGAAGAAGCTAAACAAGAAGAGAATTGCCTATTAACATACATTGTTTATCAAAATTAAGGAAATGTCCTTCCAGTAATTCTGGATGCACATTATTTCACTATATTCATAGTTTTGACAGAACACTGGGTGCACTGGTTACTCATTGTATCAGAAATTAGTACATGCTATTTTCCAAGCCTGGATATTAATACAGTGGTACCTCTAGTTACGAACTTAATTCGTTCCAGAGGCCCTTTCTTAACCTGAAACTGTTCTTAACTAGAGGCGTGCTTTCACTAATGGGGCCTCTTGCTGCCACTGCGCCACCGGCACACAATTTCCATTCTCATCCTGGTGCAAAGTTCTCAACTCGAGGTAACTCTTCCAGGTTAGTGCAGTTTGTAATCTGAAGCATTTGTAACCTGAGGCATTTGTAACTCAAGGTACCACTGTATTAGATTAAGCTTGCAGCCTGCTGGAAAATTTAGATGCACTTATACTAAGCTTTAAAATGGAGAAAAGTTCTACTGTAGCCCTCAGACAAACCCAGCCCATCTAGACCTACAGTTCATAATGACATGCTTTTTGATGCCACACAACCATATTCCATGTGTTCATTCTAAAGTAAGCACCACAGAGTTCAATGGTGTTTGTTCCTACATAAGTGTATATAGGATTTCAGTCTTTTTCAAATTTTATGGAAAAGAATACAGTCTCCCCAATAAACTTCCTCATATCAAACAATTTCATATTGTTTGGCATGTGAACAATTCGGAGCCCATGGCTTGTTGCTGTTAACTTCAAAACATGAAAATCATATCTTAGTATTGTATATCTGAGGCCCACTAACCACTTAAGAAATTGGAAGAGAAACTATTTGACCTTATTAATAATCTGCAAGTGTATGAAGATATGGTTATCACCACTAAACTTCTATTCAAAAACAAAAGAGTGGGCATTTGAAATATTTCCTACCCATATTGAAAGGATCTCCTTGAACAGTAGGTGAAGGACTCCGTGCTCCTTGAAGAAAAGGATCAGTGGTGGCATTTGATGAACCAAGAAAAGAACCTAGAAGATCAGGGGCAGGCTTCTTGGGACTACTGCCAAATGGGTCAAAGGCAGCTGCTGCAAGAACAACATATTTGTTCTATTAAACGTGTATCCCATTCACCCCAAGTCCACTATTAAGCTGTGTTCCTTTACTCCAGAGCATACCCATATTACTCCTAACTGTTTTGTACATAAAAATAGGATACAATTAGGGAAGAGATTAAGGATTTGCCATCAAATCAAGAACTATAGAAGACAAAGACTCGTGTAGAGGTATTGATTACATTGCTCCATCTTCTGGTGGAGGAAGGAGCAGGAGAGGCTGGAATGAGAGTGACAACCTTCTTCCACACGCACGTGAAATTGAGAGTTTATGGGAGTGTGTTTAAATTTCAACTCGGGCAACCAAAAAAACAATCAAGAAGGCAATAACTCATTGCAATAGGCAAGTTTGCTCTTGATTTGCATTTGGATCTTTCTCGTTATGTTCTGCAGCTCTCTCATTTATACCAACTGTTTCCTCCAGAATGTACATAAATTTCACTAGCACACAAGTTCAGTGAGTTCATTCACTTTTAGCATTTCAGTACTTTCTTCTCATGTTTCCTTTCTGTTTGTGTTCACTGTGAACTAAGATATTTCTTCTTATCTTCTAAATTTAGTTAAGAGGCTAGAAGGTTTAAGGAACAGCAATTCTGACACAAAGAGGAAGCATTTAAAATGCATGTTGCCTCTTATGTACCCAGAAGGTGCCCCTGAGCTGTTGTGGTGCCATGTTCAGGTGTTCTGTCAGCTCAAGGTGAATGTGTCAGTAATGTCAGTGCACAGCAGGTTTTGTGACAGATGTTCAGAATCAGGTTGAACGGAAGAAAGTTTCACATAGAACCAAGAAACAGGAGGGGCTTTGTATCATCAGAAAATTTGGGATAGGCATAGTGCTAAAAGGCAGGTGGCTAAAAAACAGAGAAGAGAGCAGGAGTGGGATGGCAAGTGGGAGGTAACAGAAGCCTAGGAAAATGGGGAGTGGAGCCAGGTAGAAAGAGAAGAAAATAGCAAGAGAATCTGTTAAAGGGACAGAAGCAAGTCTGTGAGGATAGCAAATAAACTTTGATAGAAGTATGGGCAGGGACTGAAATTCATGCATTTATTAGGACTATGCAGGCATCTTTAACTGCATACCAATAGTTGTTTATCAAGGTTTTTCATTTTTAAGGACAGAATAATGTGATGAGTTTTAATAAAAACCAGCAAATTCTAAATGTTGCAACGCACGTAAACGTGGAAAAATATGGCACATTCCCCCCCTGCAGTGCCCAGTTGCTATTGGATCAAAACACTGACAACAACAGCACTCAATCAGTGTTGGGGGTGGGGTGAGGGGATGACGTATGACTGCTGCCAGCATGCGCTAAGGAAGGATAGGCATTTAGCATGCTGTCACAATCAGAAGCAAGCTGGCAGGTGTGATTACGTGCTAAAAACTCAGCATGTTCCACTGGCAGCCACAACATGCACTGCCTCCTTGGCATACACTATGGGGCTGAAACAGAATTAGGTAAACAATAAGCATGGCTGTTTTGTTAGGGGGGTTTCAGAATTTCTTACAGAAAACAAGTGACCAGAATGACTTGAGATAATAAAGGATTTGTGACTGATACAACAAGAAATTTCTTGTTTTCATAAACAAAGGCTTGAGTTCTCACAACTGTGAATGGAAGGGAGTTCACAGAAGGGGACTTTTTCATTTTCCCATTACATCTCCAACTTCCTGCACCCAGCAAAAAGGTTCTCACCTGGGTCAGGAGACTTTCCTGAGAAGTGGGGGATGGGACATCACAGGAGCACCAAGGGCAGGAGGAAATTTCCCAAATTTGAAAACATGCAGAAAGTTTTCTCCCATTAACAATTTTCAGAACCAAGCCAATGGTTACTCCAAGTTAATAATCATGAAATAATACTATCTGAATCTTGATTGTAAAAATTAGAAACTAAAATTGACAGCTTAGGCTACCGTGCTTCAGACAAGTAACTGTTAATATAAAACAGCATTTATCTTTCTTAGAATTCTGCAGTTGTTTAAGGGTTTGTTTGTACAATCTTAATTTCACTTTGCCACATCAATTTGCATTTTTTAAAAGTCCTCATTAATATTTGCCATCCTTTTAGTTCACATTTCTCTTGTGATACTATTTTTGCACATTTCCCCTAGTGTCATGTATGTTATTGTTAACAATATATGCATGTGGTACGCATTTCAAATGTGAACTGAACTGAGTTTCTCCCCCATTCCTAGTAGAAAGAGAACCTATTTAGAAATGATTGCCAAGAAATTTTTTTAGAAGGTTTTGGGTTTTTTAAGTGTCACAATTAGGAGTTTTTACCTTCTCCTACTCTTGGGGACAGAGATGGGGATGCTGAAGCTGCAGACCGCCGTGGGGTGGATTGTGTGGATCCAGTGCCACCCATCTGAAATACATCCTCAACAGCCGACTGTCCACCTTGATTTGGTCCTCCAGAGTTACCAACCCCAAAGATATCACTCAGCAAGTCTGAGTTTGAGGGCGGTGCGGCAGGTGCTGCTGGGAAGTTCTTGCTCATAGGACTGCCTTCCAAGCCTAAAAGATCGACATCCTCTGGGGGTGGTGGACCTGGTGGCTCTTGATGCTTCTTGGTATGCTTTGGTGCCCCGTGGATTTTGTCACTGCTGGTGTTACTATGCTGACTGGAGAGGGATAAGAGTTCATCATCTGACTGCTCACTTTCTTCATGCACCAGTGCCGCCCGGTCCTCAGAGCTGGGATGAGAGCTGCTTCTCTCCAGTTTTTGATCTTAGTGGTCAAAAGAAGCTCAAGATTAGCTAGTAGTTCTGTTGATCCTTCAGTGCTAGATACAAAGGGGGGAAATACCCCTTCTCTCTCTCTCTCTCTCTCTCTCTCTCTCTCTCTCTCACACACACACACACACACACACCCCACATGTGGAAGTAAACACTACCAGCAATAGCAACGTTTACACTTAACCCAAGTACTTTGGGTTAAACACACAATGGAAAACACAAAATTGAAAACGCACAGTGCTGACAGCACATTGCTTTTCCAGGGGACATTATTACAGTCAACTGCAATGATGAGCACAAAATAAGCCTGTCATGAGAACTTGGCCAGAAGTTCTATGAAGTGTGATGAGCCCATGAATACTATGCATGTCTATATGCTGGCCAGTTCTTTCCTATGAGTCAAGAAAATGCTTATGCCTTGCCATGGGGCCATGTGAACACAGCATTCCCGAGCTCCTTGGGGACAAGAAATGAGATAAGGGATAGAAGAAAACTAGTATGTGAATTATGAGTTCTGAAAAGATATGTTACCCATACCTTGCCAGCTGAGAGATGACAAGAATGCACCCTGCCCCACATTCTTCAGGTTATCTTGTGGCGCATCTACAGGACCTCTACCTATAATGTACAAAGCGTCAAGGCATACCAAAAATGTGTGAAATAAATGGCCAACTTTGGCATTTTCATTAAGGTCAAAACTGCAGCACTAAAACTATAGAGCTTTTACCTGCCAAGGCAAGGGTGTCCTGGTGTTCCTGGTGTGATGAGAAAAGAATGCTGGGGTTGATATCTTTTGTTGTGAAGTTTTCCCATGGAGGTGTTAGATCAGTCTGTCTATCAGCAGAATCTATTTCTATCTCCAACATGACATGGAACAGCTGGGGGTACTTGTCTGATGAGTCGCATGCATCCAATTCAGGTCTAAACATTGACAGAAAGTTCTTCAAATTAAAATAAAACAGTTTGAAGATATCATGTTAAAATAAAATATTGAGCCTCCATAGGATGAGCACAAAGAAGTACTTGATATGGCTGAAATATGTCACATTCTATATATGTAAAGTAAGTTTTACAGAGTGTGACATCCTAGTGGACAGAAGCAATGACAAAATATTACCTTAGTGGGTTTTTTTTACTTTGTGCTCTCAATCTGAAGTATTTAAAATCTCAGAAGAAATTTCTGATTGCAGATGAAGAGGATAGTTTGGATTTGTAATTCTAGTCCAAATGGGTTCAGGGAGTATTTAATAGTGATCCACAGGGAAAGGACACCTACCTTTTATTTTAGAGCATGCAAAATGAAAGTTGATTCACATTTAACTTTCTCCCTGATAAAAAGCTATTTCAGTTCAAAACGTGTTGTGCCTCAGTGAGCAGAGTTGTATTAAAGGGCTCCTTTCTGCTACTTCAGAGATCTTGAACCAGCTCTAACATGTACAGAAGCCTTGGGCTAGATGTAGCAGATTAAATTATTGCTGTTGCCACAGCCATCCCTGTTTTAGCCCATTTAGCAGGCATTTAGCAGGCATGCTACTGTTGCTACCAGTGTTTGTCTCCTTGCTCATCATAACAGTGGTTGGCTTCTTCAGGAAGCAGGCAAAACAAGAGAGCCGTGGCTGAAAGAACTGGCATTAGCTTCTATGGTGGCTTTGCAAAGATGAGAGCAGCTATCTGCTATGGCTCTCACATGCAGGGGCTGGTTCACAGGATGCTAATTTAACCTGCCTACTTTACAGACACCTGGAGTAAGGTACCTTGCTTAGTCTTGCTGACCACTTGTGTTTTAAACATTCAAGTCATGATCTACATGACTTGTATGGATGGTCCTGCCCTGGAGCAGAGGGATAAATTTAGAGCATAATGGCCCCTTGGGCTTTACAATTAAATACTATGGAGAGAAAGTTAAGAATTTTCACATATGAGTTTTAATCTCAACCTTAACTTCAAACACATCCTATTTTGCTACTAGGAGAAGTGGAACATTTTCATGCCAGGGAACAGAACATCTTACTCACTAGCAAAATTACAGTGTCTAGAAGGCAAGACTTCTCTAGTTTATTTTAGAATATTCCTTAATTAAGGAGCATAATTTTGTTGCATTATTAGGTAGATCTATGACAACCAGTTAAGTATACAGGCTTCTCTGTGGATTTTGTTTCTGGGCCTATGCAGGCCTTCTGCATGAAACAAAACTCCAATGTGCCTGAAATCATGGGATGAAGCAGGAGAATGCCCGGCCTAGTATCTACAACCTTTGCTAAAGAGATTTTAAAAGCATGCATTGCTTTTGCAATGAATTATATTAAGATAAATAGGGAACTACATGCTTCATTTACTCAAACTCCTGAGATTTCTATTGAAATAGGTGTCGCTTGATTGCATATCAACACTTATGGGTGTTGCTGCAATAATCCATATGCAGCTAACTACTCAGAACACAGCATCATTTCTAGTCATGAGATACTTACTTATTGAATTTTAATACCGTTGTTCCCAAGGCTATAAATCCAGTGTGAAACTGAATCTGGAATATTTGTGTGTTCGTCATCTAAAAGAATACATTAAAACACAATTTTAAAATCAACCCCCCTCACAAAAATAAAATATTTGGTGTATAGTATGCAGGTATTAGTAAGTTAGTCTGTAGCAGGCTTAAACAGTTATTTTGCAAATTCAAATCCTTCATTATAACAAAGTATGAAAATATTGCATTGATGAAGACATACTTTTGGATCAGGGTTAGGAAATATGGATCTTTCTATTGCATTCAGTTCTTACAGTGGGGGGAGAAACAGAAGCCCATTTGCCCTGCTTACCATGAGTACATAAAATGTAATGATATCTGAGTCATAAAACATGATGGCACTCCCTCCTAATATTCATGTGACTAAGACACGAATGAAACATACTGCTCATGGTATAGAATTATTCTGTACAATATAGAATTATTATCATTTTTATGTTATCAGTAATAACATAAATTCTGACTTAGTTCTGCATGATCTGTCCACCCCTTTTGGAAAGGGAATGGACTATGTATAATAAGAATTTATGTGTTGTTGTCACCACATAGAGGAATATTACTTTGTGAAGACAGTTCAAGTTTCTCCATAAGTTTCTGAACTGGACTGTAGTCTAAAGTGACATCAATACTTGTTCAGCAATATTATTAGACAAACTACCAAACATCTTTCAATAAGTAGCACCACTGCCTCATTCTTATTTTGCTTCCATATCTCCCAGTTTTTTTAAAAAAAAATAATGGGTGCAGAACTGTGTACTGCAGAAAGGGAACATCTGTTTTCTTTTTGGTCTGCTTAGATGAGCTGAAAGAAGAGCAGTACCAAGCATTACCCCCAAAGTATTGGAATAAATTTCCCTTGATAAAGTGAATGTCTTGAAAAACATCAGGAAACTATTCTCTTTTTCAGCTGTCTCTTCCCTTTTGAGATTTGACTTCAGCAGCTGCTTTTGATCTTCTCATTGTGTCTTTCGATTTTGACACCCCACTGTAACCTCACCACAGTATTAAAGAATCTGGAGTTGGCTAACCACCCCCACTTGTTTAGCTTTACATTCAACAAATGCATCAAGTCATACTTTAGCTTGAAGTCGTCCCCCAATAGTTGATCGCATATGGTAGACAGAAACCACTACGTCGCCATGGACAGTGACTCCTAACGGAATTACAACTTTTCCTTCTTGAATACGGAATTCCCTAAAGAAAAGTAAAATAACTTTTACTTTACAACTCTTGTAATATTAATCAGAACTGTCAAAACAAAATTCACAGTGACCTTACCCCACACCCAAGTACTGTACCACTCTACCCAGTAGAAGGAGCAGGTTGGGCCAGTTAACAAGAAGTCTTGGTTTGGCTGGTTTGTTTACCTCCCTTCTCTCTCACAGCACAAGCTACAGCCTATTTCAACATCCACAAATATACTCTATGCAGAAAATGCACAGAATATGAAACAGTCCATAGTACAAAAATCAAAACTTCAGAGGCAAAACATTATCCCTATTTAAACATTATGTATCCCTATTTAAACATTATGTATATGTGTGAAGGGCTCATCCAGAACATGGCCAACATGTATGGTGGTAGCACTTCCCAGTTCATGTATGATAAGAGCCAGTGTGAAGATAGGAAGCCGCTACACACATATGCATTGGGAAATCCTGGTTCCCATTCAAATAGCCACAGCTGTATTGACACAGACCCAGGCAGATACCCATACCTATATTTCAGACTGGTGTTGATCACGTATCAACCAGGGGATGCAACCAGCATGTTTACTGGTGCCTGGGGGCATAAGTAACTTGTGTGCTCTAGATAGCTCCTTCCCCTGCTTTGTATATATGGGTGCAGAGGTATTCTAAGTAAACACAGTGGCACTCACTTCATTCTTTCATACTCTTGGGAGGTCGTGAAGATTCTGGTTTCTCCAATAAGAATGTCACAGAAAGGCCGGCAGCCTGTTCTCTGCTTGTTGAAACAGGGCACTGGACTGAAGAGGACTGATTTGATAGTTAGAGGCTTGCAGTGAGGTTGAATAGGTTTGTCTGCTATTAGATCACAAATATATCCTACATACCTGCAATGAGAAAAATAATTAAGAGGGGTCCATTCATATTACTGCTTTGCTGAGGTCCTCTTTCGAGGGTCTTCTGCTGGTTCCCTCACTGGGATAAGCGAAGTTGCAGGGAACCAGGAAGAGGGCCCTCTCAGTAGTGGCGCCCTCCCTGTGGAACGCCTTCCCTTCAGATGTCAAGCAGGCAAAGAATTACACAACTTTTAGAAGACATCTGAAGGCAGCCCTGTATCAGGAGGTTTTTAATGCTTGATGTTTTTATTATGTTTTTTGATATGCTGTAAGCCACCCAGGGTGACTGGGGAAACCCAGCCAGATAGGCAGGGTATAATAATAATAATAATAATAATAATAATAATAATAATAATAATTGCATCCTTTAGCTCTATAAAAGTATTTGGGGTTCCTCAAGTTGCAGAATCTAGTATTTTCAATAGTAGAAAACCTGCTGTCAAGGAACAGGAATGCTGTGTCTAATTTTAAAATATAAGATTAGAGATCTCAGGGGCAAAAATCCCATGAGGAGAAAGCAAGTATAACATAAGCATCTTACAGATGCAATCCCTGATGCAGTTCTGTTTGAAAGCTGCAAAAGGATTTGGCTCTTCTCTCCCCTGACAACAGGACTGCTACCAATTGAGTGTAAAAACAGGTCCTAAGTTAATATTCCCTTAAAGTTCAGAATAGGGGTCAGGAACCTGTGGCCCTCCAAATGCTGCTGGATTACAGCTCCTCATTTGTGGTAGGGATACCACATTTTAAAGTCTTGATGCTCTTGTGATTGTCAAAAACCCAGGGCTTCAGATTATTAATGACTAAAAATTATTATTCCCACTTATACTGGAACAGTCTATTTTTTTTTAATAAATATTTATTCAATTTTCCAATTTTATACAAACACAAAAAGAAAAAGAAAAATATTAAAAACAAATCAATTTCAGTATCAATTTTTCAATAACATGTTTCTTTGACTTCCTCATACCTCCCCTTCTTGTTTTCTAGTTCAAATTGTTAATCCAGCAAATCCTAATCTCTTAACATTCCTTTTAACTAACACCTTTTTTTTCCAATCAACTTTTTTTTTTAAATTTTATAACTTAAACAATATTAATCCCAGTTCTTTTTATCATAACAGCTAGAGACCACATACATTCAATCCAGCATCTGGAACAGTCTAATTTATACAGGACCAAAGCAATTTAGGAATACTTGTGTTTTGGAATGCAGCCTTAGGAACCCAGTGGGATCATTGAAGCCTTAGCTGAAAGCATTTGTTTTGCTGAACTGTTGCCAATCTGCCTTCAACCAGTCAGTGACTGGATAAAATGAATTCCCACTGATTTCAGTGCAGATACATAGCTTTAAACAGACAGGAAGGGTGAAACTGAATAAAATCTGACTCCAAGAAATAAAGAAATGGAAAGTCACATTTCATGTGTTTAGACATTTGGTCCGTCGGGAAAACTTACCTTCTGTGGGATGGCCAGAGTACTATTCCAGGTCTCTTTGAATTTAACAACTGAATGGCAGGAATTGGATTAGAGAAGAGATGACAGAAACAGAACATTGCACTGACCAGGACTGCTGATGCTACACGACCATCCTGTCAAATAAAACACAAGAGCATCTATCAGGCTAATTAGAGGGGAAGGTTTGCCAGTTTCTGTGTAATGCATACAACATTATTTGATCAAGGTTCTCTCAAGATAGAAGCTTCCTGGCTTTAATACTAAATTCATACAGTAGCAATTGAATGCAAATACCATTAATGCTCCCAAACCACTGTAAAGATACAACTCATAAGCCAGTGACATCCACACAATTAATTCTGAGGACCAATACAGAGTCTATGAAAAACTGTTTCTATTAAATCAGCAGCAAACCTCTTACTGCATCTTCCAGCCTCCATACCAGCACTGCATTTCCCTAGCAACTACAGTAGTGGCTCTAGTGTGGAGACTCTCCATGCAATTGAGTAGGCAGATGTGGCAAGAAGCTTGTCAACATTGTAGCAATGCCACAATGAAACAGTTTTTATTTATCTCCACACTGGCTCAGTAACCCATGAATCAGCCTTCTGTTCAGCTGAGATTTACGCAGAAAGGTACTTCTGTGTCCCTGACAGGCTGGAATTGATATTCCTTTTTAGTTCTCTTTTTGGCTTTGTTGTTGGGGTACAGCATCAAGCATATTAGTAAGACTGCGACTTTTAATCAATTAGGCTTACTAAAAAGTTATCCATAATTAATTGATCTTTAAAAATAAATATATGCAGGCAGAATCCAACCAACAGGTCCTGTCAGCACAAGGATTTACAGTTGCACAACTCCCCCCCCCACCCTCTTATCTCACTTTGTGCACCCTCCCCAAATCTGCTCTAGAAGGTTGAGGGAAGAACCACAAAATATTTAGGGCACCACAATCAAATAATTTCGCTGACAACAAATGACTTAATTGGATACCACCATACACACTTTATTGTACACCACCATGAGCTTTTAAAAATGAGTCAGCAGTTTCTCAGTTCCTCTATAAACAAGCTGTTTTGTGATCAGACTTTTCTTGAAGAGTGGTTACTTACTGCCTGACTTACCATACAGTGGATGACACAAACATTTTTGGGATTCTGCTGCAACCAGTTATGCATGTTCTTACATACAGCATAGAGGTTATGGAGACTTGGCGCTTGTCTAATTGGCCAGCTACATTCAGATACCTAAAGAAGTCACAAAGTAAGGAAAGGTTAATTTGAAATTTCATAGTAACATGTTAGGTCATCTGCTCCATTCATTTTAATGGACAAGCTGCCCCTTTAAGCACATTTCGCAATCATTAAACAAAGGGTTGCTTAGCAAACATAAAAATTCATGGTTTAGAAAGAAAAGATTCAAGTCTTTTCTGTAGTTTACCCCTTACAGCTAAAATTCCCAGCACCCTAAACCAGGCATAGGCAAACTCGGCCCTCCAGATGTTTTGGGACTACAACTCCCATCATCCCTGACCACTGGACCTGTTAGCTAGGGATGATGGGAGTTGTAGTCCGAAAACATCTGGAGGGCTGAGTTTGCCTATACCTGCCCTAAACAAATGACAGTTCCCAGAATAATTTGGAAGAAGTTGTGGAAGTTCCTACACTGATTTACAAGGCCCTCAGACCCTGGATACCTTAGGGATTGCCTGATACCTTAAGTTCCTGCCTAATCACTGAGGTCTTCAGAGGAGTCACTGTTAATGGTCCCCCAAGGCTTGGATGCACAGCTCATATCTCTTAGGAGCTGTGCATTCAGTGTTGTGGGTCAAATTTTGTTTCAAATTTCCAGTTTAGGTCAGGCATCCACTGAAGACTTTTTTATTATTCCAGCAGGCATTTTAGTTGAAGTTTTTTTAAAAAAATAGTTTTTAAAATTTTGTTTTATTTAATCTTCTGCACACCACTTAGAGATGATTGTAAATTAAACTGTATATAACTTGTTGAAACAACAACAATAATATTAATAATACTGTGCTTTAAATGTATGGTGTGTATGCATGCAGCCCTGGTGTTTTGAGTACTGTATCTACAGTCTGTGCTTGCATAGCACACAATAATTCAGCAGCTACCCAGTTAACAGTAACAATTTATTACAGAATTCAGGAATTAAAAACAAAATTTTCAGGCATGGCTTTTTTAAAAGAACAATCATACTACTTTGAAAATTACAATATATTTAATAAAGGGAGAGAGGTTGCTAACCAAATGAAATTGATATAATTGCAAACTATATGTGGCAACTAAGGACAATGGCTGCAATTCTGTGTACAACTGGGCTGCTTACATCTCTCTGAAAGCCACAAGATTAAGGCAGCTTAAGCTAATATATGAGTTTCCATGAACAAGAACTTTCTTCTATTATTGAGGCACAACAATATAAGTGCCAGCCATTCTTTGCACTGCAGCAAAAGAACTGTCTGTGCAAATTTAGATAACACCACATACAGAATAATGAACAGTGAAGAAGATACACTGGATGGGCCTTTGCCCAGAAAAACTGCCTAAAACTATTTTAAATAATATTAATAATAATTAAATAATTTAAATAATAATTAAAGTAGCTCTTCTGAAATATGCATTACTTTTCCTGCATGCTTGACTAATAAGTGCTCTTTGTATCAAGTATACACTAGTCCCTAGCATTTTGTCCACAATCTATTACAAAATTCCAGGTTGCATGCACCCACATTATTCTGTGGTAGTACACCTCATTAGTCTCAATGGTATTTGTTTCCAGTAAGTGTATTTATCCAGCTTGGGGCTAGGCCCTGCCATTGTTCTCAAAAGCTGCATTCACATGGCAGTTTATTCCATTTTCATGACACTTCCCTAAAATCTAATTTCCATATTATATAAAAGCAGCTTGATGTAAAAGCTACTTCCAGAATTATAGTGGATTATAGTAGAATACAGCACAAGTTAAGCACTCATTTCCACGTTATTTCCAAGGGGATTTTTTAATGGAAGCATATAACAGTCTAACAATAAGTGTCCTAACAATACACAAACTAACCAAATATCAGTAAGACAGCACCATATAAATATCAGCAAATAACAAACAAAAACTTAGTACAGGCTCCATCCAAAAATATAAGTCCACCAGAATAACATGGTCTTATGATATTGGTTAAAAGCAGGCAAAGAAGTACCCATCTGAACCTCTACTTTTAGAGGCCTTTCCATAATTTAGGCACCTCTTTTTTCCTTGCCAACTTGAGTGGATGTAGCTCACCAGTAGAGCACCTGTTTTGCATAGAGAAGGTCGTAAAGATAACATGCCTAATCTTACAAACAGAGCTAACACCCTGTGATAGTCTGTGTCAAATCACAGTACCAGCAGAAGCCACTTACTCTATTATGAAACCTGGCAGTACGATAAGACTTCGGTGACAAATTGAAAACTGTGTAGTGGTCAGGATGTCTTGTATCCAAGAACGTCCGTACATCATCAATATGATTCCTAAATCCTAGTTCAACTCCTTCACCAGGAAATGACATCACTATCAAGACATGAAAAATGTAAGTTTACATTCTAAACCAGAAAAGATACAAGATTGACAATTAACAAGTCTAACATGGCTGCATTGCTACATGGAGCACTGCTTCATTGTTTGAAGTAACTCACACACTTACCAATAATTCTTGAGGTAATGTAAGAAATATCTAGTTCTCCCTTGGTGTAGCTATTTTAAAAGATAGGAAAATAAATGCTGGTTAATACACACACCAAAATCAACAGAAGTTTTATAGATGTTCCATGTCCCATTAAGGCCTATGCACAAGTCTTCCCTGTGTCTGTAAAGTAATAATCATATTCGCTCAGCAAAGAGACAACTGCAGCATCTTGTAATGCACAGCATTTCCCCATATTTTGGGGGTGCATTATGCCCCTGTGGTTCCTCTCCAATTGCTGCATTCATATTATTTCACTTCTGACTATGCAGTGGAATCTCTCTCTCATGCAATTATGCAGATATTTCATGTCAATTAGCTATTGATTTTAAACTGGCCCTGCACCAGAATGCGTTAAGAGATGATGAACCAAAAAATTTTTTTTTATGTATACCCCTCCTTTTCTTCTGTCATGGAACCAAAGGTGGTTTAAGAAATAGTTCCCATGAGCTTTCTCTCTCACTCTCGCTCTCGCTCTCTTTCAGGTAACAATAAAGTATATGAGGGATGGGAAACCTGTGGCCTCAGATGTTGCTGGACTCCTTCTTCCATAAACACCAACCAGGAAGTACAATAGTCAGGGATGATGGAAGTTGTAGCCCAACCTCTGGGATGGCCACAGTTGCTTCATCCCTGAATTGGGATTCATTGCCTTTCACTCTCACGACTCTGTTGGAAATATCTAAAATCTCAAGCTATTTTGTAATATTAGAAATTAGGTAGTTAAAAAAAACAACAACTACAAAGCTCATCCTGGGTCTTTATTTGTAGACAACTGCATATAATGCCAGCTAAATAATTCAATAGATAGTATCCAAGATTGTAGTTCTGTTAGGACAAGGATCATTGGGCTGCCAAGAAAACTTCCCCTCCCTCTTCTGTCCATGCATGCTCCCTAAATCTGTTCTGGGTTTTCCCCAAAACCTCTGGAGTAAATTTGGGGAGGGCAAGTTCCATTGTGCAAACAGAAATTCTTGCACTAAGGGAACTACTTTGTTGGATACCACCTATGGTGTCTACTCAGCTAATATTAAATGTTCCTTTACTGTTTCAGTACATTTGACTCAAAGAGCATAATGACAGAAGGGCCTCCCAGAGCAAGAAAATGGTGGCTGCAGGGGTCACTTTGAACATTAGGAAAGAAGCTGCCTCATGAATTTGTGTTCATGGTTACCACCAGCCTGAATACTGAAGATCTCAGCCCTCAAACAAATCCCTTACTTTTCTGTCGAATTCCACACACTTTTAGACCAAGTTAAGAATGCAAGAAGAGCCTGCTGGATCAGGCCAGTGACCCATCTAGTCCAACACCTGTTCTCACAGTGGCCTAACAGATGACTATGGAAAGTCCATGAACAGGACCTGAGGACAACAGTGATTCCAGTAAAATGGCATTCGACAGCAAAGATAGAATAATAGCCATTGGGGTTAGCATCCACTGATAGCCTTAGCCTCCATGAACTTCTCTGACCCTCTTTTATAGCCGTCCAAATTGGTAGGCATCACTGCCTCTCATGGGAGTGTATTCTATAGTTTAACTATGCACTGTGTGAAAAATTACTTTCTTTTGTCTGTCTGGAATCATCCAGTATTTAGCTTCATTGAAAAGCTCTCTATATACTCTCTCCACACCATGCAAACTTTTATAAATTTTTGTCATGTCACCTCTTCTTGCCTTTTCTCTAATTTAAAAGCCCCAAATGCTGTAACCTTTCCTCACAGGGGATTTTTTTCCTATCCGCTTGATCATTTTGGTTGCCCTTTTCTGAACCCTTTTCAGTTCTACACTAACCTTTTTGAGGAGATTCATTTCCAAAAAGTGAATAATTTATGGATAGAGAGAAATTCTTCTTCCTGTCTATAACTCAGGGTCTACCAGTGGTTTTGACTGACAGTATGTTCAGAGGAAACAAGCGGAAATAAAGCTTCACTCAGTACAGAGTTAATTTATGGGGTTCACTTCCACAAGACGGCTTCTAAAAGGAGGATTGCACAAATTCATGGAGGATAAGGCTATTGATAGCTAACTAGTTATGATGGCTAAAGGGAACTGTTTCATATCTAGAAGTATGCTCCTGAGTATCAGCTGGAGAAACAAGAGAAAAGGAAAGTTACCGTATTTTTCTCTCCATAACACTCGCTTTTTCTCTCCTAGAAAGTAAGGGGAAATGTCTGTGTGTGTTATGGAGTGAATGCCTACGGATGGCGGGGGGGATCTGCTGCAGTCGTGAGCAGAGGATCCATGGTTCCCCTTCATTCCCTCCTCCGTGACTCGCTTTGAAACAGCAAAGCGGGAGAGGAGCCGCTTACACAGGTGTAAGCGGCTCCTGTCTGGTTGACTGTCTGGTTGGGAGGAGGGAGAGAAGCAGAGGCTGCTTGTTTTAAAGGAGCAAAGTGGGAGAGGAGAGGAGCCGCTTACACGAGTGTAAGCAGCTCCTGTCCGGTTGGCTCCTTTAAATCAACCGTGCTCTCTGTCCCTCTCTCCTCCCCACTCAGCTCGCTAAATAGCAGCAAAGCTTTTTAGCAAGCCCAGCCGGGGAGGAGGGAGAGAAGCAGAGCCTGCTTGTTTTAAAGGAGCAAAGCGGGAGAGGAGAGGAGCCTTCTTCCCTTATACCCCTCTTCTGCATTATTAGCAGCATCCTTCTCCACACACCCCACGTGTGTTCCTTCTCCCCTTAAACCCCTCTCCTGCATTATTAGCAGCATCCTTCTCCACACACCCCACGCGTGCTCCTTGTCCCTTGAGTGCTTTTCCTTCCCTCCCCACTTAAAACGTGGTTACAAAGCATGGATCCTCAGGATTTTTGCACTGGGTCACCCCAAATTCACCATCAGATCACATAGCATGTCCATGGCTACAGCATGCACCAAAAAAAACACACGCACCCACTGTTTCATGGGGCCACAATGGTGCAAAAACATGGTTACAAAGCATGGATCCACATGGATGCTCAGGATTTTTGCACTGGGCTACCCCAAACTCACCTTCAGATCACATGTCTGTGGCCACAGCATGAACCACAAAAATCATACATCCACTGTTTCGTTTAGAATATTTTTTTTCTTGTTTTCCTCCTCTAAAAACTATGTGCGTGTTATGGTCAGGTGCGCGTTATAGAGTGAAAAATACGGTAGTTGCTCCATGCCTTCCTTATAGGCTTCCTGGAGTTAGCCACAGTGGCTTGAGGGCCATCATATTATTCAAACTTCAGGCTTCTACAGCAACCTTTTCTGTTTCCCTCCTAAGATCTCACCAGGGTGCTAAATAATCCCTTTGTCCAAGCCTACTAAAATCTGATTATTTCCCTGTGACAGGGAAATAATTACTAAGCTTACTATTTTGCTAGCTGAGCTCTCCAGGGCTTTTGTTTCATAGTACCTTGCAACAGATTGCATAACTTTCGTAGAAGTGTCTTTAAGAGTGTCCTTCAAGTTATCCTTTAAGTTGCTGAACAGTCTCCCTGCTCCTCCTTTCATCATGTCTAACAGGCCTCCCCCATAGTTAGACTCTATGTCCGGAGACGAGGCACCTTAAAAGAAGAAAACCAGACATAAGACAACACACACACACATACATTGCTTTGCTGGAGATTTACCAACCACAACAAGCACCAGATCTTAGCACACATCAGCAGCAACAATGCAGCTTCCAGTTAGGAACGAGCAAATGGAGATGTAAATGCCAACCAAGTTAGTTACAATCTCTGGTAAACAACAGGATGCATCAGAGTTATTTAACTGTGGTAGTGACACAAAGAATGTTACAATTTTTGTTTTGGGGGGGGAAAGGTTAACAGAATTTTTCCTGGAAAGCAAAAAATCAGATTAAATGGTGCAAAAAGAGAGGCTACCAATGACATTGCATGGTCACTACAAAACCAGGCACATATGAGGAGCACCAGTTCTGCAACAAACACTGTACTGTACTGTTTTGTTCTGTTCCTTGTGGGCTGTGGGCTGGACAGAATCAGAGGTGAATGTACCTGGAACAGAGAGAGACTAGCAACAGGAAACAGGGTATCACAGAAAGAAGCATTTTTCAGATAGGAAAGCCTGTTTTCAGGTTGCTGCTCAGCAGGATGTACTGCAGGACCTGAGACAGCTTTCAGAGGCAGGTGTTGATGTGACAAAGCCCATCTGAGTCATTATATCACTAATGCATGGCTTGCTAAATACAGAACCACATGTCTCAAGTAAAGTTCCAAGGCATTTAAAAGAATGGAACAAAGGCATACTATCAACCATGCCCAACTCTGACAAATGCAAAAGAATTTCTGTTTATCAGTCCATCTTCCCTGGACAGGCTAAGCCTGTGGCATCAGATATTTTCAGCATTTGAATACACTACCCATTTAAAGAGAATTTAACAGAATTACATTGGGAAATTCACACTCTGACATGTATCCAGACATTGCGTTCTTATGATCTGAAACCCAGCGGTGATAAATTCTGATAGCAGGCGCAATGATATCCATGCACAGAGAGAGCATTCTAACATCTCTCACTCTTCTTATGCAAGTTCCCCTACTTAAAAGCCCATTGCACAGCTCTCTTCGAACCATTTTGTCAATCTGCAATTTGTTTTGTGGAAGCTACACCACATATATTGAGTGAATGACTGCATCAGCATTCCCATTCACTCCAAAGGAGGAAACAGATCCACAGAGTTGAATGGGCAATGGATCCTTGGACTGGAGCATACATGAACACAAAAGAATAAAATAAAACAAAAGTGTGTTTGTAACAGCACAGCTGCTAATTAAGAATGAGCAAATGGGTGCAGATGTTGTGAGGAGAATCAGAACTTACAGGGTTAAACAGTTACACAGTAGTATGTGCAGGTGCCCTAATGGAGTGCTCGGTCCCCCACTGGGCCACCTTTGTGCTATTTATTCCAAGGCAGATTCTTCTTCCACACCTCCTTTGCAAGCACCCAAAAGCTAACTGTTGTTGTGTTTCTGGGCAGTAGCCTCTTCATCAGGGGTCCACAGATTCCCCCTACAAATGCTTACAGGGAAGGTGCGGAAAGCCTGCCTTGGAATTAACATACTGGCCACAATGCTGTGCACCAGACAGCACAGTGGCAACCTGGGGGTGGGAGTGTAAAGCTCTACTAAATACTAGGGCACCTCTGCATAACACTCTATGTGCTTAGCGTTGCATCTACAGATTTGAAAGTCCTTTATGCATAGCCAAGAATATAGCCGGGATCCAAAGAGCCTCTTGGGCATAGCTAGTGCAATTGATTCTTCTTTCCACTTTTTCAACAGAGACCACAAACAATTACTGTATTTTTTGCACCATAACACTCACTTTTTTCCTCCTAAAAAGTAAGGGGAAATGTCTGTGCGTGTTATGGAGGGAATGCCTACGGGTGGCATGCCTACGGATTTTCCTCCTCTAAAAACTACGTGCTTGTTATCGTCGGGTGCGTGTTATAGAGCGAAAAATACGGTATGTAGTACATCAGTTATAAACTAGTTAACTCTGAACTTTTTGGTAAAGAACTGCTACTTTGGTTGTGAAATAAGACTAGGATATTTGGTAACAGGCATGCTTTCCTAAGTCAGTTGCTAACATCTCATTGGAAGGAATTTTTTTTTTTTATGAAATGCAGCTGCTTGTGATAACTGCCTCTGTTAATAGCCTTATCTACACCTTTATGAAAGTCTTAATTGCCTTGTACATTGTTGTTTTATTCTTCTATGGTTTACGGACCTTAATTAGATAACACAATAACAATAAATACTGTTCTGATTCTAATAGCCTTGATGGCAGAATAAGTTATAATCCTGCATGATTTCACCTACCATAGAAAAAGGGAGGGGGAATGTTTAACTTTTTCTCATTACCTTGACATTTCTATCAGCTTGTCACTTAAGCTTTATGTGGACTAAAATCTTATATTTATTTACTTTTTTGAATTATTATCTCACTAGCAAAAAAGCAATTAAATTTGTGCTTAGAACTGTCATTTAAACAACGACAATACGAAACACAGTCAAGGGCAAAACTGTGTAAAAACAAGCACTAATGATGCAATGGCAAAAGATGTGCAAGCGATCTGGCGGTGCTATTCAGCTCTTAGAAACAAAGAGGCTTATGAAATGGACTCTTCTGTTTTAAAAAAGGAGAAAGACAGACGAGACATTGTCTAACAGATTGTTTTGGTTTATTTTGTTTTCACTGATACAGAGATATCTCTCGGCTTATTGAAAAGCAAATATAAAAAGACAAGAAATGTTAACTTCTAGAAAATTAAAGAATACTTTGCTTACTTCAGCTGATCACTGCTAGCTCTTGAGATTAATCTATGAGAAACCCAACTCCAAAGGTCTTATCTTCATTGACGTTTCCTGGTCTGAAGGTATTTTGGACTAATTGAATGGTCAGTGTTTTGTAAATGAATCTAGTTTTGTCAATCAAATAGAGGATCTTTGTTCTCATAGTCCACCCTGCAGCTATGAAGTTTCAGAAAGCAAATTTAAAGTGATATTTTGCATTTCTAGATTCATTTCAATTGGGGTTTAGGCCCGGTTTTGGCACAGAAACTGCTTTGGTCACCCTGTATGATAACCACCATTGGGAAAGAGACAGCAGAAATGTGTCCCTATTAATTCTCCTCAACCTCTCAGTGGCTTTTGATACTATCAACCATGGTAACCTTCTGGAGCAGCTGTCCAAGTTAGGGGTGGGTAACACTGCTTTGCAATGGTTCTTTTCCTACTTCGGTGATCATTTCCAGAGGACGCTGCTTGGGGAGTGCTCTTTGGCCCCATGGAGCCTTCAATGTGGGGTTCTTCAGGGTTTGATTTTATCCCCCATGCTGTTTAACATGTACATAAAACCTCCCTCATTCAGAGTTTTGGATTATGCTGTCAGCAATATGCTGGTGACACACAGCTCTACTTCTTCTTTACATTTGCAGGTATGGGAGTGGGTGTGCTGGACTTTTGTCTTGCCTTGCTAATAGGCTGGATGAGAGGCAACAAGCTGAAGCTCAATCCAGATGATTGAGACTGAGGCATTGTTAGTGGGTGGTTCCATAGACCAGATGGATAGGAGGTTGCCTGTTCTTGATGGTGTTAAACTCCCACTGAAGGAGTGGGCACACAGCTTCGGGTTACTCCTGGATCCATTGCTGTTGCTTAAGACTCAGGTGGAGTGCCTTCCATCAGCTTCAGCTGGTGGCCCAGCTGTGCCCCTATCTGGACAGGAATAGCATAACTTCTGCTGTCTGTAGTCTGGTAACCTCTCGGCTAGATAACTGCAACACGTTATACATCAGGCTGCCTTTCAAGACAGTTCAGAAACTTCAGCTAGTGCAGAATTCAACAGCTAGGTTGCTCACCAGGGCAAGATGGTTTTGAGCATACTACACCAATCCTGGCCAAGCTGCATTGGCTGCCAATTAGTTTCTGGGCCCAATTGAAAGCGCTGGTTTTCACCTATAAGCCTTAAACAGCTCAGAACCATCTCAGAACCACAATATTTCAAGGACCACTTCTCCCCATATGAACTGACCCAAAACTTGTTATCATCATTTGAGGCCCTTCTTTGTGTGCCTCCTCCATGAGAGGCCCAGAGGGTGGCAACAAGAGAACAGGCCTTTTCTGCAGTGACTCCTCATTTGTGGAATGCTCTTCCCAGAGAGGCTCAGCTGGTGCCTTTATTATACAGCAGGCAAAAATGTTGCTCTTCAACCATTACAAAAAATTGCCAATGTCCACCCCTAGGGCCTCATATAGCAATTATATTGAAATCACTACTACCAGCACCCCAAAAAAAAAAAAAAACAACAACAAAGCACACCAAGGCAAAAAAAAATTATCTGCTTATGGTCATCAGCACTGCTTTACGGAAATCAGTGGAAATGTTTTTTCATACCTGTTCAGAATCTGACAGGTGCTGATGGTAAAGAACTGTACAGTCTTTTACATACTCTCATTTGTCTAGTTATTACAACTGAATTATTAGAATTTTTAGCAAGGCTTGCAGAAGATGTATTGCTAGAAGTAATAAACTGGAAATATGCATGTGCCTTTATCATAAAAAGGAAGATAATTAAATTCATAGAAGTACTAGAACTGGTATGCAATGCCTATAAATTTCAGAGAGTAGCTCACCATAGACATTTTTAAAATTAGAATAATGAAATGAATGAAAATAATAAAAATGAAGATATTCTCATGTATATTTTTTTAAGCATGAAGGTTTGCAAGAACTGATAATAGCTTACAATGCAAAATCTCGAGCGCAGGGAAAATATATTATCCCAGGAGCAGTTTGGGGTCAGAAGCATTTTTGCTAGTGATCAATTGAACAATGCATCCACACACACCAGCTATTGCAGAACAAATGCAGCAGCTTAAACAACTGTATAATATTCACCACATGGCTTCTATATTCAGGCATAAATTGCTATTTGTTTTATGTAACATGCCTCTTTTCATTATCCTAGTGCATTCAGTTTGATTACTTTGATTACTTTGAAAGTATACTAGCTATGCAGTATGCATACAGTAAATTTGAAGTGGACATAATTGTAGTATGTTGGTCTTTTTTGATGTTCAGAAGCCCCTTAATACCCACTGATCATGAGGTACTGAAGAAGCAGTTGAAGGATCTGGTAGATGCTCACAGAACTGGTTTTCAGTAGTTCTTTGCATTCTGGGCTGAGTTCCCATCTTGCCTTTCTGCTAAAAGCAAGGAAGGGAGATGGAAAGACACAAGATACCTGGAGGGAACAAAGCTCTTCATGGAGGGAAAGGAATCTGCAGCAGGCTAAGTCAGAGGCACTTTGGTTGAGACAATGGAAGCTACATAGAGGAAGTGGGTTTGGAAATTTCTAGCCGCAGTTGGGTTAATCTATGTCCTGCTAGGCCTGCATATGCATCGCATGCAGCAGTTATAGTATTTTGTATGCACATAGAAATGTAGCCATGATGTATTAGAAGTGATATTAATGCCCTTACCAGACTGCATAGGGGGAAATGTAACATAGTTCGGAGTTGTTCAGGGCCTTATATGTTAGTAGTAGAACCTTAAAACTGGTTCAGTGATTAAAGGCAGCCAGCACATATCTTTTAGCACTAGTGTGATATGTGCTTGATGAGAGGCATCACTCACCACTGGGGTTGTGGCATTCTGCACCAGCTGCAGTCTCCAGACCAGCCATGAGGGAAGGCACACATAGTGGCAAAATTATCCCTGTTCAGGAAAGGATATAGTTGACATACCAGCCAAAGCTGGTGATAAGCACTCTTCCCCATTGAGGTCACCTGAGTTTCTATGGACAAAGATGACCCCAAGAGCATTCCTAAGCTTCATACCTGTTCCTTCAGAGTGAGTGTGACCCCATCTAGAACAGGCAACCCCCTCTCCCGATTCTTAGACCTGTTGCTTAGTATTGCACACTTTTAAAACTAAATAAATGCCAATTCAAAACAGTTGCAGTTTCATACAATGCATAGCATGGCAGGTTTGCCTCTCAATGGCAATGTTTTCTAGTAATATGTTACCCATGATCAAAACTGCAATATTACACCTACTTCCCTGGGAGAAAGTCTCACTGAATTCTATGGAACTTGCTTCCAAACCGAAGTATATGGGGTGGCACTGTTAGAATCTGTACTGACAGCATCATTGTCCTCACAAGGCTTTTTAGCTTGGTAAAGAGGCAAAAAAAGGAGGCATATAGTGGTGTATAGAATTATGTCTGTAGAGAAAGTGGACAGAGAATTTTTTTTTGTTCTCTGAATAATATTAGAACTGGGTCACTCGAAGAAGCTGAATGGCAGAAGACTAAGGACAGAGAAGGACTTCTTCCAGCAAGTAGTTAAATTATTAAATTCACTGTCACAAAATGTGGTAATGGCCTCCAACCTAGATTAAACAATTTCACAAAGGATAAAGCCTACTAGCCATGATGGCCACATACCACTGATGACTATTTTATCTACTACTGTATTTTAATTTTCTCAGTTGTTTACTGCTATTCAAGCCTTGAATTTTAATGTAGTTTATTGATCTCTTGTAAGCCATTTAAGGAAAATAAACACTCTAAACAGTGTACTAGAAATCTATCCAATAATTTTAAAAGAACCAAAATGACTACCTCCAAGATCAGAGGCAATGTGCTTCTGAACTCCTGTTGCTGAAGAACAGCATCGGGAATTGGTATTCCCCTCATGTCCCAGTTGTGGGCTTCCCATTGCCATCTGGTTTTTCACTGCTGGAAAAAAAGATGCTGGACTAGACAATCCTTTGGCCTGATCCAGGAGGGGTCTTCTGTTATTATTAACTGTATTTGGATTTGCCATTTAGAATGTTATGGTCTTGGGACAAAAAGGTATTAAAAGATTTCTGTAATGTTTTCCATCATAACTCAGCCATCTCAAGAATGCACAAGACAAAAAATATAACCAGCAAGGAGACACAGAGGTTCTCCCAAGGCTGGCCTGAAATTGCCAGCATATTCTAATAAGATGGAAGCATATATGTATTTTAATTTTAAGATCTCTTTACCTGCCTCAAGTTCATAGGACATGTTATATTTCTTTAGACAAATCTATATTCAGTTTTTCCTTTCATTTTACCCTAGTGTGTGGATACTACTTTGTGGCATTTATAAAGCGCCAACACACTTGATTCCTATATTCTTTGGAAGCTTAGAGCTTATAGATCTGCAGAAATACGATTCCACCACGTCAATACAGACACATACATGCAATACTCAAAAACATTATACCTTACAGATATGTTTACCCATGGGCAGAGCACAGAAGAAAAAGAGTGTCTCTTCCTTAATGCAGGGAACACCAATTATTTTGTGGTGTTCTGATTGTGGCCTCAGAACCCAAAAGCATCAGATTTCAAAGCTGCAGATTCGGTATTTGAAAACTTTGCCCCCTGTGGCTTTCCTCTTTACTGTTTACTTAATTTCAGTGGCAAATGCTCTTAATGAAAAATAGGGCCAACTTTTGCATGGTTTCTCTTAAGTTTTCTAGGATTATATTATTAACATCATTATTACGTTTATTACCTGCCTTCACCAGCAAGTCCCAGGGCAGGTTACAATAATTTAAAATTCTTTATTATTTTTTAAATAAATTAAATAATATTTAATTAATTTAGAAAATACAAATACTGGACTACACAGAACAACAAAGTAAGGGTAAGTTACACCTCCTCTCATTTTAAATGAGTCGATTCAATAGTGTTGATTATATCTGTTTTCAGATCTGGATATTCGGTAATAAAACCTGTTAAAACAAATTATAGTCACAGGAATAGGATGTCTTCTGGAAACACACTTCTCAGTTGTCAAAGGTCAGAGTAAAGATGTATGTCTCCAGCATTCACTAAAAGCTTTATAGAAGGCTTCCTCAAACTTGGCGCTCCAGATGTTTTTTGGCCTACAACTCCCATGATCCCCAGCTACAGTGGTGCCTCGCAAGACGAAAAGAATCCGTTCTGCGAGTCTCTTCGTTTTTTCGTCTTGCCGAAGCAAGCCCATTGACGGATTAGCGGATTAGCGGCTTTTAGCGGCTTATCGGCTTAGCGGATAAGCGGCTTAGTGGCTTAGAAAAAGGGGGGGGGAGGGAAAAAAAACCCACAGGAACTCGCAAGACATTTTCGTCTTGCGAAGCAAGCCCATAGGAGATTCGTTTTGCGAAGCACCTCCAAAACGGAAAACTCTTTCGTCTAGCGAGTTTTCCGTCTTGCGAGGCATTCGTCTTGCGGGGCACCACTGTAGCAGGACCAGTGGTCAGGGATGATGGGAATTGTAGTCTCAAAACATCTGGAGGGCCGAGTTTGAGTAAGCTTGCTTTATAGTGAAGGTGCCAGATACATCTCTGTGAGGAGGAAATTCCAAAACTCAGAGGCTATCACAGAGCATGTCTTCTTCCAGGGTGTCACCTGTTGAGATTCTGCGGATGTGAAACAACCAAAAGGGTATCCTCTGGCAATATTAGAATGCTACAGGAAAGGAGTAAGCCTTTCAGGTATTTTTGGCCTGGGTCATGTAGGGTTTTCAACACTAATGTGAGCACCTTGAACTAGGCCCAGAAACAAAATGGCAACTAGTGCAGTTGCTTTAAAATAGGGATTATACAAGAGTTCTAAGGAAAACCCTAGCCAGTAATCTGGTCACTGCATTTTGAACCAGCTGAAGTTTCTGAGTTGACTTCAAGGGCACACCAACATAGAGAGCACTGCAATAATCCAATCTGGAAGTTACCAGATCAAGGTGAAACCCACAATGTGTAGCTGACAAACCAGCTGGAGCTGGAAATAGGCACTCCTGGCCACAGAGGCTACCTGGGCCTCAGGTGACTTCACTGGGTTGAGGAGTACCCCCAAGCGACAAGCCTGATCCTTCCAGGGGACTGCAACCCTGTACAGAACCTCTTCAACAAGACTTGGAACACATAACACCTTTGTCCTTTCAGGCTTCAGTTTCCAATTGTTGGCCCACATCATTGCGTTCATTCCTCAGCCACCTCTCTTGATTCAGATGGAACAGAGAGATAAAAGTGCTATCCACATATTGGTAACACTTCACTCCAAAACTGCTGGTGACAGTTCCCAGGGGCTTCATATAGGTGTTAAATAGCATGGGGGACAAGTTGGAATCCTGCAGAACACCACAGGAAAACTCCAATGGTGTCGGCGGCCTTCCATAAATGCTTTCTAGAAATGACCCTGGAGGTAGGAGCGGAACCACTGAAATACAGTGCCCTCAAACACCACCTCATTGAGCTGCTCTAGAAGGATGCCATGGTCAGTGGTATCAAAAGCTTCTAAGAAGAATAAGCAGGATTGCACTCCCCTCCATCTCTCTTCTAACAAATGTATCAACCACTGTGATCAAGACAGTTTAGGGCCATGAATGGGCCTGAGGCTAGACTGAAATGGATCCAGACATTCATTTTCCTCCAAGCATGTCTGAAGCTCAATTGCAATGATCCTCTCAAGCACCTTCTCCAAAAAGAGGATGTTTGCCACTGAATTCCAGGTCTAGGGAGGTTCTCTTAAAGAGTGGACACACCACCGCCTACTTCAAGACAAATGGTTCCTCACCCATTCCAATGAAGCACCAATCACTTCCTGGACCCTATTAATCTCCTATGGTTAGCTTTAAGAAGCCAAGATGGGCAAGGGTCATGAGGGTTGAACTGTACCTGGAAAGTCCAGCACAATTTATGAGTTTGCACAGACCTCATTTCTCCTTCTATTCCAAGAGAAACCGAAGCTTTACCCCTTACATCCTTCTCTGATCAGTAACAGTTAGGAAAAAAGACTCCTTACCTCTACAAGACCAAGACAAAGTTTTCTTAGATCAAAGTTATTCCATTGTGGGTGCACACTAACACTAAACACGCCTGTTTGTTTAAAACGAACTGATGCATGTAAACTGGGATTCGGCCTTTTGCTAATTACCAAGTGGAGGTAACGCATTGTGTGTGACTATATTAGTCTTCCCCAGCCTGGTGTCCTCCAAGTACTTTATGTCACAACTCCCATCAGGCCTAGCCAGCACAGGCTACAATTTAACATCTGCTCAGCTCATTGGGTGAAGAGGAGTAATCCTGGCAGATAGTTTTGAAAAGAAGCATTAGTTCTTCTTCCACCATTTTGAAACCTACATGGAGTCTATTTTTTTAAATAAACCATTAGTTCAGTAGTATTGTATTATAAACTGGACTCCCAAATTCAGGTCATATGGTTCATCATGTGTATTGCTCTTATATCATGTAAAGCATCTGGAATTCTACCCCCAACCCTGAGACAGTGAATAAACCAGTTCTCAAGTCCAATCCTCTTTATATCAACCAAGTTAATCACACCACATAAATTCAAGGATGGGGACTAAGTACTTGTAGACTATCATATTCTCACTCTAACAGTTGTGCTTTGGGATTCCACTTCACTGGATATGAGATTATATTTTTAAACGGACTGGCAGCACATCACTTTGTGGAAACTGCTTATACATCAAGAAGATGTTCTCTGGAGGAAAAAGGAAGCTAGCGTCAGAAATGAAACAGAGCTATGGATAAAATTGTTAGCAAACACAGCTGGCATCAATAGTATTGAAATACCTTTTTTTAAAAAAAGGAAGGAAGGAACACACCCATCCACACATTTCAGTACATAGCTGATAATCCATCAATAACTACTCTCCACAATCCAGGCCAATCTGAACCAGGACCCCTGAAGTGCATAGCTTCTCATTACCAATCCTGTGAGCCATCTGGCTATACAATTGGAAGATTTAGCAAGGGGTGGGGGTAGTTTCCCAACTCATGCAGCATGCCAGTCTAATTCCACTGGTCATGAAGAAAACATTCCAGCAAAATTACATTCAAGCTTTCCTTCCCTTTGCTATTGTGAGGGGGCACAACTTTATTTACCTGCCAATAAAGCAGTGTTTCCTAATTTATTCTTGTGTTGTTCCCTCTCAATAGATCTAGAGACAATACTAGCAGGCTTGTTAGCATTTACAGATAACAAAAGAACTATTTTGGCCAAGCCACTCGGGATAGTTTTTTGCAGAAATAAATGAGCCATTGTTTAGTAGCATTCATTTCCAATACAACATCAACATTTATTCCACATCTGATATTCAGTTGTATTTTACCCCCATTAAACAATGACCTAAAGCACTTTTTCCACTGTTATAATGTGTTCCTTTTAAAACTGCTCTTAAGCATGTTCACCATAAGGTAAACTGGACATGGACCCAATACTTTCTGAAAAATACATTTTCCTTCTTCCAATGATCACCCTGAGTTTACTATGATTTCTTCACTTATGTTAATAAGGCACACCAACAGCCAACGAAACCTAAGCCATCTTCCCTCCATCACTCTCCTGCCCACTTAGCACACATCCTGAGAACAATACACTGACCTCAGCAGTTCCTTTGCATCTCTCCTCACTCCTTTCCCCATCAATTAACAGAAGAGAGTGACAGCTGGGATACGTTTCCTCATTAGCTGGTCTTCAAAGCTCTTTAAATTTGCAGCACCGGGCCCTCTTAGGTTTCCTTGCCTCAGAAACCGGAGGATGGCCTGGACCCCGGCCAGCCTTGCCATCCTCCCAGCACCAGAGCACGCCTGGGCCTCTCAGATCTTGCTGGGAAGCAAGGTGGGGCTGTAACCAGAGCCTCCCATCACCCACAGCCTCCTTCCCCTCCCCGGCCAAGAAGTTAAAGCCGCTACCTGAGCTGTCCATGGTGCTGCAGTCGAGCGGCTGGTGCTGCTGTCGCGCTGGGCTCCGGGCTGCTGCTGCTGCCGCCACCACCGCGGGGATCACCCCTTGTTTGCTGATGCTGCCGCCGCCTCCGCCGCCGCCGGTTCGCTCCCGGCTGCCGCAGAAGTCACCGTTGCTGTCCACGAGCTGCAAAGATTCATAGCCATCATTGTTGGTCTTTTTCCGGTAGCTCCCGAGGAGGCTCATGGGCTAGTCAGGCACAGAGGGTCTCCACTGGCATAAAGGAGGAAGCGGCAGGAGGAGGAGGAGGAAGAAAGGGAATCACAAGTGCATAACCTTCCCCGAGAGGCGGAGGCAGCCACACGCCCAGAAAGGGGGCTGCAGCCCCAGCAGGGCCTTCCTGGCGAGCGAGCTGGTGGGTGTATGCGCGCGCGGTGGCAGCCTACCCGCCTCCCTCCCGCCGTCCCCGCCTCTCTGCCTGGAAGCGATTGGAGCAGCCTGGGCAAGGCACGCCTCGCCTTCCACGGACGAGAGCCGGGGCCTGGCCATTAGGGAACACATCGCTTTCCAGAGATCTGGTGCCCGGAAGCAATCCGGGAGGCGCCTTAGCCGTGCCTCCGTTGCCATTGGGCTTCTCCTCTCCGCGCACAGAGCATCGCCAGCCATGCAACTGTCAATCTCAATGGTCATGCAGGAAGGGGACGGGGTGGCTCGACAGCAGGAGCAGCCCTACTGAATCCCGACGGTGAAAGCTGCAGAGCTCCGCGTTCCACAACCCAGGAGTGTTCCTCGGTTTTAAGTCAGCCGGCAGAATTCCACAAAAGCGGAAGTTTTCCCAGCTCCCTCCCACGCCCTGTGTGTGATGCATCCGCCACTCTTGACTCCAGCACTTTCTCACGTCCCAGTTCTCCCATATTATTATTTTTTAAAAAATCTGCCGCCTCTTTCCCTTGTTTTAGGAAGGAGAGAGAGAGAGAGAGAGAGAGAGAGAGAGAGAGAGAGAGAGAGAGAGAGAGAGAGAGAGACTCTACAACCAAAGGAAGGGGAAGGGAAGCCTAGAGCTACCCTGAGTTTGTAATCAGGATAACTGGGATGTTAATGGAAAAGCGAAGTAGATGGGGATCTGTCCAACAATAGCATTGAGGTACATGTGGGTGTTAAAACACTGGATGCTATGTTAGTTAAAAAGTAAGTCTTACTGAGTTAAACAGGGTTTTTTGGCTGCACAGATTTGCAGCCTAAAAGGTGGCAATAGGTGGCCCATCTGCAGAAAGAGAAAAGCAAAAACAGCCATATCACTGGAAGGAAGTGACCCTAACTTGCTGAAATAAGTTGAGTTCCTTTGCATGCCCTAATGTGCTCCATTAAGAAACCTTTTCTGGAAGGAAAAGATAGTGCTGCAGAAACAGGCTCTGTCTGTTAAACCTGCCACCTATGGCTTGAGCCATTTTTTCTATAGCCTTACTACAGCTCTGTTTACAAAGGCTGCAGTCCTAACCATACCACTAGGGTGCTTCATTTTCCAAGACTGTGGAGGCCTTACTATTCAGTTTGGGAGTAACACAGAACTACAAATAACATCAACTCCATTTAAGCAGCTATAGAGCTCAATGCACTTGACTTACAGCTGCTAACCTCTGTGACTTTTGCAAAAACTATTGGTAGGGTGAATATATGTATATAAATCTAATAAAAATATTATAAAAAACCAAAGCCTGATGGTGGGGTCAGCATGAGAAGCGCAGTTACAAATGGACTTCTCTACCATCACGTTGCAGCCTGGGAAACTGGAAGGTCTTACTTGCTAGATAGGTAGGAGTAGATTCAGATGAAATGTTGAGATGGTAACTGATACAACAAAGTCACTATGGGGTGAAATGTTTTGAGAGTGGTGGCTAGAGGGTTTACACCATTCCCTAGAACATTAACAAAACCTGGGTCAACATGGAGGCAGGTTAATGATGATCAGCCAGCAGAACTGTGACACACAAAAACATCAAAGAGCAACTGGCCACCATGCCCAAAGTCACTAGGTTTAGGATGACCTTAATGATTCATCTGTTATTACAGCAAATCAAAAGAAGAGCAATTATTTGAAGAAAAGAAAGAGCTGTTGGACCCCAAATTGCCTGGGAGCTGTACCCTGTCATTGAGAAGCTTTTACTCTTCCTTTGACCCACAAAAATCCCAGAGCCTGAGGCTGACCATAATTATTCCATGATATGAGAAAGCAACACAGATATTTTTTCAGCCATAGAAAAACAATCATAGGCAATATATATTTTATGAAATAGAGTGTCAGAAGTTTTTTGCGTTCACATGCTTACATTGTCCTAGCTTCATTAACCCAAATAGAGGTTAGGTTCTCCTCTCATTGGGTACAGTGATGCAGAAGGACTATAGAACAAGGGTAGAGTGGCAATGAAATTAAGTGATTTCAGTGCAAGTTCATTAGAATCCCAATTAATCCTTTCTGGGCTCCTGAACAAATCCTGTCAGCCAGGCTATAGCACACAAGTACAATGAAGATGATTAGCTTATTAGAATGGATTAACATTTACAGATTGATCATATCATACAAAAAGATGCTCCTTCATTGCTCCTCCGCATAAGTTTGTTTATGAAATTGTATTTCTAAACTCTATACAAGTTGCTGAACCAGTATAATATTCATACATATTGTTAGAATAGTCTATAGCAAACACAAAAACGGTATTGAAATGGACAATATTCTTACCAATATCTACACATTTAGGAGATCTATACAGTGGTCTGTGAACATGGAAAGGGCTTTCTGCTATGTCCCAGCTTCAATCCATGCACATTCTTTAGCACAAGATGCTGCTGCACTTTCATCTATGTGCAAAATGCTAAATGTTTGCAAGAGAATGCAACTAAGAACTGCTGAGATAATTTGGATAAATGTAATGCTTTCTTTTATGCCTGCAGCTCACTGAAGTGCATCAAGATGTGTATTCATTACTAGTGCTTATATTCATTACTAGGACTTCCACTCAGTGGCCTGTTAGTGATTGCATTTAGACTTCTATAAATTAAATCTGTATATACTGTTATGCTCTCTCTGCTTGTCTGAGCTGTGACAAGCTCCAGAGGTTTGTGTTTGCCTTTCAAATGAAGGATTAGTGGAGGTGTATTGGATTTTGTAATATTTGCATTTATTTACAAATACACAGGTTGAACATAGGTGAACTTAAAATACTTCAACTGACAGCCAAAGTTCACTGCTGCCACACTGGATCTCCAGAAAGAGGTAGCTGGCTCCCCCAAAATACTGTTATGTAAAATGAAATTTGTTTGTTGCCACCTAGATTAGGAGTGCATAACTGGATCTGGCTGGTGAGCTAGAACCTTCCTACCCTTGTGGGACCACCTATCTGTCAATCACCTGGCATTATTATGATGCCAGGTAACAAGTTTAAAGGGGCTGGCTCTGTGCACTAATCAGCTGATTAGTGTGCAGAGCCATCCCTTCTGAAGTCCACTCATAAACACTTTGTATTGAAACCACCCCATCCCAATGGGTAACTTCTTAATGCAATCAAGCCCAGTGGGGCTTCCCGTCAATGGCAGTTGAGAAGCATACCTTCTGAAACATACAGCTGATGGAAGTTCCAAGCCACCTCCTTTTGCTGTCCAGCAAACTATTTATTCAGTCCCTCAAAAATGTCAAGACTTTCTTTACAAACTCTTCCTCTAACATTACTGGCATCCTGTCTAGTTTTGCTTGCCTTGTGTTTTTCTTCACTGACTCACCAAATAAAGCAGCCTTTCCCTTTTTATTGATTATTCTCCCAAGGCTTTCATTTCAGCAGTAGTTATCAAGCAATTTCAGTCTGTATGTCATTCTCTTGTTCCTTTCCTCATCCAAGAGAATGAATGTGATTTCATAAAGAATGTATGAAGTGGGAGGGCAGGTGGAAAGAGGGTGGGAGGCAATCAATGAATTCTTCCACAATTATTCAATGGAACAATGTCTGTTTCACTGTTGAATTGTCAAGGTGTTTGAGAAGATTGTGCAAGTGGCAGACCTTTCATAGAAATGAATGAAAGGCATTAAACTTTCCAAGAGCAGTTGCCACAAAGTGTTGCTTTGCAGAGGGTTTCCAGTGCCCAAATGTTTTTAAGCAACTTTTAAAGCGAGTCAGGGTCAATATGGCTGCTTACCCCTATGCACTGTGGCTTTTGATGAGAAGAAATAGATATGAAAAGACAGCACCAACATAGTTTAAAAAGATGGGTGGGAACATTAACAAAGCTAAACATTTCCCCCACTCCATCAGTAGGCAAACCACCCTTTTTAGAACACTTTGAGGAGCTGGATGTGAAGAAGCAGCTCCTAGACTATCCACTTGCTCATGAGGAGTACAACCAGTAATCAGCCATGATGGGCTACAGGTGGATAAGGCTGGTGCTGACAATACAGGCTGCAAGCCTCCAGACATCTACTGATAATATATAAGCCTCAAGAGGGAGTCAGAAGGAAGAGTGAAAGCTTCTAAATGGGTTGTTTAGTGAGCAGTCATGCTTATATGTTTCTGAAGAAGCTACATGACATTGCAAGCACTTGGCTGTTCTTTTGTGCTTTCCACTGCATTTCCCCTCTCACTTTTCCATACCCACCAACATTTCTCTGATAAAAAATAGGGACATCCTATTTGATAATAATAGTAATAACAATAATATTTATACCGTGCCCAACTAACTGGGTTGCCCCAGCCACTCTGGGCAGCTTCCAACCTATAAAAAAGCATAACAAAAAACATTAAATGTTTTTAAAAAACCTTCTCTATACAGGGTAGCCTTCAGATGTATTCTAAAGCTTGTATTGTTACTTATCTCCTTGGCTCGGGGGTCACATAGTGGCAAAAAGAAACACAATATGAAGATTGAAGCAGTATGGTGATCAAACGAAAGGAGCAAAGCTTTTAGGGGGGGAACGGGGTCCCAAGTGCTCCAGCCATTTTTTCCACTCTTACCCCACCCCAACCCCCAGGACTTTCTTTCTCCAGTCTGCTAACACACAAAAATGGGGAGGGGGCCTTTCCCTGACCATACATGAGAGATGTGTGTTTTAACTAGCTATCCAAATGCCCATTGGACAAATAACTTTTAATTTGGACTGAGAGAGCTTGAGATCATTTTTACTAGCACGCTCGCTCTTTCTTTTCTTAGATCTTTCTAGTATTGCAGAATAGAGTCAGTTTATTTGCAATCAATGGATAATGCACTGGGGTGGGGTGGGGATCCTGGCCTTGGGGCATACAGAGTATACGGGAGACCCTAAAGGGGGGAAGGAGAGACAGAGAGAGAGACCCCCTCAAGGAGCCTTTCCCGCCTGCTCATGGGCAGCTTACTGGGCACCAGCATCTCGGACAGGTCTAGGTAGCAGCCTTGGATCCATCGGTGGATGATGAGCCCAGGCTAGCACCATAGAGAAAAGGTAAAGAGTGATCCTCGTGCGCACACTTCCTGGCTCTGCTGGCAGAGCAAGTCTTTGTACCGAGAACAGGCGTGTCTATAGAGATAGGAAAAAGTAAAGAGTGATACTCGCGCACACACTTCCTGGCTCTGTTTGCAAAAAAATAAAAAATAATTTTTTTCTTGCGCCGATAGCCGCCACCAGCTCTGGCAGGGAAAGCGAGACATTCACGGATCCAGTCAGAATTCGGAATGGGATTCTGTAATCCGTGATGTCCTGCTAAAATAGGGACACTTGGAGGATCTGATCTATTCTGCTGTGAAGACAGATGAAAATAATTCATTCAGCAATCCTTATCTTCCTTCAGCACGCCTTTAACTCCCATATCACTTCCTCCCTATACTACTCCTTCTCCTTCTCCTACTGCTAATATATTTAAATATTTTGTTGGCAGTGACTGTCTTTATGTTTTTAGCAATGTGCTCCTAAAATTTTATGTAATTTTAGCATCCCTTATTGTCTGCTTGCATTTCTTTTGCCAAATTTCTGTTCCTTTCTGTTCTCACATGGACAAAACTTCCATTTTTAGGAAACCTTATTGTCTCTAATAGCTTCCTTTACTCTGCTTGTATACTGGCATATTCTTGGCCTTGGTGATACCTTTTCTGATCTGCAGTATGCATGGCAGTTCTAATTTTGTGTTTTTAAACAACTCCCAAGCATTTCAGGGAGATTTGACCCCCTTGGCTTTGCCTGTTAACTTCCTTTTTACCAATCTCTTCATTTTGGGGTGGTTTCCTCTTTTGAAGTAGATGTGACCATATTGAGTTTTCTTAGCGATTTGCATGTATATTTAACATAACAGCTTTATGGCCACTGCTCTCAATTGGTTCGACAACACTTAGATCTCATTACAGTGGTACCTCGGGTTAAGTACTTAATTCGTCCCGGAGGTCCGTTCTTAACCTGAAACTGTTCTTAACCTGAAGCACCACTTTAGCTATTGGGGCCTCCCACTGCCACCGTGCCGTCGGAGCATGATTTCTGTTCTCATCCCAAAGCAAAGTTCTTAACCTGAGGTACTATTTCTGGGTTAGCGGAGTCTGTAACCTGAAGCGTATGTAACCCGAGGTACCACTGTATATCAATGCTGTCCTCTGAGACCAAGCACACCAGTTTGCCTATTTTGGCTCAGTGAAGAAAGGAGTTCAGAACACTCATTCCGCAGCACCCTGCCTTTTACCACCCAAAATATTTATCTCCTAGCTAGATTCACTTTCAAACTGGAGCTGATGAAAATGTGATATTGGAGGAATGACTTGTTAGAAGTAAGCCTTGCAGTAGTGGTGGCGATGGGAGGGTGGGCAAGATTGCATAGTCCTGAAACATGCATTTTAGAATTGGGCGCACACAAATGATTGTGGTGGACCCACACTACCATTAGTTTGTCCTTATGAATAATATTTGAAATGATTATTAGTATTCTTTTTAGCATGGCCTACCATGTCCTAAGATCTGTCCTTGGGTGGTGTGGGGTTCACTGCAGCTTGTGCTTCTCCCGCTTTATTCAGATAATGTTGAGAAGATCTGGGCCACATAGGTGGTGCTCATAATAAAAACCAGTGTGGTATAGTGGCTGGAGTGCTAACCTAGAACCTTGGAGACTAGAGTTCAAATCCTCAATCAGCCATGAAGCTCACTGGGCGACCTTGGGCCAGTCACTCAGCTTAACCTACCTCATAGGGTTATTGTTTTGTTTTGTTTTGTTTTTAAAGGGTCAAGTAGCAGGTGTTGAGGAAAGGTCTGTATCTGAGAGCATGGAGAACTGTTTCCAGTTAGGGTAAACAGATATTTGATTAGATGTGAGATGCCAGAGAATACAAGATTTTGCTGCAAAACCAGTCATCAGACTAGTGCAAACAGGCCACAGACCTGCAGTTTAGTTCTTTAGATCTACGACTCTTTCTGAGGGTTGGTTCAACCATTGTACTTAGGAGGTCAATTGAGGGCTTGCTCTTTATTTATTTATTTATTTATTTATTTATTTATTGCTGTAACAGTGCAAAGCTGCTTAGTGCAGCTTTAAGGCATCGTGCCTTAAGTAAAAACACTTTGAAAATTCTGCAGGAAGTGTGTAACTGTATGTACAAATGGGCAATGAATGTATGGAAAGTGGCATATACATAGTACTGGTATGTGCCTTATGCCACTTGTGGGGCATAATAACTGGGTACATGGTATCCTGTGCCATTCTGAAATAGCCATCAGTACATGGGATCAGTCATCTTGTTGTTCATAAAATGCACTTTGTACATACCATTACATGGGAAGTGGCATGCAGTAACTTTCTGTACTATTTTTATAGTGTTTAAAGTACACGGTAGAGGTGCAATGGGATGAAATAAGTGTTAAAATAAGAAAAAACAACACGAAGGAGAGAGTAGGCCTTGGTTCACCTCATAAGTACTCTGCATGTGTATGTGTTCTGTGAATGTTTTAAATACCTTTTTAAAGGATTTCTCCAGAGTTAACCTTTAAAAATCCACACAAGGATGGGGTAGGACGTACTTTAAAATGTCCATGTGTAGTACTAGGATAAGTGCAACTGTCGCCGCATCTGCACTATACATTTAAAGGAGTGTCATACCACTTTAAGCAGTTGTGTCTTCCTCCAAAGGATCCTGGGAAGTCTAGTTAGCTAAGGACGCTGATTGTTCTTAGGAGATCCTTATTCCCTTCAAAGATTGTTAAACCACTCTGGAAATTGTTGCTGTGTGAGGCAACTAGGAGCAATGACATAGCTGTCAGCTTTTCCCTTTTATTGCAAGGAATCCTATTCTGAATAAGGGAATTTCCCTTAAAAAAAAGGGGGAAAGTTGACAGTTATGAGCAATGATTTTAAAACTATAAAAAATTAGAATGATCTGTAGTAAAACACAATATAAAATAGCAGTCAACAATTAACAGAAGCTGCCCCATCAAAATACAAAATACTAAAACTTTTTTTTGACAGTGATAGTTTCTATTATTTGGCTGCGCTAAAGAATTACAGAACTATGCTCAACTTGCAGAAAATGCAATGTAGCTTCAGGCACTGACAATGTAGTCCTATGCATGTTTACTCAGAAGTAAGTCCTGCTATGTTCAGTCGAGCTCAGAGTCCTGAGTAAGTATACTCTGCAGCCTGAGCTAGGATCTTCTATGTAGCCAGTCCATTTACTGGTTAACAAAGCACATCATGCATCTTGCACTGTGTGGCCAAAGTGCAGCAATAATAATTAAAAAGAGCACCAAGTCAGAGGTATCTTTAAAACAAGGGATGAGTTTACGTAATGCAGACAGATGGCTTGAGAATGTGAGTCATAGAATCCAGGGAAAGTGCCCCTTTGACACTAACAAGCCAAATGAGTCATATTCTGAGATGGGGGAGAAACTTGATTCAGATCACATTTAAAGGCAAATCTAGTGAATTTGTGAAACAAAATAGCCATGGTTCAAAAATTCGCACTTCTCAGAGTTTTGCAATGTACTTGTTTGCCAAGTGATGTGTAAAATTTTTTTTCCATATACTGAGGACAAGTGTGCATAAAATGCATATATTAGTAAAAAAATGAACTTTTTTTTTTATTGGGGGAAATAGCTTTGCAGCAATCTGTATTGGGCAAAATGGAAAACAGTACAAAGTGCATATTAGGGGGACTTAAAAAAAACACTTGCAAACTATTGAGAACTGAAGTTTGGAAAACTGAAAGAAATAAAAAAATGACAATTTTGTCTATCCCTAGTCATGTACCAATGAGGAGACTGGCCCTAATCACTTTGATCTAGAGTCAGGAATGCTTTCTTTGTATCCCTAAATAATCTCTCAGGGCACATGTTTATACATTCAGCAGAATCAAGTTGAAAAGATTTCCTGGACTGTACAACAATAGGAGCGGGAGCACATTATATATTTCCCTTCATGTATTTCCCTTCATGTACAAAGCTAGCATGTGAGGGAGAATTAAGTCTCAAAACCTAGGAGCGTTCACCCTGGTACACCATTTTTCTGTACGTATGTGCTGGGCAGCTTTATTTCTTATTGGAGGGGCTTTTGAATGTGCAAGTCCTCTGGCAGTGTGAAGTAGTACAGCCCCAGAAAAGCTTTACTGTTTGATTCAGCTAAAGGTACCAACTATTCTTCACCTTTTAATTCAATATGCTAATGTAATATTACGCAATATGCAATTCTCGCACAAAGGTATTTACACCTTGAAAGTAGAAGGTGAAGAAGTGAATATATACTGCAGCTTCTATATAATTCAATTGGTAAGATGGTTTAATGTGTGTACATATGACTGGCTTACTATTCATTCAAAATAGTCTCTTCATACGATTACCTCTTCTGTAATATATAATATCTATAGATTTTGTGCTGCATGGGAAAATCCATGTTGTTGTTTTTAACATGCCTGACTCTGCAACAACTCTAACTCCACTCTGAGTGGGAAACAGTGTATATAGACTTGAGGCCTAGGCTTTCTTTCCTACTCTGAGGATTAATCTGCAGCTGGGTAAAAGCCGTATGCAGAACAGATTAGGTCAGTCAGCAATTAAATGAGAGTGCTTATACTACCGTTGGCATGCAGTAAAAAACCAAACACACACAACCATGAGTTTCAAGGGCAAAAAAACCACCATGGTTTCTCCTTAAAGGTTAAAGAAATTCATAAATGCTACACATATGAGCTTTGGGTTTCTTGGATCAGAAGGAAACAGATGCTGTCACAGCTGGCTAAATATAGTGCACCCCTGCATTGTCTTCAGGCTGCTATTGGTAGCATCTAAATTACATGAGCCGATAGAAAGAGGCTGTACCTCTCAGATGAAGCTGCGACTGAAATAAACAGCTCTTTCCCTCAAGGAGCATTGGAAGATGGAGGCCTCATCCCAAATTCGGCATCTGAATCTATACTGCTCACATTAATTTTTGCCAAATTGAAAGGACATTTGTACATAAATCAGAAACATGATAGGAAAGGCCAAACACTTCAGTGCAAAATTGTGGAATAAACCTACCTATAGCATCGAATAGTGGCAGTAATGTCACATCACTGTCTCAGCAACATTGTGACAAGCACACAGTTCAACCAATCTCCCTTCACTCCTTTGGGCAGCCTTAGTTTTGATAATTCAGATTTCAAAGCAGAAATAATGTGACATAAATGTGAGGTGATTTGTAATGTAGATTTAAAAGTATTTTCCCCTAAAGGAGAAAATTATGTTCAGTTTTGCAATATCACTCTGATACAATTATGAAGGTCAAGTATCCTCAAATCAAATGGATACTTTTCATACACACACTGAAAGGAAGTAAAGGTCTGTTTATTTACTGTAGACCACAAGCTTCCATAAATATTTTAATGGGGAGACATCCCATTTCTTTTTGCTATTATCAATATTATCAGATAACATAACATTAAACATTAGGACTGCAATCCTATATACAATGACCTGGGAATCAGTCCCATTGAGCTCAATAAGGCTTGCTTCTGAGTAGACATGACTAGGGTTGCACTGTAAATATATACACTGGTATTTGAATAAAGCCTTGGTAATACAGTCATACTGTAAGACATACTGCATTCACAGCTATGAACTAACAAATCTGGCATCCTAATTTGTGTTTCAAAGAAGAAGGAGATTTCATACAAAGTCTATCCCTTAGCATATTATATAACTGCATTTATTTTTAAACATGGCTTGTTTGCATTCAAGATGCACGATGCAATTTTAAAATGGTTACTCAGCAGAATAGACTGTAAATAGTACCACATAAATGACTCAGGCATCATATGTTTATAACACTGTACATGTTCCTAGTTATAGGTTTTCCTTACCTTTATTTTCAGATTCTTTCATCCTCCCTTCCCTCTCCTTGCTGCAGCTAAGCAGGAAAAAAAACCACCCAGCTGATTTCTGAAACGCTGACTTTTGATTTGTCATTCACAGCCAGTCATAGGTCACGAAAGCTACGTTCCTCAGTCCGAGGCAGTGATGTGGTGATAATTTGTATGAAAACGGTGTATAATGCTGGGTTATAGTTCGGATTATACAAAATCAGAGGAAGGATGAGGATGCAAGAAGACATAGCATATTTTATAAAATCTGGCATGGAACAGAGGATCTGGAGTCAAAATGTTTTTCCTCATTTCATTTCTACAGGCAATGTTTGTTCATTATTTTTTTTTAAAGATCCAGATCTTTCTGTTACTTTTTTCCAACAAGAAACAGGATGAAGGAAAAACAGCTAAAAGATGTTCTTTGTGAAGCTAATGTTCACAATTCACATGGTATGATAGATTCTAGCATGAAACCTAGAATCTGTGTGGTTTAGAAATCTGGATAGTTAATTTCCACATTTAGCTATTTTTGTCTTGAGAATTCATTCCAGAGTTTATCAGAATGCAGTTTCCTCCTTGTAATAAGTACCCAAATTATATATCAAAAAAATGAAATAAACATATATAAAGTATACTGAGAGGAGAATAAATTATACTGACCTGTGTCATATAAATCTGTAAGTGGCTTTGATGTTTTATAGAATGTAAAGTATGAGATTGTTTATAAAATTCCATTCTTCCTGCCATGGTATAACCTTACTAAAGAAAAAACATGCCTGCACCAAACTGTTTATTTCCATGGAGCAATTTATTCTAGATCTCTGTTTTAGAACCAGCTCCAACTTAGCATTGGTTGGTCTGCAGCTATTAACAAAAATAATGGATGGACAGGCACCATTTTTCACTGTGAAAAAAGTGAATTCACTCTGTTTTCTTCAATCCAGCTGCTTCTCTCTCATAGGGCAATCCTATATGGGTGTACTCAGAAATAAGTCCTAGTAGGTTATTCCCATTTAAGTGTATGTTTATAAATGCAGCCCTATTGTCTTATAAATTATTCTGGATTGGTGAAATTAACTGGACCAGATAAAATCATAGAATTGTATAGTTGGAAGGGACCATGAGGATCATCTAGTCCAACCCCCTGCAATGCAGGAATGTCAACACATGGTATCCCATCCAATTTGAAACCATGCTGGACCCTGCTTAGCTTTGCAAGTATGCTAGCAATTTTATTGTTACACCAAGCTTCTGGTCTAGTCAATTTGTAGTGGAGGTTTAGCAACTTTTCCTCTTTTTAAAGGGCTTGCTATATCTTGTTTTATACCTATTCTTTCACATACAGAAGTCTTTTAAAACAGTCTCAAAGTTGTGCCAGATACAGAAATTAGGATTTAAGTGTTGTATATACCCAACCCATAAATCAAATATACTTAGACCTTCAGCTAGCTAGATGCTGGGGCAGAGTTGGAGGACTCTTAGTGAACAGTCCTAGAGAGGAATATTCAAGGCCTTGGAGCTTTCCTGCTGGGTGGGGAACTGCCTCTCAAATCTTGTTCTAAGTGCAATTGTCCCATTTAGACTTTTCTTTTTCTCCCTGCATTCTGCTCAAGTTCTCTGTGTTTGCTTCTCCTCTTGACCACCTAGAATTTTCAGGAATACATCACAAGCAGCCTGCCACAGCATGCATATTTTTGCATTATATAGCATGCTGTTACATGCCAGAGATACTATTGAATAGCTGCCAGTCATAGTCCCACTAAAATGTAAACATGCCTATATATTTTTAAGCTACATTTATATCCCACCTTTCTTATAAGGACCTCAAGGCAGCATAAGTTGTTGTTCTCAGGTGAGGGTTGTGGCTTTGTGAGTTCCAGTTTTTCCCCAGCCTTAGTCCAGTCACTATTACACCACACTGGCTCTCAATAGCTTAGATCATCTTAATGTGGACTAGTGTCAGTCTTTACAATTCAGAGATTTTAGTGTTACAAAAATCCAGACCTTGCTGCAAAACCATGCCAAATTGGGCAGGATTCAACCAAGTTGTTGCATGCATGGAACAAGGTCTACTCATGCAATGGATTTTCAAAAAGAAACGGGATAATAAATGGCAACCCATCACAAAGGTTAAAACGGATTTGTTTTGAGCTGTTGAGTTTGTTTGTTTGTTTGTTTGTTTTGAGCTGTTTGAGAGCCAGTGTGGTATAGTGGTTAAGAGCGGTGGACTCGTAATCTGGTGAACTGGGTTTGATTCCCCACTCCTCCACATGCAGCTGCTGGGTGACCTTGGGCCAGTCACACTTCTCTGAAGTCTCTCAGCCTCACTTACCTCACAGAGTGTTTGTTGTGGGGGAGGAAGGGAAAAGGAAGTTGTTAGCCGCTTTGAGACTCCTTAGGGTAGTGATAAAGCGGGATATCAAATCCAAACTCTTCTTCTTCTCTTCTTCTGTGACAGGTTTACTTGCCCACATCAAAATCCTGCCCCTTTAATAATAATAATAAAAGACCAAAAGACTTGCATTAAAGGTACCTGCACCTGTAGAGATTGTACTACTCTTCTGTTATTCTGGGGGGAAAGGCAAATATTCTGTTGGTCTGAGAAAAGTTTTTTAAAACCCACAAGGGAAATGTAGGATGATATGCAGTAGATGATAGCATTGTGTGGATGCCCCATAAAAAGTGAATAAGTTAAGCATAACATTAAAAATCCCATGTACTATATAATCATTGACAAACATGATATGTTTCAGAGCACAAGAGGACAGATCCCTCCCTGAGGAGCTTATACAGGAATAATGTAAAAACATTGCATATTTTACACATGTCTACACTCATTATAAAAAATGTATGACTAGTAACACAGATGTCATGTGTTGCTGTCCCAACCAAGCATACAAATAACTGAATTCGTGAATCACATGCTGCAATTTTTTTGAAAGACAAAGACCAATGTGATATAATGTGATGTAGACCTTGGCTTCCCCTGCTGAGCCATAAGAAAAAGAAAATGGGTTGTAAATTTTAAGACATAATTTATTCATGGTCATTAAATTAAATGAGTCTACTCAGAGTAGGAAAAATGTGGGCTGCAATCCAATAGGTTTGTTCTTATGACAGGTGATCTACTGATAGATATTTTATGGTGGATTGGCATGGATTTTTGTCCTCTGTAATCATTTAGTGACAACACTAATTTGTCCTGGCTGACCTTCTTTCTGTTGACTACTTATCTTTCCACCTCAGTGTTCTTCACTTGTAAAATAAGAGTTGGTTGGTTTCCTTTGACTAGGTCTTTTTGCAGCTCGGTTGGCCTGTTGTAGAGCTTTGTGTTAGCATCCCTGATCTGTATTAAAAACTCAGGTGAATATTTGTCCTTGAACTTGCAGCTTATCCCAGGGAATGGGTTATGGGATGCACAACATTATTGACTCCACCCAAGCCCCAATTTTGCATCCAACTCTGTATGCAGATTCTTCTCACACTGCTTTGCACCTTACTTCAGTTGGTGAATGTGGGGTTATAGTAAAACACAGTCCATTCTACAAGCCTGAAGTCCACCCCTATGCAAGGGGTGCTTGCTACTTAATTACCCTACAAGAAAACTGGATGGGATGGTGCATATTGTGGTATTTGAGGCCCAGATTTTATTGATCTTTATCTCACTCATTTTCATCAAGGAGGCATAGATGTCCCTCTCATATTCTAACAAGGCAGTGAGAGTCTGGGTTAAGTCTATGTGCCTAACCTAGATCAATCCATGACTTGGAGAGGATTTGAGCTGAAGTCTCCTTAGTTAGGCTAACACTATCCCCTGCAGCATATTGGCTCTTGGCTCTGTAAGAGACATATATTGGGTTACTCTGAAGTCAGAGGTAATTTTAATAAAACGTGTTGGAGTCTACAGTAAATGCCTCTATGGATCTCATGCGAAAGGCAATGCATATAGGCTACATTATCAGAACCTTTTGGACACAGAACAATACGATAGAAGGGTAGAATGGCCATATAGCATGAGAAGTTGGGACCCTTTAATACACATATTATTATGCTTCGGGGCCTCCTAAATAGAGCCAGATCTTTGTGGAGGTGGGTTTGTCCAATAAGAGATTCAAATCAGTTTTAACTGCCAAGCCTGAGTTTGCTGGGGGTATGATTGAATCCCACCTGAAAATAGTGAGTCTAGAAGCAGCCCCAGTGTAACAGAGTTCTTCATTCTGAATGTCTAAGCCCACAAACAGAATCCGATTTATGTAATAGCTCTGCAGAAATGTCTTTCCTCTAATCTATCACTTAGAACAAATATAATCCTCTTGTTAAATGCGGGTTTCCAGCACTTTATTTTTATTCCAGTTTTCCTCATAGTTGTATCCATGACTGTAATGTACCGTATTTTTCGCTCTATAACACGCACGTAGTTTTTAGAGGAGGAAAATCCGTAGGCATGCCACCTGTAGGTATTTCCTCCATAACACGCACAGACATTTCCCCTTACTTTCTAGGAGGAAAAAAGTGAGTGTTATGGTGCAAAAAATACGGTATATTTAAACAGAGCAAATATTTTTTCAGCTAATTAAAGTTGTGCTGTTGAGCACATGATTTAGGACACAGGGCAGATTCCAATACTGCAAGAGTGCAACAGAATGCTTTCCTCTCCTCTCAGCAAAGGGTCCCCCCTCAATCTCCTGGAGCAGATTTTGAGGGTATGTAGGAGCTACAGAAGAGAACAGATGAAGGTGAAGTTCTGTTGCAAGAGAAGTCAGTTCCACTTATGCATGAACCAATTTGGATTCAACCAGCAATAAATAGTGGTCAAAGCTTAGCATTTTGCATAGGACTGGGAAGGAGGAGATTGGACATTAATTCATTCCAGAGGGAAGGGAGAGGATTGTCCTACTCAGATTTCTAGCAACAATTGCCACCTCCAATGGCTTATCGTGTAGGGCATGGAGAAGCAAGCAGGAAATGCAAGACCCAGCACTGGAACTGGGGTAATTTCCCCGCTCATCTTACCTTAGTGGTAGAGCCCATGATTTGCATGCAAATCAGTCCTGGCTTCAGGCCCTTGCATCTCCAGTGAGGATTGGAGAAAGCTTTTGACTGAAATGCTAAAGAGCTGGTGGTCAACATAGACCAGGGTGAACAAATGGCAGACTGGGATCTACTTGTAGAACTGTGGGAGATTTGCAGTAGATAGCAAGAGTTCAACTCCCAACTGTTTAATAACAGCAAGAGCAAAACCATTCCACCTAAATAAGACTGCTGAAATTAAGAAAGCTAACCAGAAGTGGTCTTGATATGAAAGGACAAGAGCTCAGTTCAGTTCTGGGACTGAAAACAAATTTCTAAGCTCAGAATATGCTCAGGGGTGGCCTGCTGGTTAATTCTAATGGTGTGCCTTTTGCATGTGGCTCTGGATTGGTTCATCTTCGAATTCTAGTCAAAAACAAAGAAGATCCCACAAGCTTGAAAATCACCTATTCGTGGTCAAAACTCTGTAAATTCACAGTCCGTCCCTGCCTCACTGCTTTCTCTCACTCACACACTCAAAGTGCAGATTACCTAATTAGCTCAGATATCTTAAGTAATTTATGGTGCTATACACCACATGGGGGGATGTAAGCTACAGGTTGTTGTTTTTTAGCATATGCATAGTCAATCAATTGCTTATGAAGATGCTAGACTTGCATACAATGAAGTCTCCTCCTGGGTGAAATGAGATGAAGCCAACAAAGAGGAGCGAGCCTGGTGCTGCAAGCCCCCTCCTCGACCCTCTAGAGCAGTTGTAGAGAACCTTTGCCCTCTAGTTTCAACTACAACTCCAGTAATCCCTGCCCATTGGCCATGCTTACTGGGGCTGCTTATCATGTGTGTGGGGAAATGGAACATCACACCACATTATGTTACTGCATACCACAGGAAAAACAGAAGTATGAACTCAACTCAGGATTGCTATCTTTGGCAGACATCCTGTGTTCTTTGTTCTGCTTATTTCCTTCCTTGCAGCACTATGCATGAAGGTAATAGGTTTTTTTAACTTACCAAATACCACAAATTTAGAAAACTTGGATCTTCCCCTTTCATAATATAGAAGGGTGGAATCATCTTTATAATTTACAGAATTGGGTTTCACCAACAAATGTAGGTAATGGAATGAAACACATCTGAGAAGATGCAGAATAAGTTCAAAATAACTTTATTTACAAATATCAAATGCTTATACAGCTGTAGGATTTTCTTAGGGGGAGGGGGAGAGACTATCCAAAACAAAAAAACCCACCTCCCTCAATTACAGTACATACAAAGACTGTTCCCTAGAACAACTTAGTACAGAACTCCCTCCCAACATACTGTCATTAGTACAAAACAGAACCATAACTTTAGAAAATACATCAGATTCACAGTAAAGTGCCAACATCATGAGGTGAAAATTGTGGTGCATTACAGAAGACTGTGATTCTGAGGAAAAGCTAAAAACCAAAGCAATAGAGAACATAGTATCTGGGTAGCTTCTAAATGGAGCGCTTTTGAAAGTACTGTACTCAGAGCAGCAACAATAATGTATTTTGACCCTGGAATAATTTCTACAAATTCTATAAAATTCACCTAACAATATATTTTAATAATTATACCACTCTTGCTTTGAATATGAAATTAATGAATATGTAAAGTGAATCCATCACTTTGAACAAGTCAAATTTCTCAGAGCTGTTACATCCAAGTCAAAAGAGCACACCCAAGCTCCTTTATCTCCACACACTTGGCTCCCCCAGTTTCACATTTCCAGCTCTCCCCTGGCTTATTTACAAAGGACTCGAAAATAAACCTTACTTAAAATTAAAAAAGCACAAACTGAGCTCTGCCAAAGGGCTTTACAACCTTGAAATAAAAACACAGAATAAGAGAAGTGGATGGATTCTTTGTTATCTTTCTGCAGTTCTTTCCCATCACTCTGAAGCCAAACAACATTTGTTAAATACATAGTTACAGTCTGGAAGCAGCCCAAGTCTCATACTCGATATATTCTGCTCACATAGGCCAGTTGCTCTTAATGCATAGATATACAAGCAGGTAAAAAAAGTTGGGGTGCTGAGCAAGTAACCTCAACCATATTGTATTAAAATCCAATGTTGCATGAGAGGAAGACAGCAGAGTGCAAGATTCCTTGGCCAGTTTGGGGTTACCTTCTTTCACTGCAGCCCCAAATGATAAGGCCCAGAATGTTTGGTCAGTCCCCACCCCCCTGCACAACTCTTTGGCGAGGACTTTTGTTGGGTCTACAGGGGAGAGCAGGTGAAAGAAGGGGATCCATTGCACAAACATGACTTCTGCTTCTGCAACCCTGGAGACAGCCCATGGTGAAGAAAAACATGATAAAAATATAGAACTCAGTCAAGACATGAAACAAACCCATATATATATATATATATATATATATATATATATATATATATATGAGTCTTCTCCCACCTGCCACAGGCTGAACAAAGAAGCCCCCTAGAAGGCAGCCATACCTTCCTGCCCCCTTGAAACTAGAGTGCTTTGAGTTTCAGTGAATGAAGGTATCTCCCAATGTCCCTCCCATCACTTAAGACACCTTCAGGAGATGGTTTACTAAAAGAAGCTTCTCCTTGGAAGCCAGGGAAGGAGAGGGCACTTGGTGACCCATCTCCCTGGTTATTCTAGATATTGCTTTTTGTATAAAAATGAAGATCTAATAAAAAATACAAAAGTGCATTCTATCACTGGTGTCCAATTCTTTGTGTAAACATACATTTGTCACACATTTAATTATGTGCACCACATGGAAAGTCACTTAAAAAAAACATGACAACTCATGGATATCTGAGCCTTCTCTATATAATTGATGGCCTCATGTATACCTGGCCCACTCAGAAGTAGTCACAGTGAGAGGTGATGGATTTTTTGTTAAACTCTTTGGATTCTTTGTTATTAGCTTAAAATGTGCTCATCATTGTAGCCAATTACAGGGATACGTAAACCCTTCTCATTCTTTCTGGAAACTCCCTGCATTAGATGTTATAGAGTTGCAGTGCTGGAGTCCTCAGTACATAGAATCAAAAACTGTAGAGCTGGAAGGGACCCTGAGGATTGTCTAGTCCAACCCCATGCAGGACAGGAATATGCCGCTGTCCCTTATGGGGATCGAACTTGCAATCTTGGTGTTATCAGCACCACATGAGCCGTCTCAGGAGACAGTTGACCTTCAGAAGACCTTTAGTCTTTCTAAAGCACAAATATAGTAGTTGCTTCATCTACATTGAATGTCCAGATTGTCTTGATAAAAGTGCAAAAAAGAAAAAAGCAGCAATGCTAGAGTCTGGTTCCTGGGATGCATCTTTGTATACAGAATGCTTTTTTGGGTACCGGCAGAGCCAGATGACAGCTTGCCATTCCCTGTCATTTTGCTCTACAACAGTGCAGCCTGAAAAACTCAGGCTGCATTCAGATAGCATGCTCCTCCTTCTCAAAAGGAAATACCGTATTTTTTGCTCTATAAGACTCACTTTTTCCCTCCTAAAAAGTAAGGGGAAATGTGTGTGCGTCTTATGGAGCGAATGCAGGCTGCGCAGCTATCCCAGAAGCCAGAACAGCAAGAGGGATTGCTGCTTTCACTGCGCAGTGATACCCTCTTGCTGTTCTGGCTTCTGAGATTCAGAATATTTTTTTTCTTGTTTTTCTCCTCCAAAAACTAGGTGCGCCTTGTGGTCTGGTGCGTCTTATAGAGCGAAAAATACGGTACTTATGGATAGAGCCTTGACTGTTAGGATGTGTATGTTCAGGAAAAAGTGCTTATCCACACTTTACATCCAAGTGTAGAGAAGAGAACTGAGAACCACCAACATTTCCACTGCACTAAAGGGGGATTTAGGGGAGCGTAACTAGTTTGTTCGCACTGGGTGCTGCAGCTATGAATTAGAGTAGAGCAAGGGGTTGCCAAATTTTGGCGTCACACAGGGTGCAGCTGAAATTTGAGACCCCCAAGGTTCACCATTGTTTGCACAATGGTTAAGACATTGTGAAGTATTATCCCTATGCTGCCAGGGCTTAGTGGGTTCAAACAGTTATGCAAACAGCTATTGGGTAGAACAAACACTAATATAGGTGTAAGATGGCATTAAGCTGTAGTCTTGCACTGCTGATGTTAAAATGTTATTTCACTTAGTTTGGCAGTTAATACAGTAGCCCATTCTCAAATACTATAAAGCTTCTTGTATAATATGCTAGCCAGTGGGGGGGGGGGGACTTAAACGGCATAATTTTATCATCAAACTAGCATAGGTCTCTTGGCGGTGGGGACTATAAAGCATAATTCAGAATAATTTCTCCCCGCATTTTATATAAAATAAGGCAACTTGAGGACACTCAGATCAAGTTATAGTTCCTGTCAAATATTATGCATCAAAATTACAGTATTTGCTTCCAGTTTAGGAAAGCTGCTATATGAACTCTGGATATAGGAAAAAATACACAAAAATGGGTATGCGCGCGCACACACACACACACACACACACACACCTCTATACATTTAAGAATTATGGAAAACTCCCAGTTTTTTTTTGTTTTGACCACTTAAAGAGAAACTAGTTTTTGATTCTGGGGTGGAGATGGGTAATACCTGCAGGACTTCCCAGTCTGGTCCACTGGCCTCTCCCCAGCAGTGTTTCCCCCACTCCTGAGCTATAATCTCTGACCAGCTGAACAAGGCATGGGGAGAGTGCAGGGGGGAAAGTTCAACCACAGCCAGTGCTGCTGACTGGAGATTAAGCTCAGAAGCAGGAAAGACGGGGCATGGTTGAGACCACTGCTGATCTGCCCATGAACGAACAGATCATATTTCTTTGCCATGTGGTACAAAAGGAAGTCTGCTTTACTTCAATGCTGTGTAGCATGAAAACAATCTGTTCACGGAAAAGTATCACACTCTTTCTCCATGGACAGCAGCCTACATTTTTGTGCTCCTCGCATTAATAGGAGACACACACCCACTTTAACCAATAGCCTTTGACTATTTCATATACTACAGCAGGGGTATCCAACATGGTGCCCTCCAGAGGTTTAGCTACAACTCCCATCAGCCCAGAGAGCATTGTCGATGGTGAGGGTTGATGGGAGTTGGAGTGCAGCAAACTCTGGAGGGCATCACATTGGCTATGCCTGTACTACAGGAAAGGAAATAGAAAAGTGGAAACAAAGTTAAGTTGCACTTACATCCTATTGATTTCAGTTGGATACAAGTTACTTACCACTAACATATCACACTGAATTCAACAGGTCTTAAGTGCAATTTATTTTGCTCTGGGTCCAATCCAACATGCAGGAAAGTGAAGAGAAAAGTTAAAGCACATTTGATTTGATTTGATTTGATTGATCTGAAACAGTAGTTTTAAGACTGGTCTGGAGAACTCTGGCATTCCTTGCTACAGGTTCTACAGTGAGGAGATCTATAATGGCAGACCAGCATTCCCATCACTACTGATCTGATTAAATGTGCTCTCTGAGGGAGTGTATTGAAAATATTCTAAGGTACCATCTCCATTTTGCATGGATCAACACCAGGAACCATGAATTATGGCTGGCCCATGCATGTACTGCAAGAGCCAAATCATAAGCTAAAATATAACCTAGAATTCTACGTTATCTTCAGGGAATCCTGGAATTCTTTAGAAGTAACATCTATGCAGAAACTGGTTCTTTGAGGAAAGAAAGTTTTGAAACAATTGCTCTGGAAAAATCAAGTGTTTCTGTTCAGCTTTTGGTCTAAAATTATTTGGTAGCAATCTGCTCAATGTTCAAGTCAGCTTAGCACGCTTAGCAATACATTTCAAGAGCAACATTCCAAATGGCCAGCTATCAAGGAATACATGCATAGTAGACCATTTTGCTTCCATTCAGACCTGAGTGCTTACTTACCTTCATTTTCATTCAGATTCTAGTGAATGATGCAAAGAAGCATTCAGAGAAAAGTACATTGGAACTAATAGATGAGATCTTAAGACTTATGTGGACAAACACAGACCACTTAGAGGAAAGGGAAAATTGGTTTAAAACAGGTCAAACTCACACAGGAAAGAAATGACTTCATTTAAAGACAGGTGGTTAAAACACACAGAGAGAGAGACCAACTGAAGTAAAGCTATGTACACATTACCATTGAAGCTGGCTCTGGTTTGCTCCCACCACCTGGGTTTGAAGCCATACATATGTGTCATTGGCCACAACTCACATCTATCCTGTAGTTTCTTGAGAAATACAGCTGTTTGATGCTTCAAACCAGCTTCCATCCAATTTGAAAACTCCACTCACATCCACTATGCAATTTAAGCTGAGCTGTGTACATTTGAGATAGCCATTGCACGTGCATAATGATCATGCATGCACAATGACCACTTCATAAATAGGAGCTGGCTAGGGGGGTTGCAGGCATGGGAAAAGAGGAAATGTGCTTTGGGTAGGATATTCCTGTCCCCTTTCTAGTGTGTACAGCAACATGCAAATGCAACTTCAAATGCAGTGGGAGAGAACCATCTCACTGTGTTTTAACACGGCTAAAGTGTACATAGCCTAAGTCTTTGGTCCAGTACATAACTTTTTTTCCTTTTGCACATGTGAGCCTTCGCAACTGATTGTCTTTATATGAACAAGTCTAATAATCAAACCATTGATATATATTGGCAACAGTTTCCACATTTGTGACAGCGTTTTTCCTAGACTGTGTGGTCATGAAAATTTGTTGCTTACTGTCCTGGTTCACATGTCACAATAAACCACAATTAAACTAAATGGCTTAAACGTTTAATGTGAACACACAGCATGCTAGTGCACACTGACAAAATTGCAGGCATTTCACTCTTCCCCTGCTTTTGCCACTGCCCAGGAAACAAGCAATGATCTGGCTTGCCATTACATCTGAACCTAGGTTTATGGTTTGTTTCTGTCCAAATCACAAGCCGTAACCAAGATTTGCTCTTGGTTTCTTGATTGTGATTTGTTTATGGGAGGAAACAACAAGTCTCTGGTTTGGACAAAACCAACAGTAAAAGTGTATGCCATTTCAGAGGTTAAACTATGACTTAATGTGACTTGCAAACAAGTGACTTGTGAAGCAGCTCAATATAATAGTGATCATCTGGACAGGTCATTATGTTAAATCATACAATCACTTGTCTGGGAGATAATTTGGGATAATTTTAAATGTGATAAAAAGAGAGCAGAAGCTCATTGGCAGTTAGTAACAGGCTGTAACACTGTATAATATTAAGGCTATAATAATACTATCCAAGTTGTGCAACTTTTTTTGATAAAAAAAATAGACCACATTTATATCCTAGTATACAGGATGGCCTAAATCCACACCACTGAATTACAAACTAGTTCCATAAACATTACAGCAGCATTTTTATTATATATATTCTTAAATGTTGGTATTTTCCGCAAACCAACATGTTTAAAAACAACCATAATTTCCATTCCCCATTAATTGATACTTGAACACATTTTTTGTTATTTGAACTATATAATGCATATATGCTCCACAGTGCTTGTTGCACTGCAGGTACATTTAGAGAAGTGTTTGTTTTTAAATTGCTGTGGAGTGTTAGATCAAGGAAAACAATTCCAAACATTCATGAAATGGCACACTGAATATGCAGAAGAACTAGCTGTGGCTAGATGGAACAGACAACAGGCTCTGTAAGCCTCCTAAGGTATAGCTGTCTCTGCATAACAATTTAGGATTCCTTGGAAGTCCATGCACAAGTACTTAATATGCTGAGGACTAGGATTCCATATAGCATTTTCAGAGATGTTCTTAGCTATCACTATATTTCTGCAGCTATTCTCCAGTAAAACCAGGGAGACAGCTGCTTTCTATATATATATATATATATATAAAGGCAGAGCACAGATACAGGACACCACAAACTTAATAGAAAATTAACTCTGGTTATATTAACTCTTGCTTGTTTTGGAAATGCTTAGTTTGCTTCTTTGGCCTGGAGTGGAGGAATTTTGCTGGACACCAGAGAATACACATAAGGCCATATTTTGTTGGTCTCTGTCCCAGAGAATGAGTGTAGGATTCCTCTGTTTCTGAAATAAAGAAATTAAAAAAAATTGTAAATGAAGAATCTTTACAAACCAACCAACCCTAGTGTTGTAAGTTTAGTTACAATGAAATTATTATTTTATGATAGAGTGCTGATTCATATTCCCTTTTTTAGTGTGTGTACTTGTATTCGTACTTGTGACCAAGGAAGGCAATGTGTGAAATATTCCACAAGCCATGGGCACCGACAGAATAAAAGAGAAATGAAGGACTGTTATATATAAATGGCATGTTATTTCCCACATGGAAGAGCCTTGTGTGTTTGGATTTTGTGTGTTTGTCTAAACCTCTGGAGTGGATTTGCAGATTAGAACAGGGTGCAAAAAATACGGTATGTGTGTGGACACACAGTACCTGTACTTCCACTTTCCATCACACTTGGTTCTCTCCAAGAATAGAACCCGTGCAAGGAGACCCATGGGCTTCACCAACATGTGGTAACCCTTGGGCATATGTTCTGTGTACACATAGCTATTTTCTAATACAGTGGTACCTCTGGTTGAGAATGGGATCCGTTCCAGAGGCCTGTTCGCAACAGAAAAAGAGTGCAACCCACAGCGGCGCACCTGTGCACGTGTGGGTCGCAATTCGCCGCTTCTGCGCATGCCTATGATGTCATTTTGCGTGTCTGTGCATGCGCGAGCGGCGAAACCCGGAAGTAACCCTTTCCAGTACTTCTGGGTACGTAACCTGAAAGAACGTAACATGAAGCGGATGTAACCAGAGGTATGACAGTATAAGGTAGTATGTGTGTGATATATATATATAGCCACTCATGCATGCTCCAATTTTGGTTTCCTAAATGATATGGAGACAAGATATCTCATTCCAAAGTTTAATCTAGATGCCCAGCTATGATTTCATTAGCCAAAGTTCAATAATATAATGTACTAATAATTAATACAGTTTAGAACATATTAAGTTGGCCAACGAAACTGCTTCCAGAAATGTATATGCCATGATTATGGCAGCAGAATTTTCGTGAAATAATATGAAAACTCTACTGCCATGCCACGGCACATACACCGTAACAATTAAATTTAGTCTTAGATGGAGCTTGGGCTTCCAACTTACTTGTACAATTCCATTACAGGCTTTGCAGCATCTTTGTATTTTCTAAGCCTAGCAGCAACAGCTTCAGGTTTATCATCTTCCCGTTGGATTAATGGCTCACCAGTAACGTCATCAACCCCCTGTTAACAAGAGTGGCATGACAAATCAACATGTTAGTATTACCAAGGGATATGATTATGCTGCACTGAAAATAAAATTAACATTCAGGCAAAAAAGTGTCAAATTTTGGCCTATCTTCACAGTCTTGGTTATAGCAAGGAACTAGGGGCACAATATAGCCAAATACTTCAGACAGACACATGTGCTACTGGTATGCCAAATTATACACAGCCCTCACCCAAAAGAGCCACACCCAATGTGGAAAAAATGGGAACACAGGCAAAGCCAATTGGTGAGTACACAAAAATGCTAATAGTGTTAAGTAGCACCCAGTATTACAATATAGTTTTCAATAAATTTCCATGTTCCCACTGGGTTCTATTGTTTTCTGCCAGGGAAAATCTCCTATGTACTACTTCTCATACACACAAATGGTTCCTTCTCTTTACCATTTGGCAAGCACAGATGGAACTCACCTGACCTTCCTGTTTCAAAATGATGCATGGAAGGAATTATTTGTGTGCCTGAGAAGCAGGGCTTTGGACAGTTCCCCTGAATGAAGACAACATCAAAACCCAATGGCAACACACTGACAACTATTAAGATAATTCACCATTTTTACTGGCAGATGAATAGTCTATGGTTTCTCTTGCCAAGTCACATTGTTTGGGGAGGACTAGTTATCTTACATGTACTTGAGGTGGGTTGAATTCCATATTATAGACTCTCCCACTTGCTGGGTGAATCCAACGAGCACTTAGGCGGTCTTTTAGGGACTCAAATGGGATGTTCAAGCTTATCACTAGATCCAGTTCACATATTGTGTCAAGTGCTTCAGCTTGACCCAGTGTCCTTGGAAAACCTATGTGCAAAAAGAGAACAAAAATTAATAACCTGTTACAAGAGTTTGCCGTGAGTTTTAAATTCATCACCTACCTATCTACCCCCACTTGTGTTGTGACTACAGACTTAAAACAGTATCAGGATCTCAAGTGCAATAGGCTATAGGAGCAATCACACCAGGGATTGTTCTGACTGCTGCCCCACACAATGTAATATGCTAGTATTAAGCTACTTTAATTACTACATGAGCTTTCGTTGCCAAACCTGTATAGGAAGGTATTTTATGTTTGATGTTTCATTATGTTTTTGTATATGATGGAAGCTGCCCAGAGTGGCTGGGGCATCCCAGTCAGATGGGCAGGGTACAAATATTACTATTATTATTAGTCAGCGTCACACCACACTAAGCTAGATGGACCAATGGCCCAGCTCAGTAGAAGACAGATTCCTATTACTCAGGCCCTGATTGATAACCATATTTGCCCCCAATTCAGACTGTCCAACAGCCCCCGAGGGGTGTTTTGCTTTGCTTTCCACCACATGGTTTACCAAGCACTGAGTTAACAGAACAAATGGGTTTTTCTCTTTTTATAAATACACAGTGCTATCTTCTTGTGCTGGCAGTCTTGACTAGATCTACACATGTTCTTTGCAACAGTGAGAATCACTGTAAGAGAGGATGGGAGTGTTAAAGATTTACTTCATGTCTTTCGTTAGGAAACAACGTGATCTTTTACAGTACTGCAAGCCATGTGCATTAGTTCCTGGAGCTCTCAAACCACACTGGTTTCTTTATGTAGATGAACAGGAACATTTCAGAACCTGCAACAACTTATTTCTCTTTCTGAATACTGCAGTATTTCAGCAAGGACACATTTATTCAAGCAAGTGGCTGTTTAAATCTCATGCAAGCCACCTCTTTAATATTATAGAGATATAGATCTGGAACTTGGTCAAGAAAAAAAAGGAGACAACTACTGAATAAATCATAAGTATGTTATAGTGAGCAAAATAGTGCATAATTTGTGGCTAGATTCCTGCCCAGACCTTTCTCTGAAGTATAAGCAACTTAGATAGAGCTCCTTCACTTTTATATCAGATGTGTGTGCCTTATACCATCTCGAACTAATGCACACTTTGCACCAGCTTTCCCCAACCTGGTTCCCCCAGGATGCCTCGAACTGCAACTACTATCATCCCTGATCCATGCTGTTGTGGCTGGTAGAAACATCTGGAGAGCATTAGGTTGGGAAAAGTTGGTTAATGCCAAGTAGCAGCTGCATTTCAAGGCAGAAAGCTTTTATTGTTTTGCTACTCAAGGTTTGTTAGTAAATAAGTCCCTGAGCAGAAAATAAAGTCTTTCTCATCTGATCTGCCAACTTGGCTAGAAGTCTCATAGTCTCTCTGTCCAGTGTGGCGCTGTGGCCTAAAGTTCTAAACCACTGAGCTTCTTGGGCTTGCGATCGGAAGGGTTGGCGGTTCTAATCCGTGCAACAGGGTGAGCTCCCATTGCTCTGTCCTAGCTCCTGCCAACCTAGCAGTTGGAAAGCACACCAGTGCAAGTAGATAAATAGGTACCACTGCTGCAGGAAGGTAAACTGTGTTTCCGTGAGCTCTGGCTTCCATCACTGTGTTCCATGTACCAGTAGTGGTTTAGTTATGCTGGCCACATGACCTGGAAAGCTGTCTGTGGACAAATGCTGGCTCCCTCGGCCTGAAGTGAGATGAACGCCACACCCCATAGTCGCCTTTGACCGGACTGAACTGTCCAGGGGTCCTTTACCTTTACACCTTACTCAGTAATAGAGAGAGATGGAGACTGTTGCAGAATTTTATTATTTACAAAAAGTTAAATTCAAGTATGCATGGGCAAGTACTGCCATCCCCTCCCCCCAAAAAGTAGTATTTGTTCTGTTTTTGACCTCTATCTTCCTGCTTTAGTATGGAGGCTGGGTTCAGAAATCCATATAATCAATTCTTCCCATAGTAATTTGTCATAAACTCAAGCTTCCTGAATGCAAGGAAACTTGGTTTTTTAAAATAAAATGATTTTTGGATGAAGCATCTATTTTTAAAAATAATAATAATCAGGATGCAAATTAGCATAAATGAGGCATGGCTAGCAATTGTTCATAGCACACAGATGACGTTGCTATTAGCAATTTATCTTGGCTCTATGCCTTCCTTCCCACCTATCAGTTGCTACTTGCCACACTTCAGACACACAGAGAGAGCACACAGTTTCATGCAACAGAAGGCCGATCCAGGAGCCTCACAGCTTAGGCATATCCCCAAGCACTGGAGGATAGCAAGACTCCTATGTGTCATTTTTCACTGGGAAGCATGGCAAAGCTAAAGCATGTGTTTTTCAACCACTGCACAATTTCATTTCAGAAGGTCAAGACCATGCTGAAACAACAGACAGCACTACTACTGCTTTCAATGCACAATTCAACGTGTTGGCACTTGTCTTTGAACTCCTAGTTGGCTTGGGGCCTAGTTACGAGAAGGACTGTGTTGTCAAACATAAGCCTGGCCAAACCTGAGCAGGACTCTGCAGGTGGGGCAGTGGAGGAAGAAGACACACACACACCACTGCGCAAGTAGACACCCCCTCAGGCTACATAGGATATCACCCATTAAACAGCAATAAAATTTCCATCTTATATTTTCAAAAATATAAGTACCTAGTGCTTTTGCATTCATTGGCCATAGTAGCAGAAGTTGAGAGACAGTCTAACACAGGATATGAATATAGCAGGGGTAGCCAATCTTTTGAGGTCAGTGGGCACCACTCACCAAATAGCTGCCATGAGGGCATGGCATAACACAAAATAGCTGTTACATCTAAATAGCAGAAAAAGAAACAGGACCACAAAGTGCTGTGGTCATACCCCATCAATGAAGGAAAAGATACCATCTTCAACAAGAACTGCTAGGAATAGCTCTTTGTACCTCTCCTCTGTTCAGAACAAATGGGATGGTGGGCGTCCAGTTGTGGCATCAATGACACATTGACATGTTCAAGGTTATGTGATTAGCGTGGGGTAAGTCGAGCAAACAGGCACTGAACAGGGAAAGCAGAAAGCCTTGAACATCCACACACTCTGGATTTTGAAAGGGATCTTTACAACAATATTATGTTCTGTGGGCACCTGCTGGTGGGCACACTGGTCCCTGTGGGCATCACACTGATGACCTTAGGAAAAGATGATACCTCCTGCTTAGTATCCTGTATCTCCCACAGTATTATCATGGTTCTTTTTCCTAAAAGAGTAGGCCAGTCTTTTTCACCTTTTTCAGGTACTGAGGTGAAAGCGGCGATTTTCCGTGTGTGCCGACGCGGAAACCAATAATAGCCAGTTGCAGGACACACTGCTCTAGGCATCATCAGTAACCTTCCAGTTCATTCACCAAATGAACATTTGAGGCAAAATGAAATTGAATGTGTTGGGATGTTAGAAGCAGAGTAGTCCATATTAGTACTTGAAAGTAATTCAGGCAAGTACTGTACTGAGCTGCCCCAAGAGAAATCCAAGGTGGCTTGGACTGTGGTCACCTTTCTTCAGTTGCTCAATAAATGCACCATTGTGAAAGAAACCCAGATATTTTCATCCCTTAGTTTCCATGTGTGGAATCATAGTTGCCAAAGGTTTAACTATGAATCCTCTGTCCTTAGAAGCTCTCAGGGTGTTCTCACTTACCTCCCCATTACACCACCAGTTGCTAAAAATACAGGAAAGGCTGTTTTCATGTTACATTACTTTTCCACAAATAGCATGTTATTTAAATCAAATTTAAAAGAGCCTGTAGAAGGAGGGAAGTGCAAAATGGTTTTTACTAGCACTCGAAATGTTTAAAGAAAAGGGGGAGGGGTCACTTACCATCAAGTAACCAAGGCTGGGTCTGCATTTTTTCCAGTTCTGTTATCATTACTCGTGTGAATACATGATCTGGCACCAAAAGGCCTTTCTCAAGATACTGCTTTGCTAGTATGCCAACATCTGTTCAGGAATGAAAGAAGAAACAAAAGCTTGTTATTGTTCTGCTAAGATATATATATATAATGTTCTGGACATAATTTTGAATGAGTTATTCCCTCCTCTTGAACTGCTTCACTAACTCAGAAGAAAGAGGTACAAAACAGAATGCCTGGGGGAGCGGGAAAGAGCAAGAGAAAGAAACAGGCTATGTTTGAAACCTCCATTACTGTCTACCCCAAAGCAATGCCCCTCCCTCCCCATGCCCTATAGAACTACAGAGAAAGCCATGCAAAGACTGGCTGGCTATTCAGTGTTCCGTGCCTTTTGACACCACTAGAAAATATATATAATTTTATTATTTGTACCCCACCCATCTGGCTGAGTTTCCCCAGCCACTCTGGTTAGGTTACAGCATATCTAAAAACATCAATCCTTAAAAACTTCCCTAAACAGGGAAACATTATACCTCTCATCTCATTAGCATAATTCCAACTCCCAGCATTATCTGCCAGACTAAGATGAATCATTAAGTTGCCATGTACGTCAGTTTAGCCATCTTGCATCTGGCAGGCCAAAGACCAATTCTGAAGCCTTAAGGGTGGAAGTTCTCCCATGCTTAATCTATATAGCTATAGTTATATCTGCAGCTATAAGGGAAGTACTTGCATGGACATCGGGAGGGGTGGTATTAGAGATATTGCTGCAATATACTCTTGAGCAGATTACCTATTTTGCTCTGCAAATGAGCATAAAGTCAGATAATGCATAAATTGCTGTGGAAAGACAATACAAAGGAAGCATGGGTCAGAGCCAAGTTGAAAGTGTAGGACAGGGGTAACTAATCTGAGGCCTTTCCAGATCTCATTGGACTACAAGTCCCATCATACCTGACCATTGATCATGCTGCTTGGGGCTGATGGGAGATGGAGTCCAACAGCATCTGGAGGGCCACAGGTTAACCACTCCTGGTCCAACAAGAAAAAGCAGGGAGCCATGGAAGAGGGGCCAGAGACTTCAAGAAGAAGGGCAGATGATGCATCAGCCCAAAACACAACAGCTAAGGAAATCAGAGGTGGAAGAAGAAGTGAGTTTAAATAAAGATAACTGAGGAAAGTAAAAACCAGTGGGGAGAATTGTAGATCTAAGAGGGCTGGAAACAGTGGAGGCAAATAGGGACCCAACTTTAGAGCCACATCCCCAGTATTTAAGTTGCTAAATGATTTAGTTTCCTTGATGACCTCCTGCAGAGTCAGACCTACAATCCTACACTGATTACCTGATAATTCATTTGCTTATTAACATACCTAGCTATGTTTTGAGTACAATCCACTGCATGTTTACTCAGAAGTAAATCCCACTGCCTATAAATGGAGCTTACTCCATTCTGGGTTTCAGTATTTGTCTGCAGGTAGGTGGCTACCTTTCCCCACAATTCTGGTAAGAACATAAGAACAACCTGCTGGATCAGGCCAATGTCTCATCTGGTCCAGAGTCCTGTTCTTACTGCAGCAAACCAGGTGCCTGTGGGAAATCTGCAGGCAGGATTGGAGCACACGAACATTCTCCCCTCCTGTGGCTTCCAGTAACTAGCACTCAGAAACATTGTTGCTTCACAGTTGTGGAGGTAGAGCATGGGTAGGCAAACTAAGGCCCGGGGGCCAGATCCGGCCCAATCGCCTTCTCAATCCGGCCCACAGACGGTCCAGGAATCAGCATGTTTTTACATGAGTAGAATGTGTCCTTTTATTTAAAATGCATCTCTGGGTTCTTTGTGGGGCATAGGAATTTGTTCATTTTTTTTCCTTTTCAAAATATAGTCTGGCCCCCCACAAGGTCTGAGGGACAGTGGACCGGCCCCCTGCTGAAAAATTTTGCTGACCTCTGAGGTAGAGCATATCCACCATGACTAGTAACCATCAATAGTCCTCTCCCTCCATTAATTTGTCTCAACTTTTAAAGTCAGCTAGGCTGGTAGCTATCGCTGCCTCCTGTGGCATAGAGTTCCATAGTTTAATTATCTGCTGCTTGAATCATCGTGAATAGTCTAACATTAAGCTTAACTAGATGTCCACAGTTTCTAGTGTTATGAGAAAGGGATAAAAATCCACTCTCCCTGTATTCTCCATGCTATGAATAATTTACCATGTAAGGAAGATTCAGATTAGAAGCTTCAGAGATTTAACTGGGGAGGGGGGGAGAGAGAAGAGGTAAAAGGAAACAATGCATGACAGACAACTTATCTGGCAAAGCAACTTACTGACAGAGTAAACTGAGCTGTTACATTTCCAGGCATTCAATAGCTTGGGCATGTAACAACATGAACATTTCATTTTAGCTCTGAACAGAAATAAGACCTAAGCTCGAAAGAGTTCAAAACATTGAAAAGGAGTTTAAATGAGCACTCAATACTCCCCCAGCAAACAAACAAAACACCTTACACTTTACCCTTGCTTTTTGTAAATGATGCAAAATAGCTATTAACACTCCGAATAGCTTTTCAGCAAGCAATTCGTATCTGAATGTTACTAAAGTAACATTTAGAATAGTGTTCTAGATCCTTGACAGTACATAGAATGCATTTTTAAAGTTGCTTTTTGATAGCATATGAGGTGATATCACAAGCATTGTTTTTAATTGAGCTGTATTATTCAAAACAGGATAAAATGTACTTTCCACAAAAGCAGGTTATCTTGGTTTATAGAAGACCTAAAACAAGCATGTAATCAACCCACCTGCCTGTCAGAACAGGAACAGCAGCAGCCAGACAGTTGGTAAAATGAGATTAGAGTCCAGACAAGGGGGGAAAAACATTCAAATGGGGTGTGCATGTAACGCCAGGTGATCGCTTCTGTGGGGGTGGGGCTTGCCTGCCCTCCCATATTTTATTCAAGTTGGCACCCCTGCTTCCTACCCGCAGACCACACCCCTAACTAGTCCTGCTTCAACACCCTGTCCCACACCTTTGCCTTACTGGAATGTGTCACTGAGCTCTGATGATGCCTTTGGCTTGCCTGGATAGAGGATAGGTGTGTGGAAACTACTGTACAAAGGTAGAATTTACCAGCCAGATGGGCAGGGATGTATGTATGTATGTATGTATGTATGTATGTATGTATGTATTATTAGTTTATTAGTTACACTTTCCACTTTTGCCTCAGGCCCCACTCACCAATGGCATGTACCCCTCAGAAGGTTGTTCAGGAAAGGGTGTGGCCCTTGGGCTGAAAACACCCTCACCCCCCCCAAAAAAAACCCATAGAGATTACAGGCGTATGATCAAAGACTCACAGAACTGTAGAGGTTTAAGGAACCATAAGGGTCATCTAGTCCAACCCCTTGTAATGCAGGAATCTTTTGCCTAACAGGGTTTGCACGCACAACCCTGAGATTAAGAGTCTCATGCTCTACTGACCAAACTATCCCAGGTCTGTTGCCTCTGCTAAGACCTGATGAAGAGTAGAGAATCACAAATTTTCCATCACTCCTGCTAGTAGACCAACTTCCTTTGGCCTTCCAGTCAACTATCACCTACCAGCAGCCATTCCATCAGGCTATCTGAACTGTTTCCATCCCAGTTGGCCGTTAAAAGAACAGGATTTTTTAAGAACTGGTGTGTGAGCTTGCTCTTCTCTTCTTTGCTCCCTACCCCCTGCCCCTTTCCCTGTGCATAATGTTTTTCAGATTATAAACCTGAGGGCAGAAACTGTCTCACTACAGATTCTTGTAAGCCATTCTGAGGCTTCAGTTAACAAGTGAGGTGAAAATGCTTTAAATAAATCATCTTCAGCTTGCCTGACTGGATTTTCTTTTTAGGGAAGGCTAACACAGAGACAGGTACAGTGGTACCTCGGGTTACATACGCTTCAGGTTACAGACTCCGCTAACCCAGAAATACTATCTCGGGTTAAGAACTTTGCTTCAGGATGAGAACAGAAATCGTGCTTGCGCAGCAGCAGCAGGAGGCCCCATTAGCTAAAGTGGTGCTTCAGGTTAAGAACAGTTTCAGGTTAAGAACGGACCTCCGGAAAAAATTAAGTACTTAACCCAAGGTACCACTGTATAAGATGACAGAGACTTAAGATAATATAAAAAAGGTAAAGGACCCCTGACAGTTAAGTCCAGTCGCAAACAACTCTGGGGTTGCGGCGCTCATCTCGCTTCACTAGCCAGGGAGCCAACGTTTGTCTGCAGACAGTTTTTCCGGGTCATGTGGCCAGCATGACTAAGCTGCTTCTGGCGAAAGCAGAGCAGCGCATGGAAATGCCATTTACGTTCCCGCCAGAGCGGTACCTATTTATCTGCTTGCACTCTGACGTGCTTTCAAACTGCTAGGTTGGCAGGAGCTGGGACTGAGCAACGGGAGCTCACCCCGTCGTGGGGATTCGAACCACCGACCTTCCAATCGGCAAGCCCTAGGCTCAGTGGTTTAAGCCACAGCGCAAATAAATAGTTATTAGTTTATACAGACAACTTTATTCCAGAAAGATGTTAAGTTTTTATTATTATTATTTTTTACCAGGCACATTTATCCCCCAGTACTACAAAATCATATTAAGTCATCTTTTATCTGGTGATAATTTAGCCATTACATTACATATATGTTAAATTGTTAAACAATACATACAGCATGCTAAGATGCCTAAAGATTGAGTAACCTTTCACCCATTCAAACTTCCTTTAGCTAACCCTTCCTTACCAATGCTCTCAGTTGACCAGCACCTTTACATATTAACTCAAGAATGCAGTGGAAAAGTCTGCAACTCATTTACTAGGTGAAAGGGAGCGATCCAACCCTTTCCCTAAATATACTTTTATTAGTATATGACACAACAAAAGCTTTTTGATTTCTTCACAATAGTTTCTGCAAGAAAAGCTAGAACAACCTCTCTTCAGCAGACTGCATTGTTAGCTAAATGAATCTTTGATTTCAGAGACAACAGATACAATATACTAGATAGAAAAACCAAATGCCACGGCTTGTAAGTCTTCTCTGACAGGGAAGCAGTTCAAAATAAAGATGGATGGGACAGGAGATCACAGGTCTTGTAACAGAAATGCGTGGCAGAGGATACAAATCCAGGCCTGCCTTCCTACAGGGTTAATAGGGGAAAATATTTGTAAGGCCAGCTCTGAGATGTGCTGCACCAGCTGTCAGTTCCAATTACTATTCATCATAGCAGAAGTCAAAATAACAGAAGAGAGTGTCATGGCCTAATTCATACACACAGAACACATTTACCAACTCCATCCTAAAACATTGTTCCAGGTGATATGCAAGCTTGCTATCACATCTATGGTATATGTTTCATACATGCAAACTGTCGTTTGGCATGGCTGTTAGTATGCCATGTGGCACCAGAGATACAAAGCAGGGATTCTACTGGTGTAGCATCCACCACACTGCTCAGATGTCTTCCTCACTGAGCTGGTGGAGGTGGTTTCTGGGGTACTGTTAGATAATCCCAGGATGCTAGTTCTGAGAGATTTCAATAAACAACCAAAAATCGCTTTGAATGGATTGGCTTGGTACATCATGACTAACATGGGCATGGGGTTGTCTCAAAACATTGTTGGTTCATTATACGAGGCAGGCCATACCCTAGATTTTTTCTTCTTCAACTGGACAGCTAGTTAATAGTTATGGTGATAGTTACCATGTTGCCCTAGACCAACCATCTCCTGGTAACATTTGGACTGATTGCAGGGATAGAGGGACAATTAGGATGATCTACACAGACAGAGCTGTAACTCTGAGTAACTCCTTACATGAACAGAAGGACTTCAGCTTGCACCATGGGACCTTCTCCCTTCTCTCCTTTTGCTCCCCTAATCTGCTCTGAAGAACATTTGGGTGTGGTGCAGGGGACACATGGTGGGAGGAGAAGGGGGGGGGAGTCCCACTGCTCAAGCAAGAGTAATTCCATTTGCACAGTTATATACTAGTTGGATACTGCCCAGTGACTTATGGAATCTGGGGGATTCCTGAAGGGGGCAGGTTTCCATGGTTGGTGCCCCATCTTGGAATGGTGCAATGAAAAGGGCCATAAACACAGCTTTTTCTAAATGCTCTCTATGGCACTACAAACCCTGGATGTCCCAGGTATAAAAGAGAACTCTAGGGGATAAACGGATCCACTTATGGCTAAAGTGAATGCAGCATAAATCTTGTAACGAATGGCAAGCACTTGGAAGCATTTCATAAAAGACTGCTGTTTAACTAGTGTTTGGCTGTCATACAAAACACTATTCTTTATACTAAGCTGATGTAAATTATTAATTATGGCACAACCAAAGCTCCTGTCCAGAAAAAAACCACTTTTTTTTTTGAGAGGGGACATCAACCCTGCAAACAATCAAAAACTGGGATGGGTATTCCATAACTTGGTTACCACTGAAACTCAGCACAGTAGTTAGGAATTCAACTAAAACACATGTGTTATATTACATCTTTGAATTACATCTTCTCTCACACTGGGTGGACTTACTGTTTTAAAGGATGGCTCTGGCTATCAGTAGTTGCATCAGGCACTTTTCTTTATCAGGAATATTTACTTACACTATTTATATTCCACCTAATAACAATGTTATTTGAGCAGTTTAAAGTCAAAGAGCTGAGTGATGAGCCTTGGGGCTGGAATGCAGTCCCCCTTCAAGTTTCCCTTCAAGTACTTTTCCCTGCCTAGAACATGTCCTTGAACTATTTTAATGCCTCTTGCTTGCTTGGAAGAAGAACGGAACACACGAGTGCATGTGTGTGCGTGCATGAGAGAGAGAGTGAGAGACTGACTTTTGCATGATGGGAATTGTAGCCAACTATACAAAGACGATAGTCACATTGCTAGCTCCACTGACCTCTGGCATACACCCCTCAGAAAGTTACCCATGAGGGGATGCAGCCTTTGGGCTGAAAAAGATCCCCTTAGCACTGCCCATAGAACCTGAACATAGAGCAAACATAGAACCAAAAGCCAATAAAAATAAGAGAAGAATAATTCCAAAGTAAAACCAGTGACAGGGAACAGCCATAGTGCAAATGATCTTTAAAAACACTAAACATTTGAGACCTGGTGAGATCATTTGAGATCACAATGTAGACACCAAGTGATCCCCCCAAGAAGGGCTTTTGACAAATAGGCAGCACCACTGCGAACCTTCTCTCTCTAGTAGGCAGCCACCTAATCTGTACCAAACACTTTTCATCCCATCTCCTTCCCAGACACCTTTTCAATAACTCCCTACCACATCTTGGTGTTATGGTCCAATTGAAGCTTTATTTTAAACGGCTGTATTATTGTGAATCAATTTTTGATGGTGTATTTATAAACAAAGAAGCAAAATAAATTTCAGCCCCAAATCATCAAGCACCAATAATATTTAGGACAATTCTGAGAGGTGTCAAGACAGTTCTGTGGCAGAGTCAGCTAGAAATCACCACAAACTGGGATACAGGAAGGTTCCCATTTTAATATGGAACTTAACACAAAGTCCTTCAGAAGAGGCAAGTAACTGTGCCAAGCAAATGGAAAAATAAGATCTACAAATCATTAGCATTACCAGTGATAAAAGGTATACCAAAGTTTAAAAACTGTTAATTCACATCTTCATTGCTAGAAATGCTTTTTATAATACTTAATGGATATTTCTTTGCATTTCCCTGCCAGAAGCATAAAGAAGTTGGATACACAGCATATTCCAGATAATCAACCTTATGTTGAAAAGTGAGCTCATTCATTTTACTGTAAAGAAGATGAGTCACTGGTTAAAGCAAGGTATTTTACTAAAGCAAGTTTAAATCAGATGGGGAGATTCGTGTGCACACATAGTGTCAGTGAAGATCAATTTTGATTTTCACTGAAGAGATTTTTGTATACAGACACATCAACATTCTTTCCACTCCTCACTGCAACCTTGGCTAATGCTCCTTAAGAGAACTAGAAAAACACAAGTTATGAAACCAACCGTTGCAGATGACCTGTAATAACATCTTCCTGATTGCTTTTTTGTTTTACCAACTTTGCTAAAAGCTTGAGAATGCACTGTTGCTAGGAAGAGCCACTCCCCAACACAGTTGTTTGTGTGAGTTGGTTTGTGCGGCAATTCATTCACAGACTCAGGCTTGTTTTCAAAACCTCAGTGTCTTTATCTGGGGTGAGAGTAAGATCTGTCTGCTCAAGTACAGCATCAAAGTGCTACCTTCACAAACACATCCCTAGAACTGTGAATGAATAACAATAAAGATGGAGTCACAAATTACCCTATTATTATAATTAAAAGGCACCTGCTCTTTTCACCACTGGCCAATAGTATCACAATGGAAAGCATTCCATTTCTATGAGAGAGATGACAAATGCCTATCCTAGGAACTACAAGAGGTGGAGGAAGCAAACTATCCCTTAGCTGCTTTTCCAAGTCAGATGGCAAGAGACACTTCATGCAGGCAAGACCAGACATAGAAGAGCCACATCCATGGCTTGAATAGTAACAGGAAGATGGAATATGAACTGTTCTCCCTCCTTCCAAGTGCATCATTCAGGCACAAACGTTGAACAGGGCCTAGGCCCTGCCAGTTGATGGCAGTGCAAACATGGAATTGGTGAGAGATCATAACCAATTTCATCATAAAGTGAAGAGCCACATATGTCAAAAGTTACATTATATAAAATTGGGGGGGGGGGGAGAGATCTCTCTGCTCCCAACCCACAAGGCCTTGAACCAAAGCTTCATATTCTCAGAATATGCCTCAATAACTATAAAGAAAGCTGAGAATTAAAGCAATACTTTATGAATATACAGTCCTTGGCCTATCGAAGGAATGCTGGCGCTTACGAGGCCAACCCACATTTTCTTAGCTAGGAAAGGCCAATAAATCCTAAATTGAGATAACCAGCAGAAATCACTTATGGTGCTTGTGAAAAACCAGTGTTCTGATATTGAAAGTCAGAAAATAATTGACTCTTTTTCCAGGAAAAATTTCTATGCAAATTAGGGTAATTACCCACAGGGAAATTTGCTATGGGTAAACTTGCATTAGAATATTTTCAGTTTTCATGGTAAAAAAATTTGGTGCCCTAGAGAGTGATCTAATTTAGTATGTTTATTTTTCTTGCATTGAATAAGAAAAGCAATTAACATTTGCTCTTGGTTACCAATGAACTCCTCCTGCCAACCTAGCAGTTCGAAAGCACGTCAAAGTGCAAGTACATAAATAGGTACCACTCCGGCAGGAAGGTAAATGGCGTTTCCTTGCGCTGCTCTGGTTCACCAGAAGCGGCTTAGTCATGCTGGCCACATGACCCGGAAGCTGTACGCCGGCTCCCTCGGCCAATAAAGCGAGATGAGCACCGCAACCCCAGAGTCGGTCACGACTGGACCTAATGGTCAGGGGTCCCTTTACCTTTACTAATGAACTCAAGTGTGTACAAGAGTGATGCTGAGTAAAGGAGCACTCTATATACCTTTATTATTGTGGAATAAAGAACAACCCTTTTAACATAAGTAGCATCTAGCAATCCTGTAAGAGTTTTCTTGAGTAGGCATTAGTAAGATGGCGCTTTTGTTTTATTTTCTGTTTTCACCAACAGGTTCCACAGCCAAATTCTATGAATGTGTCCTTAGAAATTCCCATGAGTCCAATGGATCAACTCTCAAGTAAGTGTACATTGGATGACAGCCTATTCCCATGTGTAAAATTGCCCTAAAAATGTGGAAGCACACCTTCCATTCTAAAAGCAAACCCAATCCAACCTAAAAAGTGTCACTTCCATATACTTGTACGTAGAACTTCACAGTACAGCTCACTTTAACTGGCCTCCTGCTGAAACAATCTGAGGGATTTTATATTATAAATCATATTTTTATTCCAATTCATCTTTGACATTCTCAATCATTAATACGTATCAGAATTACATCCACAGTTGGAATACTCTTTGGAAGAATGGAAACAGCCAAATCCTTTACTATTCAAACATGCTTAAAAGCATGCCCTATGGAGTGATCAAGATGTAGTAGAAGATTTGTCCACACTAGGAAATGATTCTTATAGTGTGAGTGACTCTTTCCTTGCCGCCTAACTCAAATAAACATGTGAACGGCCTCCCCTGCCAGTATTCCAATGAGACTGGCAAATGGTCCTCCTGGCTTAACCACAGTGCTCTTCTGTTGGTCACAGAATTCCCACAGAATTCTTGCCTTATACTTTAATTCATGCAACTTTCCCAAATCCCTATTAAATCAATAGTGCAATATAGCCAGTCTTGAGCCCTTTTAAGCTGTTTTATGCACTTCTAATGAATATTTTTGCAGGTGGATTGCATTGGTGGTGGCTAGCTCCCACCTCCAATGAATGTGTGTTCATTGAGAAGATCTGCACACACAGAAAGCTCTTCTCTGTACTATTGGGAAGCTTGGAAAAGCAGAGGGTCTGAATATGCCGTGGTTTGAGTCCACTGCACATACATTTACACACTCAGGGGGTCTTTGCGGTCACTACAATGATTAGTACCGCTGCATGTGGTTCACTGTATATGTGTAAGGTATCTTCAAACAGCTCTTTAACTGCTTTCACTTGCCAAATGCACTCTATCCATCGGGGTCAAGGCCAAAATCCTCAAACCAAAACCTCTAGTTTTTCTTTAATTTAGCAAAAGGCTTTCATTAATGAGGAAGCATGCATATTTGCTGTAGTTAATCCTACACTAACCACAGTAAATTATGCACCAAGTTGATTAGAGTTCATCTATTAAGACCAGCTTCTTCCAATACCCAAAAGCCATTATAACAATCCTCAGTACTGTTCTGAAGCAATATGAACTTTAGCAAGGCAAAGGAAAAACCCATTGCTTTTATCATGGTATTTTGCATTTCATTGCATTCAAGACATTTCCTGAAGGCTCAGAACTAGATGGGAATTTGGGTTGGGGAAGAAAAAGACAAAATGTCATGGGCATTTAAAAAACCAAACAAGTTTGAAGGTAACAAATAAACATCCAAACAGAAAACAACCATTAAGTATAAAATAAACCAGATGGAAAGTCCAATAAAAATTTCCATTTGCTACATTGGGTGAATTGTTATTTAAAAGCTACAATTGGTTTAAATTGCAGTCTCCTGGATTTGGTAAGATCCCCATAATTAACAAGGATTCCACACTCAGATTATGTTTCTTGTTTAATAAACTGTGACTGTTTATCGTAAAAGACTTGAAAGCATGTCAGATTATGATAAACCTATATGGGCTGGCAAGAAGTCAAGAGTGAATTTAGCAGTGATACAAAAGAGCAGGGTGGAAAGGTATTGCTTTTGGAATATGCCTAGAAGTCTGAACAACAAGCGTTGCTTGGTCATTTGTTGTTCCACATCTCTATGACATGATGCAGAGCAGCACTGCATACTTACATGGTAGCAACCCCTAAAACAAATGCTACAGGCACAGGTACAATATAAAATTAAATCCCAATTTCCCATCCAGAAAACTCATGCGAAACAATTTGATCTCCATAAGGAATTAGACAATTTTGACTTATGAAAAACCCACAGACACACTTTACAAACCTATGGACCTTATCCGTGAGGGCGGAAAGCCCTCCTTTGATTTAATTGCCTCAAAGAGATGAAAGCTGTAGCAGCATCATTCTTGCCTGTGCCTCCCAAACGAATTATCGGACAGATCAGAATGTAGGCATGGGTGTAGCCAGGATTTATGTTAGGGGGCAGGCTTTATGTTATGAGGGACAGAACCTCAGTTAGTGGAATACTTTTTACTTTATTTAGGGGGGCAGTTTCCCCCCTGTCCCCCACCTTGGCTACACCCCTGGATGTAGGAGAGTCACCAACAAATCAGAGGGTGGGAGAAGTGAGGCTTAGGAGAAGGTAACACCATAAGGATTGTGCCTTTGATCATAAAAAAATTATCAAGGTGACCCTTAACTTTGTTATTTGATTAGCCATGTACTATCCAAGTACTAAAATTCATAATAATTTCAGATATCTTTCGGTAAAGCGTGAAGACCAGTCTCCTGCAACTAGTTGTCTAGCCTTAGGGCTCATCCACTCTGCCACTTGTGCTGGGCCTAGAAAACACGAGTCTGAGCAGTTTTCTGCTTGATCTACTACTTTCCAAGGGAAAACCCCCCTGGGAATAAAGGGCAATCTGGGAAAATGTTGAATTGCTGTTTGCTCTAAATGAGCACTAAAGAGTGGTTTTCCCCAAGGGAAAGCAGCAGAACAAAAGGAAGTGTTGATAAACCCTTAGACAGGGTTTGCTATTAGAAGAAGACACGGTTTCAGCAACCCCATAATAAACTGAAGTCAATAACTTTTCTTGCCTAGTGTTATAGTTGAGAATAGGAGCAAGAATTTAACCTGCGTGAGTGGTTTGCTGCCACAGGTGTGTAATAGATCTTTACCCGGACCAGAAGGAGGCCACTTCAATTCACAATATCATTCTCATTCAGTAGTGAAAAAGATTTATAAATGTGCAAATCCTAACAGTTGAGTTTGGGATCTGGCCTGGCATTCAATCCCCCATCTCCCAAGAACGACTCAAAACAAAACAAAAATAAGTCTTTTCATTAAAAAAGCAAACCAAATTCTTTTTCTAGGACACTGAGTTCCTTGACCCAAGAAGGATTATCCTTGCACCATAACACCCTTCATTCTGCAACCTTTTATTTCCTGCCCCGGTTTGAAAGTTTCAGTGTGTTAAGACTAATGCCCTGCTTTTAAAAAATATATATCTGTCACTCTCTCCTTCAGAGGAACATAACATTAAGTTACCCAAGTTCTCTTATCTGACATTGCATCTCCTAGGTAACCAATAAGAACAACACTTTTCTTTCAGATACCGAATTACTATTTGTCCAATATTTACTCAACTAGCTAAGAAGGACATGATAACAGAGCGACACAGATACTGTATCTATGCAAAGAGGGTAATGCAGAAACAATGGAGTAAGAGAAAGATCAGAAAAAGAGCTTTGTTCTTGCTAACAAACACATACACACCTGTCATGCTGAATTATAATACAATGATCAACTCCAGTGGTATTCTATCCCTACTTAAGGGTGCAAGGGCCAGGCAAGTATAATCTTTCCATTCAAATCTTCACCAAACACAGCTGGGGTGACATTCACTCAAAAAAACCCCTTGCAACTCAGGGTTTATTAACATGCCACAGAAACTCGTCAAATAGGGTGCCTGAATGCCTCCAGGTGGAAAGAATTCAAGCGCATACCTGGAAACTTAGGTTTGTGCAATTAAGATTATTGTTAATTCTTTTTATCAGTAATTTGTTAATTGCCCAAATGATATGTAGAACTGAGTGAGCTCTGGTGGCAAACCTAGGACAGTATCCAGAGTATCTTGCTGACTCTTCATTTATAACAAGTTTTCAAACAATTGACTATAATAATAATCTATGGGGCAACGGGAAAAGTACATTCAATATGATACCAGACACAGCTGTGTTTCTCCTGTAGAATCAAGGCACATACCATCTATCATGTATTGGTATGGGATTATCCCATGGAGAAGCAGCCCACATCATTGTACAAATGAAGCCAAATATGGGAACATAGGGTGGGAATATTAAGGCCAGAAGTAGGACCTTTGATATTGAAATATTTCTTCTGGATATATTTCTTCTGTCATTGTTTTGACATGAATGTAGCCTTGGTTTATTTTATATATGCTGCGTTTTGTTATATTGACCATTCTGATATTTTGTGCTAAGCTGGATTGTTTTCTGTTTGTTGTTTGCCTCTTGCGGCTTCCCTTGGGAAAGAAAAGGGGGATATAATCAGTAAATTAAACCATGGAAGTACTTCCCTGTTGCTGGGTTATGGAGTCCCTTAAATGGGTAGATGCTGAAAGGCAGAGCAAACCAGATCTAACACTATTGCTGTTATTGAATGAGGGCACAGCAGACTCTATGCTGGCACTAGTGAATGACCAGCATTCAAAATTTCAAATATGCTCCATACATCAGTATGCTGCATTTTTGTCCTCACGGCACTATCAGAATGCATTCATCCAGGCTAGGGTCGGAAAACTTGTAATCCTTCAAGAGGCTGCTGAACTTCCAGCTCCTATCAGCTCCAACAAGATATGGAGGTCCACAGGCTTCCAACCCTAGAGCTAGGCAGCACACTCCCCCCCCCTGCCCCCGCCCTGCAACCTCTTGTCTTGTTATAATTACAAGGCATGAAGACGTTTGCTTCCTGAAGAAAAGAAGCAATTTGCTTCAATAAACGAGACAAGATGCAGTCCTGAATAATTTGTAGATAGTGGGTGAAATCCAATGGTGCTGTTCCATTAGTGAAATAGCTTTTGTTCCAGTAATGCTAACATAAGAAATGGTGAGCCTGTTTCCTCAAATTCCCCCTTCCCTTCCAGCTCCCTCCCCTCCCCTTCTGGACAGTGCCCTAAACCTTTGGAAAAGATTTTTGGGGATGCAGGGGGACTTGGATAAGATGTCCTCTCCTCCTCTTACACAGAAGCATTGGAGGGGGGAGAAGTTGCATTATCCTTAGGCCATGGGTCCACCTAGATCAGGATTGTTGATATCATCTAGCAGCATCTCTGCTGGATTTTCAAAAGGTCTCTCTCCCAGTCCTATCTGAGGATGGCAGATATTGAACCTGGGAAGTTCATTACTTGGCCTGGGTAGCTCAGTTGGTTAGAGCTTGGTGCTGATAACACCAGGGTTGCAGGTTTGATTCCCATATGGGACAGCTGCATTCTCCTGCCTTGCAGGGTTTGAACTAGATAATCGCCAGGGTCCCTTCCATCTCTACAGTTCTGTGATTCTGCATGCAAAGCAGATTGTCTCCTGCTGAGCCACAACCCTTCCCACTTTTACATTAGTGGAAGCATTTTTTGGATCAAAAACCATGAAATACTTCCATCCAGCATTTTAAAGGCTACATTCATCGTAAATTAATACATTAAAATAAAGTTACACTATAGTTGAAAGCACTGTATTTTCTCATCCTTACAAGATGGGGGGAAATGAGAAAATGTATCTGCTTGTTGCTGCTTATTTCCTGAAAGATATACTGAATATAAAGGAAAACAGCTTCATTATTTTCCCTTTTTGCTTTCAACAATATAACAATTCATGCATAAGGGGACAGAATACTTTCAGCATTTAAAGAAGCACTTAAGACATATTTTGAACTAATTTCTTCAGTACAATGGGCTTAAAGCCACCTGTTCCACAGAAACTCTGCCGGGCTGAAATAACCCGCCACCCACAGTTAGATATACCAAGTCCCATTTAAATAATTGGGATGTCAGCACGTTAACAGAGCGCTCAACAGCTGCAACTAGGTTCAGTAAGCCTGTCAAAATTGCTACTTAGAAAGGCTCAACATGAAGGCTATAAGCCTAAACCCATTTACTCAGAAATGAACTCCACTGAAATCAGTGCAACTTGTTTCCAAGGACTGTAGTTAGTATCAGGTTATATAATCGCATGCTTCTTTGATACAGACAAGATCCATGGCATGATCCAGCCCATGCTAAGCAAGTAGGTGTGCAGCTGGTTTTAACAGGAGTGATGAAAGAGGGAAAAGTTTGCCCCAATTGATGAACCGATACTTATCATTCCTTCTCCATTATTAAGCAAACGTGCAAGTATAGCACAATATGTGGCTTGCATGCATCTGTTCACAATTTTGCAAAAAGCCATATAACTGCACATTCAGAGGTTACGAGACTAAGTAATACAGCAATGCATAAGCGCAAAACCAAATTGATAGTTTTTAGGCACAATTATTGATTCTGGATTCCACTGGATAATTACATAGTAGTAGAATGAATAATAGCTACATAATTAAATGTCAAAGTTCAGTCCTGGAACTTGAGGCAAATTCTATCAACAAAAGTTTAGAATAAGTCAATTCTGACATTTTGGCTATGGGTTCAAATTTCAGCTTCAAATGTGCCGCATGTACAAGGCAGTGATTAGATAGGCAGCTTGCTCCTACTCGCCTCTGCAGTTGTAATGGAGCTAACACCTACGAAACAAGATCTTATGCAATGCAAGGAAGAACAGCACAAAACTGCATCAGTGTTATAAACTGGCTGCCAGACTTAAAGATGTTAATGTCTGCTACCCTCTTTAAAGGAAAAATGGATCATTTAAAAAAGTATTCCTGTACCAAGTCAGGGTCTCCTTTTGGAAGCAGATGGCTGTCATTGCTTTGGCACAGGGATGGGGCCAGCTGTTGGTGCCAGCATCTGATCCTATATTCTGTCCTGTGTGGCATGCTTTCTAAATGCTACAGTCTAAATAAAAAACTTCCCATTTAGGGAGCTAAGTGACATTTTCATTTATCAAAACACTTGGTAACATGCATCATTTACAAGGCTCATCTTTGTTACATTTTTAACAAACTGATAAAATGGCAATGCTGGGGAATGAATAAGATATGACTAACAAAGCCCAAAATGTGCAATAAAGGGTGATGTTTATACCAGAAGACTGCACATGCATAAAAAAAACTACAAGTGACTGGGAGCCAATGTGCTTAAGAGCATATCTCCCGCCTAACAAAGCTGATTGCAAAGAGCACATTTTTGGCAACATGTCAACACCCTATAGCATGGGTAGGCAAGCTAAGGCCCGGGGGCCAGATCCGACCCAATCGCCTTCTAAATCTGGCCTGCGGACGGTCCGGGAATCAGCATATTTTTACATGAGTAGAATGTGTCATTTTATTTAAAATGCATCTCTGGGTTATTTGTGGGGCATAGGAATTCGTTCATTCCCTCCCCCATATAATCCGGCCCCCCACAAGGTCTGAGGGACAGTGGACCGGCCCCCTGCTGAAAATGTTTGCTGACCCCTGCCCTATATATAGGGTACTACTGTGAGAACATCCACCGCCACACCTGCATGTTTGTCATCAGCATATTTCTGACAACATACTCCAAAACTCTGGATAACCCCACTTAGCAGTTTCATGTAAATGTTAAACAGCATGGGGGAGAAAATCAAACCCTGAAACTCCTTGGAACTGAAGAACACTCACCAAGCATCACCCTCTGGTAATGATCACCCAAGGAGGAATGGAACCGCCACAAAGCAGTGCCACCCACCCCAACTTAGACAGCTGCTACAGGATACCACAGTTGATGATATTGAAAGCCACTGAGAGCAGAGGCTGATTTAGGAGAGTGTGACTGATACAGTCACACTAGGTGCAGAGCCTCAGGGGCGCTGCAGGGGACGTCACAACTAAGATGTAGAATGAAAGGCAAGGAGCACCAAATTTTGGAGTTGCACAGGGCATTGCTGAAATCTGAGATCCCAAGGTCTGCCACAGCTGAGAGGTTGAGGAGAATTAACAGGAATATATTTCCCCTCCCTCTCCCCCGACAGAGGTCATCATACAGAGCAATCAAAGCAGTTTCTGTCAGAAGCCGTAGCTGGGGGGGGGGGGGAAGAGAGGGACTAGCCAGGATTTTCCCCCCAGTGAAGCCTGCCATTGAGGCTCCCACCCTGTGTATGTACACCAGTGGTTTTCAACCAGTGTGCTGTGGCACCCTGGGGTGCCTTGAATTGTGGTCAGGGGTGCCGCAGGCAACTAGCCTCTGTCCCTCTTCCCTTCCCTACTTCCTCTGCTGGTGTCTCTGCTTCCCAAAGGCTTGTGCGGCTGTTTGTTGCAGCAGCCCTGGCTACAAGTTCAGCAGGTGAATGGTGCCTCTGGGGCTGGCCAGGGGGTGCTGCTGCCAGGAGCTGAGGTAGCCTCTAAGTAAGAAGGTGAGGGAGCCCAGCCAGCCAGTCTGCCAGCCCTTGTTGTTGGGAATGGACAGTCAAGTCCCATGACCCTGTGGAGCAATGTGAAGAGGCACCTCTCTTTGGAACAGGGGGGCAGCTCAAAGACCAGGGGCAGTGGTAGCAGCTGCCCAGAGGACTCCCAAGGAGAGGGGAGAGGAGAGAGGAGGTGGAGGGAACACTCTACAAGGGAGCGTGTTCAAAAAAGCATGAGAGGCTGCCAACTCTGCAGGAAAGGGGTGACATAACTGGGCTTCTGAGCCTCATGGGGTGCCGCAGAAAGAACACAGTTGGTCAAGGGAGCCATGAAATCAAAAAGGTTTAAAACCTCTGGCATACACAAATGTGCGTCTTTGACCTGGGAGAAATAATGTCTAGTTTCGCCGCTGGTTTCTGCACCAAAACTGGGTCTAAGCCCTGATTGAAATGAATCTAGAAAATCAGTTTCCTCCAAGAACTGTTCCCTCCCTGCTAGTTTCTAATCAGGCAAGAGGGACAAGGGTCCAGAGCACACACAAGTGACCTATCCAAGCACCTTGTCCACAATCTCCAGCCTTACTAACTGAAATACAGAAGTGGTGGTGTTGAAATCTTACAGTGTAATCGTTTGCATGACTATTCAGAAGTATGCATCACCAAGTTATATAGGACTTGCTTCGGGCAATACAGGATACTGTGTAGATATAGGATGGCAGGTCAGCTTAGATTAAACAGAGGACTTCACAACCAGCTCTCAGAATACTGGGGGAATGGCTGCTCTCTCCCTCCCATGTAACTGGTTCTAATCTTCGCCCTGCACTCATATTGCAGCTTTTGCACAAGTCCCTAAGACAGCATGGAGATGGAAGGTGCAACGTAAAATCTTGTAGTCCTCTTCCCAAGTTAGTACTCCACATGAAGCCCTTTCCAAAGTGCAGGTTCCGATGATACACGCTACCGCCCCCACCAAAAACAACACATGCCAATCTGTTCCTTTCCTAGAGGAACTGTGTACAGTCATTTTGAACAAATCACGAAAAAGAGCTGGAAGACAGCTGCTGCAACTGATCTGCTCCGTTCCGAATGTATCTTTTGCATGCAGCAAAGCACGTACTAGATCTCAAGCAGTAGGAGGACTCTCCCCCCCCCCCCCGCCTCTACTTACCACTGCTTGCTCTGATGTTTTCCCTTAAAAACTGCCCACTGGAAAGATGATGGAGGCCAAAGCTCTTGGCGATCCTCTCGCACACGGTTCCTTTGCCGGAGCCCGGGGGACCCAAGACAACAGCTCGCAGAAGCTTGGAGGCCATTGCGCCCAATCTAGGAGAAGAAGCAAAGGGTCAAAACCGTGACGTCCAGCAAAACCTGCAAAGCAGAGCGCGGCTCCCATAACGCTACGCTCTCCCTTATCAGAGAATTGCATACGGTCCCGTCCTACGCTTCCTAACTGCCCTTGCTTCCGTGTCACAACACCCCCCCCCCCAGTACGGGGTGGGGGGAGGACAGCCCAGATTTCAAATCATTCCAAGTCCGGAGCAAGCGCCACAGCAGTCGTTTCCGACCGTGTTGATCTAGCAAAACTTTCTCCCTCCCCGCCCATCACCTCCGGAGACGAGGCAGGAATGTTCCCCGCGAGGGGTGGGGAACGGAGAAGTGAATGGTGGTTTGTCACTTCCAATCCCTTCCTCCCAGAGCCAGTTAAATAAATGCAGAGGCAGAGAAAGCAATATGGAACACACAATTGCAAAAGTCTGAACGAGAGCTATGCCCGTGTGCACTCTCCCTTCCCCACCTCGCCTTTTTTGCACGTGGACAAAGTCTCCCCAAACGCCTTTTAAGCGGCAGCAGTGATTCCACAGAAATCAATAATGAAACTTCCTTCGCGCCGTTATGAGTGAAGATTCAGCCCTGCCGTCCGCTAAAGCAGCAGGCTACAGAAAAAGAGAGAGCCCCAAACACTAACTTGGCTTAGAGACCCTTAGAAAACTCCCAGAAAACTTTTGACGCCTGAACGGAGAGGGGGGGCCGCAAGCAAGCAAGCAAGCAACGCGGTCCATTCTTTTATCCTAGTCGGGAAAACGGACACACGCCCAGATTTAAACAAAAATAGCCAGTTAGGGTAAAGAGAAAGAAAAGTCAACTCACCACTTCTTTGGAGCGTTATAAAAGAGAGGAGGGCCGAGGGAACACCAGGAAAGCAAATAAACCCGCAAAATGGCGTTTTTAAAATGTTCAACTGATTGTTTCACATGTTACCTCTCTATCCTGACATCCAATTAAAAAATACAAGCTCGCAATGCCCCCCCCCCGCTTGCTGTCCCGCTGCTCCGCCTGCGCCTTTAAGAGGAGAGAGTGAGTGCCTGCAAAGGCAAACTGCTGCTCTCAATTACTCATCCTGCCCGCGAAAGCAGCGGCGGCAGCAGCAGCAGCCAGCCCAGCACATCATTAAGGCAAAGAAATGCCAATTGTATGTAGACAACAGCGAAGAAAACTCCGCCCCTTGTAGGAAGCAAGGAACTTCGGGATTTGTAGTACTGATCTGCACTTTTAAAAACCGTTCTTTAACCTCTGCCGCTCGGCTGGACTACGTATCCCAGCAGCCCAGTGGAAGTCGACCGTGTCCCGCCCTTCTCCACCCACCTTGCTTATAGGAAGACGCTGGAATGTAGGTGCAACTGGGCAATGTGTGATTTTTAAAATGGGGATTTTTGATACGTAGGCGCTGTTTCGTAATGTTACAAAGGATGGCGGGCGGGACAGCTCGTGCAGGAAATGTTTTTAATCAGCAGCGAGTAGTCTAGAGGTAGAAGCAATCATTTTATCAAAAGCGTACTATTTGTTTTTAACTATTTGAAACCTGGAAGTTTGTTCCTCGGATGCAGAGTTTCTCCATCCCCTTCGCTAATTTTAAGGGTTGGAAACACAGTAGAGAAAAAGGAAGGCAGCGGGGCCCCCTACTGGCACCGAGGGAGTAGGGAACAATTATTTGCAGCCGGAATCGTGCTTACTCGGAAGTTGCCTTGATTTCTATTAGACGAGGCGGTATCATGCAGTTTGCACAGTATGACTTTTTAAAACAAAAAACAAAAAAACCACACCCACACATTAAGAAACAACCTTCTAACAAGACTGCTAATTCTTAGGTTTGCAACGTCTAGGAAGAGGACAAGACACGAGGTGGAATTTTTAAAGATCAGCCACAATTTGGAGGCGGACCTAGCCATTTCTATAAAGTCTTCCTCCCCCCCACCCCGAAAATGCAACGTTCCCCAGAGATCCATGGAACAAAATTTTTTCACCGAGATGGATATAAATATTACAATTAATGCAGCTACATTTTTTTACATAACTATCACTACTCATTGAATCGACACCATTCAACATTAAAAGTTTCTGTACCCAAGTTCTGAGGGCAAAACACCTCCTGCAGAATGTACAACCTGACACATACGCTGTATAACAAAAATACAAGCCACAAAGCTGAACTTGATACATGTCTGCTCAAAAGAAAGTACATTGCAGCCTTGAAGTACTAACTTGGAGAGGCCCTGGGAGTCCTTTTTATACCTGCTTTACTAGGGCCCTCACCTCCCGAATTAGGAAATGCATGCAACCCTCTCCTCAAGCTGTAGATGCACAATCCCTAATGATAATTAAAATATAGACTAGAGACCCCTTTATGCTAGATCTATAAGGACAGGTGCCCAGCCTTATCCTTATACAATCCTTGGACTACCACAGACAAAAACTAGAATTATAATGGAAATAATGTTTCAGACATCACATAATAACAAATTGAAAGGCAAGGAAGGAAAATAGAAACATTTAAGCAGTTTCATCTACATATGAGCTTCATGTGCAGCATCGCTCATCAGTCTCTGCTATCTTTTGAAGAAACAAGTTTGTTTTCAATTTGGAGGGGGGAATCTAACTACAAAACTGCAAGCCGTTTTGTAACATTTTTTAAAATTTAAAATGCAATTGGTTACATAGCTACTCAGAAGTAAGTCCCCTTGAGTTTGAAAGTATTTACCCAGTAACAATACTTACCAAGGAGTAAGTTGCATTTACTTCAATGGTGCTTGCTTCTGAGTAAACCTGTTTTAAGATTGCAATAATTGTTGATTATTCAAAGTTGATGAGAGGTCTAGAGGAGGCAACATGAGCTTGTGGAATGCTCTCCCCAGGGACCTTCAGCCAGCACCTTTGTTACATATCTTTAGGCAAAAACATTCCTCTTCTCCTAAGCCTTTGGCTAATTAAGCAGTCTATGGCCTTTTAAAGGGGGATTTGTTTGTTACTATGTAGTGCACTTTTGTGTTTTTATATTTTATATTATAAACTGTTCTGTGATTGTAGAGTTGGAAGGGATCCCCGAGGGTCATGTGGTCCAACCCCCTGCAATGCAGGAATCTCAACATGTGGCCCCCTTTCCAAGCTGAAAGCATACTGGACCCTGCTTAGCTTTGCAAATGTGCTAGCGGTTTTATTGCTGCACCACAGAGGGGTACAGAAATTTAATAAATGAACAAAATACTGTAAGCTAACACAAGTACAAATCTGTGGAATTTCACTCCACGTTTTGTGTCTGCTTGAGCGCGCTTGACATACATACTCGTCCTCTTCAGGCTGTGTGTGTATTGAACGTAGAGAGATTCTCACACTCTCTTCACAAAAGGATGCTTCATAAAATAGTAATAAATCTGAGCACTGCTTTGAGTTTCTTACCACTTGGAGAATCATGGAACTGTTCGTTTCTGCAGCACAAGAAACCTGGGAGGGATGTCTGAGAGGTCAAAGTGTGCTGTGGGTTATGCTGGCTGAACCTTTCTCAGCCACAGGGCTGCACTTCCTTGTGGACAACCTTCTTCAGCCTGCATAATAGCGGTGGTCAGGGCTGGACGACTCTGGGGTTGTGTGCTCATCTCACTCTATAGGCTGAGGGAGCCTGTGCTTGTCCACAGACAGCTTCCGGATCATGTTTACCTTCCAGCCGGAGTGGTACCTATTTATCTACTTGCACTTGACATGCTTTCGAACTGCTAGGTGAGCAGGAGCTGGGACCGAACAACAGGAGCTCACTCCGTTGCGATTTGAACTGCTGATCAGCAAGCCCTAGGCTCTGTGGTTTAGACCACAGCGCCACCCACATCCCAATGTGAATGTTAGGTTCCTACAATAGGCTACTTTCCGTATTCAGTCCCTCTTCCTCTCTATGACAAGAGTGGTTTAACATTTGTTCTTCCCAGAGAGCTTTTGGAATTGAAGCTCTGTGGGGCAAATTGTCTCCTAACAACTCCTAGGACCCTTGACAAATTACAATAGCCAGTATCCTTAAGGGGAGGTGATGACTGTTTAAAGTAGTGTTATACTGCTTCAAATATATAGTGCAGATGGAACCTATAGGCAAGCAAAAAGCATTAGGAGAATTCAAGGACACATTCCAGGCCAGTGAGGGATGTGGCTTGGGGAGAATCCTGAACACAGGTTAGACAGGCCAGGAAGGCTGCATTTGACCCCTGGTCCAGAGGCTCTGCATTCCTGTTTTAATGGAAGGTTTCAGTTCTAATGTTGCTGTTCATACCGCTGTTATATGCTGCCTGAACTTTTATTGCTTTATTTACACCGCCTGAACTTTTATATTTTGTTTTATAAAATGTAATGGCATGTTGGCATTCGTCTGCCTCGGAAGACAATGTAGGAGTTCGCCTTTGGGGGCAAAGTCAAACTGTTGGAAGATTGCAGTGCCTGCTGTGGCTGTAGAGACTGATAAGGAAGAGACATGTTTGTTGCAGCTGGGGAAGATGGAGGCAACTTCAAATGCACCATGGCGTTTCTTCTCTCTGAGCTCCTTCCAGCGCAGGGGCAACAGCTTGCAAGGGCAATTGGGGGGGGTGACATTATGTGCACGGTGTTGTGCGTGCAATGGGAGGAGCCAGGGTGGAGCTGAATGCATCAGCAGCATAGTTTCAGTGGCCACTGGCTCCTCCTGCTGCTGCCGCTGCCACTGCCATTGGTGAGGGGCTCCTTTGGCCCTCCTTCCTCTCCACAGGAGAAGGAGAAGGAGGCAGCCACTGAAGCTGTGCCACGCTTGAGGGGCTTACAGTGAAGATGCCATATGAACTGTTGAAGGTCGAACGTACACCATTATGCTGTTTTGTGTGAATACTGGATATATGAAAGTTCATGGCTCATGCCAATATTTAAAATAGTAAAGGAGGCAGCAGTCCTCATTTGCATGTGTAAAGCTGCCACCAGAAATTAAACAGCCACAGAACTGCATGTCACCTGCATCTGAATGCTTTTTCAATGCAGTCAATTCACACCTTTGGTTCTGAGCATGAATACCAATTGTGAGGCACCACCAGTGTGTGTGTGTGTGTGTGTGTGTGCACATCTAAACTGACCCTTAATCCCTGGCATTCCGTCTTATTATTGATGTTTTAAAAAGCAGGAAAAGAATCTGTTTACTATTGTGCTTCAAAACAGCAGCAGTTTCCGAAATCAAACAAAACCCAAGGGATAGTGTTTAGTATCCTTAATGCATTTTGGAAGTAAAATTAAATGCCTTGAGTTGGTTCCCCAAGATGTCATGTTGCAGAAAGCCCTTTCGGCTGCCAAGGATGGAGCTAAGCCAGTTTTGCTTTGTTGCTATCTGAACTGTCAGTGACTCCGGGGTAAGCGACGCCTGCCCTGCGTCGTGTGGTCCTGGTCGGACACTTTAGCCACCAGCTGATCGGGTGTGCAGGTTAGAAGCGATGCGCCATGTGTTTGCTGCCGCTCTGTCAGCTGAGACTCCCGCTTGGATAGGAGAGAGACCGAGACAAGGTGCCCACACGTTCCCCAGAAGTTGTCTCCTTCCTTTCTTGTTTTGCTGCTTTCATTCTGGTCATGAGACCCGGAAGTGTGTGTGTGTGTGTGTGTGTGTGTCTTTCTCGGTGTTTTTTTTTTTTTTAATCTATCACATGGCAGTGAGAGAGATATATAATAAAAACAGAAAAATGGCGACAGTCACGTTGTGGCGAGTCTATGCTGCGTCATTAGATGATCTTCATGCAAAGATCGCTAAGAACAAAGAAAAAAAGAGAGAGGGGGTAGAAAACGCGACTGGAAAGGTGGGTGGGCAGAAGGCAGCGGCTTGCGGGGAGCGGGGGTTGGACGGGATCAGGGAGGGGGCGGGCGGGCGTGTGTGTTTTTCCAGGGCATCGCAGCCAAGCAGCCCAACTCCCGAGCTGCCAGGTCTCCATTCACATTTCAGACTCTCCTGGAAAGCCCAGCTGCCGAGGTTGGTGCATGTTTCTACGGCGGAGAGGGGAGGGGTGTTTCTCGAGGGTGCGGGGTCTGAGGGGAGGAGTAGCGGGTCAGATTCGGGTTCCCTTCCCCCTTGTTTTCCCTTCCTATCCGCGATCGCCCGTGGCTGCACGCCGCTGGAGACGCTGGGTTTTGTTTACAAGCGGGGCTCCCTAACAGCTGGCTAATTATTCTGCTCTAACCATCAGGCACGCCTACCGCAGGCGCACTTTTCGGGTACGGGAGCGAATGTTTTGCTTTGCTTTGGGGTTTCTTCCCCACCCCCGAGGGACGGGGAGGTGGGGAGGGGTGGGGTCCCATCTTCTCCCCGAACCCTTTGAGGGAGCGGATGTTTAGAACGAGGCGAATTTTTCTACCCTGCGGAGGGGAGACCTCCTCTTGCGCGGCGATTGTGGAGGTGGCGGCGGGGGGGGGGGGCGCATGACTAGTGAGCCCCCCAGGGCGGGTGCCTGGGTGGCTTTTTAAAAAACGTTGCGCACTCTTATTTTGCTTAAGAATCCTGGCGCTGCTCCCTTCCAGTCAAGCGATTGTAAATATAGCCTAGATGTTGTTTACATGAAACATCCAGAGGGAGGAGCCTCGGAAGCAGAAGGAAGAGGAAGACGGAGGAGGCTCCCAGGCTGGCTGGGGTGAGTATCCCGAAAGGAGGAGCTACAGCTGGGGCTGGAGGCTGTTGTCAAGCAGCCTTGGTACCGCGCGCTTTTGAGGGTCGCTCCTCGGACAAGTGCTGCTACTCGGATACCCCAAAGCTTCTTCCCTGTTGGAGATTCCGGGCTGGCAAAGAGCAGGCGAGCCGGTTGGTCTAGCCTGCTGCTGTTCTCAGTGCTGGGAATGTCTCCTGCCTCAAACCCTGGAGATGCCACTGCCGTTCAGAGTAGACAGTAGGGGGCTAAATGGACCATTGGTGTGATTTGGTCTAAGGCAGCTTCCTGTAGAGTCGTGTTTCTCCAGTATGGGCTCTTTTTGGTGTGCATCTTCTTTTATTTTCAGCTGGTAAGGTAGGGAGGGCCAGGGGTGCCTTCCAACATAAAAAAGCTGAAGATGCACTGAAAGGGCAGCAGATTGTCAGTGACTCAGTGTAGTGCGCTCTGTTCTGTTTGTTTTACTGCAGAGTTTGGATTTTAAGCCAAAATGTCTTGAGGCTGTGCATGAAATGATCATCTTTTGAATTAAAGAGGGAGGCGTTGTCAGCTCTTAGCTCTTTATTGCCTGTCACTTTAAAAGTGAAGGAAGCTGCAGTTTTGTGCCACCTGCCCTATTCCACCACTAGCCCCTGTCACCTACCTTTCTCTTCTGCCTGCTGTAGGGCAAGATCAACTCCTGCTTGTTAAGGCAGCTGGATAGGAAACGCTGAAGGAATGGAAAGGGCAGCCTAGTGGCTGTGTCTTTGCTCTTGCTTCAGAGGTTTCAAAAGACCACACGTGATCTCTAGCCTGTCAGGTGACAACACTAACTTTGGGGTTTTTGTGTTTTTTGACAGATTTGGGGAGATGGAGCTTAGCCCCACCAGTACTGTGGTGAGGTGAGGTGCGCAGTGGGTTGCAAGTTGCATCAGCTAAAATTCCCTCATTTGCACAACTAGGGCCCTGGGTGTTTAAAAGGCTGCCCCTATTATAAGCAGTCATAGCATGCACACCACATTTATCCTCTCTGAGAGAGAGTAACTTGCCCAAGGCCAACTAGTGGCATCTTGGCTGAGCAGATATCAGGACTTGTATGTCTCTTGTCAGAAGCCAGTAGTGTGTTACTGTCTCACACTGGCCCTGTAAGGCTTGAGTTTATCCAGAAACGGTGGTATGCCAACTGATCCTAGTCACGTTTACTCAGAAAGAAGGTCCATTTAGTTCATTGGGGCTGACCCCCAATTAAGCGTGCAGGACTGAAGCCTTAAGCTCCATCTTGTTTTCAATTTCTGGCAATGCATGTAAGACTAGAATGCCTCTGGGTATGGCCAGAGTGTCTTTCCATCACACACTGAGTCTGGGACATTCTGACCCTCAGATTCCAGGAATATGCTCTGAAAATATGGAGTTAGGGAACAAATTTCAAATACATGACATCTTAAAAAAATCAAGGATATCTGATAGTTCTAGGCATAACAAATCCCTATGAAGCTATTCCCGCAAGATCCAGGGAGCATTTCCTTTTTCTTTCTCCCTCCTGTTTTATTTTTATGTTGCAATTTAGCTGTTTCTGAACATGCTTGTGGCAACCGGCTACTTGCCAGCCGAGCTTCAAGGTCTTCCTGCTCATCCAAAAGTACTAATTATTTATTTCTTATTCTCTCTTGCTCCAGAGGGCAGGGTGAAAATATCAGGGAAGCAGACCTCAGCTAAAGATTAGAAGTAGTAGGAGATATTTAACACAGAGGAGCAGGCTGACCCTGGGAAGCAGCAGGCGCTCATGTTTAAGCAGAGACTGGGCAGCTTATCCTGCTAGGAATGCTGTAGTACCTTGAGCAAGAGGTTGGACTTGAAGTTCCTTCCCTAGGTCCCTTCTGCTTGTGTTACCTGAAACATTTTCATGCTACCAGACATCTTTTATTTCATTTCTGAACTGTGTACAATAAATAATTTTAACAAAAATAAAACTGAATAAAAGGCTTTAAAAATTGACTTCCAGCAGATTAAAACAGCTGGGTAATAAAACACATTGTTGCCTAGTGCCAACATTATTGTAAAGTTGGTGCTAGGCAAGCTTCTCTAAGGAAGATGTTCCATAGCTGGGGTGCCACCACTGAAAATGCCCTGTCTCTTGCTGCTGAGTGCTGTCCCTCTGATCAAGGAATTATCAGAAGGAGGGCTTCAGCAGAGCAACAAAAACATAAGTTGATAAGGAGAAGAGGTGGAGATACTACCAACCCCCAGTCTCACCTGCAGTTAGATCCTAGGTTTTTTTGCTTTGTAGGGGAGATAAGATCATTTAACTCTACTTGGCAAACCTAGGGATTTTCTAGGGCTAAGTTTATATATGAACAAACAGAATGGCCACTCCGTCAGAATGCTTGGATAAACCATTTGCTTCTTGGTGACTGACTGAGGTTATATTTTAACAAAATATAGGGATGTTTGCTCTCTTTGGCCAATAAGTGACAAAGGTCCAGGTCTATGTCCTTGGTTCCATGACTGCAGCATCCGTGAATTTTGATAGGAATATAGGAAACTGCAGTATTTCTACTGAGTCAGACCATAGGTCCATTTAGCTAAGTATTGCCTACACTGACTGGCAGCAGCTTTCCAGAGTTTCAGACAGAAGTCCTTCCCAGCTGTACCTGGAGATGCCAGGAATTGAACCTAAGACCTTCTGCATACTAAAACAGATGTTCTGCCACTGATCTACAGCATGCCTGAATATGACAGAGACATTCTAGAAATAACAGCTAGCTCTTCTCTTCCCTTTATTTTTGAGTGCTAATAAGGACTTTGGAAGCGATTGAATCTTTACTTCTTTGTGAACAAAATTTGTCTCCATTTCACTTGATAATGGGAAGAGATGAAGATACTAACCTCACAGTTCTAACCAGGTCTGCTCGGAGGTAACACTACTGAATTCAGTGAGGCTTACTCCCAGGTAAGTGGGATTGCAGCCTTTGCCTTAGGAGACATAGGATCAATGCTGCCATAATGTTAACTGGATATCTTCCATTGTTCTTATACAAGAGCACAGGTTTGGGAGTGCATATCTAAGGATTTTTGGAGAAGGTTGTTTGGTCCATGAGGCTTCTAGGGAAAAGAAAGAAAGACAGGATTACATGCCTGTGAATAATAGCTAATGCATAACTAATAAGGCATTTTGGAGACTTATGTGTTGAATTATTCATTTGTTTGGTGCTCTGACAGCAAAAGTTGCCTTTCAGGGTGAGTGAGAATTCTCTTGTCATATGTAGACTCTCAAATAACAGATGTCTGTAAAGAAAGGTGTGGTAGAAGGGAAAAGAGAAGAATGGACCAAAGAAAGGCAGCCAGAAGCCTTTTGATGACTGATGGCACACCTGAGATTTTGTTTGTCATTTGTGTGATTCTTGTGGACCATCAATGTTCAGTTCTTCTTAAGCCACAGACAACAGCCATTTAAGCCAATGGCTGGGGAACCTGCATAGGACTTGCCTGTGCCATATAGGTTTTCATTTGGTAGGATGTAACCTGGAGCCTCACCTAAGGTCTGTTCCTCTAGCAGCCACCACCTGCTAGAGGAAATAAAAAAAGACAGACAGACAGACAGACAGGGTGAGAAAGGAAGCAAGTGAGAGAAAGGAAGAGCTAAAAAGATGGAGCCATTTAGATGGATAATAGTAAGTTTACCCAGTGTTGAAGGTTGGGATTAAATCTGGGCCCTGACACACAAAGGGTTGGAGCCTGGTGCTTTAAAATATTCAAGGAAAGAGAACTCAAAAATAAAATATAGGGCAGAAGTCTTGCTCATTAAACTTATTGGGAAATTGATTGATTTTAATGACAGTTTCAGAAGTATGGCTTTTCTGTTGCTGTGTCTACATTTTCCTTCCGTTAGTAATTCATTTGTTTCAAAAATATAGATTTTCTTCTTAGTAGCACCCAGAGCACTTGGAGCTCTGCTCTTATTGTAATTTCATACAGCATTGTCTGCTGGGAACCTTTCCTGCTCAAACCACATTGAAATGTGCCCCTGATTTCAATAGGCCTTGCGTACAAGTTTCCCAGTGGATTGTACTTAATATCTCCCTTGATTAAAATATTAATTCTTGCTAATCATGATTGTGATGCATTTCCTTCTTGTAGATGTAAATTCTGGGTAGTGTGGAGGCTATTAATGAAGCATATGGTGCTATGGGGAAAGGGGAAAATACATTTAGCAACAAGCTGAACTTTGATTGTCATTACAGATTATATAATTAAAAAAATATTGTTGGAACAGTGCAGTGTGCTGTAGCTCAGTGGTACAACATATAGTTTACACCATCCTTATAAACAGGCTGTATATTCCTGCATTGCAAGGGGTTGGACTACATGATCCTCTGGGTCCCTTCCAACTCTACAATTCCATGAGTCTGACTGCATAGCATGTGCTCTACCGCTTGAGGCATGGCCCAGAACTATAGCTCTTTCTCCAAGGAGCTCAGGAGCATATGTATATTTAAAGAAATTGCACTTTTTTGTGCAGCATGAAAGGGGGTGACTTTTGCTAATTCTCGATTTTCCTGCTTCCTCTTGATCCAAACCACTGCCTATTTTTATTACATTATTTTCATGTGTAGATATTTTCTGGAGAGACTGGATGCTGTTTTGGTTTAGCCTCTTTACCATTGGCAGTTCCTATTGTTTAGTTCATTCTGGAGAGCTAGCTGCACCTCAGTGTTCATTTTAAAAGAAAAGTGAAATGGAAAATAAGGTTTCACATTCCAATCTAATAGGCATTAAATGGCAAGATTCAAGACATTCACTTTTTCACTTTAGTTGCATTGTGCTTATTTGGAATAGGAAGATTGGGAGTAGTAGCAAACTCACTTTATGGTTCAGTCACAACATATACTTTATATGTGGGAAGTACTTATACTTACTAGATGATGGGCATGTGAAGATGGGTAAGGAAGTTGAAGTCGGTTGCCTAGCTCTGTTCAGTTTCAGAGTCTGTTATTTCTTCACTTGGGGAATTTGATTAGCAGAGTATGTGAATTATACCATAATGAAGACTCATTCAAATACTGCCTCCGACCTTTCTCCTCTCCCCAAAAAACCCCAAGGCAATATGTTATTTTGCTTTTCTTGCTGTAGGTCTCAAGTAAGAATGCCTCTTTCAACCCTGTTATTCAGCTTCTCCAACATCTGGCACCATCGTATCTGAAAATGACAGGTTTGTATTAAGAGGTCTGGATAAGTGTGAGTGCCAAGTCTGTACTTGGAAACAGCCATCTGTGTGTGAACTGCTCTTACGGCTGCTGGCCAGCACAAACACAAGGGGGAAAGCCCACATCCAACACCTGAAAGTGTGCATACAGTGCTGACCTGGGGGGTTGGGAGACTGACTCGAGGCAGTGTCTCCTTCCCCAACAGGTGATCACTATCTGAACTGAATATCTTGCTCATCTGTTTTGTGGTGAGTGCAGGAAATCCTCACATCTTACATCTTGCAGCTTATGCACAGCTGTTTATACACAGTATGATCTCTGGATCTGGGGCTATTATGTTACATGCCTCTTTTCTTTTATACTGGCACAGGGGTTTGTGGGAGATACCCAGAAAATTTGGGTAAATAGGTTTGTCGGATCACTCCAGGTTTCAACTAACCAAGATCGGATGGCTGGGGCTTCATATCCCGTTGTGTAAATATCTGTCTGCTGTTATGTAACATTTGCTTGGGATTTATTTTTAAGACGTTAAAAGTATTTTTCCAAGAATTTTTTCTGTCTCTTTATTGCCCTCTTGTGTTTAACAAAGTATGCAAGATTTATTCTAATACTAATTCAGCCTAGCAATTTCTCTGTGCAATTGCTTGATGGCTTTATGATTCCCATCTTGTAATATGGAAACATTCATTGGCGTATACATACATAGTTAGTTTGGGAACTTAGATGCAGATTTATTTATTTATTTGCAGTTCTGTTTCCTTTCATTTCTAGAGATACTGGTTTAACATTTTGTATTTTGGATCTAAATGTCAAGGAACATCGTAGCCTGAGGTTACAGTTCACGTCTCGCTGAAGTTAATGGCTAAGCAGCCATTGATTTGTGTGGCATCCTAAATCACCAGACTTATATAAGCCATCTTCTTATGTAATTTTTCATTAACTTTTGTCTTCATATGGAAAATGTTGACATCTTTCTGCAGGTTGCCTTTTTTTATTCTACTTGCATTCCAGTAATTGATGCACTACTGTTTCTAGCAAAGGCAGGACTTGCTCTGGTTTCTTGCTATGTTTGTTAAGACCCGTAAGAGTACAGTAAGAGGTTATGTCCCAGAGCTCCTTGGAATAACCAGAGAGCACTGAGGCTCAATTTTCACTACAAAAGTCCAAACTAGTCTGCAGCACCAAATGTAGCAGGAACCCTTTGATGAAATCTTCTGTTCCATGGGGCTGGAGGAGTGGTTTAAGGCACATTAGTAAATAAGTAAATCAGGTTAAGCTTACCTGAGCAGAAAATCAAACTAGGGTTCCTTCTTTACAATTTTTTTAAAAACGGCTTGTTTGCTTTCTGTTTATTCAGAACTATCAGTGTACATGATACTTAACAGAGAACTATAAGCAATACATAGGTCCCTCCCCCAACAAGCTTACAATCTAAATATAGAGGTGGAGACAGCAGAAGGAAGTGGCGGTGGTGGGGGTGAAGATAAGCTATATAGTTTATATGTTTGTGTGTGGATGCAATTGATGTATATGCATATTAATGCTGCCCAAAATCACCCTGCCTAATTAGAGATGGGCTGCCTGAATTGGGCAGGTCCTGAATTGGGATGAAACATTTTGAAATGCTTTGTGAAACAAAGTCCTTATACCCTGCTTGTATAGTCACTGGTGCAAATGGTGATTACATCAGTATATATTACATCAGTTGTAATATTTGTTTTTTTGATGTAACATGAGCATTTGAAACACAGTGATTTGCTGCTTCCACCTGTTTAAATGGCCACAGTGCTATTAGGTTCATTTAATTATTTGTCATTTGGCTAACATAAGGATGGCTGGCCGGCCTTTCAGCAATAGGTCTCTTATATCTTTATCACAAGGAAATTTCATTGAGGGCTCCTTGCTATTTCAGAGTTCACATACCCAGGTTCCCACTCCTCACTAATGCAAAGTTTGCAGTACCTATTTTTCAGATTGAAAGTGCGCTGCAGCGCCCAATATATTTTCTCAGCATTTTGTATTTTATTATTCAGGAACTTGGGCCTCATGACAAAGCATGGCTCTGAAGACTTGCTAGTAATATTTAGCACTTCTGCAGTACCTTTTTCATATTCTGAGTGCTTTAGCATACCTCATCTCAGTAACTGTTCTGGTAGACCTGTAATGTAGATCACATTCTTATCCCCCTGTTACTGGAAGGGGGGTTGCAGTTTGCCTGAGGCTGCCTATTGCATTAACAGTCTCTTAGCCACTGGGCTAGAGTAGTCACCCCATCTCTGATCTCTTTTCTGAAATTTGAACTGGCAGGTTTCATAACAAATGCAACACACCAGCCACTGGATGGCACTGACTTTCCATTAGGGAGTAACACTACTAGAGACAAGAGTTCTGTTGGGATCAGTTCCCGAGAGTTTTGCTGCATTGTTTTTGGAAAGATGTACTCACAGATGAGCCCTGGGTCCTGGAAATTCCTTTTTTGTGCCACAACAGTTATTAATGCTACAGTAGGTAGTCACAAAAGCCCTATTTAACCTAAGACTACAATCCTACACTCACAGACCCGGGAGGAAGTCCCATTGAGCTCCATAAGACTTGCCTCTGTGTAGACTTGCCTTGGATTGTGCTGTTGGGCTATGATGAATAAAAGACATAGAATAGCAAATGGTATGCAAACAGCAATTTACAGGTGTTGTACGGTATATCTTCTTTTATCTTAGTGTTTTTTTTAATGTATTGCTGAATGCTTTTTAAAGAATGTTTTATTTCCTGAGCTGCTCAGAGAATGTTGTTGTTGGCATGGAGTACCGTATTTTTCGCCCTATAGGACACACTTTTTCCCCTCCAAAAATGAAGGGGAAATGTGTGTGCGTCCTATGGGGCGAATGCAGGCTTTCGCTGAAGCCTGGAGAGCAAGGGGGGTCGGTGCGCACCAACCCCTCTCGCTCTCCAGGCTTCAGAAAGCTATCCGCTAGCCGTGGGAGACGCAGCTCTCTCACGACTAGCGGAGAGCTTGCCTGCACCCAGAAGCTTGGGGCGCGCTGAGCTCAGCGCGCCCCAAGCTTTGGGCTTTGCGCAGCGCTCCGCTAGCCGTGGGAGAGCCGCGCGACTTTGTGTGGCTCTCCCACGGCTAGCGGAGAGCTTGCTGGCACCCAGAAGCTTGGGGCGCGCTGAGCTCAGCACGCCCCAAGCTTCGGGCTTCCCCCACCCCAGCCCTGCACCTGGGAGGGAAATAATTTTTCTTTATTTCCCCCCCAAAACACTAGGTGCGTCCTATGGGCCGGTGCGTCCTATGGGCCGGTGCGTCCTATGGGGCGAAAAAAACGGTACTTATAAGTAATGTAAATTAATAATGATTTTACCTTCTGGGACGGGTGTCAGAAGTTGATGTGACTGGGTACCTCCAGTGGCTCACAATCTAGGGGTCCAGTCATGCCATAACATCTAAGCACTGCTGCTCACATGTCCTTTGGATCAGAAGTGATGAGCAAGCAGGTGATGGTAGTGAGAAGATGGGCAGAAGCAGCTGACAGCCCTCCCTTCTCTCTATCTTACCTATTTGCTTTCTTCTTGGAGAGAGCAGGCAGCTATAAGCTATAAGAAGAAATAGGAGGAGGAAGAAAGGCAAGGAGGGAGAGGTAGGCCAACTGAGGGCATCTTTCCTGTAGCCTCCCACCCCTCCACCTTCAAACCAGGCACTGCAAACCCAGAGGATCTTTAATGTTTGCTGACAGCAATTCTGCACTCTTCCTTCTTTATTCGGCACCTAGAAGTTTAAATGTATTGTGGACAAAACAGTTTGGACCTCCCCCTCCCCCCCCCCACAGTTAGTCATCTGCTTAGATTTTAAAACTCTGAGACCTAGATTAGATTTGTAGTCAAAACAAGACATAACAGCTCTGGTGGTCTTGGTGGTGGTGGTGTTTTTTAATTAGTTTATGATTTACTTTTCACATAGGTCCAGAGGTGATTTACAACCATACCATAAAAACCATTAAAAGCAGGTAAAAAAAATTACAAAAACAACAACAGCTAGATTTAAATATAAGCAAGCACCCAAGGCAGAAGCCTGAAATATTGCAGTTGCAACACCATTGCTATTCTACCTGTTCTGTTAGTAATGGTCCAATGGCACAATCCTAGGCATGTTTATGCAGAAGCAAGTCTAATGGAGTTGAATGGGATTCCCAGTTACATGAGTAGCGTGATTTATAAACATACCGTAAAAACAGTACAAAACAACTACTGAAGATAGGTGAAAAACAATACAAAATGAACATCTAAGGCAGAGACCCTTTCATCCAGCTGGAAAAAGCTTGTTGAAACAAAAATATCTTCAGGAGTTTCTGGAAAGTACATGCTGGTGACAGAGCAAACAAACTGAGGTCCATTGGGTGATTCTTCTTTCAGGATCTCCCCATTCCAAGTCTGAAAACTGCTTTTAAAAATAGGTATTGTGTAAAACATGATTTCATGTGAAATGTTTCCTGAGGAAAGTGACATAATAAGGCCTAGTAGGAGTGCCAGTCTAATAACTACGCATCACTGAATCCTGACTCAACATTTCAGTTGGTTTCAGCAGAGCTGTGAAAGACAACCCATGCCATGTCCCCCCCCCCCGCCCCTGTGTGAACAGCTCTTCAACCACAGTGTTGTTCTTTTGCACAAATGGAAGTCTTTTGAGCATGATGCCAGTCTCTCTGGAAGGACTCGGCCACCATTTTGTCAATAAATGCCGTACCAGTGATTTTTGTTGTTGTTGTTCTCTGGGCAGTTTGTATAAAAATACATCTAGTCATACCATGAACAATTAACTAGAGTGCTTGCAGCATGGTTGCTCAATTACTGAATAAGCTTCCAAGCAAATTTTCCTGTATATTTATTATGTGTGCATCAGATTCAGCGGTGACGAGAGTCGAGCATCAGTGCCCCCTGTGACCTTCATCTTTCTGCACATGCAGCTGAGGAGAAGTAAAGCTTTTGAGTCTTGGGGCCATCTGCATCTGGTAAATGGAAGTCCAGTCACCCTAAGAACATGGGTAGGCAATGACTGACAGGCTGCCCTGGCTCAGTTATCACTGTGCTGATGCTGTCTATACAAAAGGTACAGTACTGTGATAACTGAAGGATGGCAGCCATCTTAGCGTCACAGGAACTCAGCAAGCGGTGATCAGAGAAGACTGTGTTCTGTCCTGAAAACCTGGCTGTATTTTATTGACGAAAAACAAAGCCAGCAGCACGTACCAAAGCTGGAAAACACACATTCACTATTTTTGCAGCTTAACATTTCACTTCAAGATGGTACCTTCAATAAAATTTGAAAGCAAAAGTTTGCTTTTCTCATGTAACTCCTTTCTGTTATTTAGAGGTTCTCCCATAAATTATAGACATTAGAGTAAAGAGTGACAGGTGGGCTTGGTGATCTCTCCAAAAAATGAAAATCAAACTTTGCTGCACAATCACCTTTTAGGAAGGAGACTTTTAACATGATGCAGTTTGAAAACCTGAATCTGACAAATATCCGTCATTCATCCAAAGGTATAAGGAGCCTAGCAAAACATAACAACACACCCACACAATCCAGTTAAAGCACTTGGATTCCACTGTCACAGCCATGGCTTTTGTCCAACACATACTCGGAACTGTAGTTCGTCAAGGTGCTGAGAGTTGTTAGGAGACTCCAGACTACAGTTCCCAGGATTCCTTGGCAGAAGTCATGACTGGGAAAGTGGTAACGGAGTACTTTAACTGGATTGTGTGTATGTGACACAAATCTTCCAATGTGACTTTTAAACATTTTAAATTGGCATTCAGAATTGATGGGTGAGTCCCTTTCCCGAGTTGTGGGAACAAAGACAAAAATCTATGGTCATGGTGAACGTTTCACTAGAAAACACAAACATAATGCTATCAGTTGCGTAGTCATTGTTAGACAATTTGAGCGAGAGAGAACAAGGTAATGTTTCCAAGCAATATTTTTGGAGCTATAAATTTCCTCTGACAGGCTTACACATGGTTAGCTATTTAGGGCCTGTATCCACTGGAGTTTACTGTATGTTTGCAGCTGTTTGCATTCCCATTTAATTTGCATAGTCCACAAGACATTGACCTCAAACAGTACCAATCTCCCATGTTTGTCCCTCTCTAGTAAATTTGAGTTTACTCTATATGGAGATAATTGGATGAGTGGGGGGGGGAATTGGGCTCCAAAACTTACTTGGGGCTTTGGAGTGGGTGGATCCATTGTCGCTTTCTCTTCCTCCCCTTTCTGGGCCCACTATTTCCTCTATGCTGTCATTTCTTTTCCAGCTGTGCTAATAACTATTTCCTGGATCCTCCCTCTTGATCTCTCAGATTTGCACTAATCCAGATAACTGCACAAGCAAACCACATTAAAAATTTCTGCACTAGATATATTGGGCACCAATCTGACCAAGGCCTTCGACACTGTGGACTGTCCTTCTGAAAATTGGCTGCCCAGATATATTTGTGAACACCCTACGGCTCCTCTGTGATAATATCACAGCAACAATCGCAGATGACAATGGCTCTCAAAGTGAACCATTCACAGTAGGATCAGGTGTTAAACAGGGTTTTATCACCCCAACTCTATTATTTTCATTGCCATGATCTCACATGATCCCACCGGGGTAGAAATCATATATCGAACAGATGGAAAGATCTTTAATCCGAGTAGACTGAAAGCAACGAGTAAGGTTACCATAACATCCGTCATAGAGCTTCAGTATGCTGATGACAACGTAGTGTGTGCACACTCAGAGAATGACCTCCAAACCATCCTAAATATCTTTGCAGAAGCTTTCAAAAAGCTTGGCCTTTCATTCAACATCCAAAAAACCAAAGTGTTGTACCAACAAGCAGCACCACAAATTGAACTCAATGGTGTAACGTTGGAAAGTGTCAATCACTTCTCCTACATAGGCAGTTATCTTTCCACAAGGGCTGACATTAATGCTGAAATCTAGAATCGCCTGCGCTCTATGAGTGCAGCTTTCTCCCGATTGAAGTGCAGAGTGTTTGAGGACCGGGACATTTGCAGGGAAACCAAAATGCTTGTTTATAAAGCTGTTGTATGTCTAACCTTACTGTATGCTTGTGAAACATGGACCACTTATAAATATCTTTAGCTCCTTGAAAGATTCCATCAAGGGTGTCTCTGAAACATTTTACATATCACTTGGGAAGACAGGTGAACTAATGCTGGAAGAAGCAAAGATCACCAGTGTCGAAGCAATGATTCTTCAACCTCAACTTCATTGGACTAGTCATGTTCAGATGCCTGATTATCATCTGCCAAAGCAACTACTCTATTCCGAACTTTAAAAGGAAAAGTGTAATGCTGGTGGTCAACAAAAGAGGTTTAAAGACTCTCTCAAGGCAAATCTAAAAAAATGTAGTATAAACACCGACAACAGGGAAACACTGGCCTGCGAGTGCTCCAGTTGGAGAACAGCCTTTACCAAAGGTGTCATGGACTGAAGACACTTGAACTCAAATCAGGACAAAAGGGAGAAATGTGTTAAGAGGAAGGCATGTTTGGCAAACCCTCACTATGATCAGCTCTCACCTGGAAACCTATGCCCCCACTTTGGAAGGACGTGTGGATCCAGAATTGACCTCCACAGTCACTTACAGACTCACTGTTAAGACCGTGTTCATGGAATACAATCTTACTCGGCTACAAGTGATTGCCAAAGAAAAAGAAGAAAACTTTCTACACTAGATTTATTGGGCACCATTCTGAAAAGAGTGTGCTGAGAATTTACAATTCCTTTCTTTTCCAGCATGGCAGCAAGGATGTGCCAGGTGCTTAGCCTTTTTATATACAGTACTTTATATATACTTTTCTTTTGATCCCGCACATTTCCACAGAACCAGAAAGCTGCACAAGCAAATGACAATTGCTTGACACTGTGCTTTTGCACACTTCTTAAGGGGGAATTAAAAACAAAACAAAACGTGAGCAGCTATATGTGATCATGCCCTGTCAGTACTTAACTTGCATAACAGAATCAACAAATTAGAAGGCAGGGACAAACACAAAAGAGATACCTACTAGTATAAATGGGAAAAACCAAAGTTGCTGTTCATACATGAATTTAAAAATGTGCAGGTGGGAACTATTCTGGGGATTGGGTTAACAGCTAAATAATGCTCAGATGGGACAAGCGCCCTGTCAAAATCAACATTAACTATGTGCAGGACTAACCTGGGTTCTACTTAACACAAGACCTGAAACCATACTTTAGAGCTAGCTTCAGATCCTAGATTAATCAGACAACCTCAGTTTCCTCAGTAACTCTAATTCCCCTTGCTGCCAATTTAATTGTTGATCATGGTTAAGCCTGGTGGAGGAATCTGCTTCATAATAGAGAGTCTGATCGCATGGACTGTTCCTGATTGGGTATTTATTTTAAGCAATTCTACATTCTTCAGCCTCAAATCCCAGAATGGCTCACATACATAAAATCAATAAGCAAAAAAACCCAAGATGGATCCTAGCTGCAGGCTTTTCATCTGAAAGACAACACAATAGGAAAAAGATGGGGACAGAAGATTTAAAAAAACCAAGCACCCAGGCACTGCCAGTTCTTGAAGCTACAAATTTGTTATCATGACCAGATTGAAAGGGAATTGCTACTATCTTACAAATGCAACACAGAGCCAAAGACCAATATTATATAATTTGGTTACCACCTTCACATTCTGACCCCTTACAGAGCCACTCCATGCTAATCAAGAGCAATCCGGGTTCACATCATTTTACACCCCCCTACTTGAGTGTTGAAAATGGGTGTAGGGAAGAAGATAGAATTTGTCTTCATAATGTTAATAATGGTCACAAATGTTGATAGTTACCACATTAACAGTACTGGGCACTGAGAACCAGTGCACAGATGTGAGTCACACTGCCAAATTATTTGAGCTGTGTAAACTGGGGAGCTTAGCTTGATAAGACGATTTCTGATGGGTGACTTCAGTGATTGCCCAGTTGAGGGAATGGAACAGCCACCAAAGCAAGAAGGGTGACTGAGCTGGGCTGCTGCTTCTGTGTGAAAACAAAACATGCACACCTTGACTTTGGGGGTGTACGTATGTGTTCTGTCCTTCAAGAGATTGGGCGGGAGGGCAGTTATAGTTGGTGCATCTTCCATGGTGCATAAAAAGCATAAAAACCAAAGTAGTGCTTGATCACATTTCCATCAGCATTTGTTACAACATCAGAAACTGCTCTCAAACTTGTATCAGGCTTTGTAAAACACAAGCAATGCTGGAAGCAGCCCTTGAAAGTCTTGCATTGTTGCTGTCTAATGCTGCAAAATTAAGAACCGGACGCTAGAGGGTGCCAGAGTGTCTTGATTTTTAGGTTTGCTGAAATTTTAAAACCTAGGTTTTATGTACAGGGAGGAATCTAAAGAATGCTTAACCACTTCAGCTTGGCTCCAGTGTTATGAAGTTATTGGTTTCAGTAGGAATGGCGAACTCCAGATGTTGTTGAACTTCAGCTTCCATCTCCCCTGACTGTTGGCCCTGTTGACTGGCACTGATGGCAACTGGATTCCCATAAGTGCTGGGGGACCCCAGGTTCCCAGTCGCTGGGCCACAGTCTTTGTACTATGCAAAACTGAGGATTTAAAAACAGAAATTAAAGCATATCCATTTTGTGCACATTTATAGTTTACTTCTTGCTCTTCACCAAACTATAGTGAAATAGAAGCCCTTTTGCCTATCTGCCAGGCTTACAAAGCTTTTTCCTTATTGTATACAGTGGTACCTCAGGTTACATACGCTTCAGGTTACATACACTACAGGTTACAGACTCCGCTAATCCAGAAATAGTGCTTCAGGTTAAGAACTTTGCTTCAGGATGAGAACAGAAATCGTGCTCCAGCGGCGCGGCAGCAACAGGAGGCCCCATTAGCTAAAGTGGTGCTTCAGGTTAAGAACAGTTTCAGGTTAAGAACAGACCTCTGGAACGAATTAAGTACTTAACCCGAGGTACCACTGTACCTTGAACTGCCAGCCTCCTAGCTAACTACCAGTTTATGTACATTCTCCCTTGTCTTTTTTTAAAAAAAATATTTATTACTTTTAAACCTTACAAAAAGGAGAAAAGAAAAGAAAAAGAAAAAGAAAGAAAAAACAATACAGTACAATATATAAACAATACACAACACAACATTAACACATTAAACAAAACGAAAGCCAAAACAATTCAAAAAAACACACATCATACCATCTCAATACCCTCTCGTTCATTCCCTTGTTTCATCGACGTCCTCTCACCTCCCTTTTTGTATTCCATTTCTATTAATTATTTCAGCAAATCCTTTCCATCTTTCTCTATTTTCTGTCATATGGTTAACTTAACATATTTTAACCTTATTTTCCATTAATACTATAGTACTTATTTATGCTTAATTCATTATAACATTTCTACTAAAGCCATATAATTCCATTCCATCATTTTTCTAACACTCATTAATTTTACATTATTTCTATATATAGACTTTAAACTTTTTCCAATATTCTTCCACCGTCTCTTCTCCCTGGTCTCGGATTCTGCCAGTCTTTTCCGTCAATTCCATATAGTCCATCAACCTGGTGATCTTCTGTCCGAGGCTCTTAACTCTTTTCCAAGTCCCTTCTGCAAGTCTTCTTCATATTTATACATGCACTTTACTTTGTCTTCTCCTGATCTTGTTCTTATTTTCCTTCCTTTGATGCTGAAGAGTAGATCTCGGGGAAATTCCCACCTAGCAATGTTTTTATTCCTTCTCGACAGGTCAGCCAAATCTCCATAGTTAAAACTAAGATTCAAAAGATATTTCAGGACGTATTTCAAAGTTCCTCCAAATCTGGAGGTCCCCACAACTCCAGTCTCCTCCTGACCCAAGTCCAGGTTCCAAAGGTCAGTAAATCCCTGCATGAAGGGATCTATCCAACTTTCCTTCTCCAGTCCAAGCGGGGCTCCGATCCTCAAAATCTGACTTTCTCTAAATTCACTCATAAAAAGCATCGACTTATAGTCATCAAATTACATCTGTAAGGCTGGGGCTCTCTCCCTCTCCACTTGTACTACTTTAGGTTCAACAACAACAACTTTCTCCCCCGCCTTCTCCACAATTTCCCATGTCGAAGTAGATCCCTGTATCGATTCCTGAATAGTTTCTGTAATAATGTTCACTTTTTGTCCCAAATTAGTCACTTTTTGTCCCAAGTTATCAATTTTTAGAGTCATCACATCCGTCTTCTTATGGAGCTGTTCCAGTGAATCATTTATCTTACATAATGCAACCACTAAGGCTTCTTCTGTCAACATTCTTAACGCTCCAAGGTCAGTCCCAGATTCTCACAGTTTTTTATCTTGCAGCTGGAAATTCCCCCAGCTCAGCTCATGTAACAATTTCAAAAGCTTCCTCTAGGGGGAAACAATTTCTATTTGTATCAATCCTTTTAAGCACAGTTCAAGCAATAAAGTTAGTTTCAATTTTCAGTTACTTTTACTCCTTTTTAAATGCAGAAGGAGACAATGGAAACAATGTATTTCTCTTATTTAACTAGCTGTCAACAAACGATCTATTCACAGTCAATGAGCATTTCCAAAACGTCAGTCTTACTAGCAGCCCGTTTCCAGGTTCAGAGCGGTGGTAATTTGACTTTCTTCACTCTCTCCTGCAGGCTTACACGATCCAAAATTTCCCCCCTCTTCTCCTGCTTCCAAGGGGGGGTTTAATAATTTTAGCCGATGGAAGTTTAATCCTTTACGGAAGGCTTTCCAAGACTTTAGCTTGCAGCCTCTTTGCTTCAGTCTATTTACAAAAGGGGAAGGCGGACTTCCTGTTTGAAACCTCCCCGTTTCGGTGCCAAATTAAGACGTTTAAAAATCCAATTTTCCATTCTACTCACGGGTAGTTGTTTTAAAATCAAATTGTCCACAGGAAAAAGTCAGCGCTCTCCAGCAACAGCAATGCGGCTTCACTCTGTGAAAGAAGCAGTGAATTCGAAGCACCGCGCCACTCACCCCATGTCGCTCTGGATCCCTGAAACCGGGTTTCCCCGCGAGTAGGGGAGGCGCAAAAGGTGCCAGCCGAATCCCACGTTCACAGGCTTCTCCCGCCTGTGATTTTTTGTGGGTCCCCGCCTTCGCCGTGGTGGCCAGACCCTAATTTCCACGAAGCAAATTCCTCCCGATCAGAGGAATTCCGCCATTATCCGGAGGCGCCAACCCGGAAGTGTACATTCTCCCTTGTGAATCACATGTTCCCCCCCTCAGGTTACAGGCTCAAGGAAGTCTGGAGTCTTTTAACTTCAGAAGAGACATGTCATCTCTTACATGTGCAATGGAGTTTTAACTACAGTGGAACCTCGGGTTATGTACTGTCCTCCTTACGAATGCTTTGGGTTATGAGCTCCGCTAACCCAGAAGTAGGTGTCCCGGGTAGCGAACTTTGCAAGTGGAAGTCGCACGGCGGCAGCGGGAGGCCCCATTAGCGAAAGCACGCCTCAGGTTAAGAACAGTTTCAGGCTAAGAACGGACCTCCAGAACTAATTAAGTCCGTAAACGGAGGTACCACTGTACGTACCTTGATACTTGAGTCTCAGAGTATTTGCTAGGTTTCTAAATTAACATTATACTCCCCAATGGATAATCAAGAATGATATGTTTACAAACAGGCGAAATATCCATGCCTCTATGATATGCAACAATCCATACAAGTAGCCGAAGGAAACAAAGTCCAATCCCCCCCCCTTCCCCTCGCCCTCCTCACTGGCCTTTTAAAGATGTGTCCCGTTTTTCTTTCTCATTGGAAACGTTTGTGATTGTGCCTTATATCTTGAGTTTCTTTCTCCATTAGTATATCTAGCCATGGAATCTTACCTAGTATCTGAGCTTTTTAAAACTAGTCTTCCTGAAATCCACTATACATCTTTGCCTATACAGTACTAACTTTTAGCTTTCCATAACTATAAGAATTCCAGTGTTGAATGGTCACTCCCCCCCACCCAGGTTCTTCCTGATTTAACCTCACTGACCAAACTACTGGTTACGATCAAATGGAGGGCAGCTAATCTCCTTAGTCCTTCCTCCAGCTTCTGCAAGAGGATGTTGTTCTGCAGTGCATGCCAGGAATGTGTTCGATATTCCATGCTTAGCGTTCGTCTAACAAGCAAACATCAGGGCAGTTGAATTTCTCTGTGACTTCTAATTCTTGCTTCTCTGAAACGTGTTGCAGGAAGACACGATCCACATCCTCTCTTTGGTGTGGTGGCCTATAGTAGTAGACGCTGACCACAATGTTGTTTGACTTTTTTGTTGAGGGGTTGCTCTATTTAGCCTTGCACAGATGCTCTCCACAGGCTAAATAGGTGTTCAGTCTCTTCAGATTTCTGTGCAGGTGAACAATACTATTTTATGTTGCACGGAGCCAGTAGCTCCCAGCAACTGAAACGACTATTCAAAAAACAATTAAAATCAGCAATAAGCTATTAAAAAAACACACCAACCAGATTAAAACATGTCTTCATAGGCTTGCCTAAACAAAAAATGTTTTTAGCAAAAACATTATTAAAGCCAAACCAGCATTTAAGATCTGGACATCATTCCAAAGTGCAGTCAGATGTTGCTTTGGGTGAATTTGTTTGTTGGTTTCTGTTGTATCCCATGCATCACAAACATGATGGACTCAGCCAAGTCTTGATCTTGGCTGAAGTTGCACACATCTGGTACTTGTTTTATCAAAGGGGAAATACAGAAGATATGAACGTGTTTTGAGTGGGGTAAACAGTTTCTGGATTCAAAATGCTGTGAACACCCAACATTACAAACCTTATTCTAAACAAAAACACAAAGCAAACTTCAAAGTCCAAAACACTCCTCTCCAGCACCTTTTATTATGCACAGTAACGAAAAGAACAAGAATCAATTTACGATTGCTGTTTATGCAGCCATACAGAGATACCATTGCATGTTTTGTCTACTTTCTTTTTTAGAAGCTGAGCACTTCCTTCCTGCTCATATCCTGTGAAGCAAATAACCCCATAAGAGTTAGCTTTTTTCCATGCTGAATTAAGACTTTTATGTGCCACAAAATAAGTTCTGAATTATCCCTCCACCCCAAATGATTGAAATGAGATATTTGCTTTCTTTTTGCTAGGATAAGTTCTGAATGATCGCTGACCCCCATCCCAATATGATTGGAACGAGAGGTTTGCCTTCTTTTTTCTAAGAGGGATCCTGTGTTTTCAATAGCTTCACAACATACAGAAACCTCTTTCTTCTCTGGTTGTGTTTAAGCACATGTTGAAAAGTTTGATTGCTGTGGATATTTTTTTAAAAAACCAAGCCCTTTAAGTAATGCTTTGTGCGCTGCTCTAGGTTTGCATTTTTGGTTGATTTTGTATAGTGAGGTATGGGTAATTTTCTGCTGGGGCTTATTGTTTCTTGCTTTTTCAAATATTTCAAATATCCTAGTGGTCCAGCAATAAAACTGCCAGCACATTCACAAATCTAAGCAGGGTCCAGTATGGTTTCAGATTGGATGGGGGACGGCATGTTGAGATCCCTGCATTGCAGGGGGTTGGACTAGATGACCCTCAGCGGGTCTTCCAATTTTCCTAGTTTCTTATTCCTTGCACCCAAAGGGCAGTTTGTCTTGTAAAAAGCGCATGCCTCAATAAAGCATAATCTATTTGCTATAGAATAAAGCTGCCTCTTTTTCCCCACCAGTCTCTGCTTCTCTCCCTTTTAACTGTAGCTTGATCTTCAGACAGGAGCAAGTGATAATGCTTATCTCCATGTTGCAAAATTTTCACCCACTGATCTCTCTGAAGATCCAGCTGCTGTTAAATTCTTTCTTTCTTTCTTTCTTTCTTTCTTTCTTTCTTTCTTTCTGTTTGCTTTTCTTTCTTTTTCCTGCTTAGCAGTCCTGTAACAGGGCCACAGTGCTGCGTTTGTTCAAGCCTTGTCACCTTTTTTAGTTAGTTTGTAGAGAGAGTGTTCATGTTTCCCGAGGAGACCCTTCTTATAGGACTTGCTGTGTGCTACATTTGGGCCTGCATCACTGTGCTCACACGTCTCTTTACATTAAGGCATGTTTGCTTTGAACCCAGTGTTTGGTTGGGGCTTGTCAGTACCATTAAGGAAGTCTGTCAGTTACAATGCAGTCCACTTAGAGCATTTCTAGAAGGACAAAGGAAGGTCGGGTGGTTTCCAGTTGTCTTCTTCCCAGCGACCCTCTTGCTTCACATCGAAGCTCAGTATTGACTGCCTTAATTAACTTTATAAGTTGACAGGAGATGCTAAATAATTCAAAAATGGGCAGAGGGGTGGAGGTGTTCAAAGATTTACAGCAGAGCGATGTTCTTTTAGCTTTTAAAAATGCACAAAACGTCTGTGCAGAACAAACTGTGTTTCCCATGTAATAATAATAATAATAATAATAATAATAATAATAATAATAATAGAAAATTCAATAGGAATTTGAATGAGTCAGGGACAGAGCCTCCTTAGATAGATTTTATAGGAACTGTGTTAACTTCATTGGGCTGTGCCTCCCTGCATTTCTGCCACAGGCCATTGCCTGTTTACAAGTCGTATAACTTGCCTGGGCCAGAGTAATCTGAAATACTATGGTGCTTCTGGTATTGACACCTGCCAAAATGTTTACAATGCAGTGGCGTAGCGTGGGGGTGCAGGGGGGCCCGGCCGCACCGGGCGCAACATCTGGGGGGGCGCGCTCGCACTCGCAGCTCTCTGCCCCTACTAAAATCCACGGGTTAGGGGGTGCAAATTACTTGCCTTGCCCCGGGTACTGACACCCCACGCTATGCCACTGTTACAATGCAGCCATGTAGCACCTTCCTTAGGGAGCTCCGATGAGCTGATTGACACTTCAGAACGATGCAGCTCCCAGCGCTCAGATAACAGCCTGCAGTGATGCCCTGGCTTTCCCAGTGACAGGAAAGGAGTATAATAGGTCCTCATGGCACAGCACAAAATGAAACCAGTTTGGCATTCAGAGAAGAAGAAGAAGAAAGCTCAAGTAAAGCAAACTTAGAGATGAGGTAAAACTGAGTGCACATTGGGTGGAGTTTTATAATTCACAACATAACACAAAATATAAGTAGTTAAATTTTTTTTTTAATTCTGCATTTGCATAGAAAATGTGCTGTGGACAAGCATCAGTTAGTTATCCCACTGTTGTTGTTTTTTTGCATTCACTATCTAGAAAACCTGAATGTGGGATCATATTTGCTTCTAACTGAGCAATTAAACAGTATATTGCTTGTGTGGTTTGTTTGTTGTTTTCATTTTCTCTCTCCCTTAATAAGAGGACTAGACTTTTAAAATGAAGAGGCTAAGAGTTCAGGGAAGAAACCTGAAAGATCATCAACATCATGGGTTTCCCTAGCCTTTTGCCCCTCTCTGGCATTAACTCTGCTACTATACATGCCCTGTCTTATGCCAGCAGATCTGAGTCCAGTTTTTATAGGAAAAACTTCAGTCCCAGCAACCAAGGTCTGTTAAGTTCTTTGCTTTTAGTTCTTGGCATGGCTGACTACCATTAGTGGGATTTTTTCTTTTCTTTTCCTGGCAATCAGTAAAGAATCTTGTTTGAAACAGCCAAGTATCACAATAGTAAACATGCTCAAATCAGCGAACTATTATTTCCCAAAGGAACATTATTCTCTCTAAATGGAGCAGAGCAGAGACAGTTGCAAGCTAACCTGTGCAGGGGGGTGGGGAGTGGATTCAGGAAAACATGGTATAACAAAAGTAGGATGCTGCTAATTAGACTGATAAATTAGACTGATCAGGGTGTGCAACCTAGAGAAAATGTCATATATTGAGTACAGCATAACATTTCCTATACAAAACTGAAGTTCACTCTGTCAGAACAATACACCGTACCTTCCTGGGTACCACAACATGGTCCTAGCATGTTCTGAATTAAAAGCATTTCCAACATTACAATTACCACATGATTGGCACAGGAAGAGCTTCTGTGTAGCAATGGCCACATGCAATATATTCTACGTGTTCTCACAGCTGCAGCTGTAAGCAGTGGCTGTGCAGAAAAAAATCCTGGTGCTTCTACGTACGTGTCAGCCATGATGTAAGAAAACTTTGAATGTAAGAAACCACCATATAAAGATAGTCCATAACATCTCCTGTCTCTTTGCCAGTCACCCTACAGTATGGTCCGTTTTGCTGCCAAAGCACTGACTCACTGAAGTCAGTGAGTGCTGCAGACAGTTCTTGATGCCAATTTTTGTTGTGAATTTCTGTATCCTTCATTTCTTAAATTTTATTTTTCCGAAGACATTAAAAATATTGTGCCAATATATAAATGTTTTCAGGATCTTTGATCCTTGGCCTCTTTCCCAAAATAGAGGCCAACTGTTATGGTGTTTGTATTGGCCGTGTGTGCTCAATTAAATCTGCTACCCGCTTGACTAGCTGAAGTTGCTAAAGTTGCTCTAGTATTAAAGACTTAGACCAGGGGCTGCCAACCTTTTCAGGCCAGAGGGCACATTTGGAAATTTAAGGAAATGTCACAATTAAAATGCATTTTGCATTTAAAAATAGTTTTAGTAAGTGCTTGTTTACATTTGCTCTGCATTTCGAGGGATGGGTCCAGGCTTTCCAAGCACTTCTTATTTTTGCCCTGACGCTTTCCCTGTGAAAACCCTCTCTATGCTGCCGAATCAGAACAACAATCTGCTGAAAACCTGAATTGCAGTTTGCTCTGATTCAGCAGCAAAGCATGTGTTTTTGTAGAATCATAGATTTTTTTTGAGTTGGAAGGGACCCTGAGGATCATCTAGTCCAACCCCCTGCAATGCAGGAATATGCAACTGTCCCATATGGGGATCAAACCTGCAACCTTGGTGTTATCAGTACCATGCTCTAACAAACTGAGCTATCCACCAGTGCCTTTTTCCTGGGGGAAGTTGTGGGGTATTATTATTATATACCCCACCCATCTGGCTGGGTTTCCCCAGCCACTCTGGGTGGTTTCCAGCAAAATATTAAAATACAATAATTCATCAAATATTAAAAGCTTCCCTAAACAGGGCTGCCTTCAGATGTCTTCTAAAAGTCAGATAGTTGTTTATTTATTTGACATCTGATGGGAGGGCATTCCACAGGGTGGGTGCCACCACCAAGAAGGCCCTCTGCCTGGTTCCCTGTAACTTCACTTCTCACAGTGAGGGAACCGCCAGAAGGCCCTCGGTGGTGGACCTCAGAGTCTGGGCTGAACAGTGGGGGTGGAGACGCTCCTTCAGGTATACTGTACTGGAGTACTCAGATAGACTGAGAAAGTGCAGTAAGTCAATGCTTGCTGGAGTCATTTATGTTCATAATATATTCTTTATTACATATAGTGTTTTTAAAAAGCAACACATCTTAATTCCTTTCTCCCCTTTCATTTATTACATTTCTTTAATGCAGTAGCTAGATTTAAAACTTGGTATAATAAAGCCCTGCAGATTCTCTATCAGTAACCTTAAAATCAAGCCTAGATGTTTTTAGCAACTGCTTAGCAACCACATATCAGAACAGATACATTTTCCAGAATGGTTTTTCTTACAGGGGCTGAAGAACAAGCTGGAGCAAGCTGGATTTTGCTACTTACTCTGGGCCTCTACAAACGGCTGTTCCCATGCACGTGAATCAAGACAGGCCTGGATTTTGGCACTGGATTTTGGCAAAGGATAATGCTTTCACAATCTGTGTCATTATGGTTCCTGGAACATGGGTCTTTGTTCTCTAAACTACATGCTATTATAAAAGTAGTTCTTTCTCAGTGCTGATTTGGAGAAGGCAATTCAGGGAAGGCAACATAGCAAAGCCCCAGAGGCAACATGGGGCTGCGGCTGCTTCTCTCAAAGCCTCACCTTTTCCCGTATTTGCTTGTTACAAGGAATCCCTGGCCAGCATCCTTTTGTATGTGTACCACCCCATTATTGGTATGTGTGTAATTAGGCTTAGGGACTATTCCCTTCACTCCAGTGCAGTCTTTCCTTTTTCCATGGTAACTCTCTATAAGGGAGAGGACTCCATGGCTGTGTAAAAGTTTGGTTAGGAATGGAAAGGAGGGCAGACCCCAGCAAGGGAATCTATGCAATAATTTGCAGCCAGCTGTTGCTGGGCTAAAGCATGCAAGCAGCATGTATAGGTCAGCCCTGGAGGTCAGGCAACCCAAAATATATCCTCCCATCAGCCGCTACCATGTTTGTGGTGCTGCATCTTTCGTTGCACCTCTCCTCTGTACAGAACAGAACAGAAGGTGGGTGTCCAGTTCTGGTATCCAATAAAATGTGGACATATTTTGGGGAACATGTTCAGTGCATGAGAGGCTGAGAATGTGCAAACAGAAATTGAGCAATAAGAATAAACAGACTCTCGTGCATTTTGATTTTTGAGGCAATATTTACTGAAAACTTTCATAGGCACCACATGAAGTGCTGGTGGGCTCACTGAACAAGTATAGTGGTGGATGTAGGTATAACTTTTAACTAATGGGCAGCATGACACACAATGTGGTCCTGTATTCCTGCTCTGAACTGCTGGCCCAAAGGAGGGATTTTGTGAGTGGTTGGGTGCAGGGATACCAAAGAAGGATGTCAAAAACATCAGAATGGCCAGTTCTAGTGCTTTATTAAAGATGGGTGTAGGTCTCCTAGACTTTACAAATGCAGGATGAACATTGCACTGAAGAGATGGCTTGTCTGCACCTAAGCAAAAGTGCACATATTCTTTATACACAGAGCATCATAGGTCACTTTGTCTAGGACTTCCCATCACCTCACTTGACTAGATGGGGGTATCGGTGGCAAATACCAAAGTCTTACAGATAGTTCCCTTTTCTGAGCTCAGAGCCCAGCACCCTCAAGCCCACAAATAAGGGTACATATATATAAACATATATGAACTCACTGCTGCAGCAACTACCAATAATTGTGGGGTTATCTTTGACTACCAAGATGGTACTAGCAGAGCTTCCAGAACAGTTCATCTTTGGTTGAACACAATCCCCCTCTCACCAAAAAAATTAGATGTAGATGTCATTTTGTGTTATGCCATACCCCAAGAGCAGTCATTTTGTAGTGGGCACCCATAACAGTTTATCAAAATTCAAAAGTGGCCACTCACCCATGAAGATTGGCAAGTCCTGGTCTAATTTTCCAACCAGATAATTACCGACTCCTCATTTAGGTCCACAGCTAAGAGTAGACAGTACTTTCTTATACACTATTACCCTGTTCCTACTCTTGTAAGTAAGGTTTGCTCCAGATTTTCCCCATTATTTTAGTTTTTTGTTAGATACAGTGGTACCTCGGTTTAAGAACACCCCTGTTTATGAACTATTTGGTTTAAGAACTCTGCAAAACCAGATGTAGTGTCCCGGTTTGCAAACTTTACCTCGGTCTAAGAACAGAAGCCAAACGGTGGAAGGGCACCGGCAGTGGGAGGCCTCATTAGGGAAAGCATGCCTTGGTTTAAGAACAGTTTCGGTTTAAGAACGGACTTCTGGAACGGATTACGTTCATAAACTGAGGTACCACTGTATATGGAAATAATGTATTGTATCCAACTAATATACACCCAGAGCAGACCCACAGAAATAAAGAGACCTTGATCATGCCCATTAATTGTTGTAGTCCTCCTCTGAGTATGACTAATATTGGTTATAACCCAAATACAAGCATGAATGTATTTTCATAATGATTAAATATACATTATATTGATAAATCTCAGATAGTATAATCAAACACCTGTCCTTTAAATAAAAATGTTTGAAAAGGCCTTATCACTTTTTGGTTTCCCAGAACAAATTATTTCAGCGCTGCCTGCTCCTAGGGGAAATATCTTCCCTGGAGGCATAAAAATTGCAAACAAACTCATTCCCAGCACAGAGTCTTCATTTCAGCCAGTTCTTTTAAAAGCTTCGCATTCCTCATGGAATAGAAGACTACATGAACGCTATTTCCATATATTTTGTGCATTTGGCCTTCAGATTTGCCTTCCATTGCATATGTTGGGGCAATATCCAAGTGGAATGGGGAAATACCTACTTGAACTTCTATCCTATGCACACATACCTGGAAGTAAAACCTACTGGACTCAATAGTACTTACTTCTGAGGAGGCATGTATGGGATTGCACTAGTAAAAAGGGGTACTGTTGAAAAAGTCTCATTTGGTTCTAAATTAACTTTATATTTTTTAAAAAATTGGCCTGAGCAGTTAAAGCTGGGTTTTATCCTTTTAGGTATGGTTGCTTTACATCCTACCTGACTCAGTGTCAGTGCCATGGGCCAGGAGTCAGTTTCACCTGCTGAACAGTAGCCTGAAGGGGGAGAAGGTGGAGTGACTCCACCTGCAGCTGATCAGCCTTCAAGGACACAGAGAAAGCACTGATAATCTGCTGGCTTCAGCCTTCTTAAACAAAGCTTCCAGCAGCAGTCAGATGCGGGTAACAACACTGGAAGTTCCTGGCCCTACCTTGCTGCTTCCTGCTCGTCTTAGGCCTTGACCCTTGACCCCATGATCATTGGATTTCCTGACCCCTGGACCAACTGACCACATGGATTGCTGTTCACCCAAACCTAAGACTGGACCTGACTTCTGCCTCCAGGCAAGTACAGTCGTACCTCCGCTTACATATCACTCCGGTTACGTAAACTTTGGGATATGTAAGCGGTGAACCCGGAAGTATATTTCTGGGTTTTTGCTGCATGCACATGTGCAGAAGTGCTCTACTGCCGCGTGTGCATGCGCAGAATCTGTCCCTCCGGATGTGGAAACCTTGGGATCTGACCAGAGATCCAGAACGGATCCCGTCCACAACTGGAGGTACCACTGTACACCTCAGAGATTCTTTTGGTTGGCTGGTTTCCCACTCCACTGAGCTCTGCACATTGTTGCTCAGTAGTGAGACTATGACAGTCAGGAGCAGGTCAACAATAGTTAACTCTTTATTCAAAGAAACCAAGACACCTCATGCCAAGTGATCAGAGCAATTTTTCCCAGTAGGTCTTGCCCCAGCGGAGCAGTTGCCAGGACTGAAGGTTCCGTCCTTCCCACCACTCTCCATGACTGCTCTCCTGGGTCCTTCCCAGCAACCTGAGGTTTGTTCGCCTTGTCCTTCTTTGCTCAGCACTCTTCATTCCTTGTCTGGTTCTGGGAGTTCAGGGGGGAGAGGAGCTGGTCACAGCAGGAGGGGGAGACTCCCTGGCGTCTTCAGCAGCCTGCCTGATCTCTGCCTCTTGATCTGCCCTTCTTTCCAGCCTCCACTCCTCTCTGCCTCGGATTCTGAACTGTTCTCTGCCACAGCCACTTCCTGCTCACTAAACCCTGTTACCTCTTCAGCTTCTGACACCTCCTCCTCCCAGTCTGCTCCCGCTTCTCCCTCTAACCACCCATCACCATCCTACCACCAATCCCTGTCTCTGAGTGTTCCCCACCACCTTACATGCCTTACTTTTAACCTCTCGGGAGAAGAGGGGGTGGGACATCAGTAAGCCTACTCTATAAATTTAGAACTCCGTGGTCCTTAACCCCTTCACATACTGACTGGCATTGTTAGGTTTGATAGCAAATCTCCCACACGTATCCCCTTATGATTCCCTCAAGCACCCTCCTTGTGCTTCTACACTAAGTGGAAGATGGAGAGTGCACACACAACAGGCAGGGTGTAACTATGCTCTAGGACAGTAATGTGAACACGCCCTTAAAGAATGATCTGAGAGTAAAAGGGTAAGAAAGAGATCAGGTTTCCCAAAGAAATGGGACCTGATTGAGTTTGAAAGCAGAATATATGAGAGAGTGGGGGTTTGGTTTTGAGAGAGAGAGAGAGAGAGAGAGAGAGAGAGAGAGAGAGAGAAGGGGGAAGGGCTAATAACTTTCCATATGTCTACAAGGAGTGGTTTTTTTGTGGTTGAGATGAGGGCACCTGTTCAGCAACAGAAAGTGACAGACGAGGTGAGGCAGGGAGGAACAGTCACATGTAAAGGAAATCAGGTCTCTTTTGGGACCCCAAAAGCAAAAAACAACCATTTTATGACTAAGATGGGGCTTTAATGATTAAAAGGAGAGCAAATACTAAGAATCCCATTTTCCTGTCTTATCAAAGCTAGGATTAAGAGATTATAGTCTTAGTTAAAGGTTTTGTCTCTTCCTGAGCTAACAAAAGGAAGGTAAAAATTAACAGCCAATGTAACCATGCCTGTTGGTTACTTCTCAGTTGGAGACTTAATTTTCTCCCCCTCTTCCCAAGTAATTCCAAAAGGGAGCAGACAAAGCAAAAGAATTAGGCTGGAAACATACAATGGGCATGCCACAGGGGTGTTTGCTTATCGTGTGGGCAACAGTAAGTGTTCTGCCTGGGTTTTGGTTATGCCTCATGCTTTTCCTAACCCTGCCTGTGGCTGCAATTTCATCTGCTATTACCTACACAGGCTATCTGTAATAAGTTGATCTCATATGACACAACAGATACAGCCCTCCTGGATAAGGTTCAGAATCCACCCAGGGATGAAAAGACTCTCTTGCTAAACAGCCAAGGGCCAGGAGTTGCAACGCAAGTCTTATCATGCCCAAGGTCCACAGAGTTCTTTCCCTACATAGATACTGTCTTCAGCTACATTCCAAACCACAGCACTGGTCTTTACTTTTTTTACATTTGTAATTCCATATAACTTTATATATGGAATCAGCCCTGCCATTGGAGCCCTTTTCAGTAGGATAAAAGTGCCCAACAACAACAACAACAACAACAACAACAACAGTCAAGCCTGCTGAATCAGGCCAATGGCCTGTCTAGCCTAGCATCCTGTTCTCACAGTGGCTGACCAGATGCTTACAGGAAGCCTGCAAGCTGGACTTCAGTGCAGCACCACTCTCATGACCTGTGATTCCCATAAACTGGTATTCAGAAGTTAACAGTCTTTGACAGTGGAGGAAGGTCATGATGATGATGATAATAATAATAATAATAGCATAAACTCAGGTGTGTTGCCCTTAGGAAACAACAATTGCATGCTAGTGCAGAGTTGTCTTCTGTGCAGTTGTATAGATATGTATACCTATATTTGCAGACTCATCCAAAAGGTGAAAAGGGGAATTATTCATTTACCAGGTAAATAAAGACAGGCAAACTGCCATGTTTTCCCTGGCCAGATATAGTATGCAACTAGAAACAGATTAAAAGATGATACAGCTAGGTATCATCTTCTTTTTTTTTTAACCATCTAATGTGACTTTTTAAAGGAACAAACAGTCAACATGAAAAGTAGAATTTCTTGTTTTTTGGGGAGAGAAAGCCAGGTGAGAATAAGGAACAATGCAGCTGCCTTCTACTGAGTCAGAGCACTGGTTTTCAGTACTGTGTGCCCTGGCTGGCTGTGGTTCTTTGCAGGTTTTGGGCAAGAGCCTTTTCTAGTCCAAACTGGAGATGGCAGGGATTAAATGTGGGATATTTTGGGTGCAAAACCAGGGCTTTCCCATGGTTACAAAATTTGCCCCAAATGCAAATAATTTAAACCTCCAACATACCAAATTATACATTTCTGCAGTACTGTAATCTGCCCACTCAACAAACTAACTTCTTGCCAGGGACCAGTTTTGAAGTTCAAAGTCAGGGCATAGCTTATGTTCTAAACAGCAACAGCAACAACAGCAACATTGCCCTGTGTTCTGTTGTTCCTTTTTGAAATATATAAAAATGATCTAGTTGAAAAGAAAAGAAAAATCAAACTCAATTCAACCCTGGTGGTTTCATTTCCACATGACTTGGAGCTTTGAAATAATGCAAGAATACAGAAGGAAGCTATGTGTTGTTCTTGTTTTGGAAGTGGATGTCTTTTAGCCACTCTCTTCCTCCAATCATTTGCTTGCTCATGCTGAGCCCAATCCCCACCATTTCTCAGAGAGGAAAGGCCAGATAAGGGAGTAAGAGGCAGCAGTTACCCTCCCATAGCTTGATGGCATGACACTCTTTCTTTTTCTCTCTGCTTTGGTCACAAGCGGAGAGCCAGTAAGAAATGGCAAGAGCAGCAGCAATGGCATCGGGGGCCCTGGCCATTTTAGGTGTGGGCTTTGACAGGTGTTTGAGGATGACATACAGAGGAGACTGTGCTGTCTTTAGGATATATGGTTTATTTACACATATATACAACCTGAGCCTATGATGGAGGAGTTCACAGCATCAACACCCCAAAGAGTACTGTTTTTCCCATAGCCATAGCCTTGGATTCAAATGTTGCTCTGATTTTTTTTCTCTAGCTTGCTGCTTTACTTCTAGGTCATATCACTACAAACTTTTAACTCCCAACTCTAGTTTTTGCCCTTCTTACTAGGTGCAGTTTGAAGGATGGGCCCTGCTCATTTGCTGTCTTCCACAGAGCCCTTTCCTTTGTTCTCCTTATACCTCACCCGGAGGCTAGCCTGGCTATTAATTTTAACACTTGGTGGATCCAGGGGTTCAGGAAGCTAGCCTGTCTTGATTAGATTTCAACACTTGCTTGATCCAGGGATTAGAGGGGTCTGGCACCTAGTCTGACAAATACACACACCAATCTTATAACGAAACATTGATCCCCTCCCACACACATTGCCAACTAGGTTCAGTCAGGTTTTGCAACAATACTAAACCCTGCAAAGCCAGTTTGCTAGCAACGCAAATGAGGTATGTACAATTGACAAGCAGCAATCTTTTTAAAACAGCCTTCAGCTCTCTAGGAAAAGCAAACAATCATCTGTTTCCATATTGGAATTAAAGACCAAGCATAAAGTTTACTGATGAGAAGCAGGAAATCATTTCCCTCTGTAGCAAAGGGAAGCTTATGGCAAAGGAACAACCTAGCTCCAGTTTCCCTACAAGGTAGCATTTGAGCTATGTTGCCCTGTTGCAGTAAAAATAATCTTATGGCACCTTAAAGACTAACCATATTTTATGGCAAAAAGTCTCGTGGGTGCTATCCAGAGCACCTGATGAATGGACTGCAGTCCACAGAAGCTATGCCAGTGTAATTTTTTTATCCTATAAGGTGCTTATGACTCTTTGTTGCTTCTTGCCCCAATTTCCAGATACTACTGTTTGTACCATCTGAGGCTATGCTGCTCACCTTCAGACATCATTGTAGTAAGTATATCTTAAGCAAGAGCTTATAAAACTTTCTCCCCATTGTTGCTTACTAGGCAGCCTTTCCACACCTGATTTTGTCAGGAGGCAATATCAGGTTTGGCACTTTTTCATACCTTCAGGGTTCACTTTAGCTAATGCTATGGTATTCCCAGCTTTAATTACTATATACTGGAAAATACACATATGCATCAAACTGAAAGTACACTTGAGCTGCTTCTGGAAATCTAGCAGAATCAAGTAGAAGTTTAGCACTCATCTCTGTGTTAATTGCTTCTGGGGGGGGGGAAACCATTTTCAGCCCCATTAACCTAGAAAAAATGTGGGACAAAATTTGGGGTGATATCCTGGCATACTGTGCTTTCCCAACATTTCCATAGGCAACTCATGGGGGAACAGAAGCACACATGTGCATAAAGGGCGTGTAGTGGTTGGTAACATGTCCAATGACATCCTCTGCTGTGTCACACGCCAGCCAGTGATGTGGATGGAACTTAGCATGACATGGGAGCACATCAATTTAAAAAATTCACAATTCCACAACACAGCAGGTAAAGCAGTGTAAAAGGAACACTGGAAATCAGGGCAGAAGCACCAACATTGTAATCAGAAAAACTAATGTGATAACCCCCACATTGGAATGCATCCTATGTCAAAACAAAACTTATGTCTGGCTTCATTATTACAGAGGGAAACGTAACAGGAAAGGCTTGAATAATGGAAAAACAAGTAATCCCAAAAGACATTAGTTATACACTAATAATAGGTAATTCCCAGTTCTATGCAGGTGCAGAACCTTTGGAGTCTTATATGATCCCCACTGTAATCTCAAAGGGAGAAAGCTGGCTATCGATGGTACTTGGAACATAATGTATAAGGTATTAAGCTTGTGTTGATCTGTTCCAGCTTTGTTTCACTCAGTTTTGGCACCACAACAGCCTTGGTCAACCTGATTGATGACCTCTCTTGGGGACAGATGGTGGAAATGAAACCACCTTGGTTCCTTTTGACCTCTCAATGGCTTTGGGCACTATTGACCATGGTGTTATTCTAGAGTGACTGGGGGAAGCGGGAGGTGGTTCTGCTCCTACCTGCATGCTTGCTACCAGAAATTAGCATGGGGAAATTGTTGCTTGGCTCCATGGCTTTTTCTGCAGGGATGAGCAATATCCATTTCCATTAGATAAAAATAAATAAAAAGTATATTGCATTCTTGTGCAAGAATATATCTCAGTGCGTGTACTGTGATCACAGCCTCTGAGGTAACCCCCCATATGAACTCTATAACCGGGTTGTTGAAATTCAAATACGACTTCAGCAAGAGGCAATCAGTAAAAAATAAGCAAATATGCTTGAGGGACAGCTCAGTTGGAAAGGGTCACAGGAAACAAAATAGCTAGGCAGAGCTGAAACGAGGAGCAAATTGAAGTCATGGTGTGCTGTTAGAGGACACCCACTGAAACATCACAAACTGGATACCCATAGTCCCACGTCCCACCCGAAAACCTACACTAATGAGCTTCCACACTAGCAGTGGCGGCAGATGTGTGTTATTTTTTACTTTTGTAAACCGCTTTTTTTTTCTAAAATCAAGCCCTTTGTGAATGTTATGAAATAAATAAATACTTGGCATACACCCTACCCTTAAAGCACATTCCCTCCCTCCAGAGAATCCGGGGACTGTTTGTTGTTGTTGTTTTTAAGACTGCTGAGTGTTTAGCTCTGTGTGGAAGGTTAACTACAGTTCCGTGGGGGGAGGGGAGAGAAGGATGATAAGCTTTGAATGATGGTCTGGTGTGTGGATTTTCCGTGGTAAGAGCAAATGCGGAATAAATGTTTAAAAAAAAAGTAGTAAAGGCTGGCATTTTAATGAAGGTGTTGTTGTTGTGGACTCTACAATAACCGCAGCAACCTTGCTTGCACGAGCAGCACGCAGCTTTCTGAAAACGATTTCCATCTGCAATGGTGCGATTTATTGTAGCTCTTTTCGGCCATCGTTACTGCTCCAACCTTGACTTTCCAGGAAGAGCCGTGAGTAATGCTCGTTCCCGCACCGCGCGCGCACACCCCTCCCCTCCGGCGGCGAGAAGACGGCAGGGCTCAGGTCCTCGCGAAAGGTTAGCAAGCGCAGGATTGATCCCCACTCTGAAAACCAGCAAAGGACTCGAGGCAAGCGGGGAGACACGACAAAGTTAGTGGCACGCATGAAACCTGATCTATTCATCTCACAACTAAATCAATACTTGATGGGAATTCCAGGATATCACATCCAAACCCCGCCAAGCGCGGTCCACTTTCGGTAAAGCCCTCTCTCCCCGCCTCCTCCGCCCACCTTCCACTTTCCAGCAGTGACGTCTCGGCGTACACGCAGCACGGAGGGCTGCGAGGCTCCGCCCGGCCTCTTCCTCTTCTGGCTCCATGCAGCTGCCGGGTCCTAGGGCGCATCGTCTTCTCGCTGCGCTTGGCATCAGCAAGGGCCCAGGCCGGCTCTGCAACGCCCTGGCGGGAGAACAGACGGACCACCCGCCTGCAAGCGGTGCAGCCGCGCTGGAGAGAGCGGGCCAAGCCGAAACGCAGAGGCGAGAAAACAAAACGAAAAGGACGCGTGTTTCTGCACGTGTCGTGCAGCTGAGGCGAAGTCTATGGAACATAGGTGGAAAAAACGAGGGAGAGAGGAGACTAGAACAGACTCCCGTTTGCTTTGCTACGCTGTCCTAGAAAAGATGTGGATTACTCGGGTTTAGCATCTCCGCAGAGCGGCCTTCGTCAAGCTGGCGCCCTTCAGATGATGTTGGACTTAAGCTCCTATTAGTACCAGCCAGCGTGGCAGGCGGCCTGGAACAATTTGAGTTGGGGCCGATTAAATGTCCAAAGGGCACCAGAATCTGGGAGGCCGATTTCGACAGAGCTGTAGGATTCCTAAGCTTGGCCCAAGGCCTGAGGTGGGAGGGCAGGGTGGAGGTGTATACGTCTAAATCCTAGTACCGCATTCCTCACACCTTATACCACAAGCATTGCTGTCTTCCTTTTCTGCTTGGTAAAATGCTCTTGCACTACACAAACTCACACAACCCTTTTGCATCTGTTGAGTTTCTGCCAGTGCCAGTAGGTGTCATTTGCAGGAAAAGGAATAAATTTTACAGAACACTGCTAAACAATTCCCCTGCTGCTCAGTTTTGCCCTTCCCTTGTCTAGAAAATCTACCCTGTCCAAACATTTCTCTCTCTCTCTCTCTCTCTCTCTCTCTCTCTCTCTGTGTGTGTGTGTGTGTGTTCTTATTTTAACAGTGAAGATGTTAGACAACACCTGATGTTTGTCTGATGATGAGCTGGGAACCAGGGACCAAATTCAACCTTGTAGCTCAAATGCAAAATGTCCCCTGCTCTGGATCCATACAGTTGGCTTGTTGTTGTTGTTTGACATAGAGATGGGAGCTGGCAATTTTTAGTTCTCACCAACTCTGGTGCCATAATGTTTTATGGCAAGACTGAGTCAATCCTTACCTCCCCCTTTGTCTGTGGCTTATTTCCCCCAGCTGACCAACTCATTATCTCTTGAGACCCACTGTGGGACAGAAAAGCAGAACATGAATAGCAATAATATATAAATACACAAAAACATTAACTGATTTGTGCAATCCATGCTATTCTGCCATTTGGTTACACATTTGGTTGCATATATGCCAGCTAAACTGGGTTTAGTTCAGGGTGTCCAGTATAAGATTTATCACTTCAGAAAGGATGCCACGGTGTGTATTATTCCATAAATTTCCTATATTTTTTTTTTTTTATAATATATTTATTAAAGTTTTCAAATAAAACATATATCAAATAAGCACTTATCGTTGTCCATTTAACATCTTTCAATTGTTACATGGGACTCCCCCACACCTCCCGCATACACTTACATCATTATTAAATTATTTTCAAGCAAATTATCATTTAATTCATCTTAATTAATAATCTTAATTTGGTTTGACATATAATTCGACTTTAAATCTATTTTAATGGTAGACAATTGTCTGCACTGGCATCCTATTCAGCACTCAGCCAGATTACAATATTTTTGTAAATAAGTCTTAAATTTCCTCCAGTCTTCTTCCATCCTTTCTTCTCCCTGGTCTCGAATTCTGCCGGTCATCTCGGCTAGTTGCATATAGTCCATCAGTTGCATCTGCCATTCTTCCACAGTGGGTAGCTCCTGAGTTTTCCAATTCTTGGCAATTAATATTCTTGCTGCTGTTGTTGCGTACAAAAAGAATGTTCTGTCCTCTTTTAACACACTCTGGCCGACAATACCCAGGAGAAAGGCCTCTGCTTTCTTAGTAAAGGTGTATTTAAACACCTTTTTTAATTCATTATATATTTTCTCCCAAAAGGCCTTCACTCTAGGGCAGGTCCACCAGAGGTGAAAAAATGTTCCTTCATTTTCCTTACACTTCCAACATTTGCTATCAGACGAATGGTATATTTTAGCCAGTTTGACAGGGGTCATGTACCATCTATACATCATTTTCATCACATTTTCCTTCAACGCATTACATGCAGTGAAGTTCAGCCCAGAGGTCCACAACCTTTCCCAATCTTCAAACATAATATTATACCCAATATCCTGCGCCCATTTTATCATTGTTGATTTTACCATTTCGTCATGTGTGTTCCATTTCAGCAGCAAGTTATACATTCTTGAAAGTACCTTAGTCTTAGGTTCTAACAGTTCAGTTTCTAACTTTGACTTTTCCACTTGGAATCCTAACTTTTTGTCGTTTTTAAACACTTCTTTAATCTGAGCATAGTGTAACCAGTCTCGCACTTTGTCTCTCATCTTTTCTAAACTCTGCAATTTCCAGTTGTCACCATCCTTTTCTATTATCTCCCAATATTTTGGCCAATTGGCCTCCATATTGGCTCTTTTCCGAGCCTTAGCCTCCAGGGGTGACAGCCACCTCGGAGTTTTATTCTCCAGTAAGTCTTTATATTTTGTCCAGACATTAAAAACTGATTTTCTGACAATATGGTTCTTGAAGGCCTTATTTATCTTAGCTTTATCATACCATAAATATGCATGCCATCCAAACGCATTATTAAAACCTTCCAAATCCAAGACATCCGTATCTTCAAGAAGTAACCAATCTTTTAACCAGCAGAAAGCTGCAGCTTCATAATACAACTTTAAGTCTGGCAGGGCAAAGCCCCCTCTTTCTTTCGCATCTGTTAATATTTTAAATTTGATTCTGGGCTTTTTGCCCTGCCAGACAAATTTAGAGATATCTTTCTGCCACTTCCGGAAGCACTCTGTCTTGTCTACAATCTGCAGTGTCTGAAACAAAAATAACATTTTTGGCAATACATTCATCTTGATGGCAGCTATTCGGCCTAGCAATGAAAGTTTTAATCTTGACCAACTATCCAAGTCTCTCTTAATCTCTGACCAACATTTTTCATAATTATCTTTAAATAAACTCAGATTTTTTTTCCTTCCTTCAACCTCTAAGTTTGTTACTGTATTTAATCTTTGTCTCCTTTTCAACTGCCAAGCTAGCAGTTTCCCACATTTATTTGCCGATTCAAAAGTTTTTTGTTTCATTGTTTTAATCTTCCATTCTATTTCCTGATTTATCAGCTTGGAATATTGCGCCTGATAAAGTTTAATTTCTCTCAGAATCGGTTGGGACTTCGGGTTAGATCTTAACTTCTTCTCCAACTCTTTGATACTTTCCAGAATTTTATCTTTCTTTTCATTTTGCAGTCTTTTCTTTAAGGAATTCTGTTGGATCAAGAACCCTCTCATCACAGCTTTACTTGCATCCCAGATAGTTCTTTTTTCCACCGTAGTGTTCAAATTAATCTCAAAATAGTCCTTTAAGGTTTTTTGGGCCTTCTTTACAATTCTTTGATCTCTAAACAGGCCATCATTCATCTTCCATCTAAAGGAGCCGATTGGGATCAATGTCATATCCATTCTCAAGGCGTTATGGTCGGAGCATGTTTTGGGGCAGATTTCCACCTTCCTCACCTTAGGTGCCAGACTTCTAGTTATCCATATTTGGTCGATTCGTGTCCAAGTCAGTTGAGCTTCAGAAAAGAATGTTCCTTCTCTTCCCAAGGGGTTTCTAACTCTCCAGATGTCAACCCAGTCCATATTGTCAGTCATTTCAAAAAAGGTCTTAGGTAGTCTTCCCTCTTTAGTAATGTTCTGGTTCTGTGACTTATCCATATTTGTTGATACGACCCCATTCATGTCCCCCATCATGATGACGTTGTTGTAATCCAGATAGTCCAGCATGATCTCGTGCAACTTCTTATAAAAATCCGATTTTCCTTCATTTGGAGCATAAATTCCTAATATCAAAATTTTTTCTCCTTGATACTGTATTTCTATTGCGAGGATTCTTCCACTTTCGTCTTTAAAGAGAAATTTTGGTGAAAGGCTCTCTTTTGCATAGATCACTACACCTCTCTTTTTAACTGTATCCGATGATATAAATTCTTGACCAAGCCTTTTATTTATTAACACCTTTCTATGGAGCCTAATCACATGCGTTTCTTGTAAGCATATAATGTCCAATTGTTCCTTTTTTAAAATATGAAAGATTTTAGACCTTTTTTCGGGACTGTTACAGCCATTTATGTTCCAACTCAAAAGCTGCAGAGACATCCTGGATAGATCTGGTTATTCTTTCTGGGGTGGTACCTTGTTCTCCGGTCCTTGAGGATCCGAGGGGGCGGGCTCCCCTGGAGGTTCTGGCGCTGGCAATCCAAGTCCTTTGTGGAGGTCTTCTCCGTGTGCTCCCAAAAACTTGTCTCTATCTTCCACTGTTTTGATTTTGATCTTTCTCCCTCTGTAGGTAAAGGATAATCCTTGTGGAAACTCCCACCTGAAGATAATTGCGTTGCTTCTCAACAGTCTTGCCAATTCCGTGTAATTAGATCTAAGGTCCAGCAACTGCTTAGGAATGTCCTTATAGATTTCAATTCTCTTGCCCAAGATGTCTAGTGACTTTTCGTAGTGCAGGCCCAAAATCTTGTCCCTTTCCTCCTTTGATCTCAATGTTATCAAACAATCTCTGGGCTTCTCTGTCCTTCTGACTCTGCCAAGCCTGAAAGCAGATGCAATTTTAAAGTCTTTTTCCTCTAACTCCCAAAACTTGGCAAATTCCTTAGTTAGAAATTCAATAAGATTATCTTCTTCCACCTCTGGTATTGACCGTATCCTCAAGTTGGTCTCCCTGTTTCGCAGTTCTGTCATCAAAAAGTAAATCTGATGTTCTCCAACTTGTTTGCTGAGTGGTCTTACTTCTTTCTCAAATTCTTCCAATCTTTGACTAGTATCTTCAGCCAGTTTACGATTTTCACCTACAGCCTCCTTTAATTCTCCAATGGATTGGGCATTCTGTGCAACTTGTCCAGTCAGCTTATTCAAACTTTCTGTGTTCTGTTCAATTTTAGCTGTATGCAGATCAGCCTTCTTGTCCAGAGCCTCCAGTTTCTCCAAAATTTTCTTCAAGACAGAGCTACTTGTCCCTGAAGCCATATCTCCCAGGTGCAGCTCCTCTGTCTCACCCTCCCCTGCCTGTATTAGGGAGGCCGCCTCTATGTCTGGAGGCAAAGTGGAAGGCAAGGCCGGCACAGAAGATCTACGCTGTGAGGCTGCAGATAAAGTTAAAGTTGTTTGTTTAGTCCTTCCTCTTCTCCTTGCGCCACTCATTCCAAAGTTATCTGTAATCCAAGGTCAATCCAAGTTGTTCCCATGAGAAAACAGAGTCCCAGATGCAATAGTCAAACAGAGGCCGGGAAAGGGAAAGTAAAACAAAGTCACTGCTGTAAGCCCAAAATCCTCTAGAGGGAGCTTAATACGTCTTCAGGGAAAAGATCAAATCCAAGTTAAACTTATAAATTTAAATCCATGTCTATCGCCTCCACAGTGTGTTATTTTTAGCAGAGTAAAACTTAAAGCAAAACAGTGTTTCTTACAGTGCCTTGACTGCAACAGTTTCAAAGTATCCAGTTCCAGCTCAGAATGTTTCAAAACCTGAATTCAATATATCCAAAGTTGCAAACTGGTGCTCATTCAGGCAGCTCCAGCACCAGAGATTCTTATTTATTTTATAATCCACTGGTACCACAGAAGAAGAATATCAGTGCATCCCACATATGACCAGCAAAAGTCAATAGCTCAAAGTCTTTCACTCAGAAAACTGCTTTAACAGGGTGCCAGCATTTAGTTAAAGCATAACTTTTTGTCTCCACTCCTCCTGCTCTTTGCTTAAAGTTCAGTATCGCGGGAGATGGGCTTCCTGCTTATTCTCACTCCGTTTTCAGCCAAATTTCAACTTTTTTTTAAAAAGTTTTAAAAGTTCCATAAAGTTCTCAAAAAGTTTCAGAAAGTTGACGAAAGTTTCAGAAAGTTTTCAATGTCCAAATTTACTCACGGGTTGTAGTTTCCAAAGTTCAGAAAAGTTGCAGGAAGAAAGGACAGCGCTGACCGGCAACAGCAATGCGGCTTCACTTCGCTGTTTGCGCAACGACCCACAGCGCCGCTACCCCCTCCGCGATCCGGAGCCCCTTACGGGGTCCCTTCAACGTTTTGGGGGCTGCTTCTGGCGCCCGCCGGGTCCCGAGACCACAGGCTTCTGCCACCTGTGGTTTTCCTGGATGGGTCTCCGCTTCGCCGTAGCGGACGACCCGTTTACAGCGGAGCTCCCTTCTCCTTACTCGGAGAAGGCAGCCATTACCGGTCGCGCCGCCTCCGGAAGTCCCCATAAATTTCCTATAGTATTCATTGGTGCTTGAACTTCCTACCTGGGAATGCTAATCTTCATTTTCCATTTTGCTTTTGAGTGCCTTCTTCAGGCAGTGATAGATGAATGCATATTTGTACATACTATATTTTATCTCATTATACCTTCAGATTGTTTTATCTAATCTCTTTGGGAACTTTCAGCTTTAAGCAATCCTAACCCCACTTAACTCGGAGTGAGCCCCATTGAAGTCAATAGAACTTATTTCTGAGTAGAAATGCTTAGGAACATGTTAGCCAGTTATTTTGCTGCTTAAAATCTCTTATCCTTCATATTTGTTGAAGGGTCTCCATCTGCGAAGATGTCCCCCCCCCTGTATTTCAGGTCACATTTTTACATTACTGCACACACTGGATGCATATGGATTGTGGCTAATGCTATGTGTACTTGGCTTCAAACACCACTGGAGCTGGAGAAAATGGTAATATATACACAGCCTCCGTTTATAGGATGAGAAAATCACTAGAAGTTCATTCTGAGTCAGTTAACTTCTAGGGTTGTTTATTCTAGATCAGCTTTCTAGTGTGTGTTTTTTGTCACTCAAACAATGACTGATTGTAGAAATATTCTATTAACTACACTGGGTCTGGCATCATTAGATAATTTCTCAAGATATACACTGATAAGAATCTTTACAAATGCCTCATCTTTAACCCATCTGTTTAAGAAAGTGGTGTTGTGTAACAATTGCACGAACATGCTCACTACAGTATTTAAAATGTGCAAGCTGTTAGTAATAAGGCAGAAGAACTGCTAGGGTATGACTCTCAGCCAAGGGAGAATGGGGCCCTGCTCTGCTGGGTGTTAGTGGGCAGAGGTTTAGCTTTTCAACTTTGAATGAGGTAGGTTAGGGGGAGGTCCTAGGAGCACAATGACAGGCTTGAACAAAGAGACACAGAAGATGCCCCACCCCCTTTTTTCTGTCCTTTTAATCAAATGCTGCTCCTTTGGTGGAAGCCAGACCTTCATAGCTAGGGAGCTCAGGGTGGTGCAGGTACATTGCTTTTTCAAGCAGTGCAGAGTCCGCCCACCGCATCTCCCTCAACTGCAGAGTGGCTGAGGGGGAGGCCTGCCCACACTGCTGTTTCGGGCAGCATGGAGCCTGCAGGCGCCTGAGCCACCCCATTACTCCCAGGAAAGATGCATGGCTCTGGCGCAGTAAGTGCCATCCCCTGCAGTGTGGCACCCAGTGCGCCCGCCCCCCTAGCTACCACTCTCCCCTCCATCTAGGTGCAGGTTGTAGACCAGATCCATGTGCTATGGGATTTTCTGGATCAATTGGGGTTTTGGCTGGTTTTGGCACAGAAACTGCTTTGGTCGCCCTGTAAGATGACCTCTGTCGAGAGAGAGAGAAGGGAAACATGTCCCTGTTAGTTCTTCTCGACCTCTCAACGGCTTTCGATACCATCAACCATGGTATCCTTCTGGAGTGACTGTCCAGTGGTTCCAGTCCTGCTTGGATGGTTGTTCCCAGAGGCTGTTGCTTGGGGAATGCTTTTCAGCCCCGTGGAACCTTCAATGTGGGGTTCTGCAGGGTTCAGTCCTATCCCGTATGTTGTTTAACATCTACACAAAACCACTAGGTGAGGTTGTCATCCAGAGGTTTGGAGTACATCAGCTGATGACACTCAGCTCTGTTTCTCCTTTACATCTGCAGGTGAGGCAATGGAAGTGCTGGACCAGTGTTTTGCCTCGGTAATGGACTGGATGAGAGCCAACAAACTGAAACTCAATCCAGATGAGATGGAGGCACTGTTGGTGGGTGGCTCCCTAGACTGGATGGGTGGGAGATTGCCTGCTGTTGATGGGGTTGCACTTCCTCTGAAGGAGCAGGCTCATAGCTTGGGGGTACTCCTTAATCCTCTGCTCAAGGTTCAGATGGCCTCAGTGGCTCAGCTACATCCCTATCTGGACACGAATAGCCTAACTACTGTCGTCTATGCTCTAGTAAGCTCAAGGTTAGATTGCAGCACTGTGTTATACATAGGGCTGCCTCTGAAGACAGTTCGGAAACTTCAGCTGGTGCAGAATTCAGCAGCCAGGTTGCTCACCAGAGCAGAACACTTTGAGCATATTACACTGATCCTGGTCCGACTGCACTGGCTACCAATTAGTTTCTGGGCCCAATTCAAAGTGCTGGTTTTGACCTGTGAAGCCTTAGGATGGCAATACTTCAAGGACCGCCTCTTTCCTAATGAACCTAGCCGGACCCTGAGATCAGCTTATGGGGCCCTTCTTCGTGTGCCTCCTCCTGGAGAGGTTCTGAGGGTGGCAACACGAGAAAGGCACTCCAGCAACAGCGCGCGCGCGCACACACGCACACACACACACACGGCTGGACGGACCGAAAACGTAGCGAAGGCTGAGGAAACTTCAGTGCGCCTGCGCTGGGCAACCCCCCGGCGCTTGCGCACTGGCTCGGCGGAGCTGGCTTCCTCACTCAGCCGTCGGCGAGAGCAGCTGAGGGGTTCAGTGGGTCCGTCGCCATCCTGCGTGGGCGGGAGCGGACCTCGACTCCCCTTGGGGTCGGAGCCTGGAAAGCCCCGCGTTTCTCCCCCACCCTCCTTGCTCTGGCTGGAGAGGAAAGTATGTGGGGCAGAGAGTGAGGTCGGGCAGCAGCAGCAGTAGCGCGGAACCCCTTTCGCCCAAGGAGGCGCCCATGGAAGCGGTGAGTACGTCGAGGGGCGCAGGGCGAGAAAGGAGCCCTCTTTTCCTCATACGCCGGGGCGCTGCGGGGTGAATGGCGTCCCCCCCGGGGGTGACTCTTCTTTTGCCGTCTTAGAAGCCTGGCCCGCCCAGCTTGGGGGTCGCGCTTGCCCGATTTGTAGAACAGGGCTCGGGGGCTCCTGCCCACAAAGCTCTCCCCCCGCCCCCGCGGTGCTTTTCCAAGGGTGGGGACTCAGCGCAAGAGGCGGGACCGCCTTGGGAAGGGGAAACCCGCCAGCCTCCCTCCCTCCGGGGAGTGGGGCAATGGCTGGAGCTCCCTGGAAGGGCTGCTGCTTTGGACGGTGCTTTCGATCCCCGGCGCCCTACAGGCAGGACTGGGGAAACTGAAACCCTCGAGAACTGCTGCTGCTGCTGCCGGCCAGAGTAGGCGGCACCAAGCTCGGTGGGGGGTTGGTGGTGGCCCGACTGAGTGGTAGGCGGTTTCGGGGGGGGGTGTCCCGCAGAAGCCAAGAAATTCGACTGTTGCCCAACCCCAAATAAAAGAGATGGGGGGGGGGTGACGGGTGGACTTGTTGCTGAGTACGAGACCAGAGGTTTGCAGAAAAAGAGAAGAGAGAGAGAAGCGAACCCGCTTCCTTCCCTTCTGCATACATAGCCAGCTCGCGTGTACAAGTCGTCGTTGCGCTTTGGTGACAAACAACCAGAAGTGGAGATGGCTGACATCCTGTTTATAATCGCACCAGAGGTGGTCTGTGTTCTTGAGACAGCTTGGTGTTAATAGTGAGGGTTCTGTTTTTGTGTTTGCGTTTGCTCAGTTCTCGATAACCAGATGACCCCGTCCACACACAGGCTACTATATGGTTTCTTTAAAACCAGAAAAGAACTTGCAGCTGTTGCCGATCGCTGGGTTTTGTATGTTGAACTACAGCATTCGAAGAAGGGCACGAAAAGTCCTAATCTTGAATCATGGCACGGCTTCTGAAGAAAGCTGTAGCATCAGGAAGTTCCCTGTTTACTGTTTTGCTTGGGGGAGGGCCAGAGAAATGAAGCTGACCTTCTAGGACAAATGGTGTGGGAAGGGGAGGAAAGAGGAACCGACACAGGCACAATTAGCAATGTTGCATAAGGACATTGACTTCGTGTGAAAGAACAGTTCTGTGTCATAGAGAAAAATAGTAGCAGTTGTTTTGCTAAATGTACTTGTAAAAAGCCTATTTTGAACTGCTCAGTCTACTGTGTTTTATGTATACATCTTAGTATTCAGATTTTAGGAGTGGTAAAGCAGCAATATGAGTACAGGATGAGCTTGATGAACTTGCACCAGGTGAAACTTACTTGCACCAGGTGAAAAATGTGTTGCAATCAGCACTGATACTGGCTAAAATGTGACCAAAGCACAAACTGTTAGGCTCTTTAGAGCCAGTTGTTACAATGTTACAGTTTATAGTTTTGACAAAGTGAAGAAATATGGATGTGCCCCTTCTATGGCAATATAAAGCAACATTATGAATGAAATTACCGTAATAAAGTTAGGTAGTACCACTTTGTGCAATGGAAAACAATTTGAAATCATCTCTCCCCCTCCCTCATATTAATGAGCTCACTATTTGGTCATCTTAAAAATACCTAATATGGACTGTTCATTTCCACCTATTTTATATTCATGTATGTCACTGGGCATTTAGGCTACTACTGAGCAAGCATTCATGTGATTGTAAGTCCCACTGGGTAGTGGTATTTCTTCCTGATGAGAGAGACAGACACATATTATGGGACTGCAGTCTTTTAAGCAGGGTGCTTGGCTTGTCAGGTGCAGAGATCAGGGGTTTAAAGGAACTGTATTCCTTTGGGTTTATTATTACTATATTTAAAATATTATGTACCCATAAGTCTTCAAGGTGGGATGAATTAAGAATCTAAATGTAACTTGCCTGAAGCCCTTCTCTTCATAGGCAATAAGATTTATGGGGTAAGATCAATCTATTGATCTTACTTTAAAAGTAAACAGTTGCATGTTAGCTACAGGAGTTGTTGGTAACTATGGCTGCAGACAGTCCTATACATGCTTACCTGTAAGTCCCATTAAGCTCCATTCATTCCTATGCTTGTTTACTTGGAATTTGATGTCAAAATACTTTTTTGTTTTTTGTGTTGTAGATTGCTGCCAAAAACAAATTTCTTGTGAATTACCTAATTGTTGAAGCATGTGTAAGCAGTTTTTAAAAAACGACTCTTGATTTTAAAATATATGAATTGCAGTGTGGGCCTCAGCGTATTCACTTTGCCCACATATGGAGAAAAGTAATGCATTTTTTTCTTTTCTTTTTAAAGTGTACAGGAAACCACACCTTTTTAGCTGAAGCTGTTGCAGGTGTTATAGCAATGCAGGAGCCATGGTAGATCTCTGATGCTAAGTGGATTTGTGTGTGTGAAAGTGTCCTATCTTGAATACTTGAAGGGACCAGAGGAGCCTATTATAATGAGTAATTGTGCAGTGACTAGAATAGGGTCTCATGAAAAAGATGAAACTGCTTAGGAATTTTCTTTGAATGTTTATGTTACATAAATTGCCCAGATAAATAACTCTACGTTAGCTTATCTTCTATATATTTTTATACAGCAGTTCAGCCTTCTCAGGACTGTGCATGTCTTCTTCTTTTTCTTCATATGTAATACACTGATTTGTGTTGGGGGTTCTGATATAAAACCCCCCATTAGTAAGCAAGTACCTTATACCATGAGACGCGGGTGGCGCTGTGGGTTAAACCACAGAGCCTAGGGCTTGCCGATCAGAAGGTCGGCGGTTCGAATCCCTGTGACGGGGTGAGCTCCCGTTGCTCAGTCCCTACTCCTGCCAACCTGGCAGTTCGAAAGCACATCAAAGTCCAAATAGATAAATAGGTACCGCTCCAGCGGGAAGGTAAACGGCGTTTCCGTGCGCTGCTCTGGTTCGCCAGAAGCGGCTTAGTCATGCTGGCCACATGACCCAGAAGCTGTACGCCAGCTCCCTCGGCCAATAAAGCGAGATGAGCGCCGCAACCCCAAAGTCGGCCACGACTGGACCTAATGGTCAGGGGTCTCTTTACCCTTTACCTTTACCTTATACCATGGATATATTTCTACTTGTCCTTTATCAGCAAAAAATAAGGTGCTTCACGGGTACTTTAAGTAACTTTTTTTAGTGGTGAGACAAGTAGAGGAATGCGGGGCATACGTGTACTCCAAATGCTTCTGCCAGTAGGTCTTTCTCTAGATCTCATCATGTTATAGGGCAGGGTGGGGGGGTGAGAAGGGAAGGGAAGACTGTACAGTGGTACCTCGGGTTACATACGCTTCAGGTTACATACGCTTCAGGTTACAGACTCCGCTAACCCAGAAATAGTACCTTGGGTTAAGAACTTTGCTTCAAGATGAGAACAGAGATCGTGCTCCGGCAGCGTGGCGGCAGCAGGAGGCCCCATTAGCTAAAGTGGTGCTTCAGGTTAAGAACAGTTTCAGGTTAAGAACAGACCTCCGATAGGAATTAAGTACTTAACCCGAGGTACCACTGTACTTGTACCCAGAGCTGCACCAGCTGAATTGGAATTACATAGAGTGCATTAGTGTGTGGCTAAACAAGACCTTTTGAGCAAATATGATTATGCTTTTCTGTAAAATACTGCTTTAAAATAGACACCTGTATTAAGGCAGACTTTACGCTTGTTCTTCATTATTGCACATGTGTGTGTGACTGTGTGTGTATGTGTGCATGCCATTGCATCTCTTCACCTAAACATTTTGCTAATATTTATGTGTGGAGAGGGGGATGCAATTTCCTTTAGAAATGATGAACTCCTTCATGATCTTGGACCATATCTATATATAATTCTTTCTCAAAGGCCTCATACATGCACCCTTTGGGGGGAGTGGGTCAGGTTACATTAAATATAATCAGCTTTCCCCCCTACATGTATTTTAGCAAATTCAGCATTTCTTCAGAGAAATAAAACCAAACCCCATCATTCAAAGGGGAAGTAGAAGCCAACTGGTGAAAAGTAGTGGTTAGGATGAGGAGAAACAAAACTAAACAAAATAAAGAGTTCTCTAACATCTGCATGTGGGTGAGGGAACAGGGTTAGCTACATCCCTAAAATATATCTGATGAGAGAGAGAGAGAATGAATTTTTCACTTGATGCCCTGAGAAGGTCTTCTTTTCCTTCTTAGGCAGTACAGAACTAGTTGGCTGTTGCATCTTGACACCTTTCAGGCCCCCATTTTCTTGATTTGCCCCATACCTTGCTATAAATTATGTGTGTGGGGCAGAGGAAGGATTCTCCTCCCTAGTCAGAAGAAATGCCTGGCCAATAGAATGTGGCTACCTTAGATAAGGATCCTAGAGGTACAGATATTTGAATAGACTGATCTTAAGGTTAGAACAGATCTGCTGAATTCCAGAGTAGCTCTGACTCATGTGTCTCCTTATGTGTCACTCCAAAAAGACTCCATGTACTATGAAGGGCTGCTTTCCTTTTCCCACACTTCCTGGAAACAGGAAATCAGGGGTAGGAAACCTGTGGCTCTCTGGAAGTGGTTGGGACTGCAAGTCTCATAATTCCTGGCCATGCTGGCTGGGGCTGACGGGATCTGGTGTTCAGCAACATCTGGAAGATCACAGGTTCTCTGTCACTGATTTAAATCATGGTTATTTTAACAATAAAACTTTTGTAGTTGTAGTTCTTTGAGGCTTATGGTCTATAGTGCAACCTAATATTTCTCCCTCATAAAGTTGGTCAAATGCATATCTTTGTGTGAAAACTAAATGGTAAATGTGATTCTATAGCAATAGCTGATCAGTAAAGTGGTGGTGTTGGTTTTTTTTTTTTAAATAAGCACAGAACATTTTTGAACTCTTTTGTACTATGACTGAATATCGTATTTTTCCGTGTATAAGACTAGGGCTTTTTTCCTTTTAAAAAAATGTCAAAAATTTGGGGGCATCTTATACATGGATACATCTCTCCCCATTTTCTTAAATTGGAGTCCCCCAAAATAGGGGGCGTCTTATACATGGGGGCATCTTATAGACGGAAAAATATGGTAAGTACTGAAAGCAATCTAGATAAAGCTGTTATTCTTTTCAAATGCTCTGATTGTATTTTATAATTGGTGTATTTTGTGCTAGGTACCTCATCTGATCATAAAATGAGCTGCTGGTTGTGCTGTCAGTCTGTGCTGCCAACCATAGAGCCACTTCATATTTCACTTGTTGCTGACCTGTACTACTGTGCTATGACTAGTGGAAAGGAAGACTATGATTGACAAGGGAAAAGCCAGCATTTGATCAGATAGGATCCTGGGGCTTACCAGACCCAACACTTAGCCAGATGATTAGTGCATGGGAATAGTTTTCGGAGGTAATTGAAAAGGATCCTTGCATTCCTGATCGCTGGTCCTGCTAGCTAGGGATTTTGGGAGTTGTAGTCCAGCAACAGATGGGGACCCAAGTTTGAGAAACCCTGCCCTAGCTGTATAGCTGGCTCCCTCCTTATTGAATTTTAAGTGTGCTGTGTAAAAAAACAACACAACACCTTTTAAATTAGGCCTGTGTGGCAAAGTGATTCTGTCTGGCCTTCAGTGTTTTTTATGTTTGTGAGTTTTTCTTTTTTTAAAATGTGGTTTTAATGCTTGTATTGATAACGGGCAGGCTTCTGTTGTTTTAATTGTGAGCTACTTTGAAAGAACCCCAGTCCTGAAAAGTGGCATAAAAGTCTTGTAATAAAAATTATCTGCTCTTGGTGCCCTTTGGTTAGAAGAGTAGGGTGCAAAAAATAATTGTTTGGTTTATTTATGTGCTGCCTTCCCCAAATCTGAAACACTTCTTAAAAATTGGTTGGGAAGATGAGTTGCAGCTATTCAGATTTACTAAGAAGTATTTGGGTAACAAGATAAAGATTCAGTTGTGAAGGAACTGGTTTCCCTTCCTGTCCATGGAAGTTAACAGTGGAATCCTTTAATGTTTTCCTCCATTAATATCCTTAAAAGAATTGTGATTTTAGTGGCTGTCCTTGCAATTTTCTTCCAATAGTGAAATAGCTCCATTAGCAGTACATAGATATTATAATGCTGTTAATTTTTCATGTTGGCCATAGATTTCTGTAAACACTACCTAATGCCCTAAAGCTGCCTTCCAACATTAATATTTTAAGAGTAATTTTAAATTCTGGATTACATGTCATACTATTTTCAGTAGCTAAATTAAGCTACTGCTTACGGGCAAACAATTGCCATTATAATATTAAGTTCTTAATGTCTAACACATCTACTGCTTCAAGTAGAGGAATAATTATTCATCAGTATATCCAGTATATTACGTGCTTTTTCACACCATCCAAGGTTATTGGTCTTGCCTTAAGACAGCCTTTCTCAACCTGTGGGTCCCCAGATGTTGTTGAACTACAATTCCCATCACCCCTAGCTAGCAAGGCCAGAGCTCAGGGATGATGGGAGTTGTAGTCCAACAACATCTGGGGACCCGCAGGTTGAGAACCACTTGGAAGTCGAATGGAATCCATTCCAGAAGTCTGTTTGACTTCCAAAACATTCGGAAACCAAAGCACAGCTTCCGATTGGCTGCAGGAAGTTCCTGCAGCCAATCGGAACCCGCAGAACCCGATTGGAATTTGCAAACCAGAACACTCACTTCTGGGTTTGCAGCGTTCGGGAGCCAAGACTCGCAAGGCGTTCGACTTCCGAGGTATATGGAGCCAGACCCAAAATACTTTACAGTTGTCACTTGCTTTTAAATATACTTAGCCAACGAATATGTATTAATAGAACACCATAGAGCAAGGGTTCCCAAAGTGCAGTCAGCTTTGTCCCTGTGGTCTTACAGCATGGACCACAGAATTAAAAATTGTAAAGCACCTAACACAGTGCATTACAATTGCTACAACAACAGAAAAATCCTTAAGCAGCTCACCAAAACCCTCAGTAATATTCAAGCAGTCTGTGGCCAGTCTGGGGTGCGGGGTGGGCAGTTTGGGGACCATTGCCATAGAGAGCAGACAACAACAAGCCAAAGGATGCAGTGAGGTTCCACCCTCCACCTTACACAAATCCCTGCAGCAGGTGGTGGAAGAAACTGCTCTTTGCACCCTGGCATGATTCTCCCAAAGCAGTAGAAATGCTCAAGAGCATACAAGGTGTATAGTTTGTGTGGATCATAAGTGTGGATTTCTGTTCTTCTCCCATGATACAACTGTATTAAGTGTCTAGATAAATGGTGTCATTTGCTGGATACGGAGTACTCAGCAACCAAGGTGAATATTGTGGATGACTATGTCCCACTGACTAGATTGTTGCTGAAGAGCTGCTTTTTAAAAATTAAAAATGAAAAAATCCTACTGAATACAAGAATATGAGGACAGTTTTGCAGTAAGTACTTATTGACTGGGCATTGATTGTTTTGGCCCCTAGAAGATTATTGCAAAAGAATTGCACTCACTACTTTCTGTATTCCTGGAATAGTTGCTATAATTGGAGTCTAGAGTTAAGGGTTAAGTGTAGCATAAAAGCAGTTCTCAAAAGCAATAGTTTTGACTTGAGTTGAGGTTTTCGGGAAAGCTGTAGGTTTTATTTTTCATCTTTAAATCTGTATTCTTCCTTGATAGTAGTTCTTACAAATGTTTCAGTGGTTGTGGTATTATCAATTTTCAAATGCATTGTTCCTCTATTAAGTTATTATTAAAAAAACATTTCCAATGAGTGTCTAGATTCTGTAGTCTTCAGGAGAAATTAATTTTGCTGTGAGACCCTATGGAGTGGAATACTAGGAGGTGCTAACATCATCATGTTCTGTGATTGTAAAATAGGGGAGGGCCTTTCTCTCCATCCCTCAGGACTCTCCTTAGGCTACACCATAGGTTTTTAACCTTTTTGAGTCCACAGCTCCCTTGACCCAACTACATTCTTTCTGCAGCACCCTTGTGGGACTCATAGATGCTGAGTTATGTCACCCCTTTCCTGCAGAGCTGGCAGCTTCTCACCCTTTTTCAAACACCCTTCCTTATGGAGTGTTCCCTCAGCCTCCTCTCCTCTCCCCTCTCCTTGGGAGTCCTCCGGGCAGCCGCAGCTGCCGCCCTGGTCTCTGAGCTCCCCCTTCTGCCCCAAAGAGAGGTGCCTCTTCACACTGCCCCACAGCAGCCTGGGAAGCACCCCTGGTCAGCCCCAGAGGCACCATTTGCCTGGGAAGCTTGTAGCCAGAGCTGCTGCAGCATCAAACAGCTGTGCAATCCTTTGGGAGGCAGAGATGTGAGAGGGAAACAGAGGAGGAAGGAAAGAGGGACAGAGGCCAGTGTTGCTTGTGGCACTCCTGACTATCATTCAAGGCACCCCAGGGTGCCATGGCACACTGGTTGAAAACCACTGGGCTACACCATTTGTCCCAGGCCACACCCCTGCCAATCTTGCTTTACATTCTCAGATACTTTTGCCTATGATTAAAATGTAGCCATTGCTCCACCTACTATTCCCACCACTTCTTAAATGTTGTTGTCCATGAGGACATGTGGCTCTCCAATGGAAAAAAGATTCCTTGCTGTTGTAAAATGATAACATGGGATGTTTGGAACATCAGTAGACATGGATGAGAGTTTTTGAAAAGTTGGCTTTAGCTCTGTATTTTAGCTATATTATAAGTAGACAGAATGGAAATCTCTCTCTCCCCACCTCAAATATATATAGCCACTCTAGTTTAGAACATTTAGATGATTAAAGTATCGTATTTTTAGAGCATTCCTAAAACCCTGTTCTGGTAAACTGAAAATTATCTTTGGCATCATTTTCCTGTAGCCTAAAATTTCAGGATTTGATACTATTTTCTGTTCTCTTGTTCAGGGTTGACTAAATTCTGGATTATCTTGAAGTCACATCTATTTAGCTGGCTTGGAAGTTCAAACAGCCATATAAATGCCGGTATGTATTTTAATGTAATTACAGTGTTAGCAAATTTAAGACTAAACCACACACCATTTCCTAAAAAATCAGTTTAGTCCTTGTTTCCTGCCAGTCAATAGCATATGTGGTATTGTGGCAACTTAAAGATTAAATTTGTTATAGTATAAGAATTGGTTAGCCAGAGCCCACTTTGTCAGTTGCTCAAAGTGGTACTTAGGTGGATAGGCATGTATGTCCTGAGTACAGAGAGAAAGGATTTTCTTCTTCTTCAACAAAGTGAGATCACAAAGTCAAGCAGGAAACAATAGTGTGTGTCTCAATGCTATGCAGAGCACAAATGAATCCAGAATCCAGTTAGATTGATGCAACAACTCGTCTGCATGGGTGACCCCTTCTGAACTAGGGAGCCACTGGTGATACAGAGGTGGAGCATGATCTGTTAATTTCTGTGATGAGTGACAGTCCCAGAACTAGTTGAGTCCAAATTCAGCAGTGTCAGATTTGTGGTGGTGTACTTTTACTGTTGGAATACTGTCTTGGTATTTACATCATTAGGAGTGTGTGTCCTGTTAGTAGTGGCTTGTGCCATGTGAGAGGGCATCTACGTTCTAGCAAACATAGAACCAGAATCAGAGCTTGAGAGGGTGTAGAGCAGAGGAGAAGCTACCATTTGACTTGTTCACTAGCAGCATTCTAAAATTGGCCCCTCTTCATTGATCAAGACCTGTACACTGGTCTTGGATCTATCAATAGCTGGAGCCACCTGTACAGCCTTCAGCCCACTCGCTACCCTACACCTCTGAATTGCCCATAGCTGGCTGCTGCAGTGAGATATCTGGTATGTGCCACCCACCTTTGGAGGAAAGCACTATTTAAGTTTTAAAAAACACTTTATAGAAAGATGTACAGAAACGGCATTAAGCCATTCATTTCACTAAGCAGGTGAAAGAGCAAAAGCAGTTCCAGATAAAATGACTTTCTGTGACAGTGCACTGAAACTTTTTTTATCCCAGGCCCAAAACAGAATAGCTGATGTTAATTGCAATGAAGATCAAGAAACTAATATTGACTGTCAGTCCCAGCCAAAAAATTTTGTGCCTTAAAAGCTGGATAGTATTCTTTGTTAGCATCTTACTGTTGCAAGAAAACTGTGTATCCAAAATTGACCATAGTTACTAGAGTCTTTACTTTTAATAGTATTTTCTGGAGCTTTTTCTCACATTGATTCCTATCCCCAGATGCCTGCACAACCTTAGCTGCAAGACGTGTAGGAAATGGAAGTACAATCTAACTCTTCTGTGTACTGTTCTCTGGTTCTTCCCCTTTCATGTACCTGTATATAGTTTTTTAATGTAAGAGAAGACTGCAAAGCCATGGCTTTCTGTGCCAAACTGAGAAGTTCCAGGAAAAATGAAGTGAACACAGAAGCTCAAGAACCAGGCCTGGAAGTAGCATTCTATTTGCAAGAGAAGCCTTCTCTTAGGTATACGTCTGGCAGGTATACAGCAGAAGACCTCTGCATTGAAGCTGCCCGGAAATGCTGTGAGTTTTAGTTGCCTTCTATACTATTGTTTAACCTGAATGCCAATGCAGTTAGCTTAGTCTGCTGTAGCCTAGTGTCTGCTGAAATTCCCCAAATAGGTTTTTCTCCCCCCCCCTTTAATCTTGTTTGTGGGCCTTTGGAACACACTTTCTCTGTAGGTGATTCCCTTGAGAAAATTAGAGTTTGTTTTCCCTTAATGGATTTAGAGTTGGCCAAGAATTCATGGCTTCACTGCCTTATCCAGTGAAAGATTGGGCCCTCCAGGATGCTGCCGCAAAAATAATCGTAATATTTATGAAGCTTAGTAGCTTTATAAAAGCTTTTCAGTGTGACTTACAAATATACAATGCAACATATAAAAAACAAAATAAGTAAAAATGAAGCGCAATACGAGGCAATCAAACCATGAACACAATCCCTCCAGTCCTTAGCATTGGTTTAAACTACGACAGACAGTCCCAAAAAGAAAATACCACCAGTTGCCAACACTCAAACTCATTCTATTCCATTCTCAACAACCTTTTCTGGTTTAAATATAATAATTTTCTGATTTTTTTTAAAAAAATATCCCTTTAGATATTGTATTAGTTTCCCCCCCTTTTCATTCATAATTATTAGTTTAACAAATTCTCAGTTTTGCCTCTGCTTGTGTGGACACCATGTATAAATGTGACCCATTAAGTCCTCCTTAATATGTCCTGTTCCCTAATGTGTCCTCTTCCATCTTACCAAGGTGTGCACTGGTCACAATATTTGGTTTGTACCTTGCTTTGGAAAAGAGCAACATTTGATCTGAAGCAATTCTGAGGCTGTCAGATTTGGTTTAGGATGCAGGCCTGCATCCTGATACTGAAAAACGAAGCATCATGCGTCCCACACTCGCTGTTATGGATATAATTTTTTTAAGTCCCTTTGACAGAAGTACAGTAGATGGATTTTTTCCTGTGCAGACCAATATCCACCAAATTAAGGGGTTTTGTGCTAGATACCCTACTCCCCCCCCCAACAAAAAGAAAGGAACAGGCAATAACTTTGCTATATTTTGGTTGAATTGAGTGATATTTGTAGGCATGGGTTTCTCCAGCCACTCTGGGTAGCTTTCAACAGAATATTAAAATACAATAGTCTATTAAAAATTAAAAGCTTCTCTAAACAGGGCTGCCTTCATAAGGGTGGTTTAATATCTCCTCTGTTCTTCTATTGACAACTTATGTTAAAACAGTTCCCACTTCTCTCATGATTGCTAACATGCAAACAGGGCTGAAGTTTCTGTATTTGTTTTATCCAACTTTGTCGTCACAAGTGTCTAGTACTGTGTAAACTCCCCCTCCAGATTGGCACACAGTGCTGACTGGCTGCTATTCACATGCAACGTGCCCTTTAGTTCTAGGTGTCTTGTGCTCTGCTCAGTTCCCCATCTCCTCTTTCTTTTTAAGGACTTGTGTGAATACATATTTAGTGAGCTTTTCCCCAAGCTGATGAACTTACATTGTTTTCTTTTAACAGCTATATCTCCATTGTGCCACAACCTGTTTGCACTCTTTGACGAACACACAAAGCTGTGGTATGCCCCGAATCATGTCTTCCAAATAGATGACAAAACTGTACTCCGAGTACATTATCGCATGAGGTACATGTAACAAGACTTTTATTCCATTGTTAAATCTTTTCAAATACCTGTGCCTTTCTGTAGAATATGGTATTTAATTCAGTTTGCAACCAGTCCTCAGACTATAGCCATGGATATCTCTTTCCAAGAGTCTGACTTGAAAGGTTTGAAAAGGTTTTAGTCTTACTGCTTATGACACAAAATGATTTTATTGTAACTTTTGTTATTTGATTGTTGCCTTGAGTTTCCAGGGTTGTTGAGAGAAGATTAGGTATAAGCTCAATGAATAGCTAAGCCATGCATAAAGTCATAATTATTTGGTTTGATGTAGCCTTACAATTAGGGTTGCCATATTTCAAACACTGACAATCTGGACAGAGCTCCCCTCCCCCTAGTTGTTCAGCCTTTTTTTCCCAAAATCACTTTAAAAAATGCTGTTTTTGAACTATTTTTATGAAAAATTGACAAAAATGGCACTGCTGACATACACCCGAATTTTCATGGACATTCTTCCGATTTCCACCCAGACACTGCTGCCAACCTCGGTATTCCGGATATGTCCGGAAAATTCCGGACGTCAGTGGCGTAGCGTGGGGGGTGCAGGGGGGGCCGGCCGCACCGGGCACAACATCTGGGGGTTAGGGTTAGGGGGCGCAAATCCACGGGTTAGGGGGCGCAAATCCACGGGTTAGGGGGTGCAAATTACTTGCCTTGCCCCGGGTGCTGACAACCCACGCTACGCCACTGCCGGACATATATCAACCCTACTTACTACAGGAGGATCTGAACTTCTTATAGTCTCTGTATATAAGAATTTAAACTTATATGAACTGTGGGTTTCTTGAAACATGGTCTTTGAGGTAACGTTGATCTCAGACTGCCATTGGAACAATTGTTACAGCATTTTGTAGCCTGCAAAAATATATTCTTTGAACCCTGGCGGGGTTGTCCTATTTAGCACAAAGAGAAATTGGCTACAGTCCAAAAAACAGCAAAGTAAAAACAGATACAAGATAGAGGCTATTAATTTGTGTATGTGTAAGGAACAAAAACGCAAATTAATGGCTGCTTTCTCATATTCATTTCCACACACCCTTTTTAGGATGGTTTGTATTTCCAGGCTACATAAAGTAGAGCAGTGAGATAGATGAGAAGGTATATCTGCTGATCCGATGGAGATGTGGCCATTCCCAGACTCATGCATCATTATTTACTTCAAATGCGCACATATATATATATAAAATGTATACACACACACAATTTTCTAGCTTTTAATTCCTAAGCATACATATTATACCACCCACCTCCCAGCTCTAATTCAGTTGATCTTTATCATCAGAATCCTCCTTTATTACTTATATTTCACAAAACTTAAAGCCACCTAGTAAGTTCATGGGGAGGATTTGAACTGTGGACTTTCCAGTATTCAGCTCACTCTTGCCCACTCTGCTCCAGAGATCCATGTGAACAGGATAGCACCACCTGTTTATCAGAATGCTCTTTTAAAATTACTTTGTTTTCATCGCTTCAGTGACAGTATTGTTAGTGGCACAATTAAACTAAACAGTACTGTACCAGATATTAAATATGGTAAATTGGATTCACCTCCCCCCCAAGGTCACAAACCTATTGGGTGGAGTTTAATGTTCTGTTTTGCCCAACCTTGTGTGGTCATTACTCTGAGTGATGCTAGTGGCCAGCAGGAAGTATCGTATTTTTCGCCCTATTGGACGCACTTTTTCCCCTCCAAAAATGAAGGGGAAATGTGTGTGTGTCCTATGGGGCGAATGCAGGCTTTCGCTGAAGCCTGGAGGGCGAGAGGGGTCAGTGCGCACCGACCCCTCTCGCTCTCCAGGCTTCAGGAAGCTATCCGCAAGCCTTGGGAGCTCCGCGGGAGTTCCTGTTGGGCTCCCAAGGCTTGCGGATAGCAGTCTGCATCCTGAAGTCTGGGGCGCACTGCACAGCGCGCCCCGGGCTTCATGCAGATATCTGGCAGCCCCACAAGCTCGGGGGACAGCGGGGAGGCGGAGCGCTGCCATCCCACTATTCCCCAACCTGGTTTGGAGGCTGGCGGTGGGGAGAAGCGCGCTTCTCCCCACCGCCAGCCCCACAAGCTCGGGGGACAGATATCCGCAAGCCTGGGGAGACCAGCGCGACTTCCTGCCGGGCTCCCTAGGCTTGCGGATAGCAGCCTGTTCTGGGGGCTGGGGTCGGGGGAAGCTCGGGCATCCCCCGCCCCAGCCCCACGCCTGGGGGGCAAATAATTTTTTTCCCCTCTATTTCCCCCCCCAAAAAAAACTAGGTGCGTCCTATGGGCCGGTGCGCCCTATGGGGCAAAAAATGAGGTAGTTGCTGGGATTAAGTCACGTTAAGGGGAAATTCTGTGCTAAGAAGGTTGTACGGCCATCACTAGCTTGGGCTGCACAAGGAGGTTGTGGGGCTTGGGAGGGAGCAGTATAAGGGACTAGGTAGATAAGCTGCAGATGGCTTTGCTACTCTTAAATTAGCAGCCTCAACTTGAGTCGTTATGAGCGAATTAGCTGATTGTTATTTTTGTTGACCAGGTTCTATTTTGGTATTTGCTGAGTCCTTATTTTCCAGTCTTATATTAAAAAGGTTAAATTTTGCACATGACATCACATAGTTTCCTTAAGTCCCGTTCTTTACTTCCTCAAGGTTTTACTTTACTAATTGGCATGGGACAAACGAAAGCGAACCCCCGGTCTGGCGACATTCTCCAAAGAAATCTAAGAGTGCTTATGAGAAGAAACTAGCACAAGAAGGAACACCTCTACTTGATGCAAGTTCACTAGAATATATCTTTGCACAGGTAAGTTAGAGAGTGATTTTATGTTTGGTGGTATAGCAGCAGCATCCTTTTTTAAAAAAATTATCAGTACAATTTTATCTTTGTTTCTTCAGGAGGGGGTAGGTCTCATGATCATGTTCATGACCTGATCGATTATTTTTAAAATGATCCATATAAAATCCCATTTAAGTTCTCCGTTCGTACACTGTCTAAATGCAGTAGTGGTTAGTGAAGTGGGGTGGGCCACTGGTGCTTGCCAAGGGTAAGGGCACATGGAGCTTGGCCCAGTGTTGTGCCTGGCAATGGAGCCAATCTGATGCTTCCCCCCTCCACATGCTGCACATTGAGCTCCCTGCACCTTGCCTCTCAATAAGTGACACACTGTATTGGGAAGCAGGGGGAGCCATGTTGCTCCACCCACACCACTGGCCACTACTGACTAAATATTCGACAATTTTTTTTAATAGATTCATTTAGATTTTATATTTCTTTAGATGCACATCTGCAGAAAAGTTACCTATAGATAATGTGATATAAGTAAATTAGGTTTGTGAACCTTTTTGCATCCTACACCTGGGCCTCTTGATCCTATATGTGTTAACTATTTCTTTTTTGTCGTGAAGAAGTGGCCTTGCCCATTTGCTGATTCAAGCTTTAAAATGTTTCACATAGTTTTCTTCATGGGTTTCTGGTGGTTGAAATGATATAGCCATGCCTTTAGCTAAAAACAGGTTTCTCCCACTTTCTGATTAGGGACAAAATGATTTGATAAGATGCTTTGCACCAGTTCGGGATCCGAAAAATGACCAGGAGATTAATGAAATTGAAAATGAGTGTCTGGGGATGGCTGTGCTTGCAATCTCACACTATGCACTTAAAAAAGACCTGAAGTTGCCAGATGTTTCCAGAGACTTCAGGTGAGTCGGAATTGTTATTTTTAAAAAGTTTTTATGAAGTTGAAGGCATTCATAGTACAAATGTGCCATAGCGGGTCCTGAACCTTTATTGGTGTGAACTGTAATGACTTAAGTTTTCACTGAACTCAAAGCATTTTAATGGTGTGTCTCTCAGTAGTTGATGTGATTGAATTCTTCCCTTCTCCCCTCAGAATCCCTGACACAATTCCACACCACTCAGTTGTCTCCTGTTGTTTGCAAAGCAACAGTATGTGCCTGTGTTGTCTTGTTGATATTGCATGACTACAAGAGAGTAGTTTAGCCAGGGCTTTGCTGACTTGGAAATCTTCAGCCTGGTCTCAACTGTACCAATCAAGTAGCACATTTCTGCAGTTACCAGAAGCATTACCTTCTCCCTTTAGCTCCATTTATTTCACTGTTCCTTATTACTGTTGTCCAGAACACTACTTTTATTAGCTAGTCATGACTAATATGGTAGCAGTTGGGGCCAGGTAAACTCTCTGACTTGTTCTTAAGAGCTCCTTTATGTCCCCGGAAGCATTAGCCTTGGTCAAGGGAAGGTGTTCAGTGGCTGTTCCATCTGGACATGTGATGCAGGATGGTCGTCTGTCTCTGCTCGGCACATTTTGTGTAGAGTGTGGCAGTTGACCAAGCTATATGGTTCTTAATTGTATTTTTATTGCTGCTGATCTTTATTGCTAAGAGCCATAGACCACCCCAATTCAATACATAAAGAAATAGAAACAAATCGAATATACTTCATCAAACAAAACATATATTCCATCAAGTCTGCAGTAACCATCAGACCTGAGCAATAAACTGCAATACAATATAAGAAGCGATACAAATATAACTAAAAATAATATGAATATTCAGTGCAGTGGTTGTGCTATCTCCCATCTTCAACCACAAATCCACACACAGAGACTGCAGACTTCCTGAATAAATCTTGTCAAACACTGATGGTCTTCAGATCACAATTTGGGAATGCCTACTGTAGATCAAGGTTTCCCAACCAGCTGTTTTTGGACTACAGTTCCCATCATCCCTGACCACTAGGGCCCTGCAATCTAGGTATGATGGGAGTTATAGTCCAAAAACAGCTGGAGACCCAAGTTAGGGAAACTGTGCCTTCTGTCAGTGGTGGACACATCAAAGGATATCAACCCTCTATTTCAAGGAGAGGTTTCTGAGCCGGAAGGAGAATAAGTTGAACCACATATCTTTAAATACATTGCACTCATAAACAACAAATATGCTTTTATGTGTTTACGTATATGTATTCAGTATTTTTATCTGATATTTTGAAGGATTTTTTGTTTCTCTATACATTGTTTTTCATGAAATATCCCCTTGGGCAGCTTAGAATAAATGAAACATTGACAGAAACAATGAATATGCATCTCTTCCCCACCCCTTCCCAGCTATAAACGGTATATTCCCGAAAGCCTGAGCAAGACCATAAGACAGAGGAACTTCTTAACCAGAACACGGATAAACAACGTTTTCAAGGATTTCCTTAAGGAATTTAACAAGAAGACCATTTGCGACAGCAGCGTTTCTCCGCATGATCTGAAGGTGAAATACTTGGCGACATTGGAAACGTTAACGCAACATTTTGGTGCAGAAATACTCGAGACTGCCTCGTTGTTGATTTCATCAGAGAATGAGAAGATCTTTGACACGGGTTACTCTGAGATCATCCCATGTTATCAAGTGATGGTAACAGGCAATAATGGAATCCAGTGGCGGCTGAAACCAATTGTAAGTATCCTAATGGGCATAAGTGCCAGTTCCATTGCCTAGCTAAAAGTCCTTGTGCTAGAGGAATTGTTTCGTTGCATTTCACCTATTTATTTAAATAACATCTGTACAGCATCGTTAATTTCAGAAACAGCTATAATCAGGAATCCAATAGGTAAACCACCCAGCCTCTGAGGTCATGAAAGTTGCAGCCAGTCAGTAGCTATGGCTTAGATGTGTTTACTTATTTATAAACACCCTTTGTACTGGTAGAAGTGTCTTCTTAAATAAGGTTTCATTAGAACAAGACTGTACAACAGAAGGAAGTTCAGACAATGGACAGAGATCTTTTCAGTTATAGGACTTTTGAACTCTTTGTTTTATGGGAGTGAGATGATCAAGAATGAATGAAAGAGCAGGTGTTTGCATTGCAAACCTGCTCATATCATGGTTCAATACTAATGGGATGTCTTGTACTTCTAAAGCCTCATTTGGGGCTCATTCCACTTGCCACACCATTTTCTCCTGGGAAAACCCAGTGTTTGCTGCTGAATCGGAACAAACTGTTTTTCTGCAGATTGATGTTTGTTCCGATTCAGTGGTAAACAGTGGGTTTCCTTGGGACAAATGAAAAACTGCTTGGACCCATGCTTTCTCATTATGGGACAAGCAGAAATGTGGACAAGCCCTGTAATTCAGTTATAATTGAAGAAATATAAAACTGCCTTTTTGTAGGCCAACACAATTGCCTACAATTAATTTGATTTCACTTTTATCATTCAGTGTTCTTTTATGTCTTTTCTGTGCAAGCACACAGCACAACACACAGTTCCAGAACTGTTCAGGTTCAGGGTTCTTCTATCTTTCTGCTCCTAATCTACATGTGTTTATGTCACACAGGTTACACAGAGCGAGAGAGAGAAACACAAAACAAAGAGGAAAAGATCAGATGGCAAAGCCAAGAAAAACGAAGAAAAAAGTAAGAGAGAAGAATGGAATAGTTTTTGTTACTTTCCCGAAATTACTCACCTCGTGATCAAGGAGTCCACAGTCTGCATTTACAAGCAAGATAACAAAAGGATGGTAAGAGCTCTAGATCCCATTACACATGTTCATACACTTTTGAATTCTGTGCAAATGATAACAAAATTACCATTCCTGAATTCTATGCCCTTTGGTAGAAAATCAGGTGTTGCACTAAAGAGGAATAATTCTTCATGAAATTACTTTTCTGCTCTAGGAATTCAAGCTGTCTTCGTGTGAGGAAGCTTTGTCATTTGCCGCTTTGATAGATGGTTATTTCAGGCTTACTGCAGATGCCCATCATTATCTCTGCACTGATGTCGCGCCGCCCTTGATAAAACACAACATTAAAAATGGCTGCCATGGTCCAATATGGTTAGTTGATATCCTTCAAATACTATACTTTGTAAAGTTTTGTTCACATAAACAACATGCACGTTATGTCTCACCAATGCTACTTTGGACTCTGCAGAATAATTAAAACCAAAGTAAACGGTTACATTGAAGTGAAGGAACTGATAACAGCTTCAGCTGCTAAAGTTGTTCTTAAAGTATTCCCTTCCCACATTCAGTGCCACTGGTTAACTTAATAATAGTAATATGAACATCTAGAGAAGATACCTCCATATGGTGGTACTTTTGAATAAGCATGGTATTCTTGGTGGTGGAATGCTTTCTAAATAATCTTTTAAAACGTGTTTTTTTAAAAAACAAATGTTAAGAAATATGAGTCACAGTCCAAAATTTGAACTTGCTCTTAAACTGCTATTTACAGAATCTCCAAACTTTTAAGGTCATGAAAACTGAACTTCATATTCTGAATTTCTCACTCTTATTTTTATTTGGAATTCCTGATGGCCCCTACTTGAAATGTCTATGCTGTGGTTATCCCATATTTTTTAAAAAAATTGGCTCAGTTTTGCTACATGACAGACTTGCTTTCAAGAGGCTTTTTGAGTATAACTGCTCATTTCTGAACACTTCCAGCACAGATTATGCGATCAACAAGCTGAAGCAAGAAGGAAATGAGGAGGGGATGTATGTCCTGAGGTGGAGCTGTACAGATTTCCATAACATCCTCATGACTGTTATATGCAGTGAATACTCACAGGTACGATAAGAGTTATCATTTATATGCCCAATAGCTTTAGCTGTAAAGACTGTACTTTGATCTATAAAAAATAATTTATGGATTTAGGATTGACAAAAGTCTTGCCTTTGCTAGTTTTATATGCTCATGAGACTCCAGTACAAGTGTGACATTTTGTTCCCACTTATTTCTGAGAGAGCCTCCAAGCTGAAACTAGCTGAGTCTATTTCTGCATGTGACAAATTTAAGCAGACTCCATACTATGTACCTTTCTGCTGTCTGGAAGGTAAACTAGAGACAGGGAGTGGTTGATTAAATAATAATCTAGTTGTGGCGGTTCCTTCTCATCTGTAGTATTTCTACTACCAGTTGGAGTGTGATCTATGTGTAGCTAAAGTATTAATCTGAAATTTTGATGCCAAGGAGTTCTGAAATCATCTGTCATTGTACCTCTCTGATTGACATGGCACTGTTAACTGATCAACTTACATTGGATGGCAAAGCTCTTGATGACATTGTTCCAGATTCTGGCTGAGAAAATACATGTGATGTTTCCTCTCATTATCATACATGTGATGAATCATCCAGGACTCCTTCGTTGTGTCACAAGATAGGATGAAAATGCTTAATCAAATGCTTGATAAACAAACCTCTAGTATGATTTCACTGCATTTACTGGAATCTCCTCAGGAATACATTTAGACCTAATTATTATCTCCATGTTACTTGGGTTTACTTGATGATGATTTATTCTGTCTCCCTTCCTTCCCCACAGCAAATGTTGAACCCTACAAAACAGTACAAGAACTTCCAGATCGAAATGACTAAAGATGGATGTCGTTTACATGGATCTGATCGGTTATTTCTATCTCTGAAGGAGTTGATGGACCATTTAAAAGGACAGATGCTTAGGACAGACAATATAGTCTTCACACTAAAGAAGTGCTGTCAGCCAAAGCCAAGAGGTAGTGTCTTTAAGGTGGTCTTTCAGTAAAGATACTTTACAGAAGTACCGTATTTTTCACTCTATAAGCCGCACCAGACCACAAGACGCACCTAGTTTTTGGAGGAGGAAAACAAGAAAAAAAATATTCTGAATCTCAGAAGCCAGAACAGCAAGAGGGATCGCTGCGCAGTGAAAGCAGCAATCCCTCTTGCTGTTCTGGCTTCTGGGATAGCTGCGCAGCCTGCATTTGCTCCATAAGACGCACACACATTTCCCCTAACTTTTTAGGAGGGAAAAAGTGAGTCATAGAGCAAAAAATACAATATATTTCTCACGGAAAACCTTTAACTTCAACTTGTGTTTCTCATAGAAAAAGTCTGTATCTCATCTAAGCTTTCTGTGTTTTAAGCAGGGCAATGCTGAAGAGTATGTTCAGCATACGTTTTACCTACTACAGTAATATGCCAGTGCTGGCTAATTGCCACTGTTCTGGAAACATCACATGAAGTGGCAAATCTATTTGAAGTATTTTAGTGAACGGTTTTTGTATTTCCAGAAATCTCCAATTTGCTGGTGGCGACAAAGAAATCCCTAGAATGGCAACCAGTCTGCCCGTTAGGACAGCTGAGCTTCCACCGAATCCTTAAAGAAGAAATAATACAAGTAAGTGATCATGACATTTAAACATTTTGTGTTTTATTACTCTTTGATAAATATTAATACCAATGTCTAAGAAAATGGAGGAAAACACTGATCACCTTATCCCAACCTCTGTTGAAATCAGTTGTAAATGTTCAGATTACAATGCACCTTCATGTTTCTGTGGTAACAAAAAGGTTCATTTCCGCCTTCTTAAAATCCTGCAAGTTATTGTATGCACTGCTATTAATCTGTTGCAAAAAAGGATATTCTAATCTATTTTTAGAGAGGGAGCTATGAGTCAAGCTGTTTTTAGGTGAAAGGTTACTCAGATCAGTTTGTTTTAAAGAGGAAGACTTCCTTAATGAGAAATGCATACCACACATGATTCTGTAAAGCATAAAGTAACTTTACTGCAATTTGCAGAACACTCTTGTGACTCCAGAATTCATTTGAGTACAAATGACTTCTTATCAAAGCTGTCCCATCAAACTGACTTGCAGCCTGAGGAAAAGATAGCAACCCAACTGGAATTACTTTTTAGGATTTCAAAATAATTGCATTCATATCTTGTTAGTTTGAAAAAGAAGCCATTGGGCAATATTCTAATTATATCTGTCACGTTGGACTCATTTGATACCAATGCAGAAGACTGATCTCTAGCTTCTTATCTATCAAATGAGTATAGTACAATTAATATACCTCTTGATAATGAAAACCTGATGTGATGTGATGTTCCTTGCAGTTCTAAAGCCAATGGATAAGTATGGCACAATTTCTAACTTGGATTTAAACTATAATTTAGGGTGAACACCTTGGCAGAGGAACAAGAACACAGATTTACTCTGGGGTCCTTAGGTATAAGGAAGATGAGAGCTATCAGGCTGAAAAGGCGATGAAGGTTCTCCTGAAAGTCTTGGACCCCAGTCACAGGCACTTTTCTCTGGTATGTTTCACTTTATGAAATGGCTGCTGTCACTGCTGCTAAGTTTTTATAGGCAGTCTGGAATGCAAGACTATAAATGATTGTCAACCCCATTTGAAATTACGGTTTATAACCTGGGTGAGAGGTCATACAATTGTTTCTGAAGCCACATCAATGCATATTTCCACTTGGGAAGAGATAAAATGCCCATTTATTAAAGGTATTTGTTGAACTGAAACTAGTCTCTTTGTGTGTGAAAGATCCGTCTCATGTTCCCAGTTAGGAATGGGGTGTCCCAAATTTCTGTTAGTAACTGACATTTTATCAGGAAATCTTTCTTTCTTGCCTAGAGGGGAAGATGTGTGTTGCATAGGGGTTTCTCATTTCCTGCGTGTCATTATAGGGTAGAAACAGGAGCTGCATCTTAAGCTACTGCTCCTCTAATGGTGCAGACCAGCAAGTGCTTCTTGGACGGCACATCATTGGAGCTTTAGAAATGCAGCAGACTGCTTCCCTTTGTAAGTCATTAGAAACTGGCAAACCTGTGTTTCTGTTACAGCCACATGAATCACTCCAGGATCTTTCTGTGGCTGCAGGACTTTACATAAAACCTGTTACCTGGGCTGTTGTAATTGGCGAGGGGAATTTTGCTCATGGATAATAACAAACTCAAGCAGTAGTTTAAACATATGCGCATCACTGAACTTGGCTATTGTTTAGGCACTGGCTGTCTGTAGACTTTTACTATTGCTTCTTCCTTTCATAGTTTCGTTGATCTAAAATCTCTGCATTGTCACCCTGTGTGTGTAATAGGCATTTTTTGAGACCGCAAGCATGATGAGGCAGATCTCCCACAAACACATCGTCCTCCTCCATGGAGTTTGTGTCCGTGATGTGGAAAGTAAGTGAAAACTTTTGAGTACTGCTTTTCAAAACGAAGTGGTAGTTGAATTCCTCATCTTAAAACGACACCTCTCTCTCTCTAAATAAAGAAATCAAGTCTGGTGATGCATATGCTTCTAAGTTAAACCTGCCTGAAATATGCCTTGCCTGCAATTTCCCTCTCAATTAAAAATGCATGAAAGAGATTGAAGTATCTGTGCTCTTCCTACACCACTAATTTTTTTCCTGTGCTTGTTGCAGACATTATGGTAGAAGAGTTTGTCGAATTTGGACCTCTGGATCTCTTCATGCACCGCAAGAGCGATCTGCTTACTACTCCTTGGAAATTCAAAGTAGCAAAGCAATTGGCAAGTGCATTGAGCTACCTGGTAAGTCCCAGATGTCATCTACTGGTAGCAATTCTTTCTGCAAGTCTTCCATATCACAAAATGCAACTTGCATTGGCTATGCATTCTGATAAGCCAGTTATGCACACATAGGCTCAGTCAGTCTTGAAGTGAGTGGAAGCTTGCCTTCTGTGAACTCCAGTAATGTTTTGTGAACTGTTGTTCTAAGCACGTTTTTCAGATTATTCAAAAACCGTTTTCAGTGCATTTGGATGCCATTGTCTTAACATGCCAATTTCATGACATTCTCTTATAAATGCAGGAGGACAAAGATCTAGTTCACGGAAACGTTTGCACAAAAAATATACTCTTGGCAAGGGAAGGAATTGACAATGAATATGGACCTTTCATAAAACTGAGCGACCCAGGAATTCCAATAACAGTGCTGTCTAGAAAAGGTATTCTTTTAGAAAATAGTTTTTATCAGAATTGTAAAGAAAACAACCTTACTACCTGTATCATGCATCTGTATATCAATGTGTATGTCTAGAGTGTGTTGGCACTAATTTTCCAAAGAGATGCACTGAGAATAGCTGGCATTGTCCATATCTCAACTAAAGCATCCATGACAGATGGCCTTTCAACTTCTGCTTAAAAAGTCGAACTGCCCTTAATGTTATAATTGGGTTAATATTAGAAGGACTAACTTGCCCACAGCATGGTACTGAATGCCATAACTTAATTGCACACTGGTTGCATTTACATGCTCATATCTAGGCTTTGACCCTCTGCTTGCAGTACTTTGTTCCTCCTTTTGTGTGAGCAAACAGACAAGCCAGTTAAAAAAAAAGTGTTGGAATAACTCTTGATGACGTGCAGCCCTGAAATTTGGTATACATGGGTCCAAGAGGCCAAAATTACTGGGGTTTGTTTTTTTTTAAAATGTTATATTTATACACCCTTCTTGCAATATAGGGCACTCAAAGGACACCTCAAAATGGGCAGATTGTTTACACATTGACTAAGAATGATGTGCATATATAGATCAAGATCCCTTGAATACTAGAAAAGTAAAAAAAACCAAGATTTAGCAAGTTTCTCCCTAGAAACAAGAGGGCAATAAATGAATCTTCAAGTGACTCAGGTACTTCAAGGCTGTTCGCACAGCTGAAATATGGCAGATACATAGAATTGTAGATTGGAAGCGACCACATGGGCCATGTTCAACCATCTGCAATGAAGGGTTTTTTTTTGCCCGATGTGGGGTTCAAACCCACACCCGTTCCGTAACTGCTTCCAGATTCTTTCCTTCCGTGTATTTTCTCTATAGGAGTGGCTATTTCTATTAATAGTTCTGTGCTTACGTTAAAAGTGAGTCTCCTCAATGTACACTTACCCCCCCAAAAAAAGTAGTTTAAAAAGGAACATGTATTTAAGCAACCAATACCATGACTAGCTTCAAAACCGTTTTCACCTCATTTTTTTGTTTCCTCCCAGAATGTGTTGAGCGCATCCCTTGGCTTGCACCAGAATGTGTAGAAGACTCAAAAAAATTAAGTGTGGCTGCTGATAAGTGGAGCTTTGGTACAACACTGTGGGAAATTTGCTACAATGGAGAAGTGCCACTTAAAGACAAGACATTAGCAGAGGTAAGGCCTGGGTGGCTGTGGCGTGGCAGCGTGAAGGTATCCCTTTCTTACTATATTTTGCCTTTTGTGGAAATACATTTTTAGCTCTCTTGTAGAAAGCGTGTAGGGCAAGTGGAGATGTCAGCCGAATAACCTTTTCGTAGAACGCAGTAGAGTTTTACAAACAGAAGCCACGTTCTGAGTAGCCTAATTAAACCCCAGTGGGGTTTTGCAAAACCTCAGTCCACTGCTAAGAGCTCCCCTACAAAAGGATATTTCCTGCTGGAAGGCAGCCTTTTTTGAAACTTGGGGTGTGAAAGAAGGCATGTTTCCTAGCTCTATGAATAACGCAGGTGTCTCCCATCCAATCTTGCAGAAGGAGAGGTTTTATGAAGGGCATTTCACACTTCCAGTCCCATCCTGCAAGGAGCTGGCTGACCTGATGAAGCAGTGCATGCACTATGACCCCAGCCAGAGACCATTCTTCAGAGCAATCATGCGAGACATCAACAAGCTAGAAGAACAAAGTAAGTAATCTATTTTGCTTATTTCCCCTCTTCATTGTCAGTTTTATTTTCTTTGCTCTGTGGGATACATTAACATTAATGAATTTGCAAACATCTTGATGGCAGTATAAAAAAGCCATATATAGTCCCCTGCAGGCACAGAAGGGATTTGCTGTTCAGAAAGTAAGATAGTTACCAAGATGGCTCTATACATAAAAATCTGCAACCCGACACTGTTTGGGATTGCCGTTGTCATGGAATATTGTTTGTGTTACAGTAGTTATGGAAGCATCCAGGGTGACGTAAGGGTAGAGCTGTCAAGCTCTGCCGCACCATCAGTTCCTGTGTATTAATGATTATTTTGCCGGTGTTAACACCCCTCCGATAGCCCTTAGTATACACTGAGAGGTTGTGTGTAGTCGTCTTCCCACACCTTGTGCTATGATTCTGCTTGCCTTGGTGAGAGTGTGGTTGGCTCTCAGCTAGGAATAAGACGACAAGGTTTACTCTGCAAGTTCAGAATGGAGCGGGTGACTGCTAATCCCTGCCCTCAGATATTGCCAGCTTCTCTTTGCAGTTTAACTCCCTCGTTTCTAAAGCAATCGTCCATCTTCTAGGAAGATTTTCACTGGGGCCAATGATTTAGAGGAAGATACACAAATGTTAGGAATCTGCAGTTTGACAGAACATTCTGCAAGGTGATGGGGTCTGTTGAAATGCAAAGTAAGCGTATGTAAAAATAGATTTGAAAATTTAAAGGGTAAAAGTACTCATTTGTACCACACTAATATTCTTACCTGTGTCAGATCCTGATATCGTCTCGGAGAAGAAGCCTAATGCGGAGATTGATCCTACCATTTTTGAGAAACGCTTCTTGAAGCGCATTCGAGACTTAGGCGAGGTATGTTTACTTCTATTGCTGCTGCCCAGTATTTTTTGAAGATTTGGCACTGAGGTGCTGTACAAGGTGCTTCCCCTTTTGCACCTGTAGTCATAGTGTGCTGAAACATAGATGGCTTGTATGTTTATTGTGATCATTCAGCATTGTGTTCCTTCTATTGTTTTTAGAGATGGAAATAACGTGTTAAGTCAGCCCATTTCTCTGTGCAGGGTAATGGATTTGTTCATATGTTTATAGAGCAAGTGAAGTGTGGAATATTCCCTTCTGACAGAAGTAAATATGCATAGGGCTCCAAAAGCAGCACAGAGTGCAAAGGGCAAGGTTTCTGAGTAGAGATATGCCTTAGCTCAAACCTGCCTGGGAGTCGCACCTCCCTTGGTGTAAGTTCCAGGCCCCCCATTTTACTTGTAGCAAACACTTCAGTGAGAGAAAGCACCTCACACACGTTTTATAGACATTCTGTTTATTGCTTGACATCTGTGGTAGCTAAATAACACCATCTGGAAGGCCACAACTCCCATCTGCACCATCCAACATAGTTCAGCGCCACCTGGAGGGCTACAGGTTAGCCACCCCTGCTTTCGTATGTTCAGTAGATATGTTCTGGTATTGCAAAGAGGGACTGAAGCAGATACCCAGAAGCGCCCAGTATGGAGTGATTTTTAGTCCATAAGAGTTAAGTGATTGTACGAAGAACCACAGATCCACTAAGCAATAAAGCCAGAAGCAGATTCAAAAGTCTGTAAAAGAAACCTAGCAGGGATTTGGTTCCTATTCATTTTTCTTCTGTGGAACTTCTGAATAGTGGAGGTCACCCCGTTATTGCAGTGATAGCTGATCACGAATGCAGCCTATCACTGGGTATCATTGAAACATTCTCCTAGGTGAAGTAGCTGCCTCGTTTTCTCTTTCTTTTGCAAAGCAAGTGTGTGGTGGCTGACCATGGTTTTTTTTATTTTCTTTTTGAAATTAGGGCCATTTTGGAAAAGTTGAACTCTGCAGGTACGACCCTGAGGGTGATAATACTGGAGAACAAGTGGCGGTAAAGTCACTGAAACCTGACTGTGGTGGGAACCATATTGCTGAGCTAAAGAAAGAAATTGAAATCCTGAGGAAACTTTATCATGAAAACATTGTGAAATACAAAGGAATCTGCACCGAAGACGGTAAGTCCTGGAAGTCCTGAAAATGTTTTCAGTTTTCCTGTTTGCTTTTAAATTATCCATTTTCCCTCCAGACATCTTTAGGAAGAGACCAATTACTAAATTCTAGCAATACAATACACTTCTGCCTTAATCCCATTGAAAACATTGTGACATAACTAGTGATGAGCAAGCCTAATTTTCCATCTCTATCCAGGACTCTAGACTGCAACAGATTTTTGAAAAGGAAAAAGATAATAAAAATTTAGGTCCTATTGCAATTATAATCCTCCCTACTGCCGCTTTTCACTGTTCTCTTAAATTAAAGCAGTGGTGATTATGAGGGCGGGCACTGAGGGCCACAGCATTATCCTAAGGCCCTGAATTTTCACTTTCTTGGCGGCTTGGCCAGGGCTGTTGCTACGGCAGCACTTGGGAGCCTTAATGGAGGACCTGGTGCAAATTCTTTCCAGAGCTGTTGCTGTTTTGTACTTGTTAAAAAAACGGCGTGGTGCAAGGAGGTTGGCACTAGGGCCATAACAAAATGAGCCTGAACTTTTCGAGTTCCGGCAGTCCAAGACTCCCTCTAGTTTTTTAACAGCTTCAGTTCCAAAATTCAGTGCTGTCGCTAACCATAACTAAAAGTGTTGTTTTTGACCAGCAGCTTCTGAATTGCTTCTTGGAAATGGTTACTGACTGTGAGAAAAGATTGACGCCTCTCTGGGCGTTGCATTTGTATGTATGCGGAGTGCAACACTTAGTTGCCTTGCATTACCTAGAGTAAACTTTTTTTATGCAGCAGACCTGCATTTGTTACTGCTGCCCCTCGCAACACTTATCCAGCGGCAGGTAGGGTGAGGGGAAGGCACGTACTTCATAGCAAGGAAGACCCCCTCTTCTTGCCTCACAGCTTACAGAGCTAGCGAGGAAGCCATCTTGGTTGCTCATCTTGTGGCCCCTCCCCTCCCAGCTTTCCCTGGAAGTTGCCTGTGTGTTGGCATGCGGGAGCCAAGATGTTACCATACCACCACTGGCTGGACTCACTGTATAATAGGCGTTGACTCTGAAAATGGCTTGAGATAATTTTGGCTTTCTTGATCAAAGGTGGAAATGGAATTAAGCTGATCATGGAGTTTCTTCCTTCTGGAAGCCTAAAGGAATATCTTCCGCTAAACAAGAATAAAATCGGTCTGAAACAGCAATTGAAATACGCTGTACAAATCTGCAAGGTAATGCTGTACATATTTTAATATCTAAGTTGTAGCAGTAGGTGTCTTGATGTTTAATTTTCATTCATGTGCTCAGTATTGAAATATCTGTTTAAAATCATAATGCATGAATTTGGGGGGAGGGTTGTTAGCTTTTTGAAAAAAATAATTTATTTCACATTTCCATCCCAGTTAAGGCCAGCCTTTCAGTTGCAATAAAAATGCAAGAACAAACCAACGGAGCAAAACGGCTAATAAAAGCTAATAGGACAGCAGCCATAAGCAGCTTGGATAAATGCAAAAAGTATTTAGGGGTTGCTTAAAAGGCAAGTTCCTGGGGGAGGGACAGAGTCCACAAGTGTGGGGGCACCAGTTAGTGACCTTGGTGATGGCAGGATACAGGTCCCTTGAATCCGACTTTGGGGTTTAAGGAGCTTTAAGGTGTGTGTAGCTGGCTCTTCATACAACCTGATACCAAACCATGTATATCCTTCACTTTATCTCTGCTCCCAGTTTCTTACCTTTAATGTGCCCCATGTTTTATGCGGTGAATGACTTCATTTATGAAAGCTGAAAACGATGTTGAAAATGACTTTGTATTAAAGTGAGCTTTGTTGCTAATTTTCTCTCTGGCTAAATTATATGTAACCAAGCAGCAGCAGAAAAAAGAGAGGACTTTTTAGAAAAAGTAAAAAAGAGCCTAAGGCCTAGGGATTTAGTTCCAAAACTCTAGCTGGTTCTGTAGGAGGTTGAGACTGAGCACTGAAAAGCTTACCAAACAGAAGGATTGGGTGTACAAATTCTAAAGAACATTGTTAGAGGTGCTTGAGGTAGAAAGCAATTAATTGCAAGAGAATGAAACAATACTTGAAATTTTGTGTGTCTTCAACCATCAGGGAATGGACTACTTGGGATCTCAACAGTATGTTCATCGAGACTTAGCTGCAAGGAATGTTCTAGTTGAAAATGAACAGAGAGTGAAGATTGGGGACTTCGGGCTAACCAAAGCAATTGAGACGGATAAGGAATATTACAAAGTCAATGATGAAAAAGACAGCCCTGTGTTCTGGTAAGGAAGAGAGAGAGATATATAGTGACAAGCTAGTAAGTTTTTGCTGCAAGAGATATTATTTTTCGCTGAAACTGCACTGTGTGTCACTATGGATTATCCTCATGGTAGGTGTTATCAATAAGTAATGGGAGGTTTTAACTTGATAATGATCACTTGACCATAAGAAAGGGTTCTTGTATTGCATTTTCTAGTTAAAGAGCAGTCTGACAGGTGGTGACATGTACATATATTTATTGATGCATTTTATGCTTACATTTGTGGTTAGGTATAGGAATTACTTGCAAAACTGTAATGTGGCTGTAGTTGTCTTTGCCTGAAAACAGACATAGGCTGGATCTATATTGATCTGGAAAACACTATTTAAAAAGGAGTATAAGCTCTCAATGCAATTTTACATTGACGATGGCTCACTGCTCTACAGCGTCTTCTGGTGTCACATTTTTATAACACGTTTTTAATGTTTTAACTGACCAGTGTAGATTAGTCCTTACTTTGATACTTGTTTCTCTTTACAATCTTCTCTTACCTTTAATTATTTCAATATTTGTTTGTTTCTTGTTTGTTCAATTGATGCATAATACGTCTGTGTGAAGCATATGGCGTCATCTTAGTTTCTGTTGCGACGGCAACATCACTATCCAGAATTCCACTATTTAATGATGCAAAGTGAGTTTTGGCTTTTGTGCCGCAGTTGTACCAAAAGTAAATGAAAGCGTTATATGGTTACAGGTATGCTCCTGAATGCTTACTGCAGAGCAAATTCTACATTGCTTCAGACGTCTGGTCTTTTGGAGTCACCCTCTATGAGCTACTGACCTATTGTGATCCTGCATGCAGTCCAATGGCAGTAAGTAGCTGTGAAAGGAAAAGTTCTTTCCCATATGCTTTTTTCCAAAATAAGAGTCAAGTGTGTGTAAGTGCTTTAAGGGGTCCTTTCCCCCCTTAATCTTTAAAAGTCCCAGATTTCAGGGCAGTTACGTTTGTGCATACATGGATAATACTGCATTTAGGGGAATGTTGTTCACTGTCTGAAAACGATCCCCACCCCCGAAGCACTTATGAAACTCCTAAGCTTAAGTTGGGATGAAATGAAAGGATGAACATACGACCTTTTATTTGATGAAAATGATCATACTTTATATAGCTGGTCCCACGATTTCTGATTGAAACTAGTTATTTATATTCACAGGAGAACCGTTACTACTTCTAGGTTGTCTAGGGATCTTAAGAAAGCAATTTGATATATAGCCAGTGCTTTTTTTCCTAGACAAATAGGTGTCAGTACTCACCATGAAGTTGTTACAGTAAGTGCCACACAAAAAGAGGTGCGGATACTGCGTAGCCTGCAGTACCCCCTGGGGAAAAAAAGCACTGGATATAGTCATTATAAAATTGGGTTACTAGTAGGCAAATTCTTAAACTTCTCTCCAAGCACAGGCTCCCTGTAATTTAAAGTAGTGCTGAGCTTGACCTGGAGAAGGACACTTTCTTCTCATTTTTGTCTCATGAGACAAAGATGTAATACACACACACACAATTTTGGGAAATTTCACTTTAGGGTCCATCCTTTGCAAAGATGTGAAACTGTTCCTAAGGGGTTGCGCGTCCCAATCCTTGGGTAACTAGACACAACAAGTCAACAAAAGAGGGAAGGAGGGGTTCATTCAATAAACTGAAGCCTGGGTTCTGCCAGTTTCAATCTCCCCAGGTTTCTGTAATCCACATTGGTCTCTACAGCAAAGCTGACTTGCTTGCTTTTGTTTGCATTCCATTTATTGTAACCCTCCGCCCCAGTGCCCATGCTCCCTCCCCTTCTACCTATGTACAACCCAACATTGCTGGTCTTTGGAATGGCAGCTGTGCATGCATACATATCCCAACTATTCCCCCCATCGTTAACCTCTCTTCACCCACCTCCAAACCAATAGTCCAAGGTTCTGCTACCTATCTTTGGGCCCTTGTCATCAAGCAGGCACCACTCCTACCCTCTCCCTTGACTCTTGCACCCAGCCGTACCCTTTTACTAATAGAAAAATAAGATTAAACGTGGGTTTTCATAATTTACAGGAATTCCTGAATATGATTGGACCAACTCAAGGCCAGATGACAGTGACACGGCTTGTGCGGGTATTAGGAGAAGGCAAACGTTTGCCATGTCCTAAAAATTGCCCACCAGAGGTAAGGCATTAAGAATTATATGCATCGTCTTGTGTTGGGCAAATTCCCATCAGCTTGATGTTTATGAGCTTTCACAGGAAAAAGCTCTTTTAATCACAATTTGTATATGTAGACACAAACTTAATGTCGGAATCTTTCGGTGTGTAAGCATAACGTACCGTTTTCATTTACTAGGTTAACCAACTGATGGGGAAATGTTGGGTTCAAGACCCAGGTGAGCGGACAAGCTTTCACAATCTGATTCAAGGATTTGAAGCACTTATCAACAAAATGTAACCCATGCATTTTATACTTGCCACTTAAATGTTTTGAAAAGTGTACAAGGCCTTTTTATTACCTAGTGTAATTTTGTACTTTGGTAATGTTGTGTCTGAAAAGGGTTTTTCTGTTTGAGTAGCCAACACATGAGTCCGATGAGCAGCAGAGAACATTGCTGAGCATTTTGCCAGTTTATATATCTGTGCCAACAGGGTCTACCTGTAGGATCTCAGCTGCTGGGCCAAGTACTTTTGAGGGAGGAAAAAAATCTTTTAAGTCTACTGTTAAGTGATATGTGCCTATACAAAGTTTGAATCATGTATTATTAGAGTGCAAAAGATGATTTCCAAACAGTGTAGTGGCTGTCATTACAGTACAAAATGTTAAATCATGGCAGATAAATAGAAATGTTCTTGACAGCATTCAAAAATGAACATTAAGGAGGTGTGCTAGATAACTTTGGTTGGAACCCAACACCAGTTTTGTCCTACACACAAAGGGACTTTGGATCTGTGCCACACATCCCAAGCTACTTTTTGAGCTTGCATCAACTCGCAAAAGCGGGTTGTGTTCAGCAAAGCTGAAGTAACTCCTGTCATCGCAGCATTGTTTCTCCCTCTTGATATATATTTGTAGCATTTGCTTTTAGTATATTCATTAAAATCCAGACACCATTGGCACTTTGTCCTGGAGCATTCTGATCTAGTCCAAAATTTCTACATCACAGAAGTCAGTCCTTCTCATATTTTCCTTCTCTTTTAAAAGGAAAACTCTATAATCTTAGGGGTGCAAAAATAATGCCAGGGGAAAGACCACTGAAGCATGACAACATTTGGGGTTTTTATTGGGTAACAGATTGCAAGTGACAATTAAGCAGAATAGTGAGTTTTGAAGACATTTCCAGCAAGGCTGAATGGTGCATGGATTTTAATGCGCACTCTGTAAATGAAGATATTACAAGAGATAACATATACCAACCTGGAGTGGATGTACATTATTCCTGCATTGTGCACTTGCTATAAAAGAAGTAGGATTCAGTATGTTCTGCAATGAAGAGAGAGTCATGTACAAGCTCTGGGGCCAGAATGCATGCATTGCCTTACTCTGTGAATTTGCTTGTCTTAACAGATAGAAGACTAATTTGGAGGCTAGTCTTTTCCTAAAGTCAGATATTGCTTTTCAGGAATTATTCAGAATTTGCAATAATGTAATGTGTAACAAATTAGAAATGCTATCAAGTAAAGAACCCTCTTGCAAATACTGCCTGTTTCCCCCCACTGTACTCTGTATGCACTTTGTTATTCTTTATAAAAAATAAAGATTTTATGAATTAATATTAATGCATTGCCTTCATTCGTAGCTGAGACAACATTTCTCAAGGGGTGTTGGCTGTCTTGAGTGCACCTCTAAAGGTGAAGTCAAACTGTTGGGAGAATCACAGCGCCAGCTATAACCTCACTGGTACTGGCAGCCAGTTTGCTGTGAAAATCTGGGCCCTTACTGTGCAAATAGGTTGGTACATAAGTACAACGTGAATTAAATAGAGCAGCGCTTCTAGGTCAGAGGTGAGGGGTAACCTATGGTGCCTGGAGGTTGCTCAGCCTCTCCTAGAAACTTAAAAATTCAAGCAATATGACCTCCAGTCATGTTAACAATACCACACATACACTTTAGGGGATCACTGACTTTTCAAGAAAAGAGTTGTCATGTACTAGGGTTACAAATATTCAACTAGCTCAACAAATCAAGTTTTCAGAAAGGTAGCCCTGCTGATATTTGACATGGCTTGCTTTTTATAGCACCCTAAGTGTCTTTAAAATGTGCCGCAAGACTATGCATTCATAGGACACAACTCCTCCCCTTTCTCAGCTTCACAACAGGCCTCCCCCCCCCCAACATTCACAATGTACCTTCAGGAGCACACAATAAGCCACGCCAGCTTTATACTTCAGTGTAGCTTGCCAATTTATTTACAGAGAAATTGATTGCTCAGAAAAGATACATTCAATGTGAATAATACTAAACACAGAGAAGAAAAATCTCGCTATGACGTTCTGTTACTTCTGAATAATGTATATTAGTTTTATATAACGGCCTCCTAATCAAGAAACTTGTAAACTGCACCTAACTTTAAATCTGACTGGATTTAAATCAGGCTTACCTTGATCTCTCTTCAATGGAGACAAGCTATGCTGCCTTCATTGATGTACATTTCTTCATAACCTCCCACTGCAGATTTTACCATTGCTAATGCTGGGCCTCATGCATTTTAAATCTTACTTCAGAAACAAAAACCTACAAATTGGGGTCACTATGGAAAATGGCAGCTGTATTGGTTATTTCAAACATGTTCCAAAGAACAGGAAAGTAGCTTTCTGTGAATCTTAGTTAGAAATAAATTAAAAGCCAGCAAAAAGCATGAATACACCACATTCCACCCAGTTCCAGTGAACACAAATAATTGCCATGGTTATAAAGTGCAAGAAAAGATACTGAAGAATTTCCAAGGTGGCAGTGATTAATCAAGAGTACTGTAGTATAGACATAGGGTGTGGAGCAGATAGATCCTTAAACTAAATGCAAGTCAGTAAGATAGCAATGCATTCAGTTCCACTGGATACTAAATGGAAATTCACATTATTTTTCCCCAAAGAAACCAATTAACAAGAAATAGACCTAGAAGCCTAAGACTATAAATGCACAGCTAGTATCAATTCTCTTCATGGAAATTTTGTCATGCACACTTGGTATTGCCAGCAACCATTTATTTTAATGAAGTGTGTTGATATCTTCCTAGCGTACTTCCACTTTAGCAGCTACAACTGCTATTTTATTATTTTTTTAATCCAGAAAAGATCTGCCTACTTTGACTAGACTGTACTGCAATGATTATACTCAACCTAACCATTGTCTGGGCTGTAATCCAATATGCAAGCCCCATTAAAGCCAATAAAGGAATATTGCTATCAGGATCAAACATGAACTTAACTTTGCAGCCAGGATTCTAAATCTTTGAAGGAGGAAAAACCCAGCACAATTGTTTCTTTAAGACTACCACTGCAACTTTCCCAGCAAGAACATTTCCTCTCACTCTTATTTTATTGCTTCGAGAAACATTCTCAAGGGGGCAAAGCTGCCATTTCTTTAAGAGCTTAAGAAATAACTTAATTGTCACTCAATGCATAGAAACTAGTCTGGAGGGTATCTGCCATTAGTAGCTCCCCACACACAAATTTACTCAGAGAAACTACATAGATTGGTTCTCCAATATCTACAATACATATTAAAAGTGAAAGGTAAGGATGACATGAATGTGGCTTTGACTCCAAGCAAGATGCTGATCTTAATAAACACGTTTTCTTTTAAGATACAATTCTGCATAATGTACTCCCGAGCCCTGAGTTTGCTGACCAACGTATTCCACTGGGCCATCTTCTGGAGTGGTGATGAGGTACGAAGAGCCCCGCTTTTCATTTCTTATTGGTGCCATCTAAACGTCATAAAAGTCCATTATTACAGCAATGTGTGTGCAGTTATTTAAAAGAATACTGAATTATCCTTTCTATAAGCAAACTATACTGCTCTCTAAGGATGACCAACACTAGATCTAGTTACGTAAATAAAATAAAATAAAATAAATGGACTAGGACAAACCATAAGGCTACTTGGAATGTTTTTCAATAGCAACGAAATGAAGTCAAAAGACTTTGTATAGCAGCCCTGACAAATTCTTAAGCTGCATTATGCATTTTCTGAACACTAGGTGGCAGCACAAGACATCAACCTAGCAACATGTAGGTGCCAACAGAGAAACAGACTAGTATGCAGAACTTTTCCAAATTGGTCTCTCTGCTTCACTCTCTCTCTCTCTCTATATATATAATATAAAAATCTGACCACATTTCATATGTATGTGTGAAGGAATTCTAGCTCATTTATTTATTGCACTTTCATCCTACTCATCCACTGCATTCGGAAAGCTGTAGCTAACGAAATTTCTCATTTGCATACTATTTAAAAATACATGAGAATGTTGAAAGGCTATCCGTCACAGATGTGTAGTGTAATTTATCGGCTGCTTCAGGAATAAGCGTGCCAACTCTTTCCTCTTACCTTCAGTGGGTTTTGAGGCGCCAGTGGCAAAATGCCTGGATGGAAGGACCCCTGGGTGGCAGCGTAATACGATGGCATGACTTGCAAGTAGCTACTGAAGTCCCCATACACTCCACTATCAGATTCCTACATGGAGAAAACACAGAGAGGGAAACACTACGGTTGCTGGCCACTGAACAGAAACGGAGACATATTTCCGGGAGAAACGATTAATCATAAATTCTGTGACAGAGGAGAGTATCAATGTGCAGGCAACCCCCAATTTGCGCAGGGGTTGCAGTCCAGGTCATGATGTGTGACAGCAAGAGGGTGCATAAGCCCATTTGACCATGCCTGCTTTTCCTGCCACTTCTGGGTCTCTGCGATGTGCACGTGTGCAGTCGCACCTCAAATGGACACACACAAATCTGTTGTTGCCTGTATTCAAAAGTAGTAAGCATAAGTTTCTTAAAGGCAAAGTATCTCTGAGAATCTCCCTTTACTGTTTGGGGAGAGTATATTTTTTTCTCAGACATCTGAGCCAGAAACATGGTCAGTACCAAACTTGGGAGATGTTTTACCCCAAACACCAATGAAAACCAATTCATTGTTTTTCAGATGCTGTAACCTTTGCTACATCACCTTGTTAAAATGCTTCCCTAAAATTACAGGCGTTTTGACAATGGTATTGAGATTTTGCTAGAGCCCAATGAACAATTTTATTGATTTCCCGTGCCCAGATCAGCCAAGGAAAACTCAGGCAATTATAAATACAGAACATGAACATAAGAGGAATGCGCCTCATTCCATTAAGGGAATGTTTCTACTACCAACAAATACCTATCCTATAAATACCCTGGATAATTTTCATTTACGAAAAGAATTCCGCAAAAAGGGAAATTCAGAATTCTATGGTTCACACTGCCTAGCCTATTTTTTTTTTCCTTTTAAGAAGGATAAGCTCAAGTTTGCAAAGAAAAAAAAAATTCTTCAAATAGTGTTTGGTTACTTCATGGCACACAGGTGTCCTGAAGATTCTGAAATATGCTTACTGAAAGAACTTCAGGGAGAAAATTATAAGAAGTGCTATGTAATCTGTTACTTTGGTTGAATTTCAAAATCTAGCCTTGTTTACTGACAACCCTGACATAGGCTGCTGGTGAAGCATACTGAATCATCATCCACTTACCTCTGAGCCACCATTTTCTAATTCCCCTACTCTAGTTTGGATGGTATGGTATGCCTGGGCATATTGTTGATACCACTGCTGGACTGAATCCTGCAAAAGACGAAGGCAATTTTTATCAACTTCTGCAATTTCGCACCATGATTAATATGCTCGTTACCAGATATTAAAAGCACAAGCTTTGCAAAAACAAATACATATGCATGTTTTTGTTAATCTGGATCAATCTGCTCCATCTGAATGCAAGAGAAACTTAAGGTGGTGCTTTCTCTGCTCCCTCTTACTTATTCTCTTTCATTTCCTATAGCAAATCACTCAGCAATATTTTGTGTTTTTATATGTGCTTACCTAGTTGATTCCTTGATTTATCAGCTTTAATCCCCAACAATATCTAACAGGTTTATAACTTTAAGGTTTTTCAGGAAGTACAGTACTGGAAAATGTTTAATACTCAGTGTCTTGAGATATTTTGACAATCATAATCCTATAATTTATACAGTAATTTGCACAGCTACAGGAGAATTAATAGGTTGGCCCCATCTATTAGGCACATCCTTTATTTTAGAAAGAAACCAATACAGTCCTGTGACAAGTATTTCGATTTGTGGAAAACAGCTCAAAGCATAAGAAAATTCCTTCCCATCTATTCCAGCATCGTGTTCTCAGAGTGGCCAACAAACAGGACCTTACTTAGTGTAACTGTTGTTACAGTCATCCAAGTTTCTGCCCTTGTGTGCTATATATTTCTATCTATATTTCTCAAATGTAAAATCCTCTGTCTTGGCTGAAATATAACTTTGAGTATTACAGCAAATAATGCTTCTTGGCTAACAGATTGTAATGTCTTTATACACTTGGATGAGAATGTCAATGTGACACAAACTGACTTACACTCTGGCTTTTGAAAATATTTGCAAGACTAGTTGAAAACCAACCAGGCTGAAGTTGTCATGAGACCCATTTTTAATGACCTGTTGGCCTCTATTATGTATACTGACCGACTGTCCAGAAAAAAATAAAGAAGAGGATGAAAGGCCAACTAGAATTTGTGCAGGTTAGATAAAACAGAAGACTAAATCCAAGTCTTGCCATCTGTTTAGCAACATTCATCACAAGCTAAGGTAGAATTTACTTAGAATTGCTTGTTATGTTAATTTTTATATGAATAAATTTATATTTTATTATGTTATCTTTTATACATGCTGTATTTGGTGAACTAATCATTAGTTTTGCTGCAACCTGTCTTGCATAATTGATAACAAGCATTTGTTTTGCTACGCTAGTAGCTACAGTGTACAGTGGTACCTCGGGTTACATATGCTTCAGGTTACATACGCTTCAGGTTACACACTCCGCTAACCCAGAAATAGTGCTTCAGGTTAAGAACTTTGCTTCAGGATAAGAACAGAAATCGTGCTCCAGCGGCGTGGCAGCAGCAGGAGGCCCCATTAGCTAAAGTGGTATTCAGGTTAATAACAGTTTCAGGTTAAGAACGGACCTCCGGAATGAATTAAGTACTTAACCCGAGGTACCGCTGTATTTATTTGACGGGGGCTGGTCTGGTAAAAGCTAATTCAGCCCCATGTTCACAGAGGAAAAGGCAGCTTTCGCAGCAACATTCACAGCTCAGCACTTTCGGCATGGATTAAATAAATGATGAGAAATGCCAGTGAGAAACTTAATCAAACCAGCTGATTAGCGAATGCTCTTAATTCTCTCTTTCAGGATTCAATAAACTAAGCTGCTGTAGCAACTCAACTAGATCAACTTCCCCCAAGCTTTAAAACAGTATTGCACATGTATGTCTGCATGCCATAGCTACTTCTCATCAGTGTCAGAAACTTCCTGAATGGGAAACAGTGCTGGTGATCCCTCTCAAGTTGTACTGGGTCTACAGGACATACTTTGCCATGTGGTTCCAGGTGCACTATTAGCAGCACCTCACCAATTTAGAACCATCTGCCTCGCTGTGCTTCCATATTAAATGGTGCTATTTGTCTCTACTCCCATTAAATGTATGAAAAGCTGTTGACAGCAGGATTGTCTGCCAGCAGAGACCTACAGAATCCTGCTGTCAACAGTTTCCACAATTAGCAGCAACACACACAAGGCAGACCAGGCACTTTAGAAGAAAGCAAATTCACAAGAACTAAAAAAGTGGCAAAATGCAGACAGGTAATAGTTATACTTTCCCCCTTAATGTTCTATTCAAAACCGACACATAAACCATTTTATTCAACTTTATCAGTTTCCTGCACAGAAAGGTTCATGACTCTGTGAATGGTATTCCAAAGCTTATACCATCCCTTACATCACACAAAACATTTACCAACTAGAAATCTGACTCACTGTCTCATGCTTTTAATGCATGATAATTTATGGGTCTCCTTAAATGCTCATCTGCCTAGAACCCAGTCATGCTTTTATAACAAACTCTGACCCAAACAAAACACACAGCCACCAGCTGCAATGAAACCATATTCAAGCCACATACCTGTGTGTAATCCTCATACTGTGGTGAATAGTTAAAATAGCTTTCCACCGGTTGTTGCGCTGTGGTTCCCTGAGCAGCTGCAGCACTGAGTGAGTTATTTGGAAGTCCGGCCTGCTGCTTAGTATTACTGGCTTTGCTGGCAATTGCTGCTGCTCAAAGAAGAAAAAAGGCATTCTTACATCTCCTATAAGATCGAAAACAAGGCTTCATCTAAAACAGAACGTTCACCATCAATCCATAGCCCCAAAGGCCAAAGCTAGGCTGAAAAAGGAAGGAGTGATGTTGAGCACTTGGTTATCACCCTGATTGAAGACCTTATTCTTCATCGAAGAATGAAATTCTGGCAGTAATACAGAACAGGGCAATTTTGCTGACTAACCATTGGCTTCTCTCTTAATTAATATCAGAATCTAGGCCTCGATTGGAAGCCTCTCCCAACACTTGGGAAGAGATAGACCAGGTGTTTAAGTCTGTATAAATCTTTTCTGTTTTTTCACTACTATTCTGCCTTCTATTTATGCTTCTGTATCATCATGGAGCCCTAGGTTCCTGCTTAAAAGGTTCTGATTAAAAGGGGTAGGTTGTAGTCATTTACTTAAAGTTATGACTGGGACTCACAGTTCCTCAACTTCCGATATCTAGGGAGCATGACAGACAGATGGTAAGGCACCAGGCCAGATCAAATGCAGAGGCTCAGAGGCTTTTTGTAGAGGAGAATCAGGGGGTAAGGAGACCCCACCTTCTGATTAGCTCCTGCAAATGCTCTCTTGAGGCTGTTTTCCCCTCAGCCAGGAACCTAGCTGGAAGAAAATGAACTAAAAATGGCATAGAGCATTTGTGGTGAACAATCAGTAGAATACGCGAAGCACTAGGGCTGCCAATTCTCACCATAAATGCCTCCCCACCTCTGCGCATTTGCACAAGGATGGAAGCCCCCATGTTTGTCTCATAATGGGTAAGCTCTGGCCTTAGGGCTAAACTGCATATTATGTAGGAGCTTTGTTTTTGGTGCTCCCAAGTAATTCCTTTCTGTAAAAACAGGTGTAGGGGACTCCCATTTTTAACTGGGACTATGGGCATTCAGTGAGGGTTGTCCCACTGTACCCTACCCTATTGCAGTTCTGAAACTCACACACATGCATAGTTGCAATTAGCTGCAGAGGCTAAACTAGAAGAACTAACACACATTTCCCCTTGCAACTAATAGCATGGAGCGGAGGTTTTGGTGTGCACAGAAAGGATTAAGATACACGCCCCCCACCTCACCCGTGGTCCTAATCCAAAGTGGGTGGGCCCTGCTGTCGCTTGGCAAGTCAACATAACATGTAGTATTTTGGCTTTTGTTATCAGCATTTTCTTGGAGTTAAATAGGTGGGGCACTAGCTGTTATGTGCAATGCAACTTGTTCAAGACACACAGTTTAGTTGAGACTGTGGATGAGTTAGTTTGATCATATGAAATTAGATTAAGAAGGCAAAATCCAGTGAAGGTGAGTGGTGCATGCTCTAGTAATCTCCTGCTTGGATTACTTCAATGCGCTCCAAGGGGGGCTACCTTTGACGGTGACCCAGAAACTACAATTAATCCAGAATGCGACTGGTGACTGGGAGCGGCCGCAGAGACCACATAACACTGGTTCTGAAAGAACTACCTTGGCACCCAGTATGTTTCCGGGCACAATTCAAAGTGTTGGTGCTGACCTTTAAAGCCCTAAACAGCCTCGGCCCAGTATCCAAGCATTGCAAATAATTGATAAAATGGATTGTTTCAAGAAGTGGCAAAAAGACATATCTAAATTTGTCTGGCAGGGCAAAAAGCCCAGAATTAAATTTAAGATATTAACGGATTCAAAGGAAAGAGGGGGGTTTGCCCTGCCAGACTTTAAATTGTACTATGAAGCGGCAGCTTTCTGCTGGCTGAAAGAATGGCTGCTTCTTGAAAACACAGACATTTTGGATTTGGAAGGTTTTAACAATATTTTTGGGTGGCATGCATATTTGTGGTATGACAAGGTTAAAGCACATAAAAGTTTTAAAAATCATATTGTCAGAAAAGCACTATTAAATGTCTGGGTTAGATATAAAGACTTGCTGGAAAATAAAACTCCAAGGTGGCTGTCGCCAATGGAAGCTAAGGCAGTTAAAAAGTTAAATATGGAGTCCAAGTGGCCAAGATACTGGGAAATTTTGGAAAAGGAAGGGGACAAACTGAGATTGCAGAGTTTTGAGAAATTAAAAGGGAAGGTGAGAGACTGGTTGCACTATCATCAAATAAATGAAGCGTTTAAACTGGACAGTAAAATTGGCTTCCAGGTGGAAAAATCAAAATTGGAGACAGAACTGTTAGAACCCAGTACTAAGAATGTGTCAAAAATGTACAATTTGCTGCTGAAATGGAATACACAAGATGAAACGGTTAAATCGGCCATGATTAAATGGGCTCAGGACATTGGTCATAATATTTTGTTTGCTGATTGGGAAAAGTTGTGGACCACCGGGATGAAATTTACGGCATGTAATGCCTTAAGAGAAAACATTATGAAAATGATATACAGGTGGTACATAACCCCAGTCAAGCTTGCAAAGATTTACCATTTGCCTGACAATAAATGTTGGAAATGTAAAGAAACTGAAGGTACATTTTTTCATCTTTGGTGGACTTGCCCGAAGATTAAGGTATTCTGGGAAATGATCTATAATGAACTTAAAAAGGTATTTAAATATACTTTCTCCAAGAAACCAGAGGCCTTTCTCTTGGGTATTGTCGGCCAAGGGGTGTTAAAGACGGATATAACTTTCTTTATGTATGCTACAACAGCAGCTAGAATACTCATTGCGAAGTACTGGAAGACGCAAGAGCTACCCACACTGGAAGAATGGCAGATGAAGGTGATAGACTACATGGGCTTGGCGGAAATGACGAGCAGAATCCGAAACCAGGGAAGAGAAGCAGCGCAAGAAGAATGGAAAAAATTTAAGGACTATTTAAAGAAATACTACAAAGTTAATGAAAGTTAGAATGATGTTGGACTGGAAAGTAAATGGTTACTATTAGTAATGGTTAAGACAAGGAGAATAAGGAAGATTAGTTTAAATCTAAATCAAAACAAGGGAAGATTTGCTGAGTAATCGATAAGAATTTGGAATACAGAAAAGGGAGGCATGAGGAAGTCGGGGAAGTAAGGTACAAGAAATTAGGATATGAAATGGTACATTTTTTTTTGTTTTGTTTTTGTCTTTGTATGTTTATGTATGTTATATGAAAAAATTCTTGAATAAAAATATTTAAAAAAAAAAAAAAAAAAACAGCCTCGGCCCAGTATACCTGATAATTTTTTCTTTTAATGGTAATCTTCTTAAAATGAAAGGTTTCTTTTTAAATAATTTGAAATACCGCAGTCGCTGGCATTATTTACAACTACAGTAACCACACTCCCCCTCTTGAGAAAACCCAAGGGTTGCCTTCAGAGGCACCGGTTACCTGCTTACCTGAAAGACAGACTGAAGGCAGCACACTTGCTAAGTTCAAGTAGGGATTGGTACTCAGATGGATCTCCTTGGGAGGTTCTCCAAGCAGAGAGGTCTGGTTTTTTGAAGAACTCTGAAGTAAAAAGCGAATAAAATGTCGACACTTCTACTAAAGGTTGAACAACATAAAAAAATACATTTTGAACAGATACTGAAATTAAACATCCTATTAGGGAAATTTTATTTCTCATAACATAGACCCAAAGAGCTGAAGAGACTAAGGCTGCAATTCTATAATCCTATATAAGGCAGGAAACAGTAAATCAGTGTTATGGCAATCAATTGTTTGCAGTGGGTGCCTATGTGCAGAGATGAAGAGAGAAAATGGGTATAGAAATAAACAAAACCAAAAAAAGGGTCCAAGAATGATATTCAGCTGTTCTATCCTGTTTGTGCAATGGACTTCTGCTTCTATAAATGGGATTTAACCTTTCCTCTCTTCCTGACCCTCCTTCATGGATCACTGCCTTGTCATGGAAGAAAAGCAATGACAAACCTAGACAGCATCTTAAAAAGCAGAAACATCACCTTGCTGACAAAGGTCCGTATAGTTAAAGCTATGGTTTTCCCAGTAGTGATGTATGGAAGTGAGAGCTGGACCATAAAGAAGGCTGATCGCCAAAGAATTGATGCTTTTGAATTATGGTGCTGGAGGAGACTCTTGAGAGTCCCATGGACTGCATGAAGATCAAACGTATCCATTCTGAAGGAAATCAGCCCTGAGTGCTCACTGGAAGGACAACTCGTGAAGCTGAGGCTCCAATACTTTGGCCACCTTATGAGAAGAGAAGACTCCCTGGAAAAGACCCTGATGTTGGGAAAGACTGAGGGCACAAGGAGAAGGGGACGACAGAGGACGAGATGGTTGGACAGTGTTCCCGAAGCTGCCAACATGAGTTTGACCAAACTGCGGGAGGCAGTGGAAGACAGGAGTGCCTGGCGTGCTCTGGTCTATGGGGTCACGAAGAGTCAGACACGACTAAATGACTAAATAACAACAACTCTTCCTCACTACATTATCCCCATTTATGCATTCTCTGGTAGGTTGGGAGACACACCCAGAGCAGATGTGAGCAGAAAAGGGAAGAGGAGCAAGAGGAAGTTGCATTTCATTTACAGGCGCCATATTGAATCTTGCCCCCACTCTGAATTTTCGTAAGTTGTGTACGCATAAGGCGTGAATGGGTAAGAATTGTATGACTCTTCCTCACTTTCCAGTCATTGTTTCTTGGAAGACAAAGGAAGAACCAAGGGTCAGGTTTGTATCAACACAGCAAAAACATACATCTATTTACTCCTAGCGGACGCCTTGCAAACCACAACTTACATGGAAATTATGTTAATGCAGAAAGATGTTAATTGATTAAGTTAATTTTATGAGAAAATTAGTTTTGGAAAACTGTTACAATGATATACACTGAAATTCAGCTAGGGGGATTTGAGGAAGTCAAGTAACAATGTTACTAAGATTGGATTAAGTATAACTAGGATTTATGTTGTTTGTTTGAAAATTTTGGAAAATCAATAAAAAGGAAATTATGTTAATACAAAAAGGCTCCAGTTAAAAATGTGTTTCCAAAGTACCCTGCATTTATTCCTTGCCCAAGAATAAACACGCTTCCCTCTCCATAACACCCTTGATATGACTAAAAGCAATTTAGATTTCAAATCTTGGTTAAGTTTTATGGGGGTTTTTTGTGTTGTTGTAGTAGTTGGAAGAGACCCTGAGGGTCATCTAGTCGAACCTCCTGGAATGCAGGAATCACAGCAAAAGCACCCATGGCTGATAGCCATATTCATGCATTCATTTGTTCGTTCGTTTATTTAAGCCTGTTTCAGATAATTGCAGTTAATGTCACTGGCAATGATAATGCAGTGCTGAACTGTGGTTAATACAGGCAGTGGAATTCAATGCAATCAATGTAAAGTGCTGATGATATTGTGACCTAACTCTTCTTAACTGCGGTTTAGAAAGCCCATTTAATTATCTCTGCACTGGCCCCAATGCACTGTTTTGAAATTTTAACTAAATATAATATACTTTACATCATAAAAGAAACATTGATTATCTATACATCAGATTCTGCTGCACAATAAAACCCCCACACAGAATAGTTACAAATATAAAATTTCAGCTGGGTAGTTATTATTAAACAGCACTAACATGTCATCTCCTGCAAGAATAAGAGAAGTGGTTTTAAATTCATGTGAAATTAAGAATGAACAGTTATGGAAATACTACATGAAGGTGTTATTTCCTATGGACTTTAACAACACCAGCACCCGAATGGAACTGCAATACAGTCATACTTTGGATCCCAAACACCTTGGCACTCAAATACTGCAAACCCGGAAGTGAGTGTTCCGGTTTGCAAACGTTCTTTGGAACCTGAACGTCCAGTGGGGCTTCCGATTGGCTGCAGGAGCTTCCTGCAAGCAATCAGAAGCCATGCTTTGGTTTCCAAATGTTTTGGAATCCAAACAGACTTCCGGAATGGATTCCATTCGTCTTCCAAGGTACGACTGTACTGAACTTACAAAATTTATACACCTCTTGAATGTAAAGAGAAGCAAAATAAATTTGAAGCAGTTTACAATGATAATAAAACAAAGTTATCAGTAAAAACAAGTTTTAAAAACATTTTTTTTCAAAATAATGTACTCAACTTCTTACCCCCAAGCTTGAATCTGGGCTCTTTGCCTGGCCTTGTTGCTTGAGATGTCCCGCCCGTAAGCCTCCAGCAGCGACATTTGGTAAGCTTTGCAGGTAACCCTGGGACCCTGAGCCAGTGCCTTCTGTCAGTCCTACTGCGGTTGACAGCTTGTCCTGCGTGTTGTTTTGCCTTGGCACTGCTTGTCCAGATACATGCTGATTTGGAAAGAATGGCAGCATGCCAATCCCTGTTGCAACCGGTGTTTGAGCTGCAGCCCGATTAGATACTGCGCAGCCAACCATAAATGGAAAAAAAGGAAGCTATATTAGGCAAGAATTATTACTAGAACATCATGCTCATGTTGTTTATTATGTGAAAAGCACTGAGAAATCTATTTAAATGATTGCAACAGAAAAGATAATTCTAGTGGCTGGGCAAGGAAATACATTAAAACTTAAAAGGCTCTCTAGCTTTGCTATTTATACAACTGGTCTTACACCTTAACCGTTGCTAGCGACTGAAAAGGGGGATCTTGTGCTTTAAAATTTCACAGAGGAGAATTAAAAGAGGATGCCTTAGGCAAGAAAGCATTGGGAAGAATCTTCTGTGGTGAAGGAGAAAGCTACGGCTCTTCATACCTTAAAAAATCTGAATTGTCAGTAATATGGGAGCCACCATCTGCTAACAAGAGAACATAGACTCCTTCCAGAAGTGCCATCACATACTGGCCATTCCAGCCCAGCAGTATGTCAGTCCACCTCCTCTTTATTATAGAGGAAACAATTTGGACCTACGATAAAATGGTGCCAGCCACGCTTTCCTTCGGGCCCTCCTGCCCCTGCCCCCGTTTCCTGTCCGTCCACCCCACCCCCAAGCCATGGGACTAGCCAAGGGGGGGCAGGGAGGGGCAGCTGCCACCCTAGATCAAGCAAAACAATAGAAATACTTGACTGACCAATCATGACGGTCCTGCCCCCCAAAATCCTGGCTACGCCCATGCCCCCATTCCAAAGACATTCATTGTTCTGTAACTAAACAGGGTGGGAAATGCAAAACATGGAAGCCTCTTGAAGGAACATGGGTAGACCTGGAGGCAGAGCTTTCATTAAGACAATATTTTTTTTTAATACATGGCGATACGCCCATATTTTTTTTTTCTGCTGCCTTCTTCCACACATGCCAAGGTTGTGTGTTTGATCCCTGTATGGGACAACTGCATAGTTCTGCATTTGGTTTGGATTGGATGATACTAAGGGTCCCTTCTAACTCTGCAATTCTATGACTATTTAACTTTATCCTATAACAGGATTGCAGTCCCTCTACCAGGTATTTGAAATCTGCCATGGCAAACAACCATAGCTACCCATAAACTGTCTTTGTTAAACATTCTCGTTTCTAACACAGTTGCTAAAACAAAGCCAAGAGCATGCTGTCTAAAGGGGCTGCTGTTCTTAATTATACATGCACTGTGGGAAATCTTTTTTTTTTTAGCTCAAGGGCCACATTCCCTCCTGGACAACCTTCCAAGGGCCACATGCAAAAGTGGGTGGAGCAACGACTATGGCTCTTTACCTTGGTTCAGTGGGCTGCATTGTATAACAGGCTACAGTCCTACTACATAAGAAGTCAGAGGTATCTGCATGCACCCATACCCCTCCAAACAAACATTGTTCAATTCAGGCAAGCAAGAGCCATTTACACAGTTCAAAGACACATTCGAGGCAGAGAAAAGCACTTATGCAGCAGGTCCATTGAGGGTCATAACCCTGAAACAGAGGGTCATCCATGGCCAAGGAATATGCCCTGGGAAAGAGTCCTGAAAGCCAAGACTGAGGGGCCTGGAAAGCTGCATTAGGCTTCCAGGACTGAGGTTCACCACCTGAGTCAGAAGCATATTTTCGAAGCGGCCGTTTGCTACTATAACAGCAATCGAAATGTTACTTGCAATTGCGTGCTTCTCCGTGACTCCCCATATCTGTGGTCACTGACGGCACAGCACCCATTCCTAACATTGTCTGAAGCAGCACAGCTGGAGGCTCTCCAAGCAAACCTGGTTTCTGCAAAGAAGTACAAAAGAATTGCATAGGTTTAAGAGATGCCTTAGTAGACTTGTTTCTCAGCCTTTCAAATGCAGGTAATTTATTTGAATATACTACTGGATTAACAGGAGACCAAAGAAACAAGGAAACATTTAGTGTGCGATAAGATAACATTCTCTAGGAGGAAGACTTCCCCACTTTTTATCTAATCCAGAATTATAGACTAAAGGAGATTACTACAGGTTTATTATGGTCAGTCTAAGATTTCAACTCACACTATTTGTCTGAATATTCTCAATCTTCGCTAGTTGTGCCAGCTGTAAATTGGAAAGGTTCTGTAGCAGTAAACTAGATGCATTTCCAAGAACTGGTCCCTGTCAGTTTCAAGTGGGAGGGGAGAAATGAGTTATATATGAAACCAGCATTATTCAGATAGAGAAGAAGAAATATTTTCATATGTCTGTCAGAAAACTCTACAATCTCAGTTTAAAGAAAGGTAAATTCAAGAGCTACATTAATTATCTGCTTTTGTCAATTCACAATTCTGTTAAGAGGTTATTTAAAGTTACTCTATTATTCAGGATAGTCTCCATTATAAACTGGAAGAACTATCTATTCCCTTCTTTTTTTATACTACCTAAAGCCCCCTGCAGCAATCACTTTGAACCTCAAAGCATTTAATTTGCTTCCCCGCTCCCCTCAATGCTTGTTTCAATAGATGATATTGGACTTATACATTCTTCAAACCAAACAACTTTATCAAAAACACATTTGGAAGTAAACTGCAGTATAACACAGATATAGGGAGCTGCCAACTTTCTTCAACCAATTACATAAAAACAAAACCACTGGATTCTAAAGAAGCTGCGGCAATTTAAATTAGTCAGGAGTTAAGTATAAAAATAAATCTTTCAGCAATTATATCACAAGTATGGTGTTAAACAAAATATAGCTGATTATATGACAGTTTAATTAATCTTTCTGGGTCAAGTTTAATGACTCATTTAAACCATAATTCTTCCGTTAAGTATAATCAGGGCATAATTCTGTTGCAAAGTAAAAGCACCTCCTTGTTTCGTCGTTGCATACCTAATCCAAGGCAGGAGTCTCAAGCCTCATCATTCAGACTCTGACTACAGTCAAACATGCCTCCTCACTGTGATTTGAGGAAAGGCATTCCTGTTCCTTTGCAAAGCAGTTACATAATTGGCAAAGACCATAGAGATAAACACCAATGACATGTATTTGGGAAAGGGTTAATTTTTAAAATGCAACCATGCAACATGTGTTTCCAGTGATACTTCCCAGGGTGGGGGGTGGGGGAAGCAATTTTCTTTGGGTATAAACCAAAGTCCTACATAATAGCGGTAACAGCTAACACCTACACAACTTTAGCAGTTACACTTCCAAATGCAGAAGTGTGATTGACCCTCTGATATGACGAGTGTGAATCAACTGCATATCACGTTATACCTATTCTCTCTCTCTCTTCTGGTTTAGAAAACAAATAAAAACAAAAATCCTCATGCTTCTAGAAAAAGCATATTTCTAGAAAAGTGAAACAAGGCTTATTATCTTTAGATTCATGTTGCCTTATAGACAGTCTGTTAAGAGAACAAGTTGGAGGCTTAGCATGTGTTTTCCTTTAGCCATACAACAGAATTTTAAAGGGAAACGCTATATTCGCTTTATGGTTTATTCTTTACTTCTCCCTCCTCCAAACTTTAGAACAATCTGTCATTGTGGGTCAAGTAAAAAATCCCAAGATTTCATGCTGTCTCAGACAGTTCAAAATGAGGTCATGCTTTGAACATCTCCCTAACTGAAAGGTGCTTTATTTTAACAAGTCCTTTTCTTTGTCTGCTGTTTAATGAATAAATCAGTGATATTTGGGCATTTTCTCTCTCTTTTGAGAGTGTATTTAGGAAAGCAAGCATTATTGCATTGCATTGTAAGATGATATACCATATATACTCGAGTATAAGCTGACCCAAATATAAGCCGAGGCACCTAATTTTAGCACAAAAAACTGGGAAAACTTATTGACTCGAGTATAAGCCGGTTCACCACACCACAAACCTGGTGGTGGCGGAAGAACAAGCAGCCTGAAAGGGCTGCTTTCGGGCTGCTCGTTCCTCCTCCTCCACCGCCGACAGCGGCTTGTCCCTCTCTTGCTGCCTCTGCCACTTGCAAGAGCAGGCATAGGAGCTGCAGTTGGGAGAAGCACAGCTCAGTGCCTCTCCCAACCACGTCTCCTGTGCCTGCCCTTGCGAGAGGTGGCAGTGGGACCAGCAGCAAGAAAGGGCTCCCTTTCGGGCCTCTCGCCCCTCCACCGCCCACCTCACTCGAGTAGAAGCCGAGGGGGGCTTTTTCAGCATAAAAAATGTGCTGAAGAAGCCGGTTTATACTCGAGTAAGAATTCCAACTCCATTCAGCACTCCATTCTGAAGTGTGGATCATAAAATATATTATTGTTATTATATGAGAAGTCAATGAAAACAGGTGGTATTCAACTAAAGCAGGCATAGGCAAACTCGGCCCTCCAGAAGTTTTGGGACTACGACTCCCATCATCCCTAGCTAACAGGACCAGTGGTCAGGGATGATAGGAGCTGTAGTCTCAAAACATCTGGAGAGCAGAGTTTGGGGGTAACTGAACTAAAGAGCTGCACGAGCAACATTAAGATCCAGTTGCACAATGGAACTTCCTTTCTTGTCCATGTGCCATCCCCAAATCTGTTCTGCTGGATTGGGGAAAGCCCCGTAACAGATCTGGTGCGGATGGGGAGAATGTTCCACTGGACAAGGAGAAATATTTGCACTGAAGCAATGTTCCCCTTAATGCTATATTGACTACAGCCCTAGATTACAATTGACATTTTGCACTAGCTGCACGTGAACTCTCACTGTGCATGTTGACTTAAATTACTTCGCGAAAATATTTTATATCAGCTTATAGACATACCTGATGAACATTGTTGAAATGCAAAAAGGCTGGGTTGATTGATGGGTTTACAAGGTGGGGCACACTCATGGGAGCTCCAAGGACTGCTTTAGAGTAAACAGATTGTCATATTTATTATAAATCCACAGCACTTAATGCCTTTATATATAAACAGTATAAATAATTGCTAAAAAAGCCACAATTTCCTTGCTATTTTTTAACTCTTCTGCTAGATGTGGAAATAGCTAAGTCGTCATCATTTGCACAAAATGCTAAATCATGGTTTTGCTGGAATGAACCCAAACAAAATCGAGGGCTCCTTTCCTCTCCTCCTCTCACATATTTAGGGTCCCAGAGAAGTTCAGCTTAGAATCTCTGCTCGTTGTTGCATACAAACCAGAGATTATGGCCTGTCACAAACTCTGGTTAGTTAACAAGGCTACCTTCAAAAGCTACGTTTTGAACATGTCTTATTTTGAAAATGACCAGTCTGTTTTAAACCAGAGATCTGGTTCACATGACACAAGCTAGGTGAAAAGTGAAACTCAACATTTGTATAGTCTCATAGACACAGGAGAGAGGAAGAATGGAGCACTCAAGTTTAAGGCTTTGCTTAGGCTTGTCATTAGCTTTTGCACATAGCAATAAACCATTGTATTACTTGCAAATTGGGCCAAAGAAACTTCTTCATATGCCTTACATTTGCTTGCACTTCACATTGGATTTGCTTTGGTACAGTCAGACCTTGTGTTTTGTCTTTTCGCGTTACATCCTGCGGCAACCCGGAAGTACCGGAAGGGGTTACTTCCGGGTTTCGCTGCTCGCGCCTGCGCAGAAGTGCCAAATCATGTCGCGC